>NC_133757.1:110554726-111849950 GCF_036562045.2 Rhinolophus sinicus
GCTCAGTGTAGGGTCCCTGTAACAAACGTACCATTTTTCCCAGGGGCTGTTGTATACCCATGACTTCTGTATACGTGTGATCTCAGATGTCTCTTCTGACCCACATACGTTTTATCTGATATTCTTCCTGCTTTGAGCACTTTTAATATGAAATAAATCATAGTGTTATAAGGAATTTAAGACTTTAAACTTTCATTTAATAAACAGATCTGAAGATGAACTGCATCAAGATGAAATCAGTTTTACACAATCTCATCTAATTAGGTAGTTTAAAAACCAGGACACAGGGGCCCAATCTAGGTTGCTTTTCACTATCCAAGGCTTTATTCCCAAATACCAGTTTTATGATCTTTTTCCAAAATAAAAATCCTTTAAAAATTATATTTCAGTGGTTTGAGATCTCCAAGGGATAAATTCATCTTAGTAGTTTGAAACAGGCCTTCTTATGGTCGTACTTGAAGACTAAAGGCATCATAAATGTAAATTAATTTTGGTTTCAAAAAATTATGCAGCTGTTATGACCTATGACCCTAAGTTTCAAGGTATAGAGATTTATAAAGGATCATGGAAATGAGACAAACTTGTCCTTTCTTGATACATGGGAGCTAGAATTGATCCCATCTGTTGTTAGTCACGACAGTCAATAATTAGGGTCACTGATGAGAGAGCTGAGCTTATTCTCAGTGCCACATAGAATTTCCAGTCACTAAGCAGTGTTATACAAGTGAACTAACTTGTATTCGTTTTTTCTTCACAGAGGGAAATTGCAAAACTCACCTACAGCCAGACTGACAGCATACTTTTCTAGGAATCAAGACTCACCCTAAGGTTATTTCCTAAGATGAAACTTGGAAAGCCCACTTGGAGGCTGCACAGCCATCTGCATACTTGAACATGAAAAATGGTCTTCTTTCATCAGGGAGATCTCCCTCTTGAGCTAAATCATCAGAAGTGATGAGAAGAAGAAGAAGAAGGGAGCCCTACCCAACCACACTCATCCAGACAAATTAAATCGTTTTGGTTTGTTTGTTTGTTTTTTAGCAAGGAGCGGAGCCGCACACAAGTGGCCAGATCACCATCTTCTGCTCGCACCAGCACTGAGTAGCCCCCTCCAGGACTGCCATCTACATGCAGGTGGTGCCCTGAACAAGAGCACGTGGCTGAGGCAGCCAATGGGAGCTGAAATCCTGCTCATGGAATGGAATGTATTGGTGCATGGCCGTGTCTACCTACACAACATGGCTCCTTTTTTAAAATTTGCGTCAAGGCACCCTGTATGGGCTACGGGCAACTCAGACCATCCCACCCCCACCCCCCAGTCCTACCCAGGATTACCTCTGATGCATTGAAGAGTCTCATGAACAATTTAGGTTTATTGTAAAAGATGAAATATTTGACACAGTTGAAATTAAATAGGTAAAACTCCACATATTACCATGTATATGAATTATGTATGTATGTGTATATATATATATATATATATATATATATATATATATATATATATATATATATATATATATGTATGTATAGTGATGGCAATACATATTCCTATGTATCAGAAGTTAGCACAACTTAAATTTAGTAAATGTTTAAAATAAAATTATTTTGGATATTGCAATCAGTTTTATGTATGGATTTCTGGCCTTCACAGAAATAGGGACTATTTCATTCCTTTTCAACAAATATATATTAAGTGCCAGGCACTGTTAAGCAATATGTGTACAGTAATGAAAAACCATCTAAACACCCTGCCTCTAGGTAATTAATCTAGTAATGAAGACAGAGGAAGGGCTATGAAAGAAATGCCAAGACGGACAATAAGGCACATTGATTTCAGACTTAGTGACTGGAAAAAGCCTTTCTGTGAAAATGACACTATAGCGGAGACCTGAGGATGAGTCCAAAGGAGTTTATGAAGGGACTCTGTCCTGCCATTTAAAGTACAGAAGCATGTGAATTCAGAATAGAATATGATACATTGAGAGGAAAGCACAGAAAAAAAACAGATAACTAAGAAAGGCCAAATTCATAGTGTAATTTGTAGACTCCAGGTGACTAATGAAGTTATGCTCATGTATTTGTCATTTCTTTTGGCAAGTACCCTTCTTTCCGACCTTATCCTTATCAATCTTTAAATTGTAGTTTTTCACTCAACTGATAGGAATTATTCTAGTTTGAAAGACACTTCAGCCATTGTGTGTCATCTAACCAGCACTTATCTACTATATTTTTTTTTCATTTGTGATTGTTGATAACTGAGATTTTTTTCATACGTGGGAGTTGAATATCCATGAGATGTTACGCTCCATGAGGACAGGAATTACATTTCCTTCTTTGGTCACCTCAGCAAAGAGTCTAGTTCAGTCTCATCATACAGTGCCAACCTCAATAAATGCTGCTAATTGGCCCATCTTGTTTGACTTAATACTTTTAAAAGACTTGAAATGGAGGAAATATTTACATTATAAAAAATTTTAATTGTTAAACAGAAGGGAAGACAAAACTTAAAGTGCATTATCACTAAGGAATTTCAGAAGACATTGCTGTAAAGTGTGATTTCACAGAGGAAGGGCAGCCAACAAAGCCAAAGAATAAATACACATCTTTTAAAAATTAAACATTGGTTAGAGTTCAAGTACACTGACACAATGGTAGTGCTGCCAGTAAGGGTTTTTCTAGTTATTCAGTCTTTCTTTCAAAATTTGGCACCTGCTGTGTGCCAGACCCTGCTCTGGGTATTGGGGACACGGCAGTGAACAAAACTTGTCTCATGGAGCTCAAGTTCTGTGGGGGAAGACAGATAACAGTCTGCCAGAAGGTGATGAATGCTGTAGAGAAAAGGGGTCATGTGGAAAGTGCAGGGAATTAGGAAGTAATTTATATATAGTTACACACCGCTTAACACTGGGGATACCTTCTGAGAAATGGGTCATGTGAACATAATAGAGTGCACGTACGCAGACCTGGAAGGTACAGCCTCCTGCACACCCGGCCATATGGTCTGGCCTTCTGCTCCTAGGCTGCAAGCCTGTACAGCACGTTACTGTATAAAACAACACGAGATTAAGTCAAGTACTAGGGAAAGTGATGCAATGAACAGGCGTAATAAGCTCGAGTTGCATGAGACTGCTGCTGGGGTAATGCAGCATACTGTTTTACAGCAAACTTTATAAATAGAGTATATACTCATGTTAAAATGTATGGTATAGTAAATACATAAACCTGTAACAGCCATTTACTATCATTATCAAATATTCTGTACTGGACATAATTCCACGTGCTGTGCTTTTATAGGACTGGCAGCGCAGTGGGTTTGTTTCCACCAGCACCACCACAAGCATGTGAGGAATACCTTGCACTACGCAGGGCGTTATGACATTATCACGGCTACCAGGTCACAAGGCAATGGGAATTTTTCAGGTCCATTCTAATCTTATGGGACCACCTTTGTATATGCAGTCTGTCCTTTAACTGAAACCTTGTCATGGGGCCCATGACTATACAATGTCAGGAAAGGTGTCTGCAGAGGTAGGGGTAGAGACTAAGGGCATGGAGATTTGAGCCAAAACGTGAAGCAGCAAGCCATGTGCATGCAGATGTCTGTAAGCACAGGGACCAACAAGTCAGAGGCCAGGAAGCAGCATGCTTGGTGTGTTTAAGGATTAGCAGAGACCATTGTGGCCAGAGCAGAGTGGGTGACAGAGGAAATGACAGGAAATGAGGGCAGAGAAGGAGCCAGCGGCCCAGGTAGCATAGAATCTCGTAAGTTATGTTGTGGATTTTGGCTTTTACACAGAATGAAATGGTGATCACTCAGGGGTCTTATCAGAGATAAAGGAACTCTGCTAGCTATTTCCTATTTCCACAGAGAGAATTAAGTATAAGGAATTGGTTACATGGGTGTCTGGAAACTGAAAAATCAGAAAGGGGACACTGAAGTACAACAGTGACTGCAGGGAGCGGCTCCTGTCCCTAGGAACTGAGGACCAAAGGAAGTCAGGGCTCAGAGCCTAGACGCTGATTAGAGGGCCCTGCTGTGCTGTGGAGACAGGGCTGCTGCCCAGCCGGTGGGGATCCCCGCAAGATGCGAAATGAGTCGACTATGGAAGTGCTGCAAGAAAACTGGAAACTGCAACCAACTGCCACTAGCAGGTTGTATTAGCTTTCTGGGCTGCCATAACAAAGTGCCATAAACTAGGTGGCTTACATCCTCAGTGCCTCAGTTCATAATGTGGCCTCTCCCACACACCTTCAGGTTTAGCACAGGAAACGAACAACCCACAGATCATTTTATAGCTCCTACCAGGTAGTCTCCAAACAGTCAAGGCAGCGAGTGACTTGGGCCTGCACCAGAGCCATTGCCAAGAGACCCCAGAACCAACATACTTGGAGGTTGGCTTCAGACCACAGGAGAACACTGCCCAATTAGTCCAACAGGTGGCAAACATAAAGGGTGGTCTCAACAGGCACCAGAGCCCACTGGGGGTAAATCCCACACAGTGGGGTAAGCCTCCACATAACAGCCCATAAGCTGTGGATATGGCCAAACCCCACAGCCAGTCAGCCTAAGAGTGAATCCCACTCACTGATGTGCTTATAGCAATCAAGGCTCAACTATAACAGGAAGGCAAACAACCCACACAAGGGACACTCCTGGAGCACCTGGCTCTGATGACCAGGGAGACTGTACCACTGGGCCCCACAGGACACCTAGTATATAAGACCACCCAGCCAAGGCTGGGAGACATAGCAGATCTACCTAAAACATAGAAATAAATACAGAGAAGCAGTATACAACGAGGAAATAAAGAAATGTATCCCAAATGAAAGAACAGGAGAAAAATCCAGGAAAAGAACTAAATAAAATGGAGGTATGCAACCTACCAGAGACAGAGTTCAAAACAATAGTTCTGAGGATGCTCAAGGAACTTAGTGAGAACATCAACAAAGAAATAGCAAGCATAAGAAAGGACATAGAAACCATAAAAAAGAACCAGTCGGAAGTGAAGAACACAATAACTGAAATGAAGAATGCACTAGAAGGAATCACCAACAGACTAGATGAAGCAGAGGATCAAATCAGCAGTTTGGAAGACAAGGTAGCAGAAAATACCCAATCAGAAGAGCAAAAATAAAAAAAAGTATCCAAGAAAATGAGGAGAATTTAAGAGACTTCTGGGACAACATCAAGCATAATGACATTCACATCATAGGGGAATCAGAATGAGAAGAGAGAAAGCAAGAGATTGAGAACCTATTGAAGAAATAATGACTGAAAGCTTTCCTAACCTGACAAAGGAAATAGACATATGAGTCTAGGAAGTGCAGAGAATCCCAAATAGTCCTGGGGTAGCTCTGCAAAAAGCCAGGACACTCAGAAGTCTGCTGCCAGCTGCCAGCTCCCTTAAGGTTCAGCTTCGTGCAGTATGTAAATTGGGTGAGGCAGAATCTCAGGGAGTCACTAGATTGGGAAAAGGTGTGGTCACCAGGTTAATGTAAATTCTGGTTTGGTGCCAGCACTGCGCCTAGAGCTACCCAGCAAGTCTCAGAGCACACAGAGACCATTCACCACCTGCCAGGGGCCTGCCAGACTCTAATAGTTTTCCAAGAAAGAGTACAATATGGGTGGGGCTGGCTGCTCATGGAGAAAGTGCCTCCAGTGTTGGGGGAGTTGGGTGGGGTGGGGTCAGCAGGGTGAGTCAGCGGAGTTCACCAGGCCAATCAGATTCAGATTTGACCATAAGCATAGGGGGAGGGCTTAACAGATTGAAGATGGCAGCCACCTGCTGACTTCACAGGAGGAGGACCTCACAAAAGAAGATGCCGACTGTCCTCCAGGCCTCCCCTCAAAACGATACACCTCAGTCTGCCCCCTCACCCACCGTATGACTCCGACGTCGCCTGATTCACTGTACCTCCGCCAGAGCCCAAGGTGAGTGCCTGCAAGCGATCGAGTGAGTTTGTGAGAGGGCTGTTTAAGAGGACGTCTGGGTTTCCTGAAGTTTTCATCCCACTCATATGGTTGGAATCCCCACTGTTTTTCACAGCCAGATGTTGTCAGGGCTCCCCTTCCTGGCACCAGTACTCTGGGCTGGGGATCCTGGTGTGGGGGCTGTGGTCTCTCATTCCACCATGGGGTAACTCCATGGCTGAGATATCCCTCCTGATTCTCAACCACCACACGGAGGGAGGTATGAGGCCTGTTCTGTGTCTCTGCCTCTCCTCCAGTCTCAACATGGCTTTTTCATGTTTTCAGTCATAGGACTTCTGTGGCTAGACTTCAGATGATTCTCCAGGTTGATTGTTCTATAATTTAGTTTTAATTTTAATGTGTTCACGGAAGGACGCAGGCTTGGTGTTTATATACTCGGCCATCTTGAATCTCCGACTACCCCTCTGATGCTTATTGTTTACTCTCTTCTGCTTCCTTTGGGTTTCATTTGCTCTGATTTTGCTAGTTTCTTGAAATGGAACCTGAGGTCATCAATTTGAGACCTCTCTTTTTTTCCAATGTAGGCACTTAGCACTATACAGTTTCTTCTTAATATCTCTTTAGCCATATCTGACACATTTTGAAATGGTGTGTTTGCAGTTTCATTCAATTCAAAATAATTTCTAATTTTCCGTTTGAATCCTTCTTTGACACATAGGTTATTGAAAGTGTTTTATTTAGTTTCTATGTACTTGGGGGATTCTTTTGAGACCTTTCTGTTGTTGATTCTAATTCAATTCCATTTTAATCAGAAAGTATAATGTGTATGAATTAATTCTTTTTGAAAATTTTGGGACTTTTTAATGGGAATGAAAATGGCCTATGTTGGTAAAGATTCTATGTGCAATTGAAAAGAATGTATATTTTGCTGTTGTTGGGTGGAGTGTTCTATAAATATTAATTAAGTTCATTTGGTAGATAGTGTTGTTCAGTCTTCTGTCTCATTGATTTTCTGTCTACTTGTTCTATCAGTTATTGAGAGAGGAATATTGACATCTCTCATTATAATATGGAGTTTTCAGTTTCTTCTTGCAGTTCTATCAGTATTTGTTTCAAATATTTTCAAGCTCTGTTAATAGGGTGCATAAACATTTAGGATTGTTATATCTCCTGATGAATTGCCCCCTTTGTTTTTATGAAATATCCTTCTTTATTTCTTTGCTCTAAAATCTACTTTGCTATTAATCTACTTTGGTAATAATCTTTGCTCTAAAATCTACTTTGTTATTAAAACAACCACTCTTTCTCTTGATTAGTGTTAACAGATGTTTTTTCCATCCTTTTACTTTTAACTTATTTCTGTCTTTATATTTAAAGTGCATTTATTGTGGGGAGCATATAGTTGAGTTTTGCTTATTTTTGTCAATGTGACAACTCATAACTTTTAACTGAGGTATTTAGACCCTTACATTTGATGTGATTACTGATCCAGTTGGGTTTAAAATCCATCACACTATTATTTTTCATTTGTTCCATCTATTGTTCATTCCCTTTTTATTCTTTTTCTCTTCTTTTGGATTACTTTTATTTATTCCATTCTTCTCTTTTATTGGCTTATTAGCTATAATTTTTTTCTTTTATTATGTACTTTATAGTTTGGAGTATCTTTAGCTTATCACAGTGTATCTTCAGTTAATATTATACCACTTCATGTATAATATAAAAACCTTAACAGTATACTTTCATTTCTCCCTGTCAGCATTTGCTCCACATATGTTATAACTTATGTGTGTATTGTTATTTTTTAGATAGATATTTATCTTTTAGAGATATTTAAAAATAAAAATCTTTTATATTTACACACATACATTTACCATTTTAGGTGGTTTTCATTCCTTAGTGTAGAATTTTTCTTCTGCCTGAAGAACAGGTGTTATCAGTTCTTGTAGTAAGGGACAGATACTGGTGATTTTATTTTCAGCTTTGGTATGTCTGAAAAAGTCTTTATTTTGCCTTTGTTTATTGAGAGACATTTTTGCTGGGTATAGAATTTGGGGTGAGGGGGATTTTCCCCCCAGTACTTTAAAGATACTGCTCCACTGTCTTCTTAATTATATTTTTCCAATGAGAACTATTCTCATTCTTATTTTGTTTCTTTGTATATAATGTGCTTACCCCACCCCCCCCCACCCCCCGGTTGGTTGCTTGTCACATTTTTTCTTTCATTGGTGGGTTTAAGCCCTTTTAATTCTAATGTACCTTATAGTTTTCTTGTTTCTTGTGCTTGGGGTTTGTTGAGCTTCTTGAATTCGTGTGTTTATAGATTTCATCATTTGGAAAAATTTTGGCATATGTCTTCAATTTTTTTCTCCTCCTTTGGGGACTCTAATTATATGTATATTAGGCCAATTCAAAGTATTCCACAGCTCACTGAAGCTCTTCATTTTTTCCTAAACTCTATTCTCTCTGTATTTTATTTTAGATAGTTTCTGTACCTTTAAATTGACCAATCTTTAATTCTTCATTGTTTAATCTGCTATTTATTCAATCCCCATTTATTATTTTTTTATTATTTTAAGCATTGTATTTTTTTATCTCAAAAATTTGATTTGGATCTTTTTTAAATGTTTCAAATCTTTACTTTACCTGCTCAATCTTTCCTCTACATTCTTGAACATAGAGAATATAGTTAAAATAATTGTTTTAATGTCCTTGTTTGACAATTTTATTGTCTATGCCAGTTCTGGGACTGTGTTTATTCATTGATTTTTCTCCTTATTATGGTTTCCATTATCCTACTTCTTTGCATGCCTGGTAATTTTTTATTAAATCCCAAACATTGTGATTTTTTTACCTTGTTAGGTGCTTAATATTATATTCTGATAACTAGTCTTGAGTTTTGCTCTGAAATGCAGTTAAGTGACTTGGTAACAGTTTGATCTTTTCAAGCCCGTTGTTAAACCTTGTAAGGTAAAACCAGAATCACCTTTAATCTAAGGCTAATTTTCTCCACTACTGAGGCAATGCCAGTGTACCGGCGCTCTACCCAATTTTTCTTGAGTTATGAGGTTTTCCCCTCTGGCTGTTTGGAACATGAAATATCCTTACACCTGTCTCAGCTCTGAGTATCTGCTCCTTTCAAGTGGTTATTTTCCTTTCCTCAGGTAATTTCTGCACAGTCATATGCTCCTCGTAAATACTCAGCTGAAAACTTGAGGAGTTTCCTCTGTGGATGTCCAGAGCTCTTTTTCTTTGCAGCTGTCTTTTCTCCAGGAGTCTGCATTTTGAACTCCAGTTCTTGGTCTTTCTAGACTCTATGTGTCTCTCCTCAACTCAAGGTTACTGCATGGTTCTGTTTGGATTCCTCCTGCCTGTACGGCAGCCTGGAAAATCTGTCTGGGCAGTAAGCTGGGATGGTGACAGGGCTCACCTTGTTTGTTTCCCCCTTTCAGGGATCAATGTCCTCTGCTTACTTTAGTTGATGTGCAATGCCTGAAAACCTTGTCCAGTTTTTTTTTTTTTTTTTTAGTTCTCATTAACTGTTATTTCAGATGGTGTGATAAATCTGGTCCCTGTTACTCCATCTTGGCCAGAAGCAGAAGTCTTACAAGTCTTACAATATCTTTTTTTTTTTTGGGGGGGGGGCTGCGGGGGGGTTGATAACCAACTCAATTCCTTTAAAAATTTATGATATAACAAGCTCAGTCACCAAGTCAGTGGGGAATTCATTTCAGTTTTTTTATTGTCAAACTATGGTTATATCTTTATGCCTCCTTAGACCTATAGCTTAATATAGTCTGTACCCTCATGAAGTAGTTGGTGGGAGTTTATTTCAGTCATTTTCCATGTTTGCCCTTCATTATGAGTAATAATCCTAATTACATTTCCCCTTCTTACATCAACCCTTTCTAGCCCTGTCCACCACCTTTTATTTCTTCAGCCATGCCCAGGCCTTCTTCCCCACTCTGCCATTGCCCTGTGGAATGCTGACTCTCAGAATGTTTTTGCCTTATGCTCCAAGAGCAACAGTTACTTTTTTTGTTTATGCTAGACAGTGTGTTAAATTTATTTAGAAAACACACAGAAAAACCCTTCTTCTACTTTTTTTTCTTTCTTTTTGCCTGGAGGGTAACACCTGGCTGTGGTGTATCCTGAATATAAGGATGGGGAAATCAGCAGCACACTTTCAATAAAGGCTTCTGTTTTCAGCCCTATGTTGCACTCTGCTGCCCATCACACCTGGCATCCTTAAGTCTATAACCCCTCCCAAATTCTGAAGGGCAGAATAGCTCCCTCCTCAGCTGCAGCCTCTCCATATTTTTTCTGGGTTGTGTCTCTTCTAAGCCTGCTCTACTCCTCCACGTCTTTCCACATTCTAGAACTGTGTTGAAATAGTTCATCCATTGATAAACTCCCTCCTGTTCTTCTCACTGCCCTGTGTTTACCCCTTCATTTAAAAGATTGCTGTATTTGTATTTTAATGGGAGCTGAGGAATGAGAGGGGATAAATTCATATGTTCACTTTGTAAATTTGAACGGGCACTAATAAGATTGGAAAATAATGATCTTGTTTTTATGAATCTTTGTTAAATGTATGGCTAGGTCATGTTTATTTTAATGTTTAATATTAAAAGTGGTTTCGGTCTTTATTTAGAAAGGTGGTGATTTTTTTGGTGACCAGAAATATGCCGTAGGAACTTAAATTTTGTTTATATATAATTAGTCTATAGGAAAATTGACTTCTTTATACATTGGTTCACTAAAAATTGTAGTTTCCAAGAACTTATCAATGAAGTTAAGTGAGGATTAACTGTATATTATGAAATGATAACCATAATCACACATCCATTACCATCTTAGGTTATGTTGCCTTTTCAAGCTTCTTCCTCATGATATTTTCTCTTAAAGTTACTATGTAGATGTAGATAACTGTGGCTTAATTCATTAATGCATATGAAATAGAATTGTAATTCTATAAGTAATTTATTTTCATTACATTACATTTAATTTATTTATAACTCACTATAGTTGTTATGCTATATATAATTCATTATAAAATAACTTTTAAAGACTATGTATTAATTATTCCTTATTTCTTTACACATTATAATTTCTAATTCAATTCAACTGAATAAAATTTTATTGCTAGATAACAAATTTCTTAAGAGTATCATCACCAATTAGCAGATGGCCGTTACATGAATTTCCTTACAGATAGTTGGCTTTTACTAAATATCTACAGTTGGTCCTCGATGTTGTCGGAATCATGATAGAATCATGTCTAAATCAGATGGATTCTATCTGTAACATTCACTGCCCCTGGCTACAATTGCAGGGCTGTGAAAAGTCGTTATCACGTAGCCCCTTTTGTGCGGCCAGCCCCACATCTCATATGTGTCTTTGAGTCTCCAAGACTGATGATGCACCATTAAGCATCCCCAACTCAATGATTTGCTCTCTGCACGTTGACTACAGTTGGTGTCAATGAGAGGAATTAAATCGGAATGGAGACCTCTGGGCATTTGCCACAGGAGTCTCTCATATAGATTTCTTCTGATGGCTGGAAGTTTTGTATCTTGCAATTGAATCTTGTCAATTCAAACTTCTTTTTTTGAATAAAAAATGGCCTTATTTAATGATAGTGACTTAAACTGTTATTTTTATAGTGCACACTAGAGTTTTTCCTTGGTAAACGTCAATTTCTTATAATACCTGAATCAGCTGCAGTGGTGTAATTTGCTAATACATTTTCCTTCAATGAAATTGGATGGGTGAGCTAATGGGACCAGAGGGTGTGCAGAAATGGTACTTAATTATAAAATAATGGAAAACAGTCTGCATCATGAAATTACCTCATAAACAGAACGATCACAACTGAGATGATTCAGTAATTAATGATTACATCAAGTAAATTAACTCATTTGTATCTCAACCTTATGTAAATGATATGAGAAAGTATAATACTTTAACTATGTAAACAATTAATAAAATGTGGAAGACATTATAAATTCACAGAATTGAAAGCCCACACAGCTATAGAATTACTTTTGTGTGCATTAGGTGTTTTGGAAACTAAACATTAATTTTCTGGCTTTGACTCATATGAAGACCACCCTGTAGGAAAGTTTAATTCCTCAATGAGTATCTATTTATCATTTAATGAAATGTTTGGCAACTAAACCATGAAAACAACATATGCAAATGAACATTTACTAATGATTGAATGAAAACATGCTCTATTTGTAGATCTGTTTAATTCAAGTGTAATGTAAAAACGCTAAGACTTATTTATTCAAAACAGTCTACCTTAATCAAGACACAGAACTAATCCTCAAAGAAACTAAGCTGTGTACAATTTTGGCAATTCGACAATCTGGGAAAACATTTCTTTAAAATATAAAAGATAAATGCAATATGAAGCTAGTTAGATCAAACCTAAATATATGATCATTTCAACATTTTCAAATACACGTTTAAAACGTTATTTATCTTGTAAGTAATTGCCCTGAAAAATGTTATGTTATAAAAACCTTTATCGTGTACTTAAAAATGTGGATTTGCAATAGTCTTGTGGTTATTTGGTCTGGAAGGGGACAGATATATTTGTGAAAGAATGTTCTGACAGATTAAAACAAAAATGTAGCCATTAAATTTTAGGACCAAAGAAACCATTACATCTAAGGCAACAATATATCTGATTTGATAGAATGTGATATAATTAAAAAATTATTTGTGTGGTGTGGTTTGAGACCACAGATTCTACCTTATTCTAAGATTTGTGAATTGCAAGTATCCATTTATTTTCAAAATGAGTGGCTTACTTATAAAGAAGTTCTTCAGTTCTTTGTTGGAAATATGTCTAAATTTTATGTCCTGCCTAAGGGCCTGAATTTCTGCAAACATTTTCATTTATTAACTGTTGTAAACACCTGGGCATTTTGTAGACATTACAGATATTTTTACATGCGTAAATTTAGAATATGTGTTGAGTATAAGAGAAAGCTTTTTAACTTTAAAATCTGTTTGTATTTCATAAAACTATAGGTTCATCAAGATTCAACCTTTTGGTGTTTTGGTTTGTTTACATTGCATAAAATGTGATTTTGCTATTTGAAATATCTGAAATATATATTCTCAAATATTAGCTAGTTCTTGAAATATATTTGGATAGTTATAAGTGTAAATTAACTGAAATGTAAGGATTCCACATCCTTTAAAACAGATGATTATTTTTTTCCTTTTTGGTGAAGAAATGGAGAATTGTGGGTTTATTTTTGGGAGCATGAATCCAAAACATATGGAGCCAGACTTTATTTTCCTATGAAAAATAATTCTCTCCTGATCACCACATGTGCATTGTTTATTGCTTTTAAAGAATAACTTAACATGATTAATATGCACCTGAGAAAGAATGGTTTTATTTTCATCCTGAAAAAGTAAGAGACTCTCCTTGTGAGACCAACCTAAAAGCCAGCACTACACACGAAGACAGTCATAAAATAAAGTCCACTCACAGTTAGGAAAAGAAACTTAAAAATGTGTTGATTTTGTGAGGTGAGAATAATGATTTAGTATCTCTTCAGGGGCAAAATGAGATCGTATTTCTGAAATTCAGTGTTGCAGTCTATAAGTTTGTAATCCTGCCTTATCTCATTTCTTTTAAAACTAGCATTTTCCTCTTTCTTGATCTCTGCTGGGACATAAGGCATTTCATAGATGAGTGGCTATTTTTTTCATATAGGTTCTTCTAAAAGCTTTCTCTCTTCAACCACCTATGTGACGTTTCCCTTTAGTCTTTGAATTCATTTGATCAATTATTTTTGTGAAGTGAAGTTTCTTGTGTGAAAACCCTATATCTGAGCCCCTTTACTGTATGCCAAGTGCAGCAATAAGTGTTTTACATCTATCATCTCATTTAATCATTGTATCAACTCTACAATGAAATAAATGCATTTTGCATATGAAAAACAAAACCTCAGTGAGCAGAAGAAAATTTCCCATGGCCACATGGCCACTAAATCAAAGAGCTGTGGTATAAACACAAACATGTCCAAAGGCCATGCCCAAATCAGTTCACCACGGTGCTTTCAAAAGAGCTGGGCTGTGATGACTTTTATCCCAGCACTGTGCTCACCTTCTCATGATCAGTCTGAGGCACATCTTTCTTTATATGCACTGCTAAGAGGTCTCAGTACCTGCTTTTATCATAAGTCTTTAAAGTCTGAAGTTCGTTGCATATATGACTTACTGGTCATTGCAGAACAGACAACTCAACCTGTTTTCTGTGTTGACCTCATTTCCACTGACCCCTTCCTCCCCTTCACCTCCTCTACCTCTTGAAGTAATTCCCTGTGTTTTGTCATCACCTACGGTTTGACATTTCTCCCTTTGACCACATCCTCTCTATTATTATGTATGCTTAATACATAATACAAACTTAGCAGCTGAAACCAAAACATATTTATTATATCTCATACTGTAGTTTCTAGGAGGTAAGAGTACAGGCTCTGCTTCAGGGTCTCTCAATGCTGCTATGAAGGTGTTGGCTGGGGCTCCAGTTTCAACTAAGGCAAGACTGGGGAAGGGTCCGCTTTCAAGCTCGTGTGGTTGTTGGCAGCTTTCAGTTTCTTACAGGCTATTGGACTGAAAGCTTCAGTTTCTTGTTGACTGCTGGCCAGAAGCCCTCTTTAGTTGCTTATCATATGGCCCTCAACGTGGGTCAGCTCACAACATGGCAGCTGCTTCTTCAAAAGGAGAGAGGGTGTCCTCTCAAGATGGCCATTACAATCTTGTCTAATTGTGTACATCCCATCACCTTAGCTGTATTCGGTTGGTTAGAAGTAAGTCACAGTTTCCACCCATGCTAAAGGGAAAAGAATCACACAAAGGTGTGAAAGGTTCCACAGGTTGCTTAACTAATACTCTTTCTTAAATAAAACCATTTCACATTTGCTATTTAGGTAGAGATTGATGCCCCTGAACATAAAGAAAATAAAATGGAGGTGAATTGCCCTTTAAAAATGTAGTTGCATAAAGCTTAGCAGCTAATTGTCTAATCAAAAACCACATGGGAAATTTTTTATTTTACTTTTGCTGCATTACTAAGTTCATATCCACTGGCAAAGTCAGACTTTTATGTCTAGCCCAAGTGTCATGTTGATAATACTACATATATTAGAGGGCAAAAAATTGACTCATATATTTAGAGAAATAGCACTTGTTGATTCCCTAATAATAGTTCCTTATGGAGCTGGGGGGAAATGATGAAAACCAGAAGAACCTGACTTTGAAGGTTCATTCATTAATATAAAGCTGTTAAATCAGGTTTTGTATTGTCACCTGAACCAGCGGGGCTAATGTCAACAGGAATGAAGAGGAAAGTTGTAAAGGCAATGAAAAAGCTGAGTTTTTAATTACATTACAAGCATGTAGAATGTTTTTTAATGGATACCTATTTAAAAAGAACCTTAAAAAGAATGAAGAAGAGGCTTGTCCATGTCCCAAGTTGAACAAGTAACATTACTATGAATGAGAGAATCAAATGGATGTATAAAGCCTTTCCATTTTTCTCAACTGTTTTGTGTTATGAAAACCTCCCTGCATGCTTTTTCTCTAAAGAAGTCCTCCTCAATTTAAACCCACAGGCATTTTAAGGAAAACTTAATAAACAAATGCTTTCCTGGCTAAAAAGAATCCTGTGCTACACAAACCATGAAGAGAACCATGACAGAAGATACTAGGCCCGGTTTGAGTTCCATTCCCTGGATAGCTTGTTCACGCACAGAACTCCTTGGAAGTGAATGAGAGGAAAGTAATGCACCACTCAGAGCACAGAAAATTAAAGTGTGCTGAATTAATATTTTGGATCATAAATGTCACTCAAAGAAAATTCTTTCAATAGGGTGCCAACCAGAGTCTGGTTATATAATTCTTATATAAACCTTGTTTTTCCCTCCTGAAGGGAAATTTTGAGTTTTCTCAGAAAGAATAATGGTACTGCTTAACATCCCCAGAGTACAATGTGAATAAGCTTACTTTACAAATAATTTTTAATTTTTCTTATTATAAAAGAAATACATTCTTAATGTGGAAAATACAGAAAGCCACAAAGGAAATCAAAATAACAATACTCCTCCTCTACCCCCCACCCCAAGATAAAATCTGATAATGTTTTGGTATGTTTTTAAAAATTGTTTTGCTTTGAAGTCAATGAAGTTGGTACTTACTATTGTTGAAAATTGTGAGTATATTTTATCTGAATCATGGGCATATATAATTTTTAAGTAGAAAGATCCATTTTTTTAAACAGACACTTCAAAGCCTATAAAGGCAAGTTGGTATTGTACCCTTGAAAATAGTCACCTTGGGAAACTAGACAGTGATTAGCTCACAGAATTTAAAGTCACTTTCTTGGAATTACCTTCAGAACCAGTTTATGAACCATAAGATAAAACCGTCTCATAATTGTATAACCTAAGTTCTGTTTAAAAACAGTTCTTTTTCTTTCTTTTTTCATTTTTTATTTTTTAGGTCATCTTTATCTGGGGAAGCAAAACAGAGTTACTTGTAGATCACTTGTGGGAAACAAATGTCTTTGAGTAAATTATTATGGGTTTTATAAGTGTATTTAAGGTAGATTTAACCTCAAATATTTCTGCTAATGTGAAGTGGCATCTTGCATAAATAGTTCATAATTTTATATTAGTCTTTGGTTTGAAACTGCAATATATCTTCCTGTCACATTTGCTAAAGAACAACTCAGCAGTTACAACACTAACAAATTTAAAATTTAGTTCTGAGTGAAATATTGATGGAGGTAAACAAACCCAACTCCTTTAGAGGTTAGTCATTTCAAGCACAGAAGTTGCAAAAGTTTTTGAGAAGACTAAGGATACAGGGGACTGCATTAACATGTCTTAGCTAACAACTATGAAGGGCATACAGCTGTGGTTGTGAAATAAAAAGGCTGATGTACCCGTATACGGGTGAATTGTAGAATGTCTCCATAATCACACTGTGTACCAAGTGGCCAATGGATGTGGTGGTTTGCTGGTGGGCAGTTTTCAACTCCAAGGTCTCCTTTTAATGTAGGAGATAGAATAGAGAGACACAAAAGAGATGAATACTTTGAAAGAAGAAGCCATGAGTGAATTCAGCATTCAACCACTGCCATTTTGAAACTCACCTTGTTGGGTCCCTGTGGTCGTCAGGACATTCTAATTATTTTCTTCTCTGATTACATTCAAGCAGATTTTATTCCATGGATCGAGAATTCTCTTAGGAGTGTTAACTAATTCCTGAGGAGTGTTAACAATTAGTTATGTCCCTACCTCATGAAAAGCACTGTTACATATTCCCTGTCTGTATTCAGGTGGGCGTGGCACTAGAAAGAACAATGCAGCTAAAGGACAGAGGACTAAAGATTGGGACTCCCATTTCGTTATTTGCTAACCTATCTGGCGGTCAGGAAAATACTGCCTTCCATAATAATAAAATCACCTCAACCACTCCACAGTTATTAATAGAGAGATTTTCACTTCGAGAATAATAGGTAAGCCTAGCTAAGACTCACCTTCAGCTAAGACACCACCACAAATGTCTCAGGAGTACAAAAATGGATACATTACTCTTTTTTTCCTCTGTAACTCCACTGAGAGACGAAAAACACGTTTAGATGAAATGTTGAAGGTTGGGGTGGAGTGAGGGTAAAAAAGGGTAAACCAACCAATCAACCCAGAGAATTATTACCATGAGTCGAGTTGGTGAGGCTTACAAAATGTTTGCCCTCTGGGACTGATTGGCCCTGTCCCGTTTGAACTCCTGGTGAGCCACTTTGTGGTGCACATATTTTATACCAATTGTCCGGAGGTTCCATCCTTCTTGAAGAATAGGATCGACATGGTGGTGCCCTAAAGAATAAAAGTTCCTTCTCCCATGGGCCAAAAGCCAGAATTCTGGGTTCTTATCTGGAGACTTCCTTCTTTTCCAGTTTCTTGACTCTGGCAATGCTCAGACCCTTCAAGGGCGATCGCGCCTACTTGTGGCTTCATCTGGTCTTCAGAATCTTAGTTCTATCTCAACATAACACAATAACGCAATGACCTTGTAAGAGCAAGAATATGAGAGAGGCTGCCTCATTATGTGACTGTGAGAGAGTGACATTTGCACTTTCTGGGCCATTGAACCCTCATCTGTAAAAGAGAGATAACAGTACCAGTTTCTCAAATTGTCAAGATTAAATCAAACTATGCTGGTGAAAAATTTGTATACTCTGATGTATCATAGTAATTTAAATCTATTATCCTTTCAATAAATTCTCTCCTTACTAAGCATTGGTGAACCTCACCCAGGTTTTGTGTTTTAAATTTTAATGTGTCTATGGCTTCTCTTTGGAGCTGGTTTGCTGATTTCTAGAGGACACGAAGATTATTTTGTACCCTGCCCTCACAGTATATCACACACAATAAACATTTGGTACATAGTTGTCCATTGATGTT
The DNA here is from genome assembly GCF_036562045.2 of Rhinolophus sinicus. Classification (NCBI taxonomy): domain Eukaryota; kingdom Metazoa; phylum Chordata; class Mammalia; order Chiroptera; family Rhinolophidae; genus Rhinolophus; species Rhinolophus sinicus. Next base: position 110,573,159 of record NC_133757.1, read on the forward strand.
CTCTGTTTGACTTTGCTATTGTTGTTAGGAAAGGACCTGCACTTATAATTTATAACCATTGCTACTTTAACTCTGCTGTGGCATCTGGAGAAATGATAATTGGCCCCGGGAGCTTTTCTTTCTTTCTTGACTGTATGACTCAGTCCCATGTTGTCATCATTCCCATTAGCAGCCATGACTCAAAGGGAAAGAGGGAAATGAGTCTCACCCAAGACAACATAAAAGCAAAGATAATATAATAAATTCAAACATTTGCTAAAACTATACAGGAGAAGTGGCAATTCTGAGAAACATAGATGTTCCGTGTTTCGCAATTTATTCCAACTACTCCCTCAACCCTGTTCATTCATTTCTTTCTTTCTTTTTTTTTTTCCTTCCAGAGGCTTTTTTTCTGAATGAAAGGGTAGAGGTACCAGAATGGTCTTAGTGAGTGATGGCTGTGAAGCTTGTTATGATAATGTCACTACTATGTGTGTGTCTTCTGGAATCTCCTTTGGAAATTCTGATGCTATTAGCCAAGAATCTCCTAGTTAATGCAAGAATGTCATGTGCAGGGTAGGTCATCTTGTTTAAATTAGCAACACCCTGAGCAAACTAAATTATTTTATGAACAAAATTATTACCGAGCACAAGTATTTCTGGTTAATCCACATTTAACTAATTCAAAAGATGCATTATTATTAAATTTCTTTATTAAATGAACAGAAAGTCATCTATCAATTTAAACTTGGAAAGAATACTAACACTCATGTGCTTCATTAAGGTTAAGTCCTAATTGTTTTCTTTTCCATCGGGTTCTTTAATATACAAAGAGAAAATTTAATCTTGCAGTCACACGTCACATTCTAGAGAGGCCATTTTATTTAATTACATTTAATTTTGCTTGCTTGGACTTTTTAGTATTTTATTTACAAAATACCAACAACTACTGCCTTCCCTTTGCTGCTTCTGAAGGATAACGGCTTTGTTGACATAAAAGTATTAGCATAACTTGATGATTCCCACCTTTGTGCTGTCACTTTTCCAACCATGATTGTGCTTGTTACACCTTATTTTACAATTTTTTTGGTCCTTTTTGTCTTCCCTTCTACTAATGACCATATTTTATTATTTTTATATACTTAGTGGTTGGTATAGTCCTGGTCAGTTGTTACTCGAAATTTCCTTTACAACCTAGAGGAAACTACTGTTGGTGGAAATTGGATTCTTTGTAGTTTTAGTTATTCTAAATCATGCTTCTATGAATGTTCTTGTACCTGTCTTTTTGTACTCATATGTGTGCTCTTCTGTTAGGTGTGTATCTAAAAATTGAACTTCTGGTTTAAAAGGTATGTTCAACTTTAGTGAATGTTGCTAAATAGTTTTTTGAAGTGATTTTATTAATGTACACACTCAGTGTATGTGAGTTTAAGTTGCTCTTTGTCCTTAGTAACTCTTGGATTTGTTAGAGGTTTTAACTTGCTCTTTTTTGTGCTTATTGGCCATTTGGATATTTTTGTGTGAATTTCCTGTTTAAAATTATTTCCAAGTTTTCTATTGAATTATCTGTCTTTTTCAAACTGTTTAGGACTTCTTTATATGTTCTAGATATGAGCCTTTTTTATGTCGTAAACCTCTTTTCCCATTATGTGCATTATCTTTTCACAATGTTAATTCTTTTAATGAAAAAGAATTCTTAATTTTAATGAGGCCCAATGCAGCAATATTCTTTTCTAAAGATTTTTATTAAAAGATAGCTAACATACAATATTATATTAGTTTCAGTGTATACCAGTTATTTGACATTTATATACCTAAAGCAGTGATCACCTTGATGAGTCTAGCAACCATCTGACACATGTTATCACAATATTATTGACTACCCAAGGTGTGATCACAAAATACAAGGAATGTTTAAATTTTTAAAAATTACAGTAAAAGACACATTACCATTAATCCCCCTCAAAATACTCCCCCTTGCTTTGAACACACTTACCCTATCATTCCTGCTACTTTTTGAAGCAGTTCTGGAAGTCCTCCTTGTGAGTGTCTTTAGTTGCGCTGTTGTGGCTGTCTCGATGTCCTGAATCAATTAAAAATATTTACTTTTCATGGTCATTTTGACTTTGGGGAAAAGCCAGAAGTCCCACGGTGCCAGATCCAGTGAATAAGGTGGCTGAGGACACACCATGATGTTTTTATTTGACAGAAATAGCTGTATCAGAAGCAATGTGTGACACGGAGTTTTATCATGATGGAGAATGAAATAAAGACACTCACAAAAGAAGACTTCCAGAACTGCTTCAGAAAGTGGCAAGAATGATAGGAAAAGTGTTTGAAGTGAGGGGGCATATTTTGAGGGTAATTAATGGCAATGTGTCTTTTACTGTAATATATTTTTTTATTCAAATATTCACCATATATTTTGATACCCTTGTATTTCCTGTGTTGTATATTATATCCCAATGACTTATTTATTTTCTACCTGGAAATTTAAACCTATTATTTCCCTTCACCTTTCCCCCTTTGTTTTAATTTTTAAATTAACAGTTGACATTCAATATTATTTTGTATTAATTTCAGGTGTACAACATAGTGGTTAAACATTTATATAATTTAAGAAGTGATCCCCTGACTAGTCTAGTATCCACCTGGCACTATACATAGTTAATACCATATTATTGGCTATATTTTCTATGCTTTACTTTGCATCCCTATGACTATTTTGTAACTACAAATTTGTACTTCTTAAACCCTTCATATTTTCACCCTGCTTCCTAACCCTCCCCATCTATCACCCCCAACAAATCTGGTATCCATCTGACACCATACATAGTTACTACAATATTATTGACTATATTCCTTATGCTATACCCTGCATCCACATGACTACTGTGTAACAACCAATTTGTACTTCTTAATCCCTTCCCCCTTTTCACCCACCCCCTAATTCCTCTCCCATCTGGCAACCATCAACATTTCTCTGTATCTGTGAGTTTCTTTCTGTTTTGTTTGTTTATTTTGTTCTTTAGATTCCACATATAAGTGAAATCACATTGCATCTGTCTTTCTCTGTCTAACATACTTCACTCAGTACAGTACCTTCCAGGTACATCCATGCCACTGCAGATGGCAAGAACCCATTCCCTTCCATGGCCCAACAATATTCCATTGTGTATATGTACCACCTCCTCTTTATCCATTCACTCATTGATGGACACCCAGGCTGCCTCCACATCTTGGCTATTATAAGCAATGCTGCAATGAACATATGGATGCACATGTCCCCTTGAGATAGTGTTTTGGGTTTCTTCAGATAAATACCCTGAAGTGGGATCAATGGGTACTTCTTTGTCTCTTGTTATAGCCTTTGTTTTAAAATGTATAATGTCTGGTATAGGTTTGCTATCCCAGGTTTTTTTTCTTTTTTAATTTTCATGAAATATCTTTTTCCCATTCCTTTACTTTCAGTCTATGTGCCTTTTGATCTGAAGTGAGTCTCTTGTAGGCAACATATGTATGAGTCTTGTTTTCTTATGCATTCAGCCATCCTATGTCTTTTGATTGGAACATTTAATCCATTTACATTGAAAGTAAGTTTTGATAGATATGTAGTTATTGCCACTTTATTACTCATAAATATATATATAATATATTACTCATAAATATATACAAATATATAATGTATAATATATATGTATATATGTATATATATTATATATTTGTATATTACTCATATATATATATATATATATATACACACACATATACATATATATATATATATTTCATCTTAAAGAAGTCCCCCTAAGATTCCTTGTAATACTAGTTTGATGGTGATAAACTCCTTTAGTTTTTTTTCTTGTCTGGGAAGCTCACTATCTGCCCTTCGATTCTAAATGATGGCTTTGCTGGGTAGAGTAATCTTGGTTGTAGGTTCTTGCTTTTCATCACTTTGAATATTTTGTGCCTTCTGGCCTGCAAATTTCTGTTGAGAAATCAGTTGACAGTCTTATGGGAGCTCCCCTGTAGGTAACTAACTGCTTTTCTATTTATTGCTGCTTTTAAAGTTCTTTCTTTGTCTTTAAACTTTGGCATTTTAATTATGCTGTGTCTTTGTGTGGGCCTGTTTGGGTTCATCTTGTTTGGGACTCTGTGATTTCTGGGCTTGTATATCTATTTCTTTCATCAGATTAGAGAAATTTTCCATTATTATTTTTTTCAAATAGGTTTTCAATTCCTTGCTCTCTCTCTTCACCTTCTGGTAACCTTATGATGCAAAAGTTGGTACAATTTGATTTTGTCCAGAGGCCCCTTAAACTCTTGTCATTTTTTTTTTTGGATTCTTTTTTCTTTTTGGTGTTCTGATTGGGTTGTTCTGCTACCTTATCTTCTAAATCACTGGTTCGGACTTCTGCATCATCTAATCTACTGTTGATTCTCTCTAATGTATTCCTCATTTCAGTTATTGTAGTCTTCATTTCTAACTGGTCCTTTTTTTATGTTTTCTGCCTCCATTTTTATGTCTCCTGTCTCTTTGTTGAAGTTCTCCCTGAGATCACTGAGCATCCTTTTAACCAGTGTTTTGAACTCTGAGTCTGGTAGATTGCTTGTCTCCATTTTGTTTAGTTCTTTTTCTGGAGCTTTGTTCTGTTCTTTCATTTGGGACATGTTTCTTTGTCTCCTCATTTTGGCTGCCTCACTGTGTTTGTGTCTATGTACTAGGTAGGGCTGCTATGCCCCCCAGTCTTAGTAGAGTGGCTCAATGTAGTTGGTGTCCTATGGGGTCCAGTGGCACAGTTTCCCTTCCTGGTTACCAGAGCTCGTCCTCCAGGTGTGTCCCTTGTGGGGGTTGTGTGTGCTCTCCTGTTGTAGTTGAGCCTTGGTTAATGTTTGCATATCAATAAGAGGGATTTAACCTTGGGCTCATTAGTTGTGAGGACTGGCCATGATAATAGTGAAGGACCTGTTGTGGAAAGGCTGACCCTACAGAGTAGGATTTGCTTTTTAGCAGGGCTCTGGTGTCTGCCAAGTGTGTCCTTTGGGTGTGTCCCCCTTGGAGGCAGCCAGGTGATGTTCCAGCTCAGACTGTAGCTGACCACCAGGCATGTCAGATCCAGGACCTGCTGGGAGGGGGCCTGCTGCAGGCCTAGTTCAGCTGTAGATTGTGCTATGCCTGGCCCCACCGTGCATGAGCCTCAAAGTAATCTTCAGATGGTCACCACCTGTGCTGTACTTGGAGGTACCTGAGAGGCCAAACCATGAACTGAGGCCAGCTGTTACTAGAACTGGCTTAGGGCTGCTGAGCCAGAGGCAGGGCACATGCTGAAGCCAGATGCTCCTTGTTTGGGGTTTGTGAACCTTGGAGAGATTTTAGGAAAGTCTGATGCATGACCCAAGGCAGGGAGTTTGTCCGGAAAAGCCACTGGACGCAGTTGGATGGGCCTGCAAGTTGGATGGGATACGGGTCTCAGGAAATCACCAGGGTGGGGTGGCTGGTGTTAGCCAGTTTGATGGAGATACGGTGGCCACCTGCTTCTGCACGCTGGGTCAGGAGAGGGCTTGACAAAGAAACTGTAGCTTCTGCCAGTACTTCTGCCTGGGAGGAAGCTGCCCCTCCAGCACTCGTCTGAAGCCAGACATTTCAGTTCCTCCCCATATGTCCTTGGCACCTTTGGAGATGCTGCCACAGCGTTGGATCTCAGAGCAAGTGAGTCTGTGAACGAGTAAGTGCGGGAACTTTAAGAGGAAGAGCTGGGATTCCAGCCTCCCTCCAGTTCACTCAGCCACAATCTCCACTTGTTTTCACAGCCAGAAGTTGTGGGGACTTCTCTGCATGGAACTGGGACACTGGACTGGGGAGGCTGGTGTGGAGTTGGGGTCCCTTGCTCCTCCATGGGAAACTTCTGCAGCTGAGATGTCTTTCCCAATTTTTAATGGTCATATGCAGGTGTTGGGCCAGCCTGTTCCGCATCTCTAGCCCTCCTACCAGTCTCCAAATAACTTCCTCTGTATGCCCTTAATTGTAGGGCTTCAGTTCAGCTGGACTTCAGGCGATTCTCAGTGATGGTTGTTCTATAGTTTGGTTGATGTGGTCATGAGTGGAGGCAAGTACAGCATTTACGTACCTCACCATCTTGACCAGAAAATCGCAATATTCTTCTTATAACTAGGGTACGTGAAAAATCTTGTTGAAAGTAGAGTTTGTGATCTAATTAATGAGGCCTTGTCATACCAGGTGAAGGAGTTGACATGGTATTGCTGTAAGCAATAGCAAACTTTTGAAGATGTTAAAGACTGTACTGAGTGATACGTGCAATGAGTTGAAAGACCGAAGAGAAAACTCTAGTCTTGGATACCAGTTAGAAGCTATTAAAGTAGTCATGGGAGAGCAATAAGGCCCTTAACTAGATTGATCGCAGGAAAAATAGAAAGTGTGAATGTAGACTGTATTTCAAAAGAGCACAGAAGCTACTTGATTAACGATGCCAGTTGCACAGGTCAGAACATTGTCTGATACTTTCATTTCTCTCACCTGTTCCATCTGACCACTCATGAGATCCTGTGAATTCTACTTGCTAGCTGATTCTTGAGTCTATCCACTTCTCTCTCCCCACTGATTATCTTTGGCCAGGACTATTGCAATAGCATCCTCATTGCTCTCTTTACCTCTCCTCCTTTCAAATAATCCTCAACACTACCAACTGGACTTGTCTTTCTAAAATACAAATGGAATTATCCCATTTCTCTGCATAAATTTCTTCAGTAGCTCTTCATCATTAAAAAGTGAAGTTCATAGTTCTTATATGACTTATAAGATCCCTCTTTGCTCCAGACTGTCTTTTGTATTTGTCATCCATTCCTACATGCAGTAGGTGTTCTAGTCAAACCAGAGACTTGAAGTTCTCCAAATACACCATGCACTCCTACCCTGCCTACCTGATAAATGTCTGTTCACCTCAAACTCTTAATTCAGGTCTCTCAAGAATTATCAGACATGCCTGAAAACTTCAACTTTTCTTTTCTGCATTTTGTACATTACCAATGAAAGTGGTTATATTATTACGTCCTGGCAGCTTACATGGAGCAGAACACTGGTGGTGCCATTTACAAAAATACAGAAGTCAGGAAGGTTTGCAGCAATTTTTGTTGTGTTGGATTGGAGATTCTGGAAGGACATCTAGTCAGAGATTCACAGCAGGCAGTTAGAAAGAAGGAATATAGGTGAGATGCTGAGTTCAAGGATGCTATTTTTGTATCTTTCAAATTATAAGGATGTGTGAGCTTATAAGAGGAAGAATGTAAAAGAGAAGAGGTTAGAAGGCATATGCTTCCTTGTTACTTTAAATAGAACTTGTATATATGTCTTCATAATCTGTAATAATCTTTATAACTTTAAATGTCTTTAAATATGTTTATTGTTTCTGATGATAATAGCACATAAACTCATTAAACATTGGAAAACTATAATAAGTAAATAAAAATAATCTATAGTTCCATCATTCAGACAAAGCTATACTTAACCTTTTCTCCCCCCTGTTCTTTTGCTAAGCAAATAGACTTTTATTTCAAAGTGAGGTCATTGTGCTCTAAAATTCTTGTGTCCTGACTTTTGTTTTTCCCAGAGGTACAGAGTTGAGTTATTTTATTTCTTAGTATATAGCTTAGTATAAACATTGACCTGTGCAAGTCTCCTTTATGTCCTATCTATCTACCTACCTATCTATCATCTATCCATCCTTGTTGTCTATCATCGTCTTCCTCATTTCCTCTTATTCTCTTCCTAGTACAGACGACCGTTCTAATACATTTGTCATATATTATTTTATTTGTATGTGTTCTTTAAAAAAATGTGTTGTATGTGTATGCATGTACATTTAACCTGAAATAATTATAGATCAACAGTAATTTGCAAAAAATTATACAGGAAGGTCCCATGAACCCTTCACCTAACCTCCTTCAAGGCCATGGAATGCTATATCCATAGTACACTATAACCACAGTACACTACTTAACTCAGAAAATTGCTATTGGTACAAATCTACAGTTTATTCAAACGTCACAGGTTTATAAGCACTTGTTTGCATTTTTATGCATGTGCTTAAAGTTCCACACATTTTATCTGCTGTGTAGCTTCATGTAACCACTTCTACATTCCAGATACTAAATTGGTCCATCACCATCATCACATGGCTCCCTTCTGCTACTCCACAACCTCCTTTGACAATCTACAAGCCCTGATAACTATAAACTCTTCTCTACCTTCATAATTTTAGAGAATGTGACATAAAAAATTCATATTATGTGTAACTTTTGAGATTTTTTTTTTTCCACTCAACATAATTCCCTTGAGATCCATTCAAGTTGTATGCATCAGTAGTAGTTTATTCATTTTTATTACTGAGTAAGATTCTGTTGTATGGATATACCACAAGTATGTGTATTTTAAATTTACATAAATGTTGTTGTTTTTTTGTATAGAAATAATTCTGTTATTTATGTTTTGTTTCCCCCAACATTATATTTTAAAGACCCATCCAGGTAGTTGTGTGTTCTTCTAATCCTTTCATTTTTAACCTCCACATTATATTTTATGGTGTATATCTTTCACATTTTACTTATCCATTCCCTCAGAAATGGACATCTAGATTGTCTCCAACACTCACAAATAAGATTGACATGAATATTACTATATTATTCCACTTAAGGTTATGTGTAAAAATTTCTTTGGAAGATTCATACCCATGAATGAGATTGCTGGGTTATAAGAATTATGTACTAAGTTTGACTATGTACTGACATCATACACACTGTTTCACCCTCCCACCAGGAGCACATAAGGTTCCCATGTCCCCATGTCTCCAACATCACCAGGTATTATTCTGCTTTGTGATTTTGGCCAATATGATAGGTGTAAAATAAGATCTCATTGTTGATTTCATTTGAATTTCTGTAATTTTTATTATATTCTGTTTCCTCACAGTATTTGTGTTTTGAGATATCTCTGCTGTGACTTTTTTTTGACCATTGTTTTGTGGATTCCCGTCTTTTTTTTGTTGTTGTTGATTTGTAAGACTTTCTCACATATTTTAGATATTTACTACAGTAGTCCCCCTTTATCTATGGTTTCACTTTCTGTGTTTTCAGTTACCTGTGGTCAACTATGGTCTGAAAATATTAAATGGAAAACTCCACAAATAAACAATTTGTAAGTTTTAAATTCTGTGCCACTCTGAGTAGCGTGATGAAATCTCATGCCTTCTGCTTGGTTCTGTTTGGTATGTGACTCATCCCATTGTCCAGTGTATTCATGCCCTTCCCCCTCACCCATTAGTCACTTAGTAGCCACCTTGGTTATCAAATTGAATGTCATGGTATCACAGTGCTTGTGTTCAGGTCCTTGTTTTACTTAATAACGGCCCCAGCGCTCAAGAGTGGTGATGCTGAATATGGACATGCCAAAGGGAAGCCATAAAGTTCTTCCTTTAAATGAAAATGTGAGTACAGTACAATAAGACATTTTGAAAGAGAGAGACACAACATTCACATAACTTTTACCAAAGTATATTGTTATAATTATTTTATTTTACTATTAGTTATTGTTGTTAATCTCTTACTATACCTAATTTATAAATTAAACATTAACACAGGTATGTATGTATAGAAAAACAAACCTAAAATAGATAGGGTTTGGTACTATCTGTGGTTTCAGGCATCGATTGGGGATTTTGGAACATAGTCCCCATGGATTAAGGGCATTGCTGTGCCTGTTAATTTTAGAAATTTCAAATAATTTCTCCTAAACTGTCATCTGTTTGATAACTTTTTCCATGGTATAATTCATTTAACTGAAATCATTAATATTTATATAATCAAGGTCATCAATTTTTGGCTTTCTCTTTTGTACTTTGGGGCTTTATTTAAGAAGTACTTCCCTACCACTAGTTCAAAATATATACCCTTATATTGTACTTTATTAACTCAATTGATGGCAATTATATTCTTCTAATTGCTAAGACCAAAAACTCCGTTCATACTAGACTTCTTCTCTCATACTGCTCACTCAATCTATCAGGAAATCTGGTAAGGTTAGCTTCAAAATGTATCTAGATTCTCACCACCTTGTTCTACCTCTGTTGCTACCATCAAAGCCACCATCCCATCAGCTCTCACTTGGATTAATGCAATTACACCTGCCCCCTTACTCTTTTTTGCAACACAGCAGCTGCAGGTTTCCTTTAAGAGTGTAAGTCAGATGATGTCACTCCTGCTCAAAACCTGTTAAGGACTTCCCACTGCGAGCCCCACACGTACTCTGCTCCAGCCATGCTGACATCCTTCCTGTTCCTAGAACACGACAGGAACATCTTCCCTTAGAGCCTTGGCACTGGCTGCTTTCTCTTCCTGTAATACTCTTCCACAGATAGGCACATGGCTGACTCCCTCACCTCTTTTGAGCCTGTGTCGTAACATCACCTTCTCATTGAATCCTATCCTGAGGACTCCTTTGAAAAATTTTGACTCCATAACTACGCTTCCTACCCATCCGTATTCCTTTTTCCTCCTTTTCACTTATTTGATTATTATTTATTATGTTGATTCTCTGCTGTCTGTCTCCTCTTCTAGAATGTAAGCTCCTCCAAGGAAGGGATCTCAGTCTGTTTTGCAAACCAATGTGTGCTTAGGATGTAGACTAGTGCTTGGCACAGAGTAGGTGCTCAATAAATCAATGTATAAATAAATACATTTTACAGCATCATATTTCACATTTAGGTCTGTAATCCAACAAGGAGTTCCTTTTTTATTTCCCCCCTTATACTAAGCCAGTTTTCCTACCACCATTTACCAGTTTATACTTTCTCCAATGGTTTATGGACACAACTTTGTTGCATATTAAACTTTCTTTTATTTACTTTTTTAGATTTATAGTGATATTAATGACATATAACTATTTAAGTTTAAGGTATAATGTGATGATTTGTTGCGTGTATACATTACTAAACGATCACCACATCCTTACCCTCACATAATTCCCTTTTTTGTGTGTATGTGGTGATAAAATTTAAGATCTACTCTCTTAACAAGTTTCATGTACATGAGGCAGTATTGTTAATTCTAGTCACCAGGCTGTACAGTCGATCCTGAGACCTTATTCATGATATGGCTGATAGTTTGTGCCATTTGACCAATATCTCTTCATTTCCTCCATCCCCCAGCCTCTGGCAACTACTATTCTACTCTCTATTTCTACCAGTTCAGCTTTTTTAGATTCCACTTGTAATGGAGAACATACAGTATTTGTCTTTTTCTGTCTGACTTACTTCACTTAGCATAATGTTCTTGAGGTCCACCTATGTTGTCACAAAAAGCGGTACTTCCTCCTTTTTTTTGATAGCTGAATGATATTAGTGCGCGCGCGCACACACACACACACACACACACACACACACACCAAATTTTCTTTATCCATTCACCTATCAATGCACATTTAAGTTGTTTCTATGTCTTGGCTGTTGTGACTAATGCTGCAGTAAGGACGTAGATATCTCTTCAAGACAGTGTTTTTGTTTCCTTTGGATATATACCCTGGGTGTATATTGTTGAATCATACAGTACTCCTATTTTTCATTTTTTGAGGAACCTCCACACTGTTTTCCATAGTGACTGTACCAATTTACATTCCCACCAACAGTGCATAAACATTCCTTTTTTTCACATCCTCGCCAACACTTGTCTCTTACCTTTTTGTAACAGCCATTCTAACAGATGTGAGGTGACATTTCATTGTGGTTTTGATTTACATTTCCCTGATGATCAGTGATGTTGTAAGCTCCCTTTATATGTGAGTCTGCTTCTGCCCCATTCATTCTGCTTCACTGTTTTTAGTGTCTGTGTTATATTGCATTATTTTATTTATGGCTTTATGGTATGTTTTTATTTTGGTAGGGTAACTCACCACCTTTGCTAATCTTTTTTTCAAATTATTTAGATATTCATGGACCTTTTCCCTCCCATATAAATATCAAAATAAACTTATTGAATTCCTAAAGGAAAAGTGAGCTAAAAGGCCATTTCTCTGGGCATCCCAGCACTGGAACTCTGAAACCAGCTCAGGTCTACGCTCATTCTGAAATAAAGTTAAGCCACTTCATTTCTCTCAGCCTCATTTTCATTACTCATCAAGTGAGAACTAGATGGCATCCATGATCCCTTTTAGTTCAGGGGTTTGGTGATGATCTGACACCTGCTCTCCAATTAATTCAAGCCACTATTAAAGTTTGGCTCTGGTTCTCTTTCCCCTAACAATTTTCCTCCACACACTCTGTCAGGCCTTCCAGTGGCTCACTGGTGGCTCTTTCCTGACCATATATCAATCCTGCATGGATTCTAGTAGGCAGCAGAAATACCAGTGATGAAGGGAGACATTTTCTAAAATGAGAATCATTGAGAGAGACTTAAAAAAAACAACTCCCTGAAAATTACCCGAGGAAGAAGAAGACAAACTACCAGGTTTCAACCCTTCTTTTCTCTGTTACATGGATGGGTTAGGGATGATGCTCAACCTCTTTGAGTCTTAGTTTTCCCATCTGTAAAATAGAATCATCACCCTCCTCATCCTCACAAATACGTTGTGAGGCATAATTAAAATTTATAAGCTTTGTAGTTTTGATGGGCAACACCATGAAAGTGTAACATGTCGTTGTTATTAATTACAGGGCATCTGCATGTAAAATGCACTCAAAATGACAATATCCTTACCTGGAGACAGAGAAAGAGGGGGGTGGAGATGGACAGAGAAAAAATACATAAGGAAGGAGAAATAAAGGAAAAAAGCAACAAGAAGTGTGATAGAATGGAGTCAGGCAAAAGGCAAATGACTTTTTAAAGTCAAGTAGAAAAAAAGAGATAAACATAGTATCTGGGAGATTAATGGGACAAGTTGTTCAGAATTTATTAGGAATGTATAACAGGTATGATAACTCTAAACAATACAAATAATAGGTAAAATGTAATAGCACGTAAGGCAAGCAGAATTCTAAGATGCTGCCATAATCTATGCCTCCTGGTGTTATTCCTGTGATTATGTTATCTTATGTGACAAAGGGATTTTGGAGATGTAATTAAAGTTACCGGTCACTTGATATTAAGATATTAAATGATCTGGGTGGGCAAAACCTAACCACAGGAGTTCTCTAAAAGCAAACGGTTTTGTCTGGCTGGTAGTAAAGGAGAGGGTCCCAGAGATGCTCACTGGCAGGCCTGTCAGAAATTAAACAAACGTCATATGAACGGCACATGGGGGCTACATGGAAAGCACCTGAGAATGGCCTCTAGTCAGTAGCCAAGGAGAAAATTGGGACTTCAGTCCTACAACTGCAAAGAACTGAATTCTACCAACAACAAATACGAGCTTGAAAGTGAATTTTTCCTGGAACTTCCAAGCTCAGATGGCTGACAACTTGGTTTCAGCCTTGTGATATCCTAAGCAGAAAACCCAGTCATGCCATGCTTGATTTATGACTTACAGAACTGTGAGCCAATAAATGCTCATTGTTTTAATGGAAAACAATGAAAAAGCAATATAACATACATGGTAATACAAAGTAGAAATAACGACATTATAATATTGCTCAATCAGCTAAAACACTTATGATTGGCTTCTGGGCCTCAAGTGTGGTTAAAATTTGAGAATTATAGTAATAAAATTGTGGGTGTCCTAATACTGATCATGGCAGTCAAGGAGAACAAATATAGACGAATTTTAACATAAACACAACTGTGATCTTATTTGGTGCAATTTTAATGTACAAATTAAGAAGAGTATTGCTATACGTGTACAGGTAACACTTTTGAATGTGTATTTATAAATTAAGCCATGTTGCGGGGAGTACTCATAAGAGCTATTTTGAAAGGAGGAAATCTTTTTGCTTATCATACGACCTTCACCAATTTATTTCTGTGAGTTTCAGTATTCCTTAATTGGGTTTCCTTATGGCAAACTCCCCTTGTAGTCAACACCTTGGTTGACAAGTAGAGAAATGGGCGTATTTGAGTTATACTGTCTCCATATGTTTTAGCCCATATAGTAATGGAGCAATTGCCAAACAATGAAGGGACTGAGGAAAGGAAATCAAAGACGTATTTGGAAAGGTGGAAAAACATAAGTATTTGGTGTGTCTCTCCTCTTGCAGTCTCTAGCACCAATCTTTCCTGTTTTGTTGTCTCAACTTGTGCTGAATATCAAGGTTCTGCTCAAGGAGTTTTAAGAAGTGAGGAGTAAGCCTTGCCCTTCCTCCCACCAGCTAACCAACTCTTCTTGATGTCCCTTCTAAAGTGAATAATGCCACCATTTGACCAATTTCCAGGACTTCAAAGCTCTGAGTCGTCTTTCACTCCACCCTCTCCCTAATCCCTCATATCCTACAATCATTTGTCAAATTCCAAGATTCTTCTCACCCCCCCCCCCCCACAGCACCCCTGCCATTAACTTAATTCAAATCCTTCTCATGATTTGCCAGATTATTGCCATAGCCTTTTAGGTCATTCAGTTGTCTAATTTCCTACCATAATCCATTCTACAAATCATGGATACGATATTCCTTCTAAAATACAGTTCTAATTTTGACTTTTTTTTTTTTTTTTCCACTCAAAGATTTTCAGTATCTCCTTTGGCCTATAGAATAAAATCCAAATTCCTTATTTTGGTATTAAATTCTTCCACAGCACAGGTCCAATTATTTTCTATCCTTATTTTCCAGTGCCCTCTATACATGTCCCCTATTCTTTAGCTGAAATAGATTCCTGTGTCCACTAAAATATGAATTTTGGAATCAAATAGATCTGCAGTTAAATTCTGATTCCACCACTTACTGGTTATGTAAACTTGGACAATCTCTTAAATCTCTTGTCAGCCTCAATCTTGTCATCTATAAAATGGGGGTAATAATATCCCTTACAAAACAGTCATTGTGACAATTAAATTTGATGACATATGTAAATTTATGGGTATAATGCCTGGCACATAAATGCCTAATAAATGATACTTTTCATTATCATTTTTCCTTCTCTTTCTTTTCCTTCCCCTCTTCCTACATCTTCTGCATCTCATTCGTGGTCACACATTCTTATTTTCATGCCCAGTATTTTCTGACTCCTGCTGTTGTTTGTCATATTCTCTTCACTGGGAACACCCAACCTCCATTTCTGCCTGTTTAATTGCGTATAATCCATTGTGATGACTACCCCAAATACTTTCCACTGCAAAGGATGGGCATTCTACTCCAATCTTGGGAATGCCCTGTCCTTTGCAACGGTTGGTTTGGGAAACATTATATGGCCTAATCCTGGCCAGTGAGATGTACAGGAAATCCACTGGGAAAGTCTTTATCTTTCCAATGAAGGTGCCCCTCACCTTTCTTTGGAAGTGGCCATATCTGGATGCGATACTTAAATTATTACTACCCAACCAAAGATAAAAGTGAAGATGGAGGATGCATGATAGAGGAGGAGATGGAGAGAACCTGACCGATATCACGAAGTTGTGCATGCTGAACCTAGAGCCCTCTCTGCCTCTTGTCATGTGAAACAAAAATCTTTTCTTATTGAAGACAGTCCGAGTTGCAGCTTTCTTGTTACAGTCAAAACGATACACAAAATTTTTTTTGGTAACTTTGTATGATGACAGATGTTAGCTAGACTTATGGTGGTGGTCATTTCACAATATATAAAAATATCAAATCATTATGTTGTACATCTGAAACAAATATCATGTTACATGTTGATTATATCTCAATAATTAAAAAAGGATAGCTATGGTTCTTGGCATTTTTCACTTTATCAGTCAGGAATGCATTCTCTCACAAAGAGCTGAAAAGCTGACTATTGTTATGTAAATAAATGAAGATTTATTTTTCTTAAAAAAAAGGGCACTGAAATATTTGCTATTATGCAAGGCTAAGTTCTGATGCCACTTTCTTGGTAAGGCTGCCTGTGTTTTCTTTGGCAGATGTAAGTGTGTTCTCTCTTCCATGGTACATTGTGAGGTCTCTGTCTCCCTGGAAAGGTGTTTGGCTGGAGGCAGTCACTATGTCTTCCTCCCCTTTGCATCCTCTGAAGGGTGTACCCTCATGCCTTCCATATGCTGTGCTGATTCACTCAATAGCACACTTGTTCAGATAGATCATTTGTCATTTGTTGGGCTTTTGTATGTTGATTTTTATAGTTTGGATATAATTAGTGATCTTTTTCTTTTTTTCTTAAGGCAGTGGTCCTGGCCTATGGGTGTGTAGATTCCCTTCCGAATTTTCTTGTATGAGAGTACTTTTTAAAAATCAGCTCATTATTGGGCAACCTCAAATATACTATAATCAGCAGTTCTCTGGTAGAAGAGCACCTAAGCGGTTAAGAGTTTAGGAGCAGACGGTAGATGAAATGTAGGTTCTCTGCTTCATGGCACCTACTGGCAATGCCAGGAGACTCCCCTGAGCAAACCTGTGGGAAGTAATGTCTTCCAGATTTCTGATGATCTAATTTGTGATCAAGGTGAATGGTTGTCCTTTTGCTGATATGGTTGCAGGGCAGGAGTATAGAAAATTCACAGAAGTATTTTTCTGAAACCAAAACAGTCAATAAATTCTATGCTTTCTTCTGTTTCACCCATCGCCTCATTTTGTTTTCTGTTTCAGTCTCCAAATATTTTGTTTTCTTTGTTTCAGTGTCCAAACACTGATCATCTTGACGTTCACATGCAGACACACAAAGTATTTACAGATTTTGACTTTACAGTCATTTAGCATTCATTCCTTGATATAAGCCTCCGATGACTTTTAAAGCTTTTAATGTCATTAGGTCTAATCAAAGACTGTGTCATGATCTTCATTGCGATGAAAAGCAAACCACCCACCACTGTCAATAACTTGAGTTATTATGAAAGATCATGGAATTTCTGCCTCTAGGGCTTAAAATAATATAGGTGGTAGATTCTCCTCTTGTAGAGTTTGTTTAAATGTGTCTGTGTCTGAAAATGGGGACGCTTTGACTCAAGTTGCCTCTCAATGTTTCGTTCAGCCTCTGCTTTTATGATCGATGTGTCTATCACACCACAGGGTTCCTGGAGACACTTGAAGGATTTCTAGAATGAGGAAACCTCTCATTCTAGAAGACGTAAGGCAAAGCTCTGAGGTACTCTAGGGAGGGGGGTTTACTTATGGAGATTCTTTCTCTGATGTAAGGTTTGGCACATAGAATTATGCTCTGAATGAGTGATGCAGTGTCTTCCCACTGCTGGGCAGGCTGGGTAGTTTAGCATGCTGTGGCCAAAGGGAGAGCCCATTGGGCTGGGAGAGAGAGAAGGGTGTGGGCCTGAGTTGGGGGAGGGCGCATTTATAACCAACTGGGCATGACTGTTAGTTATGACTGCATCTCAGCATCTGCTTTGCTCTTTAGCAAACACTGCTTGTTGCACCACTGGCAAGCATCCCAGAGTAAGGGCTTTCTTTCCTCAGGGTCCGCTGGTGGAGAGGCACTGCTGGTGAACCACGTGCACAACTGAATGGCTCCCACATTTAGTGGACAAAGCAAAATGGTGGAAGTTGGAGACAACTGAGGCTCCCTTTTACTAGCTTCCCCTGTGGTCTTTAAGATTTTGATCTTCTTCTGCTATATTTGGATCTTCCCTGACCTAACACTTTAATAATTAGTTACTGCATTTTATTTTGTTCACAACTTATTTTTATTACTTCAACAAATGCTTTTGGAGCATCTACTCAGTGCCAGGCACTATTGTTGGCAGTGGGACACAATGTCTCAGTGGACTGGAAAAGCATGATCTCCACAGTTAGTGAGTTTATAATCTAAAATAGGAGGCAGGAAATTAAAGAATTAATTAAAATGTCACTTCAGACTTTGGTCCATTGCTTGAGAGGCTGCTCTGGATTGGAGTGCTCTGCCCCCAGACTTTCACGTGTCACACCTCTTTGTGCCTTTCCCATCTCAGTTCCCATGTCGCCTCCCCAGAGAGGCATTCTTGGATCCCCCAGTCTCAACCCCCAGGCCCCCCAAAACTCTCTATCCCATCTTCCTCTTCTACAGTTCCTGAATCCAAACATCTCTTCAAAACGAAGAATCTTTCCTCTTAATTTGAGTGCCAACTCATTTGTACTATGCTCTTTATTCAACGTATTATGAATATTTATATTTTTTACTGTGTACTAATTAGCTAACTTAATTATTTTCTTGTTTCTCCACCTAGAATGATAGCAGAGACCTTGTGTTACTTGTTCACTCAGCAACTGGATGCTTTATAACTATTTGTTAAGTGAGTGAGTGAATGCTTTTGTATGTAAAATGTCTAGAGTTCTGGTGTGGATTTGACTGGGGGAGGAGAGAGGTGATGTCAGAGGAAGCTGGTTGGAAGAACTGATGTCCAATCTAAGGCTTAAATAATTACCTAAGCCAAGTTAAGAATGAGGAGGGGACGAAGAACCGTATGTACAAAGGAGACTGGTATGTTTACGGAAGGGAAAGAAATTCACTGTGGCTGGTGCACAGTCTTTAAGGGGGAATGTCAAGGGGCGAGACTGGAGGGCCCCTGAAGGGTTTTTAAATCATGTGTGAAAGAGTTAGGATTTTATCCTTTAGGCAAAGGGGAGAGATGTTGTCATGAAGGTATCAACTCATTTAGACCTGCCAACCATCTGAAAAGTGGTACGTTATCCCATTTAAAGATAAGAAGTTTGAGAGTCATGGCCATTTAAGTGACTTGCCCAGCACGGCATGTTTAATTCGTGGCAGAGCTGTGACTAATTCAGGTCGTCTGGCTCTGGCCTCCATGCTTCCTTTTAGAGGGATGATGAAAATTCTTTATGGCAAGTGGAAGACCTTTGAGGATGAAAAGTCACCACTATTACCATGAAATAACACCCCTCAAGTGTCTTGGTTGGTTGGAACACTAAACTGAGGATGCCAGCATCATGGATTTTGCTCTAACAATTAATGTGTTAATTGGGTTTGTTCTGTGCCATAGACAGACTATGCTTCTACCTCCGTCAGCGGCCTTACCAATGATCACTGATGCTTTTGTGGCAGAGAGGACGGCTGGCTGATACAGAGCAGATGAACATAGTCAGGTGTCATTGTAATAGAAAAAACAGCCTACTGTGTGTCAGCAGCGCCCTTCATGTGCATAGAGAATGACACATATTAGCTACTATGCTCAGATACAACGAAAGGTATGAACACTCGTTGGTCACTCCTAGAGATGGTAGGTAACTACTAGGAAGTAGAAAAAATATGAACACTGTTAGAAAAGTTTATCAATCGTATCCTATAGAAATATAGACCCCTATATTTCTTCTTATTCCTTATTAGAATCTACTGGCTTTTACTTTCTGCTGCCTTTCAAGCTTTAAGAATTCATCCTGAAAAACTGCATGTTGTTCCAAACCTACCTTATATGAGAATGGAAATGTGTTATTCCAAAAATGCAAAATGCCGAAGGCATGTATATTTGTCATAGTTTATGATGTCTATTATTGCTAACAACTCATATTCTTCAAATCTGCTTCTATGAGCAGCATATTTCATGGACTGCTACCTCCAACAAAGGCTCACACTTGAACTTTGTAAGTGATTGGGGTCAGCAGAATCACTGCCCTCCAAAACAATAAAAAATAGAATGAAACCCCCTACAAATTGACAATGACTCATCTCTGGAATGTTTTCTAAGACATTTGGTATAGCTTTAAGTTTTTCTTTGTCTCTCTCTCTCTCTCTCTCTCTCTCTCTCTCTCTCTCTCTCCTGGGAATGCTTCCTTTAGGGAAAAAAGAAAAAGACATATTTTGACTTGTGCTCTAGGTTCTCATGGAGATCTAGAAAGGCAGTATCTGCTCATTTGGTACCAGGAGTGTAATATAGTAACAGTGGCATTGGTTTTGGAGTCAAACGACCCAGGCTTGATTGCCAACTGTATCACTCCCTGGCTATGAGTTCTTGGAAAGTTATCTCATCTGTCTGAGTCTCAGTTTTCCCACGTATAAAATGAGATAATAACATCTACCTCATAGGGATGTTGTGAGGATTAAGTGAGATTATACATGTGAAATATGCATTGAAGGAATTGTACAAATATGCACTATTAATATTAATCATTGATACTGATGAGAATAGGAAATCTCGCAAAGTCTTTTAAATATCATGGTATGGATGGTTTCCATGTAGAAACTGACTAACTGGGTTGTCTGGAATGAGAGAGCAGTCTCAATTGTACAGTTTTATGAAAGTAGTGCCATTAGAAGTAAGGTTGAATTAATGAAGAATTTGAGCAAATGCTAAAGCCTCTTAGGAGAAAATCCCGAGAGCAATACTATGGTTAACATTCCGCACGCCAGGCAGGTAACACATTTGAAAGAGTTTAGTGATGTATTTGTGTGAGTTTTGCAACTGTCATGCTGTCAGTCTGATGTAATGGGAGAGATCGTGACACTGATACATGACAGGCCATGGAAGGCAATACATGACCCGAATTCAGCATGTAGGCCTTACATAGGTAAGGAGGGGCAAACGCATGTTCAACTATCCTGGGGATCAGTAGCCCTGATTAAAAAAAACAAAAAATGTTGATAGGGGAACTAGAAAAAAAAAAATGCTGGCAGCTCTGGTGCCTTAATTTCTAAATGACCATTATAAAAGCTTGGACAACTCAAATAACAGGAGTTGGCAGTAAGGGAGGCTCTTTGGCCGGGCAGCTAGTAGCAGAGGTTTTGGATTCAATAAAATCTGTACTCATACTTCTGCTTTGGTATTTTCTTGTTTGAGACCTTAGGCAGGTTACTTAGTCTGAGCCCATTTATACATCTGTAAAATGGAAATAGCAATAAAATTATTGAATTCATTAAATAAGGCAGTGCCCAGTGCCTGAAGTAAGTACTCAACAAAGGGTCAGTATACTTATAGATTATTTCAAAACTTTAAAAAAAACTAATCTTTCAACCTATTTCTGAAACATCCTTTCCATAAAGACCAGACTTAACAAACAAGTTGCAAAAATCTAATACATAATTTTGATTCCTTTTCTATTCCTTTTCTAATCAGAGGGTAAATAAAAGTGCATAGAAACCTAATCTCTGAACAACTGAGTCACTGGTACTATTGCATGGTATTGGCCTGGTGAGAACCCAGTCATAGGCAGGCGATGAAGCTCATGTGCCTGAGGTTTTCCAAGTGCTTGTACTAAAAAAGAAAATTAAAAAAGGTGAAGAAAAGAAAAAAGCCTGACACTGCATGCCATCCAGTAGCACGTGCTGTGTAGTGTTTTGGGGGAAAGACCTGAGTGGGGAAAAGTATAAAAAGCAGTGGGGTTTTACCAAACCTACGAGAGTGCAAAGGAAATCTTTTGTTTGTTGAAGAAACGACACTCTTACTTTTGCAGAAATGAGCCAGAGGCCAGAGATTTTTTAAAAAAAGAAGAAAAAAAACCAGGTAAGATAGGCTGTGATAAGAAGCAGAGCCTGGTGAGCACCACACACAGGAACCTGCTTGCCACCTGTAGCAAGAAGCAGAAGCAATGACTGGAAACTTTTTGTCACAATTGACCTATTTACTACCCCGAGGGCCCAGCCAGAGACAACTGCCATGTTGACTGAGTGAAGAGACGTCTCAGTAGGGCCTGTAAAGGGAAGAAATCCAAAAGAACTTTGGGGTGGTGCGGGGGAGGGAGGGTGGCCTTAGAAAGACAGTAAAACACTTATGTTCAGAGGTAGATCAACTATAGCGCTAGGCTCTGTTCCCTGGGGAGGCCTGGAAGGGAGACCACAGGCTTAGCTGCTGTGGAGAGCGCTACCTCTGCTCCCTTGCTTGGCTGTGGACCTGGAGCATGGTTTATGGGTAGGTAGAAGGAGAACACCGTTTTGTACCTCCTGGCTCTGCTCTGCAATGCCCAGTGGTCCAAAAGAGACACATGCTCCCTCTCAAGATGAATGGGTATGAAACTGTGAAGGTAAACATGAGTTGCCTTACCCCTTTCTATTTCAAATACTCAATTGAAAAACAATCTTATAAAGAGAGCTTTATTGCATAATAACACAGGAAAAAAGTTGAAAGCTTCTTGGGATCGAGTTTACAAAGACATTATTTTGATAGGCCTGTAAGCAATGCTGTTATTAAGCCCCCAGTGGGTAAACAGCTTTGCTCTGGGCACAGTTAATTGAATGGATCAAAGCAGCAAAGGCAATGAAGAGATGGATTAAAAAGATTCGGCTCAAAATCATTTCTGAAATGGGCAAAATGGCAAAGCGACATTGTGAGTCTTGGTTTTGAAACTATGGGGGCTACCATTGGAACTAGTTTTGAGGAAGCCACTGGCTACAGGCAAAGGTGTCTGGGAAGTTTGGTGGGGAAGGATGGACAAAGGAGCTGGTGGGCAGGTGCGGGAGGTGTGGAGAAGCACACTGATGGTCTTTCTTCCCTTCCACCATCTTCCATGGGTTAGACAGTGTCCCTACCTTAAGATATGCTATGTATTACGTTCTAAAGAGGAAGCAATGAGGAGACAAGGGAAGGGGAAAAAATGAAGTTCAGGTGGAGGAAAGATAAGAAGAGTAAATGGAGAGCACTTTGAAATCTTTCCAAATGCAAAGGTGTAGTAACATTCAAAGAACTGAGATGTTATTCTTCCTCTCTTGACCCCACTTCAAGCTTTGATAGTGCTATTCTGTGTTGCAACCTCCAGTCATATGACAGCTTTGGGAGTGAATGATTGACAACCCTGGATTGTATCCAACTACTGCCCACAGCCAAGGGCAGTGAGCTACTGCAGTGGCTGTCCTAGTGCATTTCCAGTTCTTTCTGCAGGGAAAAGTTTTCTTTTTTCTCTCCTCTCCTCTCCTCTCCTCTCCTCTCCTCTCCTCTCCTCTCCTCTCCTCTCCTCTCCTCTCCTCTCCTCTCCTCTCCGTCTCCGTCTCCGTCTCCGTCTCCGTCTCCGTCTCCGTCTCTGTCTTTTTCTTTTGTTGGCATTGATTTTGTATTTAAGTTTACTTTAAATCCCACCACCCAGGGGAACAGTCATCTATTTTCAAAGTTGTTACCTAAGGAAGGAGAAATGGGCACTCTGGCTTCTGGAACTATGGAGCAGCGACTCAAGGGGCAAAGACCTTATGTGACTAACCACTTGGGCTACACTCTGTCCTTTGCCACTTGCTCCTTAGTCTTGCAGAAGGTAAAGGCATCTTTTAACACATACTTGTGAGAAACAGTAGGCCATAAAGTAGGTTCTTTGGCATATGCTATACTCAGGAACAACACAGTTTTTCTTCACTTACCATCATGACAGCTAAAGAAAGGAATACAGAGCACTTGAATAGCAGGGCACTGGGGAAATGAAGACAGTTAAGCAAATATTAGTTCATACGTGGTGATCCTTTCCTTTGTGTACACTTTGAACTAAAACAACAGCCTCTTAGTAGAGTGGTTGAAGTTCAAGTGTTCTGACACACTTTAAAGAAAGAATATTTGAAACAGCAGTCTGCCTCTGTGCTATACAAAGCTTCCCAAAGGTTCCGTCGGATGAAATTAATGTGCTCTTCAGGTGTCTGCTGGTACTAAATTAAGTAGAATATAATTTGTTACTCAGTGACACTGGAATTCGGAAGGTGATAAAAGAAAAAGAAATATTCTGGAGTCAGAGTTCTTGTTTTACTATTGCCAGGGAGTTAATACATTAACGAGGAAATACTTGATTGAAATGGACTAAATTCATTATTTTTTCTGCTGCTAAAATTTTATTTGGATAACTGAAAAAAAGATGAAGTGGAAAAAGGAGACATTCATGTCTCATATGGAGGGAAAGGCCTGGTTGTGTCTGATATTGGAGCACAAATTTTTCTAGGCCTATTCATTCTAGTGAAAATATTACCTTTGTGTTTCTGCCAATGGGAGTGTTCTCATTAGTGATTCAGGATTATTTGTCCTGTTGTGGTTGTTTCATTCTCCTTTAAAATTCTTCCCTTTTTCTTTACTACTTGTTTGGCTTTCAAATGCCAGCTGATGTACATGGCTAAATAGTTTTCCAGAAGACAAACGAAGCTAAAACCTCAGCTGGCCCTCAGTTACAGGACCATCGAAGGTACTCCAAGGTTACATAGCGTTTCCACTTTGAAAATACATTTGTGCATTTCTCACTTGGAATTAGGCAGTGAGAAAGGCCTCTTCCTTGGAATGAAGCCGTAATTTAGTGTCTTTTGTTGTACATCAAATGGAGGCATAAAGATGCCATTTAGCAATACATAAAGGACAGTTTGCTCCTGAGTTGATCAGTGGGTCTGTCCCAGAGACGGAGGGTCTGATGCTGGACCACTGGGTCCAAATTGCCCAGTTCCATGGTACTCAAGGAATCTCCGGAAAACATCAGGGTCATGCTGGATCCTTGGGGATCCCAGGGATGCACAGCTGCTTTTATGACTTTGTTTTGACCTTGGCCTTCTCTTCTTCCAGAAGAATATCTACTCCAGGTGTTTTGAAATGCAAAGGAGAAAAGACAGGAGTCCAGAGGATGGCAGTCATTCAGAGAGTCCCACAAGACACTGATGGAAATTTAGTTTTATCCAATTCTGCAAGTGTGCTTCTTGCTCGTGTAGGTTCCTACATTGTTGGGAATTCTTCCTTCTGCGGTAGTTGCAAAGCAGAATTAATTTCTGGAAACTTCTCTGATCCCAATTTACATCCTCCAGAGATCCCCCAAATTTCCAGAGGCTCAGCTCACCTGGGTATAAAGAAACTGAGTATTTATTTGGTTCACAGTCATTTATCTGGATTTTGGCCCAAAGTCAAGGGTCTTTGGTACTTTCCAGTCTCTCCATTTACTTTGGAGGCAATAGTGAGAAAGCTAAAGTTGATTTCTGTTTGAGAAGAAAAGGGTATATCACCAAAATACCTTTTCCTGAAAATAATAAACCACCCCCTTTTTATTCTCCCAGATGGTAGCCTAGCTCGGTAGATTACTAGTTTCACTCTATTATTAGCAAAAAGTTAGAAATCTTGCTCTAGTAGTCAAATTAGTTCTGTGTTTGTGGGTTTACACTGCTTACATTTCCCTTAATAATAACAACCTGTAAGTTTACTCATTTAAGAGTCACGATATAGTTCTGACATCTGAAGTGAGATCTGACATTTGAATTAAGAAACTCTTGTTATTGCTGCTATTACATTTCTCTAACATGTAGTTTTGAATTTCTCTATTAAGTAAATATGATATATGATTTATAAGTATAATGTCCTCTGGGTTCATTTATGTTGTTGTTTGAGGTACTTTAAGATACTGATTTCAATTTTTTTTTATCTATACCGAGGAGTGGGATTACTGAACAATATAGTAGTTTTAGGTTTAGTTTTTTTGAGGAACTGTCATACTGTTTACCATAGTGACTGCACCATTTCACAGTCCCATCAACAGTGCTCAAGGGTTCGCTTTTCTCCACACCCTCGCCAACACTTATCTTATTTGCTAATAGCCATCCTAACAAGTGGGAGGTATAATATCTCATTTGGTTTTTATTTGTATTTTCCTGATAATTAGTGATATTGAGTGCCTTTTCATATATTGGTTGACCATTTGTATGTCTTCACTGGAGAAATCTCTGTTCAGTTCCTTTGCCCTTTTAATCAGTATATTTGTTTTTTGCTAATGAGTTATAAGAGTTCCTTATGTATTTTGGAAATTAACCCTTTATCAGATATATTGTTTGTAAATATTTTCTCCAAAGTGACCTACATATTCAAAGCAATCCCTATTAAAATCCCATTGGTAGTTTTTACAGGAATAGAAAAAACCAATCCTAAAATTCATAGGGAACGACAAAAGATCACAGATAGTCAAAGCAATTTGAGCAAGAAGAACAGAGCTGAAAGCATCACATGTCTTGGTTTCAAAATATATTACAAAGCTATAGTAATCAAAACGGCATGGTACTGGCATAAAAACAGACACATAGATCATAGAACAGAATAGAGAGCTCAGAAATAAACCCACACATATGTGATCAACTGATCTTTGACAAGGGTGACACGAATATACAATGGGGAAAGGATAGTATCCTCTATAAAATGCTATTGGGAAAATTAGATAGCAACATGCAAAATAATGAAATTGGACCTTTATCGTACACCATACATAAAAATCAGATTAAAGGAGTGAAAACAGATTAAAAGACTTAAAAGTAAGGCCTGAAACCATAAAACTCCTAAAAGAAAAGATAAGGGAAAAGCTCCTTGACATTGGTCTTGACAGCGATTTCCTGGATTTAACACCAAAAGCATGGGCAACAAAAGCTTAAACAGACAAGTAGGACCACATCAAACTAAAAAACTTCTGCACAACAAAGGAATCAACAAAGTTTTGAGTTGGCCACCTATATTAACGTGCCTACATTATGCTTTCAGTCTTTTGAAAACTACAATCATGTGTTCTACTTTCACCAACAAATCTGAATATATTTATACAGAAAGTGGAAGCTTCCCTCACTAGTACACCAAGGCTCTTCACTCTCTGACCCGTATAAACTTTTGTGTGTCATCTTCTGCGCTTTTCTATCATTCACCCTGTTCTCTGGCTACTTTCTTTCTCCAGTGCTCCTCAGATTGCTGCTATATGTCTCTTCCCATTTTCTAACCATACCATCCCCACACTCATTTGTTTCTGATTTATTTAGTTTCATACAATCTCTCCTTTGGTTATTGAAATAATTGTTTCTCTTATCTTTCTCTCTAACCAAGCTGTAATCTCCCTGGGAGTGGGCCAGGAGCCATGATTTAGAGTCTGAAGAAATGCTCGTTGAATAAATGCATAAATTTAGTGAGGCCCATGGAACTTAGAATAATAGAAGGTCAAAATTGGTAAACAAATAATCAAAAACTTGTACTGGATGTTTATTGGCTCTCTATATATAATCCATGTTTTTCCTACTCTTCCCTCTAACAAATGTCAGATTTTCAGGGGCAGACATGATTTTCCCACACAGCTGACGTACTTCTGGGGTAGCAGTCCCCATTAGTCTAATCAGGGTAAAAATGCAAGTATTTTATTTTAAATGTGAGGCAGACACATTGTCTCTGAATGTGTATCCTCAGATGTTGGCAGCTATCTCGTGACCGGGAGGATGGACAGTCTAAGGATGAAACTGACACCAGGCTGGAGAGACGGAGAGAATCATGTCCTTAATGATATCACTGAGATGGAGGCTGAGTCCAGCCCTAAAGCCTGTCCCTCTTTCCCAACTCTCACACTGCCTAAATCAGAAGATCCCTTATCCTTTAAGCTAATTTGAGCTGGGTTTTTCTGTCCTTGTAACATGAATCATTCAAACTAATACAGAACATTATGAATCTTCCCCTCCAGCAATGGTCAGAGAACAGGAAACTGAGGGCCTGGATCATGTAGCACATTGGTGACTAAGTGGACACCGAGAACCCAGGTCTCTGTACTCCTAGTCCAAAGCTCTTTTTGTTAAGTCATACTTAAATCAGGCTGCTACTTTCACTTCTAATCAGGGATGTGATAATTTGAAAAAATATCTTCATGAATTTACTACTCAATAATGAATTTGAGTATGTAGACAATATGGCCCAACAATTATTTAAATTTATATAGATGAGCCTCATGAAGATAATATGCAAATTTATGCAACATACTTTTCAAATGAGGCATCCGAGACTTGTCTTATTTATTTACTTATTTTTTAGCAGGTCTGTACTTTAGCATTTCTGGCCTTATTTTACCCCCAGATTACTGAGACCGATTATAGGAATATTGTTTACAATTCTGGGTAGGAAAAGTCTAGTTTTATAAAATCTGATGGGAACACAATATTACCTGTTATATCCATGGTACTGTGTTTAAGATGAAACATTGATCATTGAGAGTTTACAAAAAGTGCTTCAGATAATTAAACATGAAGTCAATTTTAATCAAAATGTTGACAGGCATGCAGAACCATGTTATCAAAGGACTATGGAGATGCTTAGGCGTATATATTACATGTTTGGCTATGAAACATCATAGAGCATTTATATGTTTTCTCTGGAGTCGACACATCCCATTTATATTATATTATTTAGCAATATAAGTGCACACTGGTTAGTGATCCCCTGAGGAAGTGTGTACGGCAAGTCATGCTCACCATGATAAGCTCTGTTAAGTGTCTCACAGTCTAAATAAACTCACCACAATGACTCGGGAGCCAGTATGAGGCAAAGTTTATCATTTTTGGTTCCTTGTAAGAATCAGTAAGAGCATTCTGTTTACTTCTGCAAAGAAGTGCTTTTGATGGGTCCACGTTCCTGAAGGCTGTGGGGAGACCCAACTGTTTAGTATTAAGAGGCTCTGATGGTCCTTCTCTTACCTTTGCTTTCTTTCTAGGATGCTATTCCTTCCTGTTCTTCACCTGTCTGTACACAGCAGATACATACACATCACCGACCCTGACACTTGGAAAACAGACAAGTAGTTTTTCTCTATTACTGCCATAAATGCCACTCAGTGAACCAACCACTAGGTCATGCTCATGTGCAATGCAATCTGTTTCCTCTCCCTTGGGCTCTAGCCTCACCTTCATCATGCCTTGAGCCAGGACCATCCCTCGGGGAGTCTGTTGTTCTTCACTTAGGGTTTTGGTGGCTGGTAAACATAAAGCTTTGATTTTGCATTTCAGCTGGTTACACAAACATAAAACTTCCAAGTAGGAAAATTGTGCCAGCTGGGATCAAATTCAATTGATGAAATTAACTTCTCTATAATTTATAAGGGAATATTTTATTATGGAAATATCCTGATATTTTTTATTTGCTCATGTAGAACATAATGCTTTTAAGAACACTTCTACCCTATATAATCCTTCTCTTTCACATATTTTAAAGGAAAACTTATGCGCTCTTTCCAGGCTTTATAGAGGGCATATTACAATACTCCAAAAGTCGATATCATGAGAGGATGGAGAAACTTGAAGATAAAGATTAGGAAGCAATGCCAGTATAAGATAACTCATAGTAGAAAATAAACAGCTCTGAAGTTATTTTGTTCGTCACTGGGAATATAGGAATAAATGCACAAGGAATCAAAGCAGATTTCACATTTGAAAAGTAGGCTGCATCTTCCCATTCCAAAATTATGACCTAGTGCTATTTTCTTCAACTGTTTAGAAAACCATACCCGTAGTCCAAATGTTCCACCTCTCAAAATGTACAGGGGTTAAATTTAGACAGAAAGACGTGTTAGATTTGTGGTTTATCGTGCTTACTATGCCAGGGCAAGAAAAGGCTTCTTTTTTTAAGGCACGCTTGTCCTTCATTCATTCAATCTGAAAAAGCCAAGAATGCTCACCCTAAGCAATCCTCTGTGCCCTTAGAAACTGATGCTGAACTTAACATTCAATGCCTCGCACAGTGCTTGGTCACGGCAGTGGCAGGGCCTCAATAAATACTTGTTGGAGACGTGACGAAGGGGATGAAAGGCTCCTTTTTTGAATCTGTTGTGCTTCATCCTGCTCTGCCTCCGGAGGAAGGGAATCCCGCTGGTGCTGCCCTGGATCAGATTACTTGACCTTGGGTTTTCCTCTGAAATTTCAAGGAGTCTCCCCGAGGTCTAGTATGTGGTAGGCCAGTCCTTGCTTCTTGTTTCCACAGCCTGAAGATGCTAACAACTAAGAGAACGTGCTCTGGATTCAGACAGGCCCAGCTTGGGGTCCCTGCTCAGTTCTTACCAGCTGTGTGATCTGAAGCTCGGATACCCATTTCCTCACTTGTGATATGGGGGTGAGAGTCCTTCCCTCCTAGGCGAGTTGGGAAGACTAAATGGGGTGTCACATTGAAAGAATTCAACACATTGCCTGGCTCACAGTAAACATATAGTACATTTATTAGTATTATTTTAATTTTGCCCTTCTGAGAAAGAATCTTACTTTCTAAAGTTTATTTTCCAACGCCTCTCAATTCCTGAGATTGTTCTATTTTCCTCTGGCTCTAGAGAGTCAGCGACCATCAGTACTGCATATATTCACGGGCACTGTCCACTATGGTTTCAAATAACATTTCCACATTAGATGTCTAGTATTTTATTGCTTCTTTTGTCCACAGTCATGTATTAGGATCTTAGTCAGAAAACGGCATACTGTCATTTTTAGAACTCTTAGTTTCAATTGGTGACTTAGAAGTGTTATTTGGATTTTTTTCTTCCCAAATGCCCTTTCTTCCCATATGTCTCAGCTATAGCTCACCTAACTGCTTGAATATTCTGTGATAAGATTCAGTTACCCATTTCAGTTTTATATTTCAAGTCTTCCTACTGTCTGGAAACAACTGAGTGGCATTTTCCATGCTGAAGATTTTAAGAAAATGTAAATCAAGACCAGCACCAGTATTGGTTCCAGGAAAAAACATTGTGTTAGCATGACTCTGTTTTTGGTCACCGTCACATGTCTTCTTCTCAGGGCTCTTCTGCCTTCTGTCTTCTCCAGAACCAGCTGTGCTCATTATCTGCATGCTTTACTCCTCATTTTTTTCAGGTCTGCTGCTCAGATAACATGAAAGGAATTGCCCTTGACACCCGTGAGGGACAGTCATCCATGGGCTCTCTTTCTTACTCCCCTCACTCTGCTGTAGTTTTCTTCATAGCACCTGTTGGGTTATGGTTTATATTTTCCTATTGATAATAAGAAAAGAACAGAACTTTATGAAGACATTTGGAGGAAGGGTGGATGGATATTTTTGGGGTCTAGAGTAGTTCCTGGCATATAGTCAGTGCTCAGTGTTATGGAATGAGAGGGTTTGGGAATTTCAGGTAATTCTTTGATAACATAAAGTGTCCTCCCCGCCCCTACCATGGTTGTTGATAATTTCAGGCTTTCTATTTCTTGAGACAAATAGTATTCT
Source organism: Rhinolophus sinicus (assembly GCF_036562045.2). Taxonomy (NCBI): domain Eukaryota; kingdom Metazoa; phylum Chordata; class Mammalia; order Chiroptera; family Rhinolophidae; genus Rhinolophus; species Rhinolophus sinicus. The sequence continues at coordinate 110,604,051 of NC_133757.1, forward strand.
ATAAGATTTATGTATTCACCAAATAGTACTGAACACCTCCCTGTCCCAGGCACTGTTACAGATGATGTGGAATCAGCATTAAATACTAATACTTACATTTTTATCAATATAGTATTTTCTACAATTTAAAAATTTTTAAATTAAAAGAATTGATGCCTATGTATTCCTACATCTTTTTTATACTAAATTTGTTATTCAATATAATTTTTCCTTGATTAAATTTTTATAGTTTTTAAAATAATCAGAACTAGAAAACAATATAATTTATAAATCTAAGAATTTACTCTTTTAAAAATTGCATTATATTTTTTCTAATATTTTGTGTGCAATTTTTAAAATGTATTTTTAGTCTTTATTTTTTTTAATAAAAGTATTTACAATTATGGACTTATCTCTACATAGAGTTTTGGTGACAGTTGATACATTTTGCCCTTGTTTCAATAACGTTTTAATTATCTTGTAATTTTCTAACCAATTAGACCCAACATTTCTTCCAGATCCATCCAGCAGTGGATGGAATGTAGTAAAAGACAAAAAGGTAAACATGCTGATTCAAATGTATTTGTTATATTATTCCAATATTCCACGAAATATATTTTTTTGAAAACGTAAGATGTTAAAGTCTGAGAGGGGCATGCTAAGTTCAGGAATCAGGAGGAAGCAGTAGGCCAGGGCCAGAAAATACAGGGCTTCTTAGGACACACAAAACCATCAGCATTCTATTCCAAGAGCAATGGGAGAATTTTAAGGATGGTGCCATGTTTTATGGTTGCTGTGTGAAGAGTTGATTAAAGGGGGTTGGGGCAAAAGTTAGTGAGATTAACTAGAAAGTTGTAGAAACCGTCAGCGGTGGGAAGAATGATGGTGACCTGCTAAGGGTGTGACTAGAAATGAGCAAATTGGATGGAGAAGAGACATTTTGAAAGTAGAGCTGATGAGAAAGTAGAGCTGATGAGCTGTTGGATTAAATATGGATTATGCACAAAGGGAATAATTAAAAATGTTTTCTGGGTATGTATGTATGTATTTATTTATGTATGTATTTATTTTTTGGCTTGAGTACTGGACGAAAGGTAAAGCCAGGTAGGGAAATGGTGAGAGCTAGGGAAATAATGAATGATTTGGGGGGAAAAAAGAAAGAGTGAGATTTTAACCCCATCCATTTGAGTGAAAATCCAAGGGATTTTACTACCCTCTTCTCCCAATTTCTAAATTAAAAAATCTGAGTTGTGAATTCAGGCTATTATATCCCGTTTCTATTTACATAACCTAGGGCAATTTGTCCCCTGTGCCTCAATTTTCTCATCTGGAAAATAGGGATAATAATGGCACTCATCTTGTATATTTTATTGTTGAGATTGAAAGCATTTGCAGAGTGAGACTATCTCGCAACACTAGCAATCAAGATAACCTATTATTATTATAGTTAGCTTATACGTTGATCTTTGAAATTTGCTTGGGAAAATTGTGTTTCATTTTTTAACTAATTTATATTATTATTTAGACAACTATGTGTAATAGATTTCAGGGTATTCTACTACAAGGGTGTTCTACTACCATTTTATTTATAGACTACTTGCCAACTGTGAGGCTTTTCTTTTTGAAATAAATCTTGACAACTATGTCTTATAATTTTTTTCTGGAAGGACATGTGACTTTCGTTCATTTGCTTTCATACCTAATGTACCAAGGAATATCATTGTGTTGCCTTCTCACACTGAAAACATCTTAGCTGGGATAGCACACTTCTAGCTCACAAGTTATTTTTTCTGCAAAGCTGTGTGCAGCTATGATTTTATTGTCTTCTGACCGTTCTTGTTTCAAAGAACGCCCACCAGATTTCAGCCCCCTTCTAGCTAACTTGCATTTTCTATCTAGATATGTAATAGGATGTTTCCCTTTGTCCTTCGTTTTCAACACTTATTAGCTCACATCTGTGTGGATCTTCTTTCATGAATTTTGTCTCAATAAACATAGGCCTTAAAGGTAAGCGAAGTGAGTGAAAACTGCCAGGTTCCTATATCCACAGGTTATTCTTTCACACACTAGACCAATGGCACCCAGGAAACCATACTTCTAGCAAGTTCTGCCCTTGGCTTCTCCCATCTCTGTCCACCCAGGAAGCAGTGTGCAACCAATAGTACCGCTTTAAATCACTGCTCCTTTATTTTCTTGAAGATACAGCTTCAGAATGGATATATTATAAAAAATGTTATTGGGGCTGTCGTATTCTGCAGGTCTCAGAAAACTCATCTGCCCCAGAGAAAGGAGAGTGGCTCTGCTTTCTTATTAGTAAAGGGCTCTGGGTCACCGATCCTGTTGTCAGTAGAAAGGTCTTCCCTTCTTTTAGGTAAATGGACTGCTCTGTTTCAAGGCATCAAGCGTAGATAGGTTCTGAATTTTTATTTTTTCAAGGGAGCCTCATGTATGAAAATTCGTCTCTAACTTTAGTAATAGATAATTGGCCTGCGTTTTCATTTTGCATGTCTCTGTGGGAATTGAAAGAGAGCTTGGGACAAATTGTTTGGAGCTGCTTCCTTGACACACCATTTTAAACTGCAAAGTCTCTTTGATTTTAATTTATATTTTAGTGTTTCCATATTATCCAGTTCCAGAAAAACTTTTCTCAGAATTTGCATGCCATTTTAGGTCTCTATGTTTTTTTAGACTAAACATGTTTTTTGTATTTTTTAGGCCTCAAACTGCAATTTACATTATCTGAATTGTTTGCCTACTTAGATCACATTCTCTAGACAGTTCTCAACTCTTTACTAGGCTGCAGATAAATAGGCTTATATACAAAATCTTCTATTTATAAAATCTCTCTTTGGGATAACAGAGTGCTTTTTGAAATTCATAGGCTTCTAACTTTGGATGCCTAACTTTGAATACTCTTAATTACAAACATGAATGTTCCCCTAAAGGAATATCTAATTTATAGTGATGCAGAATATATATATACATATATATATAATATATATGTATATAATATATATGTACATATACATATATATGTATATATATAATATATATGTATATAATATATATGTACATATACATATATATGTATATATATCTGTACGCCATCTATATGATATATATGATATATATATATATAGTCTACACTAATTTTTATTTTTACTTTAGTTTTGTTTAAAACAAATTTGCTCATATGTCTATAAATTTGATGCCAGAGAAGTCTTTTATGCTGTTAGGCTTTCACTGTAATGTCTGTGAGTCCTACCAATTGTTTATTTCATTTCTGTGCCTGTTCCTCTGAGTGTATGAAAAGGAGGGAAGGTAAATTTTTTCTTTTCAATGAGTAGAATTCAAACTGGGCAAATTTGGTTCACTCGAGCTTTTAGCCATAAATAGATGAATGAATGAATGTTTTGTAATAACAGTAAGGTGATTTAAAAAAGGGTAAAGTGCAGCCCAGAGCAGAAGGTCTAAAGTGAAGAAAGAAGACCCTAGAGAGAAGTTTCTTTCTTACCCTGGGCACAGACTCTAGCTTTGCCGAGATTCTCTGTCTTTCCCCCATTATCATGACACTTCATGTTCCCATCTATTAAAAACACGTGTATTGTTTGCTCTCCAAAAAGGGAGTTTATTTAGAAAGTATACATTTAAGCCCAAGAAATTATTTTTCTGTTTTCAAAATTCTGTTCATTTATTCTTTTGGTGTCTTTTAAAGCGTGTGTGTGTGTGTGTGTGTGTGTGTGTGTGTGTGTGTAATTTACTTTTAAAAATATAAATGTTTAGATCTTTGTGTCAGTTCTGACTTTCTATTATTCATTCTTTCCTTCAACAAACATGTATCAGTCATCTGTAAGTTCTAAGTATATCTTTGACCCTGAAAGTCCCTCAGTGGTTAAGACATCATTGTAGAACTTAAGGCCTTTATATTTTTGAATTGAAGACAAACATGTAACAAGTCAGTATAATGATCTATACAATAAAATGTTGTAAGAAATAGAACTGAACGATCGACGTAGTAAATATTAGGTACCATGAACACAAAAGAAAGATGGTCAATATGATTAGAATGGTGGCAGAAGGCAGTTTGGAATGTTGTAAGGGAATCCAGACCCCAGAGGTAGTTTTTACATCACAGTATCTTAATGGATGGGTGTGAGTGTTACATTTTAGTGACTCCATAATTAGGAAACATTGCCTGAGCGCTTTTCATGCTGATTACTGAAGGAGGAAGTAGACTCAGCTCACAATTCTCTAGATGCACAAAGTTGACATATTCACGCCTCTTTCCTCAGCATGTTTTTAGTGCTTGGGGGGAACACTCCGAATAGCTGAGATTCTTCAAAAGCTGGGCAATGAAGTTAATCCCTATTTTTCTATAAATATTACAAAACACGAAAGACCAGGGCTATTTTGAAGGACAGAGTGTGATCATTTTGTGCAGCTATGAGGCTAGGATACTCTGAGCTACATAGAATATATTTCTCTTACCTCACATAAAAAGATAATCTAACATTACGAGAAGCTCTTAGAAAATAGGAAAAATTTCTTTTGATATTTTTTATTACGTTTAACAACAACAGCAACAAAAAGCCCCTTTGAACTTTGTTGAAAATTTCCCCTGAAAATATGCCCTCAAACACGAATTGCATTTTTGTCACACTGGAAAATAACATGACTTCACTCCCTCTACCCCTTAGGTTGCCAAAGTAGAAGCCGAAATTACTTTGTGGCCCACCACCATGGAGAGAAAATGGTTCTTCTCGCATGGCATAATGCAGGCCTCAATCATTCCAACCCCCTGTCACCCTTGTTTAAGTATAGCCCAGGAGCTCATGCTAGGTGGAGTTGTTGCTAAATGGGATGTACTATTTTCCACAGAGAGCTTGTGGGACACCCAAGTAGGCCACCAGGGTGTTGGGGAGAAACAGACAAACAAAAGGTATGAGGCCTCTCCTCCCACCCCACCCTCCAATTGCAGAGTTATCAAACCAGGGCATGGAACAAGCGAATGGCTGAAGGATTTGGGGTTTGGATGAGGGAAGACAGGAGGGTGGGGAGCAATGCTACAGAACACTGATCTGAAGCAATTTCAAGACGTTTTGAAAGATGTTCTGTTAAACACACACACGTGCGCGCACCCACACGCGCTCACACACACACACTGTTTTGCTTTCCATGAAAAATTCATGAAACAAAACCTAGGAATTTCTCACAGTGCACGCAGGGGGACGGGTGTGTCCACTTCCGAGCCAGCTGAACGAGAGACAAGTAATGTGGAATACTGTTTCTGTGAACATGAATATAGAATATGCCTAAACACTTAGGAGCTCTTTGTAGTCATATCCTTTTTTAAAAAATTCAGCAAGCTCTTCTGCGTGTCTGAAGGCAGTTCTCCGAAGCACAGCCTGAAAACCCAGAAGAAGGTATCAAGGGGCAGGCTGAAATGGTTGCATATCTGTAAGCCTGGCAGATGTTCTCACTGCTCAGAAAAAAATGCTTCAGTTTAACAAACGTGCCCAGCTGCAGAATTCCCTTGAAGGAGTCCTCTGAATATTCCTTGGGCATATATAGAATTGTTGAATTAGAGCCCCTTCCTCAGGTATGGGACCCTGCATCCCTTTGTGACAAACCACTCTGTCTCCATCAGTATGCCCGAGGGAGCACCTGAGAGAACTCACAACAAGGTAGTTGTTGTTTGGGGCTAAGTACACAGATGGGAAATCGTAAGGTGCAGAGAGAGGACGTTTCCAAAACATCCCGATGGGCTGACACCCTCTTCATCCTTTGTCCAGGCGCCCCTTTAAGTGTGAGCGAGCACAGGCAGCGTATGAGAGGTTTAAGATAATTAAGAAACCATTTGTAGGAACAAAAAGTTAAGAAAATAGTTTCTGCTTTTAATGTTATGGTCTGATTCCTCTGATTCTTAAGTTAAGGGTCAGTCTGCATTTTTTTAATCCCTTTTGTACTTCTCTGCCCAACCACTTTTCACCCATTCAACTTCCTAGTCCTCTCTTGCATCCAGTTCTTTGTATGATTTGGCACCTTGTACCTTCACATGTCCAGAATACTTTCTGAGCAAATATTTTATTGAACTTCCTAAAAATACACAGGTAGAATGAAAGTATGGCCCTGTAAATAAAGGTGGTGGAGTGCTTATATTTACTAGAAAACGTGCATAAATCCTGGTGTAGGATTCTCTGATTCTATCTCCACTGTGATTCTTTCCAATGTTAAAAATGCCATTGAGACAGAAATAAACTCATGGCAATTTCCACTTGACTTTCTGAACACCAATTTCCATAGTAATATGTTTTTGAAGTTCAGAACAGTCTGTTCTGCCATAACATGATGGTTGGGTTCCTCAAAAATTCTCTGTTATCAGAAAAAAATAAAAAAATAAAAATCCCATGATGGAAAGAATTGCTTCAATGGAAAAGATATGATTCAGAGCTAGAGAAATAGCAAAGTTAATTTTTTTAGTGGTAATGTAAGTAGGTATTTGGGTGCATGCTTTAAACAAATACCTATAGGTGCAATCTAAAGTTTATTGAGCGAATCCAGCATTTGATTACATCTAACTTTTCCTATCACTACAATACTATCCTTAACCCAGGATCTTTATATATTTTATCATCATTTTTACTTTTGTCACTCATCAGTAGGGTAAACGAAGCAAGAAGCCACTATGACAATATCTGTGTCATTAGAGCAATGATTTTCTTCTCACCTAGGTGCTAATTCCTGTTCACAGTTGTTCTATTACTTAAAGCAGTTGGTAAAAGCAAGCCATGTTTCCTCACGAGTCAACTTCAGTATATCTAATTGGCTTTATGGATTGTTGTACTGCATTTGTAGATGCACAATGCAAGTTATGAGGTTAAATAACACAAGTTGATTTTGGATCAAAAGAAGCAGTCTGTTTGAGGTTGAAATATTATCTAACTGTTGACATTCACTGAGAATCTTTTATTCCTTTGCAGGCTATAAACTACTGAGACAGGAGCCCTAAGTAGTCTTTTCTAAGGAACGCTTCATCTTTCTTCTGGAATGTTTATTTCTGTTTTATTTTTAATGGGATTAAAATAACTTTGTATTTGCCTATTTGTAATTGTTTATGACTGCACATTAAAAATAATGAGACTTAATGACTGTCTCAAATTCTGATGATTAGGATATCTGTATACTTTTAAAGTATATTTTCAAGTAACTTTGCAGTACTATGGAGAAGCTGCACAGATTTAATGAGGGTGAACCAGGTATTACTAAGCAGCTTTTCCAAAGAAGGGAACTCTGAGTTAAAGGAAAGCAAGCAAAATTCCTTTTTTCCCTTCTAACTAAAGAGACCAGTTAACTTGCCAAGTGAAAACTCTAAGTCCCAAGAAATACCCTACGCACAGAAAAATAAGCACATAGATGAATGCCTCCCCTTTTCCTCCTTGGTCTGAGGCCGACTGACGGCACCAGGTGGCAGCCCTCGGGAGCTGCCCACGGCAGATGCCCTACCTGACAGCCAAAAGCTGGCAGGAATTAAGCAGAAACATGTGCTTCCTGTGGAGGGCAACGGTCAGCAGGTGGGATCGGCAGACGGCGTTACTCAGCCCGTCCTCCTGTGTGGTCATCTGGGCCGCCGTCCTCGCGGGCACCGAGCGCCCAGAACATGACATTTTCTCAGGGCTATGCTGGAAGCTGTTCAAATGCAATTATGCTGTATGTCATTGCGGAATAGATGACTTAGAGGTTCCACACAAATTGAATTTTGAGGCCAGCTTGAAATTACATTAGATTTGGGGGCTTTGACCAAAGCCTGACTGAATCCCCTTGCATTCCCCTTAGGGTCATCCTTCTTTAATCATTCACTAATGTTTTTCTGGTTGGGTCACTGATTAATGGATGACGTAAATTCCCCCCACCCTCCATCCCCTTTACAATACTGTACATGATGTTTTATTAATTTATCCTTTTGGGTGGCTGTCGAGACAGCAAATAGGAAACTAGTTTCTGAACCTCAAGAAATGGACATTTTTAATTCTGTTTTGTATTCTAAGTCTCAAATGCCAAGAGCTAAGACTAGAATATGGTAACAGCTGAGGTGTGGTATTTCTTTGCTGTTGTCTGTAAGCACACTTTTTACAAACAAAAGGAGACTAAGGGAATTAAACAGATTCTTACTCCTGAGAAAGAGAAGACCTTGCCTCCCCCCACCCCCGGAGTGGGAAGCCCAGACACCCAGATCAATAGCATCTTGTGTCGGAGATGATTATTTTTCTTGATATCCTATGAAAGCAATAAAACAGAATCTCAGAAAATTCTTTAAAGTATAACAAAGCAAGAAAACATCCTCCATCCTTGCTCTGTCTCTGCAAACTTTAGCAGCTCACATCAGTACATAACTAATGCACATGTTAGGTTAGAATAGCTCTCTGCTAGGTTACACAGTCAACTAGGTTAAATACAAAGCTTTTTTTCATCTTTTAATCACAGAATCTAGTACGTAAATCTGATAAGAGAAGTGAGGCTCATGATATCTAGCCAAACAGCTTAGTTTAATAATATTGCAAAGCCAGGGAAAGGTGGTGAGTGGTTCGGGTAAAATTTGAGGGGAGAACTCAGAAGACAGTTGATATAAACAACCGGGTAGCCCACTTCACAAAACTGATGTTTCTGAAAACTTGCCACCACAGTGTATTTCTATAAAACATAAAGTAAAGTGTATCTCACTGCCCATTAGTTTTATTTTGCATCCATTCAAGGAACCTACTGTGTGCCAGGTTCTGTGTTGCACAATGGAGATATAATGATAAATAAGACGCTGTCCCCAGCCTTAAGCAGATTACAGCTGAGTAAGGGGAGACAGACATGAACAAGTGATTTCAACACACTGCATTAGGTGCCATGGGTCAGGTTTAATTGGTGGCACAAAGCAGTGCCTGGGAGGTTACTCTCGCAAAGATCCTGTTTCCATTTACAATAGTTAAAATGCTCAAGATTCCCATTTGCATTTAATATTTTTTGAAGTTTAACACTCACACACACGAATATGCATTTTTGAAGTTGACAATATATTCACATGTATGAGTATACATTTTTACACATTCTGTGTGTATGGATACATGTATGAATATGTATATATGTGGATGTGTACATATTGGCAAATTTTCTCTGTGAACACATCCAGATAGTCTTCCCCCAGGTCAAAGAACGAAGCATGAGAACTCGGGGAGCCCTCTTGTTTCCTCTCCCGTTACGACCTCACTCCAAAGATAATGACTATTCTGATTCCTAACACCGTAGTTTAGTTTTGCATGTTTTTAAACTTTTTATAGATGGAATCATAGAGTAATCATGCTCTTTTATATCTGGCTAATTTTCTCAGTATTATGTTTTGGAGATTCAACAATGGTTTATTCATTCTCTATGACACATAGCATTCTATTTTGTGAATATACCACAATTTATTTACCTATTCTTCTGTGATGAAATTTGGGTTGTTTTCTGTTTGGGCTGTTGCAAACATTGTCTCTAGGAACATTCCTGTACATGTCTTTGGTGAACATATGTATTTGTTACTATTGGGTATATACCTAGGAGTGAATTTCTGGATCATAAGGAGTGCACGTGCTCAGCTCTCATTGATACTGTTACCCTGTTTCCAAAGTAGGTCTCAGCGTTTTACGTGACACCATCTGTGGACTTGAGTTCATTTGCTCCATGCCCTCCCGGATGGATGCTTGGATGTTTGGCATTGTCTGTCTTACCCACTTGAGCCATTCTCTTACATGCGTAGTAGTCTTTTACTGTAGTGTTGTTTATGAAACCTGGGAGTTTCTTAAGTTATAAAATCTGAGATGTGTTCTCATGGTCAAGTACTCTGAATAGAGAACTGGAAAACTTTGGAAAGGCAGAGATTCAGTGATTTCGTTTGTTGTTCTGTGGGACTCTGAGTACTGTGATGTTGCTGCAACACTGTCAGAATTTTGAAGCATCTCCCAAATTCATGCCTCTTCCAAATTTTCGCTGCGAACACACCCTGATAATCTTCCCCAGATCAACAAACAAAGCATGAGAACTCTGGGAGCCCCGTGTTCCCTCTCCCATTACCACCTCACTCCAAAGATAATGATTATTCTGATTTCTAACATCATAGTTTAATTTTGCATGCTTTTAAACTTTATATAAATTTAGCATGCTCAAACTCTGGGAATAATAATAAAAGTGATAATAATAGCTGATAATGTTTGTGGGCTACTATTTGCCAAGTACTATCCCAAAGTACTTTACACACACATATATATTTTAAACCTCACAGCTCCATGAATTGGATGGTGTTATTCTTTCCATTTTACAGATGGGAAGAATGAGGCACAAAGAGGAAAAGTAACTCATTTAAGTCACACAGGCAGTCATTGGAACCTAGATTTGAACTGAGGTGGACAGACTCTGAACCCACGTTCTCAGTCATTATATTACCCTATGCTAGTAGAGCTCGCAGCTTGCCCCTTCTCTCTGTTGTATATATTTATATTTTCCAGTAGAAGTAGTTAGAGAATCATAGGTTTTTGTGGGTTTTTTTGGTACATATCTTCATCTTAAAAACTGCTACATCAGTTACAGGATATTTATTGAATGTGTCCCAAGCTATTCTTAGACACTATGGTGCATGTAAGGTGAAGAATTTAATAAGATTTTGCCCTTGAATGAAACCTGCAAATTTCTAAATCATTTCCATCTATCATCTTATTTGATCTTCACGAAATTTAACTGAGGAGAGAATTTAGTGCCAAGAAGTTAAGGGAGTTGCCAAAGTTCAAATGGTACATTAATGGCAGAAGCAGGAGCTGAGCCTAGATTTGGGCACTGGAATATCCTGATAAACTTTAAAATGTCATGCACAGAGAAGAATTTAAGTACAAGGTGAAAAAATACAAAGGGTAAAATTCTGTGTAATCCAGGTCAAAAGTTCCTCCATGTTCTACTATTAACTCTGTGAGTCAAAACCATCCGTTGATTTTAATTTGCTTTTGCCATAGCATATTTTAATTGGTTTTCTCCCCAAATTTCTTGTCTATTTTTTGGAAGGTAGGGGTTGTGTTTTTAATAGTACTAATATTGAAATGGCTTTATAAGGACCAAATTCAGTACTTGAATTACTAATGAACTTAAATACATGTAAAAGTTTGACTTAATTCTGGATAATAACCAATAATTAAAAATGAATAGGGCGGCCTGGTGTCTCAGGCGGTTAGAGCTCCATGCTCCTAACTTCGAAGGCTGCCGGTTTGATACCTACATGGGCCAGTGGGCTCTCAACCACAAGGTTGCCAGTTCAATTCCTCGAGTCCCGCAAGGGATGGTGGGCTCTGCCCCCTGCAACTAAGATTGAACAAGCACCTTGAGCTGAGCTGCCTCCCGGATGGCTCGGTTGGTTGGAGCGCGTCCTCTCAACCACAAAGTTGCGGGTTCCACTCCTCAACTCCCACAAGGGATGGTGGGAGCACCCCCTGCAACTAGCAACCGCAACTGGACCTGGAGCTGAGCTGCACCTTCCACAACTAAGACTGAAAGGACAACAACTTGACTTGGAAAAAAGTCCTGGAAGTACACACTGTTCCCCAATAAAGTCCTGTTCCCCTTCCCCAATTAAAAAAAAAAAATGAATAGCACAGTCCTATTGTTTTTTGAGACATAAAAGTCTACTCTTTTCAATTAATTACCCCAGAAATAAAAAATAAGAATCAATTATTAGTGACTTTTGTATCATCTGGTGGATAATTCTGTAATATTCTTAACACTTATTCACTAAAGAAAATAAACCTAATTTTCATGTGCCATCATGTTGATAAATGTTGACTCTAATAAGGGCATTAAGTATTTCTGTGCCACCCACCATATAAACACCTATGTCATATGTTGCTTCCAAACTTAATCTGTAATGTTGACGGAGAAAGCAGGATCAAAATTAAAATGTGAAAACTGGCTGATTCCACCACAATGATATTCTGTTTCCTTGCAAGGACTCCTCGGACATTGGAAAATCCAATTTTTCCATACTTTCCCTACACTTTCCAAATTTCTTATAGACTTTTGTTTGAATTTGATAGGAGTTCCTTGTCTCAACTACTTATACTTGGCTCCCATGGAGACCCAGGAATCACCCACTCCTCTTTTAGATTTGAGGCTTTTCTAGGACACGAATGAGTCATGAAACCATTTTGGGGTGGGGGGTAACCAACATTAAAAAAATAAAATGAAATAGAATGTAATAGAAAAGAAAATACAGTGCATCGCATTGATGCCTTAATGTTGCTTCAGTTGGACATGCATGAGGTGTTGTGTACTGAGTCCTGGTGTGAAATATATTTCTTACTGTGGTTGTGTCTGTGCCAGATATTTACCTTTTGTCTCTCAACTCCAAATCCACCCTCTGTACACTCCTCTGTGATATTGGTATTGGGAGCCTCTTGTGTCAGCTGCTTCTCTGTTGGGTTCTGCAAGTAGGAGGCACTCGAGGTCGATGAGAAGGTGGGAGGAGCAGAGGACGGGCTTCCCTTCTATTTTTCTGTTTCCCTTATGATGGTTCCAGAACTGCATTGGCTCTGGCCTTCAGCCTCTTTCAGCTTCTTTCAGGAGTGTTCTAGAGAACAGGTCACAAACTGGTAGCCCACGGGTTTTATCTGGCTGGCAAATACATTTTGTTTGACCCATGCAGTATTTTTTAAAATGTGAATTATTTGCCAAGATGTGAGAAAATATTTCATTTCCAGGATCTCTTGACAATTGGAAACTCGTAGAATACTGGGTCCTCATTCTCATAAGATAGCAAGTACTATATGGAGCATTTGTTGTCTAGTTTGTCATAGTCCCCACTAATCCTTTATGCTTGGACTTCTATTCTTTTTTTATATTGCTTGCCTGGCTCCTGTGGGCATTTGAATTTGACTCTTGACCTAGAGGAAGCAATGTAAGGTAATAGGGGCTAGAGGTAATGTGGCTACAGAAGGGAAGGAGGAGGAGACGAAGAAAAATAGATAAAACAGATGCAAACTTTTTGGATGAGTGAGCTAAGAGGTATGAAACAGCTGCCAAGGGAAAGGGCCTTTGGGGAATGTGTGAAGACGAGTATAGAGCTGTTTATAGAGTTATGTTTCTATATGATGTACCCCCATTCTCCTCTACACACGAGATTGTCAATAAAACTTTCTTACTGGTGTGTGTGTGTTGTTGTTATTGTTGTTGTTATTTTCTTTTGTGGAGAGATAATTGACAATGAGCTAATGAGCAGAGACAGGTGGGACAAGAGGATAAATGGCTCAGGAAAGCCCAGGCACAGGTCAGTTATGTGATATTTTCTGAGTAATTTTTTTTTCTCTTTTAAGAAATAAGGTTTTTGAAGTACCTAGCTATGGCTATCTAAACATTTGGTATTAGGAAATTGTAATTGATAAGATCCATTAATTTTAACCAGTGGAAAATATTGCAAAAACAACATTTCTCAACTGTTGCTTGAAGATGTCGCTCTTTTCACTAGCTCTTGCATGATTTTAAAAACTTTTTAGAGTCATTTAGCACTCAATCTCAAACTTTTGAATGTACGTTAATTTATGAATAAATAAATAAACTATATGTGTAACCTATCTACATATAACTATAAAGCTATGTAGAGAGTTAAAAATTATGTATAAAACTATATAGCACTATATGTAATTATATAAAACTATATAAAACTATCAATCTATAAATAACCTGGCTTTGGTGATATAGTTGGGAATGTGCATTTTTGCCCTCATGAAGCTTTGTAATTTCTCTCTCAGATTAAGCATAAGCATTAATGTATTCTTTAAAAAATAAGTAATAATGTAAAGTCACTTCTTAAGATCATCTATAATCCAGTGCCAGAGGTAATCAGTGTTAAAATTTGGGTATCTTTAGCTAACATCATCATCAATGGGTAAGAAACAAAAACTTTTCCTCTAAGATCTGATGCAAGGCAAGGATGCCCATTCTCATCACTTCTATTCTTCATGGTACTGGAAGTCCCAACCAGAACAATTAGATAAGAAAAATAAATAAAAGGCATTCAAATCAGAAAGGAAGAGGTAAAATTATCTGTTTGAAGATGACTTGATCATAAATGCAGAAAACTGCAAAGACTCCACACACACAAAAAAACTGTTAGAACTAATAAATGGAATCAGTAAAGTTGCAGGATACAAAACTAACATACAAATATCAGCTGTGTTTCTATACACTAATAATGAACTATCAGAAAGAAAATGAAGAAAACAATTCCACTTATAATAGCATGAAAAAGAATAAAATACTTAGGAATTAATTTACCCAAGGAGGTAAAAGATCTGTACACTAAAACTGTAAAACATTAATTCAAGAAATTGATAAAATATAAATAAATGGAAAGATATCCCATGTTCATGGATTGGAAGAATTGATACTGTTACAATGTCCATACTACTCAAAGTGATCTACAGATTCAATGCAAAATTTCAATGGCATTTTCCACAGAAATATAAAAAACAATGCTAAAATTCATATGGAACCACAAAAGACCCTGGCTAGCCAAAGCAATCTTGAGAAAGAACAAAGTTGAAGACATCATACTTCCTGGTTTCAAATTATATTACAAAGCTAGAGATCAAAATAATATGGTACTGGCAAAAAACAGACACATAGACCAATGGAATAGAATCGAGAGTCTAGATATAAACCCACACATATATGGCCAACTGATCTGCAACAAGGGCATCAAGAATGGGAAAAGGATAGTCTCTTCAGTAAATGGTATTGGGAAATGGCCACTTGCAAGATAATGAAATTGAACCCTTACTGTACATCACACACAAAAATCAACTCAAAGTGGGTCAAAGACTTAAAGGTTAAGGCCTGAAACTGTAAAACTCCTAGAAGAAAACGTAGGGGAAAAGCTTCTTGACATTGGTCTTGGCAATGATTTTTTAATATGACATCAAAAGCACAAGCAAGAAAAAAAGAAAAACAGACAAGTGGGATTACATCAAACTAAAAAGCTGCAGAACAAAGGATTCAATCAACAAAATGAAAAGTAAACCTACAGAATGGGAGAAAAATATTTGCAAACCATAAATACAAAAGGGGTTAATGTCCAAAATATATAAGGAACTCATACAACTCAATAGCAAAAACAAAAAACCAAAACCAAATTACTCGAATGAAAAATGGGCAGAAGATCTGCATAGACATTTTCCCAAAGAAAACATACAAATGGCCAACAAATATATAAAGAGTATTCAACATTACCAACCATCAGGGAAATACAAATAAAAACCACAATGATATATCACCTCATACCTGTTATAATGGCTATTATAAAAATGATAAAAGATGAGTGTTGGCAAGGCTGTGAAGAAAAGGGAACACTTATGTACTGTTGATGGGAATGTAAATTGGTGCAGTCATTGTGGAAAACAATATGGAGTTTCCCCCCAAATTAAACTAAAACTATCATGTTATCCAACAATCTCACTTCTGGGTATACGGTGTTTCCCTGAAAACAAGACCTAGCCCGACAATCAGCTCTAATGCGTCTTTTGAAGCAAAAATTACTCATTTTACTACAAGACTGGATTTTATATAACATAACATAACATAACATAGCATAGCATAGCATAACATAACATAATATAATAAATATAATACCGGGTCTTATATTAATTTCTGCTCCAAAAGACACATTAGAGCTGATTGTCCGGCTATGTCTTATTTTCAGGGAAACAGGGTATATCCTGTGATATTATGATTTATAATAAGAAATATATACTTGTTCTTCATCTCAGTTCCTGATACAGAGCTTCTAAAACCCTTGGAATTCCCTGTGATGAGAGCTATAAATGTGTCTTTCGTTAGGTCAATGAGATCACATTGGAAAACACCTAAAGATGGGGGATGGTTGTCAATGGAGCCAACATGTGATTAGGTTAAAACTTTCAGTTCTACCTTCCAAACCTCCTGGGAGGGGATGGGGGCTAGAGGTTGACTCAATCACGAATGGCCAGTGATTTAATCAGTCACTTCTACGTAATGGAGCGTCCATGAAAAAACAAAAGCTCCTTTGTTTGGTACCTTACCTTATATATCTCTTTATCTGGTTGTGGATTTCTATCTTTTAATATCCTGATAATCTAGTGAGTAAACTGATTTGATGTGTTCTGTGAGCTGCTCTAGCAAATTAATCAAACCCAAGGAGGAGGTCATGGGAACCTCCAATTTAGCCAGTTGGCCAGAAATATGGTAACAACCTGGACTTGCAACTGACATCTGAAGTGGAGGCAGTCTTGTGGGATTGAGCCCTTAACCTGTAAAATCTGATGCTATCTCCCGATGTGTGTCAGAATTGAACTGAATTGTAGGACACCCAGCTGACATCAGGGAATTGCTTGGTGTGGGGAAAATAACCCATACATTGGAGTTGGGGTCAGAATCATACCTCCCAAAGGAAATTAAATCAGTATCTGGAAGAGATATCCACATTCTCATGTTCATTGCAACATTATTTACAGTAGCCAAGATATGAAAATGACCTAAGTATCCATCTACCAATGAATGGGTAAAGAAATTGTGGTATAGCTATACAATGGAATATTAGTCAGTCTGAAAAAAGAACAAAATCCTGCTATTTAGAACAACACAGGTGGGGTCTACCTCTCCTCCAGCTGTGGGGTGGTTGAGGAGGGATAAAAGGTATCACACCTTCTTGGATACAGGAATTGGTTCATGGCTGGGAAACAAGAGACAAGTTAAACAAACCAGGACAGCAAACTGGTTTTTGTTGAGACTGACTTTCTCACAGAAGTTGAATGAGGGTATACATAGCAGCAGGAGGATCTCCAGGGTAAGACCTACCAGAGAATGGGAGAAATGCCACAGAAAGAGTGGAGAAATCTAGTGTGATAAATTAGGTTGTAGTGGTCTTTGAAGTTTGGGTCAAGCCTCATGTGAAGCCAATTCTATCCCTAAATTGTTCAGTTATATTATCAGTCATTCCCTGTCTTACTCAAGACAAATTGCTTTAATTTCATTTCTATATTTGTAACATAAAGAGTGTGCATATGTGTGTGGTGTGTGTATAACAAAACTCTTGTTGTCTTGAATATGAAGTCTATGTCCTGATTTCTCTTTCAAGTAATATTAGATCATTGGATAATCCTCAAAAGCATAACTTTAAGGTTGTATGATATTACACACAGTAGCTGTGCCATGTTTTATTGAAACAGTTCCTATCTTTGAATATACACTTGGCCTCATAAGTTTTCAGATGTTTGTGTCCATTTCCTCAAACTCTGTCTATAATTTTATATAATTCGCTTGTCCAAAATACTCTTTTAGTTTTGTCTGCTTTTATGAGCCCTACGCTTTTTCTCAGGCCTAAGATGAATCTATCATATTCTATCCATCAAGTAATCCTCCCTCATTTGCTTAAAATTTTCTTCAAGTGTCGCTTTCTTCAAGAAACCTAACTTTAAAAACATGGCTCACAACTCTTCATTCCAGTGTCACTGACAGATGGTCAGTCTTTGCCAAATCATCCAAAGAAAATGATTTCTTGAATGAAAGGGAGAAAAGTATACATTTTTCTTGTGTTTCCTCACAGTGCTAGTACATAGTAGGTATTCCATCACTATAAGACAACAGCAAGTCTGTGATTACTTATTATAACTTCTAGGTTGACAACTCCCTCCTTCTAAACTATCACCATTAGTCCATTCCCCCAGATCCTTTATTAATTCCAGAGGCAGTTTATTAAAAATAACAAAGAACCATGACATCAATTCATTCTCCTTGTAGAGAAGACATACTAGACAATTAGCTCTAATGTGTCTTGGAGCAAAAATTAATATAAGACCCGGTCTTATTTTGCTCTAAGACTGGGTACATAATATAATATAATAAAATACAATATAAAATATAATACTGGATCTTATATTAATTTTTGCTCCAAAAGACACATTAGAGTTGATTGTCCGGTTAGGTCTTATTTTCGGGGAAACATGGTAGAAGACTCCAAAATCCAACTCAGAGTACTGGAATGTTGCAAACTGGTGCTGTTTCCTTTGCTACCAGAGGTTTGAACTGAGAGATTTGCTGCGTGGAATGCGAATGGGTTTTTTTATTTTGGCAGGTTGCTCCACAGCATTGGGTAGAGAGGAAGGTGGTCATCTGTGTTGCATTTTCTGGCTTTTTACCTTAGTTTTTAACTCCACAGGAAGGGAGTTGATGTCCTTGGTCTCTATGAAGTCCCTTTCCTCTCTTCATTGAGTTTCTAATTTTCATGTAAACTGCTAAATGACCTTTCAGTATTTGAATCATTCATCACTTTCTAATGGTGTCTGATTTCTGATCTTTAAAATGGAGATAAAATGCTTCACAGAATGTTAGAGAAAATCAAAGGACACAACACATATGCGAATGCTTAGACTTGACGAAACATTAAGATTTTGTGAGTTAACTTAGAGAATGGAAATTTATAATGGTTCTAAAGGGTTTTTAAAATTTGTACTTTACAGAGGCAAAATGATCTGGAATGGACAAATGCATAAAATGGAATAAAAACTATTTATACTTTATTAAATAATTAAGATTAATTACACATGCAACACACTACAAATGTTCTTCATATAAATGTGGTTCCACTTTACTATTACTTTTATTCAGGTATAAATGAACTGACATCCCTGTATTGACCGGATCACATCCTTGATTTATCAAACAGCTGAAATAATCCTCTTCATGTAGCCTATTTTTGTTGTTATTGTTATAACATTGTCACTTATTTGTATTAACTGTCTTAAAAAAAATAAAAAACTGACATAGAGACTTCTACAATTTCTTGTCCACCACTGCTCATCACTTGTATTTCTAAAGAAGTTTAGTTTCCTAGATAATGCACTCAGCAAACTGCCTATAGCTAGATTCTTTATAATAAAATCCCATTTTTCTGTTGAAATTTTCCATCTTTTTACCAACTTTTCCCCTCTTTCCCTTTAATTTCTGACATATTAGAACTGATTATTTGAAATCCCTGTGTGCTAACTCCCATATCTGAATCATTTAAACTTCTCCTGCTTGTATGTTTTATTTCCTTAATTATCAGCCATATTTACCAGGCTCTCCACAAATTTTGTAATGTTTCATCATATGACAAACATCGTGTGTATGGATCTTTAAAAGTTCCAGATGATATTTTCTATCAATGAGCTTTCCATGTTAGGAAGAGAGTGTTAGGGACACATCATCTTGGTCCAACCTGTTACATGGAGTTGGGACTTGGTTGCAGGTATATATGAGTCAGTTGGAATCAGTTCACCTTTGTTTCTCAGGCATATTCTTCCAAGTCTTTTTACTAAAAGCCTGGCAGGTCTCTATCCCCTTTGCCTTTCAAATCTGTCCTTCAGACATTTGGGACTTTGATCTTTGGCCTCCTGCTTCCCACTACTTCCAACTTTGGTAAAGTGTTGAGGGGGAGTTCAGCCATGTTTTGGAGGCAGGTCCCATCCTCAAGTGGAAATTTGTCTCTTAAATACCATGGTACTACAGGAGATTTGTTTGCTTTTAAAGGCTTCTTAGTTCCAAAATTCAGCTAATATACTGTGGGAAAAACTAAACATGTGTTAGGATGTCTGAAATTTCCAATTATCCCTCCAGCCCCAGATGACTGCTAAAAACTTTGCTGATTTCTCTCATTCCCCTAGTGAAGTCCCTCTGTGCAGGCCAAGCCCCATCAATAGCCCATGTCTAGAACTGGCGAATCTTCCACAGAAAATGGTCAGTGACAGATTGCTCATCTCAGAAGGGTTTTCCCTTCTATGGATTGCTTAATTCTCCTTGGTTCCTCAACTTTCCAAGGTTTTTTAAAATAAGCATGTGTTTTTTTTTTTTTTTATGCAATGTTACTGGTTTTTAAGTTATTATAGTAGAAATAGTGGTTCTTATCACCCATTATGTTCTATTTGGAACAAGAAGACTAAACAAATACACTTGAATGAATGAATGAATTTCTCAAAAGGTTGTGAGAATGCAATGCACGTAAATTATGCAGCATCATCACGTTTGTTGATATATTAAATTTATGTTAGTTATTGTTATAATTGGCTGATGGTCTTCACATTTCCAGTCCACTGGTCCTAATTTTCATTTTGAATGTGGCCACATTTTTCTCCTTCAGTCTATAAGAACATTTAACTCTACTTATATCTTATGTTTTTATGGGTCAGAGTAATTTTGTACACTTGCTTAACTTTTGCATAATTTGAAAATGTCTCACTTTCTTGAATGTTCTTTTTTCATTTTCTCTTTGCATCATGCCTCATCAGGCTATATCTGCCATGATGGGGTCCCCACATGAGATGATGTGCGTTTCCCCACATGAGAAAACGCCATGTTTTCTACGTGGCAATCTTGAGCAAAGTTGGTAAATGAATGGATATGGTGTGTGGTTCTATTCATTTTTCGGGAATAAACATACTTCAGAAACATTGAAACTACTGCATTACTGGATATAGTTTGAAAGAACAGAAAGGGTCTGACATTTGACTTAGGAGACACAGTAAAACCTAGAATTCAAGGGAACAGAACCCAATGTCCGTATTCATACAGCATTAAAATATTCTCGGTGTACTAACTATGCTAATTATCTTTTGGTTCTGTTACTAGTTTGCCATAGTGATGGAAGGTTCTTGATTGGCCTGATATCTTTAGTGACTCTCCCCCTGCCTCAATCATTAAAAACAAACAAAGCCAGGAGATCAATGACTACTATTACTTGGCCTAGTTGCTATGTTCTTAAGCAGTTTTCAGTAGCACATAGAGGTTGCAGGCAGCTTGAGACAGGAATTACCTGTCTAGAATAATTCTTTCAAATTATTTAGTGTTACGTTAGGCTTCGTACCCCTTTGTTTGTCAGTAAGGTAAAACAATGAGACGGTTAAGGAAGTAACTAGGGTTTGCTTTCTATCATCTTTAACATTAAATCTGATCTGAAAATCTCACTGCACTTTAATTTGCTTTTTCATAAAAGAGGCTAAATATGGCTTTCCTATTTTGTAACACGTCATTATCATTTATGCTCATTTGTCTAGTGTACTGTACTTTCAATGCGCTGAATCACTAATTAGCTGTTCAATACAGTTGAATTATCTTCACTTTACAGACAAGCAAAAGGAGACACTAAGAGATTTAGAGATATGCCTAAAGGTACACAAGTCAGAATAAAGAAGCAAGTCAGAACTCGTGAGTTCTTGATGCTTAGCCCCTGTAGGACACTAAATATCTTATGTACATTTTAGGATCCTGACACAAAAGGAATTTCTTTTTTTTTTGGGTGGGGGGGAAGGGGAACAGGACTTTATTGGGGAACAGTGTGTACTTCCAGGACTTTTTCTCCAAGTCAAGTTGTTGTCCTTTCAATCTTAGTTGTGGAGGGCGCAGCTCAGCTCCAGGTCCAGTTGCTTCTGCCAGCTGCAGGGGGCGCAGCCCACCATTCCTTGCGGGAGTCAAGGAGTGGAACTGGCAACCTTGTGGTTGAGAGCCCATGCTCCAACAAACTGAGCCATCCGGGAGGCAGTTCAGCTCAAGGTGCTTGTTCAATCTTACTTGCAGGGGGCAGAGCCCACCATCCCTTGTGGGACTCGAGGAATTGAACTGGGCAACCTTGTGGTTGAGAGCCCACTGGCCCATGTGGGAACCGAACCAGCAGCCCTCAGTGCCAGGAGCATGGAGCTCTAACTGCCTGAGCCACCAGGCTGGCCCCAAAAGGAATTTCTTGCTAATGCAATGCCAGAGCAATGCCAGAAAGTTGAAAGGTGGTGGCATCATACTTGTGCTGGGATTTTAAATCCAGCTGCACTCGAAGACAAAAGCAATCTGCAAGTTTTTCATTGAAATATGATTTTGAGAGACTTCATTGATGTTTAAAATGTGCATTGACCTTCTGAATTTTAACATTATCATTAGTAGGTCACCGTAGCCCAAGCAAGAAGAACAGAGGGCCCTCACAATTTCAAGTTCAGCGATGAGTAAAGAACTCCAACTCCAATTTCAGTTTTGATTTGCCCACAAAAAAACCCTGCTATTACTTTGGTCAGCCTTTCAAGGGAAAAGCCAGAAACCCATTCATTCATTAACCAATGTGCCAGGCCCAGTGCTGGATCCTAGAGAAACAATTCGGAAGTAAAGGACGGTTGAAAACAAATAAAATAATGTTCAGAGTGTTTTAAACAATTCATGTTGTGTAAGCACATTAGCTACTTGGCCTGTAATCAGTGGTTTCCTTACTTGTTGCATGTGCCATGCCCATCCTGGCCTCCGTGTGGCAAAAATCCTGTGATTAACCAGCTACAGGAAAGGCAGCTGCAGCAACCAACCTAATTTTAAACCTTTTAAATGGCAACTCGACATTGAAGCACAACAAATACAACCGATCAGAGGGTTTTCTTTTTTTTTTTTTTTTATTAACCACTCTTGATGAGAGGAAATGAATGGTAACTCTTCAGAAAGAATAGAAACCCCTTTGGGCTTAAAGCAGTTATTTTGCTGTAGATCCCAAGGCCGGGAGGGATGACCACACAGGAGGACGAGCAATTCAAAACGGGACTCTCTGTGGAAGTGAATCATGCCCAGAGTAACAAGTATTTTTTCTGCTTTATTGTGTGGGTACTCTTGAGCCAAATAGCAGAGGGGAACGAGTGAGCAAAGAGACGGGGGTGGGAGGCAAGGCAGTTGTCCAAAATGGTGCCAGTGAGTGATTTGGGGCCATTTCAGAAAGAGTAATATTATGGCTGGTTTTTCCGACTAATTGCCTCAACTCTATTTTGCTAAGAGACATCATTGGCAATTTTGTGCTTGCATCCAAAAGAATGTGGAAAAACAACTACAAAATAAGCCAACTGTACCATTTCCTTTCCTTTTCTGAGTAATAATAGCTTTCTATCTTTTGATGTGCTGATTTTTTTTTTGAATCCCTTTTTATAACTCGTGTTTTGCTGCTAGCAGCAATTGATTGCATAGAAGACCAGATCCATTCAAACATACATAAGCTCAAACACAGCAGTTTTGGAATATTTGGTCATCCTTATGTTAATGTTTCAAATCATGAATAATTTTTACCTACTTCATCTCAACCACATTGAACACTCAGTTGGTTTCTTTTGTGTCTTGGAATGATCTGTAACAAAATGTGATTTAGAGAATTGGATGTATAGGGCTACACTATTTTTCTTGCTGTCCTGTTTAGTCCCTGCCCTGAACTAACACCAGCCCAGAGGTTTACCCTAAACATCTTATCGCCTGCAAGTTTCCTCATTTCTTTCAGAAACCCAGAAGAAAAAAGATGGCAAACAGACCAATAGCAGTAGCCGTTTTGCTGCTAGTCTGCTGGACCTGGCCACTGCTCTTAGTCTTAGGGCAGAGCTAATAAACACTTTCTTCCCCATCATGGGAGGATAAGGGAGGGAAGTAGGCCTCCCGTTTGCTCCTCTCTCCAGGAACCTTAGAAGATATTTCTATCTCGTGGAGCCAACCAGCTACAGCCTATTGGTTTATCTCACCCTCTTCTCTGCCTTATTAGGATCTGATAATTACCCGATGCTCATCACTTTCCACTGTACTTTTCTGAAGTCTGAAGTGCTAACACTGGTCTGGCCAACTCTTTCCTCCATCAGTACCCGGGAAAGGGATCACTGACATTTGCCTAAAATTCTCAGTAGGCTAACCCAGCCATGTTCAGACTTTGTCTCTGATGGCTGGTGTGACATCCATAAATCAGAATGCACTGTGATGTTAAAATTTGGCTGCATAATTACATCTACTGATGTAACAGAGGTTCATGATATGTTAAGTGGAAAAGGTAGATTACAAAACAGTATACACACACACACACACACACACACATATACATATATGTGTACATATATGCAGTTTTCTTTGATTTTATAACTATATATGCATTTTTAAAAGCTTAGAGGCTTGTGTAACACTCTATTACTGGAATGTCTTTCCTTTTGTCTTATCACTATTTAAAAATGTCTATAAATATACATATGTAATAGTGTAATATAATAAAATCATTTTTTTCTTATTTCAAAGTATGTTGTAGTGGTAGACAAAGAAAGAGCGACATTTATCAAGACAGTGTGTTCTTCAGTCGCCTAGAAGAAAATGTAGAGTCAATGTAACAATGTTTTCCAGATGAATAATATTAATAATCATATATAGTCTTGTACCAGCTGCTCTATTAATATTATCACTGACTTTCATAATAGTTCTGCAAAACAGGTATTACTCTGATTATCATCCTCATTTTACAGAAAACTGAGCCTTATTGAGCCTATGTAACTTGTTCAAGTTATAGCTAAGGAATTGTGAAGCTGAATCTAATCTGCCAATTGGTGGAAATGCCTGATCATACTTATGAAGAGGAGACTGTAACTGACATCCGCTTCTCAAATAGATTTATCATCATTAATGAGGAGGGCCTGGATATGAATGGGTAATAAGGTGTCTTGCTGTATTACAGCCAAACTGTTGCATTATATTGTATTATAGTGTAGTCTCTTCCCTGCAAGAAATTTTCCTAGATGCGAAAGATGACAAATGCGGATGCATATAAAATACAAAGCAGACAAAAGTACATCCTTTCATGCACTTGTAATTCCTCAAGTATTTTACAGGCATTGGCTATGTGCCTGGAAACCAAAAGGATTGGATGTGTGTGTCTATTTGGGTGTTTAATTTTGCTATGCTAGAGTTAAGGAAAAGGCACAGGGAGTTGGAGAGCCTGGATGGAGAATAATGTATAGAATAGGGAAAAGTGGGTAATTATGACAGTTGAGGGAAAAAAAAGGAAAATAAAAGAGGAGAAGTAAGAAAGACAGAAGATTTATGGAAAGCAAAAATGAGTCAGTTTGTTTCTAGACCAAGCTTTTGAGCGCATTTTATGAAATAGAAATCTTTTAGTTATTTGAGTGAGGAAAAGAAGACTTGGAAATGGTTATGGAAGATGGAATTGCAGGCAGAGGAATTAAGCAACTTACTATGAGGAGAGTCATAAAACAGTGGTGTGCTAGTAAGTATTTAACTACTGACTCTCAGAGGGGAAAAAAAAACCACCCTGATTTGTTGCCTTGCCCATTTCTATGGTGTAAACACTCCCACCAAGGCTGATTTCAAATTACTAATATTGATGACAATGGAATTGAGAAGATATGCACAAAATTGGCTCTTGTGAGTCAGTGCATACCACTGAATTATGTTATTGAAAAATGAAGTCAACAGAATAAAACTGCTAATTTCATGCTGCAGGTTTAGAATTTATTATCTCTTGAAATAGGTGTTAGGCTTAACATTTCCCGTAGCTCACCCTTACTTCATGAAAGTATGCAACAATTTAAACAAGACTGTTTGGGGCAAATATATAAACTACCTATAAAAACAATGTTTTTAAAGTAACATCAAGAATCTTCCATCGAGTTAGAAGTGTTATGTTTTTTTTTTTATATCCAACTAGAATATACTAACCTGAAAGATTTAGATCATTTTCTCAATTCTGGCTGGCCTCTTTGGTTGATCTGGGTCTGAGGTTTTACTGAAGAGAAACAATGGACAGGGAACAAAGATGGGATTCAGCAAATGACCTGGATTAGTTGTTGGAGAGAATGGTTACATTAGCTGCTTGTAGCGTATAGTAAATGCTCAATAAATGATGATGCCTCTCCTTCACATTTCCCCAATATACATACACACAGACAGCTTCTACCCACTTGACTCACATCTTCTTTGACCCAGATTAGGCATACTTATGCCTTCCTTAGCAGCAGCTACCCTTGCCCTCCTTCAAAGAACGTATGACTTGTAACAGTTTATTCATTACTTTTGTGTGGAGGTTTACAGTATCCCAGCTCTTTTGTATACCTTATCTCATCCTCTCTCACAGTGAACTGGTAGGGTATGTATTTCATGCAGTGAAGATGTATCTCCATTTTGCACACAAGAAAAAAACTGAGACTGACAGAGATAATGCGATTTATCCAAGTGTTTATGTGGTAGATATAACAAATATTTTGGTCTTTCAATTTCTAACTCTAGTGCTCTTTCCACCACACCTTTATTTTTATGAACAAGTTGAAAAGGGGAGCGTTCATGGCAACACAGGTAACTGACAGCAAGAGAGTAGTTGGGTACTAAAAAATGGTATTTCCCAGAAATTTGGCAAAAATGAGTTTTCCTTTCTTTATGGTGGCTTAAGTTTACTTCGGTCTTTTACATTTGAAATATAAAGAGTAAGGAATAAGGACAAACGGAATTTTTGAAGGCTTTGCTGCTGGTTTACCATCATGTTGGGGATGGTTGTAGGTTATGTATTCATTTCATTTATTTTATTCATTCTCACATTTCTTAAAAGCCTATATGTGCCAAGCTCTGAGTTGGGAACTGAGATACAAGTTTGTACAGGAGAGGCATAGTTCCTGCCGTCATTGGAACAAATTAGGGATGACCAATCATACCCATGTGGAGCCACTAAACTTTAAACAAAAAACACCCATTAAATTCTTATGGAGTTAAAACATTAGAGCATGAAAGTGATACATGTGCCATGAGAGGAAACTGGGAAGATTCTTGGGCAAAGTGGTCTTAGGCTAGGAGGTGATCATTTTTACATTTCTTAATAAGCTTTGTTTCACAAGTTGTAGGGGGGACAAATGTTAATTGAATGCCTACTAAGTGCCACTATCCCCCTCATGCCCTACGAAAACTCCATCCTCTCTATATTAAGGAAGAGGAAATTTGTTGCTAGGTGCAACAAATTGACTTGCCCAAGCCCACACATCTGTTAAGTGGTGAAAGCTAAACCTGAGCATGACTGCCTTTTCCAGTACACCATGCCGTCTCCTCTGCCCAACTCTTAATCTTTAAGATTTTAATCCTTTGGTATTTCATGAATATGGAGCATTTAGCCTTCTCTAGCCAGACAGATCTCTGTGTGAGAACTACTTCCTCCCCGTCCACACACATACTAGGTCAATGGGTGGGATACACAAAAGTGAAATAATCCTGCTGCTTGGAACTTCCACTAGAAGTTTGCCCATTCTTTCTATATTAATCGTCAAAACAGGTGGCAACTGACCCAACCCCTCAGACTGTTATGAACACCAACTTTTCCATTGTATATACTGTGTTACTTAAGTGTTTCTGGCTTGAGCTGGTGTCAGTGGCAAGATACACTTTATCAGAAACAAGAAAGAAGGATTAATTTCAGAATAAAATAAACAGTTACAAGAAGTAAGACCTTTTCACTCATGGGAGTAGCTTGTAGAATTAAATCTATCTTTCTCTTCTCCATCTCCCATGGGATGGAGACTTAAGGAAATTATAGTTCCGACCTCTATATGATGCTGGTCACGTATAGTGCCTATCTTATTTCTCTTGGATATGGTCCATCCGTAGCATTACCACCCTGTCACAGGGGGAAGTGGTTCCAAACAGCAGTACAGCCCTGTATTCCATAAATACTCTGCTGACCTCACCTGAATATGTACACAAAGGTTATGCCTGAATGTTAAGTGTAGGGAATGCCTCTGTAATTGGTGATATTTAAATATATGTTTTGGACATTCATGGGTGTTCTCTCTCCCTCTCTGTCAAGTATAGACAGACAGACAGACACACACACCAACATACACACCCCTGCTTCTGAAATTCACAAAACTTCCTTCAAAAAAGAAATAAGAAAGAATATTTTCTAGGCAAAAACTTACCTTTTTTCTAAAGGAGTCTTTCACAAATTGTTGATAAGGTTCAGCTTTAAATCAGCCTACTCAATTTTTTAAGGCAACTCTAAAATTAAAAACGCAACCTAGTTGTAAGCCTAGACTAGAATCATTTCTTGTTACTTACAGGTATAATTAAAATATAACTTGATGTGAAAAAACGTTGGGGATCCAACTTTGAATGTGTTATTTGTCTGAAGAGTTAGATTTGGGTTTTTTTTTTGTTTTGTTTTGTTTTTTAGAGTTTTGTTCATTTCTTTTTCACTTAGAAAAGAGCTATGATAAACAAACAATTAGATTCATTACTATTTAGGGTTCTTCAAAAACAAACAAACAAAAAAATGAAGCTTGTATGTTAACCAGATTAGATAAAAAGTTTAAATGGTTGATGTTTTTAGCTAAATAGATTTAAATGACCCAAAGGTTAATTTTAAATATAAAGGTATCCTCAAAACAGAGTGCAGCCACTTAGGTGAAGTATGTAGCCTAAAAAAAAAAGTATCTGAAACCACTCATTTAAGTGTATGATGGTAAATATCATCTTCTTGACTGAATTAAGGATTGCCAAACTCAGATCATCTCAAATTCTACAAAACTGCCAGCATAGCAGTTGTTAAGTCCCATGGGAAAAAAGCATGTGTGGGCTCAAACTTTGAACTTAAAAAAATTAACGTCTGATAAAAATGGTTTACTAGAATAATTTGTTCATTAAAATTACTTTACTATTTATCTAAAATAGCTTTGTGCAATTGCATAAAGCAGGGTTCATGTTCATTCTTTTCTTTTCAAAATAAGAGAATGTTTTGCTTCGTGTGCTTTGTGTTTCAGTGTCAGGATATCGGGGTTATATAAATTAATCGTATCTTTGCAGCCCTGACACAAATAGACTCTTTAGGAATAACGTGGTGGAGTAGGGATGGCCTTTTTTTCTTTTACCACCCACATTATGTTATGAGTAGCACAGGGTATTTAAGTGCTTTGGCACCGAACATGAATAAAGAGCTGATCTTGAAAATACCATTATCATTATTTATTTTGAAATTGACACTCTGCACTATTTTAAGGCTTACACCCAGTTTTATCTTTGTATTTCAGATAATCCAACACACACATAAGCACCAGCCCCAAATGTCTTTCTTTCTTCACCCCAGTCCATGGGTCTTTCCATTTAATTTTTTGAGGAAAAATAAAAGGTGAAGAAAACATGGGTCCAGAAAAAGACATCAACTGAGGAATTTTGTTTATTATAATTGGACAGCTGCTGTTGGCCTCGTAAGGATCATTTTATGTTTTATTTTGATGGAAGAGATATCACTTTGCCAACCATAATTTTTACAGTTCAGCTTTTCAGTCGAAATGAGATGACCTTTTGATTTTTCTTTTCCTTTCTTTCCTCCCCCCCAGAAGATGGTGATTCCTAAAAGTGTCATTGTCTGGCAGATGATTATACTATTACCTTAAAAGTGACTCATTTGATGTTATATTTAATAAATTCTTGTTTTTATCCTACCTTGGCTGAAACCCATGTATTGGCTAAATATGTTTAATCTAGTAACATGAAAAGTCCTGTGGGGGTTCTGAGGGAAGGAATCTGGCCCTCAGTCCTCGACAGGATACTACTGATGTCTTTGACAATGATTTCACTTTTGAATTAATGAGGTATTTCAAAAATATACTCTACAAAGTGATGAACATGAAATAGGCCTATTGACCTGCTCCAAACATTGGTTTTGGGATACTGTGGGCTGGGTCTATGTCAGTCATCTCTGTTCCCATTATAAATAATAATTATAATAACTTAAATAGAAACACTTATACTTTCACCTACCTCTGTGTCTGTGGACGTTTTGGAGAGTCACATTATTTAGGTATTGTGGGATTGAATGTTTGTGTGCCCTCCCCCAAATTGATGCGTTGAAATCATAACCCCCAAGGTGACGGTAACAGGAGCTGGGGCCTTTAAAAGGTGACTAGGTCATGAGAGTGGAGCCCTCCTGAGTGGAAGCAGTGCCCTTATAAAAGAAACCCCAGAGAACTCTCTTGCCCTTTCTGCCATGTGAGGACACAGGAAGATGGCCATCTATGGACCAGGAAGCAGGCACTCACCAGACACTGAATCTGCTGGTGCCTTGATCTTGGACTTTCCAGCTTCCAGAACCATGAGAAATAAATTTCTCTTATTTATAAGCCACCCAATCTGTGGTAATTTTTTTTTTTTATAGCAGCCCAAGCAGATTGAGAAGGGTTACTGTACTGAATGTTTAAGAGTGCTGAGTTGTATAGCTGAAGTTTATCTTGATATACCGAACTGAGCTCAGGACAAAAGCTGACACTGAGAAATAACTCATAACCATATTGGATGGACATCTTTCCTGGGTAACTGAAGTCACGGTGATTCCATTTTTATTGACCATATGCTCTTAATTCCTGAAGTGCTAGAGGACACATGTGGCATCTTATGCAGGACTATTTTTGGATAAGGTCTGGTATAAGTATAATAAATAGAAATAGCACAACAAGCAAATTTTGCCAATGACATGCTAACATCTTTGCAAATGAATATTAGTGTCTAGAGTAGTTAGAGGAAAGTGAAAATGGAAATTCCATTTATTGGCAGGATTTCTGAAAATGGGAGGGCAGAGTGTTTTTGTTTTTGTGTGTTTTTTTGTTTTTTTTTTTGAGGGCAGAGTTTTAAAGATCAATTGGTCAATCTTCCAGGACTACCTATGTTAGGGGTTAAAGGTAAAGATTTTGCTCAGTGTAGAGCTTCATTTCATCAAATAAAATGCTGTAATATTTTCTCTCAGAATCATCATCGAGTGTTTCTTACAGAGGTAAGGTATTAAATGGCATCTTAGTCTCCTGAAATTAGGTAAATTCCAAAACACCCAGTCTCACAGACTTGGGAGATTAGAACTCATTAGTTTATATACTTCTAATTTGGATGGATTCAGGAAGTATATTATTTAGTCATTTACATGCTAACATGGAGTCCTCCCCAAAGTGGAATAATTGCTACCCAGCTCCCCCAACCTGTATAGATTTCTATAATATTTATAAACCCAACCCTGATATCTGTGTTTTTTCTCTCTATTTATGCTCCCTACATTTATGCTCCCAAAGCATTAAATTTCATTTTAATTATTTTTTACAATTCTGTTTTCCCCACTAGAATGTGTCTTTATGTTTATCTAGGAAAAACCTGATTTTATTTTTTTCCAGTTTTATTGAGAAATAATTGACGTACATCACTGTATAAGTTTAAGGTGTACAGCCTGATGGTTTGATTCACATAGATTGTGAAATGATTGCCACAATAGGTTTACTTGACATCCATCATTCATAGATAGAATAAAAAACACCCTTTATTTTTTTTTAGGCTAGTTTGTAGAGTGGAGAGCAGGGCTCTGAAGTCAGATCACCTGAGTTGTAATCTCAGCTTCTTCAGTGACAGCCTGTGTGAGCTTTGGGTGAGTTCCTTCATTTCTTTGACTCAGTGCCCAATTCTGTAACATCTGAAAGACAGTGTATTTGACTCTCAGGGTTGTTATGGGGATTAAACAAGTCAATTTACGAAATTAAAACTGTTCCTAGGACATAGTAAGTGCTAAGTAAATATTAACTGTTCCTGGTACATAGCACTCGTTCAACAAATGTTGATTGAATGAATAATCATTAGAAATATTTGAAAAAGTATCTCTGACTATTGAGATATTCTAACCTTTTTACATTGGTCTTGGTCGGCACTTAAGAGAATGAGGAGGTTCACTTGAAGATAGTTTGCAACTGTGGCTATTTTCTTATTTGATAGTGTGAGTCACTGTCTTTATAGATGAAGTCAAAATACTCTCTTATGTGGGCAGATTGGTTCTTTGTTTGGCCTCATCTCTAAAGATGTTAGGTTCTGTTCAGGAGCTATGCTATCCGTACTATTAATTAGGTGGCCACACTGCCATGCTGTGCTAACACATATCCACTGAGTGCCTAATTGTGTCTCCTGCTGCGTCACTGTAACACCTCTAGTTGGGCCACCTGTGTTTAATTCGGGCCTGGATTTCAGACTAATCAGATTCCTTTCAGATATTGAAGTGGTATCAGTGACAGAAGAAGCTATTCCTAGATTTGACTCAAGACAAAGTGGCTAATCTCACAGATAATGGAGGATGTGCATGGGGGATTAAGACAAAGAACAATTAGCACAGGTATTAGTTTGGATTGTGTTTATACTCTGTTGTCAACAGTCATCATTTGTTTGAAATAATATCTCCTGCAATTATTTGACTCATAGAGCCAGGCAGAGAGTGGTAAGGTGTTTAAAATTCTTCAATTATGTTTAAATATTGATCTCCTTATATTTCACAGCAGGAATCTACTTTCCCGTCAGGGTTTTACAAAATGATTCTTATAATCCTCACTGGTCTTAAATGATTAATCTTTGTGACGGAACTATAAACCTCAAAGAATAGAAGGTCTTCATTTTTATATCTTAGCTTCTGATTCTCCAAGAAATTACATAAGCTTTGAGGATGAATAAGGTTCCATCTAGAGCTAAACTAACATGTGTTACAATACATTTTATCCTTTTCTTACCTTTAAAAAAATAGTTCACTGTTTATAAATGATCTGTGCACATCCTTTTACATGTTACTTAGAATTTCATTGTATCACCTTACTGTGATTCATTCAACCACCCCCCCTCTGCAGACATTTAAACTATCTCTTTTTTTTCACTTACAAATAATGCTACAATAATCTTCTCTGTCTCTCTTTACGTATTTCTATGATCATGTTTCATACTATGATATTGGATTGATACAGGCTCTAGCGGATTTCTATAATTTTGTAGGATTGTAGTGGATTGCTAGGTCATAAATTGGATATTTTGGAAATATTACCAATTTTTTTTTCTCTCTCCCTCTTGCCCTTGCCAAATTCAGGCAGCTAGGGTCTTCTATGTTTATTGTCATGGAGGAGGGTTGTTCCAAGTCCAAAATCAGAGGGGGCAAAAATGTCTTTAAGGCTTTTGGTTTCTAAAAGCCCAAGTCCTTAGGGGAATGAAGAAAACTGGCAAAGACAAAATGTGTGGGAGACACATCATAAAAGACCGCAGAACTTCTGTTTTAGGTT
Source organism: Rhinolophus sinicus (assembly GCF_036562045.2). NCBI lineage: Eukaryota > Metazoa > Chordata > Mammalia > Chiroptera > Rhinolophidae > Rhinolophus > Rhinolophus sinicus. The sequence continues at coordinate 110,636,963 of NC_133757.1, forward strand.
AGAGAATGTTTCTCTGGCATGGTGGAGAGGAAAGGAGGATGGAGGGAAAGTGAGGACAGCGAAGGCATTTGTAGGTCCTAGCTGCAGGCTGGGCCCTGTGTTTCCCAGGTTATAATCTCAGCGAGGAAGCCTGCCCCAGGGCATGAAGGCAGCGGGGTCCCAGAGAAGAAATGCTGTGTGTTGCATAGAAGCCCACAGATAACTTTGCCACAATTCCAAGGCTCCAGCTCAGCAGGGGGGCAGCAGAATTATTCTCAGGCTCTCCAGCATGGCATGAAAGGAGCAGAGAAAGTAGGTGGACATAAAGGGACCATGCCACCAGGAACAAGGGACAGCTCATCAGTGGCTTGCCTGGGATAATGGCTGAGGAGAGGGTGAGCCAATTCCTGGGGATGCGTGTGTGGACTCATGACACTGAGGATCATGTCCCTCTCTCCTTCCTCCCCGACATTGTGATATGATGTCAAGTCTTAGAAATACTCAAGGGGAAAGCAGGTAACCCTGAATTGGTTGAGAGTGAGTTTCTGTGATTCAGCAAAATATCTGAGTTTGGTGACTGAGATTCTTACCTAGTCTATAGGATTTGTGCATTTAATATGTTTTATAGATGCTACAATTTTTTTCTTCTCTCCCCAAAAAGTCATTCCAATTTTATTACTCGTATATTATTCCCATCAATAATATATGAGAGCGCCCATTTTTCATATCCCTGCCAACACTAGACGCTACCACTGTTTTGAATTTTTGTTAATTTAACAGGAGGAAAATGCCATCTTGTTTTAATTAGTATTTACCTGGCCATGGGGAAGCATCTTTTCATGTTTATCGATTATTTCTATTTCTTCTTATGTGAAGTGCCAGTGTAGTTCATTTCATTCTTTTATATTGTTTGATGATGCATTTTGTCTTCTACTTAAAGAGCAACTACTGGCTAATGACACATATGTGATATTTAGTATTTAGACATTACCCCTCTACCCAAAGGAGAATTTATCATGCTCTCCAAAGATATTTCTTGCTTTATTATAGAATCAGTGATTTTTTTTAAAGCATTTCCCATCTCATTAGTCTTAATAGTTACAATGTCTTAATGAAAAATATTATGATGTTTGTATAGAAAGAAATTAGGTCAGGGAGGAGATGGAAGGGACATCAAGAAATATTTTGTTATTTTTCCATTTTTTTGTGTGTGTTTCTCATGAACTTAAGTCAAGAGCAAGATGATACAGATTATGATTGGCTGCTTACTAAATTATCATTATTTAGTTCCTTTCCAGTGAACTTAAATTTGATTTTAAAAGCTATTTATTTGTGTTGTTTGATTTAAAGTCTTCTCCTGGGGATATTCTTTCTCCCCATCTTCTGAAAAATTTTTGATATTTTGGTGATTTTCTTTTCAGGTGTAACACGCATCATTGGCCAAATCATGATTCACTCAAAGTGTGTACTCCAATGATACAGCACTTAGACATTGTTTATTTTAAAGGAAGGAAAACTGATGTTTGGGTGATGTCAGCCAGTAGCACCCCCAGTCCGGCCATTTATTTTCCCTTCACTTCTGTCTAGTACTCAACATATTCTCTATTCCTTAGCTCTCTTTCTGTTTAATAGACTCTGGGAATTAGACAGTTTGAAGAGCTGCTAGCTGTTCAAATAGAGGCTAGGTTGTTCGTCTTTGCCATCTGAAAGCGGCTTTGATGGTCTCTGTAAAGTGAACTCGTGGACACCCACCACACTGCTGGCACCCCTGTAGCAGTCTCAGCAGAGATCAAAGCCTGCCCGTTGCATGGAGGCAGTTCCCTGAGGACAGTGTTAAAGCTTCCTGGCAAGCTCTCTTTGCTGGCTTTACAGTGCCACTACCTGTGCTCTGCTGGCTGGACAGCACCTCTACCTGTCCGGGGTCCACGGATTAAAGAGGGCTTTCAGTGTTGAGACCCATTCTCTGGCAGCTGGAATTCCGAGTGTACTTAGCAACTATAACCAACTCTATTAATTTCAAAATGAAGCAAGAATACCACTGCTTTTCTTTCTCTAACACTGTCCCTTTGTCTCTTCTGAGCTGAAGCTGTTATTTTGGCCCTATTTACGTGGCTGAAATGATTTAAAATGTTATGCCATGGGGCACCAGGATGGGCAGCCAGGAACAAAGAGCTCTCTGGTTATCAGAATCGATGTCAGCCAAACTCTCTGCCTAATGCTCAGTAGAAGGATTGAGAACATATATTTATTGTCCTAAAACCACTTTTATTTTTCTTGCCAGCAAGATCGCATATTCTTACCTAACCTGGTAAATGCCTGGCATTTGACATGGAAAAGAGCCTGTTCTATTAAAATGACTGTCCCCATATGGGTAACGACTAGATCCTAAGCACTTTATAAAGGTACTTTTAATATTTTTGAACATACCCAATGTAAGGTAGTGATTATTAGACTTTGGCTTTATTCTTAACAGAGGACAGGAAGCCTGAAGGTTCCCACAAGGCAGATGCCCCACTTGGTAACTTGGCTGGTCATTTTCCGATGGGAACGAAAGACTCTTTTTGGGCAATCAGACAACGGTATCATCCTCTCCAACTGCCTAAGAAAACTTGTTTCCCTCATGGAAGTCCACGTTGTTTTCTGCAGTCTTGAAAGCCAGGAGACATGACTCAAAAATGAATTGTCTGGGCCCTCACAGCTTAGACAACTAAATCTTCAGATATCAACTCTGTATTAGACTTCCATTTTATATCACTCTGGGGATAGGAGCTAGATATGCAAGGGGAAATGCAAAGATGAAGGAACTGTCCCAAGTAGAGGCTGTGGCGGGAATTTTCTAGAGTGACAACTCAGAGTGTCGTGCATTTGTGATGTAAGAGCTCTCCTGTATGTGGCTATTGTGACATTCTTGTGGCAAAATGAAAACAGAGCACATTCTGTACACCAGAGCTTATTTAACACCCGCCGACAAGTGAGGGCTTCAAAGTGCAGGGGGATTGTCTGAAGCAATTGACCCTGCCCGTGGGTAGAAGCAGCAGGCTAAGTGGGTTGTTGGAAATGACTGTAGGAAAACACAGGGCCAGCCTTTGCCTCCTGCACGTCTTTTAGTGCTGAATTCAGGAACAGAAACAGAGAAGCAAGTTGTGTTCTGAAACTGGGAGGCGGAATTCTTTGTTAGTGCAGAAGAGAGGCTGAGGCAGGTGAAGCAGGCACACGATTAGGACAATTCCCCCACGGCGAGTTGGATTAGCCTGTGATTTGCTGTTTGAATTGTCTGCTGGTTCCTGGTTCTTCTATGCACCTAACATGCTTAGGTTTGTCAAGCCCTTTACTTACATAATCTTACCTGATGCACGTAATAATCCTGGGAGACATATAGGGTAACATTGGTGTCCTCATTTAAAGGTGGGGAAACTGAGAGCCAGAGAAGGAAAGAGGCTGGGTAGGCAGAGTCAAGTGTGGATTTCAGGCCTGAAGCCAGGTCCAAAATTCCTTCAATGACCTGTCTCCCCTCTCTATTCAGACAAGTTCTACCAGACCACTCAGTTTCAAGCTTCAGTTGACTTCATTTACTTGAGAAACAAAACATAACAACCCTCTAGGCCCCCACTACCAAGCTTTAAATATTTTTTTATTACTGGACAAATATATGTAGTTATATTAAAAAATGAAAAAAAAAAAAAAAAAAGGGAAGAAAATCAATATCACCCATATTGATAGTAATATAGTAACTAATTAACATAATAAAACACATAGTAACTAATTCACATAGTAATAAAATAATATAATAGAGAAAAGTATCCATATTTTAGGGACTATCCTGCTGTTTTGTGCAATTGCATACATTTAGGCAGGTTTTTACCTTTATTTTTGTTTTAATAAAAATGATATCATTAGGTGTAGAATGGAACTATTTAATTAATTCTCCTACATATTGAGAAAATCTGTCAAAGCCAGTATTACAGACACTTTTACAGTATATATGTTTCCATGGCTGCCTACTTTTCCATTCTGTAAGCATAAGAATATATTTGAGTTTTACACTTATGTGTTTTCAAGTTTGCTAAACCATAAACAATGCTGAAGTGACTATGCCAGTGATCAAATTTTTGCATATACCCTTATTATTTTCTTAGGATTGATTTCTAGAATTGGAATGGTCAGATCATCAAATTTATTTATTTATTTGTTTGTTTGTCTATTTATTTATTTAATAGTTCCCACCAGGACAAAATGCATACAGTGTATGAGAGGGCCTATTTCTCTACCCTTCAGCAGCACTGGGTTTGAAAATTAGAAATAAGACTCCAGATACTTGCAGAGAAGCAAGCCCCCAGAACTTTATACAGGAAACTCCTCTGTGCCAGGTATACCATTTATAAACAAAATAAACACAACACATTCTTTTTCCACTTTCCTAACCCCAGACCATCAGCTACTGTAACAAAACAAGATCCAGAAGAGGTAACATTAAGGAAGAGTGTACTCAATCCACACTTCAAAGGCTCTAAGAAAACACAACCAAAGGAAAGTCTAATCCATCAGTGGCCCATGGCCATATACCTTCTCCTATATAATCCCTTCATTTTTTACAAGTTAAGTAGGGTTAAGCCAGGTCAGCACTTGGATAAAGGTCCTCTAAAGCAATCCTAAGTACCACATAAAGTGTTGTTCATGATTGTGTGAATGTCAGTCCTGTGCAAATAAGCTTGTGTAGAACTTTCCAAAACACCTATTTCATAGAGGAAAATAGTCCATCTTCTGGAATATTGCCAATGAAGAGAGAGTAGGAACTAATTGGGAATGAGCTCTGCTTGGTTTGTTAGATTTCTTGAAAAACTTGTGAAGCAATTGGTATGGCTGCACCTAATGACTCAGGGTGATGAATTAACCGCGGAAGTTCCTGATCCAGAAGGAAGACCACCCATTTTTACAGTCACAAGATGGTTCAGGAAAGCACTAGAGTCTTCTAGCTGGGATGAGTACATTGCACTTGCAGGCTGTCAACACAAACAAAATGAGGAACTGATGCAATTATATAAGTACTTCAAGAAAAGCAAACAAAAGAAAACTAGAGAAAAAGACTTTTTTAGGAGGGGGTTGAAATATTCAGTGGGCTCTCTCTCTGTTCATAAACTCCACCAATAATACCTTAACATTTTCCTGCACCTCTCATGCTTCTACAGAAAAATGCGAAGTGAAACAGGGACGGGAGAACATTTCAAGGGAACAACCTTTTGAAGGGTCAGTTGTGATGGAATACAATAGGAGAGCTGTTTGGAGAGCTGAGGTAGGATATATGAATCCTTCATGTTTTAAATGTGCCTGTGTGTTTTACAGAGCTGTTACATTATGCAAATCCAATTTGCAACCCCAGTGTTGTCAATAAGAATTGTGACCCCTGATGGAAAAAGAACCATGAATGCATTTATTTGTTCAGTCATCATTTCTTGAACATCTGCTATATGCAACATACTGTGTTAGACGTGGAAAACACAGTTGAAGAGCCACTTTTCTCTGTCCTCAAGGAGTTTGCTTATTGTCCTCAAGAAACTTTGCCACTTTGTCAAGTATCTTCCCCAATACAAAATTTCTCCAACCTTTGAGTGATTACACGTTTTGTAGTTTGATATTTTTGCTGTTGTATTCAATGAGTACCATAACAGTAAAGAATCTACTTTTAAAGATTGAAAGACTGGGATAAATACCTTTAATGAGTTGATGGCACTCCAATTCTCAGATTCCTTTTCCAGAGGCGTTTGGAATAGATATAAGAGAAACGGTTGGGGAGGCTGGTTAACTCAATTGGTTAGAGCGTGGTGCTAATAACACCAAGGTTGCCAGTTCAATCCCCCCATGGGCCACTGTGAGCTGCACCCTGCTTGAGAGAGAGAGAGAGAGAGAGAGAGAGAGAGAGAGAGAGAGAGAGAAATGGATGGTCAGCTAGCATTGCAGAGTTTCTTGGAGACAAGCTTTGAGGTGCACAGTATAACCTCAAGGTAGTGTTATTTGGATCCCATCTAAAATAACTTGGCAATACTCTTCTAATCAAACATCAGAGACACTAATCCTTGTTTCCCAGCAAAATTCCAAAATGGCTCTGCTGGCTCTCTCAATTCCTCTTAGGAGGATTAACAGGAAAAAGACTCATTTTCTTTGCTTCCTGTCCTCAACAGCTGGGGGGAGTTGAGTGGGATTTTGAGGCATATTAGAAATCCTACGTATATGACTTACACAGAATTTCAAAGTCTGCGACATTTCTAGGTTAGAAAGCTATTAAATAAATGGGATATATTTTATGACACCATGATTATCTTATGTAACGTCACCATTTCTAGTCCCTAGAAGGAAAACATGTTGTGGAGAAATAAGCTCCTAACAATAAGGGAAAGGCTATTAGCCTAATGTAAATTGCCCTTACGTTTCTCAATTTCTCTACGGATAAGATGTTCCGAAATAAGTCATTTGATACCAGTGAGCAGGCCTGGCACGTCCAGGGCAGCCGTCAGAGTATATTCAGGTGTGGGTGGCTTTGCAGACTGGTGACTTCACAGCCAGAGTTCCTACACAGGGTCCCACTGATGCCATTACACTTTGGGTGTCTTCCTGGAGTGGTAGATTAGACATGTGAAAATTTGGCCTGTTTTCTTTTTGAAAAATATTTTTTTTTCAATGCTGAAAATATCAAATTTATTTTCACAAGCAAAATCCTAGGGGAAATGAGGAAATGGGCTATAAATTCCTTTTTTAAGTATCCACTAGTACCTCTGTTCTGTTTATTTTAGGTTTTAGCTAGCAGTAGGTCTTCCAGTCTCTTGCCGTCCCTCAGTGAGGTTGTCACTATGCGCTCTACAGAGCAGACAGGCCAGTTCTTCAGGAATATGATTGAGCATTCAGCTGTCCAGGCCTGAAAGACAGCAAATATAAGATAACAGGAAGAGGCTGGTCAGGCAGTAAAATAAGTCAGGTTCATTTCAGTTGACAGAGAGAAATTTTCTTCATCAAGGAGAATCTAAACAGCTTTATTAGACTACTAATATTTTAAAGAATTCTTCTTACTTCTATAATGTCCATCTTGTTCTCTCTGATGGTTTACAATTCAATTTATTTCTCTGCGATACACAATTAACTTATGATCATAGGTCTTTATTTTTCGAGATTTCATCTTGATTTTCACTTTTACGGTATTTTTTTCTTTTACAGTTAAAAGAATTTTAATTTTATTTTTTATTCTCTAACTGCAAATAGACTTAATTCCCATTCTTGAAAAAAATGGTAATCAATGCTTCTGCATTTTTCCTCTCTATTCTCTCTTCTCAAAAATATTCTCAACTGCTTTTAAAATATTCTCAAGCTTGCTATAAGGGTTGAGAGTGGAAACTCTGAGGAAGGCATTAAATCTTATAATGACAACACATTTGCCGTTTAAGTCACTATGTAACAAGCAGAGCCCACTTTATATAGAAACCTGTACTGTTGGTATTGAACAACAGTTCCCTAAAAAGAATGATCTTGTGACTGTCTCAGAATACTCTTTAACAGGTTTTTGTACCCTGAGCTGTTAGGACATTTAACTTAATATCACTTCCCCACCCCCACCCCCACCCTAAATCCCCTTTCCCAATGATCCCAAATGTTGTTTGCTGACTGGTCCACCTGTTTCTCTCCCACTATTTATTATGAGCGAGAACAAACCTTCTGCTTCCTTTGAACAGAGCCCTGCACTTTTCATGTCCCACCTGTGCTCTTACTTTTTCTTCTCATGCACCATACCATTCAGACAAATTGAACAATGTTCTGTCCAAGCTTTCTCTCTCTTTTTATATTTTTATTGTGGTGACAATGCTGCATAGGACTGCATAGGACTGAAGTGTACAATTCTATAATACATCATCTATATATTGTATTACGTGTTCACCACCTAGAGTCAGTTCTCCTTCCACAACCATATATTTGGCCCCCTTTAGCTTCTTCTACCATTTCCACTTGCCACTTTACCCTCTGATAACCACTAAACTGTTGTCTGTGTCTATGAGTTTTTGTTTCTTTGTTTACTTGTTTGTCTTGTTCCTTTGTTGCCTTCAGTTTTATATCCCACATATGAGTGAAGCCATATGGTTCTCGACCTTTTCTGTCTGACATTTCGCTGAGCATAATAATCTCGAGATCCATTCATGTTGTCACAAATGGCACTATTTCATCTTTTCTTATGGCAGAACAGTATTCTATTGTACATATATATATATACCACATCTTCTCTATCCAATCATATATTAAGGACACTTTGGTTGTTTCCGTGTCTTGACCACTGTAAATAATGCTGCAATAAACATCTGTCTGTGCTTTCATTCTACTTGTAACCTTGAGCCTTCTCCGACTCACTTTGTATTTAATTATGTATGCACATTCTCCCCTGGCATGAGAGTGTCTGAGGTCTTTTCTCTTTAAGAAGGGTGGTAGCAATTCTCCTGACAGGAAACATCAATGACTTTGAATACTTGGCTTTCATTTTGTATAAATAGAAAACTCTTTTATTTAAACCAAATAGTTGTTTGAAGTGTAACTTATAACAGTTTTGCTTAATTTTTGCTATGTTCCTCGGTGACACATGGAAAAAAACTGAAGCAGAGTCAGATGATCTGGTTAAACCTAGTTATGAGATGCCAGTTAGGCGTGGATGATGGGTGTGGAACAATGCCATCTCTAGGGTGAGATATTGGTTATCTATTTGGGGTTCATAGTGACACCCTCACCCCAGTTAAAAGAGGGAAGGAGCCATCTCCAAGAGTGAAAGTTCCATTGTCTTCATGGGGACAATAGGCCTCATTGGAAAATTCTCCCTAGGGTACGTATGTGACCTCTCTTCGGTAATGGAAGAGTTGTTTGGTTTTCCCGGGCTTTTTGATGCAGCTGTCAAGGAAAAAGTGCAGTGGTGGTTCCTGGAGTGGGAGAAAGGAGACTGAGTTTACCCACCCTACTGGCAAAAGGCTCCACTGGATGTGACTGCCTTCATTCATATACCTGAGGGGACCTTGCAAACATGGAGTAAGACATAGGAAATGGCGCCACGGGTGGTTGGTGTGCAGTTACAGGGTAAGACATCATCAAGAAACTGGAATTGGGAATTACTGGATAAGGAAGGAAGCAAGGATAAAGAGAATGTGCACATGGGAATGAAGCTTAAAATGCACACACATATACTTGAGACGAGGTAACATGCATTTATTATAATTCAGGCTTTCTAGAACCAATGCAAAAAGGAACCGTGCCAATTATCCAAATGTCTCAACTGAATTAAAAGTGAGATATACACTTTATTTATTTTCTCAGGAATCTAATATGGGCTGATTAAACAAACAAATAAACAACAGAAATGGGCAGAGGGAGGAGGGTTTTGAGGGCACCTGGGTGAGAAGAGGGTATTACAGGGAGGTAAACAGGCTATGACCACATCCAACTTCAACGTGCTCTCACTGTTGCAACTGGGAATCAGAATAGTTAAATAAGGGGAGCTTTATAAGAGGGAATTTCTGAGGACTGAAAGCAGCATGGTGTTATTTTATAATTGGGATGTATGGTAAGGTACCATCCAAGGCAGGGTAGAATTTTCCATCAGGAGTAGTAGAGTGGTGAGGGGCTAGTGGGATCTTGGCCAAGATGGCAGATTTCCTGTGGTCATGGTCAATGCCTTGTGGACAGACAGATTTCAGATAAGCCCTGGTTGGAGGCTGAGCATCCAGAGACTGCATGCTCCTTTTTCAATGCTCCTGAGACATCTATGGGACTTCTCAGAAGTATTTGATGGTGGGAAAACATTACAGGAGAATGAGTTCTTGAAGGAGTAAAGGTAGAGGCTATAGAGGCAGTCAGAATTGTGTGTTCCCTCCAAACCCTATTAGTACCCACAGGCTGTTGGGTCAGAAGATATTTGAGTTAGACACAGTTTACAACGTCTGTAAGACAAAACATAACCGATGCTCAGGAGATTGTCAACTATTCTTGGTTCAGAGGTCACACAGGAGTTTCTGCCTCAGGTCTTCAGAAAGAGATGCTGTTATGGTAGGCATTTGTTGGCTGACATTTTTGCATGATTCCTTTCACCTTTGCCCAACAGTACTGATTTCTGTTTGGGAATCTGCATGATTTGGAGAAAAATGATTTCTACCTCTGGGTGAAATGTGGAGCATATGACCTAGGCTAATCTAATCAGATCATTTTATTCACAGGTTATAAAAAGTAGTTAAGGTTTGGGCATGTATGTTAAGATATCTAATTTAAGCCATCCAAACAGATTAAATCTCATTTTTTTATTCCTGGAAATGTTACAACATTGATGCTCTTTTGAAGAAATTGATGAGGAAGTGAGTTACTCTGGGTGCAGTTGCAGCCATTTTGGGACCATGAGATGGGACAGGAAGAAAAAGGATCTTGGATACACAAATAATTAGTTTTATCAAGGTTTATCTGTAGCCTAACTTCCTTCTTATTTTTAATTACATGAGTCAGTGAATCCTCTCTTTTAGGTTAAACACATTGAGTGAAATTTTCTGCTACTTATTATTGAATGTATTCTCACTAGTAAAGGTGTAAAGTAGTAAACAACATCCTCAACAACATTGTTTATGCAGTATAGATGTGTTCTATCCTTGAAGAGACAAGGATAATTCCCATGGTGCCATGGAGCTGGACAAAAATGATAAAGGTGAATGGGTTCATTCACAGTCTAGGCTGCTCCATTCCACCCTCTAAGTAGCTAGGGAGTAGAGAACATGCCTACTTATTTTGTTTTAAATCATACTGAACATGGTAGTATTTCCAAATAAACATTTAATGGTCTTGGTGACATTTAATTTAATTTGCTAACAATAATAGTAATAGACACACTACCAATTTTGTATTCAGCAAACTGCCTTGCAAAAACCTATTACCTGGTAACTGGTACTAGACACTATTACCAATTTTGTAGGAAAATAAAATAAGGAAAAGGAGTTAGTTAAGTGTAGAGAACTCTTAGAATTAATGACAGGGTCAGAGAGTTCGGCTGCATTCAATAAGTGTTTTCTGAGGCTGGGTATGTGCCCGATATTGAGATAGGTGCCAGAGACACAAAGTGTGGTTCCTGCTCTTTCAGCTCCTACAGTTTAGTCCTGAGAAGGCCAACGAGTTTTGTTGTCCTGATGCTAACTTGGATTAATTGGTCATGGTTACCTGCAGGCTCGTGTTGAGAAAGGGCTCAGTTAGTGTTTTGATTCAATCAGAAAGGGCTACTGGAACAAGGTTCCCCTGAAGCTTGTACTCCTTCTGTGACCCATTAATAATATCTGCTATGAGCACAGTGGTGGAAGAGACTCTGCCGTTTCCTATCCCTCTCTAAGCTTAGGCACAGAATTTAGGTGTCATTTTCAAGTCCCTTGTGCTTTTTACTAAGTCATTCCAATAATAAAGGTCCCCATTTCAAATGCTGATGGTACTATGCTCAAAAACATAGTACTTTGGCTATGAAACTATGCTTGCACCCAACACAGAAAGATTCCAGAAAGGATTTTGAAGAAAATCATGAAAGAGTATAAGAAAGTCTTCTAAAAAACACACACACAAAACAGCAGTAGACATGGTCTTTCTTTTTTTGCCTGATCTTATAAGGAAACTATTGGAGTTTATGAGTAAGATGTTTGTGTTCTCCAGTGACTTCTGAAAATGATGGACCCGGGTAGATATCATAAATGTGGGCAGAGCCAAAAACAGATTTTGTTGGCCCTGATGATTTTGTACACTTTGGTTTTTGCAAGGCAGTTTGCTGAATCCAAATTTCCTGAAGAAGATCACATTTTCTCTAGTGGGATGTGGCCCAAGAAAGCAGTTCAAAATGGTTAGTGTGGATCAAGAAAAGAAAGGGTATTTTAGTATTCTCGTGTCTCTAATTTAATTCCAAAATGTGAGTTCTGTACCCCCAGCACAGTTTAATGCTTTTTGTAGCATGATGAAGGGGAGAAAGAGGGAATTCAACCTGCCAGAGCCACACAGATTTATACCTCATAATAGCTACCAATGCGCTGCAGTAAAATTTTACGTTTCAGCTAAATTACTAATGACTTTCAGACCTGCGCCAGAAATTTTAGAGCAGGCTTATAAAGGGGAGATGAGAGGACGTAGGGTCTTGAGAGTGCTGTATGTGTGTCCGTGTGTGTGTCCATGCGTGTTTTTCGGCTGGGATTATGGGACACGTGCGCATCATTTTTTGCCATCTTGATTCAATGTAATTAGGTTCTGGCAAGCCACGCCACCCTTCCCCTCTCTTGGAAGCTGGAGGGAGCTTTCTTTTTTTTTTTTTTTTGCCTTTTCACATGGGGTATCCGCAGGAGGTTAGAGCAGGAGGTTATTTTGTTGCCTTTTGCCTTTTCTCCAGGGGTGGCCACATTTTTTGACGTATGGGGCTTCACAGTGATTTACAGATTAAGGCTCTGGCCTGTACCAGGGCCAGCAGGGCTGCTGTTCTCTCTCGCTGACACATCTCGCTGCTGGGAACCAGTGGCCCTTTGCTTACCCTCTCATTATCGTTCTCAGCCCACATTTCCTTTTGGCACAGAACACTAGGTTATTTTGACGATGTGCTGGATTTGCCTCCTGCTTCTACCCCTGCTGGCTTGTGAAAATGACCACAGAAGGGGGAAGCAGGTGACGCGAGGGAGCTGCTATGCTGTAGCCGCCCCCACTCCCAATCGGACCCCTGAACATGTCTCCTTAAGCAGGAGAGTTGCTTTAGCAAAAGCCTCTGAGTGGCAGGTTTGCTTTGCTCACATGGATCTACTCCACCCCGCCCCTCATTCTTTGTCATTTTTTTTTAAACTGCAGGGTCTTTAGAGAACCGAGGTGGCTCTTGATAGAGAAGAGAGCTTCCTGGGCTTGGTCTGCAGCTAAGGACACTGACCACTTCCTTCATGTCTCAGGGCTCTGAAAATGTGGGTCCCTTTCACTTTGACCGTGGTCTGTATGAGTGATATTTACAAAGGTGAAAATTAAAATAGAGCTAAAATGATCAGAGATTAAGAGCAAAATCCACCATGACTTCTGTATATAATAAAAAGCCACAAAGCCCAGTGTTCAGAGATATATGGATCTATCCCTTGGTTTTTATACTTTAGCTTTTACTGGCAATTGCCAACATATAACGCTATTTTGATTTTATTCTTTCTTATGTTTTCTTACTGCCTAAAATGTTTATATTAGCCTTCTAAGAATCATTTTCTGGAGTCTTTCAGACTCTTATCCTTCATGCTTTATATTTATTCATTTGTTTTGCTGAGTCATTTTCACCTATTTCCATTGTATCTTTATACTTTCAAAATTAAGGAAGTCCCATCTTAAGTTATTACCATGCAAAACTTTTCCACGGTAAAAGGACGCATTTTCAGTGTGTAGGAGAGCCCAGTGATACGTGTTAGCTTCTGTAGCATTAATTTCTCGGGGAGTTTGTACTACTGGCTTGTGGCAGAGGGGTAGAGATTTGAAAGTGATTAAAACCTGGTAAGTTATTAATGTATTTAAATAGTCATTGTTCTTTTGATATTTTGACTTTTCTCCAAATATGCTTTTTTTTATTTCCCAAATATGCTTTTAAGAAGGGGCCTGCATCCTCTCTAACTGTGCTCCCACATTTTACAAATGAGAAAACAGACATAGGCAGGTCAACGTGCCTCTTAAGCAGCCCATTTAAGTGACCATGTTTGGGCTGGAACCGAGCCCTACCTAAGTTCAGTATTCTTTCCACTTCACCGTAGTTGGCCATGATTATATCATGCAGCTAGTATGACAGGTCATGTAAATCATGAATGCAAAGGAGATATTTTCATTTAAAATATAATATAATTTTGATAGGAGGGAAGAAGAAGAAGAGAAATCAACTCTTTCCACACATTTCTGGCTAGTGTTAAAGCATTTCTTTCAAAATCTACGTCCGTCTGAACCCAGGTCTCCTTTTTCTAGGGTAACCTTCCTAATTCCTTTTCTGTCATTGCTGGGCCTGGAGGCAGCACTAGAATTGTAGTATCTTCTACCAAGTCTGCCAGACAGGCTGTGTTGACGCTCTGCGATGAAAGCGGGGGCCCTCTCTTTGCAAGGCTGATGTCTTCATGGGCTGACTTACTGAGCTGCAGGTCTGCTCAGGGACTTACTCAGCAGGTTACAGGAGGGCAGCGGACTTCTAAGACTTTCCTCAGTACCTCCCTCTCGGCTGCTCTGGGTTTCTTTTGAAACACCCACAGGTTTGGCCCAGAAGGTAGGCCTGAGTGGTACCAGGGGGTTCAGATGTCTCCTAATTATTCCTGGCTGATAACAGCTTATGGAGCTGCTGGCCAGAAATGGTGCTGAAACTGAGTTTGACAATTGTGATGAGGCTGTCACCTCTCTGAATATTAAATGCCCCAAAAAGTAGCCGAGTGCTTCTTGCTTCAATTTTCTATGAAGAAGAAGGAACAACAGTGGACCTGTGACTATCGGAAATCCATCAGAGTGATTCAGCAGCATTGGAAATTGTGGGCTATGCAAAGGTCACCGAAACCCGTTTGGAGTGAGGGTTCCTGTTCATTATTTGGGTGCAATGTCCACGGGACAGGAATTCATACAAATCCTCTTTCTTTTCCTTTCTTCTCTAATCACGTAAGCGTCTTTTCATGGAGCATTATTACCTGAAGCTTCTTTTCACAGCTATTTATTGTTATTATCTCATGTTCACCATTTCAAAGCCCCTCTACCATGAAGTACAGAGGGGCATGATAGAAAACTCGAGACCCAGACTCTACAGTTAGGGACAGCAATCACCTCAGCTTCTGATTCCCAGTTCAGCTGGCCTTCCGTATTCTTCTGCTGTCGGTGGAATGATGCCTGGGAGCAGCCATGTCTGAGACCTCTGTGTGCTCTGAGAACACAATCTCTGACAGAGCCATTGTGGACCTTGCCAGTGGCACCTTTGTGCACCCTGGAATATGTTCTTGTTAAGCTATTTCATCTCTTGTCAGTTACTTTTTTTTTTTCACTAAAATAAACTATAATAAAAGCACACTGTAATTTTTTAACCTTAAAATATTAAAGTTTTCAGATGATGTAGTCATCTCCTATGGCTGCCACAAACAAATTACCACAAACTTGGTGGTTAAAATAACAGAAATTTATCCTCTCACAGTCTGGAGGCCACAGATATGAATCAAGGTATTGACAGGGCCGTGATCCCTCTGAAGGCTCCAGGGAAGAATCTTTCCTTGCCTCTTCCATCTTCCCAAGGTTCCTGGCATTCCTTGGCTAATGGCAGCATAGCTCCAATCTCTGCCTCTGTTGTCATGTGGCTTCTTCCCTGTGTGTCTGCACCTATCACAGCTTCTCTTCTCCTAGAAGGACATGGCATTGGATTCAGAGCCCACCCTAAACCAGTATGATTTCATCTTGAGATCCTTCATTACACCTGCAAAGACTCCTTTACCAAATAACGTCACCTTTACAGGTTTTGTGAGTTAATACATGTACATATCATTTTGGGATTCACTATTGGACCCACTACACATGATTAAGAAAAATGCTTTGTATTGTAATGGTGTGGGGGTGAAAAGTATTGAGTCAGTATAACTAGACAGAGATAATAGAGTATGGTAAGATTATGCTGTTCAGATTACATCGCTATTTTAGGTGAGAAAATTCCTCTTAAGGAATACAATCTGACCTTCTATGGTCTGAATAGATAGAGGTGAGGATGTGAAAGAAATAGGGAAATGGGGGAGGCCAGGACAGACCAACATACTCAGGCGTGTATTGCTTTGGAAGATTTCTGATTCCACATTCCTGAGTGGCAAGAAGGATCCTTCACTCCTTGGGGTTTCTGGGGTATTCTGTGCCAACAGAGAAGTCGCTTCACAGAACTTTAGGTCTGAGGCCAATTGCACCTGTCCCCAAGTTCCAAGGGGAAAAGCTTTCTCTCCTGTGGTTCTGGTCAGTTGTCACAGGGGAAGCTTAAGGATAATGAAGACTTCTTCCTGCTGAAAGCTGCTGGAGAGTAAGACACAATCTGCTCTAATAGATTATACACATCAACAGGAACTTTAGCAAAACCAGAGAGGTAGAGCCAGTATTTTTAGGGACAGTCTTAACTATAGTGTTCCCACGGCTGGCTCCGTTTCATCCCTTCACAAGTCATCTCCTCAATGATGCCTTCCCCAGACAACCTTTCCAAAAGAAAAACAATTTCCTATTTTCCCCTCAGCTCCTCATTTGTTTCCTTTATGGCAATTACCACAACCTGTAACAGTTTCTTTTCTTGGTTTGGATCTTTCCCCTCGATGAGACTGTGAGCTCCATGATGACAGGGATTGGATCTGTCTTGTTCATCATTGAATCCCCAGGGCCTTTGTAAATGACTGGCTCTTAGTACCTTATGAATAAATATTTGTGGAATAACGAACAAATGAACAAGTGAATGAGGGAGATTTTCAGTTGGTGTGCTACGATGAGGCAGAAAAATATCCTGGGCAGAAATCAAGACAACAACATGTGATGTAAAGGACATTGGTGAAGTCAATGATCTGGGAAGGGAAGAGTGACAAAAATTCTTCATCAATTTCTTCCTTCTTATTACTACCAATATCCCTGCTACAATTTCCCATAAATAATAGTATAATATTAAAAGACTCTTGGAGAGTTTTAAATTTAAGAGAAATACCAGAAGCATAATAAATAAAACCAAAAGTAATTAATGGGTTATGAGTTAAAGCTACTGAAAATATTATATATATTCATGGGAGTCAAATTTCCTGTTAGGAATGATAATAGGAGAAAGAGAGCACTTTGATGTTTTGCCAAAAGCCACCAGTATGGTGATCCTAGTTACTGTGATGTGGGCACCTGGCCTACAGATTTCAGAATTCTGTGTGGTTTCCCTCAACCAAATTTCTGACAGAGCCAGCAGAAAGGGGTAGGGGTGGGAAATGTGTTATCTATAAAAGTAAACCACAAAAATAATTTCCAAGTGCCACTAAAGGCCTCAATTTAGGCTGTAAAAGCCAAGACATTTAGAATAAACTATTGTAACTTCTCCCAAGTGTGGTAACACATGGCCAACAGCATGCTGGATGAGGGGGGAGTGTGGAGTATGACAACATGGGTGGGGAAGGGTGAGGGGCAGCAGGAGTGTGGTGGGGAAGTAAGCTTCCTGGGTTTTAAGAGTTGCTCTGCCCTTGTGGAATTTCACTTCTGACTCTTAAAATTAATCTCACTCAGTAATTTGGCATTTATTGTGATCTGCCCATTGTGTTATTCAAAAAAACATCTGTGGGTGAAAGGATACATATACCACTGAAAAAAAATATTTAGAAACTTTGATAAACTATGTCAAAATCTAATTTCCCTTCTGAACACAACTAAGACCGTTTACTTACTAATGGTTAGGAAGATCCAGTCTACTTTCTTGATGACAGGTCTTCCAAATCAAGAATTCATCACAAAAGCTACACCCAGAAGTATATTTACCCCAGATTCGAAAGTGGTGTGTCTAAATGGATAGATTAATCGATAGATTCCTCCTTCCCATTTGGACAAGATCAGCATTTCATTTTTTAAAAAATCCTCTATTGTGCAATGAATGAGGTAGTGAAGAATCTTTTCCTACCAGCTGTTGCCTATACACACTGTGTCAAGATGCTTCTGGACTAACGGGGGTGGGGCCGGGAACGAAACAACTAAAAGTGGGTTTGGCAATAGAGAAATTGCATTAACTCACTCACATACCAAATTCCCAGGTCGGTGGCTTGAGAGCTGATTCTTTGGTGGGGACAACTTTCCACTCTGCCTGCCCTCGTCAGCTTGTGGATTAAGGATGGATGGCTACAGCAATTCTGGGCATTATGTTTTCGCCCAGCAATGTCCAAAGGTATCAGGAGAAGAAGACACGCTCTTTCTTTGGCTTCCCTTATAAAAGGAA
Organism: Rhinolophus sinicus; assembly: GCF_036562045.2. Lineage (NCBI taxonomy): Eukaryota > Metazoa > Chordata > Mammalia > Chiroptera > Rhinolophidae > Rhinolophus > Rhinolophus sinicus. Next base: position 110,654,901 of record NC_133757.1, read on the forward strand.
GTAAACTGTTTTCATGCATCCCATAGCCAACTTACCCTTATGTTTTATTGGCCAGATTTACAACTCGTGCCAAATCCCAAACCAATCACTGGCAAGGGGGATGGAGTTACCTTGACTAAATTTATCCAAACTTACCTTCCTGAGTAGAGCTCTAATCTCCCCTGAAGCACGTAGCTGCCCAGTTTTTGATCAGAATTGAGAAAGAATGTCTGCTGGGGTGGCAAGCCACACAAGAGAAAAGATTTAGAAAAGGCTTTAGTCAAGAGTTCCTTTGTATGAGGGTCAGATTTGGCCATATTTTTCTTCTTGAACTTTCCTTATGTCCTCATCCTAAATGATCTAAAAAGAAATCACATTCTGTGAGCGAGGCCAACCATTTCTCTAGACCAGGGCTCTTCAGAATTTTCCTATTTCAGGCTTTGCAAGTCCCATACGATCTCTGCCACTACAGCCACTGCTCCCTTCTCTTCCTCCTCCTTCCTCCTCTAACCGCTTAAAAGTATATATAAAAAAAATTCTTAGCTTATGGCATGCTTAAGAAACGGCTGGGGATATCTGGCCTGAGAGCTTTACTCTGTAGACCTCTGTCTGATCTAGATAGAGATGCAGAACAAGGGGAAATACAACCAACATATTAAGGGCTAGCATTTTGACATAATTGAGTGAGATCAGGTCAACCCAGTTACATGAACCAGGAAGGAGGAAAGAGTAGAAGAAGTCACCACACATTTGTAGTTTGGTTTGCTTCGGGCTGAGCAGAGGACTTGAGGAGCAGGCAAAGCAGCAGTGAAGAAAAAGGCAGATGTCACATTGAGGTCAAGGGAGGTTTGGCTCTGACGACTGTGTGACCCACTGGTTTTTATAGGTTGGGGAAGTCTGGGAAATCTGGGGTATACATCAGCTTTGGAACTCTCAGATTTCATCCCCCCCACACACAAATTTTCATTTTATTGCTTAACAGTAAATGTAACAGAAAATAATTCAAATTCTTCATTATTGATTGAAGAATGTGTTATTCACACCTCGACTCCCAATTTCACACTAAGCTTTCAGCTATGTCCTAACAATGATGAATCACTTAGCTATATTTTTTCAATTATGTTTTGATTTCTTTTTGGAAAGGAAATAAATGCAAAAAGCTGTCTCAATAGTGTATGAGACTACAAATATTTCTGATGTAAATCTAGCAGTTAATCCTATGTCACATTTCAATAAAGCACTTTAAACTATAATGTTCAAAAATTTAATGAATACATCTTATATAAATGAGAAATATCTTTAAATACTGAATGCTATGTCTTCACTTAAGTGTAGCCTCCCTGTTATAATTAAAAAGAGTACTAGAGACTTAAGACACGAAATTTAATAACACTGGCAATGCATTGTCAGTTTTAATTTGGCCTAATTTCTTCTCTTATCTAGTCTGGTAGGCAAGTGGGGCGGGTGAGGGGGGAGTGTAAAGTCCGTCTTAATAAGGACATGTTTACTAAATTGTGACAGAAGATCTGAAATGTGCCATGCAATGTGGCTTTAAGGAATGATATGGAAACTGGAAAGAAGTTGACTCATGATTTGGCATGTGGGAAGAGCAGGATGGAGAAAAACTGAAAGGAATTCTTATAGGTTGCCCCCAAGCCAATGGGAAATCCGTGCGGGGTTCTTGGAACTCTGTAACCACTGTGCTTTTTCAGTAGTGGTAGGAAAGAAGTTTGAAAAGTTCCCATGAACCATCCTCATTGGGCTGGCAAAAATGATTACTAATGAATTGTAATAAACTCCAGATACTGAGAATGAACTTTAAAATTACAGCCTCTTAAAAGAAGAAAATGTGTTTCAGGTCTTCTACTAACAGGTGAAATTTTTACAGGAAGCTCAATTGTGATTATTGTTATTTTTTAAATACGGTCTGATTGCCAACTATTCATACTTCACTGTCAACTTGGAGGGTGTCTGAGTGGGCTAAGGGTTTTCCTTGCTTATTTGTTTGAGGTTTATGGAGAATTTAGTTTAAGGAGGAAAAATCATTATAAATTCTACTATTTACAAATTTCACATTCTTGACTTTTGGGGTCATTACATTTGCAAACCAAATTGTATTTGGAGAATTATTGAGCTCAGAAATGTTAGTAAGTAGAATGAAAACAAGTTAAAAAGTTACTTACATAGAAGAATAAGAGCAATAGCCTTCCTGAAAAGGTAAAAATAAATGAAATTTGGGAATCAGGGTAAATCTATGTGATGTGCTAAATTCTGCATTAAACAGATGACATGGTGACAGGTTGCCAATGTTCCAGGTCACTACCTCTACCTCTCCATAGGAATGGCTGGACTTAAACAGTCGGGAGCTAATGCATTGGGCTTGGGTACTGTTTACATATGAAGACCCCTTAGTGGTTTCCAGCTGCTGCCTCTCTTTGCATGGTCACTGTTTGTGGTGTACTGTCTGCTTTTGTTTATGCTCCATGGCTCTCCCCTCCCCACACCATTTGATCGATGGCCCCTTTGCCTTATTTCTTTAGTCCACATTACCTAACATGCAGGGATAAGAAGTTTTGGTCTTAATCTTTCTCTTGCTGATCCACTTCAGAAGGCTCCTCTAGCCCTTGGGCTTTCTCCCCAAGCCTCCTAGCTAGGCAGAGGTTCTAGTGCATCCCGGAACTTCATGTTGTCATGTACTCAGCAGGCTGAGGGCCCCACTTTGCTGGTACCCAGATAGAGTGGGGAGGAACCAAACTTTCTGTTATTCTATCCACTCAGTCTCCCAAAGAGTGGGAGATGCAATTATATTTGGGTGGATGCAAAGTGTTTGGGTAGATGCAATTATATTTTATCCTAAATTGTCAGGGCAATTTCCTAAAGGACTTATAATAAAAGAGGAAAGAGACTAAAGTTGTAGTTCATTTGAATTTTTTCTTGAATTTCAAAAAGGACAAATTCCTGAAGATTGAGACCCACACAAGGAGGGGATCCTGTGGGTATTATTCTCACCCAGGCTTGGACTCTGGTACCTCCACCACTTCTTCCCGTATCACCTTGTTTGTTTTCTCCATCCCAAAATCTCTTTTCTTGCCTTTGTGAAATCCCAGCCCTTCCACGGGAAGAGCCCCTGGGTTGGAGACAGGCAGTCTCAAGTAGCACCCCTAGGCTTCAGTGGTGGTGGATGGGGGACAATCATACTTACTATCACTCAATCTTGCTGGCAATTGTGGTGAGGATTACTTTCTGTCCCATGGGTGGTGACAGACCAGGGTTCTCCAATTTGTTTCCTCTTTTAGAGTGAGCTGTGGGCAAGCTGGTTCTTTGTCTGAGAGGTATTTCCACTGGCAGATGCAGAAATGAGGCCCAGAGAGGGTTAGTAACTCACCAATACAGCTAATAGACGGCTGTTGTGTATGTCTCCCTTTCCGCTGCATACTGGCTGCTTTTCACTGCACAGTTGTGTCATGTATTCGTGTGTATTTACCTTAGAAATAATGGAGTTAGGGTGGAATTTTCATCCCTGTTTTGATAGATGAAACAATTGAGGGCAGAATATTAGTAACAAACTATTGTTATCTTGCATTATCACGTGAGAGTACAACAACAGATATACTAAAATTTTCAAAATAATATAGTATTAATCAAATAAAAAGGAGAATACCTCTTGTATTTATTTCCTAAATTTTTGTTTTTACTAAGTTTGGATTTTTCTCACTTTTTCAGAAAAGTAAATTTGCCAAATTATCTTGGACTTATCTAGCAACCAGAGATAAATATTTATGATAAACAGTTGTGAATGAATGTTGGCATTCTCCAGAGTTCTTAGGTTATCTATACCCAAATTGCTATAGCAAGCACTTCCAACACGCCCAGGAGATAATGCACAGGAGAAATGGCTTATTTCCAAGGAGGAACAAGGGCTTCTTGGTCTTGCTACAATCTGCAGTGATAGGTTTGTCCCGCAGTCAGGATTTTCTCTGTGCCACATGACCTCCTTGTGTAGATATGTCAGCTTGTCACTCACTACTTTGTAGGGAGCATGTTTCCTGGCCTAAAATCTATAGTTCTTATTGAAGAGGTACATCATTAGCCTTTCTATGATTACCACACTTGTAGCCTTATAAGGATGCTCAGTATTTTATTCCTTTTGCTTGTGTGTGTGTTGTTGTGTGTGTGTGAGAGAGAGAGAGTATATGTGAATGTGTGTGCATGTGTGAGTATGTGATGAGTATGTGAGTTTGGGTATAAGTGTACGTGTGAGTATGTATATGAGTGTGTATGTGTGTGCATCAGCCAGAATCAACAGAATATAGCCATGCATAGACCACTGTCCCAAGGACCTAAGGTAAAGATAGCTGGAAGATGCTGAGACATTGTTCATAAAAGTTCAAGTCCTTATTAATATCTTTTTATAAGTTGAGGAAATAAAACTTTACTGGAAAAACTTTACTGGAAAGACATCTCCACTGGCTATGAGAATAGAACTGGAGAGCTTTATGCAACCAACTGTCCCATTACAGTGTATCTCAAGAGGCTGTGTATTTAATACCTATTATGTGCCAGGCAGTGTGTATAGGAAGATGAATAAGAGCTAAAGTCTCCTGGGGGCCACAGAGACATGAATAAATCACTAATACAAAGTGATAAGTGAAATGCTTCAGTATAATCAAGGGATTAGGAGTTCATAGAGAAACCATTCCCGACCCAACCTAAGAATGAAGGCTATGTCTCTGAACCTTCCTCAAGAAGCTTCGTGCCAGAGCTGTTTTAATGGAGAAGTGGTAAATTTCCATGGCCATTTAATCCTCATTTGAGCCTTGCTCTTAATAACCTAATGTGTAAGAATGCTCATTACTAAGATTCTTTTTCAGCTGCAATGGGCCAAAGAGTTTGTCCCTTTTTTTCTTCCTTCTGATCTTGCTGTATTTGGAGGGAAAGACTACATGCTAGTCTTTCAATGTATGTGATAGGATAGACCCATTTAAAAAAAAATAAATCAGCTATGAAAACAGGAATCCTTAATAAGAGTGAAGAAGGTCATTTTCATAATGCAATTCTTCCTCTATGATTAAGATTGAGAAAGTCTCTAAATGACTTGTCCAAGGCCACACAGTAAGTGGGTGGCCGAGCCAACTTTAGAAATGAGAAATTCCTCATTCCTGGTGGGGTATATGACCAGCCCACAAATGAGTGGAAAAGCTAAGTGATATTTATGGCTGGTGATGATGGAAACCTCAAGAGGGCTGGGTGATCATTCAAAAGAGTGGATATTTCTCTGTACTTATTTATACCTCCTGGGATTGAAAATTGGGATGGCTATTGCACACTAACCATCTACGGGCTTCACTTTTGCAATAAGCATTTTTTTTTCCAGTGTCACTAAACATCTCTGTGAAAGCCATGTCAGAAAGCACTGTAGTGTGTGACAGTTTCAAAACTTCAGGAAATGTTTAGGTTATTTCTAGCTTGTAGTTATAGCAGGAGAGTGTGTTTGAGAAGATCTAAAACAGCAACTCCAAAAGAGCCCAGCGCTTTGAGAAGAGACATGGATTTGTGTTTTGGCTCAGACCTTCAGTAGCTGTGCACATCACATACCTTCCGGAGAGCTTCAGTTTCTTCTGTAAAACGTAGGGATTAGACGCTGAAGTGTCCAGTTTCAGTGCTATACATTCTTTGCTTTCTTTTATTGGCTCTCTACTGATCACTTCTAGACAAGCTAGAGCTTCCTTTAGCCTGGACACAACCAATAAAACTTCTGTCAATGTTATAATGTTAATTTAGAGGGACATTCACTGCTACTTCTTGATTAGAAAGAACTTGGGTCTACATGACGACTCGTATTATGAGGAAATGATTCCTCAAACTGTAAGCACACAGTGTAGTGTTCGCTCTTCTTTATATTACTTTTATGTCATGCTTTGAGCAGTGTGCTCTGATTCAGCGTGTGGAGTCTGTGTAGAAATTTAGAGTCATTGTGATTTTTCCAGAGAAGTATTTGTCAATTGGAATTTAAAAACACACACACAAATGACTAACTACAGGACCCACTCCCACATAAGACAATAATGCAGAATAAAGTAGAAAACTTTTAAATACGCTATGCAGTTGTCAATACTTAAGTCAGAAATTGTGGAAGCATGGTGAATAGTAAGATTAGATTGCTCTGTGTCATAGGAACAATAAAAAGTTGTAGAGTCCACTGATTTTGCAAAACTCTTATTTTAAGGGAATGGGTGAAAAAGGAACTAGTTTGCGCTTGGATGATCCAAATACATAGCCAGTCATTTGATACACCAGGGGTGCCAAAAAAATGTATCCAGGTGGACACTTTGGTCAATGTTGCTCAAACAGTGGTTTGCCATAATCACAAGTGCCTGGACGCTGATGGTAACCACTTTGAGCCCCTCTTGTAATTGCAGAAATCAAACATGACTTGTATTCATCTTTTGTTATCAGTATACATTGAGCATTACAATTTTAATAGTTTTATCCCTTTCTTGAAATGTGTATACATTTTTTTGGCACCTGCTATATATATAGGATATGATGGTGCCACTCAAACAAATCAGCTTTGAAAATGGGACTCCTTATAAGAGCGAGTAAGGTCACCTTCATAACACACGTCAAGATTCTTACTCTGTAATTAAGACTGAGAAAGTCGCTAAGTGGTCCAGGCCCTGTGTTGATTTGCCTCCTTTCATTTAATCTGTACAACAATGCTGAGAGATACAGACTACTTCATTTAATGCTTGAAACAATACTACGAGGTATGTATTATTATATCTATTCAACAGAGAGAAGGCTGAGACTCGGGGAAGCTAAGAGATTTCCCCCGGATCGTGCAGTCAGTAGGTAATGAAAGTATTCCAATTTGGGTCTGTCTGACATCATAGCTCTACCTCCTTCTATGAACTGCTTCGCCTCACTCCAAGTCCTCTGCCCATCGGCTAGAGGAGGTTGTGATAAATGCGAGTTAAAATCCAGATTAGGTTATTTAAGCCCACTTCCCCCTCCTCTTTAGAAGCCAGCCTTTTCTGCTGCTTCTTCTGTCAAGGTTCAGTGTCCCTCAGATTGTTAGGCTGAGAAAGGACCACCCCTGATATGTTGACAAGAAATAAGCTTCTAATCTGCAACACTTCTTTATATGGCTTGTCAGCTCAGAGCTCCTACCAAAGAAGTATTTCACAACAGGCCTGGCCACCTTATCACATTCCAAGCAGAGTTCAGGCTTTCTGGGGCTGCAATGCTTGAAAACCCTCATGGTGAAGACTTATTTGCTCTTTATTTTAATGCCACCAGTACTTATTAGAACCTATTCCTTTCCCTTTTTTCCTCTGTGCTTCAAAGAAGTCATATAACATTCTATCACGCCCCAGAGGTCATTTTGCTTTGGGTTACAATATAAATCACAATATCCAGCAGTTTATTGTTTTACCGTGCCCTTCTGCGCACACAGACAACACAAATAGCAAACTTGGTCATTGTAGGTGGCATGCCATTGGGCCAGCTATGAGAAGAATTTTTCATTTGGTTTATGTCGAAAGACTGTTTTGTGAAATTTGGTGAATTTTTTCTCTCAGCTGGAATGAAAGACCACGGGTTTTGTGCTTCCCTTTCTTCTGTGGAGGGCTGCTGCTTCTCCTGTAAGCTATCAAGGGTGTGTCTGAAAAAGATTAAGATGGTCTGCAGCGGGGGGAGACTTCTCATCAGAATTTATTACCGTTCAAAACCGCTACAGAGGCTCTTGTTTAACGCTGGCCTTTGTACTTCCACACATGAAAATTGTTCATACCATGACCAGTCTGATACATTGTCAGTGTTCTTCGTGGAATGCTCCAAATAAGACCACAATGATCCAACCCCTCGGGGGGAGCAAAGGGGGAGATACTGGGATAGTCTACAAACTAAAGTTTGCTTAAATACTTCTTGGCATATTCCATCCAGGTCATAGCTCCCTTAGGCAAGAACTGATAGAAATTCTGTTTTGACAGTTAAAAGAATCACTTGGATAGATGCTTCACCAACCATGGAGATTCTTACAGTGAATCAAATTTTCAGTTAGACCTGAGGAAAAGAGTGGGTCTAAAAGGTCCAGTCTTTTGTCTCCACTGAAAACCCAGCCACCTGCCAATTACAAGAGGCAATCGAATTTGTTATATTTGTATTTATCTTTCATTTAGCAAAAATCTTTCTTAACATCCGTCAGAGCTGTGTTCAAAAAAAAGAGAATGTATACCCTCCTACTCCCTTTATAATTCTTTGATTTAAAATATTTCCGGGTGCGTTAAACACACAGCCGCATCTCACAATTACAGTCCATAGTATTCAAATCTGCTTCAACTACAAAAAGAAAGAAGGCAGGAAGAAAAAAAAGTCCTTACAAATGGATAATAAATCAAACACACTGGTTGTACATTAGTCTTAAAACGCAATTGTTGTTCGAATCTGCAGTTGAGTCCTGTGTAGACTGACTCTGGAATATGTGGTCAATTTCTGTAATTATGCTGCTGCCGCAGTTCTAATGACTTCAGGGCTAACAACAAAGGCTTGGGGAAAATCTGCATTTTAAAAGCACACACTGTAAATCACAAACTAAAGGGGGGTAATGTGAACGGGAATTGGAATGTGGGGACTGGGAGAGCAGAGACATTAATTACTCCAGATTTTGCAAATATCACCCTTAACAGTCCGAAAATTGTGCCCTTCTGGTCTGCAGCTTGTGCCTTGACCTCATGTTTATAAGATCCTTTGGGGATCATTTTTGATCTAGCCTTCCAGCACCCTAGAAGAAATTTGTTTCCATTACCTCAGTTGCACTGCGAGTTGGTTAGTAATTTATGTTCTTTCCGATAAAGGGCCTTGGCAGCTTTTAGTGATTAACTTTGTAAAAACCTTCTCTGCCATTCACCACCTCCAATCAGCTTGCTCTGATTACCCATAAAAAATAAAAATAAAAAAAATCAATCTGAATACTGTAGCAGCAACCTTTCCCTTTGTAACTGCATTTGTGCTCCGAGTACCCACGTGAAATCTATGTGTTGCACTGGGCCTGGGCTGGGCCTTTTCTGACTTTTGTTTTTGTTTTTTAACCCAGTGTTTAGCACCCTGTCTAACAGAGAATAGCTTGCAATGAACGCAAACTTTTTTCCAACTTTTGCTATGAATTGTCAAACCGCTTTCTGGCAAGGTAATCAAGAGTGGCAATGAAATTTAGTATTGTCTCCTAAGTATTAAGAACCCCACCCCCCAAGCTTGCTTTTATAAAGGGTGTAGAAGAAAAATAATACCTCATTATTTCCATATACTAAAGTTGCTTTTTTTTTTTTTACTTATTTATTGGTAATTTACTCTTTTTTGTGAATTTCCTATTCTCGTCCTTAGTCCCTTTTACAATTGCTTGTCTTTTTGACTCATAAGAACTCTTACCACATTAAGAATTTTAAACTGTTTATAGCACAAAAAGTTGCAAATGTATTTTCCACTTTGTATCTCATGTTGGTTTTTTTTAACCAGTCGACTGTCAGACGCTGTTCACTAAACGGATTGGGTGATAACTTGTAAAGTGTCTCTTGGAAAACAGTCGAAGTGTCTGTCCCTCAGCCTTGATGAGTTAAATGGATCTAATCCCACTGGTGCTAATAAGTCAGCAATTACAGAATCCTGTAACTCAAAATCTCAAAGTGAGAGAGTTTGCATTGTTTTCCTATCCTCAATATGTTTTGCCGTATTCTCTCATTCACAAAAATACTTTCTTTCAGTGTGCCCCAGTGAAGAAAATACTAAAAAAAAAAAATTATGGCTTATTAACTTCTTTTCTTGGCATTAATATAACCAGTTTACCAAAGCAAATCTACCTTGATTTTAGGAAGCAGATTTCTCCATGTTCAACGTTTTGAGGACCTTTTTAATTTAGTTATTTTCAGAAACTGTACAGCCTCTACAATGAAAACGTATTTCTCCTGATCCAGTATCTCAACTCAGCTGCCAGGACAAAGCTCTTTGGTGTCTGAGACTGACAACCTCCCAAATGTTACTTTGACCAGCTTAGTATTAGGAGTCTTGCATGTCAAACACTGTTCATTGTACTGCCAAAGTCTCATTCATAGAATTCTAGGCAGAGAAAGATGGTTTCCTTCGGTTTATCTCAAATGATAATGAAAATGTCTATATCTAATATTTATTACTGGGATCTATGATTTTTAGCGTCAGCGTATAGGTTAACTCTATGGACCATTTCATTGTTTATTCTGTTCATAGATTCAGTATTAGTCTTGTCTAATGAGGCTTTTTATCCTCAACTTTGATATAATAATTTTAGACCTTTAGTATTATTGTTCATAAATGTTATATATATACTAGTACATCAAAGTTAGGACAAAAGGTGTGGTGCTGGCTTCTTCTCAACTGCTATACCTAGGAAATACAAAATACTATAGTGTTCTCAAGTTCTCTTTTAGGTACCAAATCTTTATTACCTTTATAAAAGAAAGAATGTATTTATTTTTCTAATTCAAATTGAATCTGGAATGGTATCCTTGTACTAGGGTCAGAAGAAAATCCACTCTCACACATTTTAGTGGGTCCCTCTGAAGTATCTTGGTAGGGAAACTAAGGTATTATACTATGTAGAGATATGGGAAAGGCTCTTGTTTTCAGTCAATGGGAACTGACTGCATCAGTGTTCCTTGCACATGATCGGCATGGACCAGCTAAGTGAAGCTGAGGCCTTGAGATTCATAAGCCGAACATCTAGGGATGAGCCTGGCTAGGCCCAGCAAAGCTTTGGGATGTGATGTCCCTTTGTGAGAAGTGGCACAAGATGGAAGTGGCAGAGGTTAAGGAGCAAGGGAAGTTATTGTATTTGGGGTTGGCCTCTCTGAGGAAGGGACCTTCCTGATGAGAGCTAACGCTGAGAAGGAGCCGGCCTCGAGCAGATTCCAGACAGCAGAAAGAGCAAGCACAAAATCCCTGAGAGGGTGAGCTTGGTGCGTGTGTAGGAAGAAGGCCAAGGAGGCTGGTGTACAGTGGCACAAGAGGGGGTTGGCACAAGGTGGGGTTTGATGGTTGGCAAAGCCATGGGAAGGAGTTTGGGTTTTATTTTAAGTGACTGGGAAGATATGTGAAGATTTGAAGCAAAGAAATATGATCTAATTTGTGTTTTGAAAGACCACTTCTAGACCATTTCTTACATCATTAAAAAAATAGGAATCTATAAATATATCTGCACAAGAATGAGCATTGTGGTATTGTTGGTAATAGCCAAAAAATTGGAAACAATCTAATGTTTATCAGTAATTAATTATATGATATGGAATTATAACATATCCGTATCATAGAACACTATGTACTAAACAAAGCAAGACTGTGTATCCTGATCTCGAAAGTTGCTGATTATGTACATAGAAGAGAAAAAGCAAGTTGCAATATGTGTAACATAATTTGATTTTGCAAAAACGATATATATAATTTGAATCATTGAATATATTTAGAAAAAATGGGGGGAAATGCTTACTGAGTTATCACGGTTATCTCTCGATCGTGCATTATTTACTAATAACGACACAAACTTGGATGAAAGGAAGAAAAATTTCACTCAAATTTAATGACATAAAATGATCTGTCCAAATATTTTAATTCCCAATTCTCCTTATTTTCAATCACCTGAAGTAAAAATAAATAAATGAATAAATAAATAAATAAATAAGAAAAAGAAAAAAGTATTTGAAAGTCTCTTGCTATTAGAATTATTTTGAACTTATCCTGAAATTAAGTCCTCATTCTTGTCTAATAACCTAATTAGATTAAAGGTATGTTAGAACACACCTTTCTGAAGATTTCATTAGCAACTGTTTTTTGTAAGTCAGTGTCTCTAAAACAATTATCTTACCTGAGGAACCAGCATATATTTGCTGGGGTCACTGCCTCTGTGTCTTATTTCCCTTGAAAAATAATTAAGAAAAACATAAGATTTTTCTCCAGCATATTGATATGCTATTAGTTTTTCACAGGGATTTACTGAAGACAATGCAGCGATTTCCATGAATTGGGATAGGAATGTTCAGGGTTTTGGCTGCTCAATATCTTCCTGGTTTGGGAGGATCCCTCATTTTGTGATTCTCGGTGGGAGGTAGAATCCTTAACCCCTCTGCTGAGAAAGACACTCTGGGTCCATCCTGCATGAGTATGAATGTCAGCGACTCCACTTCCAAGCTGTGTGACCGTGGGAGGTTCCTCTTCCTTCCTCAGCTTCCTCGTCCGTAAACGAGAAGTAAAATAACTCTCACCTCGTAGATTTGGTGTGAGCATTCACTGAGTTAATAATGAAGTACCTGGCACACAGTAAGTCCTGGGAAAATGTTACACTAAAGAACAAATGTAGTTCAACGTGATGAAAAGACGCTGGTACACCATTGTCAGGTTTCAACTGAGCGGGCAGAGAGTGCCATACCTTCATTTTCACAGAAGCCCCAGGGAGTCCACCTGGTTTGAATGATTGCTGTATTAGATGGATTTCAGACTTTAAAAATTTGATTTTAATTTTTATGAAATTTGCACATGCCCATGGTTTAAATAATCCTATTGTTCTACATTTCATAATAAAAGCACAGAACTCTGCCCACTTTGCCTCCTCATTTTCCACTCCCCAATGGCCACCCTTTCAATTTTATTGTTAAATAACATGCTTAGACTGCTTTTTCTTGAAATTTCAATTTGAAGGATTGCCACCATGGAAAATGAGCATTTAGCTCCTTTTCTTTTTTCTTTTTTCTTTTTTTTGCCAGCCGTTCTCCTCACCACAACTCTCACATCTTCCCATTCTCCAAATATAGTTATGCTTTTGTTTTAGATCAATATTGTGTATTTACATTACTATAAACATGTAAATATTTTCAGAGCTGAGCAATGGTATATACTGTGCTACTCCCTCGTCTTTTCCTCGAAAAACTTTTTGTCCCAGAGTTAATAGATGTCACAGTTTTTTATTTGCTTGCTTTTTATATACTTATTAGTTCATCCTCAAATTCTTCCCAGCTTTCTAAATCTCCTCCCAATATGTTCAGACATTACAATTCTATCAGCTTCCTTGTTTGATCTGCTCTAATCAGAATAGGTTGGCCTATTCCTGAACAGCTCCCCTATGGGGATTTCTTCACCTTTTCTTCAGTTTGATCCCATTTCCTGGATGTCTTGCCTTCTTTCTGTCCACATTCTCATAGTGGGGGACACACCTCAGCTTCATGGGTAGCTTTTCCATTCAGTAGCTTACTGAGAAAATGTGCATGGAAACAAGTCTGAAACTACATGTCTGAAAATATTTTTATACATCTCACCATTAAGATCAACAGTTTAGCAGTATATAGGATAATCTTTCTCATACTTTTGAACCACTGCACCTTTGACTTCTTGCTTCCCATGTGGCTCTGAAAAATGTTGAGTCTTTTTGATTCCTGATCCTTTGTATGTGACCTGTTCCACCCCCCTCGCCCCCTCTCCAACCCCCAGCATGGAAGCTTTTAAGACGTCCCTTACCCTGGTATTATAAAAGTACTTTGATGTAAGTTCATTTTTATCCATTTACTGAGCATGCAAAGGTATGTATGAATTCTGGGAAATTTTCTTAAATTATGTCTTTGATGATTTCCCCGTCTTGATTGTCTCTGTTCGTTCTTTCTGATACTCAGATTGTCTGGTTATTGGACCTCTGGACCTATTTCTTAGGTTACCTCTTCTCTCCTTTATTCTACCTATGTATGTCAAGTTATACTTGTATTTTTTAGGTATAATTTGCATACAATGAAATTCATCTTTTCAATTAAATAGTTAGAAGATCTTTGACAAATATATACAGTCAGGCAACCACCACCTAACATAAGATATAATTGTTTTGTGTTTGCCTTTTTCACCTAACGAAATGCGTGTATCTGCTCATTCCTTTTCATTGCTAAGTAGTACTATTCCATTGCATAGATGTACCACACTTTGTTTATCTACTTATCAGCTGACATATATTTCAATTATTCCCATTTTTGGTATGAATAAAGCTGGCATGAACATTGGTATGCAGGCCTTTTAAAGAATATATAGTTTTATTTACCTTGAGTAAATACCAAAGAGTGGAAATGGTAGGTCAGATGGTAAGGATATATTTATTTACTAACCTATTTTCCTAAGTGGCTGTACCATTTTGCATTTCCAGCAACATGAGAAATCCAATATCTCCTCATCCCCTTCTGCTGTTGTATTGTCAGTCTTTTCAATATTAGGCATTCTAGAGGATGTATAGTGAAACCTCATTAAATTTTTTGTTGTTGTTTTTCTGATAACTAATAATGTTGAACATCTTTTCATGACACTGTGTATGTTTCGTTCTGTGAACTGTTCAAATATATTGCCCATTTCTGTTATTGGATTATTTGTCTTGTCATTAGTGAATAGTAAGAGTTCTTTATGTATTTCGATGTGTCTTATATCAGATAGGAGTTTTACAATATTTTCTCCCAGATTGTGGCTTGTCTTACAATTTTCTTCATAGTAGCTTACAAAAAGCACAAGATTTAAATTTTTTAAAGTCCAATTTATGAATGTTTTCTTTTATAATTTGTGTCCAATGTAGGAAAATTTTACCAAAGCCAAATTCACATAAATTTTTCCTAAGTTTCTTCCTAGAAGTTTTCTAGTTTTTTGCCTTTAGGTCTATGTCTATGATCATTTCAGGTTAATATTTATATACAACATGAGGTAATTGTTGAGGTTCATTTTCTCACATATGAATATTCAGGTATTTCAGCACCATTTATTGAAAAGATTTTCTTTTCCTCACTGAATTACCTTGAGAGTGTTGTTAAATATCATATGCCATATGTATGTAGGTCTATTCCTTTGACCTTTATGTCTATTTTTATTCCAGTACCATTCTATCTTGATTGATGTAGCTTTATAGTAAATCTTGAAATCAGGTAGTGTGGGTACTTCGACTTTGCTTCTACTTTTTCAAAGTTGTTTTGGGTTTTCTAGGCATTTGCATTGTCATATAAATTTTAGATTCAATTTGTGGATTTCTACAAAAGGAGCAGGTCGGATATTAATAAGGATTATGTAAAACCTATGGAAAAATATGTGAAAAATTGACAACAATATTGACCCTACTGATCTATTAATGTAATGTATTTCCTCATTTATTTAGTTCTTCTTTATTTACCTCAGCAATGCTTTGGAGTTTTCAGTGCTTAGGTCTGGCACATATTTCATTAAATTTATCACTAAATGATGTATTTATGATTTTTAAAATTTCAGTTTTCAATTTTACATTTCTATGAACATCCACATACTGGTCTTATGGAAATATGTGGGAATTTTTTTTCTCTTGGATAAATATCTAAGGGAGAATTGTAGGACAGATGGGAGATGTATGTTTAACTTCTTAAGATTTTTATATATTGTTTTTTGAAGCTGCTATCATGCTAAACTCTTCTATGAATTCTAGTAGTATTTTTCTAAATTTCATAGGATTTTCTACATACAGTCATGTCATTGGCAATTAAAGACAGTCTTCTTTATTCCTTTCTAATCTGTATGCCTTTTTCTTTCTCTTTCTTTACTTACAATGTTGAATAAAATTGGTAAAAATGGAATCCTTGCCTTATTCTCAGTCTTAGGAGAAAGCACCCAATTTTCTATTATTATGTAAGCTATTAACTGTAGATTTTTTTAATAGATCCCCTTCATCAGGTTGAGGAAGTTCTTTTATATTCCTAGTTTGCTGAGAATTGTTATGATTAATGGATGCTAAATTTTGTGAAATGCTTTTCTTGCATCTATTAAGATGATCATATAGGTTTTGTTAATTTTTTAAATATAGCACATAATATTGATTTTGAAATGTTAAATGAACTTTGAATTCCTGGGTGAAACATCATTTGGTCAGAACATTTTTACATATTGATGAATTTTATTTGCTAATGTTTTTATAAGGATTTTTGCATTTATGTTTATTGGCCTGTAGTTTTGGGGTTTTTTATCCCCCCCATGATATCTTTCTTTGGTTTTGGTATCAGAGTATGCTGGTCTATTAGAATGAGTTGGGAAATGTTCCCACTTCTATTTTCAAGAAGAGTTTATGTAGAATTTGTATTATTTCTTCCTTAATTGTTTGGCAGAACTGTTCAGTGAAGCCATATGGGCCTTCAAATTTCTTTGTGGGTATTTTTTTTAAAAACAAATTCACTTTTTAAAATAAATATTCAGGTTATGTATTTCTTCTTGAGTGAACTTTGATAGTTTGTGTCTTTCAAAAAAATTTGTCCATTTTATTTACATTGTTAAAATTGTCAATAAATTCTAATACTCTCTTTTAACTTCTGTAGAATCTGTAGAGATGTTGCATCTTTCATTCCTGATAAATTTTATCTTCTGTATTTTTCCTGATTAGTCTGGTGGATAAACCTCTATTGATTTTTTTCTATTATTTGTCCATTTTCTATTTCACTGATTTATGTTCATATCTCTATTATTTCCTCCTTTCTGTTTACTTTGTTTTTACAGTAGTACCTCGGTTTTCAAACATCTCCATTGACGAACATTTTGGTTTATGAACGCCGTAAACCCTGAAGTAAATGCTTCGGTTTTCGAACACACCTCAGAAGTTGAATATGTCATGGTGAGTGCAAGATCCTGAGGCCTAGCTGTCGGCTGTTGAGTCCTGAGCACCCACGCAACACGGAGGTGATATTTGGGCTTATTTGTTGACTGTGTGCAATCAATCTGTGCTCATCTCATCTCAGGAGCACTCTTGCAACCAATTTGTTTTTGTGACTGTGTGCAATCAATCTGTGTTCATGTCATCTCAGGAGCCCTCTGCCAATCACCCCTTGCTGTGAGAAATGGATAAAAGCTGCAAAGCCAAGAGAATCATTAACAGAACAACAATAGAGGTGAAGAAGGAAATTATTTCCAAACATGAAAGTGGTGTCTGTGTATGTGATCTGGCAACGCAGTTTGGTATTGCCAAATCTACAATTTGTACCATCTTAAAAAATAAAGAAGCCATTAAAGGAGCCAATGTTGCAAGAGGTGTTAAAATACTTACAAGACAAAGAACACAGACAATTGAAGAAGTGGAAAAATTGCTTTTCATATTGATAAATGAAAAACAGTTGGCCAGTGACAGCATTTCTGAGAGCATAATTTGTGAAAAAGCTTCACATTTGCATGTTGACCTCATCAAAAACACCCCTGGAACAAGTGCTGAGAGTCATATTTTCAAGGCAAGTAGAGGGTGGTTTGAAAAGTTGAAGAGGAGAAGTAGGATACACAATGTGGTGAGACATGGTGAAGCTGCCAGTGCCAACAAAGAAGACGCCGACCAACTGGTTTTGGAATTTAAAGATTATGTAGAGGCAGAGGGTTTCCTTCCCCAACACATTTTCAACTGTGATGAGACAGGCTTCTTTTGGAAGGAAATGCCAAAGAGGACCTACATGACAAAGGAGGAGAAATCATTGCCAGGACACAAGCCCAGGAAAGACAGGCTAACCCTTTTGTTTTGTGGGAATGCCAGTAGGATTTTAAGTTGAAGCCTTTGCTAGTCTACCTTTCTGAGAATGCCAGGGCATTTAAGAAAAACAATGTCATAAAAAGCAAATTGCATGTGATATGGAGGGAAAACAGCAAAGCTTGGGTAACCAGGCTATTTTTTTATTGAGTGGGTTCATGAAGTGTTCTGGCCAAGTGTGAAAAAATACCTCCAAGACAAAAACCTTCCAATGAAGTGCCTGCTTGTTATGGAGAATGCTCCAGCTCACCCTCCAGGCTTGGAGGACGAGTTGACGGAAGAGTTCAGTTTTATCAATGTAAAGTTTTTGCCTCCCAACACGATTCCTCTCATCCAGCCCATGGACCAGCAGGTCATATCTAATTTTAAGAAGCTTTACACCAAAGCAGTGTTCCAAAGGTGCTTTGAGGTGACCTTGGACACAGAGCTAACCCTTAGAGAGTTCTGGAAGAATAATTTCAATATCCTTCATTGCTTACACCTGATAGAAAAAGCATAGAGGGATGTGTCTCACAGAACAATGAAATCAGCATGGAAGAAATTGTGGCCAGACGCTGTCCCTGAACGTGGTTGAGGATGTTGAAGAGGATGCTCCTGGTGTTGAGGATGTTGTGTCTCCGAGCAAGTCCATGGGCTTGGACGTGAGTAGTGATGATGTGGAGGAGTCAGTGAAGGACCACAAGACTGAACTCACCACAGAAGAACTTCAACACCTTCTGACAGAGCAACAACAGGCGGCAACAGAGGAACTGTCTTCGGAGGAGGAGGGAAGAGAAAGTGTTTCTACTGCACTGATCAAAGAAATGTGTGCAAAATGGGTTGAAGTGCAAATTTTTGTTGAAAAGTATCACCCTGATGAAGCTGCTGTAAGTCATGCCACTAACACTTGCAACGATAACACTATGTCTCACTTTAGACAAATTTAAAACATCGGAAAAAGCAAATGTCAATTGAAAAATTTTTAGTGAGGAAAGATCCAGAGAGTCTAAACCAGGTGTCAGTGGTGTAAAACAAATCAAGGGAAGGAATGGCAGGAGAGGAGTCACCTACAGTGATTATGGAAGAGGACCACAGAACACCTGAACAACACTCACCTATTGGGATTATTGCAGGGGACCCCCCCATCCAAACCATGACTATCATCATTACAGGTAAGAAAAAAATTACATTTTCATTTTTATCATCTACAGTACTGTTTTTACATTGTGTTTCTTTATTATTTGTTTTACAGTACAGTATATTGTGTTTATTACTTTCATTGTGTATCATTTTATGGATCTATGGTATCATTAGATAGTAAAGTTCATGCTAAATTGCTGTTTTAGGGGTTGATGTTAAAGGTCTGGAACGGATTAATCCATTTTGCATTACTTTCTATGGGAAACCGCACCTCGGGTTTTGAACGTTTCAGGACTCGAATGGTCTTCTGGAACGGATTACGTTAGAAAACCAAGGTACCACTGTAATTGGCTTTTCTTTTTCTAGTTTCGTAAGATGGGAATTTAGGAATTTACACCTTTCTTCTTTCTTCATTAGGCATTAAAATGATACATTTCCCTCTAATTTTTTTTTTTTTTTTTTGCATCCAACAAATGTTGATATATTGTTCGTTCATTTTCATTCAGTTCAAAATATAGTGCAATTTCTAATATCATTGTTTCTTCAATAAAAGCTTATTTTAAAGCTTAACTTCTTAATATTTGGGATTTAGAAAAATTATTGGTTTATGGTTTAATTCCATTGATATCAGAGGATATACTTTATATAATTTCATTTAAAAAGAAAGGTAAAATTTGTTTTGTGGCCGAGAATTCTGTCTATATTGGTAAATATTTTATTTGCATTTGAACAGCACATGCATTCTATGTAGCTTTTAGTTTAAGTATCTCATAATTATTAGATAAAATTGCTTAACAATTTTGTTCAAATCTTGTGTAATTTTATTGATATTTTGTCTACTTATCAGTTATTGAAAGAACAGTGTTGAAATTTCCAGCTATAATTATGGATTTGTTTACTTAGCCGTTCATGTCTATCACATTTTTTTCTTCATGTATTTTGAAGCTTTGTTTTTAGGTCCATACATATTTAAAATTGTTACGTCTTCTTGATAAATTGACCTAATGCCATTTTATTTTTTTATGGGAATATTCCCTTGGATAAAACCTATTTATCTAATATTAATAGAGCACATCATCTCTCTTTAGATCATTCTGTGCATAGTATTTTTCCCTTTTTAAAAAAACCCCTGAATTTATTAAACTAAAGAAAAAAATAACAAAAGCTGTTCACTAATTTCCCCCACCTCCCCTCCACCCCACACCTGTGGCAGTGGCAACCACCAATCTGCTTTATTTATTTATTTATTTATTTATTTATTTATTTATTTATTTATTTCACACATATGAGAGATCATATGGTATTTGTCTTTTTCTGTCTGACTTATTTCACTTAGCATAATGCCCTTGAAATTCTACCTATGTTGTTGCAAATGGCAAGATTTCATTCCTTTTTCACAATTGAATAATATATATGTATCACAGTTTTATACATATATATATATATATATATATATAATATCACAGTTTCTTTATCCATTCATGCATTAGCGAACACATACCGGTAGGTTGCTTCCATATTTTGTGAATAACGCTGCAATGAACATCGGGGTGCATATACAAGGTGTGATCACAAAATACAGTGAATGTTTAAATTAAAATAAAGTTTTAGTGTTTTGTTTTTGTTTTGGATAAATACCCAGAAGTGGAATTGCTGGATCATATGGCAGTTCTATTTTTAATTTTTAAGAAACCTCCATTCTGTTCTCCAAAGTGGCTGGACCAATTTATATTCCCACTAACAGTGCACAAGGGTACCCTTTTCTCCACATCATCTCCAACACTTGTCATTTTTAGTCTGGTGATAACAGCCATCCTAACAGGTGAAAGATGATATCTCGTGGTTTTGATTTGCATTTCGCTGATGCTGAGTATCTTGTCATGTACCTATTGGCCATGTGTATGTCTTCTTTGTTAAAAGTGTCTATTCAGATCTTTTGCCTATTTTTTAACTGAGTTGTTTGTTTGTTTGTTTTTGCAACTGAGTTGTATTAATTCCTTTTATATTTTGGGTATTAGCCCCTTTTCAGATGTATGATTTGCAGATATTTTCTCCCATTCAATGGGTTGCTGTTCATTTTGTTAATGGTTTCCTTAGCTGTGCAGAAGTTTTTTAGCGTTACGTAGTTCCACTTGTTTATTTTTGCTTTTCTTGCTTTTGCTTCTGGTATCAGATTCCAAAAATCCTTGCCAAACCCTATGTCAAAGAGCTTTCTGCCTATGTTTTTTTTATGGTTTCATGTCTTTAATACATTTTGAGTTAACTTTTGCATATGGTATAAGATGGTGTTGTTTCTCTCTGGATGCTTTCAATTTTTTTTTATTTGTCTTTAGTTTACAGAAATTTAATTATGAAATCTTGGCATAGATTTCTTTGGATTTTTTTCTACTTGGGGTTTGCTCAGGTTCTTGGATCTGTAGGTTTCTGTCTTTTGGTAAATTAGGGGCATTCTCAATAATTATCTCTTTAAATACTCTTTAGTCCCACTCTTTTGTTAGTGTTCCATAGGTCCCTAAGGCTCTGTAGTGTTTTTTTTCCTAGATGATTTTCTCTATGTTGGTTAGATTGGGTGAATTTCATTGTTTTGTCCTCAAATTTACTGATTCTATCTTCTGTTATCGCCACTCTACTCTTTAGTCCATCCAGTGAGGTTTTATTTTTATTACTGTATTTTTTCCGTTTATGATTTATGTTTGGTTCTCTTTTATAACTTCTCTTTGTTGCTAAGACTTGTCTATTTTTTTCAATTGTTTCAAGAGAATTTGTAATTGATTGTTGAAGTGTTTGTCTCATTGCTGTTTTAAACTACTTGTTAAATAATTTCAACATGTGACTCATTTCAGTGTTGGTGTTTGTTGATTGTCATTTGTCATTCAAGTTGTGATTTTCTTGGTTCTTGGTAAGATATAATCTTCTACTCTACCTTGTACATTTTTTATTTACAAATGTAGATGAAAATGAGACTCTGGGTACCATTTAAATCTTTTATTTTAGCTGGCCATCACACTGTTTATGGTGAGCATGTGAGTCTTGCACTACTTTTGTGGGCTTTTATTCCACTAGACATTTAATTTTCAGGGGCTTTACAATGTTATTTTGGTCTGATTGGTTTATCTGGTGCCACAGTTCCCTATTGGTGCTACCTGAGGGTGAAGGAAAGATTTCTCCAGGCCTGGCTCCCATATGTCTCTCAGTGGGTGAGGGTGGGATGGGGTCTTTCTATTGGTGCCTCTTGGTGAGTGAGTAGGGATTTAGGCCAAGCAACAAAGAAGTTTCTTGGATTGGCCTTCTTTCTGTAGCTGGGTCCATCTTATTGATTTTCCCTCCTGCCTTGGTGTCTCTAGGTGGGGAAGAAGAATCTCAGGCCCGGTGGGCGAGGAGAAGGCTTTTCCCGGCTGCTTATTGTTGGGGAGGCTCCCAGTAAATAACCCTGGGAGTATTGTGGTGGGCTCACCTGACGTGTCAGAGGGAGGCTCATTCAATCCAGGGCAGTAACGAGATTATGGGGGTCATATTCTATGGCTAGTCAGGTGTTAGATCAGGGTAACCTTCTTTGTTGGGTGAAGGGCTATAAGATGCCCTTTGCTGTGTTATTTCTCCAGTCCTGTGGTCCTAAACAAGCTCACCTTCTTCATACCACTTTTTAGGGTCCTTCTTTGCTTGTCTCTTTGTTATTTACAGGGTTTATAGTTGTGTTTAGCAAGGAGGAATAGGGGAAAAATGGGTCTACACTATTTTGTCCAGACCAGAAGTCAGCTGTACTCTTTGAAACAATAATTTTTTCATTATTAACATTTGACTCCTTCTAGATCCTACTTACATTGCAATGATATAAATGCACTTTTTTTTCTGAACAATTCAGAAACAGTTTGATATCTCCAAGACATGCATTTCCACACATACTGGGTTAAAGTTATTTACAACATTCTGAGGGTTAAATAACTGACCTTGGAACCTACCTGACACCTGCATAAAAATTTCCCCATTTTTTACTTGCCTCTTTTGTTATATTTCCTTACTTTTCTTCTGTATATTTAATATCAATGCATTTTATTTTTATCCATATTTCTACTTCTATTTTACCACTCCTGCTTTATAATGTACGTAGCTCTTTTGATGATGTAGTTTCTCATTGGACACTAGTTGACATTCAGCTCCCCTATTCCTGTACCATCAGGATATGTGGCTACTACAGTGAAGGGGTCCAAGTGGACAATAGAGATGGGAGGAACGAAGGCTGCTTGAAGAACTCAGATTTATTCTAGTAATTACAGCAATATTTTTCTCACCAGAGAATCCAGGCTTGTTAGTTAATTGTAAAGATATCTCTGTGTATTCCTTTATCATGGCTTTAGATAACTTGGGAAAACAGGAAATCATGATACAGAGAAGGAAGAATTTGGGAAATCATATAGAGAATGAAGAATATGGTTAGATAGAAAACTTAATATGGATACAAAGGGATTATAAGAATAGATAGTGTATCCTGGCAAATTGAAAATATGTGGGACATGCTGCTATCCCCTGCCAATCTTTTACAAACCATGAAATTGTATTTTAGCCTTTCTTCCCTTTTTGTCTTTGTTTGCTTTTTTTTTTTTTTTTTAATAAGCTCCTCTCCCAACCCTGGAAACATATTATACCAATTTATATGTGCTCTACACATTGTTTTTGTCCTGAGTTTCACAAGAGTATTTATAACTAACTGCTCTTGCGTGATCCAATCTGTTTAGTTTTGTTGCCAAATGTTGCCCTCCAAAGTAGATATTTCCGTAGAAAATGCTCAAAATAAAAGACAGTGTACTCAGATTGAGTTATGACCTTACGAATATTAAAAATGTTGAGTGCCAACATGTATGGGTTATGATACCAAATTGTTTTAAAATCCACTTAAATCATGAAATGTTTCCTTCATGGGAAGAAATGGTAGTTGATTTTAAGTCACATTAAATAGGATGGAGTAAAGAGAGCCCTTTGTAAGCCAAGTGCATGAATTCAATTCAACAAATGCCACCATCTTCAAATAACACTTATTAAGTACATAAGTGTTTGAGGTCTGTTCTCTGTTTATTAATAGAAAAAAAGACATATGTTCTAAAGAAGATGTGAGGTGTCCCTGTGCTTTTGTCATTTAAGTGATATGCATGTGAGGTGTAAATGAAATTTTATTGATAAAACACTTCTTCGTTCATTTACTTCATATGAGATTTTATACCTGTCTGATCCTTTTCCTCCTCAAGTCAGAATACAGGGAGGCTGGAATCACAGGCGGGCATAAAAACTCCACCGGCTGGGCCTGTGCCGTGTTCCCAGGCACACTGAACAGGCTGTTTACAATGAGCAGCCATTTGGAAAGCAGAGCCGAGCCTCTCGCTCTATCTCACAGAATGGCCCCAGTTGCCCCAAGCCATGCCTGTGTTGCTCACACAGTACACTCTTTATAAGCCCAGAGAAGGAATTTCAATGAGGAGCACTGAGGTATGTTTTTCCAAAAGTGGCATCTGGCTCAAGGATTGGTTACGTGAATGGCCCAGCAGCTGGTTATACCTGTGGTTTCTGCTAATTAGCCTGAGGTTGTGCTGGCGGCCTCCCTGGGCTTTCAGAATACATCTAACCTTTCGTCATCATCACAACTCTAAAGATGGCCTAATGTGTGTGTGGTAAAGTCCAGGGGCCTTTGAACTTGGTGCGGATACCTGTCTTATTGTGGAGAGAGTGGATATTTATTCCCTGGCCTACACTTATCCACTAATGATGGGTCAAGTCATTTGGATTTCAAATACAGTAATAATTAATCCGGAGGAAGTTTAGCCTAAGTACAGGTTTCCTTTCTTTTAGAACCAACCGTTTCTCCCCAAAGCAGGCAAATGTTTTCTTAAAAAATTAAAAATACTTCTATATCCATCTGTCTCTGTCATGCTTTTTCTTTCTGTATTTATCTCTGTGGACACAGAACTGCTCTGGACATTTGAGGGATGTATATGTTTGCGTATGGGTGAATCTATATTTATAAACAGGGTTTTACTATAAGGGGAAAAAAAGATTTCTGGTAGAACTGTGGCCGGAAGGGCCCACTTCCTGCAGTAAAGGCCTCTGGACCACACAGAGAATAGCCCCGTTCAGTCCTCCTCCCTGTTTCTCTCCTCTGTTCAGAAGAGGACCAATGTAGAAATGGTCTCTCAATCAACGGGCAAAACATAACCAAAATACACCTATACCCCTTTCCTCTGTTTCTGGTGGCCTCTGTGCATCCAAGAGCTTGTTGCATAGCCAGATAAATATTATCCGGAAGAAAGAGCACAGAATCAGAAGTCTGAAGACATGGTTCTATTTTCAGGTCTTATCCTTGTGCAAAAGAGATGCTCGTGGATGAATCCTTTTCATTTCTTTGTTCCCCATTTTCCTGATTTATATAAAATGGTGACCAATCATATTTGTATGCGTCTTGTCTCACAGAGTCTACTTGACTCTACTGTGAAACTTTTTCAGGTAAAATTCTGAGAAAAGAATTCAGAAAATGTAAATAATTTGTGAAGTGCCATCTAGAAGAGATTCTTAACTACTTAAAATTGAGTGGCCAGTTATGATTAGAAGGCCCTATCAGACTGTATCAAAATTGGATCCATTTTTGCATCAAGAGATCATAGAAAACTTGGCTAGTGATGTCGTAACATTGTTGGCTTAGCCATAGAATTCCAAATCCAATGAAAACTCATGCGTTTTATACTATCCTTTCCTCTGCCTTTTCTCTACCGTTCTCTATGGCCAGCCATATAAATTGAAACTCCCTCACAAGAAAAAAACAAAAAAACGCTGTTTCTTCTTTCTTGGAAAACTTCTATCCACTCTAACTTCTAGTTTTTGCCTTCTTACATTTCTTTTAACATGCAAGTTTACTCCCCCCGCAATATCCTTAGTT
Organism: Rhinolophus sinicus; assembly: GCF_036562045.2. NCBI lineage: Eukaryota > Metazoa > Chordata > Mammalia > Chiroptera > Rhinolophidae > Rhinolophus > Rhinolophus sinicus. Next base: position 110,680,469 of record NC_133757.1, read on the forward strand.
TCAGTCCTGCATCAATCTTGAAACATGACCCAGCAGTTTTTTGCAACTCACACTTCCCCATCCCCACCTCACAAAATTCATCCAAAGCATTAATGAACAATGTGGAATTTACCAAAGATTTCATAGATGAGGGTGTTTACATAGCATCCCCTCTACACATATACACAATAAATAACCTAATAAGCCACAATTAGCTATTTTTCCCCCAATAAAATCTGTTTAACCTCTGCTCAGGCAGTTATCCCTTCCCACCCAAATTTCTGTCCTTGCTTCCCTACCATATTCTTCTCCTTCAAAAGTCTGGTGCCAGCCTGAGGCTCTCTTCAACCAGGCAATAACTTATCAAGTCTCTTTTCCAGGAATTCAATTCAATGGTGTGCTGGAGTCTATGGGGACATCTGTGCACATCTCGTCCCCACTCTGCACACAGCAATGTTCCATATATTGGCTGCTTGAAATTGGCTGTGGTGGGAAACCAGGGAAATTGGCAAATGCTACACATGAAGACTTCCTCTTCCCTCTCCTCATTGGTCCGAGAGAGCCAGTGGTTAAACATCCACCAACACACAACTGGGTGATATGCAAAGATTTGAATAACCCGTGCAGCATGAACACTGAACAATCAAAAGGAACATGTCGTTTTTGCCCCATTAGTGCATCCAGCTCAACAGCCTCTCAGTTGATTCAACAAAGCAGGTGTCTCCTTGCAAAAGAACATTCTTCCAAACTTCTAAATAGTTCACTGTTTCTCCAGATCTTCCACAAATGCTTTGATTAGCATGCCAGGGAAGACATTTTATAATATACAACCTTCAAAAATTTAGAGGGATTGTTTAAAATCTAAATAATAGAAGACATTGAACATCTTACTAGGATTTTTTAAATATTGTTTTTATTTTTCCTATAGTGGAGAGATTCATCCTTTGAGGAAATAATTTTCTTTATTTTCATTAAATGATGCTTTATATTTTACAAGTTTTATATTAAATATAATCTATGGTCTTTATTAAAAGGACTGCTGCATTCCAATTAAGGTAATGAGTAAAAGGTCATAAGGAAACCTTGGCAAATTCCATCAAAATTCCAATTTTAGAAATATTAAAAATGTGAAAGGTATTGTGTTTCTTTGAATTCAGGAAATAAAGCATAATTGGGTTGCAGCAGGAAAACGAAGGGAGATGGGCAAATTGAGAAGGACCTTGAGACTGGAAAAAGCAGCTGAGAAGTCCATACTGCTGACAGGGGCATGTTCCACCTAGTCTCCTTGTAGATTTCTTTGTACATGCAGGAAAGAATTGGACAAAAGTAATCTCTTCCTTAATTAGCTGAGAAAGCATATGTAGGAAAACTTTTTTTTGATAAGAAAGTTAGCATTTTTAATTAGAGTAGAAGAAAAGAGGATTGGATGTAAGAAAAAGCTTTGGCGTTCCTGAGTCAGGCAACTCAGGAAGCCAATTTAACTTAAAATTAGAATAGGGTGAGACAAAGTTGCACTTTACCTTAAGATCAACAAAGGAATTGGAAATTGAACCAAACATTTGGGACAGAATAGTGCCAAACTGAATGGAACTGCTTTTTAAATCTTTGCTAAACACAACTCATCTTTAACATACATAACTTGTAATATTATTACATTCAGTTATTTTAGAAGATTCTAGCTTTTCAATTGAAAAGAAAGAGAGAGAGAGAAATCCAGTGCTTCTTTCAGAGTGTGCAATTTTGGTTGTGTGTCAGCCTTAGTCTGTTCAGGCTGCTAAAACAAAATATCATAGGCTAGACGGCTTATAAACAACAGAAATTGATTTCTCACCATTCTGGAGGCTGGGAAGCCCAAGATCAAGACACTAACGTGGTTGTGTTCTCTGGTGAGGGACCTCTTCCTGGTTTAGAGCTGAAGTCTTCTCACTGGGCACTCACATGGTGGGAGGGATTTCTCTGAAGTTTCTTTCATAAGGGCACTAATCCCATTCATGAGGGCTACACACTCATGACTTAAGCACCTCCCAGAGGCCCACCTCCAAATTCCATCATCTTTGGGGTTAAGATTTCAACATATGAATTTGGTAGGGATACAAAGTTTCAGCACATAGCTGTGTCAGATCTCATCTTTTGGATTTGTCAAGTCAGTTCCTACTTCATAATTAGAACACAAATGTTGGTTGCAGATATTACTTCTGTTTGCTTTCTGTTTTCTTTATTATTAGTATCAACTTTTAGGTTAACTACTTAGATTTCCTTCTTTATTCTCTTTTTAATTTATAAACTTGACAAACAGTTATTTAAAAATTTTATGTATTTGAATATGTCCATACTTTCTATATTTCTTCCATTGATTTTCTTTATCCCATTAAAGACTTTATTCTTCCAGAGATCAGATAAATACTAACCTATTTCACAGTTTCATATATACAGTTAACTCTTTAATACAAATGAAAAGAATTTTAGTGAAAGATCTGTGATAAAGCTCTAATTTTATTATTAATGCTTTGATTAATCAATTGTGTCCTTATCTTGTCATTTCTTTTTGCTCCATTGGTTTGCAATGTGGCTTTTGTAATATGACATTCCTACATGTAACAGGATCTGTCTTTGAGTTTTCTTTCCTATACTACTTATTACATCATATAGTCTTATGTAGATACTTTTAATTACTGCACCCTTGTATTTTAACAATGAGAACTTCATGCACCTTCCCATTAGTCTTCATTTCCAGTTGGTCTAGTTATTTTTATTTATTTATTAATCAATAAAAATCTCACTGAAAGTTTGATTAGAAATGTATTAAACCAAACATTCTACTTGAGAAGAATTTCTAGCTTCGCAATATTTATCTAGAGACATGGTACCCTTTCCATTTTAAGATGATGGGGAATTTGTCTGGTTTACCGCCCAGTGCGGGGTAGATTCCAACAAATATTTGTGGAAGAAAGTAATGTTACTCAGTAAGCACAGTCTAAGGATGTTTGCGTGAAGTATCTAATCTTCATAAAATAACAGAAAATTAAGGAAAGAGTGGGGGAACAATGGACTTTTAATCATCAGCTCTGTTAGTTCTTGTGGTCTATTTCTTTTTGTATCAGGTTTAAATTTCTCTGCTTAGATTTGAAGACTTTGAATAACCAGTTTGTCCCCTCCTTTACATTGTTTCTCCAATTCCACTTTAACTAGACCCTCCCAACCCCATTCACCAACCCAACACTGCCTACTGTCTTTGCCTTTGCTCTGTTTCCTTTCCTTTCCTTTCCTTTCCTTTCCTTTCCTTTCCTTTCCTTTCCTTTCCTTTCCTTTCCTTTCCTTTCCTTTCCTTTCCTTTCCTTCCCTTCCCTTCCCTTTTCTTTCCTTTCTTCTTCTCCTCTCCTCTCCTCTCCTCTCCTCTCCTCTCCTCTCCTCTCCTCTCCTCTCCTCTCCTCTCCTCTCCTCTCCTCTCCTCTCCTCTCCTCCCCTCCTCCCCTCCCTTTCCCTCCCTTCTCCTTCCCTTCCCTCCCCTGCCTAGAGGCCCTCCATGAAAAATACATACTTTCTCCTCCAATGTTAAGAATGTGCAGATGTAGATTTCAATTTGAGGAGGTTTAAATGGAGCTGCATGATCAATACAAGCTAGATATTGACAGTCAGACAATATAGCCTGGTGACCAGTGAAAGTCCAGGACACCATGTTTTCCACATCTTTGAATTTCACAAAACAGTAGAATAACAAAGAATGAAGAAACAAACAAATGTGAGAGAGCAAGGAGGAGAAAAGAAGGTGAGAGGGAAGAAGGAAGGAAGGAAAAGAAAGGAATAACATGACTTTCATCTTTATGTTTAGTAAAATAAGGACGTAAAGGAAAACTTGCTATCAATTAAACAGCATCACTATTCAGAAGAAAAGAACACCAAAAAGTAGAAAGGTAAGCAGTACCTAAAGTTAGGGTACAGAATAGCCTTTATAAAGTATACATTTAACTTTAGGGAAAAAACGAATCACTATTTGTTGCCCTTTGTTTCCCTCCGATTTTTGCTGCAGACTGGTAAAATACTTCAACATAGATGGGTGCTAGTGGCTGGATTGGCTTTTAGAAATCTCAGGCAACCTGAAATGTTAGGAGCAAAGTCCTTGCCTCTGAAGGATGGTGACTCATAGGGACTAGAAGAACCAAGGGAATGTTCTTAGGGTGCTGAGTGTGAAGAGTCTTTAAATGCAAGGAGGGAATAACGAGGGAAATTGACCCCAATATAATGTAAGGTAATGTGCAGCTGCCCATGGGGCAGACTCCTTGGAATGGTGATGCCATCAGCAGAATCATTATACCTGTAGTAAATGTGCGGGCAGACACATGGCTCTGTCACTCGTAACCGGATGAGACAGTGTGGGGACCAGAATGAAGATGACTGGGTCATCATGAGAAATCAGGACTGAAACCTCAGCTCTTTCTAGGGAAATGCATATGACCCACACCCCTGTCACACAGGTGCAGTTTCTTTCAATACATTTGAACATGCGTTTCCTCATATAATAATTATTTTTACTGAATATGCTGATTTGTCATAAGCTCCTCTTTTTTATCACTTGTGGGAATGTCTGAAATATGGACAGCAATCATGTCTACAGAGTTGCTTTAGTATCCCTAGGAGCAAAAAACATTAATTCCAGGAATTAGTTATATGAATCTAGCTAATTCCACCTTTTCTGGTCATTTAGCGTCCATTAACATAAAATGCTTGATTATGGACCATCTTTCTCTTTGGATAGTGGATGATTTCACCCTAATACCTGTGGGGGTCATTTTACCTGCTCATTAGATTTCTGATTTCCAAGCAAGTGTTTTGCAAAAGCAAACTTTTGGAAGTGAAGCATTTAAGGACAATGACCTTTTGCCTTGCTATTTTAAAAATCCTATTTCCATAGTCAACAGAGCTGGTATCCTAGCTGATAATCTTGCATTTCATTGAAGACCAGAGGAAGCAGAATCAACATGTATGATTCGCTGCTGAAAATTGCTATTTCATACTCACTTTCTTCAAAATCTTAGTTAATTGTGATGGCAGGGCATGGACAGAGAGACCATCTTGCTAGAGAATCTCTAGCTTCCAGCTGGCAAGTAAATATTTGCATTCTATGGCATTCTTTCAAAGAGAATTATACTTTCTTTACTGCTACCTTCTTGCCTGATTTATTGTGGAAAGCTGAGGGAACTCACCAAGACTTCCTTTTCTATTCATTCTCAAGTGTGTTTTCTTCCTTTTACATATATTCAATCCACCTCCTTGCCTAGAAGTGTTGAACTTACATAGAGAATCAAAAGTTGCAAAATATCAATGGGCCCAATATACTTCTTGACAAACTCAGTGATTCAAGCCGATGAAAGGGCTTGGGACCACCAGCCTAAGCCCGAGGGGCCCTGAGGATTCAGAGACACTCCAGTCATGTCAGCCTATGACTGTGAACAACTAGAAGACTGATGCATTCTGTACCAACAGCTGGAGCTTCTGGGAGGTCTTTAACCATAGCCCTGAGCAAAGGGCATTGAGGTAATCCAGGATGGAGGTCACCAACGGATGGAAAACTGTGGTGGGATTCTCACTGGTGAGGAGAGAGAAGAGGTTACAGCCTTTTTGCCAAAAGCTCTGTGGCTGGATTCAGTGCCCAAGTGATGATTTCCATTGCGAATGTAGTCTAACATTGGTGGTATCTGTCTTTGGGAGAAAAACAAGTCCTGATACTGAGTACCACTCTGTAGTTAAGAGACACTGTCAAAATGTGTTCTCTAGGCCTGATTTTGCAGAGTTGTGATGGAGATTTCTTATCTGGAATAATTACTTCAGTAACAAAAATGTCTTTATGAAGTTTAGTGAATGGTAAAACCTACTGCACTGAAATGGTCCAGGAGGTAGAAGGTCCCGGATTCTTCTTCGTAGTCACAATTTCCAGGTTGAAAGAGAAGATGAGCAGCCTCTTAATGTAATTAAGAAAAACATAGGTGTGGCCGGTTAGCTCAGTTGGTTAGAGCATGTGCTAATAACACCAAGGTTGCTGGTTCGATCCCCACATGGGCCACTGTGAGCTATGCTCTCAATAATATATATATATATATATATATATATATATATATATATATATATATGAATATGAATATATATATATACACGCACACATATATATATATAAAACATGAAACAGAAGCAACTTTTTAATGCACCCTTCCAACCTGCACATTTTTCTTTGAGATTTTAGCACTAGATGATTAGTTGTTAATTCAACTCGCACAAAGTCTGATTCAGGATGCACTCAGAAGCTCCACTCTACACAATAATCTCCAGCAGAAAGCCATGACCATAGACTTTTTGAATTTATTTTTACTTTTTAGAAAATACTGATTGAGTTAGTTTTAGAGCCTACAAATGTATCGAGTAAAAACGAAATCAGTGTCGGACATATTAAATTCGGTTTGGCTCAAATGACCATAGACTTTTGACATGGTGCTGGCATGGACTGAAATGTATAAGGTCATCCTCTTCAGGGTCTGCTTCCCCCAATGAGCAGGGAGGCCAGGCGTGTGGAGGAACAAACACACCCAGCCATGCCTAATACTGGACAAACACACACAATTCAAGTATTCATAGCCATATAGGCAACGATCTACGTGAGCTGTGTTTTGTGGTTTGGAAATATCTGCGGTCCTGTGTGTGATGAGGAAAGACACGAGAGTTATGTATTCAGCCTCGATCTCTTCTACCCATCTCTGGTGTGCATGCAAGATGGTCTTTGCCACTGACAGCCAAGAAAGCTGAAGAGAATATTCATGTTCCAGCAATAGGGTAATGCATCCAAGACCTCGCCAGATAACCAGAGCTGGTGTTGGTTTGCTCATTCAACTCTCATCTCGCTTCAGGCATTCTTACCAGAAACTGTGGTCCTTAGGACTTATTTTGACGGCCACTTACCTTCTTAGAGCACAAAAATGGTTCTAATGTACCTTTCTTATCAAATTGAAACTGGTGGTGGTTGTGTTTAAAAACTTTTCTAATTGCCCTCTCCCCAACGTGTCTCAAAGGTCCATTTCACCACCTATGCCATTGTTTCTGTCTGTTATTGCTTAATAGAGATCCTCGTTTCCTGCATAACTCCGCAGAGGTCCCATGTCTAGCCCTCTGATGGCTTAGGGATCAAATTAAATTCAATAAACACCTATTAAGTACCTACTTTCCAGGCTCTATGCCAGGCTCTATCCTCTCATTTAGAACCAAATTACATACTGTTTTTATTTACACATTTATTTTTTTTATTTTTTAATGTTTCCTTTCGGTATGCCATCTAGTCAACCAGAAAGAAAACCTGCTCCCTGAGGGCACAAGCCTGGTCATATACCTCTTGGGGCAAGCTTCATGAGTGTTTGATACAGGCATGCACACACATCTCTTGGCTGATCTAGTTACAGTCTTTCCTGATCACTCTGTACCCTACATAATTCTCCAGCTCTCTAACCTGTTCTACCGCCCTGACTGCACAGAACTGAGAGCCCAGCAGAGCTGAAGTGTATGAATCCTGTTAGTTACATGTATGCTGCTCTAAGCATTTGATTATAAGCTCCTTTGTGGTGGAAGCGATATCCCCTGCCTTCTTTGTCAATTCCCACAGCTTCTTCTCTGCTATAGCAAAATTTCCATATAGTGTATTTTTGGTATAGTACATTTCACTGCAAACTTTTCATAAATTCTGGTTTCCCTAAAGTGAGAGGTTTATGGGGGACTGGAGACCAGGCACCTTTCCTGTCTCTCTCTTGTCTGTCTGCTTCTGGCTGTGGTGTGACGGCCTGCTATCAATTCTCCTTTGCCCATCTGCTGAAGGGAGGGAGAAACCCAGTGCTTTTTCCCACTCAATCAGGAAAGACACATTTAGATTAAACTGCATAGTATTTGGTCAGGTGCCTAAAGTTGGTGTTTGGGGGGTAAAAGCATGGGAATACTTTGTCTTTACATTTGGCCTTCTCGTTACATACTGTAGTAATTATGCAAGTGATTCAAAGCTCAGTTCAGTGGATATTTTTCAGGTGCACCAATTAGGAGTAGAAATAGGAGCCTGGGGCACTTCCCATGATATTAAATATTCAACGTTCAACAGCCAACATAGCGAGACAGGGCCGTCACTCACTGAAGGTGTTTGGCTCCTGTTATATACGTAACAAAGATTTGAATGCTTGGAAACTTTAGAAAATGGGTCATACTCTTTGTGCCTTTTCCCCATGCCAAATAAAACAATATTAAGCATTTTAAAAAATGTTATCAATAACATATTTTTTGTTAACAAAAATATGTGTTAGGGAAAAATAAGGAAAACAAATATGTAATTACCTTACAAAAATAGATCATAGCGTACATATTTTGTGACTTTCTTCTTTTGTACCTTTTCATTTAATTTGTTATTATTTTTCTATACTAGTATATTCAAAAGTGAGCTCTATGTTCCCTGAGTTACTAATAAATATTACATATTAAAAAAAGAAAAGACTTTCATTATGAGATAAATTTTAGCAATGCTGGGTGAAATAGGGTTTTTCTGTTATAGGACTTTTTAAAAATCTTTAATGAAGTAATGTGCATTGTGACTTAAAAATAAGGGATGAGTATCAAATTTATCTAAATTACATTACCATGCACATTATTTATGTATTAATATGTATGGATGTATGGATGTATTTATGTAAATTTTGTAGAGCAAGTGTTCTCTTGAACACACTCTGGGAATAAAAGGAGAAGTAGAACATAGCACTGTGACCAATCTAAGGGCATAACCTGGACAATTTACTAAAAGATGTTATAAAAATGTCTGCATTGAGCTTGTTTCTTATGAATATCTGTGGATAGGAGCTTCTTTATTAGCAAGGCAGTGAGAGATTTGACTATAGAACCGTTAATTGGGCATATCCCCTGCCAAGATCCAATGGAACTAAAGTTCTGGACCCCATCATTTGAGATTTGTGACTCTACGGTGTTCCCTGATGTTACTGGGGTGTTACATAAATGTTGCAACACTTATGATGATTTGGGGCTACATGTTCCTTATTCATCCCGAGTTGATGCTGGCCTTCTACACTTAACTGTGTATTCAGAATATGGCATGACTGTTAACTTACTTTTCCAATTTTACTTATGGCTTTGTTAAAACGCATTGCCAGAAGGAAGTTATTAATCAGTACTCTAAAATTTCAGTTTGGAATGTCTTATGAAATCGAAGCAGACATGCTCTTTATGGGAGAAAAATAACTACAGCCTGAGTCTCTAGCAAGGATTCACCTCCAGTCACAATAGTCCATTTTTTCTTTGACTTTGTGCCCCGCTCAGGATTTTTTTCCACCCAGCCAACATCTTTGTTTGCCTTCTCATAAGCATACTTGTCTCTTGCTCCCACAGTTGTGTATGTCCTGTGGTTTCCCATTTGCTCTGTGTTTAAATGAAAAATGTATATAGTTTCTCTCTTAAGTTGTGCTTATCAGTATTTTACAAAAAACAGTTTGAAGGCAAATCTGCAGCAAATGAGCCACTTGGTACCGCTGATACGGTTTCTTTAAAAAGCAGAAGTTTCAGAAACAGCTTATCCATCAATAACTCCAATGGCACTCTGGTTGCTTTGCACAAACATATCCCCTTTCTCTCCCAATACTAGCACCACAAAAGATCATTTACTTGCCAGGTAGGCTGTTTTCCACTTGATTTTTCAGAATTATCGCTTTCCTACTCTCTTTATCATAGGTAGTGCTGGGCAACTTGTATAAATGTACAACTCAGCGATGGGGGATGAACTTCATGTTAGGACCATAAGGAGAAAGCTAATGAAACTATGGTTTGGACTTTATTCTCAAGCAGAATGTAAGGGTGGCTGAGCCTTTAACGTTAAACTATCTTCTCCTGATGAAAAATTATTTGTCCAGTGAATTTTTTGTATGCAAGTTATAAATGTCTGAACTCTGTAATATTCATGTGAAGTAAATGCTGAGAGGGTTGGTTAAATCCTCCATAGGGTGATCTTTTTAAAAAGATACTCCTTTGTGTTCTTAACTGCCTTGTTTATCCATTTATAGCAACTTCCCCCTTTTTTTAAATCTTCAGTCACCATTCATGAAGCACTTACATTGAATGCCGTGCTCTACAGAATGGGATAGTTCCCTATATAGATGTACCCAGAAGAAGTTCATTATGCTCTGCATAGAAACACACCCTGAAATACCATTAGCAGGGTTACATATTTGTTTAGTAACCATGTACAAAGGATTATGCTGGGCATTGATGGAAGATGTAAGATTGGGGCCCTGCTTTCCAGCAGCTGGGATGAAGTTAGAGAAACAGGACCAACTTGCAAACAGGGAACTATGCAAGTGTCACCTGAGTGGTCTAGTCAGGTATCCAGCAAAGGGATACCTGACCTGTGTTTTGAAGGAAGGAAGGTAATATTTAAATAAGTGAAGAAAAACAATGCATGTATTTCAGTAGAGGATAACAATTTGAAAGCAGTTATTCTTGAAACTTTGGAAAGATAATTTGGCTGGAACAACTATCTTTTACTTCAGTGATACTCTTAATATCGTCAAACTTCTTTCCATCATTCCAGGTGCTTTTAATTGTTTGGAGAACTCTTGATGAATGTTATGGACACTTCTTCCCAGGAAGCTGCTCATGGGCACTGAATTTCCAAGGTCTCAGTGACCCCCTCAAAGGCCACCATTGTCACATAATTCTTGACATTTCCTGGGCATGACTATGGCCCAGATTCATTACATACATATATACACACATTATCTCATTTAATCATCATGTCACTCCTGTGAAGCAAACACCATTGCCATCTCTGTTTCACAGGAAACTAAAGACTAGATAAAGTAGATTGCTGGGAGTCACTCAACTAGTGAGAATCAGACCTGTGTTTCAAACATCTTGGGAAGTTGTCCCTCCCATGAATCTCCTTTCCCTCTTTCTGTGACTTGCCAACATACTCTCCTAACCAACTTCAAAGTCAACCTGTTATGGTCTCTTTATCTGGCATCAGGCTATTGTTACATATAAGTAATGGCAAACAAACCCTTTACTTCCTTGGTGGTACTTATCAACCGGACAGTTCCATCATCCTGCTTGTTTACAGGAATCAGATATGTGTTTGTGTTGGCACATGAGTGATAGTGTGTGAGAATTTAAGTACCTCTTCCAAGGATGGCATTAAATAGAACAAGATTGCTCTTGATCTAATACAAGATATGGTATTAAAATGAAGCTTTAGTATATTCATATAGGCACTAAGGGCTATATAATAAAATGCCAAGTAGGAAAGTCAGCTCCAGGCTTGGATCCAATTGTCCAAAGCACCATATAAGTTATGAGAATAAGCACCAATTATTAGGGTATCTGGGGACGTGAACTTGTTAGAGAAGCTGTTATAGGAAAAAGGAAGTTGTAGAGAAAAAAAATGTTCCAAGCTCCCTGACACATCACCCAGGCGTACTAGGGAGAAACCTGTGAGAGGAGGTCTTACTGCCCCTGTCAGCACCTCCATGGGACCTTTTCCGCATCATGTTCTTCCATTTCTCCTAGAGGCAGCCGATTTTAGGCTGAAAATTACCATCATGTAAGTTCAGCCAAGTACAAGTTGCATCTAAGTCATGCCAACCCCACCCTGACAGGACTGTGGGTGAGTCAGGCTTTCCCTGGGATTCAGGGAACCTTCTGTGAATCCAGAGAAAATCCCTCAGGAAGTCACGCCTAACCATAAAGGCTGCTGGGCCAGCGTGACTCTATCACAGGAGAAGAAAAACACTATCTCCTCAGTGATGAATAAAGGGTCTGTTCCGTTACCGCAATGTCTCTGAAGTGCCACCCAGAACCACTCCTCAGTGGTGAAATGACCCACTTTCAGCAGGGCTGCAGGCTGGCTGGGAGACGTTGGCTCTCCTCAGAACACTTAGGCAACACGATCCAGCTTCTCTGTTTCCTTGACTGAAGTCACTCCCATTAGCTTCTGCAACACGAAGGAATGGAAACCGCTTTGGTGGGTCTGACATGACACAAATTCAGCATTTCTGCTGTCTCTAACCATTCCTGTCTTTTGCCAACTAGAGGCACTCTTACATAGTAATGCCCTGCTTATCTGGGGGATCAGTCAGCATTTCAGGCAAAAAGAAAAGGACTGGGAGCAGCCAAAAGGAAATATTGTTCTTAGAACATATAGGACAAGGAAGCCATTTTGGTGATTTGCTAGTAATTGTTAAGCAAAAATTTAGAAACATGATAATTTGAAAAACTGGGTTAAACAATATCACATAGATTTCTTTACTGCACAATTTCTTAATTTACGTCTTTTATACATTCACATTTGTAGTGAATATCTAAGAAGGGAGTAAAATAGGCAGTATTTCCCAAATGTTCTTGGTCATGGAATACTTTTTAGGTGAAACAGACCATAATATTTATTTATTTAGGTGCAAATGTCCAGAGGGTACCATGGTATCACATAACAGAACATTTGATGTTCACAATAAGAACTCTGAAAATATAGAAAAGCTGTTTTGTCAATAAAATAAGTTTTATGATAATGAACCAAACTGTTAAAAAAACTCAAAATGATTTTTAGAGTAATAATAAGACTGGGCATTTAGGTATATAGCTGGTGAATATAACTATTAGTATGTAAACGTACTACAAAGTATAAAGCACTAATAATCTGTGTCGAGTTGGCTCAAGAATTATTTAAAATAACAGAGGAAAGCTAGATCATACTCTATAATAGATACTAAGTAGTTAATACTTATTTTTACAAAGAGGCATGTCAGATCATTGAGAATGAATGAATTATGCAAAAATATTAATACAGCAGAAGATTCATTATCTATTTAGGAAAAAAATCGATTTAGATTCTTACTGCCTCTAGATGTTAAAATAAATTCCAGATCAATGAGTAGTAATGTAAGCAAATAGGACCATGAAAACCAGAAGAAAGTGGAAACAGATATCTGTTTCTCTAATAGGTGAGGGAAGAATTAAAAACATTCAAAATGTCAAAAGAATAAAAAAGACATGTTTGAATATCTAAAAATTAGAAGTCTTTGTGTGTACAAATGTCCCCAAATCAAAAAATGATCAATAAGCTGGGAAGTGTTAGAAACTAATTATTAAATGTTATTATATAAAATGTAGTGGGAAACATACCCAGACTCAAATAGTTACATGGAGAATAAATATAGACAATTATTTCCCAATAGGAGAAATATCAATGCTATTGAATATTTTAAAAGATGTTCAACCACACTAAATATTAGAATTTTTAGAGATTAAAAACATATTTGCTAATCGTATTAACAAAAAAAAGTGCATTCAATGTACATGTATATGAAGGTTTGGTAAAATATTCAAATTTCTAGAAAAGTAACTTAATATGAATTAATTTGGGGAGTGGCCATATCCTGTGGTTTAGTATTCATTGTTCTGCCATTTAAATTAGCAAAGATATGTTAAAATTGAGAAATTTGATATTATTCTTAAGTTGAGATATCCATTTTCTTTGAATCTTGATGCTATTAGACAGTAGTCCTACTTTATAAATCTATTTTTACCATAAATTTAGCCAAACAGAGGAATCTTCTAGAAGAAAAAAAGATGAGATCTTGATGACTCCTTATTTTGGTTCAAAGATATAAAACAGTGTTTATAGAACCAGAGTAGTTCCATTGAGACTGTCTTATTTTAAAAATGTCAAAAAAGCCACAAATTTTGGGGTTATAGAGGAGAGTCTGGATTGCTGACTACTACTCATTAAAACCATAATAGTAATTAAAAAAGAAGGAAGCAATATTTCTACTAAAATTATTAAAATTAATCTGTGAAAGGTTAATCCACTAATATGCAAAATTTGTTTAGATGGACAGGTAATTCCCCAGCATGAAGAAGAAATAAGGGTTATTATATTTTCACTTCCTTCAAAATTCTGTTTGCAAAAGCAAGTTAACTTATATATTTTCCATGGTATATTTTCCATTTGACTTTAAATACAAAAGTGGCATTTGGTTGACAAAATATAAATACATTTATACAATCTCTAACAATTTATAAAAACTATAAATATTTTGTTAAACTAAAAGTTTTTAAAACAGAGAAAGGACATGCAGATATTGAATCTCTCTCTATAGGGAAGATCACATATATGGAAGCTCTGTGGTATGATGATGAAAAACATCTGTCATTGATTCAGAATAATTTTGGGTTTCCATACCAGCTCTGTCACTTTAAGGCAGTTTTTCAAACTTGAAATTCTCTGTATTCTTTTCTGTACAATGGGAATAATAACAGTACCTACTTAGAATGTTATTATTGAGATAATGCACATAAAGTGGCATCATTCCTGTCACATCTGACAGCTCAATGAATGGTGACTTATTAAAATTATTTGCACATAAGGTGTTTGCTTGTGTGTGTGCTTGTGTGTGCTCAAGTAGTAGGCAGTTATATTAAAAAAGAATACTTAGCAGATTTTCTAGAATAATATGTATCAATCAAATTTATCTATCAGAGACAAACAGGGAATTGAAAACCAGAGTGATTAGCAGATAGCTATTCCAAGAGTTAAAGGGATGTTGTCAGTCTTGGTAACATGAGCTTATTTACCTCATGCCCTGGTAAAGCAAGAACTTGGAACTTGGATTTTCCCATATAAAAATCTGGATGCTCAAAGTCGGAAACCTCAGTGAAAAACTGAACTATAAAAATCCTTTCATCGGCAGATGGATATAACAAAGGAAACTTGTTTGTTTCTAACTGTATTATTGCTAGACAAAAAGAGTCCGCTTGAAAATTTGTTCCCATGGGCTTACAACACACTTGGGTTTGATGTTCAAATTACATTACTTGCATAATTTGTGCCCCTAAAACAAAAGAATTAACATCAAAATTATTTCCAAGCTGGATATGTCTTTGGGGTGTTTAGAAGAAGCAAATACAAAATAACTTTGGAGGGACATGCCCTTAACCTAAGCCACAAAAGATTCTGCTGTTTAGAGCGCCATTGTAGATCAGCTCACATTCCAAAATTATGAAATATCATTGAAGAATTGAAGAATACATCAAACTGTAGCATTAGGTCCTTGAAAGCTTTAGAAAATACAGATAGCCCCAATAATATTAATATTTTTCTAAAATAAGTATTTTTAAAATAAAATTATACAAGTAGGAAGCAAAAACAAAAGAAAAGAACAAGGCACTATAAATAAAGAAAAGGTACCTATATAAAGGACCAAAAAGAATATCTAGAGATGAAAAATATAAGAATTGTTATAAAAATACTAAATTTGGGGGTTAAAGACATGTGAAAAATAACTGAGGAGAAAATTCATAAACTGAAAGATAGTTGTAAGGAAATTCCTAAGAATGCAGTACAGAGAGATAAACAAAAAATAAGAAAGAAAAATTATGGCTCTGGGAAACTGAATTTCAACATACATCCAGTAGAAGTACCATAATGTCAGAATAGAAAAAAATGGCAGTAGGTAGGGTGGGAACAAAGAGATAAAGATAAAAACTTTCCAGATTTGATTAAATATATGAAATCTCAAATTAAGGGATACAGTAAGTCCTAGCCATGATAGAAGAAGAAGAAAAAAACACCTTCCTAGACATATTGTAGGAAATCTTCAGAACACCAAAGGCAAAGATGTTAAACCAACCAGAGAAAAAGGATGCAGTTCTCAGGAGAAGTTGGCCGATGATACCCAAGGTGAGGATATCATCTGAGTTAAAAAGTCAACAATCTGTGATAAGCATCTGTCGGAACAGGTTGCTGTTTGGTCTACATGAGAAGGCTGAATGAAAAATACAGACTGGATTGAAGCCAACTCTATACCAGGAGAGTTTCACACATGTCTGGCTTTTGTTATCATAAGCTGCTAAAAAGACAGTTTTGAAGCATTTTTATGATCATTTTCTGATATCTCCCCTTCCTGTACCTTCCCATACGTGAACTTCTGGTTTGGGAAAGAAGAAGTCTGTAGTGTCCACAGCAGGGTCACACTGCAGGATTCAGTTTTTTAGGAGGTTTATACATATCACCTATGATCCATCTGTGCCTTGGGAGAGTGCTTAGAATGGTGTGACTGGCTGAAGAAAACAAAGATCTTTGCTCTAAACAAGCTATCTCTGATTCTTCAAATTTCACAGAGGAGTGCAAATTAATAATATAAGAACTTTTGTGGCTGTTTCTTGTTTTGTGCTCGCTTACACATTGACTGTAGATAGTCATGATGTACCTAAAAACATATCTATAGTGTAGTCAGTCAAACAGTTAAAAAAAAAAAAAAAAGAGGGCAGGGGAAGGGTCTATGGAGAAGTGGGTAAAAGCAAAAGACAATAAATCTCAGGCCCATGGGATTTGGATAACAAACTGCACTGGCAAATCTAACAACTGCCAGCTCTGGAATGTGTCAGCATAATATCATACTAACTGTTACCTGGTAGGTTGTCAGAATTCTAAGAAATGTGAAGATCAAAAATGTTGCAACTGGGAGGTATTCCAAGTGCCTTTCAATGTATATCTGCTGAAACAAGGAGGCTATTAAAATGCCCTTTAAAAAGTCCCATTAAAGTAATAATCCAATAAAAGGAGCATATAATCTGAGAGCTTTGAGGTCAATAGCAAGTGAGTGCCAACAGAGCTTACTGACTTTACTGGAGCTTTTTCATCTTCTGTTTTCCTCTTTGTGTGCTGAGCAATGACTTAGTGTTGCAATGCAACATAACCATCTCCCCATCACAAAACTATAGCATATGTGTGCATCTGCATATAAATACAAACATATGACAATTATAAGCTTTTGTAGAAAATGGAGAGTCCTTGAAATAATACAGCTTCCAGAGAAAAATGAGGTCTTGATTCATTGTTCCACAGAATATCAATATTGTGCCCTAAAAATAATCTAATCAATTTTAAGTTGCAGCAGAAACATTACAGACACACTGAAAAAAATTTTACATAAACTTTCAATTATAAAACTACTTAAGAATTGAATGCCATGATTCATGAATAGCTGAGAGAAAAATTTTGGCTTCTTGACTTTTAGAACGTTTAAAAAATCTTATCCAGGATTTCCAGTCAAGATGGCAGAGTAGATAAATGCTGTGCTTGCCTCCACTCACAACCACATCAAAATTATAACTAAACTTCAGAACAACCATTACTGAGAATCACCGAAAGTCTAGATGAACTGAAGCTCTACAACTAAGGACATACAGAAGAAGCCACCTCGAGACTGGTATGAGGGACAGAGATGCAAATGGGCTGTTTCCACCCCACACATGACCATTAAAAGTTGGGAGGGATATCTTGTCTGGGGAAGTACCCCCAAAGGGAACAAGGGATCAGCCTCCCCGGCCAAGAGTTTCGATGGCAGGGCGAGAAGGCCCCATAACTTCTGGTTGTGGAAACCAGCAGAGATCATGGCTGAGTGAGACAGATGGTGGCTGCAGTCCCAGGCCACCCTCTTAAAGGACCCACACATGGACTTATTGCTGATGGGCTCATTTGCTCTGAGCTCCAGCACTGGGGCAGCAGCTCAAAAGGTGGCAGGGATATACGGAGAGGAGCTGAAGTGTCTGGCTGCAGGGTGAGGGTTGGAGGGGCAGCTTTCTCCTGGATGCAGCAGCTGGCAGAAGCCATTGTTTCTTTGTCTAGCTCTTCCACCTCCCAGTATGAAGATGCAGGCAACTGCCATATCTGAGTCTCCATCAACCTGGCTGACACCGTTGTTCACCCTGCCCTGGTGATTCTGAGACACTGCTTCACCCAACATGTGGGCCCACCCAAGCTACTTCCAGTGGCTATTCCATGCAAACAGCCTGCTTTCATGCTACAGACTTTCTTAAAATCTCTCAAAGGTTCACAAAGCCCAAACAAGCAGAATCCTGCTTCAGTGTGCCCCTTATTCCTGGCGGAGCAGCCACAAGCCTGGCACTATTGACAGCCAGCTTTGGTTCACAGCTTGGCTTCTTGAGGCAGCACAGGTGGTGGTCATCTGGGGATTGCTTTGTGGCTCATGCCAGGTGGCCTCAGGCAGGGCACAGGCTGTGGTTTCACTTGGCCTGCAGCAAGTCCCCTCCCAGGAGACCCCAGAGTTGGCATACCCAGTGGCCAGCTTCAGACTGAGCTGGAGAATCACCTGGCCACCTCCAAGGATGACACACAAAAGGCAGACTGTACAGGCACCAGAGCTCTGCTAAAGCAAATCCTACTCTGTAGGGTCAGCCCCTGCACCACAACTCCTCCACTGTAGTCATGGCCAGTCCTCACAACCAGTGAGCCTGGGGGTCAATTTTTCTCATTGACATGCAAACAGCAACTAAGGCTCAACTACAACAGCAGGGTACACACAACCCACACAAGGGACACACCTGGAGGACCCAGCTCTGGTGACTAGGAAGGGAGACTTTCCTGCTGGGCCCCATGGGACTCTGACTACATAAGTCCACTCTCCTAAGACTGGGAGGCATAGCAGCCCTAACTAATGTATAGAAACAAACACAGTGTTTCTATGGCAGCCAAAGGCAGCCAAAATGGGTAGACAAAGAAACATGTCCCAAGTGAAAGAACAGAACAAAGCTCCAGAAAAAGAAATAAACAAAATTGAGACAAGCAATCTACCAGACTCAGAGTTCAAAACAGTGGTTATAAGGATGTTCAATGATCTCAGGAAGAAGTTCAACAAATAGATACAAAATATAAAAAAAAAATCAGTCAGAAATAAAAAATACAATAACTGAAATGAAGACTACATTATAGGGAATCAACGGTAGTTTAGATGAAGCAGAAATTTCAATCAGCAATTTAGAAGATAAGGTAGAATAAAATACACAAACAGAAAAAAAGAAAAAGAAAAAAGATTCCAAAAAAATGAGGACAGTTTAAGGGGCTTCTGGGACAACATCAAGCGTGTTTATTTGCATCATAGGGGTACCAGAAGGAGAAGAGAGAGAAAAAGGAATTGAAAACATTTTTGAAGAAATAATGACAGAAAATATCCCTAACCTGGTGAAGGAAATGGATATTCAAGCCCAGGAAGTGGAGAGTCCCAAAGAAGATGAACCCAAAGAGGCCCACACCAAGATACATCACAATTAAAATGCTAAAAGTTAAAGACAAAGAAAGAATCTTAAACGCAGAAAGAAAAAAAGCAGTTAGTTACCTACAAGGGAGCTGTCATAAGACTATCAGCTGATTTCTCAACAGTAGCTTTGCCGCGCAGAAGGGATTGGCAGGAAATATTGAAAGTGATGAACAGTAAGGACCTACAATCGAGATTACACTGCACAACAAAACTATGATTTAGAATCAAAGGACAGATAAAGAGCTTTCCAGACAAGAAAAAGCTAAAGGAGTTCATCATCACCAAACCAGTATTACAAGGAATGTGAGGACTTCTTTAAGATTAAAAAAAAAAAAGATAAAAATACAAATAATAAAATGGCAATAACTACAATAATTACTTTAAATGTAAATGGATTATGTGCTCTAATCAAAAGACATAGGGTGGCTGAATGGATAAGAAAATGAGACCCTTATATATGCTGCCTAAAAGAGACTCACTTCAGATCAAAAGACACACAGAGACTGAAAGTAAAGAGATGGAAAAAGATATTTCATGAAAATGGAAACAAACAAACAAAAAAGCTGGGGTGACAATATTTATACCAGACAAAATAGACTTTAAAAAAAAGGCTATAACAAGAGACAAAGAAGGACCTAGTAATCCCACTTCTGGGTATTTATCCAAAGAAACCCAAAATACTACTTCAAGGGGATGTGTGCATCCATATGTTCACAGCAGCATTGTTTACAATAGCCGAGATATGACAACAACCTGGGTGTCCCTGAAAAGCTGAATACATAAAGAGGTGGTGATATATATATAATGGACTATTACTCAACCATAAAAAAGAAAGTAATCTTGCCACCTTCAACAACGTGGATGGACTCAGAGAGTATTGTACTGAATGTAGTAAGTCAGAGAAAGACAAATGTCATATGGTTTTACTTATGAGTGGTCTTTCAGGAACAGAATAAACAAACAAAACAGAAACAAACTCATAGATACAGAAAACATTTTGATGGTTGCCAGATGGGAGGGGGATTGGAGGTGGGGGTAAAAGGGGACGGGATTAAGAAGTACAAACTTGTTACACAGTAGTAATGGGGATGTAGGGTATAACACAATGAATATAGTCAATAGTATTGTAATAACTATGTATGGTGTTGGATGGGTATTAGATTTATTGGAGTGATAGCTGGGAGGAGCATTGAGGGGCAGGGTAAAAAAGGTGAACGGATTAAGAAACACAAATTAATAGTTGCAAGTTAGTCATGGGGATGTAAAGTAAAGCATAAGGAATGTAGTCAATGATATAGTAATAACTATGTATAGTGCCAGATGGGTACTAGACTAGTCAGGGGGATCACTTCTTAAATTTTATAAATGTCTAACCACTGTGTTATATACCTGAAATTAATGTAAAATAATACTGAATGTCAACCGTAATTTAAAAATTAAAAATGAGGGGGAAAAACGTGAAGGGGAATAAGAGGTTCAAATTTCCAGGTATAAAACAAATAAGTCATGGGTATGTAATATACAGCATAGGAAATATGGTCAATAATATTGTGATAGTGTGGTACAGTGTCTGATGGTTGCTGGACTTATCATGGTGATCATTTCTTTAGGTATATAAATGTTGAATAACTATGGCATACACCTGAAACTAATATAATATTGCATGTTAGCTATATTTTAATAAAAGTCTTATCTAAGTTTCTCTATATCTCACTAACCAACTAAGTTCTTTGTCAAATTCATTGTTTTAGTAGAAATCTCCTGTATATTTTAAATCTTTAGTACCTTCTAGATGGACTAAACTTGTATTTCCTATCTACCTTTGTCACCTTAGCGTGTTGGGCAGTATAATAATAAACCTTTATTTCCTTCTCTTCATCACTATATTATACAAAGTTTTCATCCCTCATCTGAAAACCGAGGCATTTCAAACAGGGTGCCCTTTCATTGGTTTCTTCATCCATTGTTCCCTCATTGTGTAAACACACTTAGTTGTACCATCATTCATTTATTTTCCATTCATTCATTTAATAAATTGACCACTTGCTATGTACCGGACTCTGTGTTAAGATTGGGGATATAACAGAGAATAAGGCAGAATTGAAATTTACCTTAGCTCTTACTCTAAAATTCGCAATGGTTTCATGGTTCTTTTTAAGGAAGAATTTAAACTCTTTCTATTGAAGGGGCCTATAAAGTAGCCCTACCTTACAGTTCTAATTTTACCTCTCACTTTTCCTTCATATAAATTTCTCATTCTTCCACCTACAACCACATTTCACACTCATTCTCTCTTTCACATCTTGTCTAATTTTATTTCCTCTGGTGGAAATGCAGAAAATTCCTCTCATATCAATTTCAATCCAACCAACTTTCCAAGGGCAAGTCCTACTTCTCTCATAAGTTCTTTCTGATCTATGCCAGCACAGATTTAATCTCTCTCTCTCTCTCTGATTTAACATAACCCCTCTGCTGACTAAAAGCATCTCAAACTGACTAAGTCCCACACTAGAACTTGTGATTACCTGATTTCCCTTCCTAATAAATGGTACTGTTCTCCATCCAGGTGCATAAGCCAAAAACCCTGGGATTTACCCTTGATTCCTTTCTTTCCATCTGCAAGTCCTGTCAACTTTGCTTCTAAAATATATCTCAAACCTAACCTCTATCTCTGTCTTCATTCCAACTGGAGACAAACTATCATTGCCTCCCCTGCTTAGGGTCCTATTCTCTCCCTCACTGCTTCTGTGTCCACTCTTATTTGATTATTGTGTGTAGACAATTCTGTGTCTTCGCAGTAGCTGGGATGATTTCTTTTAAAAGATATTTCAGATCCTGTCACTCTCTTGCTTAGAAACTCTCAATGTCTCTCCATGGCGCTTAGAACAAAATCCCTCTCTTATGTGGGCTCAGCCGCTTGACCCTTTCCTCTGTTCCTTGGTCACAGCAAGCTTGTTCTTGCCTTGGCCACTCCTACTTTAGGGTCTCTGCTCTAACTCGACCCTCGCTCTAACTCGAACGCTGCTTCTCCTCAATCTTCCTATCGGCTCTTTCCTTCTTGTTGCACAGCTGAAATGTCACCTCCTGAGAGACAACCTTCCTTACCCGAAACCTGCATTCACTCCCTACCTCTTTTTAAAATAGTCATCATAGAATCTGTTACTACCAGACATTTCTGTATAAATCCTCTTGTTTATTATCTATCTACCCTCAACTGGAATGGAAGATCTATAAGAAAAGGCACTTCGATTTGTTCAAAGTTCTCTCCTCAGCACTGGAACAGGGCCTGACCATAGCTCACACTGATAGAGGAAGAGATGAATGAGTCTGGAGAGCACATACTTTAATGCCAAATGAGTTCTTCATCACTTTCTAATTGTGTCCCATGTATCTTTATGATTTCCTTAACAGGAATATAAGCACCTCCACCCAGGAAACTATTTATTGGTCTTTTATTTACAGAGCATGTAACTCATGGCATGTTAGCTCATACTAAGTACTTTATAAATGCATCCTCAGTGTCTACTTAAAAGTGGTTTAATTTTTTCTGCCCAGGTGGTGTACACCACAATGAACAAACTGATTAGGAAATGACTGTTTTACTCTGCTGTTCTTTCCTTTTCAGGTAATAATGAAGCTAATGTCTTAAGGAATAAAGTGTTCCCTCTGGGAAGTTCAGAAAGATTTCATTCTACTGTCTTTTGTAGGGTTGTCAGATTTAGCAAATAAAAATTCAGGATGCCCAGCTAAAACTGAATTTCAGATAAATGATCAATAATATTTATTATAAGACTGTCTAATCAATAATTGGGGTACACTTACACTAAAAAATATTTGTTATTTATCTGAAATTTAAGTTTGGGTGTAATGTAGTTTATCTGGCAACCTTATTTTGAAGTTTTTTTTATATATTTGCCAGATCTTTGTCATGGGTTACTTATAGGATAATGATAATTTATACATCTTTGGAGCTCGTATTAATTCTTTGAGGCCACTAATGTGCTCTTTTAAAATTGACATATAAGTGACATAAAACATTGTCTAAATATAAGGATGCATTTATATACTACAATGTGATCACCAGCACAACGTGAGCTAACACCTCATCACATCACTCTTGGCAAATGATGGCTTTAGTGATAAAGAACATCCATGTGATATCAGAGAATAATTGTTGCTTCCAGGAACAAAACCAACACACAGGGGACATGTGTCTCCTTTGACGTGTAAGTCATTATTGAGCCCCTTTTCCTGGATTGCTACCCTTTAGTGACCTTAGGCCTGGGGGACAGGATAACCTTTTTATTCCAGTTTGGGGCTTCCATTTGTAGGCTCATTTACACGGAAGTCCAAAACTGGAGTAAATACCATTCCAGGAGAGTTTCCTTTGGAGGACATTTGGTCATTTTCTTTATTTTGTCCCTTCAATTACTGTACTTACACTTCAATAGTGTTCTTGTAGGTCATGTTTTTTCTGAAATTAAGAATAAATCAAGTGCAAATGTCAGCATTTTCCCCTCACATAAAAATTTTTGTGGAGCAAAAGAAAAATGTGCTCTAAGAATTGTACATGTTTTATATCGCATATTCAAGAGCACATCAGACTGAAGAAATACATAAACGCTTTAAAATTCCCTCTGGGAAACATGTACCCCTTGAGTTTGTCCAATTCATGCAGCCATATTACACTAACTCTTCTGTCTTTCCTACTGCTGCCCCCGGGCATTCCCGAATCTCACATGAACTGTTAAGCTCAACAAACTCACTTCTGAGCTTTAGACAACTGGAGAGTCACAGGGAGCAAAATACATAAGTTACCCCCATTTCATACAGTTGCATTATTCTAGACCCTGAGGATACAGAGTTGGAAGACAAGTCATTTCCTGCAAGGAACCTCATTTCCTGGTTATTGTCACAATTAGCCAATGAGAGCATTGAGAAAACTGGAGAGTTCAGTCAATGAATGTCTCTTGCTAAACAAGAGTGGAGTATTTCAGAGGTTAGTCTAGGGTTCTAATTCTTTCCGGTCTAGGTTACTGTTGAAGTTATCTTGGAAGGAATGTCAGGGTCGCCTGAGATCGGTGAAGACATTTTTTCACATAGATTTTATTTTTTAAGCAGCAGTCTTTACAGTGGGTATGATATGTGAGGTAAAAAGAGAGAGATGATTACATTGCCAAAGTTTTAGATGAAATCACAGCCCTGTAATTGTGTTTCATCTATATTGTTTTCTATTTCATTAATGATGATTTTATGTAGTGAGTTGGTATGAGTATATCAGTGTTTCAATATATGCTACAAATATTTCCTTAGAAACTTAATTTTTTCCTTAGACATTTTAAAGCCCTTTTGCTCCATCTCATAATAATTTGTAGACATATTAATTAATATTTCTAATTATCTCTCCTATCTACACAGCCAGTTCAACCTCATTAAAGTCATTCAGTAATTCACAAAATAGCCATTAAATACTTAATAGCTACAAGATACTCTGCTAATATGATACTATGGGAAACAAGGTTCCAGTATACCTATAAATGATTATATTGGGTGTTACAGGAAATACAAACATGCAACAGTGCTAACACAACTCAGAAGTGGGAGGGACTAAGTCCATTAAAATTAAACCAAGAGTAAATCTTATTCTAGTTTCTCTACCGTTGTGGAAAGGACTCTGGAATAGATCTCAATGTTTTTCTACTTAATTAGTAGTGTAACCTCAAACTAGTCAATTATTCTGAACCTCAGTTTTCTTATCTATAAAACAGAATGGGAAGGCACATCTGGATTTCAGCCCGAACATTCCAAAGATCAGTTTGTCTTTGCAGTTATGAATCATGAGTAGTACTGCCTAGCTACAGTTCGGGGGAATGAATGTGAGGCTCAGGATTGGTAGGAAATTAATCATCAAACACTTTACCATGCATCTAAGTGGAGTCATGTATATAGCTTTCTAACACTATGTAACAAATTACCATAAATTTAATGACTTAAAACAATACAAATTTATTATCTCACAGTTTTCTTATGTCAGGAGTCCAGGCCCAAGTCAGTGTCTCAGCAAGTTGAAATCAAGGTGTCAACCTGGGCTGTGGTTTCATCTGAGGCTCAGCATCCTCTTTGAAGCTCATTGAGATTTTGGAAGACTTCATTGCCTTGCAGCCATCAGGGGCAGGTGCCCATTTTCTTGGCTGTCAGACCAGGCTCACTCTCAGCTCCTACAGGTCATCCACCATTTCCTGGCTCCCTCCATAAACATGGCAGTTTGCTCTTTCAAAGCCAGCAGGAGAAACCCTTGTGCTTTGACTCTCTTCTTTTATTATAGAAGTGCCCAGTGCTTTTCAGGGTTCACTTGATGAGGTAAGGCTTACCCCGGGATCTCCCTTTGGTTCACTGAAAGTCACCTGATTTGGGACCTTAATTACCTCTGCAAAATCTTTTTACCTTTGCTCTATAAGGTAGCTTAGTTATGGGAGTGAAATCGATCATACCCACTGTCTTGTTCAGACTCAAGGGAAGGGGAATATTGAGTGTGTGTACACCAGGGGGTGGGACTCTTAGAATTCTGTCTACCACAGTCTGCATTAAGAAATAATGCTGGCAAGTAAGAACCCCATCAAAAATGGAGAATTCAAACATGAAATGGGTCCTGCTGCTTTTCAACACTTGTGAATGAGGAATCAAATTCCTGTCCTAAATTAGCTCAAATAAATAAGTAAGGAAGACTGTTTTTCACTTGAGTAGTTAAAGTGGAATAGATGAAAAAGGTAAAGTCAGTTAGAGAAGGAAATGAGTTCAGGAAAATATCCTTAATCTCTTACATTAATGAACTTTATCATGAACTATTCTGTTAAATCAAAATCATTCAATCCACTATACACAAAAATAAAAATGGATTAAGGGACCCTCTGACTCTTCCAATGCAATCTCTTAAGTCTTCTAGCTTCTAATACTGTGTATTTAATTTCTAATAACATTCTAAATATTTTTCATAAGCAAGAAATTAAACCCAGTGCTTCACAGAATAGTGTTATGCAGATGTTTTAAATATCTTTAAGGAATGTATACCAAATAGGTGTTTTCTGAGGAAAGAGTTTAGTTTCAGAAGAGAAACATACAAAGATACAGTTGGTCAATAACTGAATTGGCCAACAAGGTTTCCATATTGGCAAAACTGATTTTGTAACTTACTGTGGATTCCTGACTGGTGATGAAAATGATGAACATATATAATTTTTTTCATTGGATGAATCCAAATTTTACCCCTTTCTTCTTTACCTACATCTCTCTGTGGCTTCTCCACCTCTTTCATTTTTCTTTGGAGCTCAGGGTCAGGAAGGGATAAAAAGGATACGGCAGCCATCTGAGACTTTACAACTAACACAGAGATAAATGAGGCTACTGTTTCCCCTGAGCACTGAACTAAAAACTAGTAGCTTCACAGAGAAACAGTAGCTGCCTTGCATCTTGGGTGGCTTTTCCTCGGTGATACATCACATTTATGATGGGCTGTGTCATAGTTCATTAACTTGCCTATCCTATTATATTTGGTTACAATGGGACACCACTCAAAAATAACATGCCTGAAATTGAAGACAGATGGCCAAGTAAAGGGCTAGAGAATTTAATATAGTCATTTACTATTTCCTTTTTTATTGTGCTTTTCTCTCCATTTATTATGAGTGCCATGTAAGGACATTTACACTTTTTAAAAATAGTGTCATTTCTTTAGAAATTAAACAACAGGAGTCATGAGGCAGGGCAAGTTGATATTCTTTAACACCACCAGTTGGAAGTGATATTTGCCTCTGGCAAAGTTGTTCCTTTCTATATTGGCACAGGTTTACAATTGCAGAAAAATAAAATGAAAAAAAATTATTTTAGTTCTGATTTGCAAGGGATTTATGTGGCTAAAATATCTGACTCTGAAAGGGAGATTCTTGAAATGGTTCCTTATTCGTGATGAGTGTAGCTAGATTTGTAGGCAATCAGTCCAAAAATAATGTTCATTCAAAGCAAAAGTATATGAGATGACAATATTCTGACTTTTAGCACATAGTGTCCTCCCAGACTTTGATCTAGCAAATTGGGGTTTATAAAAGGCACCAGACATATTTCTTCAGGGTTTGTACTCATCTCAATACCTTAGGGTCCAGTGCAAAGGCAGAAATGGATTTTTGGTGAAATCCCTTCTTCAAAATGTGTACACATATATCTCCACCCATTTTAAAGTTTATTTCCACAACTTTCAATCAGAACTAGAACTTCTAACATTAAACAGCTCTTGAGATACAATTCTAGGGACTGACATGTAGATGAGTATACCCAAGTTTTGCAAAGCTATTCATACGATGACATTCGAGAGGCAAACTGATTCAGAAACAAGAGTGGAAGGAGCCAAGTAATAAATAACATTCGAGAGGCAGTTTATATGCCTGGTTGTAGGAACAAAGTTTGCTTTTTCCTATATAATTTCATACTGGGTTTTGTTTAGGAAGACAGGCAATTTATTTGGTTACATTGACATATAATTATATTCATTCTGTTTTCTAAATGAGAAAGTGATAACTTTTAAAACTGTAGCAGAAATTTTTAAATATTGATAGGATATATGTGGATGTGTTATTGCGAGAGAGGAATAGCCACACAGGGTAAGGACAAACAGCAAGTTTTCCTTCCATTTACATTTCAATTCCCAAAGATAATTGTTTAGCCAAGATGTTTAGCCTTGATTGTTGGTCATTAGGGGTCACTAATAAAAGACTCTGTTTGGATTTTCCAAGTTTGTTTGAATCTGTACGCATTTTCTTCCAGGAATCCAGGCTACATCAATACTTGTACGTTGACTCTAGTGATGATAGCATGAAGTGGTATTTAAACTACTGGCCGTATTTAGAATTTGTGTGAACACAAAGACAACTGTGATTGATAAATTGATTAACATTGATAGTGAATACTTGCATGATGCATTTAAAAGGGGCAACTGTTGTATTTTGCCACGTCAGTATATCAGCTGTCCATGAGGAATACACATGTGTTATATTGACCCGCTAACAGGTATGTGAGGTGGTACAATGAATATAGGGTTTGATTGTTTTCGTCCTTTTTATTATTTTTTTACTAAACGAGTTTTATATACATACATGAGTGAAAGTACATAATGTAGTTTAAAATTTTAAAGAATTAATCATAATCCCATTACACTGAGATATCAATTGTTAGTTAAAATTTTAATGTATAATCTCCATAATGTGTTAAAGCTTTTTTATTAAGCAATCAGGTCTGTGATCCTTAGTTTATAATAAGAAAAAATTAAAAGAAACATTCTCAATGTCTAGCTATAAGGAATACAGTAATGATACATGTTGTTATGTGTAAGTACCTATGTGTCTTTATGCATAAGACTTATTTAAATGGCGTCAGACTATACATATTGTTTTGAACTTGTCATTTTCAATTAATAATATACTATGAATTGCTCTTCATATTAACAAATACCAATACATATTAACATTACTTAGGATGGACAGTATCACAATAAATGGATATATCATAATGTATTCAACTGATTCCTTATAGTTCGGCATTGAATGTAATTCCTTTAATTATTTTTCTGTTACAAACAAATGAAAGAGAAGAGATGTGATTCCCTGAGGAAAAGCTTTAAAGTTTGTGCTATGGGTGCTAATTTTATGGATTAGTGGGAGATAGCTTTCATGGGCTGTAATCAGAGGCTCTCACGAAGAGACTAGAGGAGAGGAAGCAGAGGAAAATAGCACCATTATGAGCCAAGCGTTGCATTAGGTACAGGACAAACATTATTTTTAAATGTTTTATAGGTGTTTTCATTATTTTATAGATGTATCAACCATAGTTCAATAGAGGTTAAGAAACTTTCCCAAGGTTGCTGTAGTGCAGGGCAGCCTGTGGGGTCTCTACTCCCGCTCCCCACATAAGAACGCAGGATGTGGCTAGGCCAAAAAGGAACACCCACGGAGCCATAGGTAGGGGAGTCATACCGCTATAGTCTCACTGGAGGCTGGAGACACACGACATGCGACCTGCTGTCCGCTTTCTGCCAACCCACCGACTCTCTTCTCGACTCCCTCTCGACTCGACTCCCCAGCGCAGCCGCGGCAGTTATATCAGTGGCCAATGGCTCAAGGGTTACGACTGACAGCCAACTAGCCACAGCTGATGGCCATCTACTACCCAAGCCAACACCTTTCCACGTGAGGCTGAGAGCCTGGAAACTGCCCTCCTGGCTCTGTCCCCATAGTTGCCAAGTTAGTCAGTGGCAGAACTACTCAATAGCATTGTAATGAGATTCACAATCTCATCATCATATCTTCTGATTGGTGCATGCACCACCCTGAGCACCCACTTACAACACCTACTTACAGAGGTGTCACCTTTTATGTCACAGTTCATATGATGGTTTCGAAAGTTTTTATGTAAATTCCACTTTGAAGATTAAATGCTATTTTAAATAACATATTTATATGATATATATATATATAATTATATAAATTATATATATAAATTATATAATTTATATAAGATATTTTAAGTAACAGGGTACTTGCCCATGTTAGAGGTACTTTCCATGGTTTACCCCTTTGTAAAGTAAATATAATTTTGCATGTAACTGATTCATTCTTTTCTTTTCTATCTTTCAAATTTATTCTGTCTTTGTACCTATTAGTTTGTTTTACATTGGGGCACATTTGTCAGTCTCACTCTCTGGTTATTAATCTCTGTGTTCCAGATAATTATTAAATCTGGAAATCTCTTTGGCATTTGGGGAAATCAAATTTCATGGTGTAAAGTATAGGTTAGAAGCAGAAAAGGTCAAGAAAGGAACACTGTGCCTGTGCCCGGAGGTGGGAAACCTGGTTCCTGGTTCTGACATAGTCACTGATTAGCCATGAAAGCTAGGAAAATTTAATCAGTCTCTCTCTACTCAGTTTCTGCCTGTGAAATAAAAGACCTCATGATGTTGTTGTGTACAAAGAGAAATGGTAAATGTAGAGAGTTGATATTTAAAGAACTATTAAGTGCCAGGCATTGTACTAAGTGCTTTATACCTTTTATAGCAAATTGAATACTTCCCAATGCTCATATAACCTATTATGAATGCTATTTGGATGTAATGGAGCCAGAAAGATAGTGTCGAATCAATGACTGATTAGAGACAGGAAATGAACAAATACATAATATGGAAAAGTGGTCAGGATCAACTGTCTAATGCTGAAGGAAGAACAAAGGGCAGGACCAATCATCTACATCTAGAGAGAATTAGTTGACCTTGGATTTAACTCCAAAACTGACTTGTTACAATTCTTGGCACTAGTTCTATGAAGTCTCAGGTTGGAAGGGGTTAAGGAACTGCCCTGTGGGTTGAGATATGATGAACAGTAGGAGAATCTTGAGTGGCAGTCAGATAAATGTGTGGAATTCAGTGATAACTTTGTGGAGATAAAGGAAACCTGTGAGTAATTGTGGCCTGAAAAGAACCTGGGGAGGAGGACAGGGATAAGAAATTCATAACAAAAGAGCATGTGTAGTGTGGTGGGCGAAGGGCCAGGTGGAATTCAGTCATGACTTTGTGAGAAGTAAAAGCCAACATGCTCAGACAAAACAGAGAGATCCTGAAGGGAAGAACAGATTAATGAAAAGTGTAAGAGGGAGAGCGAGTTTGAGTCCAGGGTTATCAGTAATTGAGAAGAGATGGGGTCAAGACGGGTGGAAGGGTTATGCTCTTGGAGGGTTGGAGGAAAGAAAAGAGAATTAGAATTGTCATCAGGTTTAGAAGTGATGGTGAGAGAAAGTTGAGGCCTTTAGGAAATCAAGTGATGACAAATCTATGATTTGTAGGTGAGTGAGAATATCTGGGAACAGTTGTCAAAAGTAAGTGGGGGAGATGGTATTTAGTTTCTGAAATATTTAGTTGAATGTTCAGAGATGGGTTCATAGGAGTAGGTCGGGGTATTTCTTTTGAGAGTTCAGTTTGGGTAAGGGAATCAAGATTGAGAAATAGAAAGCATTAGAAGAAGTCACTCCTGGAGACTTTGTTGATAATGCAGGCAAAGGTCCAGGGTAGAATGATTAACCCTACCTATCTGTACTACTGTCATCATCAGTTCTGTTCATTCATTCATTCATTCATTCATTCACCTACCCATTCAGCAAGTTTTTGTTAGATATCCATTTATATCCTAGTCATTGTGCTGTGTGCTAGAGATACAAGATCAATAAGAAATAGTTTCTGTTCTTACGGGACTTATGATTAGCAGAAAGATACAGACACATATTGGGGAAGGGCAAAAACAGAGCATTTCCTGTATAATTACAGAAGTTTATAGAGAGTACAGTGGGGCCAACGGAGAGCGTGGCCCACCCTATTTCAGGGCTTTATAGAGAAGATCTCACATGAGCTGAGTGATGCAATGAGAGATGCTGTGCAGGCCGTGGGAAAGGGATGGTTGTTCACAGCAAAGACAGCAATTTATAAAAAGTTCTCTGTGGAGGTACAAAAGGCCCTGCCTTCTCGGGGACCTGCAGGCATCTCAGAGTAGGGAAGATAGAAGAGCCAGAGCTTAGTGTGCAGCTAAGTCCAATTCGTCTAAAACTGTACGTTGCCATTGCCACCACACTGCCAGCTGAAGACAGTTTTGGTAAGACTGATCTGTCTTTCTACCCCCTAGTAAGGTACAACTTACACATAGAAAAAACACACACATGTATACACACGTTATCTCTGAAAGGAAGAGTCTTATGTGTTCAGGTGGTGAACTGTCCCAAGGAACATAAACAACTCTTGAATTCAGTCATATAACCAAGGCAATAGAGGTTCAGTTATATCACTTCTGAGTAAAGATTGTCCCCAAAGAGCCAAAAAGTCTTATATCTTATTCATCTTTCAATCCCAGTGATCTCAGAACCCTGCATATAGTAGGAATTTAATAGTCAATTAAATTAAATTAAAAAGTGAATAAATAAAGCAATAATCATAGTATTGAAGTTCTGAAGGGAAGAGGGGAAAACCAGAATAGTAGTCACAACAACAGTAATAATAATAGTTAGTAATTATAGCTGCAATTTAATGAGTGCTTACTCAGTCTTACCATACAGCCAGCACTGATCGTGCATTGTTTTATTTAATCCTTCCCAACGCAGACTGAAGTAAGAAATATTATCTCCACTTTCCATATGAACACACAGGCTTGAACATGTTCAGGAGATTACTCAGGGTCACCTAGGCTGAAAGGTATGGAGCCATGTTGGATTCCAAGTCTGGCTGTACACGCTACGCTCTGAACTACCATAGTGTAATAGCTATGGCAGCATTGTGTTGTTGAAAGAGGCCTTTGCAGCTCAGTGATTCTCACCCAGCGGTACTCATGTTACCAGTGCGATGCTGATATCATCTGGTCTGCAGTTTTCCTAACAACTGCCAAAAAAGCCTGTCCTCTACTCCACGGTGTCACTGCCTGTGTGACATGCTGATGCCAGCTGATTCTGCCTGTTCACAGAGTATGCATTTGTGCCTATATATAGCTGATAGGAAATTGATATAATTTGAATGTTTGCAAGTTCTTCTACTGCTAATGAAGTCAACACTAACTTTTGGTAATCCATTCTAAAAAAGCCTTAGAGTGAAAAATGAGTGAGATTCATTTATAACAACAATCATTTGACTAAATGAAACATTGGATTTCAAAGAATGATACATAAATGCAACTTTTGCCTCTGTTCATGATAAATTATCATCTTAAAATAACTAGTAACTTAGGAAACATTAGGGTTGAATTATATGATATTATTGAAACTCTTCTGATCTACAAAATAGCAATTTCATACAGTTCAATCTAATTAAACATTAATGCATTTTCAGCAGATATATATCTTCTGGTTTTCACGTGACCAGTGATGCCATTGTGATCCCAGATATCATATGTGGCTGATAACTGTCAGCAAGTTTTGTGAAATAGAAATTCAGTACTTAAATTTTCATTAAACACACAGTTTCATTTTTTTTAGAGTATCGCTGCTGAAAGGGTTTATCGCAAACACAAAATAAAATTAACAAACAGTAGAATAATTAAATACTTGAAGATTAACACCATTCAAAGTTCTGACAAAAACCACTATCACAAGCAAGTGTGTTCTTTGGCAGAACAGCTTGGCCATTGTTTCCTGTACATACTTACGCACACCTAACATC
Organism: Rhinolophus sinicus; assembly: GCF_036562045.2. Taxonomy (NCBI): domain Eukaryota; kingdom Metazoa; phylum Chordata; class Mammalia; order Chiroptera; family Rhinolophidae; genus Rhinolophus; species Rhinolophus sinicus. The sequence continues at coordinate 110,713,802 of NC_133757.1, forward strand.
ATTTTCCACACTCTCCTCTGGCCTTGCTCAGTGGTGGCCTGGTCTTTTGGTGTACCTTGCAAACTAAGCATGGGTGATGGCATGGCAGTTTGGTACACCAAACAGCCCACGGAGATAGCAGCATCCACAGCTTATCTCCTCACCATCTGAGGCTGGGTAGAGTTAGTTGTCCTGAGCTGTCTGGGTCCCAAGCCACTTATTTCTGTGAACTTTCTGCACACTATTCATTGAAGTGTTAACTATGTTACAGATGAAAAGAATAGGGAAAAGAGAAAGGGTCACTGATGGTCAGCTTTCAGATTTAATCGTGTGTTAAAAGTAAGAACTCTGTTCACTTACATTCACCTCACAAGTCGTGGATGAGACCATGGCGGAAGCTGGTAATACAAAATGTAAGTAGGCTAGACCCATCCTGCCTTATTTTAATGTGGCTAGTAGTAATAATAATACTTTGCTTTTTTTAAAAAAAATGAGAAATCCTTTTGAGGACAAATGCTAAACTGAAACGGACACTGGTTTAAGAGGTGTAAACCAAGAAATGCCCTATCAAACCAGAGTATACTATCATCCTAATTAGATAATTAGTCATTCATACACTTCACAAATATCTACGTAGGACCCATGAAGTGAATGTACTTTGTTAAGAAACGCAGATATGCAGAAGAAAATAAAACCATTTCTGATGAAGAGTACACATAGTTTCCAGGGGTTAGTTGTGCCAAAATCTGCCTCCCTGTGGTTTTAGTTCCTTTCTTGGGCCAATATCATATGCCTTACCCTCTTTGTCTTCCAAATGATAGCCCATCAATTCCTGGAAGATTGCTCTCAACTTCTCTATTCCAGTAGTTTTCAAATGCTTGTGTTCATAAATGTCACCTGGAAGCTTCTTTAAGAAGAATATCCCTCCCTCAACAGACACCCAAGATTCTGATTTTCTAATTTGCAGATGGAGCCAAGAAATCTGTATTTTAAAAAGCATCTCAAGTGATTCTGACCCAGATATTAGCCAAACACACTTTCAGAAATGCGATCTAATCCTTCTTGGGTCTGAGATAAATATGTTGACGTTCACTCTTCCTCAAATATGGTATCTTCTGTGCCAGGGCTACTTGGTGGCCATTTTTAAATATGTTCTAATTTGTCACCATCCTCTTTGGATTGTGGTAGCTAGATTAAATGTAGTCCCTTAAAGCAACAGCATCCAGAAGAGCCACTGCATTCTACGTATGATTCAGACATGATGTTTCCATCAGTGTAGCCTAAATATGGTCTTCCTTTTGTGCATTAAAATCACAAGTTATATCTTTCCTATCTTGTATGAAAACACTTGAGTATGATATCTAGGCAATGGAATATTTATTTAAGTGAATTCCACAGTAAGTCCTGCTTTCTTTCTCAAAACTCTGAAATATAAAGTCAGTCTGATATGCTCTGTTTCTCCCGTCCTTCTTTCCGTCCCTCCCTTCTTTCCTTCCAATAGAGGTTATTGCTGGCAGAGTCTCTGCAAGGGAGTATGATACCACCAGATACAAATCATTCTACTCAGGTCTCAGAGTAGCCTTCAAAGAAAAACAAGTTCCATACCAGTCAGAATCTGAATGGAGGCCAAGAACTTTCAACATATTTGGAAGGCCAAACCCCTATAGAAATATGGTCGTTAACCACCTTCTAGAGAGGCCATCAGTTGAGAATGAAAGTGAGTTGAAATTTTGTTACTGACAAACTCATCACTAAATTCAGTGTTCAGGAGTTTATACCTATAGCAAACCTAACTCATCTGCATGAAGAGAACACCATAGAAGAGTAATAACACCAAAAAGGGCTAATTCAGAGCTATACAGATTTCCCATATGTTTAATGTGGCCACAAATTCTTCAATTCCCATTCACAAAAAAGCATAGTAAGAATTTTAAATGTGTAATGTATCTGAATAAAATAGAGCTATCAACTGAAACTGAATAGCTTGTGGGCTATCAGAATCAACGCAACATTTTTCATATATATTTGTGAATATGTGACTTTATAGTTAAGCCAAAGTCAACCCATTGCACTTATACCTTAAATTGAGAACACTGGCAAGTCCCATGGGGAGAAGAAGCGAAGCCATAAATGAGGTCCTGGTTTTCTTGTATATGCAACTGTAGGAACAGGGGAAGGAAATGATATCCTAACAGTCACAGAGGCAGCTATGCCAAAGTCATTCCCCTGAGCACTGACATAAAAAAAAAAAAAGAAAGAAAGAAAGAAAGAAAGAAAGAAAGAAAGAAAGAAAGAAAGAAAGAAAGAAAGAAAATTCAGTTACACTATTTTCCTTTAAACTCATATTGCTTCGGTGAAGACAACCTTAAAAGAGTCAAGAACAACTTGGTCAAATGTTTAAAACTGTCCTCAGGGTTTTGCCTGGTCCTTTTCGTAAGGAAATGTGGGTTGTTTTTGAGCCCTTGGCAGGCCCAAAATTAGATTTAGGAAAGGAAAAGATATGTTATTTTTATTTTACAAAAAAATGAATACTAAATAGGTACCCTTGATTATTTGATTTCTGTTTTCAGACTACCTTATTATAAATTTTATATTTGGCCCTCTGGAGGTAATCGTTCCTAAAAGCAAAAGATATTTTAGTGTCAAAATGCTCAGAGAATGTATGTGCTATCCATACAAGGGAAATCTCTCACTGACAAAGACCCCTCTAATATTTTTTAAGAAAAGGAATACCTACTCTATTCAAATAGACATATCCACTCATTCTTCCAGGACTTATTCAATAATGGAGTCTCTTTGCATTGTCCAACACAGTACAGATTTTGTTGTTAAAGAAGCATGGCAGAGAATGTAGAAACTGCTGAGTTTGGCATTCTCAGAGAAAAGTGAGGTCCAGAGACTTGCTTAAGATCACAGGGTAATTAATCCCAGAATAAAAAGAATGCAAAAGAACTTTTTGAGTATGTTGGTTAGACTATACACCAAATTAATGGTTCACAATGTCAACGTTCTTTTCATCTGCAAGGAAAGAAGTTCATTGGCCCATTATCTGGGCTGGGTTCCTCCACATTAACGTATGTATGTGTCTATGAAACACTTTCTCAACCAGTGGGCAGAGCTGGGGAAGTAGGAAACCTGTGAAACCCTCTCCTTGGCCATCCTAGAAACCCACCTCTCCCACCTTCTATTTCAGTAATAAACAATTATCACTCTCTGCTAGCCTCATCAATCCTCTGAAATCACTGGAAACTTGTTGGCCTATTTCTTATTGTACTCAGTTAGCGAGACCACTCTTCACCCAGTGAATGTTCAGGTCCAAAAGCTGAGTGACACCGGCCTGTTCCCCTTCTGTGACTGTGCACATTCCAGCAGCACCAAGTCCTGAGGATCAACAGATAGCCCTCCCCACCCGGTCCCTCCCACTCCCATGGCCTTAGGCTCTCTCCTTCTCTTGGGATACTATTAAAATAGATTTTTAAAAACTGGGTCTCACTTTTTCCCATGCCTCCATGTACTCTCCAAAATACTTCCAGAGAAATTTTTCTAAAATATAAATCTAATTCTCACTATGTATCTGCTCAGAATGCATCAGTAATTTCCCTATCGTTTACACAACTAAGTTCAAACTCGGTGTGGCATGGCATGTGGTTTCTCTGTGGTCCAGCCTCAGCCAATCTGTCTGATCTCTCATATTTTAATTGCTAATACCTCTCCTCTTCGCTCTTCCACGCCCCATCCAATATCTATATCCATGCCCAGTACTGTTCCCTTCATTTTATGCCTGTGGTAATATTACTCCCTATGCCTAGAATGCTCTCTTTTTCCTTCATATCTTGTCCCAATAGCAAATACCCATTCGACTCTCACATCAAGAGTTATTCTCTATATGAAGGCTTTGCCTTCTCACCTAGATGCTACTGTGCTTTTTCATTCTGTCCACAGAAGTCTATTCACATAGGCATGCTCCTTTTACATAGCCGTTCTTGATTTTATTTCTGTGGCAAATTAATGACTGATGCATTTTACATGTGTGACATTTCATGGACACATCTATAATTAAGAACGTGTGGACTGTAACTTCACCCATTTCTGTTCTACTTAAAAATAGTATATAAATATATAAATGATGAAGAGTAAGTTTCTAGTTATATATTTAATATAATTTATAAATGTCAGTGTTTTACTAACAAAGGTGCAATTCACCCCACTAAATATTATGTCCTCTTATTAATTTAACCCCTGTATCATTATGTAACACCTTTCTTTGTCTCTTATTACAGTCTTTGTTTTAAAGTCTATTTTGTCTGATGTAAGTATAGCTATTACAGCTTTCTTTTGATTTTCATTTGCTTGGAATATCCTTTTTTGTCCCTTCACTTTCACTCTGTGTGTGTCCTTACATCTAAAGTGTGTCTCTTGTAGGCAGCACATAGATGGAGTCTTGTGTTTTTATCCATCCAGCCACCCAATGTCTTTTGATTTGAGAATTTAGTCCATTTACATTTGAAGTAATTATTGATCGGCATATGCTTGCTGTCATTTTGTTAATTGTTTTCTAGCTGTTTTTGCAGTTCTTTTCTCAGTCCATTATATTTTAAAGAAATTTAGGAAAAGTGAAAAGTCTTTAATATTTAGTCACTTATTTACAATTTCTGGCTCTTTTCATCCCTTGATATAGACATAGTTTCCATCTGTTGACATTTTTCTTTTACCTGAAGAACTCTCTTTAACAACATTTCTTGTAGAGCAAGTCTGCTGGCAACAAAGTTTTGTAACTTTTGTTTGCCTGATTTTTCTTGCATTTTAGAAGTATAGTTCTAGAACCACTTTTTCCCTTCATTTTTTTCAGCACTTTAAAGATTTTCTGGCTTGCATAGTTTAATTCAAGATGCCATAGTCGTTCTTACCTTTGTTCCTCTGTACATGATGTGGTTATTTTTTTCTGACTGCATTTCTCTTTATTACTTGTATTCAACAATATGATTATGACATGCTTAAAAGTGTGTTGTTTTTTTTGTTTGTTTGTTTGTTTATCATGCATAGTGTTTATTGAACTTTTTAGAATTGTGAGTTTGTACTTCTCATTTGGACAATATTCAACTACTCCTCAAAATTTTTTTTCTTCTCCTCCTCTACCCATCTTTTCAAGATTACCATTATATGGAAGTTAGCTTACTTGATGTTTTTCACAAGTTACTGAAGGTCTGTTGATTTTATGTCAATGTTTTAGTTTGTGCTTTAGTTTGAATAGTTTTTATTGCTATGTGTTCAAGCTCATGGGTATTTTCTAAGTGTCTAATCAGCTGTTAATCTCCTTCAGTTACATTTTCATTTTAGATATTATATTGTTAAAGTCATTATCTGCTAATTCTACCATCTCTGTCATTTCTGAGTCTGTTTCTTTTTGCTACCTTTTCTCCTAAATGTGGATCATATTTTTCTGTTGCTTTCTGCAACAATTCATGGTTCTTGCATCACGAGAATGCACCAGCTCACCTGGCACTGTCTGTGAGGGACTTTTTAGCCAGTAAACAAATAACAGGATTGGAACACTCTCCCTACTCATTTGACCTAGCCCCCAAAGACTTCTCTATTTACCAAAGATAAAGGAAATAGTGAAAGGAAGACATTTTGATGACATTCAGAACATCAAGAGTAATACGATGACAGCTCTGTTGGCCATTCCAGAAAAAGTGTTCCAAAATTGCTTTGAAGGGTAGACTAGGCACTGGTGTCGGTGCATAGCTTCCCAAGGGGAGTACTTTGAAGGTGACCATAGTGATATTCAGCAATGAGGTACGTAGCACTTTTTCTAGTATGAGCTCATGAATTTAATTGTCCGGCCTCATATATGTACATAAAAAACTACCTATTAAAATATATTTCTAACACAATAGTGCTCACAATTAAATAGTACATAAAGAGTTGACGTACCATCTTTGGAAAGCTGGCAATTCCAGAAATTACGTATAGAAGTCTTCTTTTTATTTTCAGATTTTCTTCGAATCTGTTACTTTGGTTGTGACATGATCCTATCAATGTTGACAAAATTATTTGCTAGGGTGATCTTCCACTCTGTTGGCTATGGTGATCCTTCTTGATGGGTTTCTTTTCCCACCCCCAGTTTCCCACCCCCAGACGGAGGTCTGTCAAACCTTAACGTTCTCCTCTTATCAGTTCTCATTACCTTATTTAACACTCGTTCCTCATCCACTCTTCACAATACCTCTTCTTCATTTGACTTCTGTGACAGCACACTTTCCTGATGTTGCTTACCGACTACTTCTCAGTATTTTCTGTGGGCTCATTATCTTCCCAAACATTAAATTTTTACTCAGGACTCAATCCTGTGTGCTCTTTTCTCTGACTGTGGTCATGCACTTGGTGGCCTCAACCATTACCATGCTTTTAATACTATCTGTAAGCCTGCGGCCCCCAAAGATGTATTTCCAATTAAGATCTCTCTCTCTTAAGCTTCAGATTCTTATATGCAATATTTTGGAAAGCACCATTTGGATTGCTCAATTTAGGAAACAATTATGCTCCAAATTTCACTATGGTTTTTCCTCTACAAATCTGTTCCTCATCCAGTTGTTTCAACCCACCTGCTGAAGCCATCAATGTAAGAATCATCCTTCACGTTACCTCCTTCTCCCTCATCTCCCTCAGCCATAAGCTAGTTCTGCTGATTTCACCTCCAAAACATGTCTAGACTTTGTTTACTCCTCTCCATCTCTACTGCCACCCCTCTTCCTGTCTTATCTCACTTTCAACCCTCCCATCACCTTTGATGTGTCCTCCATCACTAGTTTCAGTGATCTATTCTTAAAGTACAAACTTATTTTAAGGATAAAATATATTTTAAAGCATAAAATATAAACACAAGTCATGGCCCTGTTTTAAAACCTTTCATAATTCACCTAGAGTCTAAAACCAAATTTATAACATGGTGTTTTGCAATTAAATCTCAGCCACTTAGGGCTGTTTTCAATTCAAGAATTTTGCAAGTGTTTTGTACTTTATTTTGTTAATTTTTATTTACGTGCCATATATCAGATTTAGTGAGACTTTCAAAGAGATGTTATCTATATTACTCAGGGTTCTGCAGAGAAACAGAGCCAATAAGATGTATTTATATATATTTATTTTCATAAATATGCATTTATAGATATATGATAGACAGATGGATAGAAGAGAGAGATTTATTCTAAAGAATTGGCTCATGTGATTGTGGAGGCTGACCAGTCACAAGATCTGCAGTTGGCAAGCTGGAGACCCAGGAGAAGAGCAGATAGAGCACTTACGATATAAATGTCAGCAGGCTTGAGACCCAGGAAAAGCCAATGTTTCAGTCTGAGTTAGGAGGCAGGAAGACAACTAACCTATGTCTCAGCTCAAAGACAGTCAGGCAGAAAGAATTTTCTCTTACTTGGCCTTTTTGTTTTATTCAGGCCTTCAACTGATTGTATAGACCTGCCCACGTTAGGGAGAGTAATCTACTTTATTCATTATGTTTGCCCATTGAAATGTTAATGTCACCCAGAAACACCCTTACAGACACACCCAGAATAATGGTTGACCAACTATCTAGGCGCTGCATGGCCCAGTCAAGCTGACACATATAATTCACTGTCAGGTCGTGTATCACCTGCAAAATTCAGTAAGGCCTCCGATGCCCTCATTGTTTTCCTCATTGCACAGATTACCATTTTATTGATTTGCTTGTTTGTTTATGTGTTTATTTAGTGATGTGTTTGTTTAGAGAATGTGGGTGAGCTGTCTGCACTGTGAGTTCATGGACTGTAAGCTCTATGAGGGCAGAGCTCTTTCCTGCTTGTTTCCTTTACAATTGCATATGTACTGCCTAACATAGCACTTAACTATCTTCCTAAGATTAAAATTGCAAATCGTGTTTAGATCACATTTACTATAGATGCTTACATTTACTATAGACGTAACATTTAATTATGCTACCGGCTTTCACCTATTATACCAGTATAGTAACATCTACTTGGCATTTTTGATCAATTCTATGCCAGTATGTGGATTCATGAAGTTAAGTTTTTAAAGTTGAATTTTAAAATTTGAATTTCTGTGGCTGCAGTAAATTTTAGTAGACTAAAACAAGTATGCAAACACATTAAAAAACTATAAAATTGCGTATGAGATATCATGGCCATTAGTACTACTTTCTAAGAGGAAAGAAGAGATTTTCATGTTCAAATACAGTTGGAGAAAACGGTGTAGGGTTAGAATCTTGGATGTCCAAGGGAAGCATCAAAGGAACTCAAGGACTTCATTATTCTCCTAAGGATATCAGCATACAATATGGTCCTATCTCTACCAACACGTGGGTGGAGCTGTAGCTTGTGGTTTGTCCTCTCCACTCAAGACTGTGGGCATAGAAACACCAGTGCTCTTGACTGCTGACTGTACACTTCCATCCTGTGGACACACTGCGGCCAGCAGAGCCAACCAAGAGTTTGAATGACTGATAGTTCAGGTCAGCAGTCTTCAAAGGAATCAAATCAGGAAGTTTGGCTTCTCTCCTGGCCTAATATTTAGCAGACCTTAACAAAAATGTGTGTGTGTGTGTGTGTGTGTGTGTGTGTGTGTGTTACACATGTACGTGAAATTTCTTGAACAAATAATTTTTTGACTTAAAAAAAAAAAATTGAAGAGGAAATCATGGTCTCAATGACCTTGATTTTTTTCATTTCAAAGGCATTATGGACCTTGGCTCATGTCAACCCTGGTGAATATGACCTGATCACAGGCATAGTCAATTTTTTACGAAAACGTTTTGGATCTTTCAAACTTGATATTGATAACTGAAACTGAGCAGAGAGACATTAGCATCTGGTTTTGATGAATGTGGTCTGCTTGTACTTTAAAGAAAAAGCATTCAGGAAAAGACTGGAAATTCCTGCTCAGAAAATCAAAGTCTAATACAGTTTTTCAATACCTGATACTTGTATGTTACAAGTGACCTTGGAGACTTTATTCCACCAATTCCACATATTTTTTAGATTATAGCATAATGGCGTTATGCTTCATTTTAGGATATATCTAGGTTTTTGTTCTAGAGGATTTTTTTGTATACTAGTTTACTTTTATGCCTTATATATAAAGATGATGTCTTGCTTGGAGAAAAATCAGATACTCTTTAAAAATTGGTTCTCTGCACCACAAGAAAATACCAGCTACCAAAATCAAAATGATTTCTACCATTTCTTATTAAATTAGCAAAAAGACATCACACCCAAGCACGATATGTAGAGTGATTTGTCACATTGTAACATCCTCTAGTAGACTATAATTTTCTAACAACAGTAGCCATGTCTTTTCCATTATTATATATTCCAAAGTATATCTGGCCCAGGGCCTTGTGAATTGCAAATCCTCAAGTCAACTCAGAAAAATTAATAAATGAATGCTTCCTAAAACAACTGACTGTGGGTGGTGAACACACAATGCAATATACAGATGATGTATGATAGAAATGTACCCTTGAAACCTATATAATTTTATAATCAATGTCACCCCCATACATTTAATTAAAACATTTTAAAAACAACTGATTTTTAGAAATTTAATTACAAATATATTGAACAATCATTTTAATAAAGTAATTGTTTTAACACCTGAGGGCTTATATTTAGTTCTATAGCCAACTTTAATACATCTTGGATTTTCTCCTTTTTCTCTGTGTTATGCTGCCTAAAATCAATGCTATCAGAAAAGAAAAGGGGAAAAGAGAATAAAAGCCAATGTTCAATCTTGTATGTATTACTTTTTCTGAAATAGTCTGGTAAAGGGCTGTTTTGAGAAAGCAATTAAAGCCAGTGGCTAAAATGAGGCTTGGGGATTATCAGTAGACATCATTTATCAGTGTTATCCCTGTTGTACATCAAAAGAGATAATCAGGAGAGTCTCTGCTGGAGACTATATTGGCTGTGCTAAGAAAATTACTGTACCAGCCTGAGGAAGAGTAAAATCATTTGTGCATGCAAAATATCTGCCTGCTTTAGGATTGAAGTATATGTCTTTCTATTTTTCTAATGAAAGGTATGGGATAATTTGAATGTAGGTAAAATATTATGGTTCCAATGTTGAGTGTTGTAATAAAATGACCTTTTCTCTGCATTTCCACTAATTGGCTTTTAAGATGCTTTTGATGTGGCTGAAAAGGTCAAAGATCAATGAGTGGCTTGTTAGTCTAAATTGTTTATTTTATCAGAGGAAAAAAACCCCACAAGCTATTGAAAAAAAATTTTTTTGAAAGAAATACACAGTCTATTTTCATCTGTCAGGCTTCATAATTTTTCATTGGGTCCACCAAGCATGGGATGGTCTAATCAGGAAATTATCAAATAGATTGAAGAAGTATAACAAAGTTTTGTGCTGCTATAAATATTTGTAAAGCAAAACTTTGGAAAAATCCATGATACATTTTCTGTTACTAATTTAAGAAATCCAAGGTATTTCTCAAATTATATGGTATCAAATTGCCTAAAGAAACTTGGTCACCCTGTCATCAGACAACTGCCATTGTATAATTCAAGAAATTAATCAAATTTGTGCTGAGAAAAGGTGAATAGAGAGTAACATAGCAGAACATTGAAACAAAATTTTATCCAATTTGTAACTTTAAAAATATTCAATCAAATATAATGATGTTGATCATGGAGGAAATAACCAATATGATCTGACCTCTCAGAATATTATGCTTACATTCTTATAAAAACAAAGGAAACAATTTTCGTTATTGCCAAGAACCAGCTCCCATGTAAACCACTGATTAAATTCACTGAAATCTGTGCTCATTATGTTTCAGGATAGAGATAGGGAATGTTCCGCCTGCATAGTACGAGCTTGTGCTTAAATTAAGCAAGAATCATGGAGTTTCAGGCCAAGGAGGGCAAGACTAATGACCGATTAGAAATAGTTTGGGTCTAAAGCAAGGCATTGGCTCATTAACCCTTAATGATCTTTTATCCAAAAGAAATGCTCTAGGCCAAGGGCCTTGGTTCTCTTAAATAACACACAGAGACTGAGAGGTATGTCTGACAGCAGGTGATGTTTTAATAGTTACAGTTAACCAAGTGGAATTCTCCTGGTCATATGGAGTTGAGTGTCCCAGGTGATTATACGAAAAGAATTGGCAAGTGTCATGCTGTCACTATAATGGCAACACCCCAATTAGGTAAAATTTCCTTTCCTATTCATTTATTCTATTTTACTATGTATGTATGTATGTATGTACGTGTGTGTATGTATGCATATCACTTGTTTATTCACTTATTTAATAAATATTGTTGAACACTTACTCAATAACTAGGACTTTGTTAGATGCTGGGGAAAATGACGTTTTCCAGATGTTTACAGTTCTGTTGGGGAGAGACATGTAAAAGGCAATTTTTATAAACTGTTATAAGAGAGGATTTAGAGGCTACTTTCTGAATAAATGGGATGGCAAGCAATCCAGCATTGGGAAGCATCAGAGAGGACATGAAATCTAAAACTAAACTAATATGGTAATTGGTTTTGGGGGCAAGGTCAAGGATATTCTAATTAGGGGAGAAGCTACTACTACAGGAGACAGAGAGAGAAAATGAGCACTGGGTCAAAGAAGCTAGAGAAGAAATATTTTGACCACGAGTTTATAATTACCACTGGGCTATTTTAATTCCTTAAATTTGCTCTGTAGTGCAATGGACAGATTGTTTCTTATCCCAATCTGTTTAAATACTTGCAGTAGCTGTGAACTTCAAATAGATCTAGCAATTGTATGATACTTAATCTAAAACATAGTTGGAGAAAATCCTAATAGACCTTCACACTTAGCATTATGTGACTCTATTCATTCCCCCAAACCCATTTCCTTTAGCCTCTGTTTGGGAAATCTTGCCATTTTTTTTAGCTCACAAACAGACTAGAAAATCTTTTCCTTAATATGTGCAATAGTCATTAATTTATCACAAGCTGTGGGCATTTTAGTTTAGTTTACATCAGGAAGTCTAATTTAGGCTTAGCAGTTCATTAAGACAATTATTTTCTAACTTATTATTTGGCTTTTCTTCTCACAGTAGAAATTGCCTTTTATTTATTTTGTAACTATTTGCTTTATGAGATAATGGAAAAAGACATTAGGAAAGTGAAGAGTAGACCAATGGGGATGATATCCCTAAAATAGACTAAATTTCCAAAGGCTTAGGACCTCCAAGAAAATATTAGTTTCGAGGCAAATACTGCCTACTACCTGGGATTATCCAAATGGAAAGCTGGAGGAATTTGTAAAGAGCTAAAGAATTTGTAAAGAGTTTTATGCTTCTTAAAATTTTAGACCAATGACAACTTGCTTCAATTCTTTTTTATTTCCTCCTTAAGTAAAGATTGAAAATAAAGAAGAAGAATGAAAGATAAGTAACTGCACAAGACAATGTTAAAATGAATACACAGGCCACAGGAATATAGTCATTATGACATCAATTATGTGCCTACATTCACACATCCACAGAAAAATAAATAATGGGCTTACAGAGAATTTGATATCACTTTCAAAATATTTCTCTGTATATCCCAATTTTCTACAATACAAATTCATTACATTTACAACCCAAAGAATAATTATTTTGCTATTAACACACTTCCTTCCTTAGTTGTTTTCAAATAAAGTCCTTGCTACAGTGCTTATTTCTTATCGTTATCTGTGGGGTAATAACTGATTCACATTCTCATAACAAATACTGAATGTTTATTCAAATTTCAAGAAAATTCTTATAGTCTTCTGAATTTTTTTATTTGGGGTAAAATTGTCTTGCTAAAAAGAGCTACTCTGGATTTCTGTATTTCTTCTGGTAACACATTAATTTAGAATACATATATTTTTTTTTTTTTTTAGTATTTCTTTCTTTGAGTAGGAGAACCCGTTGTCAAATGACGTCTTATGATGACCTCAAATATATATATGCAATATACAGTCATGTAGTTGAAGGGGCAGAGTTTTCTCTCCTGGCTGCTCTCCCACCTCCATGCCATCCCCACCTCCTCCTGAGGTTCTCAGGAACACTATTTGAAAAGCCCCTACTTTTGAATAAGCCATAACTTGCCCCATGAGTTTTTTGAGGTTAGAAACCTTATCCTGAATCATGCAATCCGAAGAGTTTTTGGAAATTTCGGAATTTGAGTATCCTCAGGATTATTGTTTTGTTTCCTCCACCTGGTCCCTCCCGCACAATTTCAGGAAACAAGTCTTCTGCACTCAGAAAGCTTTGCAATAGGAGATTACACATTCATTTACCACTAGATGAGGTGGAAAGAATATCTTTTCAAATCCTCAGAAAGTGTTATGTGTCTGTAAGTCTCACGTGTGCCTTTGGATGTAAATCCCCAACATGTGTGAGCTCCAGGATTCGAGGCAGGAAGGGAAGGACTGAGTTCAGTCCAGTTTCCCTACTGACATATATTTGCTACCATCCCCTCTGTCTTGCAAAATCAGGTGGGAGAAGGTGATAGTGAGTCTCTTCTGAGAGTCAGAAATCCCACACCTAAACCGTAGCCTGTGATCTTACTTTTCGGTATCCAACAGAGGAGAATTTGACTTAAGATAATTTTGCTCATGGGCACACTGGGTGAAGATAGAACCTGTAAGTCTTTGGCCCATGTTTCCAGCAAGATGCCTTCCAGAACTCCAGACCACCTTAGGGCAAGAAGTGATCCTTGTGAAGCTCTGTGATTCCAACGCAAGGGCAACTGAAAATATTTCTTGAGTTAATGAATGGATTAATATGCACAAAGTAAGGAGTACAGTTTTGATCTTTTAATCAAACCATTTGTTTAAATATATAAATATTTAATCAAATCATGGCTAAATAAATAACTGACATAGCACCCATATAACTAATCTTGGTTCAGAAATGCCAGTCTCCTGAATTTGAGGGGTAAGTCATATTTACCTATCCTTAAAATAAATACCTATTTATTACTAATTACCACCAAATCTGAAACTCCCTGGCACTCTGTTCAAATAAATCAGACTTAATGAATTACAACGTTTGCAGAATATAATCATCAGGAGACTTGTGCATAAAACTGTTTTCTGGATTAGTAATGTTTTTAGACTGACAATATATGTATTACACTTCAGGAATCCACGAAGGACGACAACCACGGGCATTTCATTCAATTAAAAACAGATTGCACAGGTATCCTAAAACAAAGTGTTTAGAAGCCTACACCCTAGGTAAATGATGACGTGCGAGTAAACATACAGCGTTAAGTTCGTTTTGTGTCCCCGCTGAAAGAAAATAATGCTGCGTAAGTTGCCTGGTACCTTTTGCTGAAAACAGTTGCTTGATAGAAAAGTAATTACTGTGAATAATTTTTAAAAAGAATGCTCTTAGCATTTCAGAAAAAAGCTAACTGAATAACCATTAAATTTGTTTGTAAGTAGGCATGAGCGTGACTTCAGACAAATGTGGTGTTTCTCGCTTGCTGCATCACCCCACAGCAGCAAGTGGAGCCACGAAAGAGTTAATGCTTATGCAAAAGTGCCTTTATTCCCATAGAAGAAATAACCAATGGGGGGAAATCTAGCTGCCTGAGTAATGGGAAATATATACAGAGGCCATGAAATCTTTAAGATCGGACATTGTAGCATCGTTCTTTAACTAATGCTGGATGGCAGGCAACTTCTGTGGAAGTGTAGGTTGAGCATATAAATAGTGGAATACTATAATTCATTATAATTACATTGTGTTGAATAAAAATAAAAGGAATTCTTCTTGACTGAAAACTTGGAACGTTCTTATATAGATTTTAATAAGGCGAAATTCTGACTGTTTCAAGACCTACCCATAAATCAGAAAAAAATGCCTACAGCAGTCTGGCTGCACACGGTCTAAAATATAACACACAGACTCCTTTCCATGTCAGCTCATGAGCGTAGAGCAAGTTAGCAGCACCCGAATACCAAAGCAATACAGTTTGCTAATGTACAGATGGTTGAAAAACTTCGTTTCACCCTGAATTACAGCCTCCCACCCCAGCAGACTGTGACTCGGAACAATACAAATATCTTTAAGATCTGTTTTTGTCAAAGATAAGAATGTGGGGAAGCTTAGTGTTGTAGTATAGTCGCTGGCCAGATCTGATAAAAAGTTAGTCATTATAACAAATGAAAGAAAGAAAATCCTTCAGTAGGCTGTAACGACTTTGTGCTCTAATTCTACCCGCACTGAGAGGTCAAAGGCATACCTTCCCCTACAGCCATATATGGCCTGAGGGCCATTGGACATTTTTTTCCCCCCAAGATGAATGTTCTGGTATGAGCATGCTCTTAGAATCCAGTGACGTTCTTACTCAGGGTGGTCTGTAAATATTCTAAATCTTTGCTTACTATATAAAATTACAAGAAAGTGTTATCTTGCATCACTCACAAGCACTAGATTCCTTAAGCTATGCAAAACCTACTAAGAAATCATTCTCTTAAAAAAATTAAGATGTTCTCTCTCTTTTTCTTTCTTTCTGTTTTTAGCTAGCAACTGTCTTTTGGCTCTGTATGTTCTGGTGTATATAAAAGGCGTAAAATGTTATGCTTGTAAGTCAAGTATATCATTCAGTTTTTGCTTTAAAATATCTGAGAAGATCAGTTTTCTGCATGCAGTTTTGTCTGTCTCTCCCTGTCTGTTTCTTTGCTTCTCTCTCTGGCTTCACGCTGTGTTTGCCTCACTCTAAAAGGGAGATTTTTCTCACTTTCCCTACTTTCTGATCTTTTATCTAAACTACCCTGAGTGCATGAGTAGAAAACCAAATGAAGATGGAAAAGATTTAAAAAGTCATTTAAATATATATCCCAGTTATTCAGGAAGAAAGGACAATATAGCTGGGGGAGAAATAGACCCATTTTAAAGTAAGTGTATGAATGAGTGAGACTAATATTTCGTCAGAGCTTCATTATTGGCTACGTTGGTGTTTTTTTCGTTTTTGTGTTTTGTTTTGTTTTCGTGCTTGTGGTATAATGAATTGTATTACTTTTAACTTGATGATGAGATAGAAACCACAAGGTTGAATTAATACTGGCACATGTCCCAGCTGGATCACACTGTTAATGTCATATGGCCATCTATTAGAATTCCCTCTTAAATTAATATTATCTGGGGAACAACTGTTGAGAACTGGACCCATAGCTGTACACTCATTCAGCTTCTAAGGAATTAAAACGATTTTCCTGCTTGTGACTTGTTTTGGGAAGGCAAAGTTGTACATTTTGCTTTAACACATGTAATGTTGTTTTGCCAAATCAGACATATTTCCTCATGGGATGAGATTATAATGGCTGTTGCAAAGTAGTTCTCTTGAAACCTTCTAAAACAGATTATGTTCTTAAAAAACTTGATTCTTGACTTTGCATGTTTTAGCACTGCATTCCATTAAACCTGTGTTTGAAGTTACTAGGATTTGCTAAAATATTTGATAATGCCTAAGCAGATAAGAGATTATATGCTTTATGTATATAGTGGAAGGATTTGTTCCAGTTTGGATCCAGGGTATTAATTGGCCACCTACAGTGAACAGTGTTTAATATTTTGCACCTACCCCCGCACCCCCCGTCTCACTCCTTTCTTGCAGCTTTTCAGGCAGAAGAGCATGTAAGTATTCTCTGAACTAAATTTGCTAACTTTCTGGAACACATTTAAACAATGTGTGCTACTTGTGTCATATTACATTAACTTCACTTCTCATGACAAGTTGTATATATCTGTAATAAATAGCCCCTGAGGGATCAGATCAAGATTAAGGGAGAGAAAGTACACTGCTTCAGTTAAGTAATTTACAATATCTCAGTAAATGCTTGCAAAGAAATGTTTGCATCACTAGAGCTGGTTAACAGCACTGTGGACACTGATGATTGTAGTATGTTAAACTCTCCAGTGGAAAGTTACAATTACTTGGGCTCAAATTTTAAAAAATTTAACCTTTAAACTCTATATACTGTTTGATATTACATGGTCCACCATATCATAGAATGTTTACAACAGAGAATCACCAGTTTTAAACAGACCAACATGAGCACAGGGCAATGGTGGTGGTTGGGGGAGGGGTGATGCCCCAAAAATCATCTCCTCAGTATTCATGAGGTTGAGAAGAAATCCTTATTTGAAAATTGAAAACCTATCTTGGGCATGCTCGTTTCAAATCAAAGTATTTTTAATTAGAATAATACAGAGAAGAAAAACATACAAATATTTATGGATAGCGCAGAGTCAAGTTGATAAATTGGGTCTGACGGACCAGGGCATATGTGGAGTTATAGTCACAGACCATGTAGGGAAGCCTACAAAACCTCTCGCATTACTAATGTGAGACTAAAATAGTCCACAATGAGTGGGTGAGTCCTGAATTTAGAGCCTGCTCAGATTCACCTGCAGACAGGGAAACCTGGTATCACAGGATTTTAAATTTGGTCCTTCCCCTCTTCAGATTTGTTTAGTCCAATTCCACATTTGAATTTCAACATTGAGTCACTTCTGGATGATTTGTGTTTGAATGATATTCAGCAAATTATGTTTGGGGATTTGGACAGTTTTCATCCATTTCTATGGCAAGTAGTTGGCAGCGATGTCTTGTGAAACCAGTACACTTAACTATAAGTCTCATCGTTCAGGAAAGTTCTCAGAGAAGTGATTTTCATCAATCTACTTCAGAATTTAGTCGATTTCTAGAAGGAATTGAACAGAAGAAGCAAGTGAAAAATCTGAACAGCTCCCTGCCTTTGCTGAGATTTCATTGTGAGTTCCTGCCTGTGATTTAGTTTGAAATGCACTGAACATCAAATGCACTCTTATACAAAAACTCAGAGGCATGAGAATAGCAGGCACTCTTATATAAAAAATGAAATTAAATGCCTTTAAAACACAAATAAATAAATAAATAAGATTGTAACAGGCATGCCTCAGCTATGATGGAAGGTATCACAGGTTTTTTAGCACCATCACAAACACAGATGGGGCATCCCTGGTTTATTAAAATACCACAAGGCTCCCAGAGATACCTGAGCCCTTTGGGTGGGAATTCGAGTATCCTGAAGGTCCACAAGGGAAAGTCAGATAGTCCAAGGAAAGCCTTGAGGCGTTCCAGGAGGGCAATCTTTAATCCAGCTGCTGCTTGCTGAGGCACTGAAGTTCATGCTGACTGGGTGATGGATGGTTCTTGCTCCGATCAAGGTGATAAGAGACGACTCAGTCATGGAAGGGGCCCCTTGGTGGTCCTCTGCTAAGAGGTCCCACGTTTCTGTCCACCTCAACCTTTCAGTCTTGTTCTCACTGTGCCTCATGATAGGCTGCCTGGAAGCAGGTATGAAACCCATCTAATTTCTTCTACTGTGTTCTCTTTCTGGCTCAAGGAAAATTTCAGAGAAACAACAAAAACAACCTTAGCTTTGAGGGACTATCTCTTGTCAGCTACAATAGTCTTAATAGATTTGTTTTGGGAAGTCAAAGCCAGGAATATCAGTAGCCTTTCCCCTCTGCTTTTCTGTCTTTCCTATCCCTGATGCAATGAATTTGCTAGAAGGAGCTGAAGGGAGGGATAGAGAAGATTGATGGAGCACAAGAGGATAAAAGGGTTAATGCTCTTTAAAAGACTATGTCCCCAGTTATTTTTTGGGTTGTCTGTGATTTTCTTCACCCCCTTAGACTGGATAATTGACAACTCTTTGGACAAATGAGTGTTTCCCTTGCTTCCTAAAGTCTAGCTTAAAAAAAAAAAAAAAAAGAAATCTGAGATTGTTTCCACTGAGGTTTTTGTGGGTTCAACAGATTATTGAAATCTCTAGTGCAGCTCAGTTCATATCTTGTACCTGAAAGGCAATTATTGCTTCTAACAGATGTACCACTGGTTGACTTCTTTTTAAGAGTTTAATTCTAATTGTCTTATTTTCTTGGTGTTATTTTTATAAATACAAAACAAAGCTATTCTCATTTTCAATTATGTATGAACTTCATTTTTTAAAAGCAGTAAAATAAAGTTTATGCAGAGTAGTGAGGACCAACCTGGTTTTCTGATACCTGTTTAGACTAGATTTGGGGGATCTTTAATAATTTTAAGACATGCCATGAAATTATCTTTTAAAATAGCACCTCCACTTAAAAAAAGACATGAAAGTATACTTACCATTATATATCACTCTAATCTTCAAAATAAGTTTACACTGAGTGAAATTTTACAAGGTATGATAGTTTATGTAAAATCAACTACAAAATGATAAAAACCAACAATTTGAAAGATTCTGAGAATAATTAGTCAGGAGTATATAAACACTCATTTTACTGCTCCCCCCCCCCTCCAGTTTTTCCACCATTATCATTCCCAATTTATAGTTTTTTTTTAAATGAAACACAGAACTATAATATTCCAAAGTTTTCAAAAATGTATCTGTTTTTAGCAAAATAAACCTTAAGTTTCCCAACTCTATCCATCTGTCTCTTAATTTCTGGTTCTGGTTTCGGCTTCATGTCAAACCATATTTTCCCAGGGGAATAGGTCATTTCTAGATAGAGAAATTATTTATTAACTAATTTAGTTTTTAAAAAATAGAATTCTATGATTTTTCAGGATCGATTAATTTTTTTCTACACCACCTGAGGAGGTTTGACAAATTTCTAATTTTGTAAGAATACTCTCCAGTAGTGGGTGAAGTCTGCAACGTGGTGCTAGAGTGCACTATAAATAATGACTTCTTCAAGGTCTAGAAAAATGAGTATTCCCTGAGAGGGCTGGCCTAACTTCTTCCCAGTTAATGGCATGGGGAGAATAAGGATGCTTGTCCAGACTCTCTCTTTCATCCTCCTCAATCAGTAGGCAGTTCATGAGCAGGGCCTGGTTGCAAAACAAGGTGTTACACTGGACTCTAATCTGATTTCTAACCCGAATGCTTTCTCTTGCCGTGAGTAAAACACTTAGCAAACTGCTCTTCTTTCAGTTCTCCTGCTGTGAGAAGGCGATATGATGATTATCTTTTTCTTTCCTACAGTAGTGTGAGGAGCAATATTTAGTTAAAGCTTGAAAAGTATGTTGACAGTAATAAGATAGCATTTCATAGCAAATTATTCATGCTCTTATGGCTAACCACCCACTGAAATATCTTCATAGAACATGCCTGAAGTAATTTTGGTATGTGAGCAAAAGATTCTGGAGATTGCATTCTCTCTCTCTCTTTTTTTTGGGAGGGGGAGGGGGCGGGGCAGAAATTTTAATTTCTCCAGAGTAAAAGAAAAGAGAAGAAATGATTGACTTACAACAATTTTGTAAATATACCGTAATAGAGGTAGATTTTTTTCCCTCATTCAAGTCTTCAGTGCTGTTAAGGTTCAGTTTGGAGGGAGAATTTTAAGTGAGGTGTGAGTATTGAATAAGTGACAAAACAATTTTATGAGTTTCTTAGCAATACAGTTTACAAATTGGTATATATCCAACTATAAGTATATAAGATATTTTGACATCATTGTATCACTTTCACTTTGGGACTATAATCTTCATTGAAACCTGGTTTTGCCATGTTTTCAGAGACTTCATTTCTTTTTTTCACCTCCACCCTGTGATGCCAGTACAAACAGGGAGTCCCCTTGACCTCAAAGGGAGCTTTGTGCTTAGATTCACTACTTTGGACATGAAACAAATTGAAAAACAAGGGGGGGAGGCATGAAGTTCTAAATTCCACCTGATTTAGTTGGCTTAAGGTCTACAGATATTTCTCTGAAATGCTGTATTTTTTATTTTTTCTTAATGATTTTGTTTTCATTATAAAAGCAAGAAACAAACAACAAAGAGTGGATTTTATACCCAATGCACAATACTTCGTGCCTACGCAAGAATAAGTTCAAGTTTCTATGGTGTTCTGTATACACCCGGCTTCCCTGTCACGTACACTTCAGAAACCTGTTCCCTCTTAGTTGTTTTCTTTTTGAAATTTCAATGAAAATAGTCTTAGAGCTGTATCAAGTGCAACAAAAATAAAACAAAATAAATTGCAAACCCACCACGAATTCAAGAATTATGTGGACACCATCTAAGTTCCTTTAACGTAAGATATAAATCCAGAGATTTCTCATGCCATCATTTTGTAAATAATTACAGTTCTGCTGAATCTGTTGTATAAAGTTTACATGGGAGGTTCAGCACACCCTTGCTCTTGTTTAGAACATTGGGAACCACCAGAGAGCTGTTGATATATGCCTGTGCTGTTTCAGTGCCTAAGACATCGACTACACGGAGCATAATAAACAGGGGCATAAAGACAGGTTTGTGCAAGCCGTTTGGAGTGACCTTTTTGGCAGCTGAAATCCATCTTGAGTACATGGTGCTGATGTGGACAGACATGTAAACTTAGTCTTGTTACCACAACTACTAGTTCTACAAATATACTCAGATGCCCAAAATGTACATCACTCTTAGAAAAGTGATTTTAAATGGAGAGTTGTAGTAGAGGAGCAGCAATTCAGATAAGATCGAAAACCATATATTACCAAGGAATCTCTGTGATGGAGTGAACAGAAGTGTTGAAAGCACGGAGTTAGGTAGATTTCATCCAAAAGGCTATAAAGCTAAGATCCTCTCGATAGCATGTGTAGATAAAAAGGTATAGCTGGTGGTTTAAAAAGAAAGAAAGAAATGCATTAGCTGCTTGCTTCTCAAAATCAAACGACATAAAAATGGCAAAATCAATGTGTCTATAATAGTGTGTTTAAATATAAGTGCAGATAGTCGTACCTAATAATTTGAGAAATACAACAGATGTGTGTGTTGAATCTGGACTAGTGTGTTTAACTGGGCAGCAGTTAAACTTTAATCCACTATTGAAATATCTCAACCAGTCAGGTCAGCTTGGTCTCTGACTCCAACCCTGCTCTCCCGGCTTGCCTGATCTTCCTAGGGCAGACTGATGGGAAGCCCTCTGATTTATAATAGCAAGCTGGCTTTGGCCTGTTCTCCAGCCGTAGACATACCAGTGACATCAATCTTAGTCTCCCCGTGTGGTTGATGCCTCAGAGCACTTGGATTTCCTAGCTGTTGATTCAGACAAGCCTCTTGATGAATCCACTGCTTGCCCCTTTGGAAATGACTCACACCTTCTCAGGAAATGTTTCAGGCTAATCTTCAGTTATTATTTGTTTGAAAGCTTTGAGGATTGTTGACCAAGCATCGTTATCCCATCAGTTAATAGGAAACCTGAAATCACTAGAAACTTTACATGGAAAGCAATAGCAGCCATGTGAAGAATGCAGGTTTGGAAATAAGGGTGCTGCTGCGTGGGAGGTGGGGGTGGATGATCTGTTTATTCCCACTCCTCTGGCTGTGACAACGAGAGGCAGATGTTGTCTACATTCCTACCTACCCGCTTGTCCCCCAGCCCTCACTTCCTGCTTATCAGTGAAGAGATGATGGACAGTGATCAGATTGATAAATTTGGGGAAAGAACTGGTTTTTCAGAAACTGATCTTTCTCCTCTCTATTTAGGAGCCAAATGCTTGCAGAAAGCACAATCTCTGATCTGATTCTCCATGTTCTAAGTATACACCACCAGGGCTCCATGTAGGTAGGGACCAGGCCACCATGTGGAGTGGCCTTTGGTTGTGGAGTTGTGCCTGTGCCTAGCTCAATTGATCAGTTTAGTTCTTGGGTTCAGTATTAAAAAGCTATTCTCCTACCTAGACCTTATCAATTAAAAAAGTGGCATTTTAATCTGCTTCTGCCTTAGTGCTTGTTTTCTTTCTTCACTGAGGAACTTGTGAAGAAAAATACATTCTAGGAGGAAAGGGTATTTATTTCTGGGTCTACTCAAAACCAAGCAAAGAGAACTGAAACATTATTAAGGCAAACTTGTTTACTGGTACACTTTTAATAAATTCTAAGGCAGTTAATATTTACAACATATGAGAATCTACTACTAAAATTGTCCTAATGAATTGGTATTTACAATTCTTCCAGTAGATGAGGCATGGTTCTATTTTACTGGGAAAACCTTTCTTAAACCAGTTGTAAAAAAAAAAAAAAAAAAATGGATTGAACTGACCAATCAGATAAGAGTCTTCTGTAGAGTGGCCCATTCAGCAAAAATCTTTATATATTTATCCCTCTGCCTACTGTTGTTAAGTATAAGAATTGAGTAAAGTTTATGTTCAAAGTATATGGCAAATGA
The DNA here is from genome assembly GCF_036562045.2 of Rhinolophus sinicus. Lineage (NCBI taxonomy): Eukaryota > Metazoa > Chordata > Mammalia > Chiroptera > Rhinolophidae > Rhinolophus > Rhinolophus sinicus. Next base: position 110,736,981 of record NC_133757.1, read on the forward strand.
CCAGGTCTCTTCATGCTTAGATACAGCTTTAGGTTCAAAGGGAATGGATGAGTTTATAACCACTCAAAACAAGGGAACCATTAAAATAAATAAGTTTGGCAACTTGGTATTCTCTTTCCTAATTAGTTTTCCTTTGATATCTATTTCCAAGGCCAGTTTTTCTAGTTACAAAGCAATGTTTTAAAGAAACATAAAGGTGAGAATTAAGGCAAATGTTAGAGATTTGAGAATGACATATATATATATATATATATAAAATCAGTCTCTGATCAAGAAACTCCCATCTTTAAGATCTCAAATGGTTTTTAACAGCAACAAAGATAACTTATTAACAGAGTTGTAGTTGCATATGATACTTGTTAAGTACCAAAGAAAGAGAACAAAGGCATAAATCCAGTTCCTGCCTTTTAAAAGGGAGCTCCTAGCCTCAGGCAGGGCCAACAAACCTTTAAGGGACAAAGATCACTCAGAAATACCCCTGTAGGCAAAAAGACTGGACACAGTGTCAGTTAGGAATTACCACAGGTAGGTCCTTAATAATTGAGATGTAAGGTAAGGGTGCCCAAGATAATACAGGAGTCTATTTCTATCTCATGTACAAAGTCCAGGGATAGAACCCAGGAATTGTTCAGAAGCTCCACAATATCCTCAGCACCCCAGGTTCTTTTTACTGTTCCTGTTGTATCTTCCTTAGTGCCCATTCTCAAGGCCACCTCATGTGTATAAGATGGTCCCTGTGGCTCCAGCCATCACATCCACATTCTAGGGAAGAACAAAGCTAGGGGAGGAGTCAAAGAACTGCTGGAACTATTGAAGAACTTTTCTGGAAGCTCTGCTCATCAGTTTTCTCTGATATGTCATTGTCTTCCCGTATCTGTGAGGAAGGCTGGAAAATGAAAATATATATCTGGTTACATTGCTTTAATAGAGGTAAAATGGGTATTAGGTACCTATTATCCAATATAGCAGTTTCTGCCTCGGGAACTTGAGATGGTTTCATCAAGTAATGCTAAGTGAAAGGGGAAAAAAATGTTCTTCGATAATAGGAAAACACAAATTTCACAATCTAAAAGTTTCTCACCATCAAGGCAAAATAAATATCCCAAAGACCTGCAAAGTGACATGAAGTTAAGAAGCAAATGTGGCAGAATGTAAAGAGTGGAGAGGTTGAGATTTCAGTCAAACTTCCCATCTATGTTTAGTATCAAAGAGCAGATATGGTCATAACCAATAATGAAGATGGAGACCCTCATTTTGGACAAAGAAGAAAATATTCTTTCTAGTAAAACTTAGATTTCCTAAATATACATGTTAATTTTGCAGATAAAAACCTTTCAAGGTATAAAGAGATGGCCATCTACCAGGTTTTAAACATATTTTAAGGAGTGAGTCTTCTAAGGCAGAGCTGCAAAACAATGATAGAATTCCTGAACCCTAAGACATATATGGGTACTGAGACATTGTATGATAAATGATAATAACAATTATAGTAGCAAATGCTCCGACAGCGTGTACTGTGTGCTCTACTCTCAAAGCTTTACCTTCCATTAAGTCATTTATAGAAGATTTAGTTAGGTAGGTGTATTAAATACATGAGAGTGAGGCAATGACAGATGATTTCTGATGGCACTTCTTGATTCTTACTGGTAGCACCCTGATCTGAAACCTATGGTACAACTTCTAAAATCACAAGTCAGATTTGACCTTAATGGACTCCAGCCCTAATCTTGGTTGACACAGAAGTGCAGAGAATGTCAGCATTGATTTCAACGAAGTTCATCAAGCTTTTGTTCTCATGCACCTTTGGCAACTTTTTAAAAAGCTTGGCTTCCCAACTTGTGTCCACGAAGACCTCTAAGCTACTTAATGAAGGTTTATTCACTTGTGTCACCATTGACATCATCACGGCCAGTCCATTCCTCACTACCAATTGACTAAAACAGAGAATTGTGTAATAGGTCAGTTTTTATTAAATCCATATTCCACAGCCATGTTCAAAGACTCAACAAAGGAAGTCAGACTTAGTCCATGTAAGATTTTCATTGGCAACATGGCTAAAAATCATCACTGAATTTTCTTTCCTTGGCAGCACTGTATCTAACAGTGTGCTGATTGACCAAGATGCATAAAATTAAATCCATAAGGCCAGGATGTCTTTCTGGAGACTGGTGGACAGAATGAGACACCATTCTATCAAGCATCACTCTCAAAAACCAAAGCTTTTTCCAAAGCGGTATTCGTGCCAATCTTTTTTGCCGCTCCAAGACTTGGATCTGCTACAGGAATTAATTCGGGCTCTTTAGTAATTCATCAAAATCACTTATGCCATTAGTTAACATTAACTAGCAGGAGTGAATTAACAAAAGCCTGTAATGCAGCCAATCGAACAGCATTGAAATGGAGATTACTCCCTGGGTGAGACATATGTGGAGAAGAGATGACAGCAGAGACCACAGTGGCCATTGTCTGTACAGTAAACCACACTGAAACAGCTTAGAAGAGGAAGAAACTGAAATATCCTGCAACAGAATTTCAAACTGGAGTAGCAGATAAACCAATGATAGGAAACGCAGCGTTAAGGCAAATTATTACTACAAAAGCCCGTACTCTGTAAAACTCAGGGAAAGAGCCGCTAGCTAGCTGTGATAGCTTTTGCTGATGATGGCTACAGTTTGAAAACACTGGTCAGCTTTCAGTGGGGCCTGTCTTGAAGTAGCCATCTTTTAAGTCACATTCTGAGTAGACGTCAATTGTTCACAATAGAGAATACGTATTACGTATGCATCCATGTATCCATACAGGGTTCATTTATACTTGTTTGTCATAGATATATCAATTTCAAGAATCCAAACTCCCAATCCTGGTGTTCCACACCTGCCATAATCTTGAATCAATCTACCTATTCAGCTTGTCTTTTATGCACTGTTATTTTATTTTACGTGCTAATCTTATCTGCATTATCCCTAACAGGGATTTTGATCCACGCCAAACTAGTCTCCTGACTGTCTTCAGTAGGCAACCCAAGTACTGTTCTAATGTATGCCCCTGGGTAGAGTGCCTTTCCTTCTTCTCTTTAACTTTTTCAAGCTCCTCGCTAACCATCTTGAAGACTATAAAACAATGGCCCTACATTGATTATATCCTGCCGTGATCTCTAATGGAAATCTACTGTCATCACCATTCGTTGGGCACTAAATCGTAAACTATCTTGCATTTTTTATTTAGTAGTGAGCGCGTCTCTTTTATTTTTTTCCCCTCCTCCAATTGGATTGTAACCTTCACATACGGTCGACAGGGACCATGCATCCCCTTTTTTTTTTTTTTTTTTTTACTTGCGAGAACACCTAAGACAGAGCTGTGCATGTTCTAGTTAGTAAACATCACTCTCAAAACCAAAGCTTTTTCTAAAATGGTGTTTTTGCTAATCTTCCATGCTGCTCCAACACTTGAACCTACTCCAGGAATTGATTCAGGCTCCTCTTTAGGGGTTCACTTAAATCCCTTGTGCCAGTAGTCAACACATACTAGGAGAAGTGCATTTGGGTGCTTTTCATGGTGTTTCTCAAAACACTTGACTCTATTATCACAGGTTCATTCATATCACTCCAGGAGGATGGCAGATTGGATGCTGTTATTTGCATTTTAAAGATAAAGAATGTGGAGCCTTAAGATATTAAATGCCTTGTCTAAGAATATAGTCAGTGGCGAAGCTGGGGTTAGGGCCTATATTTCCCATTCTCAACATTATGGGAAAAAATAATTTGATGTAAAAAGACATAATCATTGGCAATATCTATCTGGATTTTCCACATTCCGATTTTGCTGTGAATCTGCAAAGAAAACATCAGGTTTTGTATTTTAGAGGAATTGCTGTGCAAAATAGTTGGGCCCCCTGTTATTCACCAATTGCTCGATTGTTCATTTTCCAACTATTTTTGGTTTCTTCCCCCAGGTTTACAATGAAACTCAGAGTTGGTGAGCTTTCAAAGTGAAGCTTCTTGCAGAGTTTAGCTATCTGGTGGCATTTAAGAGTATTAAAACTGCCACTGATGATTTCTTTTTCTATTCATTTCCACAATACAAACAATGTTATTAAAAGTAAACTGTCAGAGATATGCTTACAAGTTGAGTCTCTCCCATCCTGCCCCACTTCCCTTAATACAAAGGCACAAGAAGTGAGTGGGCAAAGGATGGGGCAGCTGGCTGCCGCCAACAGCTTGCTGACTCCTTAATGGTGCTTTGTTTGCATCATTACCTATTACATCTGTGAAAGCCTTTTCTATTTGCTCTGTCAAAGCCTCATTTTTACCTTCATTTAATGGACTGCATCAAAAGCAGAGGCCTAGCAATGAGAATGACTCTACTTCTATGCCCACTCACCCTTCCAGGAGCCGTCCCCTTTTACCTTTTGTAACACAGGCAAAGAGATCCACTCAGGGTCCCACGTGGCTCTTGTCCACAGTGTGGTGGGGGGGTGGGGAGGAGTCTCAGTGCTCTGAGCTGTAACAAGAAAACTAGGACGTACTTGGAACTGCCAGATTAAATAAAGACACCCAATGAAATTTGAATTTCAGATAGAAAACAATTTTTTTTTAGTATGAGTATGTCCCGAGCAAAATTTGACACACATTTATACTACAAATTATTCATTGTTTTGCTGAAACTCTAATTTAGATGGCCATCCTGTGTTTTTATTTGCTAAATCTGGCAAACCTAAGTGCACCATTCGAGACCTGCAATGCCCAGTTTTTTCATAATGGTCTCAGATCAGTGAGCCATTTGTACAGGAAGTCCCCTTGCAGTGGCGTTCCCCTCTCTCCTGGATGTAGTTGCTCTGTCAAAGGAAAAAGCGTTAGAGCAGTGATACTGTGTTTCCCCGAAAATAAGACCCTGCCTGACAATTGGCTCTAATGCATCTTTTGGAGCAAACATTAATATAAGACCCGATATTTATTATTATATTATATTATATTATATTATATTATATTATATTATATTATAGACCCGGTCTTTTGCTAAAATAAGACCGGGTCTTATATTAATTTTTGCTCCAAAAGACGCATTAGACCTGATTGTCCGGTTAGGTCTTATTTTCGGGGTAACATGGTAGGAGCTTCTTTGCCTTCTGGGGACTGCTTCAACTGCCGCTCCCTGTGGGAAGCAGAGAAGAATGGCCCATGTTTCAAGGTAGTATCACAAAAATAGCATTTCTTATGCAATATTTTAATTGTTACTAAAAAGAAATTAGACTTTTAGGCACTGCATATGCCAGTAATTGCTTTTGATACTATATATTACTTAGTTCAGAAATCTTTTTTTTCTCTAAACAAAAACAAAAACTCACAGGACAATAAGGAGCTTAGTATTTAGCAGCATAACCTATAATTGAAAAACAAAACAAAACAAAACTGGGCTTGAATTCTAAGGAAAGTACTGGAAGTGCCATTGAAGAAATCAGCACCTTAGAGCAGTGATTCATGAAGAGTTAGTTTTCATGTTCATGTGGGTATATTAAATCTGTGTGCTGATGAGAAGGGTAGAAGCTGCTCATTATGCTTACAATTTATAACCAAGATACATTAGAGAGATGTGTCTGTATATCACATGCCGATATTATATGGCTTGGAATCTAATAATCATTTCTCAAAAAGGTTTCTCTTTTTTTTTTTTTTACTGAAAACTAAACAAAACAATTCCCAGATCTTTCATAGACACAGTACTAGTTGTAAAAGAATTGTAGAGATGATTTTAAAATTGAGATACATCTTATTCACCAAGTCTAGTTGAGCTAGCCCGACAATTAATTTAAAAAAAGAAACCCTTCATTGAATGGAATTCACTTGTTTGAGTGTTTATTGGGTGCCCACTATGCATCAGGCGCTGGTTGGGCACTAACGATAGAGCCGTGAACAAAACAGACCAAAATTTCCCTTTCATGGAGCCTACTTCTATTGGGAGACAGAGGCTCATATGTAAAATATATATTTTGGTGCATAGTATTAAGTGATAAGGAGAAAAACTAAATGACAATGCTTTGGAAATACAGTTTTCTGTCTAATTTAATTATTTGATTAACCATTTGTTAAACAGAAAATGCCACTTAAAGATCTCTTTAAAAATTCTAAATACTACGCATTGTACTTTCAACAAATATGCACAGTCCTCACAGTGACACTGTGCTAGCCTCCCCAGGCAGTCTGGCCCTGCTCCAATAAGCTGGAAATCTTGATGGTCTCTCTCTTCCCTCTTCTCGAATGACAAACCGTAGAGCTAAACTACCCGTTTATCCTTAGGTATGTTTTTCCATCATTCTCCATTATTAACTAAAGATTTGGACTCTAGATTTTTATTCTGTTTTCCAGCCACAGTTGCACCAATTATCTTGAGTGCTTTCAGTAATCACTTGGACAACAACAACAGAAACGCATCAAACATACCAGCTTTCCAGTGTCTTCACATTCATGGCTCCAAAGACCATACTCACCTTGAGCAATCCTCTCCTGTGGGCTCACCTTGAGCAATGTTACGGTGAAAAACCTCTCCGACTCCAAAATCTAATCTCCAGTGTACCCCCATCTGTCCATGCTCCCCTCTGGTGTCCTGCCTTGTGGCCTTGAGAGTGCCTTTTACGATTATCAACTCATGTAGTCATTCTCTCAGCAAATGTTCACGGAGCATCTGCTGTGAGCAGAGCACCATGAAAAACACAGGATGTAGTCAAAAATAGGAGAAACATGCTCAAAGAACTTGCAATCTGTAGGGAAAGAGCGACGGGGGTGAGTCATTTCAAGCATGATGAGCTTTAGGGAATAGAGTGCAGGTGGCAGGTGCAGGGGGCACTTACCAAGGCAGGGAGCCTAAGAATGTTTCTCTGAGAAGTTTGTCTCTGAGACAGTTTCTATATTGAAGTAGAAACTGAAGAAGAAGGAGAAGCCAGCCAGGTAGAGTGTGACGGGTATTCTCACAGACAGACTGGCATGTTCAAAAATTCTGAGGTGTGAGATATTTGCATTTTCAAGGTGTGCAAAGGAGCTGAAAATGTCCCAGTGAGTCTGAGGCATAGATGCTGTGCCCCAAATTGAAGAGTGACAGAGATATATAGCAGGGGCGAAATCACGTAGGTTATTGGGTCAGGGTATAAGGATTTTGAATTTTATCCTCATGGCACTGAGGAGTATTTCGCCAACCTACACTTCCTAGCCAATCGTATAATATACTCTCCTACCAGTACTCATGATGTCTTTGAACCCCAAACCTGGATCAAATTAAAATATGCTTCCTCTAATCCTTTTCTTGGGAGCTCAGTGCTATTGAGGGAAATTGCACAACCAAGATGATTGGCAGTATTGCAATCTCTTGCCTTCTCAACTGATTTGGAATTTTTGTGCTATTTATCCACCTCTTCTCTCCTCTTTGGTCCGGCCTGTCATTCTTCTCGGTAGATAGAGCAGACCTTGTTCATTCTTTGTCATCTTCTATTCTCTTCCCAATCCTCAACCAGCTGATAGTCTTGTTTCTAGTACAAGCAGCGTCATTGAGCAGGAACCACTCAGTGTCATACCCTCTCTGCTTAAACATCATCCATAGCTTCGCATCCATAATTACCTCCTTGCCTCCATTCAGGGGTTGAGGGTCATTTTCCCTACTTAGTACCCGTTAATGCATTTTCTCTTTTGATCATTTTCACATATCTTGCTTCTTCATTTATCCCTTCTGACTCTTTAGCCTGCCTACCACCGTCTATTTTGTTTCTATATGGTGTATATCTTCCTTTGTATCCCACATCACACTGTCATGGAATAATCTGTTCGTATGTCAGTCTTGCCTAATGGACCGTATGCTCTTCAAGGGTGGGAAGCATGTGTTCCATCTGCTGCCCTGTCCACAGATATCATCTTTCTCTTTCCCTTTCTCCCCAGGCCTTCCTGAAACAGAACACATGTGGCAGTTTCTTCCGCATTTCATATATGTTTTTGAGGTTTTATATGTACCAATAAAACAAGAAACGAAGAGGGTTAAAAGATTCCCCAGGTCTAGAAGGGAAGGTATGTTTAGATAGTAATGATAGTCTTAGAACACTTTAGAAGCACTCCTCAACTCAGGGGGTCTCCCGGTGTTTTGTTACAGGCGGAGGCTGGGATAAGGAGCATCTGGAAGGAATGTGGAAATAGATGAGACGGGTGCTGGCTGCTACTCACAGGACTTGGCTACTTGTGCAAAGTATTCAAAAATTGAGTGTCCAGAGCCAAAATAGAGGCTAGGAAGAATCAGAAACTTGGTTAGAAGGTGTGGGGTTACTAAGAAGCAAGAGGTCTCTAGTGGTGAGAAGGAAAGAAAACAGGAAGAAAGACATATTCACCACTCATAGGGGGCCACTCATAATAAATGACTTATGCGTTGAGGATTTTCTAAGTCCAATGCTCTGGCTTTAACGTCATTTATTTTCTTACATTCTGAATCTAGAGTGTAGCAAAAACATCTAGATTTACTTAAAGGGAACAGTGCGATTGGGCTGGATACCCATCTATCAAGCTATCAGAGCACCCTGTACCCACCTCTACCTTAGCCCTCATTGGGCCTGCTGCAAATGATTGTGGCAGGTTGTGCATAGCACAGAATGTTCCTGCTCTGGGGGCAAGTTCATCCATTCCGAGGGCATACCATTTGCTAATTAATTCAAAGTCACCACGTAAGCTAGCAACAGCCTCGGCACTCACGTCATATAACCTCACAAACTATGAGGGTCAAAACGGTAGGGTCCATGTCATAGCCATCTTTCTGCCTCCACTGCATAATAATCATAGCTAATACTTGTTGAGGTATCATTATTATTCCCAATTAGTAGATAAGATAACCAAGTCACTAAAAGATCAAGTACCTTGCCCAAAGTTACATAGTGCGGATTAAGCTAAACTGGGATTTAAAGCTTTATGGCTTTTTCTTTTAATGCCATGCCTGCTACCTCTGATAGTACCAGCCATCTAGTAAGTTGTCCATATAAGGACAAATCCGATATAGACCAAAAAGCAGTTGAATATGGGCAATGTCCTACGGCTCAATCTGATAAGTGCTTGGTTGTAGTGGTGGTGGTGGGGGTGATGGTGGTGGTACTTCTAATTAATGAAAATATTATTGTTCATTCATTTTAGGCTTTGGACGAGGAGAGAAATGTAAGCTGATTTTGTAGTAGATTTGGATTTTTCACATAGTCTGTAATTAGTGTTGTAGTAACTGCTTTTCTCATGACAGAGTTTAAGTATGCTGAGGGGGGACAGGGAAATTTGGGGGACAAGGCAAAGGAAAATGTACGGAAACAGCCTGGGCAGAGAGTGCTGAAGAGCGCAGAACCCAGGAGAAGAACAGAAAGAGAGGTAGTGGCTCCCAATCCTGTCTTAAGAACTGTGGCCACTGTTTGTCTAGAGGTGTGGTAGCTTGTTTTTAAAACAGTATTGTTTATAAAATCATAAAATAATCCACTTCAATGCTACTGTCTTCATGGCCATGACCCAAAGTTTCAGTGTCTCAATTTTTTTTCCAGCTTCTCACAATTTATAGGGGTAAAACTGTCTAATTTGTGTGCATCCAAATGATATAGTTTATAGACCAGGCCCTAAGTATGCACACACGGTTTAACAAACACACAAAAAATCAGTTCTGGTAGAGGTTAAGTAAATGAGAGAAAGTTGCAACTTATGCAGCATAAGAGCTCATCTCCCAAGTGACTGATGTCTATTAATAAGTGAAAGGAGTTTATTTCCGAATTTTTTCTTAAGTTTCTTCGGTTTTCAGTAGAGTTTTTATTTTTCTGGACTCTTTTCTTTGGAATGGTTTACCTTCTCCTGTATTGCAGAGACCCCATACAGGAAAGTCTGGCAATTAAGTTCGCGAACTCATCCTAGGAAAAGTGCTACCATGTTTCCCCCCAAATAAGACCTTTTAGGATAATCAGTTCTAATGCGTCTTTTGGAGCAAAAATTAATATAAGACCCGGTCTTATTTTACCAAAAGACCAGGTCTATAATATAATATAATATAATATAATATAATATAATATAATATAATACCACGTCTTATATTAATTTTTGCTCCAAAAGATGCATTAGAGCTGATTGTCCAGCTAGGTCTTATTTTCAGGGAAACACGGTATATACCTCATTGCTGAATATCACTACGGTCACCTTCAAAGTACTCCCCTTGGGAAGCTATGCACCAATGCCAGTGTCTAGTCCTCTCTTCAGAGCAATTTTGGAACTCTTTTTCTGGAATGGCCATCAGAGCTGTCCCTGTATTACCCTTGATTTCCTGAATGTCATTCAAGTGTCTTCCTTTCAACATTTCCTTTATCTTCAAGTAAAGAAAGAAGTCATTAGGGGCCAGATCAGGTGAGTAGGGAGGGTGTTCCAATACAGTTGTTTACTGGCTAAAAACTCCCTAACAGAGGAGTGAGTTCACCACCACCACCACCACCACCACCGCTACAACCAAGCACTCCCTGTGGGAGCTGGTGCATGGTCATGATGCAACAGCCACGAACTGTTGGCGAAAAGTTCAGGTTGTTTTCATCTAACTTTTTCATGCAGCCTTTTCAGCACTTCGAAATAGTAAACTTGGTTAACTCTTAGTCCAGTTGGTACAAATTCATCATGAATAATCCTTCTGATATCAAAAAAAAAGGTTAGCAACATCATTGCAACAAGTTTGCGAACTTAATTGTCAGACCTCGTAAGCAAACACAGTCAGTCCACTGTTCTATGTTGGTCCATAGTGGTTAGAGACATATCACCCCATTTCCAAGATGAGTTGGGTAGGTCACAGAAAACCAGCTAGACACCACACAACAGTTGGCCTAATTCTTCCAAACACTTGGACTCAGGAAGGAGGTTTCTGAGCATCTATTCAAGAATATTTTATTTCTCAATGATGTGGAAAATACCTGCGTGGAAATGACAAAAGAGAAATGAAAGTCATTCCACAAGATGAGTGAAGGTTTGTGAGCACAGGGTTTTGCTTACATTGCTTTTGGTTCACTGTGGAAGGAGCTTTTCATTGTGTAGTTAAAGCTGTATGCAATCTAGCAAATGAACATTTTCATTACAGATTTTTAATGGGCTGTAGGTTATCAATAGGTGGATTCACTTGCCTTCCTGCTGTGATTTTAGAGCACGGACTGTTGACAGTTAGAATTGCTTCACTGTGACCCTGTGCCTCACACATTAGCTCATAAATGGTCTCAGTGATCTTGTCCCCCTTCCCAGTGGGCAGAGTCACAAAGTCACCATGTAATGTGTCCGATGCACCGATGCCAGCGCCTAGTGGACCTATTGGCTGTCCTTTCTTGAGCTGTTAGAAGGCTACTGAAAGTGAGGGTTTGGAGAGTGTAGGTAGAGTTTTGTGTGGACAGTTGTGGAGGAATTGCCTGTATTATCCTGACATTCAGGGAAGATTAAATATTAATTTAATCTATTAAATTAATCTATTAATTAATCTTAGTCTATTAATTTAAGGTCATTCTCCTAAATAACAAATGAAAACTTACAAACAAGTCTCCAGCTCACAAACAGAAGTTTGTCAGACATCAGGGAAGCTCTTGGTGGAGACACAAGAGACTGACCCTCATGTAGCTTCAGATTTCTTCAGGATCCTCCATGCTACCTGTCCAAGAGTCTTTGGGAAATCATTAGACTCCACCTTGAATATACTTCCCTGTTGCCAAACTTTACTTGGGGTAGAGGTAATAGTTTGGGAGGAAAAAAATCAGTCCCAATTTCAGTTACCTATTAGACTTGGGCAGATTTGTTTAAAGTTCAACACACTTTAAAAAACGCAAGTCAAAACCCCCATCCCTTCTCCCCACTAACCCTCCCCCTCCTCCCACAAAACAAAACAACAACAACAACAAAAAAAAAACAACAAAAAAAAACCCCAGGCTGCTTAACCTAACGAGCTGTGGTTTGTTGATGTGATTGCAGTGGCTGGCTAATAGTTGTGTTTAAAATTCCTGTTTCTTATCTTATTTACTGATTGATGGGAACGTGACTTTGCAGACCTTCCTCCCTCACCATCCTTCTCGCAGCGAAGTGAATCATTTGACACAGAGAACATTTAGACAACACGTTTGCTTCCTTGTTAAATCCCGGTTGGCCCGGTCCTCCAGCCGGATGCACAGCCCCCCGGGTTGTGTCTGCATTATGTCTTATCGGAACCACCTGAAGAGCCGGGCCACACAGGGTGGCCTTCCTTAATTTAAGATCCAGAGAGAGAGAGAGAGAGAGAGAGAGAGGGAAATTTTATCGGTAAACTCCAGCATATGACAAAAGGCATGTATGTGGCTTTATTTTTCTACTGCTTTTCTTCTTAAATTAGGCTCCCTGGTTTTAACAAAATAAATAAACAAATAAACAAGTCTCCAGGTTCCTCTCAAAGAGATCACAGTTTTTAAAAAACATCAACTGATTTCCTATAGCCAGTCTGTTGTGCAGGATTTCTTCTTGTGTTTCTTTTTCTGCCCCCTTTTTTTCCCCCTGTAGATTCTGAAAAGAAATAAGCGGCTGTAGGCATCGCCTGGGGCTCTCTGGTCCTGCTCCTTGGGTGGTCTGAGCCGACTTTATGATTTATTCAGCTAATGGGAAGGGAGCATGACCCCCAGTGGCCACAGAAAGAGAGCTGCATGTGGGTTTAATGCTTTCACCACAAAAATGTCTGCTATGACTAAGCTCTGCGGCTGAAGTCACTGTCTGAATGGTGCTAAAAAGGAACTTAGACATTAAGTGTGCACTATTTACTATAGATCGGCTCTTGGGATTAGGCCAAGGGGTTCGCACTCAGTTTCAAAGAATAGCATGGAAGCTGCTAGGAAAATTAGAGCTGTGCAATTTATTTTTACCAGTCTCCCTGGTGAGTTCCCTGGTGAAGGATTTACCTCATATGCTTTTTTTCTCCCCTCTGTTACTAAAGAGTCATTTAAAACGTGCCAGGTTGTGCATTTTATAGAGTTTTATTGTGGAGGTGTCCCTACTTTTCTGTTTATCACAGCCGTGAATCACTATGTGATTGTTCTTTAATGTTAATTTGGAAGTATAAAAGAATGCCTAATGTGGAAAGAAAGCAAAAGCAAAAGAGAGAGAGAGGCTGTGAAGTAAAGTTCCTTTGCCACACACTGCCCTGCAAGGGAGGCCTCTTTGATCCAGGGAGGGTCCCCCTCCCTGACAGCAGCGTTACTGGTGGAAAGGAATGAACAGTTTTGCTTCACGTTGATTCTTTTACTGTGAGGGAAGGGAATGGATGGAGCAGGGAGGAGGGAGACAAGGGGACCTGTTTGTAATTTTGATTAAGATGGATGATCTCTACAGCCAGTGTAATACCTGCTGTTGAGGTTCCGGTGCGTTTGCTTCTGGTGGACTGGATGAAGGGACAAAATTGCGAAAGTGAGCCCTTCTGATGTCTGTAGTTCGTGTTCCTGGGTCCAAAAGGCAGTGAGCCTTTTTAGAATGTGCCTCCATAGTATTGTGAATTTCAAGGTCCACAGAACACCTGGGCCAGTCCAAGTCACTGGCTTTCAAATATCACACTTATGAAAGTCTCACATGACCTAGCTGCTCGGCGACTGCGGCTTAAACCAGCTGAAAATTACTAGACTTCGCTCCGTGCCAGACGGAGTTCATTATTGCAGGAATACGGACCCCTCCTCCCCCTGACCAAACGTACTAGGGACTCCATTTTCAGTTTCTGTTCCAAATGTTTCCTTGTAAAAGCATTTTCCTTGTATCCCTGCAAATCAAGGCCATTCCGTGTATAAGGATTAGGATTAGCAACTAAGACTACAGGGCTGAGCTTGAGTCCCCTGAATTAAGCCTTGGTCTTATTAGATGTTGGATAGGCCGTTGTGATTCTAAACAAGTCATTCAGGGAGGCAGGGCTTCATTTGCCCCATCTCAGAAATGGAAAGAGGCATCCAGGGCTGCATCAGACTAATTGGCTATTGGGCCCCTAGAGATTAACAAGGTTATCAAAAGAGAGTACTTGACCTTTCATTTTCCCAGGGCTGAGAAGATAGGCAAGGTCAGGAGACGACTTTCCTAAGCCATTCTGTGCTCCCTGCAGGTAGATTAAAAAAATAAGAAAAACACAGACACTTGCCCCATCCTTCCACTTTGTCGTGTTTTCTATCTCCTTTTCTGCATTTTACAGATCTCAAGGGTCAGAACTTCTTCCCCCAAATGGTGAAATCATAACAATAGGACACCCACTGAGCATAGATAAATACCTCATTTAAAACCAAACAAAACCGATATGCAGTGGGGTAGCCTGGGTTAGGCCCTAGAACAGAAAGAGGAGGTTTGTGGAAAAAGCTGTTGAAATCTGAATACAGTCTGCCATACAGTTAATAGTATTCTACCAATGTTAATTTCTTAGTTGGGATAAACGTAGCATGGTTATGTAAGATGTTCGTATCAGGAGACGCTGCGTGCAGGGTCTGCAGGAACTCTCTGTACTATCTCTGTGTCTCTTCTGTAATCTAATATTATCTCAAAATTAAAAGCATTAAAAAAACAAAATAGCAAACTGTTATTGTCCAAAGACCGATTTATTTTAGGGCCTGATTGATAACCGGCATCTCTTCCCCACATCTATCCCATTTTTTATCAGTATATAGAAAGGTCATCTGCATGATCCTCAGACTTTAAAGCCCTGCTAATTTGGGATGCCAGCTCTTAACGTCTTGTTATGCTCACATAACTTACTAGTTGCCTGCACCAAGTTATATACTGGACTTAGTAATTTAGACTCATTCTATGTTGTCTAAGGACGTTGCCCTCTAGGAGAGAAAAAGAAATCGCATTGTAGATAAAAGCAACAGAATAAAAATGGCGACGCTATTACATGTATTAAATGTGACATTATTTTGCAGGAAACGATGAGGTATTTTTACTGCATTCAGCCACGAGGCCATTTAGCCAGCTGTCATACCTCTAGTACTTCTCACAATACCAGGCATATTAGTGCTCAATAAATATTTTCAGAATGAAAAAAGCTCAGCACACGTTTCCTGTGAGCTAAAGAGTCATAGCCATAACATAAAGGACAGACTTTTTATGACAAAGGTTGCATTAGTACTGAGTACTGTGTTGTTCTTTCTGTTTGTCCTTCCAGCTCAGATCAAAAAGGCAGGATGAGTAATGATGAAGGGAAGATATCACCTGAAATATGACTGCCTTTCAGGACTTTTAAAAGCAAAAGTACTAGTGAGAGAGAGAGCGAGAGCAAGAAATGTGAGAAGAAGAATTGCAAAAGAATGGGAGTCATGAGGACCAAAGGAAGCTTTTCCTATGGTGTGGGTTTCCCACCCAAATTGGTCACCACCCCAAACCACCAATCCGCTGGGCAGATGGATGTGTAGCAGTGCTGCGCCTGTCTACATCTGTGTGTTTCTGGAACACAGGTGTTTCAGCTTTATTCAGCCAGGAAGCAGCTTTTCCCCCTTCTTTTTCAGGGGAGGGAGTTTTGGGGAGGTGGGAACACCCACGATTGTTTCTGAGAATAGGAAGGAGGCAGGGGTTGGGGGAAGGAGCACAGCCCACCCACCGCTTATAGATTCGGTCGCTTTCCTGCGGGTCAGCCTCATTCTGCAAGGTGTAAATCAGAGGGCAGATGCATGATCTGGGAAGTTTTCCAGATGCACATTGCACAAAGGCCCATGTGTTCTCATTGTGCGGAAATAACATGCCATCAGAGCAGGTCTGGGACACCAGACCTGTGTTGGGACATGTCATCCTGTCTGCACGTCTTCCACTTAGCAGAGAATGATGTTGCAGACACAGTGTAAGAGCTCGGAAGCCAAGGGAGTGGACAGTTAAGAAAAGCCGCCTTGTCCCTCGGTGGAGGCTGCAGACAGGCCTGATGGGCTGCTCCAAGAAGCCCAGTGCCAGTGACTGCCAGATGTGCCGGGGAGGGGCGGGACCCACCAAAGTCAAGGGAAAGCGGCTCCACGCAGGCCAGCACAGCACGGGGAGTCTCTGGAGTCCTGCTCCTCCACCATTAACTGGCAGCTGCACCAAACCGACCGAAAATGTTCACTCTTGCTTCTTCTATCTGTAATGGGCCCTGACACTGAAGGGCCTAGGCGTCAGGCTGCTCTGCATATAGATAGATATATTTTTAACTCCCTCTCCTATTTTTTGAAGTGAAAATTTTCAGGCAGAATCTGAGAGTAAATTGTTTTCTTGAAAGTAAATCATATGCTACGAGGTTACATTAACTTCCAGATCATTCAAGTGACATTTGGTTATTTCCTGCCCCCGTCTGGAATTAATATTGCATCCAGAAACCTCTTACGGGAGGGTTTATTCATAGGGAGCATACATTCCCAGTTGTATTAACTTCTCTCTTATTCTAATCCTTTCATTTTCCTTTTAGCAGAATTATTTTCCTCCTTTTGTTTGGAGTGACAGCTATGGATTGGCGCTGTTTCCTCTCGCTTCCATCAGACTTTCTATGGTCCAACTCCATTCTCTCTTAGCAGTTGCTCTTTCCGAACTTGTTTAAAGTTTTTGCTCTGACTTATCCTTACTACACGGGAGAACATGTTCTCCGTGATGGCTGGGAATGTTAACAATTACATTTCTGCTCAGTTGTCATAATTCTGCCTAGGCTACTACCGTGGTGCCACTATTCCTTCCTTTACCTCTTTTCCTTTTTGTCCTCCGTAAGTTAATGATGCCATTCTCTGGCGTTTGTAACAAGCCACCTCAATTCCTTTTAGGAAGCTGTTAGCATATACAACACAATTAATTAGGGAAGTGGGGAATGGAGAGTGAAGGCTAACAGGGCAGGAAACAGGCTAGGGATTCAACAGAGGATATTACCCTCAGCCCCAAAGGCTCCAGAAATCACCAATAATAGGATTGTGAATTATGGAAATTCCATTCTCTGGAATTCACTTTGAGGTCATAATTCAACTGGAAATTATCTTGGTTTTTCTGGTTTATTTTCCCACCCTATTTGCAATCCTGTTTTCTAGTCTCCCCCAAAACCACTAAATAAATTCCAGACATATAACTCTATTAAGAAAAAGAAATGTCTTATCCACCTGTTAATTGGACTCAAATGCTAGGGAGGTTGAGAACGAAATATGCTTTACCCCACTTCGCTTTCTAAGCCCAGCACTAAAGTGTAGAGGCCAAATGTATTAAAAGGGAACAGTTTTTTTCTCCCTTGAGAAATTGTAACCTAATATCTTTTAAAATTTTTAGTCTTTCTACAAAGGAAGAACTTTTTTTTTTTTTCCTAAGAAAACGAACTGTGCCACCTGGCACCAAAATTAGAAACTTGCTTTAAAGTTACAGCACTAATAATTGTGTTTTTATTCTTTGCCAAATTCTAAGATAGCATGACATAGTAGATGCATTAGTCAAAGCCATGATACAAGTGAAAGTTATTAACAATTGGGCAGGTATGTAGCGGCCGATGAGGAAATAACTTTTTAGTGGGATGGTCTTTCTGAGAGTCTAATTACAAACTATGAGGAAAAATTTAAAAGCCATTTAAAATATTTATAATTTATAGAGAACTCCAGTTATAGTATAATCTATAATTCAGCAAGGGAATAAGTCGTTTTTGCATTTGCTTGTAGACACTGACATTCTCTGGGTTTATAGTGTACAGAGTACTTCTTCATGTATTGTTGCTTTCAGGTCCAGCTGCATAGATATCACCACCTGTGACATTGTATCCAACATAAACACTGAACAGCGGAGTTTAGGCACCTGTAAATGTAGTTTCCCAATATCAGTGATTTGAAAAAATGACTCACAAGCTTTATGATCTATGGTAATCTCTAATTTTGCTAAAGGGTGTATTAAAGAATTAGAGCTGAAGTCAAGTCTGTGCCCTGTTACAGGGAACAGTGACCTTGAACTAGTTGCTGAACCTTTCTAAGCCTGCATCTTCTCTTCTGTAAAATGGGGTAATAATAACACCTACCTCATCAGGTTATTATGAAGAATGAGTTTAATGAAATGCAAGACAAAATGCTTAGTATAGTGCTTGATGTTTGGTGAACAGTCACAAAAACAATGTAAAGAACTTATAATGAATGAATCGCTCACCTGTGAGGCTTGTGTCAGCTGTAGGTCATTAAATTTGTGAGGGAGTATCATGGACCATGTCAGTATTTGTAAAACAAATATAGATTTAAAACTTTATTGTGTTCTATGCCACAAAGCGATTAACTTTCATGAATTAATAACTTATTTTCTTCGTGGAAAAAAAAAAAATGGCCCAGAAGAGAAAACCAAGAGTTTGTGCGACAGATGAATGTTGAGAAAACACAGAGAAGCTTAAGGAAGTGAAGATTCTCAGGCAGCAAGTAGAAGTGTCAGATGAATCAAGGCAGAATGTTCATTTACTTGTGAATTGGAGCCGTGATGCAAACACATCCAACTTATGTCCTATTTTAGAATAAAATGTAATTTGGAAAATTATTTCAGTAACTGCTCCAACCAAGTCAACCACAGGAAGGGTAAGATAAAAATTTAATGATGGTGAAAAGGGTAATTAATTTATAGTATGAGGCTCAGCACAAGAAATACGTAACTTTTCAGCAGGAATACAATTTAGGGGACTATGTGAAGCCTGTGCATTGTTTTAAATGTACAAATTAGAGAATTTTGATCACATGAGTTATATCTAGCATTAAAACCATCAGCTGCCTGCTGCCTGTATCTGTTACAATCTCCAGCAATTGTATGGACAGCTATTTATCACACTACTGGATATCAAAGAATTGAATAGATGATCAAACAGTAAGTGTAACTTCTAAGTGGCTTTTACTTTGCAGTCCAGCTTGTTGCTACTTTTTATCCATACTTATTTTTAAAAACACCTAACATGCCTTTCCCAACCCAATTCTTATCTTTATCCTCATATCCACAAAGACATGAAAATGATGAGAGAAGAAGCAAAAGGAATAAAATGGACAGCAGAAGGGACAGCTGAAAACGCAGAACAGTAGGGCTGGAAAGAATCTAAGAAATTATTAGCCTGACCTCCTGGTTTTGCCTATCAGCAAGTCTTCATCTTAAGAGGAAAAGTGACTCTTCTGAAGCTACAAACATTAATACCTGACATTAGAACTCAGGGTTCTTGGTTCCATTATTCCAACCTACTGCTTCACTTCAGCTTACTCTCCAGTTGGCCTCAGTTCCACCTGCACTGGATCGGTCCCCTTCTCTTATTCTGATCTGGTTGTATTTTTTCCATTGTATGACTAAATCATGACCCAAAAAAGGCAGGTGAGAAACTGAACAATTTAGTTAATCTCACACATTTACCAAATTAGTGCGTATGTGACCAACTTGAATGCTTTCTTATCATTTATTTGTTGAGAAAAATACATTTAACACGAGATTGTTCTGGACTGGGTAGTTTTTATTTATATACAGAGGGTGCCAAAAAAAGTATACACATTTTAAGAAAGGAAAAAACTGTATTAAAATTGTAATACTCAATATATACCGATAACAAAAGATGAATACAAGTCACATGTGACTTCTGCAATTACAAGAGATGTTCAAAGTGGGTTACCATCAGTGTAATTTTAATACAGTGTTTTCCTTTCTTAAAATGTGTATAGATTTTTTTTGGCACCCTTTGTATTTGAGTTCTGTAACACTTTGTTTTTGGTAATCAGAATAGTGATTTAAATGTGAGCATTAAATTTAGAATATAATGACTGGTGACAGAAAGTTCAGAGCAGTAAAGTGATATGCATGATAGTTCTCAATTCTTTGAAGAGCATATTAGCATTCTTGCTACGTAGTAGCTTCTGCTTTGTCCCCACCTACTACATGAAGTTCTAGTCTTTTAGCAATCCTTATAACTAAGTTGTTAAAACAGCATGCACACTTCTGAAATTCTTCCATAAGTTATTGTGAATCGTGTTGATGTGGAATGATTTACAGTTATGTCTTCATTTGTTGTCTTACAAGCTTTCTGATGTAATATTGTCATCAGTCATGACTAGAAGGTTTATTATTTCTTTGGACTCCTCCTTTTCCCATTAGCCAATATTTGTCACTGTTACGTGTGACAGGCCTCTTTCAGATGTGCATTTCAGATTTCTGCATCTCTTCACCCTTCTGTGTCTTTTCTGTATTATCTTGTTGAGTTCTCCCAAGAGAAGTTTTGCTAGTCATGGATGTAGATTTCATTCTTCCACTTCTTTCTTTCTTTTTTTTTCACCATGACATCTTGTGTGGAACTACACAAACAAGGTACAATTTTTATCTTAAAATCACCAACATGCTGTGGGAGTTTCTCAAAGGAGATTTTTGGCTTTTTTAAATTTTTCCTTAACAACGTTTTCCTTCTTTACTAATCTGAATCACAGTTTGAGACACTAAGAAGCATATTATTACTAATCAAATGAGTGAAGGTTTATTGAGTGCTTACTATGTATGCGCTAGCCCCTCAGCTAAACCCTCTAATCCTTACAACGACGTAAAAGATAGATGCTATGTTAGTCTTTTTACAGATGCAAAGCATCTAGGCTTCAACAAGTCACTTTGCCCAGAGTCCTTCAACATTAGTAAGTGGCCACATCCATCTGACTCCATTGTTAGTGCTCTGAACCAATATAACGTATGCTTTCTTGCTGGCTTGCCTTGTCTCTGTTGGGGGACTTAAATTATGACACCAGTGGTTTCTTCAGGGCAAGTATTATTGATGACAGTTGTGCTCCATGGTGGCATGTCTTTGAAAATTATACAAAAGGAATCTAAACTTCACCAGTTTTAAAAAATGCTGCATTTGAATTTACGTATGACTAAGTCAATACATAGTTTTGAGAAAATTGTATGAATGGATTTCATATATGCAGCTCCTTGTTCTTTAATAAATTTTATATACACTTTGGGTGCTATCTCCCTCCATCGTCATATAAATATACATTACAAGTTCAATTTTAAACAAAAAAGTATCTTTTAAAGCAAATAATACAAAGTAATGAGTCCTAACATTTTCCTTACCATTTTATTATATCTATTCTTAAGAACCCCTCAGACTGAAAGTTTCCATTCTACCAAATTATAGTTGAAAAATGACACTGCATTAATTTCAAATGATTCAGAATCTTCAAGTGGTTTAGAGCTACCAAGTATAGGTATGGGAGCTTTGTACAGCCGAGAGACTTATTAACTAACTAAATAATAACACAGAATACTTTAATGACTGACTACAGTGTAACTCAACTTGAGTCTATATAGAAGGAAGGGCTTTAATAGAGGACAGTCTCCCTACTTGCCTCAGTTTCCTTTGGCACATACCCAGTGAGGGCTGAAACCATTTCAGGATTGCCTGTGAGTGATAAACTAAGAAGTTAAATAGGTCATTCCACTGACATAAAATTACAAAAATTAAGTAGGCCCTTTTCAGGCTATAAATTAGTTTGGCACTAGCACAGTGACAGGGTTGTGGGGCTGTGCTCTATGTGAGTGGAAAAGCAGCATTAAATCACCACCTTTGTGACTCTTTGTAACCCAGAACTCGGAGGATCTCAGAGGAGAACTTCCCTTTTTTCCTTGACTTGGTTCCTTTTATGAAAAGCATGGAGAAAGGGGCTGGGCAATGTGCCTGAATACATTATTTCACCACTACTTAGTTCCTACTTACTTCTTTCACTAGAAACAAGGAGACTTTTTTTTTTTTCTTTTAAACTAAGACCAAAGCTCTCCATTCTCTTCCTTGTGGTGGGGCAACAAACACGTAGAGATGAACCTTATGAAAGCGAGCACAAGAAGAGATGGGGGCTGGAGATGGGTATTTCTCCTAAGAGGCCGTAGAAAGCTGTTCCTTATAAATAGAACAGTTGCTGTTATGAAGTACAAAACCACATTGTTCCTTTCTTTAGTTCTGAATGGAGTTGGTTAAGCTTTCAGCGTAAGTGTGAAAAAGGCAAGGAAAAGAAGAACATATCCTTGTCAAGTGACTAAATAAAAGAGATGGAGGGGGACAGTGGAACCGGTTATAAAATGTTTAGAATTCATTAATCAGAGTATGTGGTTTTAATTAATTTCTGAACTATAATTTAAAAGGAAGTGTACCAAAGGCATAATATTACAGCAGATTGCACAACCTCTCAACATCAGGAAACATTATAGCAACATCATTACTTCCTTTCAATGCCCAGGGAAAAAATAGTATTCAAAGCATCAGCATTCATCAGTTATGACTAACAATATAATTTCTCTGCTGCCATCAGTGTCTATTCTGAAAGAATGGAAAGAGAGGGCCAGGACCCCAATTACCAAATCTCTGAGCTGTTACCTATCACTATGTTGAATTTCTTGATTGACGCATGAAGATATTCCAGGCAAAAGCACACTTCATTCTTGGTGTTCACTCACTTATTTGTTCACTGTTAGAAGGATGTCAGATGCATTGTCTCCTAGCACAAAATTCTGGGGAAAACCTTGTTTGAGATTCTCCATCTTTCAACACAAAATCTGAGTTAGGGACAAGCTCAAGAAACTTGCTTACAACTCTTTTCCATTTGCATCTCTCCTCTGGTTCCTGTTCGGCATTCAGAAAGACAGTTACATATGGGAGTCACCTATAGGTTCTTCCTGACTACGCTAGTTTCACAACTGGGACAGCACAGAGAAAAAGTGGCCAAAATCAGACAGATGAGAAGCTGATTTCCAGTTTGTTTAATTGTAAATGTGTAATCTCCTTTCTCTTCTCACTCAAAACTTCATTTACTATTTCAGCAGCACATTTATGAGACTCCACGGGGGGTAACTCTCTGTGGGGAGGGAGGAAGGGTGTCCAGTTTAGGGTACTCTATACCTCATGGGTCATTCATTTCTATAGGATTTATAGGGAACTGACATGCTCATAGTACAATAACCTGGAAAAACAATTTTAGTGACGTTGGTTTAAGCGGGATCTTTCAATAAAATTTTAATGTTAGAAAAATGATTTTTATATTTTACTTCACTCATTAAATTTCAAAGTTAAACATATTCTAAATATCCCTGATCAGAGTGGAACTGGATTTTCTACAGCGTATGTGAGCTTAAGTCTATTAAATTTATAGGGAAGACAATAATGAGACTTTTTCAGAAAACAAAACAAAACACCATTATACTTGAAACTACATTTGTAAAGAAAAAAACCTGTAGTAGTGGTGGGTGAGAAAAAATAATTAAATTTGGCATTTAGTTGTTTTGAGGTGTTAAAGGCTACTAGAGAGCATTTAAAAAACCCTGATATACCCTGTTACTCTATGGGCATAAATTTCCTCATTTGTCTGTTCCAGGAGTTGTTGTAAGGATTGAATGAAATAATAACAATAATAATAACAATAATAAGAAAGGGTTAGCACAGTATCTAACACGTAGTAGTTGTTGAGTTAATGCTAGTCATTGTTACTTATTATTACTATTATTAGAAGGGAAATAAGATGACACTCTAAAGCAGAGATTAAATGTTCACTAGAACGAAGTCTTAAGGGTAAAGATTTTTGGTAAGATTAGGAAGGAAATCAAGACAGAATCTAAAGGAGAAAAGTAACCCCACTGAACGTGCTGATGGAGTTTGGTGACTCAGGTCAGGGAAACTGAGTCAGTATATCCACAACCAGGTGGAAAATTAGTCGGGCATTTCCTATGGGCAGGAACAGGGGCATCGGGGGTTCTCATTAACACCAGGGCAGCCCCTTAGAACTGAACTGGGTCCAGTGGGACTCAGTTTCACTTTACTTCTTCAGGGAGCCAGGGCACTAAAGGAGAAAGCCAAGCCTGAGCCAGGGAAGGGAAACAGAGTCCGTTTCTACCTTGTAAGTCCCACAAGTGAAAATGAATCACCATCTGAACCATTATCCAGGGTAGGAAGTGGCTGTCTCCTAGAAAGAGAGATAGCAAGGAAAAGGACTCCTTACAGTTTCCAGAAAGTGCTTGGCACATAGTAGATACTCAAATAAAATTTATTGATTGAGTGACCGACTGACTGACTGAACGACTGACTGACTAGATGTATTGTCATCAGCTCAGGAGCATAGTTTTTAGAGATTATGTCAGCCTCCTTTTTGCTCTATGGGTAAACCAGGAGTTCCCAAGACAAATGGCAATCAAGAATCTAGATGAGGGACTTCCATGTGCATTGGTGCAGGTACACTCGTGGAGGATGCTCTTTCTTGCCACAACATGAAAGTGACACTGCTTAGAATATGAACTCTATATTAATATGTTTAAGAATTTCATGTACAGAGACTTCCTCAGGCATTATGCTGGATAGTTCATTCATTCTTTGGCAGGCTTTTATTGGGCATGATGTAGAGTGGCTGTTGAAAAGAACACAGAAAAAATATTTCAATTAGACTACAATCTGTGGAGGTGTGGACAGTGCTTTATAGGCATCCACACTGAACAGTTAAGAATCTAACAAAGCAATAGAATATATAGCCAGGGATTCAGAGGTGTATAAAATACACACAAGCCACAATAACCCGACATGTTTGTCTTTCGTGTTTTTGTTTTTGCTGTGCTTTGAAGAATAGGTGGGATTTGGATGGACAGAGAAGAGTAGGAAAGCATTTCTGTTGAGGGAAGTTTTGTGTAGCGTGTATATGTTTCTGTGCGGAAGGCATCTGTATAGTTTGTTTCTGAAACAGCAAGGAGACAGAAGGTTCTGATAACTCATATTGGTTAGTATGGCAGCTATTAATTGGATAAAGGAAGGTATGACTAGAGGATATCGATTGTCAGTTGAAGAAATTAGACCTGCTCTTCCAGGTATGAAAACATATTAAAGGTTTTTGGAAACAGAAAATGACCTGATGATTTTCTCAATGTGTAAAGTTGATAATAGAAACAAAAGAGGGAAGCAAAATATATAGGTAAAGGACCATTGATACTCGTCTGTATATAAGATAGATTTAGATGTTGAGGGCCTATGTTGGTACTTTGGCTGTAGGGAGGAAAGAAAAGAGTCAAATGAATGGGGGAAAAAAAAATCAAGGTCTTGAACTGCCCAAGATACTGGGAAAGTATGACAGCACTGATGAAAATATGGTCAAACATAAGATTTAGGAGGATGTGGTGGTAGAGAAAATGGTCAGATAGGTATGATTATTTAGAATTCAAATTTATAACAGATCATATAAAAAGAAGCAGTGGTTTCTTTTATTAATTTTGTGCCAGAGGCATTAAAATATCTGAAAAGAAGACTAAAGTTTGAACTGGGAGCTAAATCTGACACTAACTGTGTGTGGCACTGAGCAAGTCACTTCATTTCTGGGACCTGGGTTTCCTGGTACATCAAATATGGGAACTGGATGAGTTACCCTGGGTCTCCTCCAGTTCTGACATTCTAGGACTCCATGAACTAGGCCTGGCACCTGTTTTTAATTTAAGCTCTAACATGAGTTTCCTTATTCTTTAAACCTGCCTTTCTAGTAAGCTGCCACATTTATTACCAGGCTTGTAGTCATTTCCTTTTATTCTAAAGAGAATATATATTCAGTTTTCCAGCTTTAGCTTTTCTGTAGTTAATCTCATAGCGTTGAAACCATTTTGTGAGAGCAGCTGCTAAAGTCATCTTTCAGTTTTCGATATGGTCATGGTTATGAAGCTACACTGCTCAGTCTACCTCTGGAACGCTAATCCGGAGACAGTGGTTGCCCTACTTTGATGAGAATTCAAAGTGATGTTTTATACCAGTGGAAGCTGTTTTAACTTATCTGGAGCAAGAAGGAATGCCTTGTGACAGCCTCTTATCCTGGACTTCGTTCTTTCTGCCTTGCGCTTTCTCACTCTGACTCCCACGATTCCAGCAGAGGTCTCTTGCAGGACTTACGCGATCTGTTTTTCATTACTCGGTTGCTTCTTTCCTCTATGTTCCATTACCACAGCATTAACTGTCATCATTATCAGTCACCCAAATTAGTCCATGCTTTCAGCCAGGCACCTGAGAAAAATGAGGAAAAATGATACCAGGCCTCAAGACATTCTGGTAGAATTTTGGGTGGGAGTGCTCTGACCCTCTCTTTACATGGCAAAGAGATACTTCTTGGTGGGTCAGACAAAAGGACAATATGACCCCTGAGGCATCCACAACTCTTTGCTGACCTGTTGTGGATGGAAACTGGTCACTGGGGAAGTTATGTCTTTGTAGATTCTGGACGTACTTGACTCTCTAGTGGACTGAAATATCAAAAAGACTTCATGTTAAGGCAGTCCCATCTATCTGTAAGATATCTTACTTATGTACCCTTTCCCAGACCCCTGAAACTACCTGATCTATCAACACATCAGCCTGCAGAAAGACATGAAAGCATCCAAAAGAGCAATTCTCATCTTAGGCATTTACCCAGACCACCCACCCACTCATCCCTTCCACGCATTACTCCCTCCCCTCTGATGCTTCTTAGTGCTTTCCAGATCCCCGTGTGTGCTCCAGGGCTTCCTCATTGCATTGGCAGTCTTTTGAGATTCCAGCTTTGGCTTAATGAACAGGCCTCTTCTAAGGGCTAATATTCAAAATATTGAATAACACGTCTGGCAGGGGCACTGACCAATCAGGATGCTGGTTGTAAACAACCAGAACATCAACTCAGGGTGTTCCCAGTAAATAGCACTCCATTTGTTATGTTGAAACCTGATTCAGGCTTCTCCTTCAGCTCCCATAGAGAAAGACCTTCCCTGCTGGAACCTCACAGGACAGCCACCAGGGACCCTTATCTCCCCTGACAATCTCCCTCATTTCTACACCTCAACCAAGGATGACAGATAAGAAGGATTCTGCAACATGAGCTGAAGACAGGGTTATAATAAGATCATCGAGTTGTCATATTCATAAATTTACATACTTGGCAGGTAGAGGTTCGTCTTCTCACTCCTGGTGGAGAAGCAGAGCAGATGGCATTGAAGCCCCATTCATTGCCTTCAGCTTTTACTGTTTCCATGAATAGGCTTGACTTTTGCTGCTGGAAATGATCTCTTTGACCGGGAACTTTGGAGGATGGAGTTAGCTCTGCCCTGTGCATGTGGCAGGAGAGTGTCAGGGAATAAATGCCCCTCCTAGAACTAGGTGTATAAAAACCCTATACCTCTAGCCTCCTGGGTGGGATAGCTCTGAGGTGAAAATGCCACCCCCAAATATGCGACTTTGACATATTAATCATTTTGAGCTGAAGGCACCTAACAAAGACCAAATGCAGGAAGTACTCTCCCACCTTCCCTAGCTACCTAAAAGCAGGACATAAATTTTTCATGAGAAAGTTTCCCTCTCTGAACTAGGAAGAGGAGAACATTTTTATCACTGGAGACAGGAAGCCGATACCAAGAAGGGTCTGCGCAAACAAACCTACAAAACGATCCTCATTGGTTTTCCCCCATATGTTTCCTAGTCACTTTCTCACAATTTACCTCCCTCAGCCCAAATCCCTATTGTTGTCTTGTCAGATCTCCGCAATTTATCATTCTTTGTTAAAATGGTATGTAAGCTCTCAGACCTATCCACTTCTTCGGGTCTTCATTTTCTTTTCTAGGAAGGGTCTCATGCCGTGTAAGAATATTAAGTTCAAATAAAATTTGTATGCTTTTCTCCTATTAATCTGTTTTTTGCCCATTTAATTCTCAAGCCCAGCCGCAGAACGTAAGAGGTCAGAGGAAAAGGCTTTCCTCTCCTACAGAGGTATATGTCCTTCACTGATCCCTGGGGTCCCCCAAGTGGGCTTAGGCTTTGGTTAGCTGCAATGTAACTGGAAGGTTTGAAAACATACCCCTCACCTGCTGCCTTCCCTTCTCTGTCTCACTTCCCCATAGCCTTAGGAAGTCACCTTCCAAATAAATTACTTGTACCTGGGTCGTTGGCTTAGGATCAACTTCTGGGAGAGCCCAAACTGAAATAGAAAGGACTCTTTTATTCTTTCCTTTAAGTATTTGTTGTGTACCTACTAGATACCAGGTATTATTTGAGGATGCAAGAGTAAACAAATCAGACAAAAACCCCTGACCTCTTCAAGCTTATAATAAATATCATAATTTGTTAGAAGATGATAAATGTTAGAAAGAAAAAGAAGCCAGGATAAAAGGGTTAGAAAGTGTAAGGATAGTGGTGTGGGTTACCAATTATAATAGGATAGTCAGCGTAGGTGTCACTAAGAAAGGGACATTTGACCAAATACTTGAAGGAGGAGAGAAAACCAGCCATTCAGATATTGTAGACAACTATTGTGGCCTGAGGGACAGGAGGAGAAAGACCCTGAAGTCAAAATGTGTCTAGGGCATTTGAGGGATGGCACAAGGCTGGTTTTGCTGGAACAGTGAGTGAGGGAGACTAATGGGTGAGATCTGACTGTAACTGGTCAGATGGCGTAGGGTTTGCAGTCCCCTGTGAGGACTTAGTAAGATGGAGAGACTTGTGAGTGTTTTGAGCAGAACAGCGATTTGCTCTGACTTACCTTTGAAGAAAGTTACTTAGACACTTAGAATGCTATTGCAAAGGACTGTTGGCAGGGCTGCTATATACATTTGCAGGGCTGATTCTGTAGGAAGGCATTTACCCTGCTTGCCACTTTATGGACCTGGCCATGGGCTGTGTCTGCTTGAAGAAAGGGCACTTTTTCTAATTCTCATGAAACTCATGGCAGCTGGCTAGGGGTGCAGGGACAGGAGGATGGAGAACAGTGGATGAGAACAGTTAGCAGATGATTGAAATCATCCAGAACCAAGAGGGTGATGTGAGGATTGGGTGGTAGCAGGGAAGGTGATGAGAAGT
The DNA here is from genome assembly GCF_036562045.2 of Rhinolophus sinicus. Lineage (NCBI taxonomy): Eukaryota > Metazoa > Chordata > Mammalia > Chiroptera > Rhinolophidae > Rhinolophus > Rhinolophus sinicus. The sequence continues at coordinate 110,765,757 of NC_133757.1, forward strand.
GGATTTGTTCTGGACATATTGAAGGGAAAGTCAAGAAGATGTCACCTCAGATTGGAAATGGGTATATTAGTTTCTAGTACTGCTATAACAAAGCACCACAAACTTGGTGGCTTCAAACAACATAAACTTATTATCTTATAATTTTGGAGATCAGAAGTCTAAAATCAGTTTCTTTGGGCTAAAGTCAAGGTGTCAGCAAAACTGATTCCAACTGGAGGCTGAGGGAAGAATCTGTTCCTTCCCTTTTTCAGCCTCTAAGAGCTGCCTGTATTCTTTGGCTTGCAGCCCTTTTCTCCATCTTCAAAGTGCATCACACCAAACCTGCATCCATCATCACATCACCTTCTCCTCTGATTCTGACTCTTCCTGTGTCTCTCTTATAAAGACTGTTGTCACAGGGACATAAAGTACAGCATAGGGAATATAGTCAATAATATTGTAATAACTATGTATGGTGTTAAGTGGGTACTAGACTTATCGGGAGATCACTTCGTGAGTTATATAAATGTCTAACCACTATGCTGTACACCTAAAAGTAATGTAGAACTGTTATTTAAAAAAAAATTTTGTTTAAAGAATGAATCGTACAATTTGGGAAATTGATTTTAATTAAGAATTGGACTATGTTTCAAATTATAATAAAATAGTTTCACACTAAAAAAAGAAAAAAAAAAGACCATTGTGATTACATTGGTCACCCAGAAAATCCAGGATAATCTTCCCATTTCAAAAATCCTTTATTTAGTCACATCTACAACGTCCCTTTTGCCACAGAAGGGACTAGGGGATTAGGACATAAACATAGTCACGATGCCAATATTTAACCTCCTACATGGAGTGTGAGAGGAAGAGAGCTTAATTTCATATGTTTGGCCCCAACAACTGAAAGGTTGGAGTTGACATTGCAAGTGAAGCTGGTTTGCTGGTTTGAGAGAACAGGTGTTCAACCAGGTTATGTTCTTTTTGAGATGTAACCATTGGACATTTGTGATGGTCTTTTGGAGTATCAACGTGGCTAGGCTATAGACCCCTGTTATGCAGTCAAGCATTAACAGGGTTGTGAAGGTATTTTGCAGATGAGAGTATTGTCCATAACAGATAGACTTTAGTAAGGGAGATTATCCTAGCCAAACCCCACAACCACATAAGCCAATTCTTTGCAATATAACTCTGAATATACATCTCCTACTGGTTCTGTTTCTCTGGATGAACCTGACTGATACAATGTTTCAGTGGCACGTTGAGGAGGAAGTGGGGTAGATGAGTCTGGAGTTCAAAGGGAAGGTTTGGGTTGCAGATATGCATTATTTTAGCATAATAATAATAATGCATAACACTAAATTATGCGATCAGTAATGATGACCACTAGCAAGAGAGAGATGTGTGTTGGAGCTTCATTTAGAAAAGGGTAAGAATCCAGGGCAAAAAGTTTTGTTGGCTTTATCCATAAGGATAAAAACGGCTGTCTGGCTTCTGGCTTTCTCTGGCAAAGTGAGGCATGGGGTGAAGGTGGGGTGGGGGAGAACTAGATGGGGGCAGAGAGGCTAGCAGAACTCCACCAGCCAGGCAGCCCTTCCACCGTGGGTTGCCCTGTGCCCTCCACTTGGGGTTCTCTGGGGGGTATGGGCAAACTTGGTATGCCCAGTTCACATGGGTAAGAAACAGGAAACAGCTTGCCAGGAGGGACACACTGAGTTTAGTTTTACATAGATTCAGTGTGAGGACACCCATGTGATATCTGGCAGGGAGCTAGACCTCTGGGGAATTCGAGATTTAGTTTAGGGGTCTTATAGGCACCCCAATTTCTACAAGGCAATGGATCAACTTTTCATGATAATTTTATTTAATACACACAACTTCACAGCAGGGATAACAAATAAAAACATTATGTACCTGGTGTCATCTGATAGAAAAAGCAGGAAACTTTTCTATCAGAAAACCTGGGTCATCGTCCAGACTCTGTGTGAACTTGATCTAGTCATTTATATTTGGAGCCAAAGTTTCCTCACATATCCTTTCTCCACAGAAGGTTGAAAGAAACAAACAAACAAAAATGTAAAAGTTAGAGAAGGAAGTCCAAAGTAAAGGGTGAATATTGTTACTATTTCTCTATCTAGCTTGCCCCATTACCTCAGGGGGGAAACCGCCACATTTTTAAAGCAGAACAACACATAAAACGAGGCATGTCATATTGGATTGAATTTTCAGATTAGGTACCTAACTGAATAAAATGTATTGAATAATTACTCTAAGACTCTACTTGGTGAACACTGTTTAGAAAATAAAACCCCAGGTTTGACATTGTGGTAACAACTCATATATTCCATCCTCCTTTTTCATTTTAACTTTTCCCCTAGTTGGTGGGTGGGCTAACTAAACAGAGGCATTTTACGTGGTACTTTGCTATTTTCTAAACAGAGCTGCTATGTATGATCTCTGGTTTATATACAATGTATTGTTTTTTAAAGCAAAGCACCCTTATAAATACTGCAACTCAAAATATGAAGCATTGCAGGAAATAATTATATAAATTATTTTACATTGCATTAAATTTTTTATTATTTCTCATTTATATTTCCATATGTTTTTAAAGAACTGTGCTCAGGCCCTAAGATTGTAATAATGTTCTTAACAGATTTATTTTTCTCTTATAGACGAACAGCTTATGAAAAGAGAGGAATCTGCTCTTTGTGTATTAAATACATTTTAAGATCTTATTGTTTAAAAAGTTTTGATTAACATACAGAGCAGAAAAAACAAAAGTACATTATTAATCTGGAATAAATAAGACAACTCCAATCTTTAGATAATAAAACAATAAAGATTCATTTGCTGCTGTTTCTTAAGATGAGAACGTTATGACTTTTTATTCTTGCATTATGGAGCACACATAGAGGAAGAAGGAGTTGGTAACACTCAGAGATTGTAATCCCTCTTAAAATTCTGTATTAGGTGACCAAACCAATTGGAACAATTAAGTGTCATTCAGAAACAAATTTATGCTTTAAAAAATCATTAGACCTTGCTCACATACAGGTATAGCATTGACTTTATTGGTTTTAGAATGATTTTCCCTAAAAATTCTGATATGGTTCACATAGTTTTGACAAGACGTGAAGGCATCTCTTAGGAATGGTTGAAATATTGGGATCCAAGAGCTGAGAAGAATGTGGTTCAGCAAGCATCTGTATCTGAAAAGTTGTACTTGAAACTGAAAACCTTTCGAAAGAAACTTGGTTCAACACTGTGAGAAAAATGTTTTTACTAAGCAGTTAAGGTTTAGATTATACACTATTGGAAAGGGTTTCATTTTTAAGTATAAATCATTTCCCTTTCCGTTAGCAATGTGAATTATTAAAGCAACTTTATTCCATGACACTCTGCTGTCCGGGAGTTTGAATGGAACTTCACAAATTAAACACGTGACGCAGAAAAAAGAGGAGACCTGGCTTGACAGTGTTGCCAGCAGAATGCATGTGCTTTAGTGACCAAAACTCAGTAGCCTACCAGAATTCTACCGGATTCTGAGTGCAGTTCAAGTGCCACGTCTATTTTTTGATGCTACCTTTTGAGAGAAGTTCAGAAAAACCGAAATATAGCTAGAAGGAAACAGTGTAAATCAGTGGAAAGAATTCTGTATTTGATGGCAGTGAAGTTCATTGTAGTCCTACCTCAGCTGTTCAGAACCTGTTTAGTCCTAAATGAAAATTATTCAATCTGTCTGGGTTTCACTTTATGCTGGACATCTCTACAACAGAAGGGTGGACTTGATGAATAATTTATAAGGGTTTTGTTCAGTCAAAAATTCCAACATTTTTGGCAGGACATTTTGAGGTAATAACTAAGGCTTGTCCTTCCAGCATTCTTGTTGCCATCCCTATGGAGCCAGTCGCTTTCATTATTTCGGAGGAAGATAGCTACGGTAAACAATAAGGTCATTTACATTTTTATTGTTGCTTTTAAACTCACGTTAGCCACAATAATCTTGAAACCAAGACATTGGATTGCAAGTGTGAAGCTATTTGATAGAAGTTTCCAAAAGCATTTTTAAAAATATGAGAGCCAAATTGTAATCCATGTCTGTGTACATAATGTGGAATGATTTAAGAGCTAGTTCTTTAGCAAGAAGAGATCAAGTCAACTGTCTGGGAGGGAGAATAAAAGGGGAGGGGACTAGTCACCTTCTATCATGATGACTTCCTCACTAGGAAGGAGCCCAGTGCCCATCTCCTCGGAGAGTGCCAGGAGCGGGGCGGAACGATGGAAAATTCGAGTTATGCTGAGGGCGTCCTAGACCACAGAGAGCCTCTGGTCCGCTTCCCAAGGAGGTTGCAAGCCGCATAGAGAAGCCCACCATTCATCATGGCATGTGAGCAGAACTGGAGCAATGATAGGGTGAGCTGTCTAGGCAGATGTGCAGAATCCCTTACCCCCTAGCAAGATGCAAACGAGGGACCATAGCCCCAAGAGGAACGCAGACGTGGCTAAGAGAGGGCCAGAGAAGCAAAGATCTTTCACAGACAGGGAGAAGAGGATAAAATATGACCTGTCCTGGGAAAAGAGATGAAAGGGAAATGTTCATTTTGATTGGGATGCAGTGGAGCTAGATGTAGCTAATCAAAGACAAGCCAGGACTGGGCACGTGGAATCGAGTGACAATGGGCCAGATGTTTCTGACTCCATGATAGTTAAGTTGGGCACCCCCAAATGTGTTTCCAAAGTGATATGAATTGAATTGTGTCTCCCCCAGAATTCATATGTTGAAGTCCTAACCCACAATGCAGCAGTATTTGGACACGGGGCCTTTTAGCAGGTTATTATATTTTGATGAGGTCACGAGAGTGGGGCCCTCATGATGGAATTAGTGACCTTATAAGAAGAGACACCACAGAGCTGGGTATCTCTCTCTCTCTACCGTATGAGGACACAGAGAGAAGGCGGCCATCTGCTGGCCAGGAAGACAGCTCTCACCAGAGCCCATATCCTGACCCTGCTGCCACCCCGATCTCAGATTTCCAGGCTCTGGAACTGTGAGAAAATACATCTGTGGTTGAAATCACCTTGTCTATGATATTTTGTTACAGAAGCCTGAGTAGAGTAGGACACCAAGCCAAAACTCTTTTGAGAAAGAAAGGGGACATGCAAATTAATTAGAATTATATTTTTAAAATATTTGTCATTGGACAACCAACTGGCTATATTACTTATATTGGCTGACACATAAAACAGTTTTTTTGCAAAAATTATTTTCAAAACTAAAATTTCTGAAAAACTAAAAGGACATATGTCCTTGTAGATTAAAGAAAAATATAATAATTATTCATATTGATTGTCTAAATGTTTAAAAGCAGCACAAACCATACCTTTCTCTAACAATGGCTAATATTTTTCTGAAGACTGTACTCATATTTCAATATGGTCTTATTCCTTTTTAATTTTTCAAAAATTGCCTTCAATCTTCAATTATATTTTGTATGACTACACTTGAAAAGGACACATATTTACTTTTTTCTATAGACTACATAGCATATTAATTGAGTAAATATTTAGAGATGCTGAGTTACTTAGTAAGTTCAGAGAAAATTCTAAGTGGAGGATAGTCTCAATACTAATTTTTATGAAATGTGGAAATGCATCAACTCAACTATTTTTATAGGTACTGTCTTTTTGCTTCAATTTAGAGTTTCTCTTTCTACAACTATTTTATAAGGTGAAGCTCATAAAATAAATTCTCTATTCATAATTCTTTTAAGTGTTTCGTCAAATAGATTCTGCAAAATGACAGGGATTTTCCATTTTACTCCATTCTAGTACATAATACAATCTAATTACAAAAAAAAGGGAATTTGATCGAAAGATTTTTTTTTTCTACAAAACACCTTTATTTCAAAGGTGTTTGCAGAATTTTAATGTTCAGTCTTGTACATTGAGTTCTTATCATTTAATTTGTTCATCTCCCTGTGTTGGTAGGGATAAATTTGCTTTTGTAGTTATTGCAAAACCTAAAGTTCCCTGGTTTCCAATTCATTGGATATTTTGATAAAAGATTTCCAACAATTTTTTTAAAAAATGCAATTGGTTTAGAAAATATTCATTACCATTATAGAACCGCTGGGTTGATTTACAAAGCAGTTCTCTTGGAAGCTGAAGCATTTCTAAAATCTCATTGAACATGAACAGTAAGAGAGAACACATATAAGGCCTTACAAAGGTATTTTGGGGATATTTATCATAAACTTTCTCAAAACTTTTTGTAGTACAGCTACCTTAGTGTTCATAAATTTTAACGGTTTCTATTTCAAATACGTTATTGCAGTTTGTTGGATGAAATTATAATTTATTCATTTACTGCAGTCAATTCTAGGAATATTTTTCTCCGTAATTTTCTTAATGTAATAAGACTGTTATTTTATCCATGGTATGCTGTGCTCTGCCAAATTTGTTTCTATATTCATACTGAAAAACAATTATTATACATCCAATATTGAATTTTTTAACTGAATATACAATAGATTTATCTTCAGCAGACTGACCTTCCAAAAGCTTTACTTTATTGTGTGAATTTGATGAAAGAAATCCAGTCAATAATAGAGATAACTGATTTCCTGCATGAAGCATGTGATTAAACTTTTACAAAATGTCCTCCTTGGCCAATAAAACCAACATATTACAAGTAATATTTTATTTTGCATAGGTGTGCAGGAAACTTTTGGCTCCAAAAATGAATGAAATCAGTTTAGAAGAACAGTTACTTGATCTCAATAAAAAGTCATGTTTCAGAGTGATATACATAGATACACTTTCTGCATATGCACATGTAAAATTGATACATTTCAGTACAGTTTTCTAAAACTAATCAATAATTTTTTTTTTTTTTTTTTTTTTTGTAAAGGAAGATAGTTTATTAAAGGCAGGAGAAGAGGTTGCAGCTCCCGAGTGGGAGGGGGGTACCCGAAACTGGGAAGCCCAGTGACAGGCAAAAATTCTTACTTTCATACCTGCCCTTGTCTGCTTGGGGGAGGAGGCTGAAGCTTTCTAATGGAATTTATGTATCAGGTTTGTCCTGTTTGTTCATCGTGAAGGGATTAATGAAATAACCCATTCCTATCTATCAGATCTGCACCTTTGTCCAGCCAAAAGGGATTGGAGATAACTTATTAACTTTAAGTTGCATTTGCATATCTATGTCCTAGAGTGAAGGAGACATTCCAGAACCTGGAGTTTCAGGATATGGCTGCTTTTTGTTTATTCCACCAGGGACCTCCCTGTCTACCTAGCAACATGCTAACTAACCTGTCTCAATCCCCCTTCTGAAGACATATCCCTAACTGCCATTAGGGAATAGGGGCGATGACCTCTCTGGCTACTTCAGGCTGAGGAGGGCCATAGGAAGAGACCAGCAGCTAGGGCTTGTCCAGAGGTCTACCTAAGGGTCCCCGGTAGATAAACAAATCCAGGTGAGGGTGTTGTTGTCGTGTGGGCCATCATAGCCAACCAGTGGGAAGTCTGTACTCTGAGACGCATTACAGGCAACAGCATGAGGTAATACCTATAACAAAGGATAAAATGAAAATGAGAAAGGCTTTTTTTAAGTCCTGCTAATCTAGGAAGCCAGGAAGTAAGGAAGGATAAATCTACGCCAGAGAATCCTGTCTATTGTTTAATATTGGAAACTATGTTATGGGTTTGTTATACCTTATCTTCTATTAAATGAAGTAAAAAATATTTTGTGTTATTTACATGTTTGCCATCAACTCTCTTAAGAAATGGAAATTTAGTATTTAATTATTCATTAAGCATGCAGGAGCATATTGGTGTTAAAAGAACTTACTGCAAAAGAAAAAGAGTAAGCATTTACTAATGTTCCAGTTTGCACAGAATTTTATTTTCACCTTTAAATACATCCTTCTAGACTCTGCCTGTGATGCCAGAGCTGGATTTTTCTAAACCCAAATGTGACAGTTGGTTCCTTGTTAGGCTCTGATAACAGGGTGAGTAAGAGGAAGACGGCCAGGTTGCAGAATGAAGAAAGAACTTGCCCTTTTCTGTTTATCTCCTGTGGGCTTCTTGTATGCAGTCCAGACCTAAGCCAGCTCACAGACCTGAGGCTTTCTTTTTAATGGGGAAGCTCTTTACTCTTGAGGAAGAAACCTACAGCACTGCCACGCATGTGCTATAAATTCTCTTTCAAAGAACCTGTAGCTATTTACTAGAATAACTGTAAAAGAAAAAAATATGTACATCTTTTGTTTAGTATTACACATCAACTCTGAAATAATGATAATTTCTTAAAACCCCAAGCACTACTCTGGTCCGTTAGTCACAATGGAGGTTTATGGTGGTCAACTAACTAAATGGAATCTTAGCCTAAGTGTGAATCACACTAGGCCAATAGGTCCACAAAACCACTTTGTGATTATCTCCCCAGTTTCTGGATTTACAATCGGAACAGATGTACTTAACAAGTGGCGGAATTCCCAAATTAGCTCTCTGACCAGGGCCAAGTGGAACCTTGAACTTCCTCTCCCTACCAGGACTGCAAACCGAAAAAGAGTATCACATCCCTGGGGGAAATGTAAAGATTAGCGCTGCCATCTAAGACTCAAAAGATGCCATGTGGAGATATCCATCCTAACCTCAGTGTACTAGCTTATCTGTTCTAGAAAGAAGGCCGATGGATCTTAGATAACGTCTGTGAATTATTGTAAATTTAATTAGTAGTAACCTCATGCTTCAGATCTATTGTCTTTCCTGAAGCAAATCAGTACAGTCTCTGAATCCCGACATGAAGGTATTGCTTAGAAAATGCCCTTTTCTCTCAAGAATCTCAAGAGGCAATTTTTTTTCTTTTATTTTTGTTTGTTTTACCCTTTTTGTAACCTGGTTAACAATTTATATCTAGTTAAAAATTCTTTATATTAACATCCCTCTTTAGATAATTGGTGGTATAACTGTGTCTCAAGTGTTAACATCAAACAATACCCTGAAACATTAGCTTTAGATTTACTGCATACTGTGAAGGACAAAACCATGATAAGCAAGAACGTTCAGAGCACGGTCTCTATTTTATAGCAAGAATGCTCAACCTACTTTCTGCACATATTTCATGAGACCTAATGTGTATTTTTTTTTACAGTTTCCGTTCTGCTCCCAAGGCCTGGTTTTGTGCATGTCACAGGCCATGGCTGTTGCCCAAATGGTTGTTACTCCAAGTGACCAGCAGGGGCAGCAGTGTTGAGTACTTTACACACCACCACTAGAGACATAAACCAATTCACCTGCCTTAGTTGCTCATGATCCAATGCATTTTATTTGATTGGTAATTGTCTCACATGCTGACCTTGAGAAGAAAATGTTAGTTTCCGTGGATCTGGGAAAAGTTAAAAAAAAAAAGTAGAGGCAGATTTTCACTAGTCATCTTCAGATTTACCACATATAAAGTGGGAAGTGTGTTTGCCAAGCATATGTCTCACACACTACTACATAGAGACCAAAATGGAGGCTGCAGGTACAAAGGGCAGGTCTGCCAAACCCATTCCCGATTATCATAATAAAACTACTATTGAGAAGATTGTATTACAATTTAAAACTTTGGAATAATTGCTAAACCAATTGGGATCCCAGGACAAAGAAATAAGCCAAGACAATAGCAAACAAATCAGCGTGTATAATTATTACACACACACACACACACACACACACACACACGCACATTCTTTCATTCTCAACTCTACCTATTCAATAATCTAGATTATTAGCAAAGACAAGATAAAGAGAATGGTGAAGGGATAACATTAAAGTGACTGACTTTTGCCTAAAAGAAGTTAAAAAATTCCAAATTGACATAGTTTGGCCTTTAAATTATTAAGAGTAAGTTTTGTACCATCAGTAGCAATGAACCCTTGAGAATGCGTATAAAATCAGGAATAGAGAAAATAAGAAAGTTCCAATGTTGCACACTTTATTTTTATGATTATGAAATTTATTTCTGCTATGAACTCTAGACTATGAGGCATCTGTAATCTTTTCTTACATGATCTTTTTTCTACCTATTTCTCCACCATTGTCTTAAGCCTGTATTTTCCAGGCTGACTGATATTTTCTAGACCAGATCATTTTTTTTCCTTCTTCAAGGTATTTGTTCATGCTTTTCCCTCTGCCTGGAACTTCTTGGCATTTTGCATGGTCTTTTCTCATTTTTCAGGTGTTATTTTTAATGGAACTTCCAAAGACAGGCTTTTCATAATTACTCTTTCTAAATTAGCTCTTACACTATTTTTCTTTATAAATAACTCCCTGTTAGTTACTCTGTGCTCTTTATTTTAATCTGTAATTATTTTCTTTACTTATTTGTTCACTGCTTTATTATCTCTCTACCATGGATGGAGGGGAGGGAGGCTGCAGGAACCATATTTTTCTTACGCATTATGAGAACGCCAATGGAGAGTGAGGTGCCAGCACAGATAAGATTCTGAGTAAATAATAATTGATTACATGAGTGAAAACATAAATGCCCTATAAGAAATCATTTCTTTTCTTCTTCAGCAAAAGCTGCAAGAGAGATTTCACCCTAATAAAGGTAGAACTTTTTGATTCTATCAAAATTTACATATCTAAACCAGATAAATTTCCTAGGGCCTTCAACTGCCTATGTCCCATAGGTGCCTCAGAATCAATGTATCTAAATGCCATGTCTTATTACTCATTACCATGTCTCCAAACCTTTTCCTCTATTTCAAGTCATGGTGGATAGCACCGTTCAAACATGACTAAGTCAGATATTTCCATATCTTTAAGCTTTTTTCTGGAGACTTTCACTTTCTTTCTGAGCTGTCTTGTTGCCTTGGTTATTCATGGCAATTACTGATTTACTATTTCTCTTCCTAGACATCTACAGGAGTGGCTTCTGCAACAGGTTGATAGGAAGAGGTCTTTCTTTTGTTTTACAGTACTTGTGGGTAGAATGTTTTATTTTCTCTCCGACTGCAGCCTTTTTTTTCTCTCTCACACGGTAGTGCAATGTTTTCTGTGCACTATTCCAGCTTCTCACACAATGCGGGGATTCCCTGGGAGACGGGCTTCTCCTCTGTTAATAGTTCACCTGGGTCACAGGGCGCAGAACTTTATTTACGGTGGCCAAGACATGGAAACAACCAAAATGTCCTTCGATAGATGAATGGATAAAGAAGTTGTGGTATATATACACAATGGAATACTATTCGGCGGTAAGAAAAGATGATATAGGAATACTTGTGACAACATGGATGGATCTTGAGAGTGTAATGCTAAGTGAAATAAGTCAGACAGTAAAAGCAGAGAACCATATGATTTCACTGATATGTGGTATATAAACCAAAAACAACAAAAGAACAAGACAAACAAATGAGAAACAAAAACTCATAGACACAGACAATAGTTTAGTGGTTGCCAGAGGGTAAGGGGTGTGGGGGGTGGGAGATGAGGGTAAGGGGGATCAAATATATGGTGATGAAAGGAGAACTGACTCTGGGTGGTGAACACACAATGGGATTTATAAATGATGTAATACAGAATTGTACACCTGAAATCTATGTAATTTCACTAACAATTGTCACCCCAATAAGTTTTAAAAACAAAACAAAACAAAACAAAACAAAAACATGACTAAGTCTGACCAATTCTTGCTCATTAATTTCTGTTGCATTTGTCTATTTCTTCTTCATTCTTGTTATTCCTTATTTTTTCGGGTTTCCCCTAATCTGGAATGAATTCCTAACTAGTTTCCTGTTTCCAGCTTTATTCTCTTTCTGATTATTCCCCACAATGCTCTTTAAAACAAATCTTTCTAAAGCACAAAGCTGACAAGCTTAAAACTGTTTACCATAGGAACAAAGATCAAAACCCATAGCTTAGTGCAAAGAACCACCATAATTTGATTTTTACTCACCTCTCTGGCTTCGTTTCTCAATACCTTCAACTCTCTTATTCTCAATCTTATCTTATGCTTTTGTCTACAACACCACTTGCAGATCTCTGTTCTTGCTATACGCTTTGATGTTCATGACCTTACTCATCCTCCTTCCTATGCCAAGAATACGCTTTTTCTGCCTGGTGAGAGCATTTATTTGTCTTTCAAAATTTGACTCAAATAACAGAGTTTTTGATTCTCCATGGAGAAACAAACTACAGTTAAATACAGAATGTGCTATTCTCTGAGAAATTATATTATTGGTGTTGTTTAACAATTAATGTTAAAAGAACTGAAGAGATGATTCAGCCGGTTGGTAATTCAAGTCCCTTCATTTTCTTAGATTCTGGGGAATTGAACATCAGCAAATTATCTCAGAATCACAATTAAAATAGACTGAGAAAAGGTAAGAGCTGGACCTGCATAAATCTCTTTTAAATGCATTAGGATATTTGACAACGCTAATATAGATGACCACTTTATTGCTCAATTCCATAAAAAAAGTAAAATAAACTTTAATAAAACATTAAAGTAAAATAAACTTGAAATTTAAAAAATCTCCTGGTGCCAGAAAAAATAATAAATCCAAATGATGGTTTCAGCCACAGATATGGGCCCTAGACATTGGATACTGGGGGTTTTAACAACTTCCAGGGACACAGTAGGTAGAGTTTTGAGTCCAAGAAAGGTACAGAGCTGGAATTAAGCCCTCTACACAAAACCAAAAGCTGTTCAGACCATGAAAAAGGAAATAGAAAAGCTTTTCTACTTCCCAAGAATTCAGCAATAAAGTCACCCATCTGGGACTGTGGGTAAGGAAAAAAAAAAAAGGTACCTAGTACAAGAAACCAGAGGGCAGCACTCAGCAAAGCTGGGGATTTGGGAAGAAAGTCTTCTAACTATTTGGAGTCATAAGATAAAAAATTAATGTAGATGTACATAAAAAGAAATAATATAGAATTAAATATAAAAGAAATTAATATATTAGGTTGATGCAAAAGTAATTGCAGTTTTTGCAATTATTTTTAACCTTTTGAACCACAATTACTTTTGCACAACCTAATAAAATATGAAATCACCAGGCCTCAGGTAAAAGAAAACATGAAACCAATTTCTAAGGGCATTCATACAACCCAACATGTGAAAATCTCACAGATTTATGCAAGAGAGGGAGAGTACAAGAGCTCACAATTACTGAGGTATAATTAATTAGCATATTCAATAGACAAGAAAGTTATTCCTCTCCAAAACTAGAGGTAATAAAATAATCTGAAAAGAATTATAAAATAAATATGTCTTAATGATGATCAAAATAAAAAAGAAATAGAACCCAATGATAAAAAAAAATAAGCCTGTATGTAAAATAAGTAGGAAAATTTGAAATAGATCCAAACAAAACATTTAAAATATTTTTTAAGGTATATATAGTCATTAAAATTAAAAAATTATTAAGTGAGTAAGGAAGTAAATTAGACATAGCCAAAGAGAGAATTAGTGAACTAGAAGATAGGTTTTACAAAATTACACAGAATAAATAGCACAGAGAAATAAAAAAAATGAAAAATATGGAAGACAGGCTAATGAACATGAAGAATAGAATGATAAAATCCAATATATATTTAAGAAGAATTCCAGAAGGGCCAAGAATATAGAGAATTTAGGAAAAGTGGTATTCCAAAAAATAATAATCATGACCCAGAGTTGGAAAACAAATAAAAAAGAAAAGGTACATTACCTATAAATCAAGTGTTCTTTTGATTAATAGCAGACTTTAACTCAAAGAGGACAACGTAATCATATCTTCTAAGTTCTGAGGGAAAGTAATTTTCCTTTTAGTCATTAAACCCAAAGAAGTTATCACTCAACAATGAGTGTGAAGTAAAGATATTTTTAGATAAGTACTAAGAATATTAATCATTCAAGACAGACCCTCACTAAACCAACAACAAACAAACACTAAGAAATATATTTCAGAACAAAAAAGATGGATCTCAGAAGGGAGTGGAATGCAGCTGCAATAAACTTATGTCAAGTATGTATGCTAAAAATTTAAAGGTAACCATTAAGAAAATAGATGTCAAATGTTTAACTTCTCAAATGCTTCTCTAAACATATCTAGAAGCAGGATGGAATGTGTGAAACAGCAGAAATATATCTGGGCTGCATCACTAGCTGTGGAACTTTAAGTATTCGATTACTTTTTCTGCAAAATGAGGAGATTGTGCTAGATTTTAAATTGGTTGTCCTAAGGCCTTGTCTAGTGTGATTTTATTATCCATGATATCTCAAATTATTAAACAAGGCTTTATGCTTGTGAAAAAAGAATACCTTAGTATCACAGTCAGAATTTTAAACAATCTGAAAAGTTATCTTGTCCAAACTATGGTTCATATTTTAATCTCTTTATTAGTAGAACATACATATTAACCTTGAATAGTTTACTTGCCACAGTCCATATTTTAATTTCATTGTTATCATTCTCCTAATCGTTAGTTCTTAGAAAAGTGGTGGGTGGGAGAGGAATTACTTTGAGACCTTTCCCAAATGAAAGAAATAGATTTCCTTTTGAAAGTTAAATGAGGAAATATTTGGCAAGAGGATCAGGGTATAAGTTGGGAAAGTCACTTCGGAAGTACACTAAATAGCTCTCACATCTGCAAGACTTTACTGTAACCAAAGTGAATCTATTAATATTATTGAATTTTTCTTTAAAAGAATCTTTGTAACGGAAGAGGATGGTCTGCCCTCGAAAGCCTAGAGAAAGGAAAGTCCCAATGGCACACTCTGTTATCTAAGCTCTAGCCTTCTGACCAAAAGTGCAGACTCCAGAATGTATTGCTGCTACAGTAGGAGAGGTACAACCTTAATTCTCTGAGACACTGAGAGAAGAAGACCTAGGGCAGGCGAGTTTTAATAGTGACAAGGAATGGAGAAAAGATTAGGCATATGGGAGGCTATGGAAGTCAGGTGGGAGCCATGGCAGGAAGAAAACAGCAGCATATTATTTGCAAAAAAATTTTGCTCAGGGATGCGCTGTGTTATATGTGGGATGGAGAGAACCCAATGGTTCTACACACACTTTACTTAATTGGTACATATACAAACATTAATCATACTCTGAGAAAATTGCTTTGTATCTTCATTTAACAAATTTGGACCTTTTCTAATTCTCCTCACAACCTAGAAGAAGCATGAATAATTTGAATAAAACTGCTGCTTTCTCCCATGATATCAAAGAGCCATTGGATCAGATTGTTGTTAGCACTGCCCCAAAATATGAAACCAATTGGCTATGGTGGAGGACATAATTTTTTTTAATCTGTTATTTTCCTCTGACAAAGAAATTAGTCTTTCTAACTCTTTAATATATCTTGAATTGAACTGATTCTCACTCACAGCTAAGGTTGTAAAGAAAAATTAGGCATCTCCTAAGATTTTTGCCTAGACAGGAGGATGGCACCATGTACACTATAAAAGGAATTTATTTAAGGACAGATAGGCATTTAGGAGCAAACTTGAACAAAGAAATAAACAACAAATATACAAAAAAACACAAAGAAACACTGATTTATTTTCCCAAAATTATTCTGTGCAAAGACCTTCAAACGGGTTTAAATCTGAATTTAATTTGTCCTGAATTATAACTTTTAACTTTTTCTTGATTGAATCAAGGATCTAAAATGTCTAAGTAAAAGGCTTTTGTATATTTTTAAAAGAAATCAACCTTGAAAATTTGTTGTGAACCTGGTAAAATCCTGGTGGCTTGGTTGTGAGCTTTTAACGAGAGTGACCACAGGCTGCCTAAAATATACACAGACTATTCCTTTTTACCCAGTTTTCATACTTGACAGTACTGGCAGTGTGGAATTTCAAAGTTCTTTTACCCATATTTGTCTGCATATGAACAATAAATGAAAAGTGTCTATTTATCAGTTCTTTGATATTTTTGTTCCACTATTTTTCTTAAGTTTGCCAAAATTAAGTTTGCTACATCTAACCAATTTTCCAGATTGAGATAGCCAATCTGTACCTATGAGGTGTGATAAAAAAAATATGGAGAATGTTTAAATTTTTTTTAAAAAAATGTATTACAGTAAAAGACACATTGTCATTAATCACCCTCAAAATACTCCCTCTCACTTCAAACACACTTATCCCATTGTTCTTGCCACTTTCTGAAGCAGTTCTGGAAGTCCTCTTTCACAAGTGTCTTTTCTCATCCTTCATCTTGACAATGCTCCATGTCACACATCACTTCTGGTATATGGCAATTTCTGTCAAATAAAAACATTATGGTATGTCCGCATCCACCTTTTTCACCAGATCTGGCACTGTATGACTTCTTGTTCTTCCCCAAAGTCAAAATGATCATGAAATGTAAACATTTTGAATCAATTCAGGACATCGAGTCTGCCATGACAGCACAACTAAAGACGCTCACAAAAGAGGACTTGCAGAACTGCTTCAGAAAGGGGCAAGAAAGATGGGGTAAGTGTATTCCCAGTGAGGGGGAGTATTTTGAGAGGGATTAATGGCAATGTATCTTTTACTGTAATACTTTTTTTATTTAAATATTCACCGTATCTTTTGATCACCCCTCATAATTTTGATATTACTTGTCTTAGATGTCACCTGCCCCCCAAAAGATTGTCTTTTCATCTTTTGCTCTCTTACCATATTATAATAAATGGAACTCAACTTAAGGAAACAAGAGAAGCATTACTGCTTTAGATACATTCATTGTAACCACAGGAATATTTAACTTCAACAAAATGAAATGCAGGATTGCTGTCAATGCCATTAAAATAATTACCGGTTCATAGCTGACATAATAGGCAGCATATAAAATAAGGAAAAGATGTCATTCCTGTCCTCATGGACTTACATAATATGGAAAAGCTTAGTGACTAAACATTTTGGACATATTTCATATTTGGGGAAATTCTTTTTGGAACTTTTAAAACTGACCAAGATTGAAAGGAATTTTAAATATCATTATTTGCAGCATTTCACATAGAAAGTGTCATTGCTCTTTGGGAAAGGTACATGAGAAGTTCATTTCTTTGATGTTTTTCCATCAATCTGCTTTCTCCTTAAATCTTAGTCTCTAATGGGAGGGAGAATGATAGCCCTTTAGTCATAGCATCATTTTTCAACCGCAAGATAAAGTGATAGCCAGTCAAGAGTTTGAGCGGTAGATTTTTTTCCTAAGACATGATATAAAAATGTATGGAGAATGATATCAATTTTATTTTTGCAGGTGGAGGGAGTTTTTTTTCACCAGTTGAAAAATGATGCCATGACTAATATGACATCATTTGGTCCCCCACAAAGTCGGCTCTTCCACCAACTTAGGAAGAGGCAGCTGTGAGAGAAGCAAAAATCTTTCCGACCATTAAAACAAAGCATATTGTTGCCTGTGAAAATTGCCTACAATTACAAGGGTTGGGAAGGTATGTAGGACTATGATAGCTGAGGACCTCACACTATGGTAATAGTTGAGGACTCTACAAATCAAACATAAATACCAAGGGTTCGTTGATTGGTTTTGAGCATTTTCATGCACAGATGCCAACAGCTGACAGGGGACTCTGGAGGTATCAGCCCCCCATCAGCCCCGGCAAACACCATACGAGGCCATTTCCCCCTGGGTCTCAGCTCAGACACCATTTAATATGCTCAGCTTTTCCTCCTGACTCTTTAATTTATATAAATGAATACTTTTCCTCCTCTTCTACCATCAACACAAATTATACCCAAAGAAGGAATTTAACTGTGATTTGGGAGTAGGAAAAGGGTACTCTGCCGATCAGCAATTTGTTGGGGCTCCCCGGGATGCATAAAGGCTAGATTCAGACATACGTTTAAACCCTGACATCAGGTGATATGCTTCTGACAGATACCACTTTCCCAGCTTTCGGTTGCCATCGCCTTTCTTAGGAAGCTAGGAATCTCTTTGCTCTGAGGAATCTGTCCATGTTTCTTTCATTAATTCTGTGGTCCTTGGACATGAGCTGGGACCTTTCTCCCAGCTTAGTTAGCACCTCAACGGAGGGTGAGCTGGGGGTTAGGGGTTAGGCTCCAACCTGGCCACTTAGCAGCGCTGGTAAAAGGTTTGGTGGGGAAGAAGGATGAAATTAATGACTAAAACAAGGATTGAGAATTCACAAAGGCCCTCCATTAGCCATGCTCCCCCTGCCCCAATCACCGTGGATAAGTGACAATTGGCTAGAGTCACACCACTTCCTGGGGTCTGAGGGAGACCAGAACATCAGGGGTCAGGGGGGCCCTGTAAGTGCTTTCTCATGCCTATCAAATTTCCCTAATGATCCATTTCTACCCCCTTGGTATTTCAGAACAGGAATGTCTTCTTATACATATTTTCTAAAAGAGGTGTGAGTGCTAAAATTTCACTTTTCCCTTCATAGTAAAGTTCACTTAGTCTCAGGACAGGTCTGGTCTTGCTGTTCCTTCTTGAGCAGCAGACAGCTTATGTTTCCCACTTAATTCAAAGCAGTTTTTGTCACTGGATTTTAGCCTGGGAGGAGGCTACTTCTGGCAGGAGAATAAATGAGTCTGAGCTGAGAATGCCACGAAGATAGGCTCTGCCTAGGCAGGGTCAGGAGTGCTCAGAGGGACCAACAGGTACACGCTGCAAGGAGACACAGGAAAGGATGAGGGGACCTGAGAGTGAGAACAGTGGCGATGAGGGCTTCAGGCAGACCTGCTCTGAAAGGTGTAGCTTCATTCTCTCTGAATGGCTCTGGCATGGTAATTGCAAATGGCCTTTAAAAATTTCAAACTTCAGCTAACTTGTCTGCACTAGTTAGGTTAAATCCAACATGAGCCTGTCCTACAAAGTTTGCAAAGTATGTCAATTCTCTTGCCAGCAGACCACCACATCAGATGGAGTTTATTTTCAAAGGCCACCGACAGACCTTGATGTTCAGATGTCCCTTGGACTGACTGCCTTCTGGAACCTCAGGGAGCAGGTAGATGTCACTTTGTAATCAGGTTTTGCCTATAAACTTGGTGCTTGAGTATGGCATTCAAGGAGCGACTGCAGGGTGGGAAGGTAACACTAAGAGGTACAAAGGAAGTCCCAGGGGTGTTCAGGACTCATTAAGGCCCTCATCTTGTTACTTTGAGACTTGTAGAGCTAGTTGAGAAAGTCTCCTAAGGTCCAGATGAAACTCCCCATCACAGACAACCAACTTTTATTGTTGCCTACTGGTGTCACAGATAGTCATGGCCCTCAAGAAAGTCACAATCAAGTACAGGAAAGATAAATTCATAACACACACACACACACACACACACACACACACACACTGCTACAGTGTCAATCTTGGGTGTGAACTGGTATGCGTTTCCCAGTAGCTAATTCCCTAAGATCTCATTTTCTAATTATTTTTAAAAGGCTTCTAACATCCTTGGGTACCATGGCCACAGTAGGTATTTCCTGTCTCAACTCTTACATCTAGTCACTCACATGTGATTACTTCCCTTTGATTAACACTTTGTTTGGTGGCTGAGTGTTGGTCTTAGCTTATTTCCTTGGAATTGAACCTTTGGGTCTTCCTGAGCCTTCCTGCATCCAGGACTCAGACTTAGGCTTTCTTTTCTCTGTATTTCACAACTGCAGCCAGTGCCTTATTCTTCGATGTCAAGACCCCAGCTATGGAAGAACAGAGGCTCAGATCCTCTCGGGTTCAGAGGAAAGGAGGATGGGCTCTTGCAAAAGTCACTCAGATTCCCTGGGCCTCAGTTTATCACTTGTACAAAAGAACAAACACATACATTGTTATCAAAGGTCCCGTCCAACTCTAAAATATCGGAATTCTATAGAAAAAAAGTGTGATAATGGTCAAATCAGTGGTAGAAAAAGAAAGTGCTAAAGGAAACTGAGATGGGAATAAATCTCACAAGGCTGGATAAGTCGGGAACAGGTTCCAAGGAAGGTGGGGAGATTTGAGCTTGTTTTTGAAGGATGATTAAACTGAGGCAAGTAGGGAGCAATTGAGGGAAGGGATGCTACACAGACTGTGAGCAAAAGTAGACATGAGGCAAGGTATGTAGGGAATTAATAAACTAATTAATAAGCTAATACATCTAATTGCCTAAAGCAAATAGATACAGGTGGAGCTTAAGCTTAAGCACATCAAACATGAATGTTGAAATTTATTTCCCTGAGCCTGGCAATGGAGAGCTGTTGGAAGGATAGCTGTGAACTGTTATGGGTTCTGTAGACAAGGGTGGCCCCAGGACTGCATAGAGGAAAGTGTTTCCTTATTGGTGGTGCACAGTGTCGCTAGATGACAGCATTCCTGGGAACAGCAACCAGCACTCCTCAAGGGGAATTGCTCTGCCCACACAAGGACCCAGCTGGTGAGGTTAGCATCTCAGAACAATGATATCACCCTGTAGGAAGCATGGGATTTCTTGGGGTGTAATAATTGCAGTAGGCAGTGGATATGACATGAGCTAAGTATGGCCCAACAGCTGTTGCTTATCGGCAGCAGGTCAGAAAAGAAGACAGATGTCTCGAGGGTGACCTTCTTGAATGAGTGTGTTTAGGAATTTAGGAATTCCCTTGGGGGTTAATGACATGCCATTGCTTGGCAACCACAATGAACAGTGTAGCATTACATACTGTAGGTGCAAACAAACCATAAAACTCTGACAGGATGGCTGGAGAAACTATAGCAGCCAGGTTGAGGAAGGTGGTGAATAGAAATTGATTTTATGGGATGGTGAGGAATGGAGAAGGAAAGCAGGGAGGCTAAAATTACCTTAGGAAGTATTATGGAACACAGAATTCTACAGATTTAGATAGGAAGAGAAATAAGAGACAAAAACTGAATGCGAAACAGGAAGACGAGACTCCATGCAACATTCAGACTGTGACGGGATGCTGTGAGGATCTCAGTTGCCATCATGGCATTTGCTTGAATGCAATGGGATCATCTCATGAGGGAGCAATTGGCAACCAGTGTTTATTCTACATAAAACATGATAAAATTTCTTTAGTCCCAAATTTCATGGGCTCCTGTCATGCCTTGACCTTAACCTTGACCAGAACCTGGGAGGGCATCTATTTCTCATATGGCCTGTCCAAAGCCTTTAACGACCCCAAAGAAAAGGGACACTGATTTTCCTAATCACCTGGAGATGCCGATGCACCTAGAAACTACATGTTAACCTCCATTTATACAAATAATTCGTGATGTTACTTCAAATTCTAAACTCTTGTGTGTGTGTGTGTGTGTGTGTGTGTGTGTGTGTGTGTACAAATTAAATTAGCAAGGTAATTCACATTACAGAAAGGATTTGTCACTTCACAAAAAAATTACTAATATGCCATTACATTTTCACGTCTTGCTTGTACTTAACTTTTCAATATCACATCTATTATGAAAATATGTAAACTTGACTTTCTCTGTTCCATTTTTCTAGGTAAAAACTATTTTATAAAAACACTCATTCATATGAAAAAAATTCAAAAGTAATATGTACTTATTACCTATAATTCTAGATTTATTTTTCATTTTGAAAGGATTTTATTTGCTTTTTACCCTTCTTTTCAGAAGTGCTGATTTCACTATGAATCAAGAACACCATGCAATTAACACTTTTACTACTCCATTAAACATCAAATTAGATTTCTTGCTATCTATCATCAAATAATACTGATACTACGTTATGTACTAAACTTACTTCAAAAGTGGGATGAGCTGATAATTTTAAGCTTTAAAAGCCCCCCTACTATTTCAGCTGGAATTGAAAAGATTGCATGACAAAAGAAAATAAGAGGTATAATAGCAAGCACCTCCATAACACTTAATACGTTTCAGTTATTCTTAAGGGCTTTCCACATACTGACCCATTTATTCTTTGCTACAAGTCTATGAGGTAGTTACAACTGTTTACCCCTTTTACAGAAGAGGCTACAGAGGCTGGGAGAGGTGAAATTCCTTGCCCAAGTTCACAAACCTAGTAGTAAATGGCAAATCTGGAAATCGTACACAGGGAGACTTGCCCTGGCGTCCATTCTCTTAACCACTCCACTCTTCTGCCTCCAGTTTAGGGTTTTTGTTTGTTTTGTTTTGTTTACATTTTTTTAAAGTAGTTTGGTAAAGTGTATTAAATAATCATATGACTCTTGAGACGTCTTCTGCCCTATATGAACAAAGTGCCATTGTCCTGTTATTTCCAGGGTAGAATGAACCTCTTGTTGACTCATTGTTTTTTGTTACTGAACTCACATGTTTCTAGTTTCAACTTTGATATTTTCTAGTATGTTTATCCTGTGTTTGTACCACACTATTAAATAAGATGATTAGAAATTTAGGTAGGACTGGAACAAATGAAGACTCATTCTCATCTTTCCTATAGTCATTTCACCCAAAGTTTCCTATATCAGAACAGATATGTTTAAGAAGAGTGTACGGGCATTGCTCCTGCTGCATTTCCTTTAGCTTGATTTTTTTTTTTAAGCCTCCCACATCCCATAGGCCGAATTCCTGGAGGCCCACCACAAGCATAGCTAAATGCCTGAGGCAGGTATAGGAGGCTCTACCTTCCATCAGCTATGCCAGCATATGCAAATCCTACTTTGACTGTCAAGAGTTTCCTCTACATTCCTTTCTGAGTACAACATGTGCATTGCATCAAGAATGGTAATGTTCCGTGAGTCCTCCTTTCCCGGACACTGGCTACCATTGCCTGCATGTAGAATTCTGTCAACAGCTCTTTCCTCTTCCCTGCTCTTTAATTTAGTCCACTGCTGAGGGAATAATAAAGATGTGTTTTGTGGCAGGAAAATCAATTTCAGGAATGCAGCTAGTGACAAAACCTGCTATCAGTACTGATCGGGCCCCTACCCCAACCCTCACCCTTGCACTTTTAATTTTTTGCAATGTTCCTTATCAGTCGTCTTTCTTCATTTAGCAAAAATGGGAAGCTATCAGCTGGGCATCCTCATTATCTTATACTCTGTTGACATTCAAAGTTAGTCCTTATAACTTCCAGGGCTCTTCATCCAGTAGAGCTTAACCTGTGCTTTCCTTTACATTTTTTTAGTTTAACTTTTACCTTATTTCACTTTATTTTCTTGAGAAGAAGAAATATGACATAGAATTACCTATATAAGCAGGACATGCTCCCTCACCATGCATGCCTTCTGACAAAATTAAAAAAATAACCAACTCATAAGAATAGTCATACCAATCAATGGAACTGAATCTAGAGTCTAGAAAAAAAACCCTTATATTTATGACCAATTGATTTTTGACAAAGATGCCAAAGAAATTTCAATAGGGAAGGAATAGTTCTCTTTTTAAGAAATGGCACTAGGACATTTGGATAGTCACATGGAGAAAGATAAACTTTATCCCACAACACACACAGAAATTAACTTTGATTAGATTTAGAAATTAGCCCATACAATGAATGAATTTTAGACAAGGCAAGACAATGTAATGGAGAATGAATAGTCTTTTTAACAAATGATGATCAGACAACTAAATATCCACATGCAAAAGAATGAAATTAGACTCCTGCCTCTCACAGTATATAAAAATTAACTCAAAATGGATTAAATATCTAAATGTAATAGTTAAAACCATAAAACTTCCAGAAGAAAACATGTGTAAATCTTTGTAACCTTGGATTAGGCACTGGTGTCATAGATACGACACTTAAAAAATAGATAAATTAGACTTTGTCAAAATTAAAAATGGTTTTGCCTCAAAGGATACTATCGAGAAAATTAAGAATGGGAGGAAATACTTCCAAATAATATATCTAGTAAAGATCTAGCATACAAAAATGTATAAAGAAGCCTTACAACTCAATAATAAAAAAGACAAATAACTCAATTTTTTTAAATGGGCAAAGGATTTGTAGATACATTTCTCCAATGACATACAAGTGGCCAATAGGCACATGACACAGTGCTCAACATCATTAGTCATCAGGGAAATACAAATCAAAACCACAGTGCAATACTACTTCACACTCACTAAGATAGTTACATTTTGTTAAGAAAGGAAAATAACAAACGTTAATGAGGATGTGGAGAAATTGGGACACTTATACACTGCTGGTTGGAATATAAAATGGTGCAACCACTTTGGAAAATAGCTTGGCATTTCCTAAAAAGTAAAAAAAAACACAGTTACCATGTGACTCAGCAATCCTACACATAGGTATATGCGCAGGAGAATTGAAAATAGATATTTACACAAAACTTGTAAGTGAATATTCATAGCTGCATTATTCATATTAACCAAAGAGTGGAAATAGTCCAAATGTCCATCAACTGATGAATGACTAAACAAAATGTGGTATATCCATATAATGGAATATTATTTAGCCATAAAAAAATGAAGTACTGATATCTGCTACAACATGGATGACCTTGAAAACACTATTCAAAGTGAAAGAAACCAGGCACAAAAGGCTCCCCGTACTGTATGATTACATTTACATGAAATGTCCAGAGCAGGCAAATCACTTATGGAGATAGAAAGTGAAGTTGTGTTTGCCTGGGGCTCATGTGAGAACAGTTTTTAGGATGTGGTTAAGTTCTGTCACATGGATAATTCTGCTTTGTCTCTAAAAATCCTTTCAAATAAGGGCTCATATTATAATACACTCATTAAATGCTTATGTGGATTATTGTATTTAATCCTCACAAAAACATTATGAAGTAGTAATTCTTTTTATCATTCTCATTTTTCAGAAGAGGAAACTAAAGCAAGGGAGATTGAATAATTCACCAAAACCCACTCAATTAGCAAGTAACATGTCTGAGACTCAAACACAAGGGAGTTTGACTCCAGAACCACCCTTTGAACCTTTCTGAGATGAGACAGTTTCATGGTTATTCAGTAAATCATGCCTTGAATTTATCAGGCAAAGCATAGTCCATGGCTGAAATAATTATAATACGATGCACTCATTAAGCATTTCCTTGGGGAAATCTCATTTCAGGCGAAACTGGACAATCCTCTAAATCATTAAAAGAGAATCATAAAAATGATTTTGAAAAATTAAATATTATGTACAAGTGAACCATCAGCTTAGCAGAAAGCAAGTTGGGCTGGATAAAGAAAAGGGTTGAGATTCCCATTGCTTCCCATTCTGACCTGCTCACAAGCTTTCTCTATGTCACATTGTGTGTCTCAGACTGACTCCCTGGGCCTCATAGTGTCTATATTTCTCCAACTAGGTTCTAAGTAACACCTCCCAATCTAAGCTCAGACCGCTTCCATGGTGACTCTAGCTAAGGCTAGGTGACAGGACTATAACCCATAGTGGCCTCCAAATGATTAACATCAGTCAGAGGCCTGACCTGGTGGCTCAGGGGATCCATGTCTTCTGTCCATGTCCCTGACACTCAACCACAGGCCACTGGACTCCAAGAAGAGATCTGAGAGAATGGAAGAAAGCCACCTAGCATCTTTGAAACTGTTCGTTCATTTGACTTTCTCCAATATAACAATTTTTGGATTATCCAAAATGTTAAACAATGTGACATCCTTTGAAAGTCATAAAACACTATTACAACCAACTCATGGTTTTTAACGTGTAATGCATTTTGTGAATCTAATTTGATTTCGCTCCAGACTTCTACTACATACAGATTTCCCTCTAAAGCTAAGCTTAAACCTGGTCACCATTGTTACTGAACATCAATTTACAAAATCAGTCCTGGCCAAAAAGGT
This sequence comes from Rhinolophus sinicus, assembly GCF_036562045.2. NCBI lineage: Eukaryota > Metazoa > Chordata > Mammalia > Chiroptera > Rhinolophidae > Rhinolophus > Rhinolophus sinicus. Next base: position 110,791,434 of record NC_133757.1, read on the forward strand.
TGCCATTCTAATTCAAAGCTCTGGAAAACAATGATCTATGGCTTTGATAAAAGCTATATTAGATCTTCCACCAAAGTTTTATGTCCACTTAGCAGCATGACAAAATTGCCTATACATCAGTACCACTTAACCAGGCATCAGTTTTTCTTTAAAATACATGTAAAGTAATTAATATTCCAATACCAAAGGGAAAACTAAATATTTCTTAAATCCTAATGTCTCAGATAAGCTTTTTGTTGGCATTCATGGTCTTTCTAGAATGGACCCCTGTTTTTAGTGGTTGTGTTTTTCTAGGCTCTCATTAGGAAGACAGAGATGATTTTATTTGGCTTTTGCTCCTGGAAAAAAAAAAAAAAAAAAGGAGCTTATGTGCTGTATCTGGAGAATTTCAAACCTCATTCATTTTTTTTTTCTTTTTCCCAAAAGATGTCTATCCGCCTGTGCCTTCTTAACCCCCTTTCCGTGGAATCCCTCTGTGAGCACACAAGTGTTAGAACCCGTGTGGCTGCCCTGCTTCAGATTATTTAGTGCATATTGCAGAACCAACGTGTGTATTTTTCTTGTCCATGGGTCATTTCATTGCCACATACCTAAACAGCTGGAAAGAACTGACACTCAGTGTTGGTAATCCACTCTACGTGATGTTTGCATTTGTGTCCTTTTAGCAATTCAAAGGCTAGTTTGGGGATGAATGTCAATTTTATAAACTACTCTTTACCCAAATTTAATTTGATTTATCTGCTGTTTAGTATATTTAACTGTTTAGTATACTTTAGTATATTTAGCTTATCTTTACTTTTCCATCATTCATTATAAAGAAATACTCTCATTAAAATAAATATAGATTATTATGCATTTTTAGCTGAGAAATTCTAAGAAACTAGTACTACAGTGATAGATTGGAGAGCAAAGATACACATAAGAAAAAAGTTAATCTCTATTGGATAAATAATTTTTTTCCCTGATACTGTGTATTGATCTCTATTGACAGCTACAGGTAGAGCAGTCCATTTCTTTAACAAGTTTAAGAGCAAAAAGAAAAGCACTCTAAATCAAATTTTGAGCCAGGTTTTAAGAGAAAAGTTATTTATGAAAAGCAAAATAAAGCAGGAAAAAAAATTTTTTTTTTACATGAGTCTTTTCTCAACATAGACTCACCATCAATGTTTTATTTTCTGCCTTAATCAATGCATCATCCTTTGGTTTGACCCGTCATAAATTATACCGGGCTATAGTCATAACATTAAACCATTGATAGAGTGTCAAGAAAGCTGTGTATCATCTCGTCGCCTCAGTCATTCTCTGGGTCTATCTCCTCAGCCAATAATTTGGGTCTTCCGTGACTAAGTGAAGGTCAATTTAATCAAATCATTTGATTTACTTTTCACTAAATTGGTGAGTTTATGATGCTTTCTTTTTCTGAAAAAGAATTACCTCACTCAACTAAGTTAAGCAGATGGATCACACAACCTATTATGCAACCCATAGTATTTAAATATTTGGGGAGGAAGATGATGGTCAAGGTTAAGTGTGAGGGAGAGAATCTCTCCGCAGAGAAGAGATCTGGGCGTCTGTCCCTCCCTCTCTCTGGTCTTGTTCCACTTCCAGATTCTGGGAGACAGGGATTCTAAAGGACCTTATTTGGCTAATATAGCCCTATTATTAGCTGGGGCAAACATGATTTCAGTTGTACACACATCTAGTTCTCCAACTTTACTCTCAATTAGAGCATCTCCTGTTTAAAGTTCCAGACGAAACCTAAAACACACATTTTCTTCAGCAAGTTGTCTTTGATTGTTTGCAACATTATTCTGTGCCAAATTTGAGAAACATTCTGGAAAGTTTATTCACAGGCCAACAGGCCAAGCAATCAAAGCTGTGCCTTTTTAGTTTGTGGTGGGATTTTTTTTTTTTTTTGGAACTGCCACAATTTCATCATAAAAACAATTTCAAACAGAGCTGTCTTCCGTAGTGAAATTGCCTGTTTGCCCACATACATGTACAGGTAATTACCGGGGTTAAGCAGTAATGTTACTTAAGTAATCGTTTTTATATTGTATAATTATATAATTGTGATTATATGTGGCGTATTAGTCTAGAGGTTTCCAAAAGCCCATGGCTCTTTAGTAGAGATAGATAAATTCAGGCACATAACAATCATTGGAAGCATTCGAATTCATGTGAAGCAGACTCTCAGAGAACTTTTGTTCTCTCTCTTTTCTTTCATTTCTTTTTGAATGTTCCAATGATGCAGAATAAAAATATCTACAAAAGGTATCCTTCACTCAAAAAGAGAAGGAACATTCTGTATCTTTGTGTGTTTCATTGACATAAACATGCAAATTAGCAGAAATATATATGATTTGAAACATGCTGATAGAAACTTAAATTTTTCTTTCATTTTCCATGCTATAAACTTAAAACCTTAGACAACATCTGTGAGATCAGAATAGACCAAGGAAGGTAGAAGTGATAATTACAATAATCATAGATTTGTAAGCTAAAATGCTTTTCTCCTGTATGTCTCCTACTGTGTCTTTAACCATGAAGGTGTTATCACGCCCATCCTTAAAGAGTTCTGACACTAACGCTACTTACTGTCATCATGGGTGGTTTTCCCCGAAATCTACGTGTCTTCTGCTGTCAGCTCCAGCAAGTAAGATTCTCTCCAAGTCCTTTAGGAAAAGAGAGATCGGTTTGAAAAATAGTTGGCACGCATCCTTTAGTCACTTTCTCCCTATACAATGTAAGTATTTAGTTATATATTTTCAGAGAGAACATGGTCTTTGAAAGTTTTTCAGGAATGTGCTTAAAACAGCACAGCACCTGGTGCCAGTGTTTTAATTTATCAATTCAAAGCATGATTTTTTAACTAAGCAATAAACATTTCCAGTTTTAATTGTTTTCTGAAACACAAATTTCTAATCATTACAGCACCTCAGATTCTCTAAATTCCTATAGTGTGGTTTTCATAACCTTTAGGTTCATTTTCAATTTTCTGTTCTAGCATATTTCTATTGTACCAACTTTAAAGAGAAAAATAACTCCTCAGAACAGAAATTTCAGGATCCAGGAAATGGATTAAGGAGGTCATTTGTTTTCTCCTTCCCTCTGAAGCTCACATTACATCTATTTTGACTATTGAAAAATTTAACACTTGCAATGTAGCCTAAAGGTTAAGGTCTATGTCTAAATCCCAGCCTTCACACTGACCAGCCTGGAGCAAAACATTTGACATCTGTTGGCTTCCATTTCTTCCCCAACATATTGGGGTACATGTTTACCCCCACTTCACAGATGTCCTAGGAGAAATAAATGAGTCAAACGATAGAAATCACTGTGTCTTAAACATAGTTTAGAATCCATGTTAGCTTTAAAGTAATTACATTTTAACATGGTAATATTTTTCCTCCTTAATTATTGAACCATATTTAAAATTGGGGTCATGGTTTTCATGGCAGGGCACCAACCTGCTTATGTGGCTGTCTTTTCTCCCAGTCTTCCTTCAGTCAACAAAGTGTTTCCTCATTTGCACATACATTTATTACCCCAGGTCTATACCCCTCCCTGAAGTCCTGTCCCATCTTTCAACAAAACCTGTTTTACCATTTTTGCAAATACTGTTTCTTTCTTACCTGCTCCATGAAGTCTTTCCAATAGGTAAGAAACTAATTCTTCCATATTTATTGTTCTAATCAATTGGTCTGTTGCAGTTTGTTTTTGCTTATATTTGCTTTATATTGTGTGTGTGTTTTTGTGTGTGTGTGTGTTGTGTGATGGGTGCTTGTGCAGAATCTTTTGTCTAGCTTCCTCTTTTTTTTGATCTATCTTCCTTTTGAAACCAGGACAGTGGCATCCCAGTGCAGCCCATGTGCCCGTGTGACCTCCCATTCTGGAGGTCAAGCTAGATCATTAGGTGACCAGCCAATTGCCAGAGTAGCCTGAGACGGTGCGGGGGCAGCCAGAGACCCTTTTTAAACTTTAAAAATACACATTTGCCTATGTCTTTATGCTTATAGATTACAGCTCTAAAATAGAAACCTATACGTAAAGAAAAACAATAAATACATTTATTAACTCTATGGCTCCATATATATACACTTTTACTATGAAAGAAATTAGGAAATTTTTTTTCTGTTTTTTTTTTTGCTTGCAAAAAATAGACAGACCCCTTCACAGGTATTGGGGAGACGGTAGCCATTTGGTTCCTTTTGTGTGGGAACCAAGGAAAAGCTGAACAAGGAAGAAGAAGAGCTCTAGGAACTCTGAGCAGCAGGATCTTTGTCTCCGGGGTCACCATGAATGTGACTCAGTTGCCCTCGGCATGTTTGCTCCTCTCTCCTCTCATTGCTAACTGGCTCAGAATTTGCCAAATGCCATTCATCTGCACCCCATCACCACAATTTTTGCCATATTACCACCTGCTTTATTAGTCACAATATTTTTGTAAATTAGCTCATTTTTTCGCTTTTACCTTAACAAAATTATTTCATAAGGACACTGCTTTTACCATAAATGAAAAAATGGCCTCACGATACAGGAAAAATGAATACAAGGACATTCTCAGCCTGTGGCTCGTTCTATCTTCATCTTGATGGAGCAGAAAGAATCTATAGACGTCCTTCTCCTTGTCTCCTCTCCTGCCAGCAGGAGCACTTGAGGGATTTAAAAAATACTTAACGCCTTGGGCTGGCCAGTTAGCTCACTTGGCTAGAGCATGGTGCTGGTAGCACCAAGGTTGCCAATTCGATCCCCGCATGGGCCGCTGTGAGCTGTGCCCTCCATAAAAATTTTTAAAAAGTACTTATGTTTGGAAACCACCCCCAGAGATTAATGGTTCTGCGGTGAGGCTTGGGCTTCAGTATTTTAAAAGCCCCTGGGTAATCTAATGTGTAGCCAAGGCTGAGAACCACTGTCTCAGAGATGTCCTGCTCCTATTACCTCTACTTTGAATGAACTTCGGAGACTTGAGTGTCTGCAGGCCATAAGTAAAAGCAAGGCAGACGGCACATGCCCTCCCCTGGAGTCTGCCACCAGAGTCAAATGATTTTGTATCAAATAGTGCGTATATCACTGTTTTAGAAATGCTGGGATGGTTGTCTCTCCATACATTCTATTTATTATTTTTTTATTTGTTTGTTTTTTGAGCTCATAGCTTGTTTCTTCCTAGTTTCAGAACAGTCTGCCTCACTGTTCATTTTACTATTGCTATCCTGTGTGTCCAGGCTTCTTTGACACACTGGGGACAGTCCAGGGAAGTAGTCATCTGCTGTCGAACAGTGATGCCTCAGTAATGAGGCCTAGAGATCCTTTGAAAGGATGTCATCCTCACTTGGGCATTGATTAATTTGGACTGGACAGTGTTTTCCACACCTAGCTCATCATCCGAATCAACATAGGACCTTGGTTCTATCTACCCAAATTCTAAATCAGTAACCCTAAGGGAGGGCCAGACTTTGAGAATTTGTATTTTTAATGGCTACCAATGAAAATTTAATATTCACTTTGGTTTGTAAACCACTGGGTTAAGTGATCTCTGACCTTCTATACTTGAAACATGTAATGGTTATATAATAAACTCTACAATAGAAACATTAACCCTCTCTGAAAGCAGTGACCATAACTCCTGTTTATTCAGATTTACAGAATGTTATTTACCAAAACTGTTAATTGATGCTTGGATAATAAAGGATAACAAAGGGAAATACTGAATACTAAATCCTCCTTTGGATATTAACAATGTGTTAGAAGGTTAGAGACTCTGAGAAGGCCTGTTGTAAAAAGAAACCCTTTGCTTACCATAGAACTAATTTATTAGCAAATGTGACAACTTGGTCTCAGGAAGCCTATTAATATTCCTTCAAATAGTTTTCCCTTAAAAAGTTTTGGAGGCTCCTGGTCTGTGCAATGTCCTCTATATAGTGAATTCTCAATAAATGCTACTGATTGACAAGCGATCAGTAGAGGAAAGGCAAAAGGCTGAAACTCAGATTCATCCATTTTGTTTATTGTTAGCAGCCTGGGTAAAAGTTTTGATAAAGAGGTCAGAACTAATGGTTCCAATGAGGTTTTAGTATTAACTAAGGTTTCATTCATCTTAACTGCCAGTGTATTTGATTAATCGACCCTAATACCTCCTTCCACCCAAAGAGAATTATAATCTTGCTTCTATACCATATGGTGGTGGAATAAGAACAGTACTTACAAATATGGACTGTAAGCCATTCATCATCATCTTAAACTTCATTTGCATTCCAGAGTTTCAAGTACTGTAAAATTAATATCCATTAATTAAAAATACTACATACCCAGTGCCTATACATAAGTGGTACCCAATACATGTTTCTTAAATGAATCACGAACAAGTCTTGCATCTTTGCTCTCTGGATTTTCTTTTTCAACCATACTAGAGCAGACACTGCAAACAACGAAGTGAATTTGCATTATTGATATAAGGGAGAGGGGACCAGTGTTTGCCAGAAGTTGATCTTTGTCTCGGGTGGATTAATCACAGCTGAGGTCAAGATGAATAAATCTGTGTTCCAGAATGTCCCGGTTACAGTTCAAGACTAAAAGAAAACAAAGGAAGTTATAGGCTAGAAAGAGGAAGGAAGTGAAAGACTCTCCAAAAGAAAATACAGATGTTCTAAAAGTCTCATTATTGTTATAATTTGACTTTGTAAAAGGTCCAGTTGGACTTAATGATGTTCGGTTTTAATCAACAACATGCTCTATTGTGCCAATTTCATCCTGGAACAAGGAAAATGAAATATCTTTGGGCCAACCTTATTAACAATTATATTTACATACAAAAAAAGGAATATGTACTTTAATGCTTTTTAATTAAAATACATAATACATGGTGTGTGTGTATATATATGTATGTATATATATACACACACACACAACACACACACACAGAATCACTGTAATACTTGCTCTCTCTTACAGGAAAAATAGGTAAATATTTTCCTTTAAGATTTTCCATGCTATTACTCTTCAAAATAAACTAGGACTGTGAATAGCTATATTTTTACAAAAGTCACTGGTTTAGGTAAAAACAATTTAAATAGCTAGATGACTGCAAATGCACTTAGAATATGTTTATAATATAGAAGATTCATTTCCAGTGGTATTTCACTAAAGCAGTTGCTTACATTATTGGAAATGGGGAAATTGTTGCCACTTGGGTCAGTCCATTTTCATCTCTGACTACCCAGAAGCATATGTGCATATTAACCCTTCAGGAGCCTGCCCAGACTCATTGTCCATTGGTTTCAAATGAATAGAGGTAGAAAATTTACTTGTTATAAAGCTTCTAGTCTGGGTGTCTAGATAGCATGGTGATAAGCATCATATAAACACAGAGAAGGATGGAATTCAAGTTACCTTTATCTATGCCTCCTTTCATATACAGTATGTGTCATAGACAGACACCAGTGTCTCATTACATGACCACCCACAGAACATTACCCAATGCGACATTCTTCAGGGGAAATTAACAGAAATGTTTTACCACATCAGTCTCTTCCAAGAACACTGATTCAATAATAGTACTTAAAAAGTGACCAGATGCCCATGGAAGCTTCCCTCTTCCACTGTTTTGACTGGGAGGCATAATAAATACGTCAAATTCTAAAACTATTTAAAATACAATGATTCAGAAGGAAACACACACACACACACACACACACACACACACACACAAATCCACTCATGGATATACACACACACATATATATGGATGGCAATTATCATCTAGTTGGTATTTCAATTTTTCCAGTGTTTTCTCACTATAGGCACGCAGCCATTTCTTCTGTTAGTCTCCAAATTTTCCTACTAATTGTACATAATCATAGTAAACACATACAGAATGGTTTTCTTGCCTTTAAAAACATATTTAAAAGTCAAGAGGCTCATTAGATTTCAAATAATGACAATTGCAAATGAAGTTCCAGATTAGAAATACTTAACAATATATAGTATCAGAAATCTTGGAAATCTGAATTTTTATTACCTAATTTTTCTCTAAGAGTTACAATATATGAAAAATATTTTCATGTGCATTTCATAATATTTTCTAAAATGAAGAGAACCTGGCATAGATTTTAATGTGTATTGCTTTTCCAGAGAAGCAGAACTGATTTGAGGGTTGACATATTAACTGGAATAGCAGAAGTGAAAGATCACCTCGCTTGGTTTTACATAGATCATGTGTTTTTTGTGATCTGGGAAGAAAACTTGATGACTCTTTTTTTTTTTTTTCCAATGGCAGGTACAGGATTTGGTGATTAGGAGGGATTAGCTAAGGAGAAAGAAGAGGCAATAACAAGGACAGTTCTGTAAAGAGGGTGGGAACCGGTGGAAAACAGGAATTTGGAGGAGGAAAATATGTAGAATCACCACATACTGGACATGAATTAGGACCAGACCATGAATAATAGCGTGTATGTGTGTGTGTGTGTGTGTGTGTGTGGGGGGGGTGATAGAAGATGGCAAAAATTGCAGTCGTCATATTTTCTTTCTAGCTTCATGAAATACTGAGTTATTGCAATTGGTAAGACTTGGTAAAATATGCTAATCTATCCAATACCACACGGAGTTGAATTAAGTTGACATAAAAGCCCATTTGGATAAGGAGTTGAAGTGCATTCTTTTCTCCAAATAAGCGTATAATTATAATGTCAACTTTGGGACTATCACCTGTGTGTGTTGTCAGTTATTCACTTAAGTGAAAAGCCAGAGTAAACAGGAACTATGAAGACAATCTTTATTTTCCTTTTGGCTTGGTATTATCAGTTGGCCTAAAAATAATCAATAATCCCAGAAATAATTACTGTGTAATTATTTCTAATTCCTCAAAATTGAAAATTGAAAATTTGGTGGGTTTTTTTTTGTTTTTATCTTCAAACTAACTACTTTGGGGGTAAGAGTATGTTAGAAAGAAACTATTTTGCCTGTTTGGAGGAGTTCTCTACATGTAAGTGAAGTAATCTTTAGAAGAACAGGAGGTGCTGATAGAATAATTGTGTTTACTCTTCCCACTTCATGATTTCTCTCTTATAAACATGTTTTGTATTATTGGGCTCCACGTTCCTTTTTCTCATCTGATGTTTTACAAATATTTTTCTAATTGCCTGAGACAGTGTGGTCCAATAAAGTTAAATTGACTTTGGGTTGAACTTGTTTGTCTGATCTTTTGCCAGAGGTTACAGTCACACACTTGAACTGACTTTCACTGTTTCTTGGTCTCTGTCTCTCTCTTCCTTTCATGTTCTTCTGCACTCATTATTCTTTTTCCCTTCTCTAGTCTAATGTACAACCCCAGAATTAATTCTCAAGACTGCCATAAACAAATTATTTAAAAAATAAGTTCATCTAAATCTGTCTATCCATCCATCCATCATCCATCTAAATACTTTAGCCACCTAAATCAACAGATCAGAATTTCAACCCAAGTCACTGGAGGAGGTGCACTAACTGCTTAGAAAACAAGAGGGCTTGAAAAAAACCCATTTGTTTGATGTCTGGAAACACTTTACAAACAACCTCCAGGAAAATAACAAAGCAAATAGTGCTGGTCTACCGCAATGGAACAGATACGGTGTGTGATCAGTTAGCTGCAACCCACAAATAAACACAGACAGGCAATCTAGCAAGCTAAAACAGAAACCACATTATTGTCCATCACAGACTGAAGAGTTTAGAGTAAACTTAAAGCCTCGTATGTGTGACTTCTAGACTCTGAAAAGAAGGGTAAAACCTTCAAGAACTCTTCCTGGTTTTGTATAGTAAGCTCCTGAGTTTCCCTTTAGCCCCAAAGATCAACATTTATTTTAACATCTATCCACTTTGACCAAAGCCTAAGTCTTGGGAGTGCTCATTCCTGTTGCTTTCTCTGACTGCTTTAGGAAAATAGCCATATGGCACTGCAGGCCTTTGCCTCTGGTGGTGCAGTGAGAGTTCCCCTGTCATCTTTCAAGCAGACAGACCTAGGACTGGTCCACCAAAATGGTACCATGAGACACAAACCTTTTCCATATATTCAACCTATTTTCACATGATAAGTTGAAATGAGTATCTTTGGGCTCCAGCTCTACTTTTACCACCCTTGTTCCAATGAGGTTCCTTTTGAGGCAAGTCCATTCAGATCAAAAGGGTACTCATCTAAGTGATGCATACTCAGAAAATGTTTTTCAAAGAAGGAAGGGAATAGCCCATTATGTGCAACCCATTTCTTAAACCCTTAGGTACTTTTATATATTAGGATGTATGTACCTGATTTAGGTAAGCTAAATACCTTCACCGAATTTCCTCTTATTCTTGCTAAGGAGTGACACTGACACTTAAATAAAATGGATTTAGGAATAAATTGCTACTTCTGTTGAATTACAATGGATGTACCATGAGCCAAATCCTTGAAAACATGATGCAGGAAGAAAATATGGTGTAAAGAGTTTAAAGTATGTACAGAATGTTCCTGATTGAATTTCTCTAAGATTATTTTTCAAAGCCAGCCATCATTATTCTCATTAAAATATTGAATAGTGTTAAAGAATTTGAACCTTCTTGAAAAGTTTGCTATTTAATGAAAGCATTATAGCAGATTTACTATAATGTCTTCATTTTTATCAAATTATTTTTGCTATTAAATTAGAATAATTTATTTTAAATGTTTTTAGGCTAATGATGAAAACTTGAAGTAGGATTCCTGTTCTCCTTGTAATTATCTCCTTCTGCTTATGTTATATCTTATGTTTCTCTTATATAAACAGCCATGTCTCTTAGATCAAAGGTCAGTAAACTATGGTCCATGGGCCAAATCCCACCCATTGCCTGTTTTTGTGGCCTATTAGCTAAAAATGGTTTTTCTATTTATAAGATGATTTAAAAAAATAAAGAAAGTAAGAGTACGTTGTGATACATGAAAATTATGTGAAATTTAAATTTCAAAGTCCATAAATAAAGTTTTATTGGAGCCCAGTCACATTCATCCATTGACATATTATCTATGACTGCTTTTATGGTACAAGAGCACAGCTGAGTAGTTGTGAAACAGCCTGTATGGTCCACAACGCCTAGAATATTTATTGTCTGGCCCTTTGCAAAAAGTTTGCTGATCTTCGCTTGGTACAAGTGTTGAAAGCGTGCGCCTATGCAGAATACCATGGGGCCCCTCCTAAGACTATTTGAATATAAATATCGAGGGTTACAGTGTTTTGCACACTTCTGTAGTCTGAAATCATATAGTGCTAGATGAGGTATACTATGAATTGTTTTGGCATCACTGACCTCATTGCAAACCTCCAAGCATTTGCACATCTGTGTCTGCAAGACACAAGACACAAGACACAAGAAGGGATAATTGTTCAGCTCTGCTGTTGCTGTTTATGAGTCAGAAGAACAAAAAGGCAACAGAATAAACAAAATGTCATGTTCATACAAATCTTGATTAGGGTAAAATCATCTGGCTGGCATCGCCTGTGCACAGCATCGTCAAGAGGGCTGCCAGCCAGTGAGGGGAGACTCCTACGTCCTCTGTCTTGGTTCTTCAAAGCTTGGAACAGCTTCTTTAAGGGTTTACATAAAAGCTAGATTGACCCAAAACAGTCTAGATTTAGTCTCTGAGTCTTAGCTATTATTAACTAACTTGTCTTTAAGAATCCCTGAAGTCCTAGGTGATTTCAGAGTAACAGCGGCATCTGTTGTAGGGTGGTTACAAAAATATGCTTGATTAGTACCTTAGAGCAGGGCTTATCAACCTCAGCACTGCTGACATTTTCGGCCAGATCATTCTTTTTGTGAGCCTCGTGCTCTGTCAGATGTTTAGCAGCATCGCTGGCCTCTTCCCACTAGATGCCAGGAGCACGCTCCAATTTGAGACAACCTAAAATATATCCAGCCATTGTCAAATATTCCCTAGGAGGCAAAATCACCCCCAGTTGAGAACCACTGTCTCCAAGGATTATGAAAATTTGTTTCATTCCACAGTGTAATCAAAGGAACTCAGGGGCCTTGAGAACAAAACTAGAATTTTTTTTTGAATGACTCAGAATCTGTGTTTTAGGGACATAAAATAAGTACCCCAAAGCAAAAAATCTGATTATATCCATATTTCCAAAATAGTCTTAGGTTTGCTTACAATGAAGATAAGAACAGAGTATTCGATGGCTCTTTCACCTGTTCCAATGTTTCACATGCTCTGTGGATGCAAATGCTGAACCTTCACAGCAATATCCTTGCCTCCAGCATCTTCCATCCATTCAGACACCCGACACACGTTGATTGAACACCTCCTGAGGACTCAGGCAGGCTGTCCTGTAGGCAGCAGGGCCCGGAGCTCACAGAGTTACCTTTTGATAACATAGCCCTGGTCTCTACTTAGAAATCTTTCATGGCTGCCCTCAGTCTAGAAAATAAGATAAATATTACAATTAAAATGAGGCATTCATAGTATTCTTTGTCGTTTACTCCCCAACATCTATTCCATTTCCAGTGGTTCATCTAAATTCCATCCCAATTCTGGCTGTAGATTAAAATATCTTGGGGAGACTTAAAAACCCAAAGCCTAAGCCAGACCAATTAATCTCTGTGGTTGGACAGCAACATTTTATCAAAGCTCTTTGGGGAAGAGTCTAACATACAAGCAGGATTGAGACCTAGTGATCTAAGCCACATACAGTGATCCTATTTCCTCTTGCCAATCACTGGTTTAGAAATGGTCACCTGACTGAGGCATCCTAATGGGATATGAGAAGTCTATATATGCGGGATCATGATTCTGTGAAAATTTCCCTCATTTCAAAAAAGTAGTCATGGAGAAAATGACCTACCCCCCCGCCCCCGATGCTGTTAGATCTGGACATCTGATCCAGAACTGCTGCACCCCTCTTGTTTCAAGCCTGAGGATGCAGTCAACATGTGGAAGAGGAAAAAGACGAGAGTCTTCATTATATGAAGACTGAATGAATGTGCCCAGATTTGACTCTTCAGAACTTCTTGTTGCATTAGATAATAAGCTGTCTCATAAAAAAAAAATAAAAAAATCTGGTTTCACTTCTCTGTTACTTGTAACCAAAACATTCCAGGATCTGCTCAATTCTCCCTACCCGTTCAGTTTGTCCACACAGGCACATGCTGAAGCTGTAGCCACTCCTGACTGTGGCCACCCTCTCACGATTCTTCCTAATTTTATTTTTTCTAACCTAATTTTCTAGTTTTACTAATCTTTTACTAATTTTTATACTAATATTTTCTCAGTGGAATAGGATCTTTTTTTCCACTTCTAGTATTATAGTATGATAATACCTATACATAGAGCAGACTAAGCTTGTATAGTAAATCAATTTCGAAATATAAAATTGCTAAAACTCCATAGAAGTTTAACTCCTATTCACTTAATAGTCTAAAGATGTTTCTTTGATGTAATAAATCAGGAAACTGGATTTCTTCCATCATGGGAATCCATCATTCCTAGCGCTTTGGCATTCCCACTTGTTTGCAGCTTGCAGAAAGATAAAGAAGGAGATCATAGACAGAAAACACCCATTTTTGAAAAACTGTGGCTCAGAAACAACACATATAACTTCTCATATTCCACTGAAAAAATTAGTCTTTTAGCCACATGTAATAGTAAAGGAGGCTGGGACTAGGGCCTTGCTATGTGCCAAGGAAGAAAGGTAACAGGGTTTTGTGGAACAGGTAGTAGTCTCAGCCACAAAACCCATGTCAAATCTCACCTTCCCAACGCCTGGCCAGATGGGATCTCTGTGTCTGTGGTCCCGTGGGAGGTAGCAGTTAGCTGTGCTGGAATTAGGAATGATTCTTCCACCCTGTTAGCATTTTTTCTCCAACCAGAGTGTAGGTTCTTTGAGAATAGGAACTGTTTTTATGGCCTTCTTGCCTGTCCACAGTACTTAACTTGGAATCTTTATTTTGGAACAACAGTTCTCAAATTTTAGGTGCCTCCAAATCACCCCCATTGCTTGTTATGGCAGGAGTTGCTAAGCCCCACCCCAGAGTTTCCAATTCAGTTAGTTTAGGAGAGGGCCTAAAATTTTACGTTTCCAGTAAATTTCTAGGTGATGTTAGAAAACCATCGACCTAGACTACAATGGTAGGACAATTAAGGCTGCAAACTCCTCCTAGAAAAACTACTACATACCTCATCGCTGAGTATCACTACGGTCACCTTCGAAGTACTCCCCTTGGGAAGCTATGCACCGATGCCAGTGCCTAGTCCATCCTTCAAAGCAGTTTCGGAACTTTTTTCTGGAATGGTCATAAGACCTGTTGTCGTATTACACTTGATGTCCTGAATGTCATCAAAATGTCTTCCTTTCAATATTTCCTTTACCTTTGGGTAAAAAAAAAAGTCACTGGGGGCCAGATCAGGTGAGTGGGGAGGGTGTTCCAATACAGTTATTTGTTTATTGGCTAAAAACTCTCACAGACAGTGCCGTGTGAACTGGGGCATTGTCGTAATGCAAAAGCCATGAATTGTTGACAAAAAGTTCAGGTCATCAAACTTTTTCATGCAGCCTTTTCAGCACTTCCAAATAATAATCTTGGTTAACTATTTGTCCAGTTGGTACAAATTTATAATGAATAATCCCTCTGATAATCGAAAAGGTTAGCAACAGCATTGCAACCAGTTCACGAACTTAATTGTCAGAACTCGTATACCAATCCTTAGTTAATTTTACAATTAACAAACATTAAGGGGAACTTTTCTGAATTTTGGGCAGTAGGAAAGAGCCCAAAAGTTAGGTTTATGCTACCTTTTTAAACTGTACCAACTACTTTTCTCTTTCCGTCACTTCCCTCTTCTTTCTACTTATTCCTGAACGATCTTAGTGAAGCAGATATAATTTTTGTCTTGCTTCTTTTTTATTTAAAGCATAGCTGGATAAAAAATATATAGAAGAAACTTTGGAAGCCATTTAAAAAAGTGATGTGAGTTAAGAGGTGTTAGTTTAATCTTTAAAATCCTCAAATTTGTCTTTGGGAAAGGAAAAGAAAATGCTAACAAATTTATGATAAAAAGAATTCTTTTGGACCGTTGTTATCTGTCACAATAACTATAAAATTTCCAGTAAGGAAAACAACATGTTCTTTGAAATGACAGAGAATTACAGCTGTATTTTAAAAATTAATGTTTTTCAAGCATAAATTCAATACAACTTTATTCCATACAGCAATATATTGTCTTATGAACACTAACTGTATCACTGGATGGCTAATTTTCTGTTTAAAATAATAAAGACATTTTTAGTCTGACAGAATATTTTTGACATTCCAACAAATTAACTGCCTTACTTATATATTTCTGGAAGACACTGAGTAAAATAATAAAAGATTTATGGGTCAACTGAGTTGCTATGTCACAAAAAACTGTGATAAGAGCCTGTTCATTTGAGTCATTTAAAATTAAACAAAACTCTGGAAGAAAGGGGTACAATACAGCTTTGGTGGAAAAGAGACACAAATGAAACATGCTCATCTGACTTCTCCTTCTAGAACTTGGTTATGGTAAGCCTAAAATGGAAGGAACTCCAGGGATGACCATATTAAAGGAGAGGAAATATAGTCCCATTTCCCTAAACGTGAAGACTGGCTCATGAAGTTTTAGTTTTAAGTGCCAAAAACACATGATTGCTGAAAATTGGAGCCAAGTCCAAAGCAGCTTCCATGTTAAAGTCGATTAAGGAGCCACTGCAACCTGGTGTAATTAGAAGGGCCAACTTATTTGGGATTTAAAAAAGAAATCTGTGTGTCTAAGAAGCTCCATTTAAATTGTACTTGTGTCCCGTGTGAGGGGTGAAACTTGAAGTCAAGCAGAACATGGAATAGAACAGCTGGCAGTAGAGAGACAGGCCAAAGGCCAGTGCTTTTGGGGGCAAGTAATTTTGATAAAAGGTAAGAGGTAAGACAAAATTCCTAGCAGGTGAAACACCATAGTTCAGGCATCAAGACATAATCTCAGGGGATCGTGCTACTAATAACAGGACAATAGGCATAAACTGGGACTGTTTCAGCAATGCTTGAGTGCGTGTGTGTGTTTCCCTAACTAGCAGGTGAAGGAGGACGCTGACTATACTGTGGGAAATCGTGATAGTTGGAAGAAAATGAGAGACAAACCTTAGCTCACCAAGTGGGTTGTAAGTCCAGTCCTAGATCATACATCCTGAATTGTCTGGACCAGTTTCTGATCGTGATGTATTAATTTTTAAAGCAATGTTATTGTTTCTCCCATATCATGAAAACTTGCAGACACCTGTTGATCAGACAATGTGTAGGATATGGTACCACATGGAGTCAGCGTGGCCTCAGTACTCAAACCTCAGGAGGAAGAATGGCTGTGCTGCTTTCTAGCTCTGTGATCTTTCTCAACCTGGTTCCTTATCTGTAAAATAAGGGTACAAATAGTGACTTTTTGGGGCTGTTGTAAGGATTGAATTAGATGGGTTATGCAGTACTTGACATGTATCCCATAACTCTTCCTAGTAGCTCTCATGCTACAGAATCTTAAATTTAGAAAAAAAATAAAAAAACCCCACAAAAATATTTGATCATTTTCTTTGTCCTCATGTATTCATTTATTCAGTAGATATTTACTAAGCTCTTAATCCATGCTAAGTACTCTGCTAAACATCAGCTGTAAGAAAACAAAATCATCTTGGCCTCAAACTCACAGAGATTTCAGAATAATAATAATGAGGACATAGACTACCAAATAAAGAATCACATGCAGAAGTTAAGCTGCGGTTTCTGTTGTTAGAATTACCTATCCTTACCTGAAAGAGTGGGATTTTATTGAGTCTTGGAGAATGAGACAGATTTCCCAATTCCTGAGAAAATTTTTGTGTTGAAAACATCACTCTGACTGAGGTTTCAGAGCAGAGTGAAGGGATGTCAGAGTGGCTGTGAATAGAGTCACTTCACAGCCTATCACATTAGCCCAGGAAAGAGATGATTCTATTTTTCCTTCCAGAAAATAAGGTGACCATAGCACCAAATTTATAACCTGATCATGAGATAGCAGTTTGTTTTGAGTTCATTGGACAAAAAAGAAGCATTTGATATTTATTTGTTAGGCAGATGCTCAAATGGCTTTTATGCACATTCACTTAAAGCCAATTCCCTGCTTAGACTACCATTACTTCATGTGATATTTATTCAAAGGTGAAAATTGTAACAGCTGAGAGAAAAGTTCAGGCACAGGAGTTTAAAAACTATGTTTTTTAGTCCGTAAATATATTGGCCTTCTGTGCAAAGACTATATGAATATTACACTGGCCAGGTTCTCAGAGAACCCTCCAATCTCAGATTCATCTTCAGAATAAGTTCTTACGAAATCATTTTGAATGTAGATGCTCCTTAGCAACTCACTGATTTTATAATTGACAATGGCTTCATCTAACTTCATACGCAAAAACGGGGTGCAAAGGATTGTTCTCTTCAACCTCATTTACAAGTTTCAGCTCTCTTGACACTTACACACATGAATGATGACACTTGGCGGCCAGTGTTGAGACTGTGTGGGGTGTGGAGAAGGAGATGGGCAGACCCAGCAGCTGGGGAAGTGGACAGGACAGAGGGCATAGCAATGGTGGCAGGGAAACAACAGTCAGTGTGGCATCCCCTTGTGTGTGTCCTGCAAAGCATCTATTGTATACAACTCCCATCAGCAAACTATTCAAAAACAAGGAGATGGACCCCAGTGCAGTCAATGTCTCTTTAAATGCTTACGAAAATGTCTACCTTGGTGCTACGTATCTCCTCACACTCTGCCTAGTGTGGGTCCCTGATTGCCAAGAAGGAAGTGAGATTCTGAGTGTTATCCCCCTGCACTTAGTCATGCCCCAGTTGCAGTAAGAGTCTGTGTATCATGTGTCTTGAAAGTCTCACGTATTACACTTCTCATTTTAAAGACCTTTATAGTCTATTGTTTTTAAACTTCAGGGTGAGGCAGACTTGGGTTTGACCTCTCCACTCACTATTTGACCCTGGGCAAGTACTTAACCTTTCATCTCACAAGCAGATAAAAATGAAGAAAGGGTTGTTGAAAGTATTAAATGAGATAATGTAAGAAAGAGTCTTTGTAATAATGAGCACTATAAATTAAAATAATAATAATAAATTGGACCTTAACAATTCAAAAGTTAGAAAATTTACTAAACTTTTCCACAATATAACTTCTGATCAGGAATATAGCCATTAACTAACCTTTTATTCAAGTGATATACTACCAGCTTTGTTTCTACTTTGTTCACCATTGAATCCCCAGTGACTAATACAGTACTCAGAACACATTACATGCTCAATAAATTATTGCTAAAGAATTAATGAATGAGTTGCCTAACCTGAAAGAAACCCTTCTATTTTACAACTGGGCTGCAGCAGTCCATGTAACAAACTACTAATCAATAATCAGGCCTAAAGAGAATTAGAAATATAATCTAATCATCGAGGGCCATAACATTTCCTCAAAGGAAAATGGGATACTAGTTTAGAAACGGACAGATGAGATGATCAGTAATTTATAGTTTTAAACCACTGTTCTAACAGGTATTGCTTATTTGGTAGATTAAATGCGAATAAGATTTCTTTCTATTTCCAGGTCAAATATTCAGTGATATTAGACTCCTAAGAGAAACAAATGAAAAAATCTACTTTTCATATTTAGATCATTGCACTTATCTACACAGCAACTTCACCTCCACCCAAGGCTTTCTGTACAGTGATGAGAATGTGTCTGGTCCTGCAAGGCAGGTTCTCGCAAGTTCTGTGGTGGACGCCAGGGCTAGCTTCCACATTTTACCCTCATCTTGCTTCAACATGGAGGGCTCCAATTAACTTCAAAGGCCATTCCATATGTAGAAAAACTCTGATGAAGTGGAACAAAAAATCTCACTGTATGTTTGAAGTTTGTAGGAATGTTAATGAGAAGAGATCATGATTATCACTATGTAAAAATAAAAATTAGCGTCTCACTTTAGTCATATATATATATATATATATATATATATATATATATATATATATATTAGCTGTCACAGACAAATTCATCCAAGATATGCAAGCCCAAATAAACACAACTCAGTAAGATATCATCTAGATTTATTTACAATGAAAAACACCACATGTTTGATAACCATTCTTTAATTAGGGGAATAGTTTGTAACTTCCCCTTTGTTTCACATTTAAAACACATTTGTTTTCCATTATGAAATAGTTTGTCAAAAGCACTAAAGCAGAAATTTAACTGTAAACAAAATGTGATTTCACCTTAGTCTGGCACTGTTTGATATAGTATGTTTCACAGGCAATTTTACCTATTATTTCCAGAGATTATGAAAAAGTACTCCCTCCCCTCTAATTTCCCCTAAGCAATGTCTACGCCTTCTGTGGAGGGGAGTATAGAGTGTAATATAAGATCTGTAAGAGTCTGTAATAAACTAAGAATATTGGATCACCTAACACATCCTTTAAGCAGAAAATAATAATGAGAACATATATTTGAACACACTTGTTGACCTGGTATTTTGTTGCACTCTTTGGAACTACCAATAGCACAGAACATAGACTAATCATGTGTTTTCAACAAAAAAGAGGATGGATATGAATAATGACACAGGTAAAGAGGTTTCTCATTTCAAAATGGGTTTTTATGTCTGTGCTCTGAGGTGATTCATGGAAGACAAATAAATGTGCCCAATATGAGCCATGGGAGCAAGTCCTTTAGGCACAGTGGTGACGTGCCCTGGAGAGAAGTAGAACTGGGATGAAAGTTGACCTGAGGTCTGCCATCGGGTGGATCACTTACTAACCCCTGCTCCTGAAGTGGTTATTTCAGCTCTCTGACTATTACAGAGAAGAGAGAACACAAATGAAAGTGCATTGGGCACAATATGAGTATTATTTTAACCAAGAAACTTTGCCCTTTTAGAGTGACCCAGAAGCTTTTTCATAGATGTATGAGTTTAGTCTAGAGTGTGAAGTCTCATCCGTTAAAGAATCAGAAAGATAATCTAGGATATAACCTGAAGTTTTGTTAGCATGATTGTTAGTTAAAAGTGTTGAACGTGAAATTTTGCGAGTTACATACGCTTTTGGAAATGAGACTTGTCCAGGAAGAAAACACGATTTCATTTTCTAAAATATGCAGAGTTGTATTTCTCAAGGGACTATCCATAGACCTAGAGACTTATATTTAAAATGCAGATTCCTGGGCCCCACTTCAAACATGCTGCATCAGAATATCTGGGGGCGGAACCCAGAAATCTGTATTTAAAATGTAGCTCCCAGGCAATTCTCAAGCAGCATAAATTTTGAGATTTTTATCCTCAAGGTGGCCCTTGAAAGTAAGTGGGTAGGCTGAGCCTGGGCCATCTCTTCCTCCTCGTCCTCCTTTCCTTCTTCTTCCTTCTCTTCCCTCTCTTCTTCTCCTTCCTCCTTGCTTTTTCTCCCCCTCCTCATTATTATTACCATCAATATCTTTACCAGAGGAATAAGACGGGTGGGGATTTTCCTACAACATGCTGATTTACTTATGAGTCACAGATTGTAAAAGAACTATGAAAAGTGGTGTTGCCTAGGACCTTCCCTCTACCCTAATTAGAGATGAAATATTTCAGTATTGCAGGCCCCTAAGAGAGCATACCATCTCTATAAGAGAGATGCTCCCTCCAGTGAGCTGCCATCGTGAAAGAACCATTTATATACCAAGTCATGAAGAAAGTTTCTCCCCGGTGAAGGAGGTCACATCAGTTATGTGAACCCAATAAATGGATCTGTCAGCAAGAAGAACAGTAATAATTCGGTTTACGTGTACTTTTATGTACAGGCATTTTTTTAAATTAAGTTTCATGCCCTAAGTATATTGTTATAATACATGAATATTTCATAATCTGGAACATTTCCCGAATATTTTGGATTGGTAATACCACTTTTTTAACATTATAAAACCCATCTTCACTTCTCCTCTGTGTGACTCAGGTTATAAACTTTAACAATACTCAGGGTAGTTTTACTACATTTTTTATTTGATGTTTTTTACTTTTTTTGATAGTTAAAATGTACTGTTGGTCTTGACAGGAAAAAAGTAATAAAAATATGAAACAATTGAGCTCACACAGGAGGAAAAGTGTATCTCTTCTAAATGTGCAGGAGTTTCCTAAGCCAGTTCGATTCCACATCACTGTGAATATGCGATATTTATAAACATATGATTCGTCCACTGTGCTCAGTTCTCTTAGGAAGCTAGTGTGCTGGAGAAAGTCTTTCACGATCACTTTGGAAGAAATTCTTTTACTGTAAAATATATCTTTATATGTTTTAAATTGATGGGGCTAGAGAGTATTAGTTTAGAAACATTTGCTCTAGTTTAAAATTGCATCCTTATATCTTATAACTTTGACATTTATTGATTACCTCTTATGTACTCCATAAAACTATTCAATGAATGGAGGATATTTCTAGATAGTTAAAAAAAGAAAACTCTGCATATATCAAATGCCAGGCACTGTGCACACCACCCTAACATTCTATTTATTCCCATTTTAAAGATAGAAATATGGACATTCAAAGTTCACTTGCCCAAGCTGACATAGCCAGTGAGTGAAGAGCTGGATCTCAAACAGATTGGCATGACCCCACAGCTTTATTCTTCACAATGTTCCAATGACTTCTCAACTGCAGGTAACCTAAGGCTGAAGTAAATAGGCCTGTTCCACTGCAAATCTGCTTAAATGCATCATTTTGCATTTCAAAAGTGTTACGATCATTTTTAAAAATTGATTGATACCACTCTATCACTATAATTGAATAAATGATGGAAATACCAATTACTGTATTTTATGAATACCACTCACAAGAAAAGGGAAAGAATAAAAAAGCGTGAGTGGTAACTTCCTTAAGTCTCTTTTTTAAAATGTCCTTGAATTTCTATAATATTTTATATGTTTTGAAAAATAAGAATATAATTTTAATAATTTTTAAAATAAATTTAAGAATTTCACCATTAAAATAACTTAGAGCAGAATAACTAATGTGTAAGAATATGACCTACTGAACATTTTTTGACCTTGTCAAATAGTTCTATTAGTAGTAATTATTGCGGTGCTGCGTCTAGTAATAAAAATGATGGATCCAGGGAGAGTTTTATTTTAATGTATTTTAGCATATGCTTTTAAATTATAAGATTATCTTCAGAAGATAAAGCATACACAACGTGGTTTTCACAATGGATTCCCTCCTCTATAAGGGACCTTGGTGATCAAATTTTAAGGAGGAAGGCCCCACCTTGCTGCAACTCTTGGGTCTCTGCCTTGGAGACCATGGAGACCTGAGATCTTATCCCTTCTTAATTCGTCTCCTCCTCAGATCTTACTGTGTGAGGATAAGACAACAGAGAGATGATTATATAACTTAAGACTGAAGAGTATCTATTCACTGCCCAAAGTCCTTTCTATTTCTAAAACATCTTTAATATTTTTATTTTATTTGCAAATTTCAAATCACATTTATATTTATTTTTCATTAGAAATTAGTAAGGTTAAATAACTAAACAGTGGCCACATAGCAAGTGAATGGTGGAGTTGGGATTTTAACCCCACTTTGTCCAACTGCAAAGCCTGTGGTTTTAGGTGGGCTGCTCTGCTTTTGACTTCCAGCCCTGTGTTCTATGATTTTATTAAGCCCAGGATATATTTTGAATTTGTACTTTTTATCTATTATAATAAATTCCTGACATCAGCTTGTTGTCATTGATTTGCCTCTTTCCCTGAAATGACAAGGGATAAATAATCAGTTAATTAAAGGTTCCAGATTCATTAATCAAAATTTTAGCATATTAAATAATAAAATAATTCACATGGGCTAGGAGAGTGGAAAAAAGCAGAAATATTATAAAATTTGTTTAAAGCACTAATTACTTTGATTTCAATTCAGCAATGTTAGATTTTTAAACCATGGTAGAGCTCTTTTGTCCATTTAAGCTTTTCTTGTTCGGTTTTTAAAAAATCTTTATTTTTCGTTCTTTTACAAAAAATAAAATTGATTAGTTCTGCCCAGAGGTAGACTTTTGCCATAAGACTATGTGAAAATAATTTTTTTTCTCTTTCTTTGTTTTACTGGTTTTGTGTCTGTTTTGATTTTTAGATTCCAAAGTTTAGGATATCTAAAAGAAAAATGATTTATTTTCACATGGAAGATGCATTTTTGCAGTAGAAAAAATGTATCCCATTAAGATATATGATATAGGAACAATAGAGGTTATGGGACAAGCACAGACTGAACTGATACTGATGCCAAGATGGTAAACAACTTCAAAATGGCGTCCGTATACCAGGTTGCTCCTGGCTGAGGCAGTTTAACATTTCATTTCAGCTAAAAACATCCAGTTGTTCCAAACAACATGTCTCTAGATCTATGAATGTCACCAGTTTCATAATTAAAAGAAAAAATGTTTTCTGGTGTTCATTTCTCTTTTACTATCTGTGTTTATGTCTCATTAGGCCATACAGGAAATCTGCTACTTGTTTATATTGCTGTGTCTTGGGAAAAGACAAAGAGACAGCATTTTTTTCTAAAACAATTTCACATTTTTCAGTCTCTTATTATAACTCCCAAAAATTGTTTTTGTAAAAATTTTTAAAATTATGTTACTTCAAAAGAATAGTCATTTATCCAATTTGAATCTCTTTTTAAAAATCGAATTGAAAGAACCAAAGGCAGATTGGAGAGTTGCACTTAATTTTGTAATAATTTTGGAAAAAAGTTTCATTCTATACTTTATTTACCAGAAAGCAACAGCAAAATTCTCGTATAAGTAAAAGCAAGTACAAATAACTTTCCTGATTAATTAGGTACTTATTAAAGCATTGCTCATCTAAGACATTTCTATAATACAGACGTCTCTTTTTTTCTAATACGCCTTGAAAAATACCACTTCCTGTTATCTCCCTAGTTTGTTTCTGCTTGGCTCCAGTCATTTCAGCCTATCACCAAACCTAAGAAACAGCCATAGTTAGCATGTTTATGCATGGTTTTGTGTTTATTCATTTACATTCTTTTTTCACTTTTTCTTTATTTACTTTTGCATTTGTCCCCTTGAATATATTTGGTAGTTTGCCTTTTCTTGACTTTAAAAACTTGAGCTTAAAAACTTGTCTATATATGGTATTCTCTTCATCAATTACGGATGCATTTTTTAAAAAATCCTCCATGTTCCTCAACTAGCAACCAAAAGGACACCCACCTTATCACAAGAGTCTTTATTGTCACCTTTAATCATTTGATTGCATCCTTATTTTTGTCTTGCAAAGTAAATGTTAGGGTAAGCAAGAAGTCATAGCTATTATTGATGGAAGTCATCATTTAAAGCAAATATAAAATTAACAGACAGAATTACATTAGGAATCTATAAGAATTCTTATGTCACACACACACACACACACACACACACACTATGTAGTCAGTCATGGGAGCTTATGTAATATAAATCCTGCTAAAACTTAGCTAGTTTGTTCTCTTCAAGATGGATAATGTGTTAGCAATATAATAGAGGGATTTTGTGCCATGTAAACCAAGAATTCAGAATGCAAACCATTGGACCCACAGGATAGGTTTGTTTTATCTGAGCTTGGAAGAAAAGGACCTATGAAAACAAACCAATTTGCTTCCAATCCAAATTATCAACTGGAGAGATTCTTCAGCAGAATACCAGAAACAGATGTGAATGCCTTTTCTCCATGACTGCAAGCCAGTAAATGATTTCTTGTCATTTTATCCCTTTATGATAAAACCTCAAGCTCCCATCCACACCAAGAGAGAGGAAAACCCCAAAAGAAATATGATACCATTTGGCTCAGGTTTTTTTTTCATCTTCCCTGTAGATACTGGATGCATTACCAGGTCTCTCAACTGTGAATTTTACACTGACAATATTTTTAGGATATTGCCTCATTAGGACATATTTTCTTCAGTCTGCAAAAGGAACTTGCTTTCTGAGTTTTGGCGAGTTGCACATTACGTATCATTCCACTTTTAAAAGAGAGTAGGCTCGTGTAGTAATGATTTGATGTATAAAAATAACTGAATTTTCTTTTGAGAATGATTTATTGTTCTGGAGTCTGTATTTTCCAGGAGAAGCTAAATGTGCTAGCCTTTGAACCTTTGGAAGCATGAGTTCAAATTTGGCCCATTGTAAGCAACAACGTTTGGCCTGGTCTCAAACTATTCTCTGGGTTTCTACATCATCATACCCCACGCACAACTCAACACCATTAACACAACTGGAAACATCTGCTGGACAAAGATCCCAGATTTGGGAAGAGATGATAGCCAAATACTCAAAATACCTCACGATTAGAAAACCAGAACTTATCGCTTCTCGGCCTTTTGGCTAAGATCAAGTGTAGAAAACCAGAACTTACCACTCCTGTTTAAAAGCAAATTCAGGAAACTATTTGAGATTCACATACATGATGGGAAGCTGGCCATGGGGTTCTAGAATTCTTTGTAGAAATCTGGATTTTTCTTTACTGTACTGTTCACTTACATTTACAAGTATTTGCCCACTTGGGTGGGCCCCTCTCTGAAGCTAAACTTGTGAGGCTATATCTCCTCAAAAAGCATATAGGCTGTAGGTTTCAAATTGCTGCAAAAATGTCCTAGGTCCTTATGAACTTAAACATAACCACAGAGGTTCTGGAATGTGGGAAAAGGTTGTATTTTAAAACACTAGAGGATAGAATGGTTACAATTTAAAACTACATGGGATCAATTTCAGTGACTTTCTTGTCTTGTTTTTAGCAACCCATTTCCCTCAGCATTTCCCATCCTTTAAAAAAGAAGAGAAAAACATTGAAATCTTTGGATAAGATATGGAAGATATTAAATGAAATGCTAAGCCAAAAATCATTTCATGAGAGTGTTTTCTTAAGTCTGATATTTGCCTTAAGTCTGGGGTTTATCATCTTAAGTTACTTCATGAAGGCACCTTAACTCTTAGCTTAGCTGCTCCTAACTATACCCATTTTACAGGCTGATGATTCATTTCATATTGTTTTCAAATCCTATAACAGATATGTATTCCAGTGTATGTGATCATGAACATTTAAAAGAAAAACAAATCATCTTTCTTAAACTGTTCTTAAAGGAACAAGGTCATACGTCAATGCATAAGGGCAAGTGTACATGGATGTATGTTGCTGAGCATGAATGTAGAAAAGAGGAGAGTTCAAACTGACCAAACAGTTCCCCCCCAAGGAGTATAGCAAAAAACCATCTTCAATATGACATAAAAGTGGTCAGCTCTTCTATTTGAGGGAGGCACGGTGAGCAGAGGTGCGGAGAGGTCACAGGGAAAATGGTGGAAAGCTGTCCCCTGGTTAGGCTGACTGCGGAGTCTGGCAGCCACGCCTTTTCCACAGGCACAGCTCGGTTTGGAATCTGATTGGGAGCACAGAGGGAAGTCACGCTGTATCAACATCTGTCTCCTGGTGTGGCCAAAGTAAGGAAAAACAGATACAGAGTAACTGTGGCAATTTAGTCCATCAACAGGCCTCACGCCAAATTCCCACTGCTCCATAGCAAATCCACGGATGAGACTGAGCCAGGCCCAAAATTGACTGTTGCTGAGGCCTGCAATGCAAAAGGAAAGGGCAAAGCAGGTTGATGATTCCAGACTAAAATTGAAGAGTGGCCACATGGTTCCTGGCATCCTGGCAAAACTCTAATCATAAAACCCAAGACATTTTAGAGCTAAGGGAATGGAAATTACCTAGTTGTGTCTTCTAACTTTTTTCTTAAGGATAGAGAATGGAGAAGGGATGGCATCAGCTCCGGAAGCTGGGCCCCAACTCCCAGTTCAGTGCCATTTCTCCCACTGCAGAGTGCTTGTGTGAGTTACCAGGCACGGAGTGGGTCAAGCCAATGGCAGTCTTTACTTGAAGAGATGGGATGAGAAATGTACATAGCAAAAGGATAAGGGTGAAGATCTAAGAATTAACCGACCCAGGAATACAAAGGGAGGAGAGAATTTCAAAAAGAGCTTAGACCGTAATTTAAATTGTATGAGACTTTCTTGAAAGGTCACTGGAACTTCCATAGCTTTTCAAGATACGAATTCTATATGGTGATAGAAGAACTGACTCTGGATGATGAACACATAACATAACATATAGATGACGTATTATAGAAGTGTACACTTGAAGCCTATGCAGTTTTGTTGACCATTGTCACCCCAATAAATTTTAATAATAATAAAATGAGGTGAATTCTATGCCCAGTCCTCACACAAAAACCAAACTAACTAACTCTTGATATTTAACTTCTTTGGTATATTTTTGCAGTAAGTATATTCTCCAAAATACCACTTATTTACTCAGATGAACAGATATACAATATTGCTGGTATCTTTCTTACGAGGAAGAGTATTTAGAAAATATACATAAATGAAAGATTAAATTATCATTTTCCTGAGTCTTCATTTCACTTACCCCTATTTTCTTCTGAGAAATAGCAGGTCCACCAGCAAAAGCACTATGTTGGAAAAGCAGAATACCTAAGTTCTTGCCCTCCTTCTGCCACGAGTTAGAGGAGAGAGAAAACCATTTAATTATTCCATGTTAGTTTCCTCCTCTTTAAAATTATCAGTTTAAAGAAATTAATCTCAAAGTTTCATTTTTAAATTGGGAGGTTAAACAAGTTAACCTCTAAGACTTTTTTCCAGCTTTAACATTCCCCGATTGTAATTTCTTTGTCCTGGGATATTGGAATGAGTTTTTGACAACCTGGTCTAGGCAATCATAGATAAAAGTACTTTGGGAAAAAAGAAATGAAGTTGTCTATAAAACTTTGGGAAACAGGGTCTGTTTTTTCACTTTTGTATACAGCTATTTTTTACAGATTGGTCTAAACATTATCCAGGAGAGGAAACCCATGGAATTGACTATTCCCAATAAAATAAAGTATTAATCTCATTTGCAGACAAGTGCTAAAGGAAAGAAAAAATATTGAAAATGAAGTACAACTTGAAACCCCTGACCTCTGTGAAACCTATAGAGTCCTTGTTTCTACATAGAAGCATGTGTGTTCACACATACATACACGCACGTGCAGAAACTGAACACACACCCAATGTAGTCATGTTTGGGTGTGTGATATGCACATATCATAGAAAATAAAGTCAAAATACCCTTCATCCTCTCAGATATGAGGCCTACCAAACTACTGCATAAAGAACGAACTATGGTCACTAATACCTTTTATTCTACTGGGAAAATTAAAGTCAGTTGTTTGCATATTGAAGATACTGTAATTTGTGTGTCAAATAGCTAATTTACGGTTTACCTTATTTTTAAAGAGAACTTAAGATTTCTCCAACTTAAACTTTTAAGACTGTATCTAATACTTATTGGCCCTTTATTGATTCAGGGATTATGAGATACCAAATTGAATTGAAAGATGTACTTTGGTTGTTATTTGGTTATTTCTTGTGATTGCTATTTAGAAAACTAAACATGACCTAAAATGTTTAACCTAGACCATAGTTTGTAGGAATCTAAAATCTAAACAAATTTATCGTGTTTCTTTCCTGACATTGGATACAGTTCTGGGCTGTGTAATTTAAATTGCTATAGGTGATTTAGATTGGATGCAGAGGAAATAGCTGCAGGCATCTGTGGAAAAGACGGAGAAACAGAGTGATTTGCCAGAGCGTCCCACTCTTCAGCCACGCCACCCTTGGGTGTCACAGCTTATGGGCTTTCCATCATCACTTTGGTGCTCTTGGCAGCAGGGTGGACCTGGAATCTTCAGTAGGTTACCTCCACCCTCAAACAACTCCATCTGCCTACCTCAATGTGCTGTACAAATATTATCATCTTCTATGCCTTCCATCTACAGTGGGTTGGGAGGTGCTGATTTAGTCTGTACTTGAGAAATACAGCCTAGAAGCCCATATTCAGAAGCTAAGGGAGGCGGGGGGGAAAGCCATTCAAATAAACATTTGTTCTACCTCCTTCCTTACACTTGAACATTTTGAACATCGATTGCCATCAAGTAAATGCCTTTAAATTTGCTCCTAGGTACTCACAGATACCCAATGTCACGTAGTAAATAGTGGGACCAGCTGCTTTCATCGCTCCACAGTACAGAAACAATAAACCCATCTCCCAAATGCTTTTTGCAAATCCCCACAGAGACATTAAATTAAGCAAAGTCTTACAGAATCTACCCTAAAGTATCGTATGAAATGGAGTTGCTGAGATGTGCCCTGAAATCTTGCCCTCATGTGCAGATTTGCTCCAGCCAAGCTGTGATCCAGATCCCATCTACGCTTGCTCTTTGTGCAGGCTGCACGCCCCATCAGCTAATCACTGGAACTCTGATAGGGACTTGTGGGAGTAGTAGTTAGAAGGGTGAAGCTCCGCGTTGTTTTCTAGTTACAAACTAGTATCCTGAGAATGTAGGACACTTAATAATGATTACATTACAAGAGCACATTTTCCATTTCTAAATCAGAAAGATTTATGAAGCTGTGTGGTCATGCCTCGTAGCTGATGTTTCCAATGAAGACTAATCTAATTCCCCAGTGCAAATCACATTGATGTGACCTAGAGACATTTCTGTTTTGTCACAACAGCATTTAATTGGAACTGAAATTAGCCAGAATTACACCATGTTCCTGGCAAACAGTATGATCCAAAAATATCACCATAGTAACATGTGTATTCTATCAACAAGTCCCCTTTCCTATTTTTTTAAGGTCTCATTCTATCAATAATTCTGAAATGCATGAAAAAAATTGTTTTGGAACACCAACCTGTTGCTGTAAGGTATTTGTAACTCAATTTAAATGGCATATAGAGTTTTTTAAAAATGTATTTCCCCTTACTTAAGGAAACATTTACTTGCTCATTAGTCCAGATCAACTTTGCAGATGTAGTGAGAGCTTCCAGAGATGTTTTATATGACCAAGTGCTGAAATTCATTTTCTTTTTACTGTTTCTTTCATCACCTTCTAAGAAATTATATGTTCATTCCAAGGAGTTTGGTCTCAACTGACCATGGAAAGGTAATTTTTTAAGTTTGCTTCTTTAAGCTAAGAGAAATCATAAAGGCAATACTGAAAGTTCATATTCTCAAAGAGGCTTTAGTTCTCACTTCAGCAATTGAAAGAGAAATCTCTTTTGATTTTATATATACATGAACTGGTTATAATTGGCCCTTCATAAGCTTGAAGGAGTTCATTTCCTCCTTTCATCAGCTGGGTTTGTTAAATGTTTATAGAAGAAATAGTTTGTGCAGGGATGAATTTGAAAAATGATAATTAAATTTACTACAATACTCTAGGTTGATGCGTGGGTGGTTATAAGGGGAAGAAGGGGAGAAGAGAGGAGAGAGAAGATGGAGGAAGGGAGGAGAGAAAAGGTAGTATTTCAATACCTTTGGTTGTTTCACAAGGGATATTGTATAAATAACAATTGAATTAAAAAAAAACTCTTAATGGTATTCCTGAGAAAAGGGGTAAGAGTTATATACTGCTGAATACCAGTGTTTGTGGGTGAAAGACAAATAACAAAGATAGAGGACAGAAAATAATTTCCAAAAGCTATAACTTGATAAAGTTTTGAAAGGCTGTCACCTGAAGGAATGACCTACTGTGTGAAACTCATGTGTGAACACTTCAGCTTTTCTGTGTACAATAAGCTTCAGCTTGATACCATTATGAATGAAAAAAAGATTGCTTTGTATAAAAAGATTGCATTTGATTAATCATGCTCAGGGGACAGCATATGAACAATGAACTTTTCAAAGATGTTAGCTTTATCTTCATGTTTTGTCACTGTCAGTAGATTAATCATCTAGAAAGCAAAACATTACATGTAAAGTCATTTATTTTTCGGTTTGTCTTGAACTCCTTAACTATATTGCACGTCTATGTTGGCATTTTTCACTTATAACAACATCCTTCATGAGCTCTATGGCCTCATTTGAAATAACTTTTTGTTTGTTTCTCTCTGTTTGTGTTTGTTATCTTTCTGGTTGCTTGTATCTTGTTCCATGAAGTTTATAGCAGTGAGGACAGTGACCCATACTTTATTTCCTTTAGTAGAATTCTTCTTTATTCTTTGATAAACAATCACTCGTAACTTGTCGGAAATTTTGACATACAGAGACAGGACCATTTTTTGTTTAAACTATGACAACAGAAAGACTTTCTGGGTAGAGCATTCATTTACTCAACAACTGTTTAATTAGCAACTATACTATGCTAAGTATTGGGCATGATAGTGAATAGACATATGTGAGCGAAATAGACGTGGTTCCTGCCCACTGCGACAGATATCAGACAAATACATTGTGACATTTCCAATGATAAACATCAAGAAGTGTCCTAAACAGGGGGTGCGGCTAGAGAATAAGAAGATGAGACATAATTAGGGAGCTAGGAAAGATCTCCCTAAAATTTAATCTGATAATTGAAGATTAGTCAAAGTTAGTCAAAGGAAGAAGAGTGGATGTGACAGTGGCTGGTGACAAGGGGTTGGAGTTGGGGGCAGATAGGGATCTGTATCAAAAAGAATCGGGGAAGAGCACTGAGAGATGAAGGCAAAGAGATGGGCAGCGATCAGAATCAGAAGAGGCTGGGAGGCCTCAATAAGAGGTTTGATTTTGAATTTTATTCTAAGAGTGATGTGGCATGATTGGGGAATTGCGAGAGTGACATAATGTGGTAATTTTTTTTTTTTTTTAAATTACTCTGGCTCTCTGAAAAATATATCAGAAAGAAGCATGAGTGGAGACAAAAAAAGAAACTGTTAGAAGACTATAGTCCAAGCAAGATATAATGGTGAACTTGATTGGCAACATGGCAGTGAAGCTACAAGTAAACAGATTGGAGATGTAAATTGTAAGTAAACCAACAGGGCTTGATGAGACAACAAATTTGGGAAGAAGAAAGATCAAAGAATATGTTCAACTTTCTTGTGGTGGTAAGCAGCCTCCATAATGGACCCCAATTTTCCTTACTTCCTGGTATTCACACCCTTATGGAACTCCCTTCCACATTGGAATAGGGTTGGTCTGTGTCATCAATAGAATTAGGCAGTAGTGATGGCAGGTGACTTCCAAGGGGAGGTCATAAAAGACTCTGTAGCTTCTGCCTTGCTCCCTCCCTCTTGGATCACTTGCTCTGAGGTAAGCAGCCCTACGAAGAGGCCCATGAGGCAAGGAATTGAGGCTTCCTGCTAACAACCACGGAGGAACTAAGGCTTCTTGCTAAAATCCATGTGAGGGGACAGCTTAGAAGCGAGTCTCCCAGGCCTAGTCAGGCCTTCAAATGATTGTAGCCCCAGCCAACATCTTGACTGCAATTTCATGAGAGACTCCAAGCCAGAACCACCCAACTAAGCTGCTTCTGAACTCCTAACCCAGAGGAACTGTGAGATAAAAAATTGTTCTTTAAACTACTAAATTTTGTGGTAAGTTGTTACACAGCAAACGATAAGTAATGCATTTGTTTATCCTATTTATTAAGCTGCTAAAGACTATGAAAGGAATAGATTTGTGGGGAAAGATCAAAGCTAGTTTTATACATATAGAACTGTGTATTCCTTGAAATATTCTGGAGTTAACGCCATATAGAGAACAGAATACATGAATATGGAAATCAGGAATGTGATCTGAGCTAATGATATATATTTGGGAATTATAAGCTTATAGATGAAAATTTTAACCATAGAATATATGTAACCACCTAGGAAGAGTATGACATATTAAAAGAGAAAAGGATCTAGGACCTTCAATATCTAGATGTCTATATATTTGCACCTCTTTTGCACCTTGTAGTCCATGTGACCTCCCTCTTATTTCAGCCACTGATGTGGTGACTGGTGCCATGCACTCTTCTACGTTCATTGCACAGGTTCAAACTGACAAGGCCTCTTATCAGCCCGCACTGGAGCTTCTCTGCTTTGCTGCCTGAAACACTCCCAGAAACTACTCTGCACTCATATAAGTGTAATCTAGAAGTCCAGAACAGTTATTGCCCGTGGGATAACCAATGAAAAATTAAGAGATGATGGATTGATGCTTCTCCTTCTCATCCCTGGGAAGACAGTCCTGAGATTCATTTCATAAGGTTCCTCAAGAGCTCTTGCAGGGTCTAGAACTAATATCCCCAAGTGATGACATTAGTTTTCCCTCTTCCTATTGCACTCTCCTGTCTCCCCACCTTGCTTATTGGGATCACTGCCCAAATAAACTACCTGCAAGCTTTTATCTCCTTTCTGGGAAACCCAGGCTACGATGGTCTGGTAGAAAGGACTAGGTGAACCATCTCAATCGATGTCAAAAGAGAAGCCAAAGTGGTAGAAGAAAACCAGAAGATGAGTATCACAAATGCCTGGAGAAAAGGAGGGGTCAACTACATTAAATGGTACTTAGAGGCCTAGACAAATGTAGAAAGTTGCAAACATGTTGATTTTCATCAAATGTTCACATCATGACCTTCACATCAGTCTTAAGAGCTAGACAAGATAGATGTTATTTTTCTCAAGGTCCAGGTAAGATTAACACACCCAGAACAATTAAGTGACGGGTCCAAGCTCATGTGTTAAGGGTTCACATGTTTTTAGTCTAGTTGGTTTACTTCATAAGTTATTGCTTATATCATGGTTGTCAGAAATCAACTTCACTGAGCATAAGTAAACCCCATCATTTATAAGAATTTAATTGCAGACACATGTTAGCAACATATAAATAGTTTAAATTCTAGAAATTCTCTGAGAAATTTTATATTGTAGAAAATTGGAGATTTTTTAAAAGGACTTAATTCTGACAAAATAATCATACGGTGTTATAAACTGCAACTATTTTACAGCTACTAAAAAGTCACCTAATAAAAGTTTAGGAATGCAAAAGGAAACACCTCCACATTCTTACCAAATACTGAGGCCACACCAACCTGACATTTATTTTCAACACTTCCTTATTCGAGACCATCTCTAGGCTACGTAAATCAGTGGCATAACTGGAAAATTTGGATTACAGTTGTTCACATAATTGTCGGGATTTACCGGGTACCCAGTAAACGACACCCTTTTTTCCCTGCCTGAGTTCTGAACAATTACCCTAACTCTGAATACTTGAACGAGTAGTCAGTCAGAAATTAAAATGCGATAAATTTTAATTAAAATTTAATTAAATTTTAGATAAAATTAAATTAAATTTTATGCAATAGCTGGAGTCGAGGACACGGCTTGGATATGCAGCCATTTTTTTTTTTAACTATTTATGCCCCCACCACTCTGAATCCAGGCCTTGTGAAAATATAGATCCACAGTACCCAGTATTGCTGCCTTGCATTGTTCAGATAAAGGAAGAAAAGAGAAAATCCCCAGTATGTAGAGATTTCTTCACTGCTTTCACAGTGAAGAAATGTTGACAAATAGACCAATCAAATGTGTTTACTTCTATCTTCACTGCCATGTTGCCAATTAAGTTTACCATAATATCTTGCGTGGACCATAGTCTTCTAACAGGTTTTGTTTCTTTGCTTTGTTTTGTTTTGTGTCTACTCATACACCAATCAAAGGGAAGAATGGACAAGGAGGAAAAGTGTGGCGGCAGAGACAAGAAGGCATAGAGAACACTGCATAGCCTCTAAAGGAAGTATAATTTGGATGCACATAATTGCACACACGGAAACACACAATGCTGATCTGGGAGCCTCCTGGAGAAAACACATTTCATCTCCTACCAGGTAACCAGCAGGCTGTGTCATGGCCTTTACTTCCTTCATGTCAATACACACTACCTGGATGTGCTTACATCCAAAACAGTAATTCTCAAGTCCACAAAACACATCAGCTTGAAAGACCCATGTTTGTAAAACTCTTCTTTCAGACGAGCAGTCCTGCTATTCCAAAACAGACACTGATTTAATCCCTGCTAACCCTTTGCTTATCAGAACAAGAACTTTTTTAAACAAAACTTTTTTTTAAGTTTTTAAAAAGTTAAGTCTTTTACTTGATTTTTAGAAACTGCACAGTGTTCCCTGCAACAAATGGCAATATAAAATTACCATAAAAGGAGGCAGGGTCAGATGAACGGATCTTGGAAATATCAGAACAAATAATGGAAAGAAAGAAAAACATGGGAAAAACCCACTCTTCACTTTTCATAATTAACTGTAAAGCCAATGATGGTTGAAAATGCTCTATCGCCTTCTCCAAAAAAATGAAACCCAAACCAGGCAAAATATTGCTTCCTATAGAATGTACAGTGTTGCCTCTTAAATTCCATGAGAAAAATTGGAACTCAAAAGAATACATCCTAGCGGTTATAATTTCTGAAGCTAACAACATATTCAAGTTCCCCAAATTACTAATAACAACACTTAGATTGTGCTTGATAGTTTTACCTTTTCATTCTCTGGCTATGTGCCAAGGCAACCTATGTACACTGTGAAGATTACTTTAGTGAAAAGACTAGAAGAACGCACACGCTTGGATGCCTAAATACAATTGAGGAAAAATGTCAGGGTAAATCTCCAAACCAGTAAAAATTGTGATTATTGTTGAGAATCTGTTCCTGGGACATTTTCCTGCCTTTTGAATTTCAACACTCAGAAATGTAATCCATGTATTTCAAGTCTGCCATAGTTCATTGATGAAAGAAAGAATTTCATAAATCTGTGTTTATTAACCACATTGTGTTTAAACAAAAACTTTCCATACACATAAACACCCAACGAGTTGCTTTTTGTTGGTGATGATTCATGTATGTTACTCTCACTATCCCTTTTTGTACTCCTGAGAGCTGTTTCCTGGTGAGTATCTGACAGAGAAAAGCTATGCCTGTTGGAGCTTTACAATTGCTAGGTCACCTAATTAATAATTAGGAGTCAACAATGATGAGCAAGAGTGTTTTACTTAAACCATTTTGAACAATGCTTTGTATATAAACTGAGCAATCCTTTCTGAGTGCTGTATCTGACAGCTTGATTTTAATGCAGGCTGCTACATAGAGCACTTAGTACCTGAGAGCCAACTTAAGACCTAGGTCTGTCCTTTGTGGCTGACATGACCTGGGACCATGGCATGATGTAGATAACAGTGCTGCACTGACCGCTTTCTGAAGACTGACCTAGTCTGCATTTTCTCAGCAAGCATGTACAAAATTTCAATCTAGTAATAGGATATTATTTCATACCTTGCTGTGGTTTCAGATCAATCAAACCGTCTATTCACTCCTACCAGGTACCCTACATTGGGCTCAGTTCCGGAGTTCTGAAAACGCTTTCAAACACAGACCCTGACTTAAAAAAAAAAAATCTACAATCATTTTGGAGGTAAAGATTCATACATAAATGAAGCAGAGAGCAATAGAATTGCTATACTTCTGTATATATTTTATAGCTAGTAATATTAAGTGAGCTTAAACTTATTGAGTAGTTTTTATGGACTCTGTGCTGAGTGCTTTGTATACTGTATTCATTTAATCTTCATATCAATCCTTGGAGATAGGTTTTATCATCCCCATTTTATAGGTAAGCAACCGAGATGTATAGGAATAATTCTGCCTGAAGTCATTCCACTAATAAACACAAAGCAAAGACCAGAGCCTAAGCTTTCCTGACTCCTCTGCTCACACCCTCAGCTACTGGGGAATGGGGACTGGCAGGAGCAAGGCAGAAGGTGCTGGGGTCTTAGGTAAGCCAAACCAAAAGAGATTTCACATCCAAGATTCAACGTCAAAGCCCATCGTTCGGCTGAGAGAGGCAAGGTCAAGGCAGGCCCCTGTGAATCTAGACACAGTTCTGAGCTATCTGGGTTAAAAAGAAAGCTTAACTCCTGAGACAATACTACTCTTGTCAGAGGGGTGAGTTGACCCTTGGCCATGTCCAGAGGACAGAGAGAGGGGCCAACAGCAGGCAGGCTCTGACACACCTAGCCTCTCTCCTTGGGATCCCCGGGGTTTGGAAGCAATGGGCCAGTGCAATCCTGATATTATCTCCACAGGAGCCTAATAGCCTGAGTGTTCACTCAATGAATGAAATAGAGGCTGTCGAATCCTGGAAGGTGACCACTTGAGGTCACAGCGGCCTCTCGACTGTGCAGCGAGTATAAAATGTATTCCACATTTTCACATATATGGTGTGAGCTCTTTATTATAACTGAAGGTTTTTCAGGATAGGAGCGAGGCTTTACAAGTCCCCAGTAAAGCAAACCATTTTCATGCCCTGCTCTGGAGGAAGCTGCCCTGAGGAATCACAGGTCTGTGAGCCAGTTTCCTCATTCTTTTTCTTTTCTTTTCTTTTTAAATTAGTTTCAGGTGTACAAAACAACATAGCAGTTTCCTCTTTCTTTATCCTCACTGACCTGAGTACACCAAAAACTTGCCTCGCTGTCTTTTATGCGGCATTAGAAACATTTGAGTGACCAAAGGATTAAACGCTTTTTATATCATAGTCTCCTCTCTTATGTCTAAACCTTCCTTAAGAAAGCTATAGCTGGCTTTGCAAAGTAACATTCCCATCACTCTGAGGTTTTCCCTTATTATATAATACAAAATTAGTAAGATCATTTAGACTAATGCATTTAATCCACTAATCCAAGAGATGCTTCTCTGAGCATGTTCAGGGTTTGCGAAGATATTTGTTTATCGCGAGGGATTATTCCTTCCATCCTGTGCCTGCTTGTAGATTGTGCTTCAGAGACGCCAAGGCAGGTGGGGTTCTTGGGGTAAGCCTACCTGAATGCTTACCTAGAAAGACCTAGTGGGAGCTCCAGAGTAAAAGGTGCTTATCTGTGGGTGGCACTGTCAGTGGGAGCCTTTTCATTAGACACAGCCAGATTTACCGCTCCGTTCTGGAAAGCAGTCGAGGAGAAAGAGAGCGTCCCAGCCTAGGACTTAAGGGGCACGCAGGCCATTCCTAGCCTACTGACTCAATATTTGACTGGGACAAGTGGCTTAACTGTACTCAAATTCCTCAACTCTAAAGTCAGATGAAAATAGCAATTAACATGTTTTAGTGCCTTCAGCATCTCATCTAATAAGTTCATCTATTTCTGACCTAGAGAAATGAAGTGACATGTCCAAGGTCAAAAGTTCCTTAATGCCCAGGCAGGGAGGGGTTCTCAGGATACCTATATTGCAGCCTGATGCTCTGTCTCCTGTGCTGTCACCATGGCACTGATGCCAGCCCTGGTTGGAGGAAACGTTTTGAAGCAGTTTAAGTGTGCTTTTGCTGAGTATTCAACTCAGCATTTTACAAGAACGTAGACCAATGTTTCTCTTTAAGGCAAATGTTAAAAATACATAAATAAACTGCTTCAGGTTTGCAAATAAGCTTCGTAAACTTGCATTTCATCCTTGTTTAGAAGCTGACTCGGCCTGGATTTTATTCAAACTCCTGTTCTTAGCGCCAAAGAGAAATGGCTCCCAAATGTTAGCCTGTCCACACTGGTGCTTCACACTGGCCAAAAGGTCCTGGGATTTCAGCTCTGAAGCAGAGAACAGTGCTCCGAATATACAAAAGCTCACGTTACATTCCCAAAGACCATTTGTCCATTTGTTTGTAAATCTCTGTAAGCCCGAGTTGTCTCACATATATTTAGGCATGTAGCATCGATGTATTCCCACCAAACAGGAGTGTGAATCTGTCTTTAGTATCTTGAAAACCAAGCATACTTTTTTTTCTTCTTTGCTGATACAATGGGCATCATTTTCCAAGAGTCTAGGATTTTCTGCATTGACCCTCTGTTGTGGAAGTTTATTTTTCGTCTTGGTAAACTCCACGAGCTGGCAGGCAGCTCCTTGGCCATTTTGCCATCTGCCCTGGCTGCCTTGACCTTGGTCTTGGCCTTGAGGTTGTGTAGAACCTCATCAGCAGCACTCGCAACATGCTTAGTCTTTCAGTCTTGAACTGATGCCTGGCCATCTCTTGAATTAACATTAGGCTCCTAGGCACTTGCCATTGATTCTGGTCCTTTGGTTACATGCTTCAAGTTTTCCATTTTTTCTCTGTAGTGAATGTGATTGGTTGCATCTACTCTCTACTTCTGCCTCCAGAACAGCATCCGATTGTCCCACGTGTTCTCTGATGTCATGCAGTCAAGTGTCTTCCAGGAAGCTTACCTAATATCTTGCCTCACCTCTGCCACCCCAGTTTCAAGAATGGGACTGTTTATTATATTCAAATGCTCCAATTGCTGTGACTGATTCAGAGATAGATATAGACATAAAGCACAAAAGATGTATGAACAAACAAAGCAACTACATCATAGGCCAATGCATAGCTCAAAAATCAAGAATCACACATCTACGTAATGATTAACAACATCTGTGGTGATCAATATTAACTTCATGTTTCTCTGGAGAGGCTTTTGGTCCTCAGTGAGCTGTGATGGAGAAGTCAAAGGATTTTTTTCCTTGGATAACTCACTTCACCCAAATAGTTTATATCTCTTATCTGTGTAGTTAAGAGAATAAAAAGCTGTACTCTTTGATCACACACAGTATGAGATAAACAGGAAGGATTGCACTATAGGCTCTGATATACCTTAAAGGGTAGAGGTTCCTATACCTTAAAATTGCTGGAATATTCCAAGCATATTGGGGTCCATTACATTGAAAAAAAAGTGGAAAAAAATTTAATTGTAGAAATTTTTTTAAAGTGGGGGGGGGTTAGAGAGAGAGAGAGAGAGAGAGAGAGAGAATCCCATAGAAAGAGGCCATTTCAAACAGGAATGTGATTCTGTTTAGCAAAATTATAAGAGAACAACAACAATATTTTTGTTTATTTGTTTTGTTTTGTTGTATGTTTACTAGAGTAACATTTACATGTTAACTATATAACATAAAATGTCATTAAATAATATTGACTGTCCCTACATACACACACACACAAACACACAATATTTCCCTTATAACTTTGGTTGTCTACCCATTCAGGTAGTTAGGTTTATCTGTAGAACTTTTTGCTTCAGGAACAAAATGTGGCAACAAAGCAGGGTGTTCTTTCTACCTCTTTCTGGCTTTTGAGTTTCAAAACATTCAGGCTCTCAGTGAATGGAAAGGACTAGTGGTGTAGATAAAATATTTTGGACAAGAAATCATGAGTCAGAGCAAATATTTCTTCCCACACCACCCTGGGCTTCGACTAATGACAAATAAAATCCCCAGGTTGAAAGGGAAAATGAACATCATAGATAAGCTATGAGAGAAAGTCAGGTGGTTTTAAAACATGGCTCCAAAATTCTTTGACACTCCTCCCATTGAGTGGTAGAGGTCTGTCCCCTCACCTTAAATGGCAGAAGTGACTTGTGTGACTTCTAAGTCTGGACCATAAATGTAATGCAGCTTCCACCATATTTTTAGAACACGGGTTCTTGGTGCGAGGAACTGCCATGTAGGAATTCTGACTACCCTGAGGCCACCATGCTACAAGGAAGCCCAGCCAACTAGAGACGCCATAGCAGGACCGCCAGTCAGCAGCCCTGGGCTTCACATCATTGCAGCCCAGGCTCCCAATGTGTGAGTGAATACACCTTCCAATGACTGCAGCCCACAGCCATTGAGTCCCCCAGCTGAGGGCCACATATCATGGAGCAGAGTCAGCATACCTGCTGTGCCCTGTCTAAATTCTTGACCCACCAAACTCTCTGAGATAATAAAAGGTTGTTCAAGCTGCTACATTTCAAGCTAATTTATTCTGAAGCAATAGTATTTGGAATGAAGGAGATTTCCTATGGAGGATACACCTTTCAAATCCTTCTGTAGAACCTGGGTGCAAAGGATACTTGTGTCCTTCTCCAGGGTAGAGCCCAGGAAGATAAAGTCCCAGTGAAGAAACCCTGTAGTGTGTCCAGGCACAAAGGGTCAGAGATAGGGTCACAGGGTTTCCCTGTTCCCTGTGGCACAGGTTCCCTACAGTGACCCCTAAATAGCATGGAGATAAGAGAGGGAACTAGAGACCTCTCAGAGCTGTGGATGTGCCCCATCAGACTAGATTAACCCTGCAAAATTTATACACAAGTCCGAAGTAAAGAGGAAGCCCTAAAATTATTGAACCATTTTGTCACCCCTGTAGAATGGGGGTATAAGACAGAAAATATATTGAATTATAGTAGAATTAAGTATAATAAATAGTAAACTTGTAAGTTAAATTAAGAAAACAACCTTTCTTGCACACTCAAGTGTATGCACTGAGATTCATTTTCGTTCCTTGTGCCAGCAGGTATCACCTATTGTTCCAACAGAAGTTGTCACCAATTGTGTTTTGATCACTAATATTGTGAGTTACCCCCTAAAGTATATTCAGCAATCCAATATTGTCAACTTAAACTCCTATCTTCTTGCTATAAACTTTTATCAACACTTTTCCCTGCTTACATGTGCAGCCCATCTCATAATAACGTCAACTAAAAACCCCAGTGCCATTGAATTCTTCTCCATGTGCACACAGGCCATAGTCTTTCCGACTTCCATGCTTTTTCCTGTGCTATTATTTCCCAGTTTTAGAATGTCCTTCCTCCTTTCACACAACTGTATTGCATGCTCCTGGTGCTCCTAACAAAATTCTACTCGTCTATCAAGACCCAACACCAAAATTACATTTGTGAAAGTTCTGTCATTATGCCTGGGCCAAGCAGAGTTAGCTATTCCCTTTTTGTGCCCCCATAGCATTGTTTTCATGTTTCAGTTCTAACACTTCCCATAGGGTGTTGTAATTATTTATTTATATGCCTCTCAGAATTCTGAGCTCCTTAAAGAGCAATTCATTCATCAAGGGTGGTGTGGGGATTGTTAAAATACTAGCTCCCAATGAGTCATGCCTCTCCATATTCGTGACTACATGTAGTTCTCCCATGTTGACGCTAAGCTTGGCTATGCAATGTGTTTGGGGCAATAGAATACTGGTAAATGTGATACATGCAGAGATTTCAAAAATGCTTATGAAGTAGAGCTTGCCTTTCCTCTTGAAGTAGTCCAGGATAGCATACTGGAAACATGGCTCAGCAAACAGCCAGCACCAACCGCCAGATTTGCAAGAGAGGCCATTTAGTACTGGTCAGCTTCCACCTGACTTGCATACCAACCATGACCAAATGAGTGAGCCTAGTCAGTGCCTTGAGAAGGAGAGAAGAACCACCCAGCTGAGCTCTGTCCATGTTGCGAACACACGGAACGGTTTTTGTCCTAAGATACTAAATTTGGGGTTGTTTGTCATGCAGCAAAACTGATACAGTTGACCAACTGCTTTCACAAGCAGTGAGAGCATCTTTAGTGGCTTAACACAATGAAGTTTATTTCCTATGTCACAGTCCAGTGTAGATTGACAGTGATGGATTCCATTCTCTACAGCCACCCAGGAACCTGGGCTTCTGTCTTCTTGTGATTCCTACCTTCCTTCTAGGTTCTTTATGTCATCTTCATTTATGTAGTTGAGAGAGAGGTTATGAGGTTAAAGAGAGAGGAGAGAATCATACATGGGGTGCATTTATGAGGAAGGGCTGAAGGAGGCACATAACACTTGCAGTTTCATTCTGTTGGCTAGAATATGGAAAAGGAGACCTTTAGACCTTTCCCCCCACTCACCTCCCGCCCCCCCCCCCAGGATACACAGCAGTCTAGAAAAGAAGAGAACACACAAATTGGTAAGGATTAATTGTCACTGCCACAGGCAGAAATGTTTAATTCCACCTGGTGTGTCTCCCAGTGCCTAGCACTCAGCCTGGCTTAATATAAATATGTCATAAATATGTATGGAATGAATGAATGAATGAATGAATGAATGAATGAAATATTCAGTGATGTTGTAGTCCCTAAGTTAAGATCTGAGAATTATGCATGAAGGAACATTTGTCTCATCCAGGCTCATCTTCTCCTAAATTTGAAGAACTGATTTTGATAAAAGCACTCACCAATTTAAAAACCAAAGCAAGAAATGAATTTTGATGTTTCACTGTGGCTGGTTTCCTAATACTGAGATGACTAATAGCTTTTGCTTATCCTGAAATTTGTAAGAATTTCAAATTTAAAAGAACAAATTGAAGGTGTATTTAAAGTCAGGTCTCTGATTCCCCAAATCTTTATGTATGTATTTGTGTGTATGCACACACATATATATGTACCATTATTACAAGTACTATTCAACCAAGTTACCAGTAACCAAACTTAAATACCTTTACATGAAATACGTTATAAGTAATATAGTTAGAAAATGTATACAATATAATTTGTACTGCAATGTATGATACCATTTAAGCACACTGAAGTGAAAAGCTGAAAAGACTTGGGTTTTAGTTTTCATTCTTTTAGTAATCAATTTCTCTGACTTTAGTTCCTTTAATTCCCTACCAGCTATAGGATTCTAGAATTTTAAAACTCTCTATTAGAACATATATGTTAGCAGTATCCTTTATTTTGCTCTGCCCACTAGTCAAACAAATAAAAATAGATTAAACTTCTTTAACGAAACTCCAAAGAATAGTCACTTTTTTGTTTTATTTCGCCTGAGAAATGGGAATGTGAGTAAACAGATTGTGAGGTATAACCTCTGATCACCAAGCATTCAGGTAGAGAGGATTAAACGGGCTCCAGCCATCATTTA
The DNA here is from genome assembly GCF_036562045.2 of Rhinolophus sinicus. Classification (NCBI taxonomy): domain Eukaryota; kingdom Metazoa; phylum Chordata; class Mammalia; order Chiroptera; family Rhinolophidae; genus Rhinolophus; species Rhinolophus sinicus. The sequence goes on from NC_133757.1 coordinate 110,835,067, forward strand.
ACAGATCGTCGGGGCAGCTACTCAGGTACGGGATAAGAAATGAAGAGATAACGAGTGGCCTTCTTTTGCTCCCTAATATCTTCTTCAATGTTTGCCAATTACAGTTCATTCATGTGTTTTAAGGTGTGGTCTTTCCAAGCATTCTGTTTTGAAATACATACAAGAGGGTTTGAGTTCATCGCTATCACCTTGGCCTGACAGAATTTTCAGATGATCAAATCCATTAGCAAGTAGGAAGGTTTCAGTGAGGAAGAGTGATGGGAGTCTGCCTTGCAAGTCAGGGCCCTGAAGGGTCATCAGAATGCAAGACGGAGATCCTGGGTATCACTACTAGGGTGTCAGGACCCCTTGCTCCCGACTGTGCCATCCTTCAGAGAAAATTAAATAGTACAGACCACTGTGGCAGGTGGAAAGACCACACAGATCACAGGCAAGCTAACTGGGCAAGTGAAGGCAGAATGTGGAGACCATGCTCTTGGCTGGGAATAAGGCAGTGTGGACTAGACAGCAGAAAGGAAACAGAGTGAGCCAAAGTCTGAGTGGGATTGGTTAGACTTCTTCATTGATACACGTGTCCATTAGTACATAGCCTGGACTTTTTGTCTTCAACATTGCCCTTAAACTGTTTTAGGGTATGCTCTCTCAGCTGAATTTTCGACCATACCTCTGACATTAACTTGGCAATTCAGTGAAGGAAATTAACCCGATTACTTCAGGGGAAGGAATAATTTACAGCATGGTCATGTGATTTGTATGAAGTTGTACCTTTGATTGGCTACTTTGATGTTCTTAGAGGTGGTGATAATCCACTCCTAGAAACATTTGTCATTAGGAACCGTTTTGATGATACCAGTATCACTCTGAAATGAGATGGAACTACTCAGTTCCTTTTCGAAAGAACTCTACAGAACAGATTAACCGTACATTGTTCTTCTGTAATTCTCTGGTTACTCTAACAGAGTCAGGGTAAATTTGAAGAGAAGAAATACAAACCAGCTTGAGGCAGCACTGCCCAATTTGATCAAAACGAAATGCAACCATCGTGGGTTCGAGTTTGGTGGTCCAAAACATTGGAATGTTTCAAAGACATCTAAAATGCAACGCCAGTGTTGTTTTATTTGGTTTGGGGTTTGCTATCCCTTTATGTTAAACAGGAGTTTGGAAAAAGTTGCACAAAAGACTCACTGTCTATTTTCATGGATGCCTACATACTAAGTAGCCAGGGTTACTGATAAAGAAAAACACCAAATATACATGAACAAAGTCTCCACTCACCTACCTCATGAACTTAGAGGAAGCTGAGGAGGAATCACATCTGACCTTCATTTAGCATCTTACCTCACAGCAGCAATTCTCTCTGAGGGACCAGATTTGGAGCCTTAAAACTGCCCATAAAACAGATATTCACCTGGATCCTCCTCAGTAACCCATATAATACCTGTGTAGAGTATTTTGTGTATCCAGGTAACTCTCTTTGAGGCTGGACCAAGGGTTGAATTGAATACCACCCAGGCTTTAAGAAAGATCCAGGAGCTGTCTCTGGACCCTGAAGAAATATTACACTATAATCCAGGTTTGGAGGAGAGGAACTTAAGTTCAAAATCTAGAGCGGCAAATTATACCTTTGTGATTCGCCAAAACATATTCTTCTAATATACTATTTTAAAATGTTTTATTTTGTTTGTTTAGCCCAGATAGCAAAATACAGTCTTGTCAGTCAAGACAGACTTCAAACTGCCTGCACCCGTTAGAAACGTTTCATTAATAACATGTGTTTACCATTGAGAGAACTAGACTTCGTGTGCTAAGATTTTGTTTGTCAGTCATTCATTGGAACCCCACTGTTAATAGCATACAATGGTTTGTGGTTATGCCACAATTTAACCCAGGTTTAAAAATACAAACTAGAGCCCTGGTGGTCTAGAAGGAACAGGGAGTGAGTGAAGGTATTGGCTCAACCTGCTTTGTGGGCTGGTGGCTTGGAATGCTTTACAAACTAATCAAATTTATTGACTATGATCCTGAGGGGGCGGGGGAAATCACATGCTGGGGTGTGCATCCTGGTTTGACTGCAGTTTGGTGAGGTTCTGAATGTCTGAAGGGGGAAACAAGGCAACTATTTGCCATTCCTTTCCCCAAAGACAAATTAGAAACAGATATCACAGAATATGAGATTTTTTTTTCAGCAGTCTAATAAGAAAAAGAGATTTTTCCTCTATAGTTTTAATTCTACTGTATGGTAAGGATAAATAAACAAAATTAATGTTGCACTAGGCTAAATAGGCAATGAAAATTCTATTAATTCAGTAGTTTGAACAGCAAATGTTCTAACTACAGCACATGAAAAAGAACCAATTTTGCATGTGATATCAGTTGGGCTTCACAGGGCTGTCTGAAGGTTTGTTTGGGATTAAACACTGCTCGCTGTATATGCACTTACAGGAAATACATAACCTGAAAAAATACATAACCAGAAAAATTTTACCTTTTGCACAGATCTGCATGCAAAATGTTTATTTAAAATACAACAAAATACAACTATCTGCAGTAATGGATAGAAACTGCTTTTATGTTTAATAAGCCACCTCAGTTATGCAGAAGCATACTGCACCATAAATGGTTGCTATATGATGTGTTTATAAAATCTCATAGTCATGGAAATAACACCATGATCCTAAACATTTGTGAAATCTTATATCACGTGTGCTTTAAACTAATTTTCCAGTTGCTTACAATGTATGCTTTTAAAATATGTGTATTTCAAAATGAAACAAGATCACATTTAGAGAAAATGTAACCCATAAAAAAAATGATGGTAAGATGCCCTCAAGTTATCTCTTTACACATTCTTAGAGAGATTTGGTACTTTAAAACATTGTAATGGTTTGAGTTTGTTTTCCTTTTTTTTTTCTTTTTATCATCACATTAAAGAAACAAACCATATCTAGAGAGAAACGTTTACTACTAAATATCCATTTTCCAAGTGCCAAGTAGTTAGAAAATGAAAAATAAGAGACAGCTGTTAAACTCACACTTTACATTTCCATGAAAGTTGACTTTCACTTATTCACGAGCATAAACTGTGCACGTGCTAGATAGATGTGGAACTATCCTCTAGAAACAAAGACAGCCACAAAAGTGAATAAAACTACTTTCACCTTGAAAAACTGATGATTTCGCACAGTGCAAAAGCACTTAACGATTCGTGAACAAATTCTTCAATATCCGAAACAGTTACATTTCGATCTCTCATCTCTACTTATATATGATTCTTGGAGGTATTTTTTATGACACTTTTTTGTTTGTTTATTCATTTTGACTCGGGCTTTTTGTGCAACCAAGTTTTCTGTAATTAACTATGAGGCAAACATGAAAAGGGCACAGAGAGTATTTAGGGTAAACAGTCCTTTCTCCAGGGAGTAGGACAGGCAGCACGCAGAGCGCCTGAAGCTGCTGAAGGTGATAACAGCCAAACAGTCCTTGACATCCAGATTGAAGGAACCGCTTCTAGAAATGGTGTCCTCTGCTTAAACTCTGACCAGACCATAATACAGTCAACGTTAATCCTAAATTCTAGCTGGTCCACTATAAAACAGCATTTTGAGGTTGTAAAATGTTTAATAATATGACAAGAATTTATTTTGGTTTATGAGGAAAATAATCATTTCACCAAATCACTTTAGAGCCAAGATTTTTTTTTTTTTTAAATATGCCTTACTTACGAGATTTCACATAGTAAATGCCATTTTCCAGGGAATATGCCCATTGGTTCATGTTATTGCACAGAGAGCTGTAATCTGCTTTGTTTGTTTTTTCCTACATGAATCTTATGATGGATATATACCAATTCTTGGCATTACAATACTATAATACCATCTCATGTCCTGATTTTCTTTAACTAAAAATATCACTGATTACAGAATCTTACAATTGAGGGCCTGGAAAGACTCTTACAGGTAAATTTTGAACTTAAAATACTAACTTTGACTGCCATCCTCAGTGTGCTGTAGAAAACTGAAATTGATTTTCTCATTTATTATTTTCAGAAGACTAACGGTTTCCTGAAAGAGTCCGTGGCTAGTATCAACTTGACAGTGAACACTGTACACTGCCCTTACTGTTCTAACTACCTTTGCTAAGATTTTCACATTGTTTAACTCTTCAGTTGGGAATCCTTGGATGGTAGTACAATTTCAAAAATCTCCCCATTATTCTTATGACTCCTGGGGGCAACTGTTGCTTTTCCAACATAATGACTGGAAAAAGCAAGTTGCAAAAAGATTTTAAGTGACTTCTGGGAATTTGATACACAGCCCAATGAGTGCTGGGAATCCTGATGCCTCTTCTAGTCACGGAATTACATCGCCTCTTTTGAAAGTTTGGTATAGCATTGTTCTTGCTTTATAGTGTTTTCTAATTAAAATTTAAAGCTTCTATTCATCCAAAGACAACATTCAGAGAGTAAAAGGGCAACTCTCAGAGTGGAAAAAGATATTTAAAACATATATATATATATATATATATATATATATATATATATATATATATATATATATATATATATATCACAAAGAACGATTATCTAGAGCATATAAAAAACTACAAATCAATAAGAAAAATGCAAACAACTCAACAGAGTTGTTAAAAATCTTGAACAGGTACTTCATAAAAGAGGATATCCAAATCACCAATAAACACATAGAAATGGTCTCAAATTTATTAGAAAATGCAAATTAAACCACAATGTAATACCACTAAATACCCACCAGACTGGGTAAAACAATAAAGACAAAAATTTCCAAATATTGGCAAAAATATGAAGCAACTCACATCTTTATACTCTGCTGGTAGTCTTGTGAATTGGATAACAACCCCTTTGTAAAACTGTTTAGCAAATTTGTAAAACAAATTCTTCTCTAGATATATATATATATATATATATATTATTTTTTTTTTTTTCCCCCCAACCAAAAGACATACTTGAGTTTACCAAAGTCTTAACTAGAATGTTCATAGCAGCACTATTTGTGATAGCCCCAAACCAAATTGGATGCTATCCAGATGTCTATCAGCGGTACAGTATATAAATAAATTGTGGAATATTTACTCACTGGAATTTTATACAGCAGTGAGAATGAATAATCTACAAGTATATGCAACTATAGGATAAATCTTGCAAAAATATTCAGTAAAAGAAGTGTGACACAAAAGAGCACCTACTGTATGATTCTATTTGTATAAATTACATAAAGAGGCCACACTAAGCCCTGCTGTTACCAGTCAGGATAGTGGTTCATCTTATGGCTGGAAAGGAATACGGAGGGTTTGCAGGACATTGGTTATATTTGTTTGTTTGTGATCTAGGTGCTAGTTCCACAAGTCTGTTCAGTTTGTGAAAAATTCATCAAGGTATGCTCTTAAGATAAATGCAGATTTCAACATATGTATTTTATGTCAATAAGAAGTTTTAAAAATAGCTTTGTTCAGTTCATATTGCTCAGGAAAAGAGTTGTGCTATAGCTTCTATATTATCAAAATTAGAATTGTGAAGGATGAGTTTAATAGCTGACAAAACCAAACATATTGACTTCCAGTTCATTTCTTCTTTAACCAGCTTCCTTCTTCCCTTCCTCCCTCTTTCCCTCCCTCCACCCCTCCCTCCCTCCCTCCCTCCCTCCCTCCCTCCCTCCCTCCCTCCCTTTCTTCCTTCCTTCCTTCTTTCCTTCCTTCCCTCCTTCCTTATTTTATTTATTCACTTAGTGGAAAAGCAACATTAAACAAATTTTGTTTAATTCTGGGAAACAATATTGTATCAACTTTCCTACCTAGATTAGTGTAATGAATTGATCATTCATATACTAACTGCTATTTCAAGCCAAGGAGGAAATGAAGGTTAATCCCTGTGATGAAGGAGATGATAAAGAAGAAGCAGAGCTGGAATATAAATCTTGTCTGCCTGTCTCTACAACTTGATGAGGAGATGAGGAGAATGCCCTTGTCCCATAAAGAGCCCTTAACACCCTCACACAGGGAATCTACCAAATTAATACTTTCTTTTCCAATGGACCTACTTAATCCGCACAAAGTTAAGTGGTAATTCCTTCCACTAAAAGGCAAGGCATAAGTATCAGAAAATTGATATGCTGCTTTTCAAGGTAATAACAGAAGTAGCAGCAGAACAAACTATACACAGCACTTACTACACTATCATTGTGACCTGATAACTGGGTTCTGGGGGGGATGGGTACCCCAAAACAGGTGAGTCCAGTGAGCTCAATCACATTTCAGGGAAAGGCATTCATATGTCCTTAGTTCCTGGAAGCACCAGACATAATGCCGTGGAGACGAGTCACTTTGGCCTGACCAGAGATGAAAAGGAAGAGGATAAAGTGATCACTTGTTCTAAAAGGAGATACACATCGTCATCCACCCATCTGTGGACGCTTCCTTTATAATTCTCGCCGTGTTTACATGTTTAAAGATTTGGTTGGGAGATGTCAGAAGTTCAACTGTGAACCACAGTTTAAAATTTGAACTTTTAAGTAGGCCTCCTCCCCATCTTAACTCTATCTGTGCTCATTATTAACTCATTTAATTTAACCTCGGGGGCAGAATGTTGTCCTTTGAAGACGTGTTAGGGTAAGATGAGATCAGTGAGTTGTTTTTTTTTCTCAGACAAACGTTTATGGATTCCCCATCTGCCTTGTGATTTGACCACGGCCCAGAAGTGTCTGCATTCACTGGTACACTAAGTTGGTTTGGTTTAGAACCAATAGGTAGCTAAAAGCTCTACTGTGCTTCCATTGGAACGGGTCTGTATTAGTCCACAAACCGGAGTCTGAGTTACTTTGTGTGCATTACTTTACATGCCATTTTGAGAGTACAATGGCCTCTCCTTTTAGAATGTATTTATCATCACAGTCTATACACATACTCCTAAATTAGTCTCTTAGACTTAGTCATTTGACAGTAATATCCTCAAGGAATTTCTCCCTCTCTAGTAAGTTCTCGGACCCCTGGAGCAGAAGTCAGTGCTTGCTATCTTCAAGAAATCACCTAGTCACCCTCAAGAGTTCAATACACCATAGGTTATTAAACATTTAACTATTTATTTGCACTTGTAATCACCTACACCCTCGAGGTCTGGTAAATTCCTTTTTCACAGTGGCAGTAGCTTTACATATGAGTGGCACTTTGAGAAAAGTTTATACTTATTTTGACTAGATTTTATATTGGAGTAAAATCCGGTCTTCCTTTTTGCTTGGATCTTCCTTTCCTCTCTCCAGGTCTCCTGTATCTCAGACACTGAGAAATGTTTCAGTAATTTCATTTTCAAAAACACTCACCAATTCAAACACGCTGAATTGCAATCTCAGCACCTTAGTGAGACATCAGAATATCCAAGAGTGTTACTATAATGGGCATATGTGGAAGACTACAAGAATATTTCTCCTCTATAACAGCAAGAGCCCATTCTCATAAAAAGATGTGAAGCTGTTTTCTAGAGAACAGCTTATGTTACCATAGCCTGGAAAGCCCTACACAGCTGCCTTCCTCCCTCTAACCCCCAGAACTCCCTCTGAGCTTTGCCCCTTCTCTCAGCATCTTGCTTCAAGTAAATCCACGCAAAGATGCTTTCAGAAACATCTGCATTCTCTCATGCGGGAAGACAAGCAGAGCGGATATCCTGCAGAAGGAAATACCACTAAACATTAAAACACCAGGAGAAACCTTTGTTGGAGTATCCAACAGACACTCCTCAAGACTAAGTAAGTCCACAAATATCCCCCACTCTGTGTAACAAGCTATTGAAACTCTGTGAAACTTCTGTATTGCTTTTCACAACTCCAAACACCAAACTCTGGTGTATAGATTTCATGGTGCAAGAAAAAATAAACATTTGCAACAACTTTTCTTTCCAATAACACCTTCAAATTCCTCATGAATATCGAACTGTTGTACAGTTGGCTAAGAAAGCACTATGCCTTGTACTTATTAAGTACTTAATAAAAATCAATGAATTTTAGGATTAGAAGTTTCCTTAATGATTGTCTAGCCTAGGCAGATAGTACTTTTGATAAAGTGGGCAAACTAAAAAGCAAGAATATCTTAATGGTCAGCAACCTAGGAGCCTAGCTATTGCATTTTAATGTCTATAAAATACTGTAGGAAATACATTGGAGCTATTCAATAAGAAATCAGAGTATAATCTCTTGATCCTAAGCTTAATTAATTGTATTAAATTGGTAGAATACTTTTATATTTTTTCAGTAAGCGATATGAATTTTATTGCAACATCTTCTAGTCAATGTAAAAATAACTAATAGTAAAAGCTCCATGAATTTTCTGAGCTACTCCAACATTTATGAAGAATATAATGAATAAAATGCATGCTGATTATAAAAATTTTATAAAATATTAAAGACTATAAAGAAGAAACTAAAACAAACTGTAGTCCTGCAGCAGAGACAGACATAGTTAATATTCTGATGTCTCCACATTGTCTTTCTCTGCATTTTTTAATAATTCAGGTGTTTTTATATTCTTTATTTTGCTCAATTAACATTTTATCATCAGTATTGCCCTACTGTGGTAGCCAATCTCCAAGATGTTCTTCAGTGATCCCTACCAGCTGGTACTCACACCTTTGTGTAGTTCCCTCTCACATTGTACCAGATTGGTCTGTATGGTCTATAGCATATGACAGAAGTGATGGAATGTCATGTCTGGGATTAGGTTACATATGACTGTGGCTTTCATATTAAGCTGGTTCACTCTTTCTCTCTCATCTCTCTCTCTGGAGGAAGCAAGCTGCCATGTTTTTAGCAGGCTTATGACAGTGTCCACATGGTGAAGAACTGAAGCCCCCAGCCAACAGCCAGAAAGTCTGCCAACAGCCATATGTGTGAGCTTGGAAATGGCTTTTCCAGCCTCAGTCAGGCCTTGAGAAGACTATAGATTTGGCCAACAGCCTGACTGAAATCTCACGAGGCACCCTGACCCAGAACCACCAGAAATTAATATACATTTGCTTATTGGTCAAATCTGATGACTCAACCATCCAACGCAAACACATTATCCTTTCTTCCATTGTTCTATTTGTTTTTTCTCATCTCAGGGAATAGCTCCACCATTCACACAGTCTAGCACTCCAGAAACCTGAGAGTCATCTTAGACTCTCTCGCTATCTCACCTCTTAGATACACTCCATCCCTACCTTTACACCTCCCTCTCCTGCCTGCCCCACTGATACTGCCTTAGTGCAAACTTTGTTCGGCTTTCACCCTGTCTTCATTTTCAATCTTTTCTTTTCCGTAGTTCTACTTTACCATAATGGATTTGTTATTCTTGGAAAAACTAATGATAGTTTGATTTTATTCAGCTGTAATTACTTACTATTATCTTCTACTTTTATGACTGTATCACTGAACAATATAATACTAATATTTTATGTACAAAAGACCATAACTATTTTCATGAAATAAAAAACCACCTGGACAAACTATACCTGTGACTGTGGTAAGACATGGCCTTAAATGACCATGTCAATGACCCATGCAAGAGGATTTTGGAATCGGAGGTGCAAATCTTAGCAGTGACTAGAAAAAATCTGCCACAAGGGCGAACCATTACTTCTTCCGCTCTCAGAGCATTCATTCTGTTTGAGGTTTTGTTTTGTCTTCCTTTAGGAATCCCCCAACCCGCTCTTCTGGGTAGATTTCACAGTGTATTTAGCACAGACTGCAGGACTGGAGGCAAATTCAGGCAGCACCAGAGTAAAGTGTAGACAATGAGGAAAAGTAACGCATTGAAGATGATGTGTTATTTTTCCCTTGTCTTTCAACAGTTGCATACATTGGAACATTTTCGTGCTCAAAGGAAGAAATGTGGTAATTGTTACAAATAATACAATTAACTCTTTGTTAATTACTATAAAATTTTTATTTGGGAAAAAATGGATGCTTTCTTAAACTTGGCCTTGGATTATTTTATAGAATCCCCATATCAATTCTGGGTAATCTACTTTTTTGGCTGAAGCTACCAAAAAGAACTAAATGTAGACCAAATACAAGTTTGAATGTATATTACGGATATTTACTGGAATGTAGCATTTTTAATGTAGCTCCTCTAGCTGACTAGTGTATAATAAAATAAAATATATTTTTACATAATGCCGTATCTGGGGCAGCCGGATGGCTCAGTTGGTTAGAGCTGGAGCTCTTAACAACAAGGTTGCCAGTTCGATTACCGCATGGGCCAATGAGCTGAGCCCTCCACAACTAGCTTGAAAAACAACGACTTGACATGGAGCTGATGGGTCCTGGAAAAACACACTGTCCCCCAATATTCCCATATTTAAAAAAAAAAAAAAATGATGCCGTCTCCAGAGCTAAAAACAAATAGGATGTTCAAAGTCTATGGGCAAAAAGACATTTCTACAGTTTAAGAGGTGCGTCGCCTAGGTTCAGGCTGTTTTTACTTAGTCTAATGTAACTATTATATGAAGAGACATTCAAAGAATATATTAAAATAAGAATTCGCATTTTGTTTGGTCCTTGTTATCTCAGGAGTCATTTTTCACTTTCAGTTAAAATTAACACAGAACATTCTTCAGGACAGCCCCTGCATTCCTCACATATTTCCACAAAGGGCCCGTGGTTAGAGGCCCCTATCCTCCTGATAGAGTATTTTTGTATTTTATTAATACTATTATTCATAGTCCTAGCTATTTGTTGGGTACAGCGTGAAAACCTTTATATACATTTTCTCATTTGATCCACACACCAACGCTGCAAAGTATTTGTTATGATCTCCATCTTCTAAATGAAGAAAGTGAAGCTCAGAGTTTGAGCAAGTTGACCACAGGCACAAAGTCAGGGGTAGTAACAGGCGGGTTTAATTCCAAAGCAAGTTCTCTCAGTCTTGATGCCATTTCTTCTCTTGTGGCTCGGTGCCTAGTAATTCCATATCAGATTGACCTACGACCTTGATTCTTCTAAGATATCTTTTAAGGCTTTGAACAAGTCACTGTGCATTAGGACCCTGATTTATGAAGAAACATCCCCGCAGAGTATTAACTTGGATTTAACGAATTCCAATTGCTTCTTGCTCACAGGAAAGGCTTGTATATATTCTGTGTTCTTGTGACTTACACACTCAGTTTCTACTTTTAGTGCCTCCTCAGGGGCACACAGTATTTGTCCCAGGGCACTAAATTCTCAGGGTCTAACCCTCAAGTGGCATCAGCTTTTGCCAGAATGTACTTATGACTTAGTTCACGTGATTTAAACTTTTCCTACACACACACACACACACACACACACACACACACACACACACAGAGACACACAAACACACACAGGAACTTCAGAAATAGCCTCCTTCTCCTCAAAAGTGCATCTTTAGACCAAAACTATCAGCCTTTTCCAGACCTATTGAATGATGTTTATCTAATTGTAGGTGTCAAAAAATGTGTCTTTTTACTTGTCTAAAATAAACAACATTTTAAAATGATTTTCCATTCCTTTAGGTAATGAGAATCACATCCAATATTCAATCATCCACATGGTAGGATGTTAACACTGCCCCTGTTTTTCTCCTTTCCTTTCTTTCCCTTGCCCTCCCCACACCCAACCTATGTATTTTCTTACCTATTCTAGGAGCATTTTGGTGTTCAGAAGAAGAAAGATGGTAGTTATTCCAAATAATAAAGTTAGTTCTTTGTTAATTATTATATGATTCTTTTAGGGAAGAAATGATGCTCTCCTAAATTTGGCTTTGGATTATCTGGTAGGATGGTCATATCAGGTCTAGGTCATCTATTTTGTTGCCTGGAGTTCCAAAAAAGAACTACATGCATATCAAATACAGATTAAAAATAGCATTAATAATGACTGATATTTAATTCGCAGTTTGTAGTTTACAAAACACTTTAACCAATATTAAGTTATTTAATCCAACAACAATTTTCTGTGGAAGGAAAAAAAACTTGTAGTAAACCTTTATTACGAACTAGACATTATGTTAATGCTTTATATTTAGACTTTCCCTTAATCTTTACAACAGTTCTTCAAGGCATGTATTAGCTCCATTTTACCAATGAGGAAATTAAGGTTCAAAGAGGTTAATTACCTTGTCTGGTATGCCTCCGCTTTAAGATTCTAGCTGAGAGTTTTGAGACCCCAAATCTAGTGCCTGCCCTTATAACTGCTTCTGACATCCCCGTCTGCAATGGTGGTTCCGAGTGTCATCACAAAGGATGCAATCACAGCCTTGGGAGCGTTATCATCTACCTTATCTCTCATTCCATAGTAACAATGTTCACCTAGGAGAATAAGTAGAGAGGCTTTCACATTTATCCACATCACTATTACATCTCTAAATTCTCTTCTTTAAAGTTTCTTCCCTCAGTTCTCAATTGTAGACAAGTGAATAAATTCCTTTCTGGTTTTCCTCCAGATGTTCATGGGAAGGTAAAACCCTGGTGCAGCAATGGGACCTCTTGTCTCCAGGTATATGAAGAGTTTTTATTCCACTCTAAAACATTTCTCCAGCCCTTTGGCAACCCAAGTATACTAAGCTCTTCTGTGCTCACTGTCCAGATTATTCGTCCAAAAACTATATTGGTTTTGTACTTTGACAGGATCAGACTTACGCAAAAGAGAATTTAGTCCTTCAAGATTACCTGAAAGGTAACGTATACTTTTTTCTACTTTCTGGAATAGGATTGAAATAATAACATGAACTGTCCCTGGGACATTCTGCTAATGACCTGGCATAACATAAATTTGCTGTTTTCTTCCATAGAAGGAAGTTCCACTTGGCAGATTTAGACAAAGGAGGATGACTAGGTAAGTGAGGTATCACAGAAGAGATAAATGGTACCTGGGTGAGCCGGACTTGAAATCTCTCAAAATTCTTTTTCTCTCTTAATACTCTGTAAGACAAGTTTTACAAACAATACGTAATTGATTCTATTTTTGTGCCAAATGATAATTTACTATACAAACACAAGCACATGCATGTATATGTGTATGGTGGTGTCTATGTACTTTATCATTAAACGAAATTCCCTTTATGATAATAATAGTCCCATAAATCCAAAGCAGAATAAGAGTGAAGTAAAATTAACGAGTGTTTAAGATATGGGTCTGAGTCACTTTATAAATACAAATGCAAACACAAATTTCTATCTGACTTTGCAGTACATAGTCTGTGAAATTCCATAAAAGAGCTAACTTTTAGATATAAGGTCTCCAATATTAGAATTCTTGTATAAATATTTCCTTTAGGTTAACAGCTGTTTCGTGGTCGTCGTTTTTAGGACACCATTAACAACAACCTGCAGCTTTGCGTTTAACTGAACTTTTCACACGAACCACACAACAGGTTCCCAACAACATGTTTTCCACTGTATCTTAGGAGACACAGTGGAAAATGTGACTTTTATTTACAACTTAATAAATAACTCAATGATGTGAAGTGTTTTAAGTACAGTGATGTGCTACTTTAAACAACGTAGTGAAAATATATAACTGACTGTGTCTAGTTGTTTTCACTTCTTTTAAGGTTTAGATTTCCTTTGACTGCCTGTCTGATTGAACTTAAAAAAAAAATACAAAAAACAAAAAAACAAATTATGGAAAGTGGGAATGTTGGATACTTCAAAGTTAACCAAGATCAAAGTCAAACAAAGTCCACTGAATAAGGAGCAAGCCTGAATGCAAACTGTGTCACGTTTATAATGGCATGAAGCATGAGGTCTCTTCGTTTATGGCTTATACCAAATCCTTGACCTTGGATTTGTCAGGTATAGAAGCACTGGGAGTTCCTATTGAAAAGAACAATTTGCTTAGTTTCTCTAGAAAACAGATTCAAACACAGAACTCATCTATACGACCAGGTAACTCATTGGTCTATTGGTAACTGAAACACTGAAAATGTGAGTCTTCTCACCAATTGCATCTTTCTTTGTCCACTGTATGAGTATTTAACTGCTGACAAACATACACCTTCCATATGCCACATCTTGTTTAATTCCAGAAACCTCATCTTTTCATTTGAATGACACCTCCCTGAAACATGAGCACACTGAGAACAGTGAAGTTAGTTATTACATCTTTCTTCCTCTGCTTGACGAATCTTTTGCAGTGAGACAGTTTCTTTGAATGTCTGCAGGATTCTAACCTAGTTTTTGAATCTTCCTTGCCTCTCCATAATTTTAATGTCTGGGGATTTGGGCATATGTTGAATTTAAAAAAATGCAGAATTATCAACATACTAAAAGGTAATGTGGTCTGTTATTCAAAAGATGCGATGGCTGTTCTTGAATGTTCTGCTTCATTGAAGGCCTTCTATACCACACATGTTACCAGTAAAGGCACAGCGTTTTTTCCTTGAAATGGTCCATGCTGTTTCACTTGAAACGGTGTGTGCTGCTGCTGGGTGTTCTGTGGTTCTGTCTCAACAACATTGCTCAGAACTCACATTCAGCAGGTATCTGCCAACAGGCCTTTTGGTATCAGAGGAGGAAATAAATCACATTCTCCAGAAACACCCATCCGTTTTGAATAGTCCCATAGATAGATGGCTGTCTGTTGCAGGAAATATTTAATGTTAGAAAAAAATAGTCCAAACAGTTTACTCCCCTTAAGACTGAGCAGCAAGAAGTCTTCCAGTAAATGCTTCAAAACTGCATAACAGAAGAGGCCAGAAACGTCCCTCTGTGACCAAAAGAAAAAAAAAATGATAGAAACAATTAATAATCTTTATGACTTTGGTGACCTCTAGTGATCAAACTGAGAACAAACTCACCAGGTTTTTTTTTTTTCCTTTTCCTTCTAGAAGAGAGGAATCTTCCAGTCAGAAATTATGCATTTGTTTTGGTAATTTTTCTACCCAGTCTTTAAACAAAATAACTGTAGCTAATTTTTCTTATTAGTAAACAGCAATGTATTCTCATGGGAGACTATTTAAAAAGCAAAGGGAGGAGAAAAAAATCGTGATTTGAGAATGTATATTCTTTTCGGTCTTATTTCCATGCATTTACATACAGGTTCCCAACAAGACACAAAAGTAGGTAATTCTCCACAAAAGGATCATACATGACCTTTGCTTTGCAACTCCTATTTAAAACAGTTAATACACTGTTAATATACTATTAATATATCAAACTGTTAACATACTATTTTGTAACTTGTATTTTTTTTTTTTAGGCCTTCATAGCATTTAAAACATTTAATCATTCAGATCTTGCACATTTAAAAAAGTGTATTTCTATTGTAAAATGGCTAGCTTTCTTTTTTTAATTAAATTTATTGAGGTGACAACAGTTAGTAAAATTACATGGGTTTCAAGTGTACAATTCTATAACACATAATTGTAACTTGTAACTTTTTTACAGTATGTGTGAATATCTTTTCATGTCCTTCTACCACATTATTTTTACTGGCTACTTACTATTTCATTATAGTTTATTTAAACAGTTCTCTATTATTGGCTAGTTAGGTTTGTTTTGTTTTTTAATTTTTTCTGTTACCCTTGGAGCTAAGTCTTTAAGCTCTTCTGGCATTATGGCTTTAAGATCAAGTCTTAGACATAAAATTTCTGGTTCAAAAAATATGCAAAACAGAATGGCTGTCAATCCATAGTATCAAATTTCCAGATAATCCTAAGAGAGAAATGGTCTAGACGTATTGATCGTGACATCCAAAGGGAGCATGTGGTGAGCTGGAAACTCTGGCTGAAGAAGGAACCAAGAATAACCAAAAATCAAGAATGATCAAACTATATGAGGTCTGGCAATTAAGTTCACAAACTTGTTGCAACGATGTTGCTAACTTTTTTTTATGTCAGAGGGATTATTTATTATAAATTTGTACCAACTGGACAAACAGTTAACCAAGTTTACTATTTGGAAGTGCTGAAAAGGCTGCATGAAAAAGTTAGACGACCTGAACTTTTCACCAACAATTCATGGCTCTTGCATCACGACAATGCACCAGCTCACATGGCACTGTCTGTGAGGGAGTTTTTAATCAGTAAACAAATAACTGTATTGGAACACCCTCCCTACTCACCTGATCTGGCCCCCAATGGCTTCTTTCTTTACCCGAAGATAAAGGAAATATTGAAAAGAAGATATTTTGATGACACTCAGGACATCAAGGGTAATACGATGACAGCTCTGATGGCCATTCCAGAAAAAGAGTTCCAAAATTGCTTTGAAGGGTGGACTAGGCACTGGTGTTGGTGCATAGCTTCCCAAGGGGAGTACTTTGAAGGTGACTGTAGTGATATTCAGCAATGAGGTATGTAGCACTTTTTCTAGGATGAGTTCGTGAACTTAATTGTCCCACTTAATATAAGCTGCATAATAGCCCTTGCCCACTAATTCAAGGTTACATCACTTGAAAAAATGAATTTGTACAGAGTTGTCAGGGTCCAAGGAACTGTGTTTTGTAAACACATATAGGAGTATGGTCCCCACATCAGCAATACTGCTAACCTTCCATGAAGCATATATTCACTAGCTTGCAGCTGAAGGTTCTATGTGGAGAATGTGTTTGCTGAAGACTTAATTTTATTTTCATGGTTTTTGCATTCACAACGGAAATACACAGTTCTTTTTTCCTCCTTCTTTTTATAAGATAAATCATGCCCAGGTAGTTTGCAATATAGGGGTGAGCAGGGAGAAGAGAATTTCTGGACATCTGTTCCCACAATTATCAAAGGAAGGGGAGCACATTCTAAAATGCTTTCTGAGTGTCTACAGTAAGTTTCCTGGCTCACTGCATTCTGAGTTTGCCGACAAAGAAATGTACTGTGTTCGTCAACCACTCTGCATACACCCCCCCTCTCCCAAGAGGATGTATTAGAATATCATGGGACTGACTGTGTCACTTTTAAAAAACATATCGATATACCCTTTGTTTCTCAATGCAAACACAGAAAGTGAAAATCAGTCGTCTTCTGGGTTGATTAAAACTGAGGAAGGGAGGGCGGGAGCTAAAAAGATTGAGAGACACTGCCTCCGAGCAGCATGCCAAGTCCTTGCGGGTGGAGTATCATGTGGTGAAGCTGAAACATGTGTGATGAGGACAAGACACTTGTCCTTGCTCTCAAGCCACACTCTCAAAGTGCTGCTGACCTTCCCATAGCTCCTAATAGTCACTGTGGCTCTCCCCCATGATTCAATAACAAAAGCAGAAACACGCCCTCCAGGGAGAGAGTGGCTTTGGAGGCTGGCTCCTCAGCCTTCTTCCAGCACAAAGATATTGATGCTTGGATTAAGTGATCCAGGTGGAATCTGTGCATCCTGCCCCTCAGGTGTGGCGTTGACTGGGACTGTGAATTTCGGGCTACTTCTCTCTACTTATGTGTGCTTTCTACTGTATTAGTTAGGATTATATGATTGCAAGTAAAATAAATCAATGCTGGAGAATGGGAGCAAAATAATGATTAAAAAAAAAGTAAGTGAGTGAATGAATGAATGAATGAATGAATGAGTGAGTAGCTCAGGGAATCCAGGAAAAAGATATTAAAGGGCAGTCTCTCCAGGGCCTGATTAGGAAGAGCCAGTTCAACGCATGTCCTGTGCTTGAGTCCCTCCAGTCAAAGTACCCTGTGGGTATATACACAGGCATTTCTTCAACCCTGCTCACCCAAGGCAAAGACTCTCTACAGAACCAAAGTCATCGTTTTTTACTGAAGGACACATATTACCGAAGTGAGACTTAAAATTTGGACTTCAACATTCTCGCCAGGTAAATAATGATGACAATTAGGTGTCTCATGGACAGTCTTATTGTGTATTTTTAAGGAATAACTTTTAGGTTATTTCTAGGTTCTAAGTTTTTACTAGCTATGGTATTTTGCAGAATCATTCTAATTTATAAAATGTATACAGGTATGAGTATTACACCACAGAAACCTGGCTTTCTTTCTTAAGACATAGTATTTTCCTGTATATTCTTTTAAACTATATCTAACATCAGTCACAATTTTTGTATTGAAGACACTGCATGAAAAACATCACCATACGACTCATTTATTAAATCGTACCAGCCAACAGAATGTGAGTCTAGTAACATAGCAATTAACTGAATATTTGAAATTGCCTTCTTCCATGACTTCTTATTCTGAGCCCTTCTGTCCTATAAAGATAGACATCAGAATTTTCCAGTAATTTCTTCTCCTTCTCCACCCTGTGCCTCAGATCCGAGTGGAATGCCCAAATGAAAAGGATGCCGGCCTTCTGTACTGTCACATTCTATGAGGGAAAAAACCAACCCTGGCGATTTGGCTGAACCACACAAATGAGAAACAGATTTGTGCAATATAAGTTTGTTCCAAGCCACAGAAGGCCAGCACTATCCTTTGGCATATTTTTAAGGCTAAAGGGTAATTGAATCCCTTCTCTGCTAGACAGATAGTAAAAAACACCCAGCAGGGTTTGTCTGGAAGAGACAGTGCAGTCTCACATCTCACTTATGGGAGTGCTGTTGCAGGACTAAGGGGCATATTGGTTTGTGCTAAACATCCCCACATAATTAGCCATGCACAAAAGGACCCGTTAGTCATTTGAAGCCAAATGATCTGCATTGACTTCAGAGAGTACAGTCACCACAGTCTTCACTCCTGTCACGGAGACTCGTAAAACTGCCTATCTTGGCCCCTGGCCAGTTCAGCTCAGCCTCAGCCTTTGCTGCATTCTGTGGATGATCCCCTAATTAGACACATCAAGGCCTGTCCTAATTAAGACCCTTTTGGTTACAAGTATCCCGAACCCACTTCAAAATAGTTTCATAGAATGAGATAATTTAATAGAAGGGCACTGGTCTACCTCATAGACCCCAGGCGTCAGAAAGGGTGGGAACTCAGGCAAGTTCATCGGAGCTCAGGACATTTTTGCACCCAAGAACTCCATCATTAATAGAGCTTGACTTCTCACTCCCAATTGTCTGTATTTCTCAATAAAATGGTCTCCAGAGGGGAAGAAGATAGGCTCAAGTTGTATCAGGTATCCATCTATGAGCGAATCAGCCATGGTCAAAATTAATGGTTACATAATAAACTATATGTTTACTGTGAGCTCCCCTCTGAAGGGGAGGGAGATACTTTAAGAAAAGAGGTAAATTCTGGGCACACGGCATTTCTTCTATAAGACTGCAGCTGGGTGTTACAGGACCTGGAACATAGTTGACACAATATGGCCCAGGTACCTCCATGTCTTCAGTTCCAAGCCTAGGTTTAGAGACTCTCTGGGGCTGGTCCATCTAGCTGCAGACACTACAAACTTCCGCTTGTCTCCTGTCCATCACTACCTCCATTCTCTCTATGTACAGGCTGTCGACTGCCACGTCCCTACTTCCAGCCCAGATTTTTTTTCTTCTGAGTGCCAAATTCAATCATCCATCTTCCTACTTGACGTCTCCACTCAGGTCTCCCAGACAAATCTAAAATTCAACACATCCAAATGAAACTCACCATCTCCCCTCACAACCCTCCTTTGTCTCCAGAATTCCTATCTCCACAAATAGGACCCCACTTTCCCCAGTCCTGTAAGCTGGAAAGTTTGGACCAACCTTTAGTCTGTCTCTGTCTTACTCAGTTAAACTCAAGACCATTCAATACTAAGTTCTAAGTAGTTGTTAAATCAGGTAAACTAACTCCACAACAGGAACCTTGTCCAACATCTGGTTTCACTCTCACCTTAGTGTCTGCTAAGGCCTCTGACTAATGTCTTGTCAGCGGTGTTACTGCCCTACTGTCCGTTCTCTGACCTGTGGACGGTTGGCATGGCACTGCTGCACAGCCTCCAGGGGCTTACCCACTGTCCATGGGATGAAACTCCACATCCTCCCAGTTTGTGATCTTAGTGACCACAGTCTTTAGCCACGTCTCTTGCCAGACTCTCACCTCTCATTCACTATTCCCTGGCCATAATGGTTCACTCCTCAGAATAATACATACTTGTCTCGGGGACAGAGCAGTCCCTGTATAAAGCCTCTCTACCTACTCCTGCGTGCAGCGAAGGAACAATATCCTAATTTAAGTACCTATCCCTGCCCTCCAGACAGTGCTGACTTTTCATTAGATGGTCTAATATAGCAGGAGGGGGTATAGTTTACAGAACATAAACCTGGGCCGTGGTGACAGACTGTTTGGACTCAAATCTTGTCCACCACATACTAGGGGAATGGTACTTACTTAGCAGAATCATGATGAGGGTTAATGCATTACCCACAAGAAGTAATTAGTGCAATTCTTGGTTAGTATTGATAAGTATTCACTAACTTTTCATTTATAGCATGGATTTGTCAGAAGCAAGAATAACAGAGCCAACAGAGTAACAATGTAGTAGTGATCCCATGGTATTACAACCTGAAAATAAATGTATTATTTTGGGTTCAGCTGGCTCTCAGGGCCTGTAGAAGCTCACTTATATTTGTTACTATAGCAAGCTACCCAGATTCTATCCTCTAGCCCCAAGACTGCAGCCAAGAAGGGAAAATAGAAGGGATATTGATCTATAATCCCAGAATTTTATTAAAATACCACCAGTTCCTTTGGGTCAGTTTTTAAGAAATTGGAAAACTGTCACTAAAAATGGTGCTTGACTGCGCATTGATATTTAAAACATGATACAAATTTGGCATATTGGGGAAAAGGGTGGGACTATCATCAGGAAAATCCTGTTATTAGCATCATAACCACGTGCAGATGAGACGTCATAGGGACATAATCACTCAGAGGGAATCTTCTCTTTCCCTCGGGGAATTTGCGTATCTGTAGGTTTCCTCCATGGCTACATTAATAGGGTATAAGCAGAAGGGCACTTTAGGAGAAAAAACAACTGTCTGAGTGGGATTTTTTTTGGTTTTTTGGTTTTTTTCCCTTGGTGAGTAATCAGGGCTGGCGTGACAGATTAGGAACTGGAGGAGCCCCAACCACAAAGCCCGTTTTCTCCCACGGGACACTTACTGAGCTCTAGAACGGCACAGTAGCCTGGGAAGCTAAATTGGAAAAATGGAATAAAATCCTTCAGAGAGATGGGGACTGCGAAAAACCATGGTGAATCTTCCTCAAGAAATCTCCATTAATGCTGCCTGGATGGGAAGCTGAAAGGCTAAGGTCGATGTGAGACAGGTTAGTTAGCATGTTGTTAGGTAGACAGGGAGGTCCCTGGTGGAATAAACAAAAGGCAGCCATGTCCTGAAACTCCAGGTGCTGGAATGGCTCCTTCACTCCAGGACAAAGATATAAGAACGCATCTTGGGGCCCGCCCGTGGCTCAGGCAGTGTTGGAGCGCTGTGCTCCTAACACCTAGGTCGCCGGTTCGATTCCCACATGGGCCAGTGGGCTCGCCCTCTACAGCTAAGATCGTGAATAATGTCTCTCTGTGAAAAACGGCTTTCCCAGGAGCTGGGCCCACTGGCTGGGGGCAGTGAGCGCAATGCTCATAATACCACTAGCATGGGCCAGGGAGCTGTGTCCTACATAACTAGACTGAGAAACAACGGCTTGAATCTGAGTGGTGGGGGGAGGAGGAAAAAGGGGGGAGGAGAATGCACCTTAAGGTTAGTAAATTATCTCATAAATCCCTGTTGGCCAGACAAACAGAACAAATCTGATACATAGGAATGGGTTCGTTAATAACTTTAGGATGGACAAACAGAGCAAACCAGAGAGGAATTCCAACAGAAGTCGCCAGCTCCCTTCTCCAAGCAGACAAGGGAAGATATAAAAGTAAGAGCTTTTGCCTCAGTCAGGGGGTATCCCATTCGGGAACCCCCTCCTGCTTGGGAGCTGTAACCCTTTGCTTTTAATAAACTATCCTCTTTTATAACTCCTTGCCTCTCCTTGGTCCGTGCTTCCATTCTTCGGTTTAAGGAGACACGATCCTGGCACTCACAGAAATATTCCTACATTAAGTGTCCTGCATAAAAGAAAAAAACACTATTAGGCATGCAAAGAGAAGGGAGATACAGCAAATATTCACTATTTTCAAAAATAAAAGCTGCTGCTTGTACATCAATGTGAATGCATTTAATTATGCCATTCAAATGTAAAATTAAAAATTATGAAAAGGGTAAATTTTATGTTATGCATATTTTACCATCATCAAAATAAATAAGTAAAATAAAAACTGAACTACAGATATCCAGATATTGGCGTCAGCAGGCAAGGTCATTACAATAACTATGATTAGTATGTCCAAGAAACGAGAGAAAAATGTACATAGATCAAATGAAAATAAGTAAAATTTCAACTGTGAATTGAAGCCTATAAAATGAATCAAATGTTCATTCTGAATGAAAAATGCAGTATCAGAATAAAAAAACTCATGATATAATTTTAACAGAAGACTAGACACAGCAGATGACAGGATTCTTAGAGCGCATTAGATAGTATACAGACACAGTAGGAAAAAAAGAGATGGAAAAAGACCCATACATGTGAGTAAAGTTTAAAAGTATAATATATGCATAATTGAAATCCCAGAGGAGAGAAGGGAAATACTTGAAAATATTTGAAAGGATAATGGTTAAGATTTTCCAAAACTGCTAAACATATCAATGCATAAGTTTAAGAAGCTCAGAGCCCAAAGAAAATTACATGCAGATATAGCATAATCAAACTCTTGAAAATCTAAGCCAAAGAGAAAATCTTTAAAACAACCAGACGACAAAAACACACAATTACCTTCATTGAAGGAACAATATATTGGGAAAAGACAGGTCTTTTCTTTTTTTTTTTTTTTTTAAGACAGGTCTTTCAACAAAGATTTCTGAATTAGTTGAATAACCACAGTAATGATACAGGCCAAGCAAGTCGCTGTCGGCCCTCCACCCCCACCACCACTGAGAAACTGAGTTTTCTTTCTTACAGAGATTTTAGTTTTAAGTTTCCTTTTCCTTAAAGTTTCCTTTTTCCCAGTTTTTTTTTTTAGCTCCTATCCCCCTGTTTCTTAATTATTTTATAAATCAGTTTCTTTATTATAAACAATAGATTGTTTTTAACCTGAATCATAGAAATCTCCTACCCATGCTTTAGACAATTACCCTAAAACTTGTGATTTATACTTGTTGATTGTAATCATTGAAGCCTAATGTTCTTTCTAACCTCTTCTGGGCCCAGTCCTGGACAATTGACGCTACCTGAGTGACCAGTTGAATGGCCACAGGCTCCACAAGAGCTGATGGATTTTCCATCATGTAGCCACCCCGCATCAATAGCCTTGAGCTCTGCTCTTTAAGAAATTTATTAATTAAAATCTATGTTTCCTCATTCAAGGGCTCTGGGGATACAAAGGATACCCCAGCAGGATTACCAGTCCCAACCAAAGAAGCCTGCACGGTCTTCCAGGTGGATCTCGAGACCCCTTCCTCTCATCTAAGATGAGATAGGGCCAGAGTTCCGTGAATCCCCCAGTAGGTAGGGACAGCTCTATGCCCCTGCCCAGCAGGAAGCAGATACAGAAAAAAAGACCACCTGTCCCTCAACTTCCCATAGAGATTTTATGGGGATCACATCTCTGAAGGGGAAAACAAGATAAGCAGTTAGAGACAGGCATTGGGTCTCTGCATTCCTGCATGTCCAACACAACCCACAGAATGTGGCTGCCGAAAAGACCTCCCCTCTCCACCTAAAACTTCCCCTTTTCATTGTAATTATCTACCCCTATGAGGAAACAAATGGGTACAAAATACTCAACTAGATGAGACCAGTCACTCACATCTGCGCAGTAAAGGCTACAAAGAATCAAGTGGTCAATCAAGTGGTCCCACACCCAGAGAGGAACAGCCCATTCTAGAGAAAAAAGGGGATAAAAACTCCAAGTCCTCGCCAGTCAGGGCCCTGGCCCTTGGCCCTTTGGGCCTTTGAGCCCTTTGGGCTCGTGGTCCTTGCCTTTGGTTCTTTAGGCCTATGGGGACAGAGTCCCAGAGAGCAGTTTCCAGGCTCTCGGCCTCACGTGGAAAGGTGCTGGCTTGGGTAGTAGGTGGCCATCAGCTGCGACCATTGGGCCATCAGCTGTTACCGGTTAGCCATTAGCCACTGATATACCTGCCGTGGCTACAGTGGTTGTTGGTTGGCAGAGAAGCGTGGATTGCAGCTAGCAGGTGGGTTGGTTGGTTGGCAGAGAAGCAGACAGTGGATTACGCTTCACGCGGATCCTGCTTCCTGTGTCTCCAACCCAGCTGCCCATGAGAAGAGTGGTATGAACCCCCCATCCATGGCTCGGATGGTGTTCCTTTTTGGCCTCACCATATCCTGCGTTCTTGTGCAGGGAGCAGGACTAGAGTCCCTGCATGACAAGGCCTTTGAGCCTTTGAGCCACGGCCCACTCCTAACCCTTTGGAGCGTACTTTCTCTTCTAATAATGGCCCTTGAGCCACTGCTTTCTGCTCGGACCTACTTCTATTTCTTTGAGGTGTACTTTTTCTAATAAACTGCTCTTTCACTACTTTACCTCTGTATTTCGTTCAATTCTTTGCCCCAGATGTCAAGAATCTGGACACTGCGCCGAGGAAGGCCCATCCTCTGGCAGCCAGAGCGGTTAAGATTCCCAGTTTTGCATGAGGCCCCGGTTCGACCCCCGGTCTGGGAATCTAACTGGGATACCGCCGGGTTCAACCCCCGATGTGGAAACCAAGCCTGGACACCACTCTGAGAAGGGCCTGCTCTCCAGTGACAGTAATATGCAAAAAAATCTACTTAACTATGAAAAACCAACCTGAATGAGTCTCTCAGACTTTATGTTAAGAGGGGGATATATAAACACAAAATTGTTCATAACATATCATTCAATCTCTGTGAAGTTCAAAAACAGACAAAACTAATCAACAGTGTTAGAAGTCAGAGTAGTGGTTACCTCAATGAAGGATGGGTATTGACTGGAAAGGAACAAGACAGAAGTTACTGGGAGTGTTTAAAATGTTCTGTATCTTCACCTGAGGGTTGGTCACACACCCATATACGTGTGTGTGTGTGTGTGTGTGTGTGTGTGTATGTGTATCCTCCATCAAACTGATCCATCAAATTGCCCACTTAAAGTCTGTGTATGTGACATCTCAATAAAAAATAAATGTAAGAAATTATTATATGTCCTTTATCTTTCACTGATATATACTTAAATTGAATTTGCAAACCCAATGCAAAAAGAAACTAGGTAGGGAGTAGACATGAATGTGGCTGATTGTATTATTGTTCTCAGTTACTCACTGCCCTTCCTGTAGTGGTTTATATGTTCTCACGACTTTTGGAAGTATACTTCCTTTCCCCATTGTTGTCTGCTTGACATGTGACTTGCTCTGACCAATAGAATATGAGCAAAAATGACATATAGCACATCTGAGCAGAAGTGTTAGAAGCTATTGCCCTATGTAGCCATTTTCCTTTTCCCTCTGCTGCAGGAATAGCATATTCCAAATGGAGCCTGACTTTCAGCCTGGACCCTGGAACCCGCAGCCTCCACAGGCAATGCCATTTGAGCAGGAAACGAACCAATGTTGTTGTAAGACACTGAAGTTTAGAGGTTTTATCAGAGTATAATGTACTCTGAGCTGACTGCTGCAAACATCAGCTGGAGGATTTGTTTTACTCAAGAAAGCCTACCTGTCCCAAGGGACAGCCAATCTTCAGATCCGGTGGATTGTCACTAGATGGGAATGCAAGCTCACTCTTGACAGGTCTTCGTGTTAGGAGCGACCAGGTTTTTAATTAAATCCCCTCGTGATTTTTAATTAATATATATTTCCTTTTTAATGTTGGCAGCTAAATCAATGTTTTTTTAAAAACACTTAGGGCAAAATTATGGTGATCCTGAACATGTGTTTCAATAAGAATATAAAAATTGGGGAACTGCCTGAAAGGGAAGTATGTCGTCTGTTGTTTTTTGTTTTTTCTGTTGCATTTTCAGGGTTCACAGTTTTCCGCCCATTATGCAGATGCGCCACTAGAGGTCACTGTAGAGTTTTGGTTCCACACACCCTGTGTTTAATGCTTTGTCCCATCTCCTTCCGGTTTCTACTCTGAGAACCTCACAGGTTTTGAGTAAATTAAGCCTGAAACATCCCTGGAGGCAGATATGACAAAACTGAAGCTGTCCTAATTTGGGTACATCACGAGAAGGAAGGGTTCTTTGGAAAAGACAATAATGCTGGGAAAAACAGAAGGCAGCAGGAAACATGATCTTTATATATATAAAGATCAGCCTCCACTCCCCTTCCCAAGACTGCCTAAGAGAAGTTGCTTTCCTCTACATTGAAATATTCGTCATTTATTGACTTGACAACTATCTATTGTCAACTGTGCCCCAAGCACTCAGTGGTAAATAAGATAGCCACAGGTGGGATATGCCCACTTAGAACTTACAGTCTAGTGGGGAGACACAAAGATGATTACAATGCCATGTGACAAGTCTTATAATAAGGGAAGGACAGGGTACATTATGAGTACAGGGCAGGTGCCCCTGACGAATACTTAGGAAGTCAGAGAAGGCTTCCTGGAGAAAGTGCTGTTTAATTGAGACCCTAAGCAGAATGGAAGTAGGCCATGTTATATGAGAATAAGTGTGTTTCAGGCAGAGATAACAAAGCCCACAAGGGGAAAAAAAGTCAAAAAAGAATCAAATAGGGTTCTATTTTTGTATGTGCCATTTTGGATCTTGTCGCTTTCCATTTACTTGTTTTATCCTGAGTTCCTGTATCATTAACTATTCTTGAAATCATGATTTTTATAGCTGCCTAAAATAGTCCAGTGGGAGGATAGTGATTAATTTATTTACCCATTTCAAAGGGAAAGAACACTTTTAAGGCTCATGTTAATAATTGCTCTCTCCTTATCAATATAAAGTCATATGAAATCATTCTTTATTAATCATATTAATATCCGCAAAATCTCCTACATTTGGCTATCTGTTGGGAACAATTCTGCAACCCAACGTGATATCCATCCACAGCAATGACTGGATTTAAGCAAGGTATTGGTTTACAAAATCTTGGTTAAATTTAACTCTAAATTTTGCCGCAATTGTTTTGAATGAATTATTAGGGGCCTTAAGAGGCATTCCAGGAGCCTAAGGCTTTAAGATTCTTGCACCATCCCTCAGAGTCTTCTCCCCCCCCCCCCCATGTCCCTCAGTCTTAATCTCCCCCAAGTCTGTGTCTCAGCTCCCCACCTCCCCTCCATCTCAGGCTCCCCACTCTCAGGGATGTTAGCTAATATTTAGCTCCATCTTTCCCCCAGGAAATGATATTTTTGTTTTCCTTTGTGGCTCAATTTCCTGAAGTTGCAAACATCACTTCATAAACTTTTCTTTTAAAACATATTTTGGGGTAAAAATTTAAATATGATATATTTGACAAATTGCTAACTTAGCAAATTGTTTCAGGAAGTAACACAATTTAGGTGGAGCATCCAATCACTTTTTGATCTGTTTCACGTCTAATTCACGTTGTTTTTTGTTCTTTCTCCCTTTAAAATGGATCTTCCTCAGATTGCCATGACCCTCATTTTATCCCACTTCACAACAAGGGTTTTGGTGTGTCTGTTTTTGTTTTTGAGCGTTCGTATTTGTTGTCTTGGCATTTATTTAGGTTTGTTCCGTGAGGCATGTTTTAGAGAGAAACAGCTCACCAGTTCTACAGCTGTGTGGGCAGCTGTTCAGTTCGAACTCTAATTTGACTTAGAGATTTCTTGTGTCCCGTGTATTCTTACATGACCATATGACTTGTCATGAGTTTGAGAGATTTTTTTCAAACCTCAGGACACTCAAATAGTCATTACATTTCTCAAATACATTTATTTCACATGTGAAGAAGTCACTTTCATCCCGTACCCACGAATCTCCACATTAAAAATGAAAGGTTTCTGTTGTGCGGGGAGGCCTGCGGGGTCTCTGCTCCCGCTCCCCACACAAGAACGCAGGATATGGTGAGGCCAAAAAGGAACACCCACGGAGCCATAGGTAGGGGAGTCATACCACTATATTCTCTCTGGCGGCACTATACTCTCACTGGAGACTGGATCCACACTGTCCGCAAACCGCCATCCGCGCTTGCCAGCCCAGCCGCCATCTTCTTGCTAGCCCCCATTCTTTTTTCTCTTCTCTCTCTCTGCTAGCGTAACCACAGCAGTTATATTAGTGACCAATGGCTCACTGGTTACAGCTGACGGCCAACTAGCCACAGCTGATGGCCATCCCATCACAGTTGATGGCCATTTACCACCTGTGCCAGCACCTTTCTATGTGAGGCCGAGAGCCTGGAAACTACTTTCTGGGGCTCTGTCCCCACAGTTTCTAACTGCGGAACAGCCACCACAGCCTGGCTCACATCCTAATGAGCCTCAGGCCTTCCTAATCTAATTCTTGTTTGTCCCATTGGGTGGCTCCTGACTGATGCTGTCGTGGGACACTCACAGGGATGTCCAAGAGAGGACTCAACCCAGAGCAGCGGTGACCAGGTCTTGTCTCCGCACAAGAAAGAATTCAAGAGCGAGACAGATGCAAGAAAGCACAGGAAGTTTCCTGAAATGAAAGTGCACACGTAAAGAGGGAAGTGTGGGCAAACTCAGAGATGGAGTCGCACCCAGCAAGTCCTGACCAAGGCTATTTGTACCTCCCAGGGGCGGGTTTGCTAACAACCCATGGACAAGGCTCTTCAGTTTCCTGCCAGTAGATTAGATCCTCAGTTTCCTGCTCTCTCTTCCTTATTTGGCTCCCCTGAAACTGTCATGGCGTCACATGCATGCTGAGAGTCCTAGTAACCGAAATGTGAATGAGATTATAATGGCATTATAATTAAAGGTCAGGTCTGGTCGAGGAGATAAGTTCTGCTGGATGAAACTGGTTCTTGTTCTTCTCCAGTTTCAGGTGCCAGATACGATCCCTTGTTACTTGTGTCCTCAGTGAGGAGCCTCATGTTGTAGTCTGGAAGGGGGTTGTCAATTTCCTAGGCTACCTATGAATGCCCACTTAACTTATGCAAAGTGAATTTAACATAGCAGTCAGTTTCTTGAAGTGAAGACTTTACTTCACACTTTAATCCCCCAGTTAGACAGACATCCATATATCTTTATTGACAGGCGTTGTTGAACAACTTTGCATAATTTCAAATGTCACCCAGGCCTATCAACGGATGACAGGCTCCGGAAGGTGGGCCTGAGAGATAACAGTGTGCAGGCTGGGGCTAGACTGCCGCTCTCAGTCATCCCTGTGCTTTTCTTGCACTGACTACTGTGCACCAGCTCACGATCTCAGGATGTACAGAAATATAATAATTGGATTACTATTGTCAGGTAAGTGGAGTTTGTTTTTAGCCCGATGCTGTTATATTGCCTATGAGACGATAGATGAAAATATAAAGTACCCCACTTTAATTCTACCTTACTTAAATGAATGCGTACATCAGATCCCGGTCTGCTACATGGATATTATTGGGACTCAGCTGACAAGGTGAAGGAAATGGCAGCAGAAAGTCAGTCATTGTGGCTGGATCACAGCTTTCCAGTATGAGGGGCATGCGTGAATTCTAAGCCCAGCTAGAATGAAAAGAATTTTATCAAATAGTATGAGAATGATTTCGGTGTGAATTAATTTGTGGCTTTTTGTGTTTTAATGAGGTTAACTTCTAAATTAAAGAGTCGTTAATCAGGGTGATGGTGAATATAAAGTCCTCAGGTTTTAAAAAGTTTTCCAAAAAAGTATAATTTCCTCCTTCTCCCATTGGAAAGGTACAAACCACAAGCATGAACTCTGAAACCATAGGGGACATGTTTATCTCTCTGTGGGTCCATTCCTGAGGTGTGAGGCAGGAAAAAGAAAAAACAACTCTGTTGGCTTAGGTGCTATGTGGTTTGGGGATCTGAATCTAATTCATTAAATTAAAGAAATAATGTAGGGGTATTCTTAGGTTGTATTAAATTACCATTATTTTTGGCCTCTTCCTGGTAAATGTCTTCTCAAAATTCAGTGTTTATGTGTTAGAAATACTAGCGCCCAGCACATAAATAACGAGAAGTAGTCATTTGAAATATTTTTAGCCCATCACACATTGCTGTAACTCAAATCAGAACAAGTATCAGGGATCTTTTGGGCATTCTGTAGGGGACAGGGAAGAGATCCAGCATTTGCTAAAGTACATTTGGGCATAAAACCATGTATTAAATAGTTAATAGCGAGGGCATGAGAGACAGAGAAAACTGGGTTCAAATCGGTTCCACATCTGAAAGCCTGAGGAACAACAAAGTCAAGTGACTTACCTCTGTTTGCCTCAGCATCCTCATCTATGAGGAGCGTGCTTCAGCCAGGATGGGTACCTGCCTCATAGTAATCGCATGAGGACTAAACAAAATAATTAATGTAACATGCTGACTCCAGTGCCCAGCACACAGTAAAGAACTTAATCAGTATTTAGCTATGATAATAATCATAGACTAGGGAACAAACCTGGGTATTGCAATGGTGATTTCTGAATGGCAGAGAAAGGGGACATTACAGGAAAACAGAAGGCTAACAAAGCTACGCTAAATTTTTTAAAGTACCAAAGTATGAAGACAGCTTGAAGAAAAGAAAAAAATCAGTGTATGGTGTAATATTTAAATATATTCAAATATTGGTAGAGTTTTACACAGGAGAAGAGGTATTCTTTGTGTTTTCTCAGAGGGCAAAGTGGGATTACTCAATCAAAGTAGACACTTTACCTTTTGGAGGGGGGCATAAATAGATGGAGATACTTTGTGTGTTTTTGAGCTGCCCAAAATTTGGAAAGGATTTCTGGGAAAGAAAGAAATTCTACCTGCTGGAGAAGTGTCTGCAACTGGATTAGGGCCTGAAGTGACACCTCATGGCTAGGTTATTAAGGCTGTATGACGCCAAAGGCTTCCCTGGCCTTTCAGGGCCAGTGCTGTTCTCATCTTTGCATCTGCCAAAGAAACTCTCTTGATGTGACTACTTGATAGGATCATAGAAAGGTATGGGAACGGGGTTTCCCACCTTTGCTTCTATGTGTAAGAGGGGAACCTGGAAAGTGTGAGGAAGGTTAAACATCATTGGCTCTAGCAAAAGAAATGATTGTTTTGCTTTCTCCAATAATCTTAAGTCTAAATAAAGCAGTATTTCCAATGTGCCATGTCATCTGCCACATGAAGAGTAAGTTTTTTGTAAACAATTTGATTCCCAGTCATTCACTCATTTGTTCGTTTAGTAATTCTGTCAGGTGCTAAACAGCAAGGCCAGAGCAGAAAGACCAGTGAGCTCCCATCGAGGGTACATGCAGTGTGCGTGGGCGCATGGAGGGAGGGAACACAGACATTAAACAGTACAAGTAAATTATGAAAATAACCGACAGTGAAAAACAAGACAAAATCAAACCTGGTAAGGTGATAAACGTATCACAGACGCTGTTTTAGAAAAGGGTGGCAGGAAATTTTTCTCTGGTAAGTGACATTTATGCTGAGAGTCAAACAATGAGAAGAAGCCGACCTTACAAAATCTGGGAAAAGAGGACTGAAGGTGAATGGAAGAAAGGAACAAAAGCTCTGAGACAGGAGAGAACATAGTGCGTTCAAGGAATAACGAAAGCTGTTATCTGAAAACAAGATTCCGATGCTAAGAATTGGAGAATCCAGTATTATATCACTTCAACTAGGAAATTATGTCACAAACCAGGACCCTCTAAAGTTTCCTGATTTTACTTTAAAAAATCATGCAAAATTTGCATTCTAGGTCATAATATATTGATTTAATTGGAGTTTCCAAAGGGACAGGTATTCTCATGCCTGTTTTATCCCCAGAATCTAGCACAACTCTTGATACATAGTAGAATATTGGTTGAATCAGCAAGTGAGGAAGACAGGAATGGAGGGAGGAAGGGAGGGAAGAGAAGGAAAAGAAAAGAATATTGTTTTCATTTGTTCAGGCAAAATGAGAGCTCAGTGTAGGTAGGCCATAATTTCATTTGCATCTTAACTACATAACCCTGCAGGTACACCAGTTTGAAAAGCACGTGCCTAGAATGACCTAACGAAGCAAGGTATTTCCTTCTTTTTTTTTTTTTTTTTTTTATTAGTTTCAGGTGCACAAGACAAAGCAAAACTTAGACGTTTATCATTTACATCCCTCACACTGTGTGAACCCCCCTCCCCCCATCCACCATCCCCCCGTACGTTCCCAAAACGGTATTTCCTTCTTCTTCAGTGACCCAAGAAGAGAGCCTTTCTGTCCATTTAATTGTTACAGGAAAGGACTCTGAGTTGAGTTTCAGGGACCACAAGACTATGTATATTTCTTAAAAGTAAAACTGGTCTTCATTTCTGTATCTCACACATAACTAGGCAGATAGTGGGCAGTCAATACATATTTAATAGTTGTAGAAATGACAAATAACCAGAGCTTTGCTGCCGACTCGTTTAACTGTGCAAAATCAATTAGCCCCCGTGGGACTCAGTTTCCTTGTGCCTATTAAAAAAAGCACTGAATAGACGGTATCTAAAATCCCTTTCATCTCTAAACTTCAATGAGTCCTCAAAGGTCAGCCTGAGATGAACTTGAGCCTAGTTCTCAAACCTATAAATCTCTTCAGTTTGGTGTGAAATTGGGTTTTTAGAAAGAAGTAGACACTCCACTATGAATTCCTTTGAAGAAAGAGTCCTAAGAGAGGGAAACGAGTGGACAATATCTCAACATCAATTTATACTGATTCTAAATTGCAAAATTGAATTTAACATCCTTTTGGTAAATTTATTTTTACTTTGGTTTCTAGAGTATTGATGAAAACATCTATGAACCAATTTGGGAAGCACATTTTAAATAATTTGTCTTTTTAGGTTATATTTCTACATCATCTGCCAACCACACAGATACCACGGAAAGTATGGTCACTCCTAACCCAGCAGGTAATTTACTAACAGAAACAAGTGGGTAATAGATTTCCAGCCATTATTATCATATCCATATATTTAATAAGTACCTATCTGTGTGGCTTTCTTTGATAAATGAACTAAATTGAAACTAAAGCAAAAATACTGAAAAGAAACGTCCCAGTGTTATCTCCGGGTGTGGGGATTGTGGGTAATTTTTTTCCTGCTTTTTAATATTTTCTACATTTTCTGCAAAGAGAATCATAATTTGTAATCAGCAACAGTTTAAATATGTTTTACAAGTAAACTGAACAAACACAATCTATGTTTTCTAAGAGGTCTTTATCATTAAAGACCTCTTAATTAAGACCTCATGAAGAGGTCTTCAATGTTTAACAAACATTAACAGAGGAAAACTAAGCTACCAGCATTCATTTCATCGGGGTTATTACTACTTGAACAAACTTGGTTATGATATATGCTGAAAGTGATTTCAGAGATCTGGTAGAGACAAGAGCAACAATTGACAGTGAACGTATGAAATGACCCATCATGAATAATGGTTCCATTTTCTGTTTTTTGTATGGCTTGTGTCTGCTATGATGCCCCAAACCCCCAATAACCTTGCTCCAGTAGCTAAGGGTATCAGAAAAGTGGCCGCATATAGAACCTGAGACAGTTCATTCACAGAGAGACTTCTCTCACACCGTGGGAGTCGGGCAGAATTTTGGCTCATCCCTGTCTCAGGAAACGAAATGATTCCAAAAACTGTAAGCCCCAAATCATAAAAGATGGTTGTTCTTCTCTCAGTCCCCTAGTACCATGCCACACCCCAGTGCAAAGTGCAGGCGAGTTCTGACCCTCACTGCTTCAAGAGCCGGGTCCCCTTTGATGATTTAGATCAGACTCCATTTCAGCAACATGCTTTGAAGGTCCAATGCAAAGAGCCTTTCTCTTCGAAGTGTGATAAATAAGCCTACAGAGGTGTTCTGAAGTTGAATCAATTAATGAGGTAGAACAACAGAAACAAACTCACTTGACTCAGGGAAGAGAAACTGAGTTTCCTGGAGAAGTCAAGTTAAAGGTTTTCTGCTGAGGTATGTTTCTTCCAATCCAATTTGAAAATGAGACCTCCTTATAGGTTACATTAGGCCTTTGTGCTCTTAACCTCCTGTGACCTTCACTTGTTAATATTCCTCAAAAGTGTCCACACAGGTAGCAGTTAGAGATCTTCCACTTTACTTTTGTACCACCTTTGGCCTTAGGGACTGTCGATCCAGTGATACAGAAAACTTATCCAGTGAGAGAAAATGAGTTCTTTACTTTGCATAAACCATACGTAAAGAGAGGAGAATGGTGGACTTCTATTGTATCTGTTTAATGGGGTCATGGAGTATATTTTAAGTTTTTACATATTCATTAAAGAAAAATGAAAAGTTGATATTAATACCGCCCATGCTAAGCCCTTTACCTAGATTATTTCATGTCATCCTTACTACAACAATATGGAGTAGGTATTATCCCCATTGCACAAATGAAAAAACAGAAGTTCAGAAAGTTTTAAAAACTTGTCTAAAGTCATACGGCCAGTGAACAGTGAAGCTGGAGACAAACCCAGGAGGTTTGACTGGAGAGCCTTCATCCTCAACCAACACACTGCATTTCCTCCCCCAAGAGAGGACAGTTTGTTTCCCACTCTGCTCTCCAGAAATCAACACTGGACATTTTGGTGCAAATCTTCCATATATTTTTCTAGATATGTCTATAAATATATACTTAAGAAATTACTCTATGCAGTAGTCTGAAATTTGCTTCTTCCTCAAAGTGCATTTTTTTTCCATATCAGTAAACACACTTTAATGGCTTCATGATATTATATCGAATGCATAAACCATAGTTTTCTTAACCTAGGCTATGCTTTTGAATATGTAGGTTGTTTCTACTTTATATTCTTTCAAACAATGCTATTATGGACATCCTTGTAACTCATCATTCCATGTTAGAGTATGCACATTTTAAAAGTTTTGATGAATATTGCCAAATTTCCTTCCCCCAAAGTTATACCAAGGTATACACCCATCGTTAAATTTTGAGAGTATCTGCTTCAGTCCATTCTTGCTAAATTGTGTGCCAGAAGTCTTTTTATCTTTGCCAATAGGATAAATGAATGATATGGTGTATTTTTTTTCAATTTTTATTTCCTTGATTACTAGTGAAAATTAACCATTTCTCTATGTTATTGTTTTGGGGTTTTTTTTTTCTTTAATTGTTATTGGGGGATATTGGGGAACAGTGTGTTTTTCTAGGACTCATCAGCTCCAAGTCAAGTCATTTTATTCAATCTAATTGTGGAGGGTGCAGCTCACTGGCCCATGTGGGACTTGAACCAGCGACCTTAGTGTTATGAGTACCACATTCTAACTATTGAGCCAACCAGACACCCCCAAGAATAATAATATTTTGTGACATGTGAATATTACGTGAGATTAAAAATGTCATGTCTGTAAATAATTATTGGAACACAGCAATATTGATTCATTTAGGCTTTGGTTTACCTATTGCTCATGGTTGCTTTTACACTGTCACAACAGAGTTGAAGAGTTGTAACAGACAGCGACCACATGGCCCACAAAGCCAAAAATATGTCTTCTTTATCCCTTTGTAGAAAAAGCTTACCAAATTTTGCACTCAGGGATCCCATCCTGCAGTTTGAAAACTCATTTGTAGACTGAGGGCTTCCAAGCTCAGTTCCTGTGGAGTTCCTTAAAGCTGCTCCCAGATGGCTGTGGACTCAGGGTTCAAGGCTCCCGGGGCTGTCACCCTGGCTTCCACCAGAGCCATTCCACTGTGTTTCACCGCTGGGGAGCTGCCCCTTGGAAAGTGCATAGAGTGAAATCCATTGTGAGGGAGAGGAGGTTTTCGAAGTCAAAAACCACAAGATTGAATATGGCGAATTGTGAATGTTACTGTTTTGCAAGCAAATCAGGCTCATATTGAATTGTTTTCTGAAACTGTTCTAATTCTAGATAAAGGTGACTTAAGAACAAAGCATTGGACATCTGGCCCACTAACTGCACGCATTAACAGGCTGTAGCTTTGTGTTAACAGCTATTGACCGGAGAATTCAAACAAAATATTCAAAACACTAGCTCAAATGTTATCACACCAGGCATTTAACCCATTAGAAAGTTCAATTGTTCTGAATTTTAATTGGCTACTTTGGCTTAATGAAACCTCTCTAAAATTGAAAAATGGATGACAATAGACAGGTGGACATCTGATTATATTATTACAACTTGACTCAGATTGAGTTTGTCAGGCCTTTGATCCAAAAGCAAAATTGAATATTTCCCTTAAAATATTGCTTCATGGCAATAGCCTTCTCCAAATACCATTTGGAAAGGCAAGATCCCCATTTATAAGTTCATCGCATATTAAACAGGAAGGTTCAGTAGAAAAGGCATTGGATGGGAGTTTTTTTTCCTGTTTTACCATAAATTAGCCGGGGAGAACTTCCACAAATAAATTTATCCATCAGTTTTCATGGTCATCGCAATGCCAAGAAACGGTAACATTTAGAAAATGTAGTTTTCTGACTTGGAAACTATTTAAGGTATTTTGTACACAGGGTGTCCCCTTGTAAGAGTTTGTTTTTGCAAGACAAGACTATCAGCTGCAAGACAGGAGGGTATTGAAACCAAGCCAGCAGCTGCCTGAGCTGACTATCAATTCATGACAGGAGTTCAGCTCCTGGAAGTTTTGGCATAAAGCAAAAAGACCGGGTATTTTGTCCACAATTGCATTTTACTGTTGTTCTTTCTAAAAACATTCTATGTGAGAAATGTCCACTGTTGGGGAAAGCCGTGTGGTTTCATGGATTGAGCAGAATATTAGGAGGCTGGAGCTCTACTCCCAACTGTATCCCGACTGTGTTCTGAGCTCACAGGTCACCCTGCCTCCTTGGTATAATGGTGGCAGAGGCCCTCTCAGGCTCCCTTCCCCCGACACAGACATCTCAGGCTGGTAGAGTTTTCCTGAGCAACTGCGAGGACAGGGCAGTGAGGGTAAGAGACAAAAGAGGTGAATGTTCTGGTACAATTCAGATATTATGTAAGTGTAAATTGTGAGATGATACAACTATGCAAATTTGGAATATTTCTGACTTGGAAACTATTTAAGCCATTTTATATGCAGGGTGTATCTCTGTAAGAGTTTGCTTTTGCAAGATGAGACTTCTATCAGCTGCAAGTCAGGAGGGAACAAAAAGCAAGCAAATTTGGAATATTTCTGACTTGGGATATTTAATATTGGAATATTCATTCATTCATTCCACCCTTCCCAAACCTAAAAGTATGGGATTCAGTTCAGGTCACAAATATGTACTGTGTACAAAGGACCATAGCAAACGCCATTTTAGTGTCTGGGGACTGAAAACAATTTTCTAAACTAGGAGTTTGAGGCCTTGTTAAACCCACCCTCCTATTTTATTTTGCACTCATTTGCCACTTGATCATTAAACCCTTGTTAATCTGAAATTTGCCTACCTTTGTCTGTGAGCGGCCCCCCTAACCTCTGCTTGAGTGCAGACGTCCTCTCCTTTCTCTGTATTTTAGCCCCTGCTCTTCCTTTACCTTAATTCTCCTTCCTCCACATTTCTGCCTAAAACTCTACCCATCTTGCATGGTTCAGCCAGTGCTTCATTGCAAGTGGGCCTGGGGTAAGCACATCCAAGTAAGTTTTGCAGAGCCTGGGGTAGCGAAGGAACTGCAGCGCCAAACCCATCTGCTGCTGGGTGGCCAGATGCCGGGCACATTTCCACAATACCCCACGGTCAATGTGCTTCTCTTGGAGACAGAAGTGGCATTTTTCAGAAATAATCTGGATGTGCTCCTGTTAGAAGAGGTGAAAAGAGTAAGAAAATGACCCTCGTGTCAATATTGTGAGAGCAGAAAACAGTTTCTCCTGGTGGCTATAGCAAGGGGACACTGAGGGCTAAGAAATTTCAGTAGGGCAATAAATTGGTGTGAAACAATCATCAAAATGAAGACGACATGATTATTATTCAAATTCTAGTCCTTAGGATGTCTGGAAATGTCAAGAAATTTGTCTTTTTTGTGTTCAGTGCATCCCCCAGCGTTCACCAATTACTAAGTTAACACATCAAAGAAATCTTGCTGACAAGAGCTCAACAAGGCAGAGATCTGGGAGAGAGAATGACATTGGAAGTCACCAAAAGGAGGTCTCACTTTCTGTCCATATTACCAGCTGTGTTAATCCGAGCTAATTATTTAATTTTTATGATACCAAGTATATTACCTGTAAAGTAAGGAAGTTGGATTAGATGTTCCAAGTGACCTTGTGACATAAATGTAAAAGTACATTCTAAATTAAATAGGATGATATTTAAATTGATCTGTAATCTGAAAACAACGCAAGCAGACTTATTCAAAGCTGATTTAGCTACAGAAAGTTAGGGGCTCAGAGCACAGCAGCACAAGAGCAAGAAAAACAAGAAAAAGCAGGTGAGACTCTTCAGTAATCCAGCCCCTGAGAGCTTGAGACAAACCACGTCTGTTGTTTAATGGTTACGGATTTACTTGGTTGCTTTCTACCTCGTTGACCCAACTCAAGAGTCTATTGTAAAAAGCCCGGTTTATATTAAATCCGCTTCACAGAAATTTTGCAACTTTGCATAACTGAGTATGTCCACAGATGTCTATTAGCTGATTAGGGCCTGAGAAACCTGGGAGACCCAGATAGATGTGTGGGCTGTTGCTGTGAAATATAGCCTTAGAACATTCTTGGTGGTTGTTGCGGGTTGTCGGATTTTGGTTTCCTTACCTTGAAATTTGAGAGTAGCTGTGGGGACAGAGCCCCAAAGAGTAGTTTCCAGGCTCTCGGCCTCACATAGACAGGTGCTGGCTCAGTAGTAAATGGCCATCAACTGTGATTGCATGGCCATCAGCAGTGGCTAGTTGGCTGTCAGCTGTAACCAGTGAGCCATTGGCCACTAATATAACTGCTGTGGCTACGCTAGCAGCAAATGGGGGCTAGCAAGATGGTGGCTGAGCTGGCAAGAGCGGATTGCAGAGAGGCGGATGCCGCCAGTGAGAATATAGTGGCATGACTCCCGTATCTATGGCTCCGTGGGTGTTCCTTTTTGGCCTCACCATATCCTGCGTTCTTATGTGGGGAATGGGAGCAGAGACCCCGCAGGCCACTCCGCACGACAGTAGCTTAAGCAGGTGAGGATGTATAAAGAAGAAAGTGTAGGTGAGGAAGCTTAGAATAGATTCACCTTCTATCAGGGTAGGAGAAAATTGAATTTAAGACTATCTTTATTTTAATTTTTACTGAGGAAGTAGGATTATATCTGGGAGATGGAGTAATGAGACAGAGATTATTTCCCCAAATTATGCAAAATGCTCTGCAAATGCAGCTTCTGGAGCTGCCCCTGCGGGAGATGTGAAATGAATTTGTCTTTTGTGATATGCTCTATGGTGTGTACTCAGTCACCTCATGCTTGATCCCTTTCTTAACTTCTATTTTATACAGATGTGCTTACCACGGTGTGGCCCTCAGCGCTCTCTATTGCTGCTATAACGAGACAAGGTAGAGAAACAACCCCCTCAGGAGGGAAAATGGGTCTGTCCATATTTTAAAATAGCTGCTCTGGAGTTATTGTTATGATGCAACACTATTTAACAGGACCTGTCTCTGTGAGGAAACTGACAAAGACTGAGAAATGGAAGCTAAGAAGACAGTCCCTACTCCAGAGGAATTCTCACTCTAGAATATCTCACAGAAACAATATTGTGGGTTAAAGAAATTAAAGCAATCTAGCAAAGCACATACAGGGTGAATGAGACCCTGAAATGGTGGGCCAGAAAAAGGGAGCCAAGAGTGCATTGGTGTGGAGGGCCCGGGGTGGTGAACCTGAGTGGGGCTCAGCTGTCCCAGCCACTAACCTCGAGTGAATCTCCCCAACAGGCCTCTGTCCCCTCCGTTTTCCAATGTACCCCATAATACTTACCTCACAGTGTTTCTCTAAAGATGAACTAAGAAGATGTATATAAAATTGCTTAGCTCAAAGCCTGACACATCATAAGTACCTAATAAATGAGAACCATGCGGCCAGCTGGGTGCTGAGATAAGGGTGGTCTCTAGGGATGAGACGACTTAACAAGAGATGGTTGAAAGTAGAAAGAAAGAGAGTCCTTTGTAGGTGGGGTGTAAGCAGGATACTCCAGATTTAAAATAAAGCCCCGAAGAAGACTTAGAGTGGCTTTGAAATCATTAGCTAATAGAAATATTAAGAAAACGTACTGGGATAAAAGGAAGGAACAAATTTTAACAGAAACCAAGGGAGGAAAACTAGGTGATTGTTAGGCTTCTAATTTTCAAAGTGATTTCCATGTGAAGCCAACATGATGGTGTCAAGCCAGAAAGCATCTAAGGGCCATCTATAGACACACAGATTGCTACATGCCATGAATCCTAGAAATGGTGGCTAGCATGGAGGGGCGCTGTGCTAGGAGTTTTCATGCATTATTTAATTTGGTCCTCATAGGAATCCAAAGAGATAGGGATTCTAATCTCCTGTGCTCAAGAGAATACTAAAGCACAGAGATATTAAGTTGAGTAAGTTGAGTAAAGCACAGAGATATTAAGTAACTTGTCCAAGGCCACCCAACTAGGACGAAGCTGAAGCCCCATCTGTTCTATTCCAGAGCTCATACACCAACCACAACAATCACTGTCACAAAGGGAAGCTAAGCCCTAATTAACCTTTATAAACAACTGCTACTGAATGACCAACAGGCCTTGACTATGTGATGCAGTATAGTGTAATATCTTATTTGTAGTAATTAAATTCAAGAAAAATTGTGCAGCGTCGTAGTAAGACAGCTTCAGGGCATAAAATGGCATTTGGAGACCACCGACAAAAGAAATGTGAAGTGTGGACTGCTACGGGGGAGGTTCACTCTGGCAGAGCATTAGGAAACTACTAGAGACTTCAGACAGGAAATTTAGTGGGACAGTTGAGAAAAGCTCCTGTAGGACGCAGTAAGCGTTGGGACTCAGCTGGTGGCTGTAGCATAAATCTGGAAAGTTGATAGCAACACTGCTTCTTTGGGGGTTGGACTGAAGTTCATGTGGGGTGATGGCTGCACGTGTCTCCTTTCTGCTCACCATTTCTACATTGAAAAAAATGTACTTCTTCTTGTAGAAGTCACATGGGCTTCTTCCAGTATTCTCTCGTATCCTTCCCTTTAGTTAATGAGATGGTTTGCTAATTTCTGACCCATGCAAATTCGTTGGGTGGTTGAAAGTAGATAACAGGATTACTAGTGTTAATACTGACACATTATCTCATGACTTTGACTAGCTAACTGTTGAAAGTTGAACAATAGCTCCCCAAACACAGTTATGTAAGAAAAAGAAACCCACTATATAATCTAATTCAAAATGGTCTTTATTTTTTTAGACATGCCCCGTGTATTCTGACCTACTTTGAAATTTTGTCTTTTTAGGACAAACACCAGAATTTGCCCCCAATTTCTCAGAACCAGGTATGGTAATATTTGACATGAAATGACAATCATTACATTATAAATTATGCTTAAGAAAATAAGAAGTGTAAATTTTAAAAACGAAAGAGTGTATGTTAATAACTTTCTTTTCATACAAAATTATAAAGGCAAACAAAATACGCTTTTTAAAAATTAAAATAGGCATTGCTTATTGTCTTAAACGTTTTGGAAATAGTGACACATAACTTGATAATAATTTTACTTTTAATTTAGATGTTTTTTAACTTTTTCACCAACCATGGTTCCTTGAAAAGTCTATTCAGCAACCATGGTTCCTTGAAAAGTCTAAGGGCTTATAAAATGATTGAACTTCTCTTATCTGTACTTTAAAGAACGCAAGGAGCTTAAAATCTTCTTATTAATTGGCATCATATCAAGAATAAATATAGACCATTCATGTCTCAATCCTGATTCTTTCCTTGGCCCCTGTGCTACCACTTTGGGGCAACCTTCCCGACCTGTTATAACCGGAGACTGTAGCTTTCCCCGTAGATACTGCTGTAGACCCGGCTTTGTTCATTTATGTGCTTATTCACTGTTCTGCCTCCCTTCTAAACCTCCCTTCACATTTGGCCTGTGTCCATACTCCATAAGAACAAAAATGGATTGTAGAACTGAATCGCTATCTCATAAATTAAAGCTAAGTGGACAGGAAGGCTGGGCAATACCAGTGGGAGAAAAAGTTACTTTTAGTTTTTATCAATAATGCAACTTCTAAATAGAAATAAGCCAAATAAATAAGCCATTTTACCTTTATGTCTTGTCTTCAGTTCTATTTACTTCATTTGGAAGCACTACAAATATACTATGCCTATGGGAGACAGGCAAATATACCTCTAACTTAAAGTTTGTTTCATTCCCAACACGTGAAAGATTTGAAAAACATTTTTAGTGATTATAGTATAGAGTATGCATAAGGATACTGTGGAAGGAACGGAAGCTTAGAATATCGGTGACCTGAATTACAGTGGCAATTGCTTCTAACTAGGTGTCTTGTCTAGGATAAGTAACTTAAATTCATCAGACTTCTTTTCTTCATTAGTAAACTGTTTATACCAGTTTCATTCTGTTATCCATCCAGTACCTTTTTCTACATGCAGGCATTATTTTCTGTCATCACTTTGAAACTATGAAAGACTTCGTGGCTTTTCTCATATTGGGGTCACATGTCCACAGAACTGTCATCCAAAATTATGTCTGTGAGGGCCTATAAAGAACACTTGGCTTGGAGTTGGAACCCTTGGGTGTTAGTTCTGTCAGTTGTGTCACTGTGGACCAAAAACTTTACTACTCAAAGGTTCAGTTTCA
This sequence comes from Rhinolophus sinicus, assembly GCF_036562045.2. Taxonomy (NCBI): domain Eukaryota; kingdom Metazoa; phylum Chordata; class Mammalia; order Chiroptera; family Rhinolophidae; genus Rhinolophus; species Rhinolophus sinicus. The sequence goes on from NC_133757.1 coordinate 110,877,834, forward strand.
GCATGGTTACTGCAAAATACTTCATATTTGAAAAGATAAAATATACTGGAGTGTATTAATATAATATAAGCATATTAATTTCTTTCTATAAAGGCGAAGTTATATTACCTTGATTTTAACTGTTTTTTATCAATTGATATGTGGTCATGTATTTTACACTTTTGTAATTTTCTGCTCTCTTTTCTCCTAAAGTTATAATAGGCATTATTTTTGGGGTGATGGCTGGTATCATTGGAATTATACTCCTTGTTGCTTACTGTGTTGGTCGCCTGATTACGGTGAGAATTCAGTTTTTAATTTCCTATAAATACTGGTGTGAACATCACTTGGAGAGTTTATTCCTCTGGGTTCAATTAAACTCACAGAGAAACAAAACTGCATGAGACTCCATCTTTTTCAACTGGACATAGGGAAATTACTGAGTTACGCTAGTAGAATTTTTTTATTTTTTTGCATTTTCCCTATAAAGAAACCCCCAAATATAGATCTATCCCCACTTTCCAATGAAAGATCCTCCAAAGTTTTTATCTAACTAGATTTAATATATTTTGATGGCTACAGATGACATATTCAAGTTTGTAATTATAGCATTTAGTTTATTTGAGTATGAAAAATATTTAAAATAACATGATATGTTTACATATGTTTATAAAACATTTACTTTTTTTCATTCTCGTATTTCCTGAAACAAATTTTTCAAACTTCACCCATGAATTTTCCAGCACGAGTGATTTTTTTATCACTAAATCTAATTTTAAGTCCAAACGAAACCATATGCCAAAGCACATGACCTTTCCTATAACCATCATTTATTTCAGACATAACATTTGCACATGTATTTATGATGCTGTAATGGGAACTGTAATCCTAGATCACTAAGTGTCTAGTCACAAAAGAACCGTATAGTTGAGTTAGATTGGTAATCAATAATAAATTATTTTGCCCTTTTCTGTTTTTAACTCTTTAACTTTTACTTCTGTTAGGTGACTTATATAATCATCTAAACCTAAATTGATTATCATGACTCTGTAAATGAATTCTCTCTAAATAATAGTTTCTTAATAAAAGTAAAGTAATGGAGAGTGTTTGCTCTAATATGAGAGATTCTGTAAGGACTTAAATATAAGATAACTCCTCTTGTCTGCAGTATAAATACTGAGGAGAAAATATCTCCTTTTGTTTTGTGTATATGTGACAAACTAAGTTGTCTTCTCTCTTGGTCTGAAAAAGTCAATGAAATACTTAGTTGACAAAATTCAGAGAAAATCTGCATGGATGTAGAAGAATTGGGTTGTGATCAGTGTGACTAAGAGATCTTACCTCTTTTTTAAAAAATTTCTATTTTTGCTTTTTATCATAGTAGGGAAATATGACAGAGTCCATGTTTGGGGTAATAATTCACCTATGGAAATGACAAATACTATTTAGAAATACAATTTTAGATCAAATTTTTAAATATCTATGAAATAATGACTTCTCCCAAAAAAGAACTCTACAAAGTAAATTTTAACCAAAAGAGAACAAACTTTAGTCAAAAAAAATATTTTTAATCTGAGCCATTTTTCTTTATAGTGTCCTAAATTTAGAAAATAGTGACATTAATATTTTTCTGATTTTTATTTATAGAAAAGTTCAGTTGACATACAACCATCACCCTCAGATGACACAGATGGTCCTTGAAGTTCTATAGAAACAGGAAATCCAGGTTGGTGTGAATATTCTTATTGTCTTTTGCCTTTTGGGAAGGGAAACCAATTAATGAGTTACTTCTTTCTGAGTTGGGAGGGGTGTGTCCAATTAGGATACCATTATATTATATACCATCAGTGCTCTCTAAGATTTTTTTTTTTAAATGTTTATGTCTGCAGCATAATGAAATTCTCCTTTTAAAAATATCTTTTATAAAAAAGTAAGACAAATACTGTAAGTAAGGCAAAAATAAGTTCTGTTGTGTACTTATTTTCCAAACTGCAAAGTTGTGTAAAGGAGACCTTTCAATGGGAATAGTTTAATAGTCCCAGACCTGGAGCCACACCTGGATTTGAATCTACACTTTTAACACTTGGAACCTTGGGCAAGCTACTCAGATGGGGATAATGATAGTTAACATGGAAGTAATTTAATATGGCCGTAATGATAGTGTCAACCTCATAGAGTTCCTTGAGGATTAGAAGAGCTACAAATAAAGCATCTGAAACAGTTCTTGGTCATAGTGAGTGAGTATTCGTGTCTGTTAACTAGTGTCTATACTACAGGCTCCACTCCCAAATGAACTCCCCTGAACAACTGGCCAGTCACTTGGCCCCTTGTTTTCATTTCCACTCCCAGCTGCTAAGTAAATACACAACATCTTGGAGGACTGTAGGTATATTTTGTTCATCCAGAAGAGTATTGACCCATGCAGTATTTTTTAAAAAGAGCATTCATTTCCAGCCTTAAAATGTAGCAGATTTTTACATTAAAAAACACCCACATATTTGTAGTTCCTTACAGAAAAAAATGTAAACTTGAATGATCCTGGAGCCTCCATACCAGAATCTGAGCAATTCATAAGAGCTGATTAGTGGTTGCTACCTTGAATATTTGTTTAAGTATCTATTCAGTTTCGTTTATCTCATTCATTATGGCCTCTTGTATAACTTTACTAATTGAGTATCTAGTTCCTATTAACCTTTGTCTGAAGCATAAACTCAAGTGACATCTATTTTGGGAGAAGTCCACCAAGAACAAGCCTCTGTGGCTTTAATGCTCCAGCAAAAGAGATCTGACTCCGCCTTCTACAACATCGATGGAAGGTTTCCCCGTAATTATCATAAATGATGACAGAAATGAGGTCCTGTAAGTTTCCAGATTCCAGTTTTTATCCTGGACGAAGCTCTTATCATCAAAGGACTTGCTAGGTTTTCTAGATTTGGGGGATCATAAAAAAATAGAGATTTTTAAAGATCCTTCAAAACTCCATAACCCAAATGCAGGACTTGCCTCATCACATTATCTTGTGGGTCCTTAAATCTTAAGGATGATTGTTACCTAATTACTTAACCCTAGGAAGTTCAAGGTCTGTAGAGTGAATGGCATATACATAATTCTCGGCTAAAAGGATTAATGAAATCCTATCTGCAGATATTTAAAACAAAAAAATTTTGAGTCATGTACCAGATTCACTTCATTTACTAAGGTTACCTTGTTATAGGACTTGCTGCTGGAACAAATATCTGTAACGTACTTATTTATAGCCTGCATTGTTCCCAAAAAAAGTTTGGATGTTGTTTTTAAAATGGAGCCATTACCACTCAAAGCCTAATGTTTTGTTACTTAAATTTCTATATATCCTTTTAGCTACTTATTTATTTTGGTGACGATGTTAGTGTTTAGCATTTCCTCTGCTATTTTTTTTTTTTTTTTTTTTTTAAATACAATCTTGAGCCCCTCTGTGGACTAGCCCATAAACGTTTGGGACAATTTAATCCACCAAAGTGCATTAAAATATCCATGTTAAGTTGAAGTGCAACAAACATTTATCAAATGCTTATTGTGGACTGGGCACCACACTCACGTTAAATATACCATTATGACTCTCTGACCTTTAGAATCTGAGAGTCTAGCGGGGCAGACAGATAGAATGTGGCCATTGCAGTAAACAGGCCAGAAGGAGCAGAGGTGATAGCATCTGAAGGAGATGGGGGCAGGTAGCAAAGGCTTCTGGAGACAGGCTCACCTGGGGCCAGCCTTAAAGGAGAAATGGACGTTCTCAGGGCAAGGCAGTTGGGCAGCGTGAGCCAAGGCCTGGAAGAAAACAGCATGTGGTGTACCAAGAAATGTACCATTTCCACATTAGCAAGGTTAATGCTCTGGTTTTCTGTTCCTGTCTCAAATATATGTAAAGACAGTGGAAAGTCAGATGAACCAAATTTTAGGCTGATTTCATTTCCCCATATTTGCGCAAATGAAGTTTTTAAATGTGTCTTAGTAAATTAGTGAAATGAATTATAAAATCTGATCCCACCTCACAGGAAATGTTAGAAAACACGTAAGATGATTTAAAAATGCTTCAGTCCTGTCCTTATAGAATACTACTCTAAAGTAATTTATAAACCAAAAGCAGTAAGAGATTTAGAGTGATCGTGTCACCTTACCAAGAACTAGAGATGTGAGGGGATAAAGGATGAATTGCTTTAACCTCCTTGAACTTGCACATGATTTATGCTTGGTGGGAAACGATAAGAAGTGAATCTGAGTTAGCTGCCCATGGTAGTGGTCAGGTGTGACTCCACCAGTCCATTTCTCATGGGATAAAGCTTGGGGTGCACAGTTCTTATGATAACCCAAATAGAAGAAAACGGAAAAACTCACTTCGACAAAAGCAAAGACTCTTCGCATCTCTTTTACGCACTCTCCTGGAGTAACATCAATCCAACTTTCTAACCAAGAAAGATGGAGCATTAGATTTGATGGAGACCAGTCCTGTGTCCTTCCTCATGCTAGAATCAGAGGGGAATTTAGCAGTGAGTTTTCGTACAGACTTCTCCTTGTTTATGCCCAAGGAAAAAGGTTATTCCCAAGAGATTATAGACTAGGGAGCTTGCCTTAACCTCAAAACATGCATATGTAATTCAACTCACTTATCATTTACTGCCTTCCCACTATATTCTGCCCCTACAAAAGTTCTTTGTTAGTTTCTCATTTCTGTAGCTACTAACAGCACAGCAATTATGTTTGTTTCTTATCCAAAGCTTTTGGAATAGACTTTCTAAGTAATTCTGTATCTTTACACATAACTCTAATAGAGATAGTCTAAAAGGAAATTCCTTTCATTTCCTCACAATCACATGCAAGGCCAACTCTGTAAGAATGTAAAATTCTAAAATGTATTTTATGAATTAATTTCCTGCTGTATTTAAATATAACTATGTCTCATGTTATTTATTTTCTCTCTATAATCCTTCTACAGAAAAGTAATCAATGAGAATCTGCTTACCAAACCAAGTTTTGGAAGAACTAAAAGACACAAAACTTCCATCAAGTGAAAATTAACATGTAAATTGGACACACAAATAAATTGTATACCTTCCTAAATTGTACAATTTCAGGATGAAAATTTCATCATCAAGTCCAGCGACTCAATGATGGAAAATATCACTACTCATTAATATTTCAAAATGAAGAACAAATATTTCTTTTTATGCTTTCATGTGTTAACATAATTTTTACAGTTATTTGGAATTCTGATCCAAAACTTTAGTAGGCATCATCCGCAGTTTTTAAAGACTAACTGATTTTATTCTATTGTATTTTAATGATTGTAAAATGAAAGGCTTGTCACATCATAGATGAAATCTAAGTTCTTCTCATCCTAAACTTCTGAGTCTATTTTTATTGTTTGAAATAAATTAAGGGGACACTGAAATCCTATCATTTCCTTCACTGATGAACCAGCAAGGTATGGTATTACATTGATAATGATGATATTTTAGTTATACTAATGAAGTTTGTACTTGGAAATGCCTTGCATATATACATACATACACATATGTACATATACACAGAATAGGCATATAAAATGACACTCACATTCATCATTTAATGCATAAATCAATACAAAAAAATTTCCCATTAAAAAGTGAGAAGTTACATATGTATAAATGGCTCATTTAAAATAATTTGTCTTATAGTACAGCATTAACTTCTTCAGGCCACTGGAAGAGTTATTTACGGAAATGGTCAAGAGTAACCTGAAAAAGAAAAATATTAATGACTTTCCCTTCCAAAAGAAACTTAACAACTTTGTAAATGAAACAAGATGTGCAAATTTAACATGCAGGTTACTATTTAATAGGTCACCATTAAATTCTTTTTAGAGTTGTCAATTAAATTCTTTAATCCACCCAGTCCCAGCTTCTCTTATTAATAAAGCTTTGGAAATTGGTTTAAATAATCTAAAAGAAATTTCTAGATATGCGATTAGGCTTTGTGACAATACAAATGTCACTCATTTACAGTGAAACTTAAGAAGCAGTATAAACACAAAGAAGCACCTTCCTGTGATATTCTATTTCCACATTAATAAAAATCCATATGGCTTCGCATTGCTATGTGATAGTTAAGTGAATAATATTATGTGCATATTTTGGCCTGGCAACTTATTTTTTAATAAATTAGAAAATGTAAATCTTAACCTACTTGTATGTTCAGAGAATGTTCTTCTACTAAATTGACTATATAAAATAAAGAATAAAAATGGTATATTTCTGTTGGTATGTATTTTTTAAAGTAGTTTTAACAGTATTATTGGATTAATTTAATCAAACAAATGATCCAAGCACCAAGGCAATTTGAAATGTACTTTTTTCAATAAAAATAAAAGCTTGAACCAAGCGATACTATGAGACTAAATAAACTTGTCTCTAAAATAATTTACAAGTCGAAGACAGTAAGAGAGTAGAGTGATTGTGCGATCTAGACCAAGGTAAGAGAATTCAGAGAATAATTAAAGTAAGAATTGCTTTAACTTCCTTGAACTTTTTCGGTTAATTTCTCTGTAGTTCTATCTATGGACTTTTCACATTTAAATTTAATGTTTGTAGGAAAAATAATGACCTTTATTCTCTTTATATTTCTATAATTAAACTGGCATAAGATTACAGTAAAGAAATCCAACCTGTGAAGCCAACACGATCCCTGCATAGCTCATGCTGGATTTCTTAAAATTTGGGACTGGAGTGGTGGATGGGAGTGAAGCTGATTAGACAATTTTTTCCTTCAAGCCTGGGTGTTTGCTGGTGTGGTGTGTGCGCAAAGGGTCTTAGAAACTAGGGAGGAAATGAAGGAAGAACGGGGAGAGGCATTGTGAGGAGAGAATTTGGGGAGGCGTGAAAAGGCGTGGTGAAAAGGGTATTTTAGTGAGATTAGTGTATAGCAATTAGAGTAAGAGCCTTCTGGTTTATTCTAAACATTTATTTTATCAAATGTAGCAAATTTCTCACAAAAAAAACTCCTAAGAGCCAAATATCATTTAAGCAAAAATGAATAGAAAATTCTACCCAGTATCATGCACAGGTCTGTATCCTTTTTATTACCTAACGGTGACCAGAATAGTAATGGGGTCTACCCAGCTTTTGACACAGGAACAATGGAAGAACCAGTTCCACCGAATACATTTTAAAGGACACAGGAGACATAACTAATTTTTCTTTGTATGCTCTGGGTCTTGCTCACTCAATATAGCCATTATACTGACAGAACAATTAATGGAACAAAAAACCTCTTAATGAAAATAGATAAGTCATCCCCAAAGTGCAGGGCAGGCTCTAGGGAGGCACAAACGAACACACTAAGACTGCTGCAGCCTCACACACCTCTTTCTCCTCCAGCCCTGTGTGAGCCTGGCTGTTTGTCGCAATTGTCAGACTTGACAGGTCCCACAGGCTCGAGGAGACAAAAACAAAACACAAAACATTATGTCAGAGTCACATGTCATGACTTTTACACTAGGAAGTGCGATGAGATAAAATCAGTTGGAATTCTATTCGTTTTTCTGTTTTTTGGAAGACCCTTTCGCAGGTCAAAGCCAAGTACAGGGTACAACGGACCCTTCTGCACCCTCGGCAGGCGTCATCACAGTTCTTGCCCATCAGATTCTCTCATTGCTATGGACCAATGACTGATGTTTCTGTTGAATTCCCCAAATCCGTACGCCAAGTGGTTACCACTAGTCCTCAGAATTGTCATGGGAGATGAAACCCAATACTACCTCTGATTTAAAACACAATAGAAGTAGAATCTATGAGTTTGCCTCCATTGGCCATGTGACCTTCTGTTTTTATTTATTGGTAAAAGAAAATTTAGGTCAGTATGAATTATACACCGGAGTATCTCGTAGGTGCTAGACTTTGAAAGTCCCTCATTTCTGCAGGATAAGTAATTAACAAAATAAAACCTGGAGAGAGCGATGCCATCATCTATATTTCAATAACGAGTACAGTATTTCATAATTTTATTAGGAAATTCTAGGAAAACCCTGTATTTGGCATCTATTCATCTATTGGCTGCTTTGGGTAAAAATCTGGAAAATGTCTCCTTTAAGTCTATGATTTTTTCAATCTTCTGAAAGATTTGCAATCACTAATTACTAGCTTTGCATCTGAAAAAAGAAAGTACAGATGCCAAACTCCTGAGCACACTTTGGCACACAACTCTCATGTGATCTGACTTTTGCCTTATGGTCAACATGACATCAGACTTACACACTTTCTTTCAGGTTCAATGATCTATTGTCATGTAATAGTGCTCCCAGTTCAAAATTTAGATCTTTCTCTTGCAACATTGAGAAGGTGTTCTTATGTACAGGAGCAGACGGATACACTCCCAAATATAACCCAGAACATAAGGAATGTGGCTCTGTCTCATTCACCTTCCCTATTCTACAGGTTCAAAATCTTAGTATGTGATTCTTGTTCTTTGTTAACTATCCGCAGTAGTATACTACCTTAGAGAGAGAGGGGATGACAAACAAGGAATAATATCGCTACCAAGGGATTTGTGTCTGGTCGATGAGATATGTTGAGGCCAATTTCATGAAATTTATTTAATGGTAATTCTTGAAATCAAAGCTTTATGCTTTAGTCAGGAACAAACTGATGGGCCATTCACTTTTTAATAACAGTAGGGTTTAAAAGTTAATACCAGGGCCGGCCCGGTGGCTCAGGCGGTTAGAGCTCTGTGCTCCTAAGTCTGAAGGCTGCCGGTTCAATTCCCACATGGGCCAGTGGGCTCTCAACTACAAGGTTGCCAGTTCAATTCCTCGAGTCCCGCAAGGGATGGTGGGCTCCACCCCCTGCAACGAAGATTGAACACAGCACCTTGAGCTGAGCTGCCTCCCGGATAGCTGAGTTGGTTGGAGCGCGTCCTCTCAACAACAAGGTTGCCGGTTCGACTCCTGGAAGGGATGGTGGGCTGTGCCCCCTGCAATTAGCAACCGCAACTGGACCTGGAGCTGAGCTGTTACCTCCACAACTAAGACTGAAAGGACAACTTGACTTGGGAAAAAAAAAAGTCCTGGAATTACACACTGTTCCCCAATAAAGTCCTGTTCCCCTTCCCCAATAAAAATCTTTAAAAAAAAAAAAAAGTTAATACCAAATATCCCATGTCATTCTAGGATAGAGTACAGCGCAGGACTCAAAAAAATGTGGCAGTATGAGCCACAAGGAAGCACTTCGTTAGTGAAACAGCCAGGATTTGAGGGCTTCAGCCTGTCCTCTGCTGCCCTCTCTCAAGTGTATGCCCCCAACTCCCATTTTAATAACCCCTAACTTACCCGCCCCACACCACTCACTTCTCGTACTTTGTAAACATCCTCAAAATAGATTTTCCTCCTAATATGGCAAGTGGAAGAGAGTGGTATAGCCATACAATTTGTATCAAGAGAGAGTGCAATGTTTGAAAAAGGAGCCTGGAATATCATCAGTCCACACTGCTTTGCTGGGTCCAAACCTTGAAATGCACAAGAGCCAATCCTGAATTTCTGACTCTTATCTCAAGATACAGGTGCTGATAAAAACAGGGGCACTAACAGTCAACGTTATCACCCTGAAACTTTCTGAAAAAGCCATCTTCACTCCAGACTTGTTCTCAGGTGGCAAGGCTCATGAGCAAACAGGACTAGAAAGGATACGTATGGATGCTTAAAGCGGCACCATGTCCCTCTTGGGCAGTGCATGTGGTCTTATTCCTGAGCGGCATCACATTACTGACTTCCCTTCTACTCAGACGTAAGGTCTGTGCCTCAGATGAGAACACTGACCCACGTGTAAGCAATGTTAACACAGCCAGGCAGTGACTCCGCTATACAGGACCGCACAAGTCTAAACGACCTGCTGAAGTGTGAAGGGCCTTCTCTACCAAGCAGAACTTGACTAAGCCTAGAAGCAGCTATTGTCATCTGTGCATCAACATGGACACAAGTGTGACCTGTTTCCAGATCAGCGGTGTCCTACAAGTGAGAATATACAGCAGGGTAAATGAGCTGAGAATTACTTGCACGTTTTAATGTTAAAAACTCTTTCCTGTGAAAGAGGTGACACAATCATCCGAAACCATTGTCACCAAGTCTAGTCCTTTAACCATTTGTACATCACACCTATAAATGCTACCACAGTAGAGCCTTGAATAATGTTGTTTCGTTCCTTGTAATGATGGGATGCCGTAGGAACTTAACTCGTTTTTACCAACTAGCCTATGGAAAAGTTGGTTTCAGTATAAACCTCAGAACTTACCAATGACATTCAGTGAGGACTTATTGTATATTAAAACTCAGTAGGGAAACCCCTGGCAGACTATCTGCATAACTAAAATTCCAGATGAACACATTTTCTCTGAAATACTATTAATCATCTTCATCTAAACTAAAAAAAGAAAAATCCAAGTTACCCTGAAGATACCTGCTAAATAGCCATTTTATTTTGCTTTGGCAAAATAAGGTTTCCTTTTATTTTGCTTTGCTTTGGCAAAATGTTTTTAAAACAGTGCTTTTCACATTTTTGTGTGCATATGAAATCACCTGTGAGGATCTTATTAAAATACAGATTCTAATTCAGCAGGTCTGGCATGAGGTCTTAAATTCTGCATGTAACAAGCTCCCAGGTTTTAGAGCAGATACCTGAAGGCCCAGAGATACAGTGATCTCAATTTTCAAAATACATCAGGCTCAGGTTGACACGTTTTTCAAGTGAAACTTGCAGAGCTGTGATGCCTGAGACATACCCAGAGAACAGTGGTTTCAGGAAAGAGTGAGGGGTCCATGGTGAGGACGTGAGAATGCTCCTGCTGTCCTATTTCACCAGTGATCAGTGGCTGCCTTACCTTGAGCAGGTTCTGAACCTCGGCCGCACAAATCTGAATGCAGGGCCTATGAACTAGTTTTGGATATAGATACACTGAAATAGGGTACACCACTGTTATTTTTAAGAGCTGCTCCTTCCTTTAAAATGGCAATAGGAATCGGAACAACTGTGTCTATGTCTGAAGCAAGTGCAGTGTTTTGCACTTGCTTCAACTTCTTCATGCTTTTTCAGCTTGAGACCACCCACTGAATGAACACCCCCACAGAAATACCGGACAGGAAATTGGTGTCAAGTGTCAAGGACTGCAGGGCTTCTCAGAAATGTTACTACACCTGAACCTATCGATCACTCTAAGGAGTGCAGTTCTGTCAAAATAAACAAAAACCAAAAACCCTAAGTATAATTCTGAGAAAAATATTTGAAACCTACCAACAAATTGATAGGCTAATTGGTGCAAGTGTTAAAATACTAAAATATCAACCAGTTTATTACTTTTTTGCTATCATCTATCACACTTAACAAAATACTGAATATCCTGTAGGACCAACATTTAGAGGTCCTTATAAATGCAACTATCCTAAATTAGGACTGTTTCATTCAGATTTTCTAATTAATACAATTTTAATACATTATAATGAGCGTATGTAAGCACTGCTATGAAATTAAGAACACTTTAAATCTATTATATGAATGTGAAGTGTCCTAAATTAAAAAGTTAGTTATTGGAAACCTCTCCAAGGTTTTAATGTTAATATTTAAAACAACATTGAAGTTCAAAGAAATGATTTTTTTACCTGGACCTCCTCTCAAAAGGATATAATCTTCCAAATATATAAAGCTTTACTCAATTATTAAATGAAATATTCTGGGTAACAGACTACTGTAACCTGCACCTGTGTAAACATACAGCCTCTTCTAGGTCAGCTTCAGACACCATTCTCCGATTAAGGCTTCCTCTTCCTCAACTGGAAATTGAGGAAATCAATTGGAAATTCAGTTACAATTTTTAGTCTATCTTCTCCAATGTAATTCCTTTTTAAAAGTTGGTTTGAGTCTTTAACAGTGTAATACACTGTTAAAGAAAGGAAAAATGGCTTTTTTCTTGACATCTTGCAGTAAGTGATAGCCTAATTGACCTGTAAAACACACGTATCTTATATTGGCAAAACTGCAATGCTAAATTTGGATGTTTCTTCCATGCTTTTTTCAAGTGCTTCCCTTTATTTCTTTTATATTTGCGTCTTGCTTGGCTCTCAAGGGCTGGCATTATACTTGATTCATTTTGCGTTCTCTACCTCCTCCCACCCCCACACCCCTTACACATCAGGCTGCTTCTCTTCCTCTTGATAATATCACTTTTTGTGACTTTTGTAACGTTTTCTTCAGCCTTACATTTTTCCAATTGTTTCTTCCAAAATGAGGTCACCATTCTTAATGATAGCTACTTTCATAAAAATAGTAACTGTTCCTCAAATTTTGCATACATTAGACCCACAACTGTTATTTCAATAATCCAAGGTAGTATAGAAATCAAGTTGGGGAAGTACAAAATAAATTCAAATTACTCTACAACTTGCCATAAACACTGATTTGCATGCCATTGATAGCAGCAGTCCGACATTTTGGAAAAATAAGCAGTATTAGTATTACTATAGAAATCAGAACTATAAATAACAATCTCAGTTATGTGTGGGCAGATGAACAGGACAACTTATAGAAAGGGGAAAAGATAATGCCTTAAGGAAAAAGTGAATAAAAATCAAATGAGAAAAGAAAATTAAAGGAATGCAAAGAAAAGACCACTTAAGGATTATAAAAGTTATATTTATTCACGATGCTACATTTATTGCATTCCCTTAGAAAAATGGAGAACTGTTTATGTACCCAATTTCCACATATAAAACTTTATACAAATTATGTGTAGCACATAAAGGCCTCTGGTACAGCTAAAATCCTGACACTACAACTTGGGTAATCCTGCTTCAGGGTCTCCAGTTTATCAAGTCTGTCCATAGAAAATAAAAACTGGAATAATTGTCAGTCTTGCTGCTCACATTTAGAAATTATTTGAAAATATAGTAAAATTTTCAGTTACTCTAAAACTCAAGGTAAACTGCAAGGGGATACATTTTGTTACCAATTTCAATTTAACAGTATAATAAATTCACATCTTATCTTGGCTGGATCTTTCAAAATAACAACAACAAAAACCACCTTAGTTTTGACATTATCTTTCTAAATTGTGGCTGCTTCAGAAGGTAATTTGTCAAAATTTTTACCAAATAATTAAAAAAAATAATATTCCTCTTACAAAATGGTACAATAACACCTTAAAGAACCAGAAAATACTAAATGTCTTTGGCTATACAACTAAAAGGCCATTCTTCCAACAGAATAGGGCATATTCATCTCAAAACCAACTATAGAAACAGAAAGCATAACAGAAATATGCACAAATTTAAAATTTTTTCTTGCCTTTCCCCCCCCATTCTACCTACATATAATAAGCAAGGAGAATGCAATTTACATAATCTTTCCAGATGAGACTCAACAGCACTACAAAGATGATACCCAAATTTCTGCAAAGGCAAAGTGAATTAAAACAATTACAGAACTAACTGAAAACTGAAGGGACAAATGTCATTTGCAGTTTTTTTACTCGCTGGCATTTTTAAGCCTATGGGTATAGAAATTATAGCTAACAACAACAACAAAAATCACACTCTTCACATATGGAACTAGAATAGAAAAATAAATCAAATGAAACATTTATTAATATATGACGCCTATTTTATTATTTCAAGTGTTAATGATAAAAAAAAATTTCAGCACAGCTGTTGCATTTTAAAAAGTGAAACTACATACTATGTTTCTAGCTCAGTAAACAGATGAACCTGATGTCTTTGAATGACATAACAATTGAGCATTGTACAGTACATCTTATGAAGACCCGTAAATTAAAGAACTACTGGTTTAAAGTTAGTGATTATGAAACAAATTTAGATTCATAGTTTCAGCTTCTTTTTTCTTCCTCGACCATCAGGTGCTCCATCCATTTTACGTTTCTGTGTCTATAAACAAACACAAAGATTACTTTTCATCACAGCACTAGCAGTAATGTGAAATACAGTGACAGACGCATGACAACACTTTACTTAATAACTGCTACATTGTAACAGGTATTAGGTTTTCTTATCAAGAACAATCTTATCTACTCATATTACTAACACAACATTTTAATGCTAATAATGAAATAAACTAATAACTCTCAATTAGCAGTAGTAAATCAATACACTAAACAAATGTATAAACGCCCTCTTACCAAAAGAAAGCAGTAGTAATAAGAAGTAATTTGTGAGGTTACACAAATAATAGGTATTATCCCGAAATATTCATTTATTCATGAATTTATAAATTAACTATTATTAAATAACAAGATGGCTTTTTTATCTTAAAATTTTTGCTTTTACATTGCTAAGATATCACGAGGACAGTAGATCAAAGCTAGAAGCTAATAGCAAAGTTGTAAAGCCATTGCTTTCCTAATATTTCTTTAAATATTCTACAATTATAACTTGTATTCCCCAAGGTAAAGTGTAGGCCCTTGGCATTCACAAAACATACCTTCCCAGATTTTCACCAATCCCCACCATCATATCGTGATTTTTCCCCACACAATGCAATCAAGTGGCACAAAGCTATATTATTTACAAAAACAAAAACGAAAAACAAAAAAAACCCAAAAACCCTAGCATATCTATGATAGCCAAGTAATGTTAAAATTCTTAAAAAGATAAACAGACAAAAGATATCTAGGAAAATATTTACATATTTGTGACTACTTACTGAAGGCTTTGGTCCTCTTTTCTTTTTTTCTGCCTTCTCCTTTTCTTCTAGTTCCATGTTTTCTCTTTCAATCAAGGTAATCAAGGTGTTACACCTTCTTTGGAGCTCCTGAGTTGTAAACATAAATTTACATGGTAAACTTGTATTTTCTATCTATAAAAACTTAAAGTATGTTTTAACAGGGTAATATAAAATCACTTACACATCCCCAAAAAAATTTTAAAAAGCAAAAGGAATTGATTTTTATACACAGTCTGTGCTATAAGGTTAAAAAATATATTTGTAAGTATTTTTATTTCATTATTTAAAACCAAATTATTGTGTATTTTTCACAAATCCTTTCACTTAAGAATTAAAACAATAAAAATATCTCATAATACCGGGATGCCACAAAAGAAAAAAAAAATGTATACAAGTGGACACTTTGGTCAACATCACTTAAGCAGTAGTTTGCCATAATCATAAGTGTCTGAATGCTGATGGTAACCACTTTGAGCATCTCTTGTAATTGCATTAGTCAAATATGACTTGTATTCATCTTTTGTTATTGGTATATATTATTGTAATTTTGTTTTCCTTTCTTAAAATGTTATTTTTTTTGGCATCTTCTGTATATGCAATACTGCTACTTAGTGCCCGTGCCTGAGAACTGTCATTTACACCCAAACTTTAGAAAAGTAACAGCGTGCATATTTAAGGGTCAAAATCAACCAGAACTAACTTCAGTAAGAGGTGTACATAATCTTTCCCATTAAAAGCATTATCAGTAGATTTATCGTAACCAATGTGCCACATGTCACCTTTCCCAATTCTGAAAAAAGTCATGAAGTCTACAATGAGTTCTACCTCATCTCTCTAGTAATCTAACAGCCTCCAGAAAAGACTTTATAGTATAGTGTAGAAGTGGTAGATAACCCTGAAGAAAATAGAAGTCCATTTGAATCACTGCTGGTTCCCAGTTCCATTCCTGAGAAAAACTGTTTTTCTTTTCCTTGTAATCAGTGATACTACTACACAATTACAATAAAATCATTTAAAAATACTATTTTATAGAATATACCATACAAGGTTTAGAAATATTTGCAGTACTATAGAGAGATATAAGGTAGTGCACTGTATTTCTCAGGTACACAGGCGCACATGCCAGAATGTGTTACAGATGTGAAGTACGAATCATCCTGGCTCTTAGGCAAGGATTATGCCTCAATTATTTATCAGAAGGGGCCACACGTGTTATCTTTTTTTATGGGTGCCTTAACATGAAACATGGTAGAAAGTAACAGTTTTAGACCATGATATTATACTGGTAAAATCCATGTGACACTGCATCGTTTTACTCAGTATAAAATCTTTCTTCCTTATTAATGATATCAATTGTTCCTACTTAATAAGAGATAAGGTAGAGCTTTTAGTAATTGAATCTGTCTTTCCTCTGACTACATATTTATAGTTATTTGTAATGTAACATTTCCCAAACTAGGGTTTCAGAAAACTAACCTCTCTGAATATTTACTGGGGGGGGAAAAAAAAGATAAAATAATTCTTCCGGGTCAAATGTGAAGACTGCAAACTATCCTGCATTTTGAAGAGTGACAATGTATTTTAAAAACATTGAAGGAAATCGTTATTATAAAGATGATTGAACTGTTTATCCCAGGATATTCCAAACTTAAGATTACAGAACTTTTGAGCATTATCATCATCCTGTGGAACACAAAATGTAGTTAAAAGTTCAAAGGGGAAAGTAAGATAAATAAGAAAAAGACCAATTCACCAAAGCCAACCTTCTCTGAATTCTAATTTTAGGTTATTAGAATTTCTAACAGAAACAGTCAGATATTGGGAATAAAAAAAAACCAACCTAGCATTAAATCAGTACAAAAAGAGTGTTTTACTACATTTACTTTAAAACAAAAATAACCTAGACTCAATATTATTATGGGCAAATGTCATTTACAAAACCAAAGTCTGAACAGTACAAATTTTAAATCGTAATTACGATTCAGAAGTTGAAATTGATGGTTGACATTTCCTCCTATTTAGAACATAATTAAACTAATTTTATCATATATAGTGATGTTAAAAGACACGTGGTATTAATGGATGGGACCAATAAACTTAACCTACCTATGATGCCAAGTTTTTAACTATGGAGGTGAACTGTTTTCTAAGCAACTGAATTAACCTATGACACTAACAATATTTAACAAAAATTTACTTCAAAGATACAGTGGAAGCACAATCTTCTGTTAATAATAAAAGAAGCTACCTCAGTTGAAGAATATACACTTACTCTGAACTGTTTGCTACATTACACAAAAAGGCCCAAGCACTCACCATTGCAGTTCTGGACTTAAGAAACCAGTCAAATCTGAATTGAGGAGAGTTGCGAATACACTGTCTCAATTCATCATAAACATTTTCTTTGTCAAATCCAAGTTTGTGAAGCATACAGATCAGAAAACGATCCTCTTCTTCAGTGTAGTTTTTTCCTTTGTTAGTACCGTATGATATTCTCAGCTGATGAAAAGGTGCTTTGTACCGTCCAATCTATCAAAGTCAGATTTTATATTATATAAAACATAAAGCCTGTATTATCTGTATTTCAAACTCAATTTTAGTAAAATTAGCTAAAATGTTGTATTTCAAATCAGAATTTCCTATCCATAGCATCTCGATTGCATTATATCCCTTGTCCTGAAACAACTTTATATTCTTTATTATTCTAAAGGGAATCACAGACTCAGACTTTCTGATACTGTGCAGGAAAGAACTAATCTTAGTGACTCTGACCCAGATGTATCAACTGAAATACAAGGGTAAATTCTGTTAATACCTACGTTTTCTTTGAAGAAATTTTTAATTTTAAACCATAATTCTTTTCCTCTTTAAAAGTTACTTTAACTCTCACATTCACAGGTAGGAGTTATTTTATTTACTACCATATTTATTAATATGCAGAGTACCTTTGTGTCAAGTGCTTTTTTGATGCTAATTCTTCTTTGAATTCTTGCCTCTCCCCTTTCAATCTGAGCCATAATCTTCTCTATGTCCTGGAGCTCATTGCATCTTTCCCAGAACACAGCTGTGAGAGAGTAAAAGTTGGGACAGATGGGATGGGTGGAGGAAGGGAGAGAAATATAAATAACTTGTTATCATAAATGTTCTTATTTTATTTTGCTAAGGATTAAGAAATATTTCCAGTTCTCCCACATCCAATACTAGAAAATAAATAGGTCACTTATAATTTCTTAGTTTCCTTAACTGTAAAAAAATGAGATGAACTGGATGATTTAAGTATTTTCTAACTCTTCAATTTCTGAAATTCTAAGCAGACTCATCAAAGTACAACTACACTAGTCAATTGAAAATCGGCACATAACACGAGAAGTTATAAAGAGAGATAAAATAAAAATGAAAGCAGTTATTCAATAACCTATTCTTATTTTCTTGGCTATAGCTACTTAGCTAGGTTAAGAAAACCAAACAATTATGCCATTTTAAAGAAGGGGACTTTTTTTAAACTCAGTTTTTAAGAAACAGAACAAAACAAGACACTAAGTTGTGACAAAATTAAGTTATCAAAACATAGTAATTCAGAGTAAGAAAACCTGAAATTTCTAACAGCTCTCCAAAAACCTGAAACTGTTCTTATATCTATCTATTAATGTAATAAAAGAATTACCTGAGTATTCAATAACTTCTTCTGGAGTTTTCCCTTCTACTTCTCTTGCTATATTTTCAATATCATCACGACCCCACTTCTCATTAGCTTTGATAAACTGGTTAAAATCTCTCTTATTCCAATTGGTAAATCCCTTCAAATCAACAGAAATAATATTTAATCACAGTACAATGAAGGTGACAGAGATGCTATTACACTTTACCAATGCTTCTATTACAGAAACTTATTTTTGGTTGCTCTTAGTTATCTTTTAAAAATTAAGTTCCTTAATTGAAAATGAAGGACAATTAAGTTCCTTAATTGTACATGTACATAGTTACCACTTTTCATGTACATAGATGTACACTTTTAGCATTACATCATATATTGCTTAGCCAATAAACTGAGTGGAAGAGAGTAAGGAATGCTGCATGAAAAGGTGACATTTTTGCTGAGCTTTGAAGAATTAGTAGGAGTTTGCTAGGAAGAATAAACATAGGTTGAAGAGTGGGAAAATGAAGCTTTAATGGTAGGTTGAGGCCAGATTCTGACAGGCCTTTACTGAATTCTAAAGGATGTTAAAAAAGTACCAAGCAGAGATATCTAACTGAGAATCATGACTTAGCAGCAATGTGGAAGATTCACAGGAAGGAAAGGGAACACTTTAGAAAAAAGGTGATCAAAAAAGGATACCCACTCAACCAATCAAGGCTGGTGTAAATCTATAATCTTCTCAACTACCTTAAAAAGTAGTGACAATCAAATATAGCATGTAGCCACATGTTCATGCTTTATCATCTCCAATCATTCCACTTTGAAAGCTAAAACTTGTACTTCTTTGTATACCCAAACACAACCTAAAACAGTACCTTACAAAATAATAGTTAATAAATTTTGTGTTGATTGAAGGCTATACCTGTGTTAGAAGCTTCTCTTTTTCTTCTAACTCTTCATCATTAAGAGGTTCAGCTTCATCAATTTTAAGCTGTTCTTCTTTCTGTGCTTGCGCTGCATTTGGTAGGTCAGGATTTCGAGGTACCTAAAAAAATATTTTTCTACGTCATTAAATCAATACATTTTAGAAGATATGTGATGCACTAAATGCTTAACCAACTAAATGGTATTTCACAAATTTTAATCCATCCATGAAAGAAAACATACCAATATCTTGCATTTATTAAGTTAAAAACAAACGAGACTAGGTATAAGCAAAGTGTTATTTCTATTACCTTGTACCCAATAGTTTTTCTGTAATATAGAATTTCTTTTTCCAATAATTCAAATAAACGTGGGGGAAAGAACTGGAAATCCTGAACGTTAGGTTGTTTTGGAGGCCGAGGAGCCTAAAGAAAAATGAAAATAATATTATCCATAAATAACAAACTATTTTGCTTTAAATCTATCTGTAATCATCTTTATTCCATAAACTGTGATAGCCAATTAGTTCTCTAAGCAACTGAATGCATCTTTCAATAAAAGTGAAATGACAATAAAATTTTAAATGCATATATAAAATTAATTTTTAGAAAACTTTCAACAATTAAAAACCGAAGTTACACTATAAAAAAAGAAATCACAAAATATAATTCTCAACCTGTTTTTATTGTAAGAATATAAGAAAAACAATTTACATTTACAGTATCTTTCAAAATTTTTGTGCTATCAACTCACCTTGGGTGCTTTAGGTTCACTGACACGAAGAGCTTCCCTAAAATAGGCATCAACAGCATAGTTGGCTTTTCTTTCTCGTTTAGGCGGTTCAATCCACTCTGTGAATGCAATCTAGCATATGGGAAACAATTCCAATCACCAACTTTTATTATATACAGTTGCAAAGCTTACATGAGTGTAACTCGTACTGTTTATGTCATTACGACTGTTTGTAAATGGAAAGATATTCATAAAATCCTGGACTATAAGCTGTACGAGGACAGGGACTACACTTTGTTCAATACTGTAATTACAATTAACACATAGGAAAGTGTCTAAGAATAGTATATGAATAGACCAAGTTAATAATACTCTTGGGTGAAAAAAAATGCTATAGAATGTATGTTACAACCCAAATTAGGAGAAATATGTAGATATCTATTTACTCTGGAAAAAATCCAGAGGATATACATGTCTAAATGTTAACAAAGCAAATACTAAGGTAGAATTATTTTTTTACACTGGAAGCATTTTCTAATTTCTCTCTATATAAATTCCAAGTACTGCTTATGAAGTTAGGAAATTTTTCTTTATTACTTGCCAATTCTGCAGTTAAAAAAAAAATCCTAATAAGGTTGTGGCAATTTTTTTGCCAATAATTTAAATTTTGAATATCTTAAAATTACTAATATTTGCCCCCCACAAAATACTTCACTATCATATATTTCACAATATTATACTGAACAGGATACAGTAAGCTTCATTACATAAACCCTTACATTTCAGAGCTTACGAACTGAAAATTTGGCATCAAATTGAACATAAACATGAAAATAATTTAGATGTGAATAAACAGAAATGACTACTATTGTAATACCTATTACACCTAACATTTAAAATTCCAAGTTTCAAGTAAAATAAAGCCTCAAGTAACCAAAACCTCTAAATTACCTTTTGTTTTTCTCTATAATCTTCTCCTTCGAAGTTATAAACACTTGACTCTGTGTCCATTGTAAAGTTTCTAAGTGAGCTTTCACCCATCTTGGAGAGCTTTTCATTCATCTCTGCAGTCTAGGGAACAAAAGAAACACCTATTAGGTTAAGAATTCAAAAAGTATGAGAACTACAGTCAAAATGGATTTAAGCTTTACAATACACAAAAGCTTCTTTTTATGGAAATCATGCTATCTGTAATTCACATAACAAGCGTTTCCTTGATTTTGGTTTAAAGTATTTTATATATTAAAAACATTATCATTTAATCTACATCTCACCTTCTTTGCACCTCTTTCCAAAATACCATCAATATCCTCATCAGTAATCTCACTTTCCTTTGAAGCAAAAACATGTGTCGCCCCATGTCTAATCATTTGAAGCATTTCATCTTTGCCAATTTTGTTCAGATTCTGATCCACAAGTCTTCCTGAAAAAAGATTACGTTGTATAATGTTAACTGAACAAATTTAATTTTACTGGAAACATTGAATTTTAAATGTTAGATGTAATAATACCATGTCATTTGGCCTCAAACATCAATCATTTGTTTATTTACATCTGATTAATTTTCATTTTTACATAAAATTTAAAGACAAATAGTCAGTTGGTAAGCTCTGAGATGTTTCTAAACCTTATTACGTATTAGGTAATAAAGTCTGTTGTACAGTCTCAAAAATTTATGTATAGGGTGAATAATACTAATTTCGGATACGTGAAAATCGAAATTATTAGCAAGATTAAAAAAAAATATTATTGGGCCGGCCCGGTGGCTCAGGAGGTTAGAGCTCCATGCTCCTAACTCCGAAGGCTGCCGGTTCGATTCCCACATGGGCCAGTGAGCTCTCAACCACAAGGTTGCCAGTTCAACTCCTCAAGTCCCACAAGGGATGGTGGGCTCCGCCCCCTGCAACTAAGATTGAACACTGCATCTTGAGCTGAGCTGCTGCTGAGCTCCTGGATGGCTCAGTTGGTTGGAGCGCATCCTCTCAACCACAAGGTTGCCAGTTCGAATTCCGCAAGGGATGGTGGGCTGTGCCCCTGCAACTAGAAAACGGCAACTGGACCTGGAGCTGAGCTGCGCCCTCCACAACTAAGACTGAAATGACAACAACTTGAAGCTGAACGGCACCCTCCACAACTAGGATTGAAAGGACAACTTGACTTGGAAAAAAGGCCTGGAAGTACACACTGTTCCCCAATAAAGTCCTGTTCCCCTTCCCCAATAAAATCTAAAAAAAAAAAAAAAATATTAACAGATGAGAGAGCATTACAAACACAAGAAGTTTCTGATAAGCAGAAAGATATCAAAACTAATACTCCCAAATCAGCTTTTTCGATTTAGAAAGGTGAAGTAGGAAAACATTCATATTGCCAATTTTATGTAAGGACTGAAATATACAACATCAATTTCTGAAACTTCCTAATCTTAAGGACTGAAATTCTTGCAAGCTTAATTTGATCATAGAAAAAGTAATTAAGATCTTCAAGTGGCAGGAATTTCGCCAACTCTATAATTTGTGTTATCAAAAATAAAAGGCATCAAAACAAAACAAAAAAATATACTGCATAGAATTGTTTTCACCCTCAAGGGCCATTCACATATACGAACATAAAGCTTTAATTTTTGTATTCCAACCAATTTCTAATGAGTTGATAAAGACCTAAGTTGTTTTCTACAACTTCATTAACTACTAATACCATGGTTTTCAATCCCTAATAGAATGCGCAACCAAACTTCTGTGACTTTTAAAACACTTTGTAAGCGGGCATTTTCCCGCCAAATCGCGTCGTAATGCGGGGCTTTTTTGACACTTTCTCGCCAAAATGAGACTTTCCGTAAAATATTCATATCTTTCAATCTATTTGATATTTTTCTATGAAACTTTCAGTGTTTTAGTTTAAAAAGAGGTCTCTATTTATTTACTTTGCAAAATTTTTGCCGGTTCCAACTAGAGGCAATATGACGAGTTTACTCGTTTCCCGCAAAAAATGTGTTATTATAATCAAGATATACAGGAGTCCCTCCTTATCCAGGGAGGATACTTTCCAAGACCCTCAGTGAATGTGTGAAACCAGAGAGTACTGAACCCTATATACACTATGTTTTTTCCATTACATATATACCTATGATAAAGTTTAATTTATAAATAAGGCACAGTAAGAAATTAAGTACAATAACTAATAGTAAAATAGAACAATTGTAACAGTAAAGTGTAATAAAAGTTATGTGAATGTGGTCTCTCTCTGATAACTACGATAGCTATTAAGTGACTTAATGGGTATCATATACAATGTGGATACACTGGACAAAGGGACAGTTCATGTTCCAGGTGAGACAGAGTGCGATGCCACAAGATTTCATCATGCTGTGTCATACACAGCACGCAATTTAGAAGTTATAAATTGTTTATTTCTAGAATTTTCCATTAATATTTTCAGACCATGGTTGACCGTGGGTAACTGAAACCGCAGAAAGCAAAAACATGGAGGAGGGGCTACTGTATCCACAGAACATTTTTCTTTGGATTGAAAGCTATCTCATTACTATCAAAATATTCTTAGGTTTCTGGAAACTACTTTCCTGTTGGACAGGGAGGGTGCTTTTCAGACATAAAATGCTCCTTTGTGTTCTCTTCTTTTTAGTTATGTGTCTCAGTCCCCAAGACAGTAACACACAGGTAAGCACCTGAGGCTTGCTGTTTGACTAATACTACAAATGGGATTAACAAAGCAATCAGCACAAAATTTGCCCCACTAAATAAATTACAAAATTAAATGGAAAAACTCAAACGTATTTCTAAGCGACTATAAAAGAATTAATATTTTTGTAATCTTTGAAAAATGTTGTATTCTCATTTATAGATGAGAATAATTGAGACCAAGAACCACATGGCAGATGTTTTGTAAATACACGGATGAACGTGAGGGGAAAACACCTAGTCATTACATCACCCATGAGAAACCTCACTATAAGTCCCCAGAGACTTTCCTAACAGAACACGTCACCCTAATAGTTTATACAGCTCCTGATCCCGTCTGAGTTACCTCCCAGCTGTATGAATGGTGCACAAGTGACTTGCTTCTACCGCTGATGTCAACCTCAAACTGGTATGAGGAATAAAGGAGATAAAGGCGGTAAAGCATTTAGCATGCTACTTAGCACGGAGCAAGCACTCAATGTCAAGCTATTATTAACAAAAACCAACTAACACTAAGCATCATTTATTGCCTTCAGGTATTCAGGCATGTGGCTAACACTATGGTTGGCATTACAGGATACCAAAGACATGTAACATGCCCTTACTTACATGGAAACTAGAGATGGCAAAACCGAGACACATACATGAAATAATTAGGGAACAATGTTAACAGTATACCGCTCAGCTCTGTAGACAGAAAGTATATGCTCATGATGCAATATGAGAAGGAAAGAAACCAATATGGTCCTGAAGTTACTGAGGATTATTTTTTCCATTTTGGTATTTTACATATCCTACCACCAACTTTACTGGTAGCTTCATGAAAACATATATGTCTTCCTTAGAAACTGATCTGGAGTGAGACCCTGAAGTTCCCTTCAACTAATCCAAAACAAAATTCCACTTCCACCTTATAGTCCTAGTCACATAAATGTTTATTCTATCTCTCCTTCTCACTAACTTATAAACTCATTGAAAGTAAGAACACTTCTTAGTTCCCTTCACCACTGTTATCTCAGAACTAAGAACAATGCCTGGCATGTGCTCAGTGCTCAATAAACAGTTACAGACTAGAAAAAGATTATAATCTGTTACTTTGAGTTGCCTTTTTATTTGTTTAGTATCCCTCAGAGTAATCAACAGTGCTTAGTACAAGTAAATCATAATCACCACAGCTCTAATTAATATGTACCACATTAAATGCTAGGTATTTAATAGGTTAAAAAAACAGGCTCAGGTAAGTGTAATAGAATTGCTAAATGGCAGTCAATATTCAACTGTCAACCTTTCTGAGCCCAAATCCATCCTCTTAACCAAACCAACGCTTACTAATCTCTGGAATACAAATATTGTTGGCTGCTACCTTGATTAAATAGATGCTTAATAGTAAGAATCTCCTTAAAAATTCAGGAAAAAAACATGCATCAATCCAACTTGATACATTTTTAAGGTTCTAAGGCTCACCTTGTTGAATGACGATTGAATCCAGTCTGAGTTTCATTTCAGCACGTTCCACTATTCTTTCTTCTACAGTGTTATCAGTTATAAAGCGGAACACTCTGACTGTCTTGGTTTGTCCAATTCTATGTGCTCGGTCCTAGGCAAATTACCATAAAGTTAAAAAGTTACATAAATAACATTTGAATGTGCACACTGAGAAACAAAGCCTAAATATTCTCAAGTACAAAACTTTTTAAAAATATGTAACAAAACAAAAACATTATCTGTTTTAAAACAGATTCATAGTATGTTAATATTTCTTAAATTCTCAAAGTTTCTCAGTTTCAATTAATTGGTTATGTCACAAGGAAAACTTTTAGGAGGCGTGGAATACATCATAGCTGCTGAATCTGCGAGAAACTATCACATGAATTTTACTAGATTATACAGAGATAAAATATACATAACATCTCCAGACATGAAAAAATTATAGTTCTTAAATCTGATAAAAGTTTTTTTTAAAACAATCTTTTTTCTTAGGTTTAAATTCAAAATGTTTTTCTACGTAAATCAAATCTAAATTTCCACTGCTATTAGGGAAAGAAGTAACATAAATAAATGAACTTCACAAACAATATAAAAATCTCAGCCTTGAAATATTACCCAAGTAACTAAATACAAGTAGTCAAATTAACTTGAATTCCATTTTCTGTTTAACTTCTGGTAAGTTCACAAAGCACGCTCCTGCAAAGCATCCCTATTTCTAATTGATCCATTTTCCCCCGTCACCCTTATAAAGAGCACAGAATGAAAGTGACCAACGCCAGAGACTCAATTGTAAGTTCTCGTATTCATCTACACATCATAAATTTTCTCAAAAAAGAATGACCTTCCTGATCTGGTCAAGGTACTCCCACACATGGGCATAAATCTGAATCATCTAATGTGGCAGGTAGGTTAGTAGCTCACCAAACCATTTACCTTTCCTCCTAGGACACAACTCTACTATCCTTTACCAGTTCCCTCACAGTCAGTTATGCTATATGAGCAGTTCTGGCCAATGAATGGAGAGGCACTTTCAGGTCTAACCCATAAAAAATTTCCTGGGCAATCCTCAGCTCTCTCTCATCCCCCTGCTGTCACCAGAATGCAGAGGCTATAGCAGGACTCCAAGATCCTAAGATAAGGAAAAGCTGTAAGATGGAAATACACATGGCCCCAGACTTCATGATGGTTTGACTTAAGATTTTTTTTTTTACTTTATGATATTGCAAAAGCAATATTCATTCAGTAGAAATGGGCTAAACTATAATATTGGTAAACGCATTTTTGACTTACGATATTTTAAACTTATGATGGGGTTACATTTCACGAACGTAACCACACTGTAAGTCCAAGAGCACCCATCCATATACTGATTTACATGAAAGATCACCTACAAAATACCACCACTGAACTGTTAGGTCAGAGAAAAAGAAAATTTTACTCGGTTAAGTCACTGACATTTGTAGACTCTTATTAGCTTGCTCTAACTAAAAAAAACCCACAAGCACAGAATATATTTATTTGTTTTCTCTTACCATAGCCTGGAGATCTACTTGAGGATTCCAATCTGAATCATATAAAATTACGACATCGGCAGTAGCAAGATTGATGCCAAGACCACCAGCCCGTGTGCTTAACATGAACACAAACTTCGTGCTGTTTGGTTCATTATATGCATTGATGGACTCCTATAGACACAAAACAAAACATAAACGTTAGACAATCATTTTATCTGATTTTTTTTTTAATCTACCCTCCTTGGATTTTACTCACTTGTCTCTCATCATGGGGTGTCTGCCCATCCAATCTACAGTACTCATAATTTCTCCACATGCAATAATCTTCCAAAATGTCCAATACCCTTGTCATCTGACTGAAGATTAGTACTCGTGAACCTGTTGGTGAATATTAACAGCATGTTATCAGAAGGATCAAAAGCAAAACAATTTCTTTAAAAATTTGAGGCTAACCAAAACTAACACTAACCAATTATTCCTTAATTCCAAATTACCTAGTTGGAAACAAGAAAAAACTATACATTATTTATTACCCAACTCAGTCACTCCTGACAGTTTCCCCATGATGGCACAAGTATAGGAGGGTAATATCTATAGAACACACTAAAACAAATAGAAAAGGGTGATTTGTATCTAGCCTGGGAGGTCTTGCCATCCCAAAGGCTAAGAGAATCATTATTTTTTTTAATTGCACATACATTTAAAAATAACCTTCTATTACCACAACTCTTTCATGTACATGGCCCTACAGAGCTCCCAACACATACCCAATACCCCAGACTTAATCTAGTTCTGAAGACCCAATCCACATTGAAGGACTGTAAATGTGTGCCTCACATCTCCACTGGTTATCCCTGAACTTATCTGACATGATTCAAATCATTCAACTGCCTTCCATTTCTTTAGCCAGCTGCACAATGCCTTCAGCAAAATGAAAACAAAGGCATCATTTAAAAAAATAGTAATTATGAAATTATCATGTCTTGGAAGCTAGGCTGATAATTTGCTGCTGTCCCACCTTCCGTAACCCCAAACGCATAAAGATGTTCAATAGTTTCCATTTTCCTTGCAGAATTTATCATAGTTTTCATTATTATCTGAGTATTTCTACCAAGTTCTTCACTCACTCCTCAATACCAATTCAACTGCTTTAATTACTTAGTTTTCAAAGAAAGCATGCTAGAAAATGTATTTCTACTAAAAGGTATAAAAAGAAAAAGGAAAAACAATTCACTAACAACTTTTACAATGTTTTTGATAGTCATTATAGAAGATTCATCTACTGGTACAATTATCATCATTAAAATATAGAAAAACACAAATGGAGACATTTGGAATCTGACTGTATACTTCATATTACAGAACGAATAATTTATGCCTTGATGTCTGGGATTTGCTTCAAAATAATCTGGGAGGAGGCAAGCAGGTACAACATAGCTAACAAGTTTTACCATGGGCTTATAATGATTGAAGCTGGCTTCATGCTAAGTTTGTTCTAAGTAAGTTCATTCATGCAACTTAAGTACACCTGTACACATACGCCAGACATACTCATTTTCATATAAAAAGTTAGCATGTTGTAAGTAAAACTGCTTTGGATCCATGCACATAATTTAATTAAATAACTGAAAAACGCCACCACAAACACATCACTGTTCATCAAAGGAGCTGGGAACTGTGTGTGGCTGGGAGGAGCATTCTTGGCATTTTCTAAGAAAAAGTTGGTATTTCTGGGAAAGCATATATAAAATGAGAACTCTCCTCCCAAATCCAGGGAGTATGGTTGCCCTAACTACTGGTTACTTTCTAATAAAGACTTAAGGCCTAAAATTGGGAGAGGAGGTGGAACTCAGACAAAAGTTAAATATCCCACACTTTATAACTTTAGTAATGCCAGAGTCATCTTTTCAAAGTGCAGTGCTCCTTATTTTAACATTAGAATTTTTAACAAGTTTTTATTACTTCTCAATTTGATAACAGTAACACAGATACCTTGTTCCTTTAATTTAGGAAGTAGCTTATCTAACACCACCATTTTGCCACTGTTGGTAACTAGATGCATATCTGTTGTATAAGGTGGACCAGGTTCAGCTCCATCAAAGAGATATGGATGATTACAGCATTTCCTCAACTGCATCAGGATGTTCAATAACCTCATTTTGTCCATCTTCCCTGCAGAGTTTAGTATATCTATATCCTTCATTAATATCCTAGTATACCTGTTGAGAAGAAAAATATTTCAAGAGGGTTCAAATGTTTCCTGTCTAGTCCCTGCCACTTTATGCACTCAATCCCCTTCGCCATCTCAACCCAAAAACACCTGTCAACCCATCAACTCATAAGGTGTGGTCAGGAATCTACCACAGTAACCTCTTTCTCCTTCTGTTTTTCTTTATTGCCCCCAGATATACAACAGTGATCTAATGTTCACACTTATGCTCAAAGTTCATCTCCTAGGGATGAATTAAAACAAAATAGTATATCACATTTTTAATAAATTAAGCACAACTTAAAACTTAAGTTTTAAACATAATTTTAATTTGTAGTCTTTTCTAATAGAACACTTATCACTATTTAATTACTATTCAATGTAGCTAGTAGTATAGCATTTGGGTAGGAACACTAATCTGAGGAGGAATTATGAGAGGTAAGGCATGATGATGGGAATAAGATGAATACAATGTGACTTAAGTAAAAATACATGGCGGAAAGAGGGAGAAATGAGAGTAATGAAGCTCCAGCCACAGGCTAGATTGTAAAAATCCTTGAATGCACACTAAGAATTTAGACATTGCCCTCCAAGAAAGAGCAATCTATCTAAATACCGAAGTCTCAGGACCTTGACTCCTCTGAACAAAATAACTTAAATAACCTAAGCACTCTAGCTTAACGAGTCCAATTATGGGGCACAAAATATTATTCAAGGCAGACCTTTCCATCATAATTCTGATATGAAGTTCACCAATATGTTTAACTAAAAAAGATTTGTCTTCCCTTAGCACTGACTCATGTCTTAGTTCCATATTTTAGAGCTATACAAGACAAGCCTAGTATCACTGGTACCCTATAAAGCCTTTCAAAAGTTTTGAGGACATTTAGGATGGTCTACCTTCTATGGTGATTCTCTTTCCCAGAAAACACACCCATTTCCTTATCTGACATTCTTTCAGTATGTTTCCCAACAACTCCAGCCCCTTGCAAATACTTATCAATATTAAGTACGTAACTGAATAAACTTGAGATGTGTTATAACCAGTAAAGAATAGCATGGCTGTTTATTTCCTACTTGTAAACACTACATTCAAATTAATAATATGTGCTAGTTACAGTATCTTTTTCTGCAGCTACTTCACATTGTTGATTCGTGCTGAGCTTTCTATGGCCACCAAACAAACAAACAAACAAACAAAAAACTAAGTCAGAGGTTTCTAGCCATTTGGATTTCATAGCTCCATTAAAAAAATAAATAAAAAGACAGAAAAAACTTACAACGCTTTCAAGTTTTTTTTATCCTATTATATAGTGTTTAAAAATAGCTACAATGCATCACCACCGTCATTTCCCTAAAGGACATTTTATCTGCCTAAAATAAAATAAAAATCAACAAGGAATGGAACAAGAAATTTTAATTAAATTTCAATTTGTGGGGTAAAAGAAAGTATGGAATTTTTCTCTTATCTGTACAAACAGTCTCTCCCTTCATCACAGACTAGCTGCAATCCATGACCCAGTCTTTATGACCTACCAAATAACCCTGTCTCTTGTCTGTGCAACCAAAGTTTCCTTTTAAAAAGACTCAAGTAGGCTTTATATTTTATTTGTTTAATTAAACCCCAAATTTAATTTTTGGATTCACAAATCTCCCACCCAATTCTATCATCTAACAGTTGCAAAACTGTGTCATAAATTTGATTAGCAAGCCCTGTATTATACGACCAGAAAACTCTTCATGCTGAGTTCAATACAGCAAACAGGAAACCCTGGAGGACACGAATTAGCAAAACAAAATACAAATAAAAGTTAGTGAAGAATCAATCAATAGTGGTATCACATACCATTCCCTTTGCATTTTGCTGAGACCCACATAGATTTTCACTTCCTTTTTTGGAGGCAAACTCTTTTCAACATCAGCCTTAATTCGACGAAGAAGGAATGGACGCAAAACCTTAACAGAGAAATAAACAAACAAAAAAAGACGACCTTATCTGTAACACAGTATTTAATTTCAGGCTCTCATACTCTCATAACTATCTATTAAATACACGGAAAATAAATTTATCTGCTTGAGTATCAAGTGATTTTTAGGACTTCTCCCTTCCAAATACATAATAATTTGTTAGTGAGTTCCTGAAAGGTAATACTAGATCTTTACTTATTCAATATAATGAGTGCATCTTGCTATACTGTCATAAAACAATGGTAAATTTTACCATAAAACAATGGTAAATTTTAAAGATATTTTCAACATTCGCTGCCTTTCAGGTTTAACATTAATTACTTGCATGCAGATTGTCTAACAGAGGAAATGGCAAGGTCCACATTAAGTTGTCTTTACAGTTACTGGTATTAAATTTACCATCCTTTTTTTATAGAAGTAGACCTTTTGTAAAGTATACAAATCATGAGTATGCAGTTCAGTAAGTTTTAATCTGGGAAACATACCCATGTAAGCATTACCTAAAGAGAGCACCCCTGAAATCCTTCTTGCTTCCCAGTCACTCTCCTCTCTGCTTCTGTCCCAAAGGGTAAGCAATATTCTTAATTTTCAGCACTGTAGATCAGTTTTGCCTGTTACTTTTAACTTTATATACAAAGACACATTTTATATCTGGTTTGTTTTATTCAATGTTATGTTTATAGACATAGCCATGTTGTATGTAGTAATTCATTTTCATAAAATAAACTGTAAAATATAAAACTAAAGACACCCTATTTTATCTTCCTTCGTTCTATTTTCATAAGCTTACAGAAACACTATTATCACAACAAATTAAAAATTGGTGAGAAAAATAATCAGCAAGACTTCTCTAGTATCATGTAAGGAAGCTAGTATAACCCTAGCTGACAGCCAGCACCAACTGCCAAACATGTGAGTGACTTCAGCCCCACTGGCCCTCTTCCAGGATTGTCCAGGTAAAACGCAGCTGGATGAACCCAGAAAAAACTAGCAAAAACCACTCAGCCAACCCATAAATTCTGGAGTTATTAATCTTCATAGGAAGGAACAAATCTATGTATATCACACCAAAAATGTACCAACTCTGCTCACAATGCACTATTAACAGCTGATTGATTACACATGGATTTAGGAATGGATGGCATGTTAGCCTTTCAGAATGGAACTGGTTAGATTCTTCTACGCAATGTAAATGGAACTAAGCTTTGAAAACTTGTCTATGTTAATCCTTAGGCAACTCTTCTTTCCCCAACTGTACTTCTTTTTAACCCTAAGGGATTACTTGTTCCCATCATTAATTCAGGATTGCATCCTGGGTTCTAACACTAAAACCGCCATACATCATCACTCCCTCCCTGCATTATAAGATCAAACAGTTCTGTGGCAGGATTCAAAAACATCTGACTCTAAAGCCCCTATGCTTTTCTTTGAAAGAAAAGTAATCTACAAATTTACTCTCTATCATTATTTCCATTAGAAATATGCTTTAATCCTACTCCAAAATACTTACCATATGAAGTCTCTCAACTAGCTTTTGATCCCCAAGGCAATTGTTTGTATCAAACCAGGAATCAAAGTCCTAGATTAACAAACAAAAAATATATTAAGATCAGAGATAGTATTAACTACAAATGCTTTATTATGTTAGGTAGATAGAATGATGATCTCTAGAATTCTTTAAAATTTGGGACGTGAATCACAAAAGTCATTTAGTTAATCCCCTATTTTGCACACGGGCATCACTGTTAGCAATTAATTTTGTAATTAGATTCAGAATCCTATTACTTCCTAACATTTTTCTCAAAAATGTCAAGGTAATTTTCAGTGATAATAGTTGAAAAGCAAGTTTTAAAGAACTAGAAAATTAATAAATTAAAATCACTTTACAGTTTATTCTCTAAGACCATTCCAAGTACTCAAATACAAGGGTTTCCAAAGCAGTGTCAATTTCACTTAAACCTACTAAAAGTGAAATTGAGATTACTAGCATTTGGGTAGAATTTAAACAAGGACAGTTTTCCTTGCGCCTTGAGTATATTTATTATATACTATTTACTTTGTTAGTATACAATTTTAGATTTCACTCTGTTACCTAAAACAAAGATTATTAAACAAATCAAAGTGTTAATAGAGGAAGAAAAAATGTGAAAAACAAAAACATGAAAATACATAAATGCAGTACTATAACTTTCTGAGGCTGATTAAATGTCTTGAGAACACACATTTCTCTCTTCTTATAAAATGATCCTTCTTATACCAAATTAAAATGAACACCTAAGAACTTATTTAAATAAACGTACTAATGTAGAGCTCTTCAAAGACACACACAGACTCTCCCTCTCTCTCTCCCTGCAGGCATGGGAACAAAGGTTCAAAATGAACTCTGGTTCAGCAAAAATCTACAAATTATTAATAACATAGACTCTTGACATACACGTTATGTTCCTAGATACAATCAATAGTTCAAAGAGCTAACTAACCATTTCTGTCACTGCAAATAATCTATAAAGATTGTTAGACTATACCAAAAAAAAAAAAAAAAGTGGCTAGATAGATTTAATCAAATTTGAAGGCCATCTCTGGGGCCTAAAACAGACAATCAGAGGTACGCAAATTCACTTTGGGAATAATCCCCTGAGCAGCACCCTAAGAACATAAGCAGTCCACCTAGAGCCACTGAAATGAAGTCAGGCCAACATGATTACCAAACAGGAATGTCAACCTATGACATTACAAAGAGAGGAATCAATAATCAATGATTGACAAAATGAGACTTAAATTATACGGCACAAAAGCAAACTCTCAGGATGCATAAAAAACTTAGTAGGTTACACCAGGCTAACCATGTAAAAGCATGAAAATTTAGTAGCTACCTCAAGCAGTGCTAAAAGCAGGCCAATTCTATTACAAAAATGTATAGCATTCAACAAAAAACATTATTATTAATCCACCAAGAGAATAATTAGAAATACTTACATCAGCTGAATTAAAGACATCTGGCAACAAAAAATTAAGAAGTGACCAGAGCTCATGCAAGTTGTTCTGAAGGGGTGTTCCAGTTAATAAGAGTCGATTTGTAGTCTTGAATTCCCTTACTATTTCTGACAACTGAAAGAACCAAATTCATCATTAGTATAGTCTGCGTGTTCACCAAATTCTAAATAAAGGTACAAATAATGTGCACATCTAAATGTCAAATTACCTTAGATTTTTCATTTTTGATCCTGTGAGCTTCATCTATAACTAAGTACCTCCAATTAAATTTTTTGAAAACAGACTTCTCTTTAATAAGCATTTCGTAAGATGTTACACATACATCCCATTCTCCTGGTAATAAAACATCTCTGACAAAAGCAGCCTGTGTAGCAAGAGGAAAAAAAAAAAAAATCATGCAGAAATAAACTGTACATTAAACTTGTTGGTGACAAGTAATCTAATACATAAAAAGGGTGAGAATGTTAAAAAGGGCTAGTTATCAGTATTATTTGCAAACATCTAGAACCAGCTTTCCTACCACTAAAGTAACTTCATTAATCACTTGTCAGAGCCATTCAGTAAAAAATAATTGACAAAATTAATCACTGCAAAATTCAACAAACTAACTCTTAAAATGTTTTTCTTTGACTACACTAGGTCCTGAAATTCTTTGGAGACAGGTTTAGGCAAAGGAGAGGGGGCTTCTGACATAAAGAAGAGAACTGAAGGATAGGTTTGCAGTAAGCATTTTCATTCCTTTCATGTTTATGGATATACTGAGATATCGCTATTATTATTTTCATTTTTCAGGTGAGGAAAGTGAAGCAAACAGTGGTTAAACAATTGGGCTCAAAACATAAAAGGCAATTTGGTAACTTAAAGTATCAATAAAGGGAGAAAAAAGAATCTAGACTCACTGATAGCTGAATGAAGAAAAACAAAATTAAGTACATAATCTTCAATATAGTTTGAGTTAATTTTTAAATCTGAGTTTTATATTCTTAATAGTATTTCCATTTCTTCTTCTAAAAGGGTATGTTAATTGATCAGATTTTAACTTATTTAGATACCTATCATACCAAGTTACCAAATTACTATAACCGACTCAGTCCATCTTTAAAAACTGTTCGTGACTATTACCAGTATATACACTAAGCTAAAAAATCGGGCTCCTTAAATTTCCAACCACCTCACACACTTGATTTCTTTTAAAACCAAGAAAATGCTTCTAAAGTGAGAACACAGCCTTTGATTTTATACAACCACTTCCCAAAGCAGGAGAAACTATATTCTTATAGTTCTCTGTAGTCTACGACTCCTTTTCTCAGTATGATTCTTAACCACCAAGATAATATATTTCTAAACTACTACTTGTAAAGACCAACTTTATTATTGGACCTCCACTCTTTTATCCATCCTCTGGCTATCTCCTCCCACCAAACTTAAATTCAAATTCTTTTATACCAAAAATAATAAGAAACTTACTCTTTGTTCTTTATCGCCTATCAAACAAACAGATCTAAGTGTTGGTACCCATCTCTTGAATTCACTCATCCAGTTGTGTAATGTAGACTTAGGAACCAAAACCATATGAGGACCAGGAATGTTTCTATAGTGTTTCATGTACCCAAGAAGAGAAATTGTTTGAAGAGTCTTTCCCAGGCCCTGAAAGATTTCAGAAAAACCACAAAGCAATGAAAAACAAAAACAAAGCAGACTTCCATATTTATACTTCCCAACATATATAGGAACATTTAAAAGAAAAGCTAGGTGCTTTTAATAGCTAACAAATGGCAACAACTTATTATGTGTCAAGTTTATGAGTACTATGTCATTTAATCTTCTTAAGTCTATGAAGGACGTACTATCTTACCATCTCCCCATAAGGCTCAGAAGTTTAAGAGACTTTTCCAAAGTAAGTAGCAGAGCTAGAATTGAAATCCCTTTCTCTTGACTTCATACTCTAAGTAAGTAAATGTTTTAGCCCTATAGGTATATGGAAACATTTTAAACATTCACTACCTAACTAGCAAGCAGAATACAAGAGAAAATGCTTTATGAGACAGAACTATATGAACTGCCACCCTGGAAAAAATATTGATGATAAATTCAAGATTCAATGACCCCATCTGTTTTTTACAGAAGTGGGGGGAAATGGTCAAATCATTATAAGAGTCAACCAAAAGCATGTTTCTCAAAATGTATTTTTTAAATGTATTACTTTCACAGATGATAATTCCTCACAATTGAAATATGGATCCCACTTATACAACTAAAGCACAGCTCCTTATATTAGTTTGACAGAGACTGTTTGCTAACAGTTCTAGATTGCAATCAACAAAACGATGTTATATTGTCTTAACTTTTATAAATGTAATGGTATAAAATATTTTAAAAAACAAAATATGGCGTTCTAAGCAACTACCAAACACATACCATTTCATCTGCAAGGATACCATTGATGCCATTCTCATACAAAGAAATGAGCCAATTTAATCCTCGAACCTGATAGTCTCTCAGTTTACCCCATTTTACATCTAAGAAGAAAAAAACACAATAGATATTTTAAAGATAATAATACAGGCAGCTAGTACCCTTTATCTGATACTCAAAAGTTTAACTTGGGCCTACATGTGTTTACTCTGACTTGACTTTCTTTACTAGGTTTAAGAATGGGAATTTTGCAAGTGTTAGTTTGCAAGTCACCAGAGATAGTTGATATGGTCTCCGGTGGAGGAGGACTGGATGGGTATGGAAATAACCAAGTCCAGGAAACATGGCTCTAGACGTCAGAATACCCACCTCAGTCCCTCAGTTCCTATGTTACCCATGTACCGGTCCTAGAGACTCTTTGTACTTTATTTCTTTTTTTTAACATTATCACAAATGTTTCTAACCAGTGTTATCAACTTCCATGATGACCCAAATAGAGGTTCTCTGGGGATTTTATTTTCCTAAGGGGAAATAGGAAATAGAGATTGTTTCTCCTTTACCCTTCAGAAGTTACTTTTCCAATAGCTCCTATAGAGAGAGATAATATCTCTTTCAGGGTTTATGATGTATTCCCCACCCCCACCCCCGAATTACCAAGAATATACATCACAATCATCTGATTTTTTTTTTTTTTTTAAATATGTACTTCTATACCCTATCCCCTTTTGAAAACCACTGCGAGGCTTCAGTCAAGATCAATGGAAGTTTCTGTGCCACCAGACAATGAAGATTATATATAATAAAACTTAAACCTGGTTAATTTTCATCTTTTGGAAAATCATTCATAACAAATACAGAAAAAAATTTAAAACAAATCAATACAAAATCTGGAAATGAATAAGCAAGTCTTCGTGAAGTGCCTTTTTTTATACATTATTTTCTTATCGAATAAATATAAGGCAAAAACTACTCCTGGTTTTACATATACATCCAGGCAACAATAAACACAAACAATGGCATTTTATACCCCTTTGAAATACAGCACCACTACCACTAATATACTATCAAAAAAGCTGCAGTTTATTTTACAATCAATACAACAGATTACTAAAAACTCCCTTTATAAATTACAGCCAAGATAAATCCAATACATTAACCAAAGGGTGTCTCAAAAGGGGATTTTTCTAAAAATCAAGTAAGTATGTACCACATACATGAAGGAGAGTCTTCAAATCGAGTGCAAACATTGGTTGCTTTGGAGCTTTCTGTTAATAGTTCTTCATCCTCTTCTTGCTCTGTTCTACGGTGTCTGTAGCTGTCAAGTTTAAAATAAAATCAAGTGGTATGAGTTTTGGATTTAATTTTAACTATGTGCTACTATTTCAACATAATAGTCACGTTGGCTGACCAACACCCGACAATAGTAATTTTTTAACACGCATCTAAATTAAGACTGAAACAAGTGAAAAGCAGATATTATTAGTATATTTAAATCTGAAATATTTTACATGGTTTTCTAAAATATGTAATTGTTAGAGTAGTAGTACCTTAAGTTAACCAGAACCTGACAGACTTAAATATGGTAATTTATCTTCAGGGAAATACGAAGCCAGAAAAATCTTTCAAAGTCACCTTTTTAAGTTTTTTGGCCAGAAAAAACATAGTTTCAAAAGTCACATTTCTAAAATGACAACTTTCACCAAAAGCTGCAGAATATGCATAATAGATACTTAGGAGCTTAAGCAATGATTCTTACTTAGCCAGAGTCATTAGAATTACTCAAAACTTTTTAAATACGCAAGACCAGATTTTGTATCCCAAGAGAGTCAGATACATCCTCTTAAAAACTAATTTTCTGAAGTTATAATATTGCCAGATTTTGTAATCTGGCTCCAGTTAGTAAAACTACTTACTCCCCAATTCGGAAGCATCCGATTTTATATCTTTATACTTTCAACAAACGTTTTCATTTAAATTAAATCACAGCAGATTATGTCACTCTCGTGACCTCTAAAACTAATTTATAGCTTAATTTCTAGCAACAGTAGAGAAGAAATCTATTAACTGAGACTCTTTTTCCCCAATAACACTAAAAAGTAGATCAAGTTAGACAATTCATTATTTACTTTATTGCACAGACTCTTACTAGAAATGTTTTGCATGACATCACATTGATTACTGCATTACAATATCCACTATAGTTAATTCACTTTTCCAGAGCATGGGACTGATGCCATTTAAATAGCTGCAAATTTAAGTCTGAAATAATATAAATACATCTGAAGTGCAAAGTTCTCTCTTAGGATGCTTCTTAATTATTAAAACAACAGCATTCTGGTTATATGCAATGGATAAAGAGTAAGATATACTGGATGAGTGGAATACTCAAATAAAATTAGGTATTATTGTTTATGTTTTTGATGATAATCCCTTTGCAACAGAGCTCATACTTCGCAATTACCTTTAAACAGCGTAGTAAATTTAACATTGTTTATAACAATTTCCTTTTTAGATAACTTTTGAGTACTTTCATTACTGATCACATTTCATTTGTCACATGGCCGTTCCAGGGAGCTGATTGTCCGAAATCTATTAACTATTGCTAATTAAACCCAACTAGCACAAAAATTCTAAAAAAGAATTTATAAATTTAACATGCAAGAGTTATTTTACTTTTAATGAAATAACTTTATGCTTCTAATAAAGGTTATCAAAAATAAATTTGGTTAAACTATGAAGTATAAACTATTACTCACTCGCCAACTGATAGCAAATTCTGTTTCTCATCCCCTTGAACAACGACCTAAGAGTGGCACACAACTTGACACTTTAATTTATACCGGGGATGCCAAAAAATGTGTACAAGTGGACATGTTGGTCAGCGTTGCTCAAGCAACAGTTTGCTATAATCAGAAGTGTCTGGACGCTGATGGGAATCACTTTGAGCACCTCTTACAATTGCAGAAGTCAAACGTGACTTGTATTCATCTTTTGTTATTGGTATACATTGAGTAGTACAATTTTAATAGTTTTTTTCCTTTCTTAGAATGTGTATACAACTTTTTGGTACCCTCTGTATAAACACAACTAAGTATGTGTAACAAACATTTTAAACAAATTTCTGCATCATAAATCATCCCAACATTCCACACACAAGCACGGACTTAAGATAAAAGTGATACCCTCAATGAAAGTATGTCATTTGGGAGACTAGAGCATAGAGCAAATCCCAATTCAAACTTGGATTATTCTAATTAATTCTATGTGATGTTAAACAGGCGACTTAACCTCTGCATTTGTTTCCTCTCCAAGGAATGGCATGACATCTGAATTTCCTATTCAATATGGTGGTTGCAATCCACAAATTGTAAGTGCTATGAAAAAAATAAGGTATTACACATATTTTTATTTATTTATATATGTATGGCTACATCCTGCCCAAACCAACTGGGGCCAAATAATTAACAGCTCTAGAACAATTTATAATGAAATAATTTTATGCTTCTAATAAAGATTATCAAACATAAATTTGGTTCAACCATAAAGTATAAACTATTACTCACTCGCCAACTGATAGCAAGTTCTGTTTCTCATCCTTTTTTATTCGTGGGCGCCCTGGTTTCATCTTCAAAGGCGAGGTTGGAGTCTTCTGAGCAGCAGGCTGAATGAAATGTGCAAACAGCTCTGTCTGCTTTAATAAATACTCAAATCTATTTGCTCGATCAGTTTGCTGCAAAAAATTTTAAGACCCATTTGATCAGAATATTAACATTACTTCAGAAATCAAAGTTTCCACATGCCTGCACACAAGGAACACAGCAATGTAAAGGAACTACTGACACATGCAACATCTTAGATGAGCTTCAGAAGTATTCTGCTACATAATGTTAGCCAACCACAAAAGACTACATACTGTATGATTCCACTTTATGAAATTCTAACTGTGACAGAAAGCAGAACATAACCATGGTGATGGTTAAATGACTAACTCATATGTGCCAAGACTCACTGAATTACAAACTTAAAATTGGTGTGCATAAATTGTACTTCAACAGAGTTGACTAAAAAATATCAAATAAAAAATTAAAAGACATTGTATATAATACAAGTAAATTTATCCAGAAGTGGGGAAAAATCCATTGGCTATTCATCAGCTAGGCTGTGCAAATTTTTAAAAAGTAACATACTAGGAAAACATCTTTAAGTTTACGGATTCTTCATTAAGCCAATGCCGTTCTTAATATTATTTCTTACTTTCATATCTAACACCTGCCAAGTTCAATGTTCCCTATTATGCCACCAAGAGAACTGAAGAATTTGAACAAAAAAATGCAAGTTCCTTGAAATCAAGTTGTCACAAAAATGAACAATGATATCTAGAGCCTTTAGGCCAGACTTTTCAGATACACTGGTAGTTTGGTTTAAAAAAGGAGAAACAATTCAAGAGCTCCCTAAACAGAGAAACCATTATTCAACATCTCTGCCTATAAATATATAAAATGTCAATTTTAGAATGAATTGTAAACATTTTACCTAGCGAAGCAAACACGAGAGGTATCCAAACATCATCATGCTATAAAAGCTATGTATTTTTTTTAAAGGAAAACATAATTTTTAAATGTTACACCAATATAAAAACTGAAGACCAATTTGCTATCAGGAAGGCACATGGTGACACTGTTTCGTTAGGTCAAAAATGAGTCATCAAAGCAGCTCAACAAGCACCATTAACAGGCTGTTAACATAGTTCTCCCCAGTAATGTGCTATATAGATGACAGCTTCAGTTGTTTGTTTTTGTATATTATAAACTGTTTTAACAAACTGAACTAAAATACATAAATGTGTACGTATGCGTATATTTTGCAGTTCTGCTTCTTAATTCATATACGGAAGAAAAGCCAAGAATACGCAACTAGAAGATATTGCATAGGCTGAAAAAAAGACTACTTGATTATTGTTAATTATTCGGAATCAAGATAAATACCCTCTGGAAATAAATTCAGATAGCTCAGAGCCTAGACATTTTAAGGTAAAAGCTAGTCTACATTATTCAAATCAGTGAATAAGTATTCTTCACTTCTTTCACAATATTATCTTCTTAAATAGCTGTTCAATGTAATGCTTTTGTGTGTCTATCAGAAAAGCATTTTGTCTCATTATGAAGTTTTCATTATAGTCCAATATTAAAAATAAACATAATAGGTAAGTTATGTAAGATGTTCGAAGGTAATAAATGCTCAGAGGTAGAATAAGGAAAAGTAAGGGGGGATGGGAAGTGAGAGTGGCACTGAAATTTTAACCAGAATAACCAAGAAAATTCTAACAGAGGTGATGTTTCAGTAGAGAAAGGGGTGGGGTCGCCCCCTCTTAGATCTTAGCACATGTCTTTAATGCTCAAAAATCTTTAATGACTCTAGATGTCTTAAGATGATATTTTTTAAAAGAGTGATTGGTGATCCACCAGATAAAAAATATGCAAGGATCCTTACTATCTTCTTCATGGTCAAGTATGGAATTACTGCCGTAAGGAATTAAATATAATTAAGTATAAGGGATTCTACACAAGAGGGGCAGTAGATTGGGGGAGGGGGTTATCACTTTGTGAGGGGCATAAATGTTTAACTATTACATTGTTTTATACATCTGAAACTAATAATAAAAAAAATAGTGTATGATTTCAAAAATATCTCCTACTGCTCATTCTTTCAAGTACTGGTGGGGTTCCAAACTAGTTGCGAAGAACAAAGGAATTCAAAACATGTACAGAAGAAGCTTTCAGTAAAACTGTGGCAAAGGTTAAGGGGAAAAACAGCCAAAGACCTTGTTGCTTGAAAGAATGAGATGGTTAAAATAAAAATGACTTGGGGTATTAAAGGAAAAGAGGTGAAGGGAGAAAAACTAAGAGATCCTAAAAGCAGAAAAACAGAATAGTACATTTCTTTCAGGAATCTGGAAAAAATAGATTATAAAACCAAATGAAAGATTAAAATAAATAGCCTTGGACAGGCTTCTTTCTCTGAGACAAAAGGAAGCAACAGGAAGCAGAGGCCATATATGTTTGGAAATAGAGAGGAAATAAAGTGAAGCTAGACTTGCAATTCTTTGTGGAGGAAGAAGACTGAAACAGAGGGTTGGCAAAAATGGAGTAGAAAGCTTAGAGTTGTAAAGTTTTAGAATGGCTAAGTGGGATTGTTGAGTAATAAACACTGAAAGCCCAAGAGAGTAAAAAACCACAAATTTATTCTGGTGCAATCCACACTAATATTTTGTTTTCTCAAATAGTACTTAGCATCTGGGTTGAAGAATGAGGAGAGATAGATATCCTATCCTACAGTTAGGAACTAATAGCAGATGATATGGGAGCTTGTTTAGAAGAAAACCGTTAAGGGAAGATCATGCTGTTGAAAAAGGAAATAAAACTAGATTGAAAAACTTGGAAGAAATGAGAAAAGATCTGCAATAAGGCCACCATGAAGAAGAAAAGCACTGTAAAAAAAGAACAACAACCCCGAAAATCCCCAATGTATAATCAGATTTGTGTCATAAATAACACTTCGCAAAAATATGGAGAGATTTGGAGAAGGCCAGATCATAAGAAAGAAGGTAAATAAAGGCACCAACAAAATAATCCATGCAATAGAAGAATACTAAAGTAGGGTGACGGGGAAAAGATAAGAGAAATATTTATGAGGTTAAACTTGCAAGACTACTGAAGTTATGAGGTATTGTCATGGACAGCTTGAGTATTTATAAGAGGAACTTGAGCTAACACTAAGTAGATGTGTAGGAGATAATAAATTCAGTTTTCAGTATTACTAAGAGGTACAAAAGG
The DNA here is from genome assembly GCF_036562045.2 of Rhinolophus sinicus. Lineage (NCBI taxonomy): Eukaryota > Metazoa > Chordata > Mammalia > Chiroptera > Rhinolophidae > Rhinolophus > Rhinolophus sinicus. Next base: position 110,920,951 of record NC_133757.1, read on the forward strand.
AGGTACTTGTCCAATAAGCAAACACAATAGTTGGAGGCATCTGAGCTACAAATGTCTAAGAAGAAATGTTCAGAAAAGAATGGCGAGGACAAAGGAATAGTCAAGTAAATAGGACATAATCAAGGAAAAAAAGGGTCCCTCAAGGCAAGCAAAAATTTTTGAGTGGTCAACGATGTCAAACTCAAGTGAGATCAAGGAGAATGAAACTAATATTAAGCCACACAATTGGCAATTAGATTCACTAGCACAGTGTTAATAGAATCTAAATAGTGAAGGGTTAAAGGGATCAACGGAAAAAGTAGAGCTGGCAAATATATCTTTTTCTTTAAGTCTGACAGCAAATAAAGGAGATGGGGCAGTTACAGATACACATATATAAAATATACTAGAAATCATGTATAATAAATCATTTAATTTACATATCGTTATTATATATTATGCATAGTATATACAGGAGTGCCAAAAAAATGTATACACATTTTAAGAGACGTTATCTACATACTACTTTTCGAAGTTGGACTGAATTATGGTAGCAATATGTAGTATGACCTTCACTCAAAAGATGGCGTTAAATGAATGGTAGCATCACCATGTAACAGGCAGAACAGTCAAAGAAAACAGTGGAAGCATGGGTGTCTTGAGGCGCGCAAGACCATTTGGAAGTGTTATCTGAAATCAGACAATGTTGTGGCAGTACGACGACAACGGAAGCATGAGTCTGCAGCAGAACCTCCAACACGCCTAACAATTCACGCCTACGTGGTAAGTCTGAGACACACGGTGCTGTGTGTGATGTGCACCAGGGAAGGTCCAGGAGGCCTTGCGCAGCAACATGTCCTGCTGCTTCTGCTGTGGTGTTGGGACAATTTACACGCTCCCCACAGAAGTCTACCAAACGATGTTCGCCGTAACCAGAAGGGTCTGGGCGGCGATGGCAACCACTTTGAGCACCTCTTGTAATTGCAGAAGTCAACTGTGACTTATATTCATCTTTTGTTATTAGTGTATACTGAGTATCACAATTTTAATACCGTTTTTTCTTTTCTTAAAGCGTATACATTTTTTGACTACCCTCTGTATGTGTACATAAAATACATATTATGTACTTTTAGGATTTTGAAGCTATTTAATAAGAGAGTCAAAATATTTAATGATTTTGAAGAGAATGTTGAAGGACAAGGAAAAAGTAAGCTTCAAAAAAAAATATTTGTTAAAATCTACTAGGTGCCAAATATTGTTCTGGGTGCTGAACACAGGAAGATTAAGACAGTGTTCCTACCCTTAAGGAACATACTGTGTTGTGGTGTATAGTGGTGTTATTATTTAACACATATTATTTCAACTTTTTAAGATTTTTAAACAATTAAATGAGTTTACTCCACATAAAGAACTTACAAGAGGACCTGGTACATAGTAAGCATTCATTGTTAGCCACTATTATTACTGACTCTGAATTTAACTTAAAAACTCTTTGTAAGTAGATATGAAATGTGAGCTGTTGTGTTTAAGGATTCAAGTATAATACCATGTTCTCTTTTGTAAAGATGCCATGCGTACTGTAAGAATGCTATAGGCAAGGGGAATATATTATTCTCTTTGTAACTAATGGAGTACATGTTGGACAGATGCAGAATAAACACACCATGAAGAATGAACTCTTCTCTGGTCTTTCACTCATCTCACTGATGCTAAATCTTAAAATAAAGAGAACGTTAATATAATCCACATAATTACATAATATTAGGTGATTTATGTGACTTCAGTATTTCCATATTTGTTTTATATACACATATAACATATAAAAGTTATAGTAGCCCATGTTACACATATTTTAATTAGATAGCTGTGCCTCAACTATAAAAATTAAACATAGAAATTTGGTACATTTAATCACCTAATAAATAGTTACCACTATAGACTCTATTCATTCACTTAGAACATACCATTTTTTCTTCATAGGTGGGATCTGGTTCTTGGATTTCTTTTTGTTTTCCAGGAGATGCATCATCAAATACTTCCTGGTAGGAGGGAAAAATTGTGGATTGTTCTTCAAAAACAGTCAACACACCATTATTAGACTGATTTCTGCCCAAAACACTTTTTTAAGTATTAGGTTGGTGCAAAAGTAACTGCTATTTCAAAGGTTAAAAATAATTGTAAAAACCGCAATTACTTTTGCACCAACCTAATAATATATTCCTATCCCAAACTTCCTACCTACTTAAACGGCCATCACCTAATCTGATAGAAAACCTTGTGAAATGAAATAACAAAATGACAGAACCAATTTAATCCAAATAAGTGAACTGCATGGCTATTGCCAAGGTTAAAACAAAGATTATTATCTATGTCATCCTAAAACAAAATTACTTTCAGTAAATCTGTTCCTTTTTCTAATCAATAAAAATTATGGAATCAAATTAAGTAATATAAAATGTGAAGAAAACATGTTCCCTTTTAATCATAAAATTGCAGTATCTACTGTGCTACAACACAAATGTATACCTGGAAAGTAGTATTATTAATCACCCTGAGTTCCATCTTCTGGGATGTTACAAAAAATTTATCACGTAGCCTAAGTTGAACACAGTCTGATACCTAAATTGTTAATAAATGTGCTATTCTTGCAAACTTATTCACCTGTACATTAAAAATGCCACAAACCACACACACACACACACACACCATCAATAACTTCTACTCTGCAAAGTTTCAATCACCCATTAAAAAAAAAAGTTGGTAAAAGTATAATTTTAATTAATGACATACAAATCTGTGAATGGTAATACATACTATATAATAAAGCTACCCATGATTAAAATGTTGGGGGGAGAGGCTGGTACAGTACTAGAATTAAAGGGTCAAATTATCTAAATTCAAGTCTAAGTTCATTGCTAAGAGCTTTAGGCACCCGTGTAACCTTAAAACTCATCACAAATCTCTGGTCTCCACAAGTAAAACAGACAAAGCTACCTACCTAGCCTACTTCACAAAATGTTAGTAGAATATCATGAGAGGTCAAGTACAACTTAGAAAAACACAAAATGTGCTTTCCAAAAGTAGTCATTCTTTCTTTCATAGTTGATAAAAAAAGAGAAAGATTTGGACCAGGACTTGAGTTCATACAATTATTGGCATATAGTCAGCCTAGTCTATTGGCATATAGTGTACTTCTCTACCAGTCTAGTCGGTAGTGAGGGATGAGGATGATGGAAGACAGACTTCATCACATTACCAAAAAGATCATAATAATCAACAAAAAAAGAAGATTGCTCGCTGACCTATCAGTACCAAGCAAAAAGGAAAAATTAACTGACTATATAGGAAAGCTAGCTAATATTTCTGGGAAGGTCAGCTTTGTCAGAAAAAATCATGAATGCATGATTTCACTTATTTTCTGATTTTGGAAAAAACCTACCTTAAATTCTACTTTCAAATAAGAAAATGGCATTAAAATATTTTTTTTCCAACTGCGAAACAGATTGCCAGATATATTACGCATGTATGCTCAAACCTAGTTTTTACCAGTAAACCTCAACGATTTCTGAATTCAGTTAAGAGACAAACAAAAATAACAGACTGAAGGTACATTTATTTTAAAGATCACCCCCCCAAATCACACTATTTAAAAAAAACAAAAAATCAAAACTAAAATTAGTAAAGAGATTGATAAAAGACAAAATTACTAATATTCCTATATTAAGGTAAAAAAAACTTATTAAGTCATTCTTCAATAAATGAAATTGCTAACCACCTTTTTTCTAAGAATATGACAGGACAAGATATGTTGGAAAAGTGTCAGTCTTAGAGCCTGATACAGGTTCTACCATAGGTTCTACTTAGCAGCAGCCTCAATTTCCTCATCTAGCAAATAAACATACCACTGACTTCATACGGTACTTGTTATCACGTCAATACTCATACTTAAACTTTCATTCAACTTTAATTTAAAAATAGCAAAATATTTAGTTTAGGTTTTAAATTACTCTGCTTTTGATATTTAAATAAGATCTCTAGGGAGACATTGGTTATTCCAAAATTTTAATGACAGACCCTTTCGAAAAGGGTGAAACTATGCGAAAACTAAAAGTGAAAACTATGAACATCATTTTGTAAAAGAACTGTGTGCATTTAGACACAATTTCAGTGTCACAGGTTTGCAAATCCCCTTAAGCCATGCATAGAGCAGGAATCCAAGTTAAACCTCCCTGGTAATCTAAAAGAACCATATAAAGCCTTAGAGGAAAAAAATAGGCAACGGTAGATAGGAATTTTAAACAAATCTCAAACCACTGAAAACTACGGAATATCACATGTTCTATTCCACTAAAACCTACCTCACCACTAAAAGTTCTTTCAAAAATATTACATGTTACTTCGCCCTCAATTAGACCTTTGGTGACCAAACAAAACTATTGCGCCAAATATTTCAATGGTAAACTACACTAACAATTCCTTACTGGGTTAATTCTGCATCAAGGCTCATTTGTAAAGCAGTATTACCTTCATTCTGTCTATCCAAGGATGGAAAAATCCCAGAAATCTTTGAGCTGCGACTATAAAATATCTCAAAACAGATCGAAGGCCAAGAATAAAATTTGGAAGAAGCAAGCAATCACTTTATTCCGACATCACAAAACCTTGGAACACACCCAAGAGACCCACCGGGCAGCTCCCCAATCTTTCCACCTCCCCAGTACTGTCACCATCCTCTGGCCAACCCGTCCAGAAGGCAGGCTGGGCGGCGAGCAGTACCGATTTTCAAAGAAAGGCCAAGGCCCCCAAAGAGGAACTGCGTTGGACTGAATGCCAACCAACCAACTGTCCCTGACTTACTAATTCATTCACCCACTCATCCATCCCCCTCCCTCAAAATCAGATGGGGGTCCAAGACAGCTGCTGCAGCCTTGGTCGCCTCCCTCCCCACGGAACAGTGCCTGGGAGGGGCCTCCACTCCCTTCACTGGAGCAGCTGCGCCCAGCTTATCCCCACTGCGCACTCGGCCATCCAGCTCTCGCCATTGTTTTCTGCCAAGAACAGACACCGCCCCCGCAAGGACCAGGATGAGGAAAAGGAGGCCCGAGTCCTAGGATGCGCTGCTTTTAAATCCCTTTCCCACCCCGCCCGTCTCTCTCTCACTCCTAAGGGGCATCTCCCTCGCCCGTCCCCGAAGTTGAGTAGAAACTAAAACCTTGCTTCAGAGATGGAAGAGGGAATTATGGGAGTCTAGAAGGGGAAAAAAACCACAACGGGTAGGTCGCTCTCGGCCTCAGTAATCGAGAACATCTGTTTAATAAGAGCATTCGAAGATTTGGCAAGATTCGCTAAAAAATGTTAAGTGCCAGAAACCCATAGTCAGTTTGGGCAGGTTAAGCACAGGACGCAAGGGAGCAGCATCACTGCAGGTCCAAAGGGCCTGAGGCGGATCTGGGGTAGAGAGGACTGAAGTACGGCCCTGCGTCTGCTCACTAAAATGCAGGCAAGTGAACTAGCTCCTTCTCCCCACTGCACGCTCTCCCTGTGCCCAAAGCCACCCTTACCTCCATCTCCGAGTCAGCGGGACCAGCGCCGACCTTTGAGGGAGCTGCCTGGGCCGCGATGCCCTCGGGGCCGCCTTTGTTGTTGCTGCTCCCGCTGCTGGCGGCCGAGACTGCGGGCTTGGAAGGCGCGCTCTCGGGAGGCGGGGGTGGCGGAGGTTCGGCCGCGGACATGATGTTCCGTCTGCGTCACCCGCTGCTGCCGGAGGCCGGGATCAGGAGGCCTAGGCCGGGGTGGCTACGTCTCAATGAACTGATGGAGGACCGAACCAATGCCTTCTGCACAGCGGCTCCGGGACGAGCCTGAACCGGGACCAGCAATCTCCCGGTCTCTTCGTCGTCCTCTTCCGCGGGGATCGGGTTCGACCGGCGCTTACCTCACGGCGGGAATCACGTTGACGAGAGTGGGCGGAGCCACCCGGGTCACTGAGGTCAGGAAAGGCGGGCTGATTAACAGGAGGGCGGAGGGTTGCGGGAAGGGGAAAAGAAAGCGAAAAAAAGACCGAGGCGAAGAAATAGCTTCGCGGTTCCGCCTTCCCCCGGTCAATATCATCTACTTCTCCAGCATCCAGGACAACTGCCTACGCCACCGACTTTCAACCCTCGCGAGATTGATAGTTGGCTAATAGACTGGGTTCCGAGTGTGCATGCGCATTCTCCTCTCCTCCCCTTGCCACGCCCCCTCCAGCCCCTATCGCGGCCTGTACAACGAGGAGTGGGCGGGGCCTCGACCGAGAGCTCAGAGACAGGTTTGTGCGTCGGCTCAGTGGCTTGACGCGAGCGCAGTCTTAGCGCGCGTCCGTAACGGCTCAGTGCCTGCGGCCGCGGTGTCTTCTTGGCCTGGCCTGGGTTGTGTCGCTCGCTGAAAACTTGCCCAGGTTTTGCACTACCTACTGAAACTTGGAGGACTGTGCTGGCTTTAACATTTTTAGTACCATGTTTTGTTACAGACGTGACGCCACAGCGTTGATGACGTTATCGTTATCCCAAGTGACGTCTCAGTTTTTTGTCTAAGGAGAAGTGCCCATTAGTGTGATTTATTTTCCTCTTAATTTTCACATTTTAGCTATAACAATTTCTGAATACCTTCTACTTCGATACAAAGTAGATATTACCTCTGAATTTATATGCGAAAAGTAAACAAATTGTGTGTATTCTACCATGTAAAGTGAGAAACATGAGTAATTAATAAATAAGGAAGCGAGGCCCTGGGTTGTGTCATTTCCTTAACCACCAAGTATTAAATGAAAACGTACATTCTCCAGGCGGCTGGTTTGCTCAGTGGTTACAGCGCAGTGCTCATAACACCCAGGTTGCCAGTTGGAAACCCACATGGGCCACTGAGCAGTGCCCTCCACAATGAGATGGAAAACAATGACTCCACAATAAGATGGAAAACAAAGGTTTAACTTGGAGCTGATGGGTCTTGGAAAAACACACTGTTCCCCAATATTCCCCAATAAAAAAGAAAAAAAAAGTACAGTCTCCTTAAGTGTGAAGAGATAATCAGTACTAATTATTTGCACAGTCTGAGGCTCTCTGAAACCCAGCTTTCTGTATCCAACTGCTATAGAATTTAAGTCCGTTGTATGCAATTTGGTTACAGAGCTGCATATTACAGTAAATCATCTGCCCTGCACAGGTATTTATTCATCTTTGTATCCCCTTGTCCAGTATTTTATCAGTGTTTATTGAAAAACAGGACACATTTTTGAGACTTAAGGTTTAAGCTAACTGGTTGTTTAAGTAGAATTTCAAACAGAAGGGATCTCCTTTGAATATATAGCTTACAAATTTTTAAAATAATTGAATGACAATTCTTTAATTGAAGTCTGGATAAATGTCTTCCAGCCCACTAGCAATGCTATTTCTGAGATTATAAGGAATATGAAAAGTTAAATACAGTGGTACCTCGGTTTTTTAACGTAATCCATTCCAGAAGACCGTTCGAGTTCTGAAACTTTGGGAATCAGCTGACAGGTAGGCCTCAGGATCTTGCATTCAGTGGAAGCCACATGACATGTTCGACTTCCAAGTCATCTTTGTAAACCAAAGCATTTTCTTCCGGGTTTATGGCGTTCATAAACCAAAATGTTCGTCAACGGAGACGTTCGAAAACCGAGGAACTACTGTACCTGCAATCATGTTCATAATAGTTTTCACACTGTAATTGCAAAAATCTAATAACAGTATGAATCCAACATTGAAAGTATGATTTTAAAACTATTGCACAACGGAGTGGCCAGATGGTTCAGTTGGTTAGAGTGTGAGCTCTCAACAACAAGGTTGCTGGTTCAATTCCTGCATGGGTGGTGGGCTGCATCCCCTACAACTAAAGACTGAAAACAGCAACTGGACTTGGAACTGAGCTGCACCCTCCTCAACTATACTGAAGGACAACGACTTGACTTGGAGCTGATAGGCCCTGAAAAAACACACTGTTCCTCAATATTCCCCAATTAAAAAAAATAAAAAAAACCCAAAAACTATTGTACACCCACAAAATGAATAATTATTAATGTAGAAGAATGTTCATTATATAATGTTTACTGAAAGAAGTTTAATAGTTCAAAAATATAGATAAAAGTTTGGGAGGATATTCATAAAAGTATTGGAAGTGATTGTTACTGATGTGTGATTTTTGCTTGTCTATATATATTTTTTCAAAGATAAATTTGTGTATCATGTTGAGAAAAATTATTTTTAATATTTAAAAAATGTACTTTCACCAAAAAAACATTGTGTGGAAGGGTAAAAAGGTAGTGTCTAGGGTGGTATCTGATGTATAGACATTTAATAAATAGTTGTTGAATAAATATTTAATATTCACATTGTTAAGTAGAAAGACTATAACACTTATTTCGTATTCAGAATATTTCTTCACTCTTTACAGTGGTAGGTCCTGGTTTAGAATCCCTAAAATTATACTGAAGTATATAAATGGAAGCTTCTTAAATATGACAGGTATTTAAGGGAAGCAATAAATAGCAAGAAAAGCAATAAATAAAATTGCTTGCAAAATGGCAATTGTCTTTTAACGTGTATATTTACACCATAGGTTTCTCATATGAAAGCTGTATAGGAATCTTAATGGGGAAAATTATACAGGAGACATACTTAGAACAAAGGAGGAAGCGGAGACAGTATGTTGGAATCCACTAATCTAACTAACATCAAGAACAGAGAAATAAATTTTGAGCATGATCTAAAAGCAGGAAGTGGAAAGAAGAGCTATAGAAAAGACAGGACGCCTGGAAACTGAGCTACAGGGACATTAGCTGAGTTAGGCAGATGTAGTACTTACAGGGTGGCCAAATCACAACGGCCTATTTTTCTTCAATGACTAATAGGCTAAAACTAACAAGTAGTTCTGGAATTGATAGCATAATATAGGATTAATGTGGTAAGAGAGTAGGCTGGGGAGCAGGGCAAACCTAGGTTCCAGTGCAGGCTCCAGAATTTAGTAGCTATGTGAATTCAGGTAAGTTATATAACTGATTTGAAATCGTCTCATCTTTTTATTATTACAGGCATACCTTGGAGATACTGTGGGTTCATGAACGCTCCAGATGACCACAATAAAGCAAATACCACAATAAAGTGAGTCACATTGGTTTCCCAGTGTATGTAAAAGTTATGTTTACACTATACTGTAGTCTATTTAAGTGTGCATTAAGTAGCATTATGTCTAAAAAAAAAATGTACATACCTTAAATTTTTTTTATTGCTAAAAAATGCTAACCATTATCTGAGCCTTTAGCAAGTCAGACATTTTTGCTGGTGGAAGGTCTTTACCTCAATGTTGATGGCTGCTGACTGATCAGAGAGTGGTGGTTGCTGAAGGTTGGTGTGGTTCTAGCAATTTCTCAAAATAAGAGAACAATGCAGTTTGCCTTATCAATTGACTCTTCCTTTCATGAACAATTTCTCTGTAGTATGTGATGCTGTTTGATAGCATTTTACCCAATTTTGAACTTCTCTTATAATTGGAGTCAATCCTCTAAAATCCTGCTGCTGCTTTATCAACTATGTTTATGTAATATTCACCATAACAAATATTAACAATGAAAAAGTTTGAGATATTGTGAGTTATACCAAAATGTGACACAGAGGCATGATGTAAGTAAATGCTGTTGGGAAAATGGCACCAATAGGCTTGCTTGACACTCAATTGTAAAAAAATGCAGTATCTGTAAAGTGTGATAAAGTGAATTGCAATAAAACAAGGTATACCTGTATATTATCCCAACTTTATATTGGGATAATATTCTTACAATGATGTCATAAGAATTACATGAGATTGTGCACGTAGGGTGTTTAATACGGTGCCTGACATAGACTGAGCTCTCGGTTCAAGTGTTAGATATTCTTATCCTGAAAAGTCATAAGCCTAAGTAAGGATCAGAGTCTCGTTGGAGGAAAGGGAACCTAGTGGTTTTTTAGTAAGGAGAAGGGTAAGGGGAATAAAGTCAAGAACACACTAGAAGGAATTAGTGCTATAAGTATGTTCCCAGAAATAGAATGCTAATGTGAAACCGTGTTAGTGTTTTATCTCAAATATACAAATATATATTGTCTATACCTAAAATTCCTACTTAGTGTGCTAGAACAGCATGTGCTATACTGAATAGAGTGGGGCAAAGAGATATTGCTGGAGGACAAAAGATGCCAAAGAGCCAGGACTATCTCAGCATTTTGGCCTTGAATGGTAACAGAAAGAAGTTAAGTTAATCGAGGACAAAGTAGGAATGCTGGGCCTTTCTTCCTGCATACTTATTTTATTTTGCAAAAGCCTAAGAATATGAAGTCTAATTACTACATTGCAACAATAAAACAGTATTGAGTTTGAATCTAAGAATGAGAATTTCCAACACTAGATACCAATGATCCCATCTTCTATGTATATTTTTCAGGATCCTCCTACATAGGTTATTTGCCATGCAAGGGGATTTCAATTAAAGAAAAAACATTATGCTCTTATAAATAAATAAGGTTTAAATACATTCCTGTCATAATTGATCACCAGCTCACATCAGTGGGTGAGTTTGCATCTGTTGAGTGTATATACATGTTTTTATATTGTCAATTAAAGTTGCCTTTTCCTTATTCTTTACAACTTAAAAAAGTTCAAGTTCTCTGTGCATTTCCCTTCTGCTTTTGAAAAATATTTTCTTCTTTTTTTGAATTGATTCTAGGTTAAGTACTCCTAGGAACCCAAATATTATGAACCAAAGTTAAATATTAACTACTACCACCCCTGAAATATTTTCAAAGGAATTAATGTTTGCCAAAGCTATGGTTAAGAAATTTGGTGGTGCCTTTGCTCAAATGATTGAAATTAAGAAGGTATAGAAAAGATACACCTCAAACATTATTCAAAAGAAAGCAGGAGTGGTTATATCATTATCACATAAAGTAGACTTCAGAGCGAAGAAAATTACAAAGAGAATCATTATATAATGATGAAAGTGTCATTCCACCAAGAAAATATAATTCAAAATGTGTATGCACCAAACAACAGAGCTGCGAAATATATGAAGCAAAAACTGACAGACTGAAATGAGAAATAACAAATCCACAATTATAGGTGAAAACTACAGCCTCTCTCAGTAATTGACAGAACTAGGCAGAAAATCAGCAAGGATATAGAGGAACTCCCCACCACCACCACCAACCAATAGATCCTAACTGGCGTTTATAGAACACTCCACAAAGCCATAGAAGGATACACATTCTTTTTAAGAATCCACCAAAAATATACCAATACGGACTATAAAACAAACCTCAACAAATTTAAAAGAATTGAAATTGTACAGTGGGTCTGTCCTTCAGCTACAGTGGAATCAAACTAGAAATTGATAGCCAAAAGCTGCAAAGAATGTCTCCAAATTAAATGACAAACTTCTAAATAATCCATGAGTCAAAGAGGAGGTTTCAAGACAAAAGTACATTGACCTCAATGAAAATACAGTATATTAAAATGTATGGAGCACAGTTAAAGCAGTGCTGAGAGTGCTTATACTAAGTGCTTACATTTATAAAGGGGTGGGGGAAGAGTCTCCAATCTAAGCGTCCATCTCAGAAACCTAGAAAAAGAACAAAATAAACCCAAAGTAACCAAAAGGAAGGAAATAATAAAGGTAAGAGCAGAGATCAATGAAATTGAAAACAGAAAAACATAGAAAAAAATAAAATGAAACAGAACTGGCTCTTTGAAAAGGTAAAATTGACAGAGTTCTGGGAAAACTGACAAAGAAAGAAAGAAAAGACACAAATCACCAATATTAGGAATAAAACAAGACCTATCACTACAGACCCTGAAAACATCAAAAGAATAAGGGACTACTATAAACAAAAATTTGACAAATGAAATAGACCGTTTCCTTGAAAAATACAAGCTAACATAATTCAGACGACATGAAGTAATTTGAATAGCACTATTAACTACTTAGGAAATTAAATTAATACCTTAAAAACTCCCAATGGAGAAGAGGATAAGATGGTGAGCCACGGGGGAGTGAGAGGGAGTCACCACTGAACGAGAAGGGGGGGCCAGGAGTCACCAGATTACAGCGACAAGAGAGGTGGTGTCTGAAGCTTCCAAATTGCTAGAGTTTAGGAAGCAGGAAGAACTTGTAGGAGAGGAAGGGGACTCCCTTCCTGCTCCTAGGGCCTGGGGTAGGACAGGAAATAATTCCTCTTGAAAGAGTTGAGGAAATGGTGTCTTCAGAGGAAGCCACATTCCATCAAGGCACATTGGGCATAAAGTCAAGATATAGTTTTTCAGAGAACCAGAGGAAAGGTTTGGGAAAGGAAAAGCGGTGGGAGACTGGCAGCTAATCGGATGATCATTTTGGGTTTGAAGAAATGAAAATGATTGATGGCAGGACTTCAGGTAAAGGTTGGGGTGACTGTGGATGTGAGATGCCCTTAGTGCAGTGGCTGCCAATGCGGTTGGAGTGATGTTGGCAACGGGCAAAGTGAAGTCCTGAGGACACTTCTTTTCTCCTATTGTAAGCCTTGGGGTTATCATTTCAGCTCAGAAGGCTTCCAACTTTGCATTTGTAAAAGGAATACAACTGAATGTTTGTAGCAGTGTTATTCATAATAACCAGAGTGGAAATGATCTAAATGTCCATCAACTGGCAAATTAAAATGTGGTGCATTCCTACAATTTAATATTATTCAACTATAAAAAGGAACGAAATGCTGATAAATGTTTACAACACAGGTGAACCTTGTACACATGAAGCCAAATAAAGAAGAAAGTCACAAAAGACCACACCGCGTATTGTATGATTCCATTTATATTAAATGTCTAGTGAAGGGAAATCTATAGAGACAGTAGTCGACTAGAGATTGCCTAGGGCTGGGAGTAGGGTTGGAGAAATGGGTGCAGAGTTTTTTTGGGGGGGTGATGAAAATATTCTAAAATACATTGTGATGATGGTTGCACAACATGCAATATACTAAAAACCATTGAGCTGTACACTTTAAGTGGGTAAATTGTATGGTATATGAAAAAATATATCAAGGGAAAAGCAAGATAATAACTCCTGTTTTAATCAAACAAAATATGGATGTAATAATTCTTTGGAGACCAAAAAAGCACCAAATATGTATGAGATCACTAAGACAAGTATGGGGACACCTTCTTTGAGGACTTAAAGAAAAGGGCTAATATTTGGGGGCTAGTCATAATCGAGTAATTGAAGGTGTGGTGACAGACTACATGACTTCAAGGAACTTTTACACTCGCAATTCCGTGAAAGAATACTCAAATTTATTCCACTTTTTGAGGACTTGCCTTGCAGATTCCGTTTATACACAAGAGGGCGCTGTCCACCAAATAAACTTGTTCATAGGTGCTGGAAATATGCAAATATAATCTCAGGAAAAAAGTATCCTCAAAAACAACTGAAATTTACAAGTACCACTAATATGTATATAAATTAATATATATGAATTTGCTTATGAATGCACGATATCTGGAAGGACAAACATGGATGTGTGAGAGGGATACTTTTTGCTATTTATGTTTTGATATTTTATGCTTTTTATGTTTTGATCTATGTGATTGCATTGTTTATTCAAATTATATTGAAAAAATACCTTGTAACGAAAATGATTTTGTGTTATTTAGACTAATATATAAATTTGATTAAAAGGATGTGGAGAATATATGCAAAATATAAAGAGACTATTTTTAAATGTTTTTTAAAATGGTCGTTAATTCATACTATTATCCGGGTGCAGTTGCCATTGCTAGTTGCAGGGGGCACAGCCCACCATCCCTTGCGGGACTGGAGGAGTTGAAGAACCGTCAACCTTGTGGTTGAGAGCCCACTGGCCCATGTGGGAATGGAAACTGGCAGCTTTTGGAGTTAGGAGCATGGAGCTCTAACCGCCTGAGCCACCGGGCCAGCCCCCTACTATTAGCTTTAAAAAAAACCACGTTCTTCTGATGAACTCAAGGATTTTCTGATGTATTATTTATTTTTACCATTCTGTTCTCTCTCTTACTCTCTCCTTCCTTCCCTCCCTCTGCCTCTCCTTCCTTCTTTTTCTTTCTTCTAGGTAAAGATCATTTAAATATTTCAGCATGCATCTATTATATTTGATTAAAGATATTCAACTACATTGCCATAATAATGTTAGTACACTTGAGAAAATTATGAATGATAATTCTTTAATGTAATTTATTATCTAGTCCATTTAAAAATTTCTATTTGTGCCTAAAATGTCTGATGTTACTCTTTTCCCCCATCAAGGTTTGCACATAGTATTGTGGTTGTGTCTCTAGTCTCTTTTGTTCTAGAGCACTTCCTCATTTTTTTTTTTAAATGATTGATTCTTTGTAGAGACCAGGCAAATGGTCTTATACGGAATGTTTTGTATTTTGTCTGATTGCTTCCTAGTGCTATCATTTAAATTGTTACTCTGTCCTCTGGAAGTTAGATTCAGGTTAAAAATGTTTGACAATAGTTTATTTTTAACATTTTTATTATGAAGCAAAACATATAGCCGTGCACGAGACCAAAATATGCAGCACAATGAATTATTACAAAAGAAACACGGCTATATAAATACTATTCAGGCCAGCACTCCAGAAATCCCCCATATACCCCTTCACATCTGTTTACCCCTCCCTCCCCATCCTACATGATCACTATTCTTCTTTTCATAGAAATTGATTTCTTTCTTTATAGTTTTACCACTTAAACATGCATTAAATGCTATAATTTTGTTTTCTTTGTTTTTGAACTTTATGAGTAAAACCATATATTAAGCATTCTTTTGTGTCTTGCTTCTTTTAGTCAACATTGCATTTGTGAGATCATTTGTGAGCAGGTGACTTAGCTGTAGTTCATCATTTACATAGATTAATTGTAAGAATATAACAATTTATCTTTCCCATTGTTAAGAGGCATCTGGGTTATTTGGCACGTTTGGTTTTTATAAATAATGCTACCATGAACATTCTTGCGTATGTCTCTTTGTACACATGAGCATGCCTGTCAGTGGGACCTATCTTAGGAATATAAACATGGAGCCATAGAGTATGCATGTGTGCACCTTCCGTAAAGATATGACAGTCTTTCAAAGTAGTTGTATCAGTTTGAACTCCCACTAGCACTGTATGAGAATAACTGTTGCTACACATCCTTGCCAACAAACATATGGTATTGGCGGTCTTTTTAATTTTAATCATTCTGGTGGATTTCCCCTAATATCACATTGTGGTTTTAATTTGCATTTCCTCATTACTAGGAAATTTGTTTTTGTGAAAACTGTGTTCATTTCTATCTTCCTCCTCCCCTTTCGGATTCCTGAATTTTTCTAATTGATCTGTAGGAGTTCTAAATATATCTAGGTTATAAAGCCTTTGTCAATTATATGTGTTGCAGATATAACCCACTGTGTATTTTGCCTTTGACTCTTAGTAGTGTCTATTGATGAACACATATTACTAATCTTGATGTAATTCTATCGACCATTTCTTTTTTGACGAATTCCTTTTTTTGTCCTTTTTAAGAAATCTTTTTACTCCAATCATGATAAAATTCTCCTAGATTAGCTTTGTTATTGTTTTGCCTTTCACAATGTCTACAGGTTACTGGGAATTGGTATTTGTTTATGATGTGAATTAGAAGTCAATGTTCTTTATATACAATTTGTCCACCACAATTTATTAAAACATATTACTTTACCACTGCTTTGCAAAGCTACCTTGTCATAAATCAAGTGTGCATATGTGTGTTGTTCTGTTTTTGTTCTCTCTTGAGTTCCATTGGTGTATTTTTCATTCCTTGTACCAAATATTACAGCGTTAATTGCTCTATCTTTATAATAAATCATGACTTTTGTATAGTACATGTTCCATTCTTGTTTTTCTCAAGCATGTTTGGTTATTCTTGGTCCTTTGGACTTCTACATATATTTAAGAATCAGTTTTTAGCGTTCATTAAAAAACAAATGAAAATCTCCTGAGATTTTAAATAACATTGCATTGAATTTAACAATTACTTTCGGGGAAACGCGGTATCTTTACTGCATTACTCAGTCCAGGCACATTGTATATTCCAATTTTTAGTATATGTGCTGCCGAAGCGAGCACAAGCACATTGTATATTCCTCCCTTTAAATATTGTTTTATTTAATGTTTCTTAACAATATTTTACAGCAGAGGTTTTGTACATCCTATCTTAAATATATTCCTAAGTATTTAATATTTTTGATGCTATCTCAATTTCCATCTTTTAAAAACATTTCATATTCAAATTGTTGTGGGTACATAAATCTACAATTAATTTTTGCATATTGACTGTCTCTAGCAATCTTTAACCTGTAAATTTGTTTGGATTTTCTATGCACATAATCATATCTGTGAGTAATTACAGTTTTATTATGTGCAAATATTATACTGGCTGGGTCCCTCAGTACAATAATGAATAGAAGTGGTAATACTGGACATACTAGTTTTGTTTTAGGTTTCAAAGAGAAAGTTGCAATATTTCACCACTAAGTGTCAGGTTTGCTGATAGACTTTTGAAATAGGTATTCTTTTTTTTGTGACAAATTTCACTTTTTACTTCATATTGTTGAGTTTTGTTTTTTGAATCATGCAAAGATGTTGACATTTATCACCAATGTTCTGCATCAGTTGAGATAATCATGTAATTATTTTTCTTTATTGATTTGGTGATTACCTTGCATTCCCACTTGTGTAAGATTGGCATTATGTATTTCTTAAGTGTTTGCTAGAATTCCTTGATTTTATCTGAGCTGTTTTCTTTGTGAAAAGGTGTTTAATTATAAAATTCATTTTATTTGATATTAGAACTATTCAAATTTTTTTCAGTTGTTTTTTTCTACCAATTTGTTCATTTTATGTAATTTTCAAATTTATTGGCTTAAGGTTGTCCATACCTTTTTTTTAATAATTTTAATCTCTGTAATATCTGTAATTCCTGCCATGTTAATCCTGTTAGTTACATGCAAACATAGAATTATACTATATTTAGTTGTATAGCCTGAATTTTTACATGCTTTTTAAAAAAGCATGACATCACATATTCTTTTACTGCAACACTTACAACGGTTTCATGTAGTGAAACCTAATTTTTCAAATAAAATCTTACAATTATCTTCCAGTGTAGAAAAAGTGGAGGTTCCCTAATTAAAGCAAGATGAAAGGGGTTTGGATCTCCCAAATACTTGGCTTCCCTTTTGTTTCAGAGGTCTCTCCTGTTGGAGAACCGCACTTAAAGATTATTGTTCTATATTATAAATGGCTACATACACATGTACATAAAATTTAAGCACCCTCCATTGTTGGATACGCTTCTAGCTCCTTGGTGATAAATTTTTGTACATATCTTTGATTAATGCTTTAGGATTAATTCCTTGAAATACAATTGCTGCGTTAAAGGTTAAGTAGTATCAAGACTTCAAGATTATATTGATCACGTGCTGTTAAAAACATCGTACAATGGAAGCTCCCAGTGGTGGCCTGATGGTGTTCTACTTCCCACACCAGTATCAGCATTGGATACTATCACTGAGTATTTTTAAATACTTGAAGGAATATTATGCAGCCTTTAAAGATGACAATTCAGATCCTTAACACCTGGGAGAATATTTGACAGAGGTCAGTGCAAAAAACAGAATACAACTGCATATTCAGTCAAGATAGGGAAGTAACAGTTTGCGGGCATTTTTCTTCTTTCTCCCCAAATTTTCTTTAATTACAGTTTTATGAGAGTAAGAAAATAAAATATTCCAGAATGCAAAAGGGTTGGCCTGTGTCAATTTTTATCAGACTTAAGCCACTCTAATAATTTTAAACACAAAGGAATTTAATATAAAGAATTATGAGTTTTACAATCTCTGATGGGTGTGAAGGGCCTTTAGAAATGATTCTCAGAACGCTGCCATAGACTGCCAGACACAGGAACAATCAGGAATCTGGGTTCAGGAAAGACACCAATGACTGAAGCCAGGATCACGGGCTCATAGCACCATGAGGGTGCAGAACATATAGCACCTCATGTCTTAACACTCAACTCTGCCTTTGGGATAGCTAGCCTGTAGGACGCTCCCTGTGAGCCTTCCGGTCATTCATGGCCTCATAATTCTGCTTCCACAATGAATCAGGAGTGGACCGTATGATCGCTCGAGTGCAGTAGTGATGACAGTGTGTGGCACTGAAGCTTCTGCCTGGCCTCTGGGATCACAAGCTTTGGGGGAAGCCGGCCACCATGCCAGGAGCATATTCAAACAGCTCTGTGAAGAAACCCACATGAAGAGGCACACGGGGCTCCTGCCCATTTGCCTGCCACGGGCTGAACTGAAGTGGAAACAGATCCTGCAGCCCCTAAGATGAGTAGTATCAGCTGATTTGACTGTCCTTTCATTCGAATTCTGAGCCAGAGGCTGCCCTGCCAAGACACTCCTACATTTCCGACCATGGAAACTATGAGTATACATGACTTCTTTTTCTTTAAGCCATTACATTTTGGTTTGTTATATAATGTTAGACAGTATTTATAACTGTCTACCCAATATACAGCGCTCCATATTCTGCCTCGTTTCTCCTGTTTTATACTTTTCCGTACAACTAATAGCAAACTAATAAATAATTCATGTTATTTTTCCTTTTTCCTTCTTGCCAATCCTCTGAAGTTCAGCTCAGTCTCCACCTCTATGAAGCTTTTCTTAACTACAGTACTTTGACACTCTTTCCTTCAGTACCTCCTCATTGGTACCTCAGAAGTGATTATTTATTGTCCCATATTGTTTGTTATTATTTCACATACTAATTTGTAAAGATGTAGGTTTCTTCATTGTTTCCCATAGCACCTAGGATATTGTCACACATGTAGCAGCTACTCTAGTTAAATGAGTTAATTTTAAATAGACCATCATCCACTAGACTAAAAACCTGAGAAAACAGTACTCTCTTCTTAGTCTGAATTCCAGAATTATTGCTTTGTCTAAGGATTGGAATAAACAACCTCCAGACTCATTGTTTTTACAGAGTTGATTAAAAAATACTTTTAGAGGTACCGTGTTTACCCGAAAATAAGATCTAGCCAGACAATCAGCTCTAATGTGACTTCTGGAGCAAAAATTAATATAAGACTCGGTCTTATTTTCTATAAGACTGGGTCTTTATAATAATATAATACTATACTATACTATAATACCAGGTCTTATATTAATTTTTGCTCCAAAGGACGCATTAGAGCTGATTGTCCGGCTAGGTCTTATTTTCTGGGAAACACGGTATACAGGATATGTGTTTTACACACAAAGGAGAAATTTAAAGCAGGGATAATTAGATAACACAACCCCAGGGACAGCTAATGAAATTCTGTTCTTAATAGGATATTGTGCCCTATCTAGCAAGAATCCAATAATCTTTCTGTTCCTCTTTAGCATATCGTTTCCTTCATCGGAGAGGCCAATTTAATGGTTCCTGAAAGACAAAAAAGGTATGGCCACCAGAAGTGGAAACATGTTTCATTGTTTGTATATGGCTTCAGAGATTCATCAACACTTTTAGGAGAGAAAAAATTTTTGGCATAGAGACTGCCAATGTATTTCAAATTAAACCTCAAAACCATTGCTTCATATATGTGTAAGAGGCACTCGGATTAATGAATTAATACTTGTATCAGTCAGCATTCTCCAGAGAAACAGACCAATAGGATTGATTCATCCATCTATCCATCCATCCATTGGCGAGATTTACTTTAAGGAACTGCCTCACACAATTGTGGGGGCTGGTAAATTTGAAATTTGTAGGGCAGGCCAGCAGGCTGGAAATTCAGGCAGGATTCTACATTACATTCTTGAGGCAGAATTCTTTTCTTCTGTGAGAAACCTCAGTTTTTGCTCTTAAGGCCTTCAACCTTGGTTGGAAGATGCCTATCCACATTATAGGGTGATCTGCCTCACTTAAAGTCAACTAATAATTGTAAATGGTAGTCACATCTACAGAATACCGTCACCGTAACATGTAGACCAGTGTCTGAACACACACACGGGCACTGTCACACAAGCATGACGGCCTAGCCAAGTTGACACCTCATCTATCACAATACCATCTTTGAGAAAGTAGCTTATTTTGAGGGATGATTTTATTTCTTTTCTGTACCACTATACATCCCACACATTGAGTACTCAAAATATTTTGGGTATCATTTATGACAAAATCAGAGCGACATTATGCTGAGAGCTAATCATCAACATAACCACTAGTAACAGTAATAAAATCCTGTCTAATTATAAACTTCATTCTATAGGTGTTCGTTTCTTTTATTAAGAAAATAATTTTCTGTAACCTTAAAACGGAATCTAAGGAACGTTACCCATCAGAAAAATTACTATAGTAAGACGCCTCCCATCACTGACTCAGCTTTTAAATATGCAAAAAAACATTCACAAAATTGCCAAGTTATTCTCCATAAAACTAACAAAGCTATAATTCAAAAAGTGTTTCTCTATCAGAGAAAGAAGATTCTTTTCCCAAAGAAGTTATATGTAAGTATCTAAAAGATTCATTATTTACAAGATGACAGAAAGACAGAGGATCTCAAAGATAACCTCCCCCTCCCCAAACTTCTCAAGTATGATTTAATGCAAGTCAGAGTTTCAAAGCACTGGGCTGAGTAGGCCAAAGGACTGACTGAGAGTAATTCTTGGGTTTTATGAAGTGCTGGAGATGTTTGAAAACTCTCATGGAAGTGAAAAAGCCCAGCCACCTACCATTTTCCAAGTCATGATTTATGTATAAAACTTATCTTCTGATGGTAAAGCTTGCACGCAGACCCTTATTTATTGGCCTTTTACTCAACAAAGGCTGGTAGCACTGCCTAGATAGAGGAAAAACAAGGGCATATGGGTGTGGCAACAGTTTCAGGAGCTTTTCCTATTTAGTTAGAGCGTGACTACTGTATTTTAGCATGATTTAGTGTGATCTTTGCTGCAGAAAATAAGTGACCCTATAGGATTGGAAAGTATAGTTAATGGCAGAGTTGGATTTTTGATTTAGAAAGACTCTAAGACAGGGTTGAAAATACATATGTCCTAAATGATTCACAATTTCAGTATCCAAATTGACTACTTAGGTCTTGAAACCAAATTGTTTGAAAAGTTTATTTGGTAGCAGAAAATATCTATATTTGGATCTTTACAAAAGATGTGCAAGAGGGGAGAAATAAAATTTACACGTTAAGATTTTCCTGAAAATTTGGGATGATTATCAACTATTGATTTAGGTTACAAGAACTCATGTAAAGCCATGTGTTTTTATGTCAAGGAAGCAGAAGCTAAATAGTTTGTTGAAACTCAAAATAGATATTATATTAAACCTAAAGAAAGACAAGTCTATGGAAGAAAAAACAAACTAAATTATTTCAAGCTGCACTATATATTTAGTCAGACTAAAATCAATTATTTCCACAACCTGACAATTGATTTTTCATTATATCAAGTCCATGATGTCTATAATATTCATTTATACCACGGCTTTTCATCTCATAGTTTTCAGTATTATAATTTTATACCGATTTACAAATATCAGACGTTATGAACAATCACTCTTATCCTGGGATATGTCTTTCTCTGTGTATCCACTTGATTTGGTCATATGTACAATCCCTGTCACGGACCTGCTACTTATCTGACAATGGAGGACAAACAAGGCCGACCAGAATGACCCAAAGAGAGGAATAGGAAGAATGGGCCTGCTTCATTGTTTCTAAAATTCTAAAGACTTTGCATTGACTCAAAATACCAATACTTTTAATGGTCCAAATAAAGAGGCACTCTTAGTGTTTGGGATAACAAAATATAAAAAACACAGATTTCACTAAAGGGGGAAAATAGACAACTTCCCACTAGTAGAAAAAGAAACATACTGGGGTTCAATTCCAGTTTAAATTCATTTATGAAGATTGTGACCCTCATTAATTAAAGAGTACAGAAGAAATTATTACTTAAGACCTTAATGTATAAGTATAGAAGTTTCCTATATCAAATTAAATTTAGTCTTTGACCAAATATAATTACACACACACACACACACACACACACACACACACACACACACACAAACTCATAATACCTTTATCGAATTCTCTAAAACACTCACAGTAGCTTATATAGTACTGATAGAAATAAAGATGGAAATGTACATACTTGAGTGCAGATAAAACTATCATTTATAGCTTACTAAGTGATACCCTCTGTGGGTTAAATAGCTTATATTATTCAAGTTTGAATTTTCATTTTTGAAAACAGAACTGTGCTTTGGTATTCAAACCTTCATAAAATTTTAGTTTTCCAAAATAAGGACTAAAAATAGAGAACATCAAACAAGTGGGAGAAAAAGACTTCTGATGTATAACATAACTGTTACATCGATACCCAGTGGTTTTCAACCCAGGCCTGGCCAAAACTCAGCTTCTTGGAGGTCATTAGGGGTATTAAAAGGGTTTGGTTCAAATTTTGTTATAAGTACATATTTAAAAAAAACTTAATAAAAATGCACATTCTAATTTGTTATATGCCTCAGTTTTACCATACTGGAGACTGCTTATGTATTGACTTCCACAACCAGGATGTTATTTTTGTATAAACCTTGGAATACAACTTTGGCTATCTCTAATTAGTAAAAAGCTCCTGAGATGTGTGTTTAAAATCTGTTATTGTATGCACTTACTTATGTTTGTGTGAATCAAAATCTTCTTAATAATATACAAATGAAACAAGGTATAAAAATAAATTGGCTGCTGAAGTTTTTCACCAACTATCAACAACCCCAATTTTATATTTGTGTTATTCAGAGATTTTATTCTTAGTAATGGACTAAAATAAATAAATATAAATGTGAACTGAAAATACATTTATACTGATAAAATGAACTTTTCAGGCTTTATGTATTGGAGTTACACAAAATTTTACTTAAAAAAGATCCTAGTGCTAAAAAATGTTTGGAAAATACTGGTCTATAAAAAACTGTCTTTTATTTTAATTTGTTAATACAACGTTAAAGGTGATTTCATTGTGTGAAACAAGCTACTTAGTATTAGGTTGGTGCAAAAACAATTGCAGTTTTTGCCTTTATTTTTAACCTTTTAAGCCGCAATTACTTTTGCACCTAATACATTTCAATTCTCAAATTACTTTGTACAATGGGAACATTTCTACAAATTAGAGTGTTGCGGAACTTAAAAAATGGTGAGTAACTTGTAGTAAAGGAGAAATTACACTTAAAGTTTCACTCTTCTGATAGGCAGCTTTAAACAAGATTTCCATTTTTGAATTAATAAAATATTCAGTGTTGTGTTCTAAATCTCAGAATATGTTTATCCTCCACATAACACAATTTAACATTGTCACACATCAACTGTGTTGTGTGTTTTAAATGTTTAGGCACAGTTCAATGATTTTAGGTTTTATTTTGTGGTTTCGTTATAAAACAGCTTGCACACGCCAAACTCAAACAATCTTTTTTATTTAAAAATTCACCTCAAAATTCACGTCTGGGTTTTAGTTTTTGTTTAAAAAGAAGCAAACATTTAAAAGCATCAACTGTTACTAATCTACAATTTGTCTTGTTATGAACATTTTTAGTTTGTGAACTGGGGAAATATACCCATTACATTGATTAGGCACAGTACTGTAGCCAGGAGGCCAGAAATCGGCACATCTGTGTAACTCAGGCAACAGAGGTCTGAATAGAAGGAGTTATGCCTAGCTATGGGCATTCCTATCTCTATGCCCCCCTCCAAAAACTGTTAGTAGGTCTCAATTCAATACATAGGAGATTGCATGTCACTTAGTCAAAAACAAACAAACAAACAAACAAACAATATCTGTTTTCTAAATTACGTCGCAAAGCCAAGACAGATCAATATAATTGTAGCCTCAGTATAATTTGTGGTCTTGATATCCGTGTCACAGGACCATGTTATAAGTGAAGCAGAATGATACGATTCCTCTGGTGGTTTCAGAAATCTGGTTGGAAGAGGTCCATGACTATAAGATTTCACATTATATCAAGGCTCCAATATTTCTTGAATTGGGGCAGTGAGTATAAATCACAGTACAAAATCCTTAATTCTTTTACTGGAAAAGCCAACAGGTGCTACATGTGAGAATCCCTTATAGAACATCTATGTTTTTTTTTTAAAAAAATGCAGATATAAAATATTAATTGCATAGGGATTTAAATATAAGGCCAAGAAGAATATTAAGTAAAGTCTAAAAAAATCATAGAAAGGGCACTCTGGTGTCAAAGGACAGAATCGTTCTTAGAGCAATAAATCTGAATTACAGTCTAATGAAAAATCACAGTATGTTGCTATAACTAACAGTGAATGTCAACTGTTTCATTAATTCCATATTGGAAACCAAATATTAGGACTAGCAAGAACACAACTAAAGCTCAGTCTAAACCTGATCAGTGTATTAGCACATCAGTGCCTGGTACGTACCTGATTAGTTATATAAACTACGTTTTACAAACAATGTAAAGTGTAATACATGTTAACAAGTGTGAGAGCACATCATCACCTCACGCCATCCGTGATTCGCAGGCTTACTTGATAGTATAATTATTCAGTTTTTCCAAGGTGCAAGATCCTACCCTGCAGAATCTTCACTCAATGAACCAAGAACACTGTAATTAACAAAATATAATAAAGTTCCACCATTGAGAACTCACCGTACACGAGCCAGAGAACTATGTCCTAATACCTAGTACATATATTATCCTTAGCATCCTGGAAGGCAATGAATGATTGATTCCAACTATACTCTGTAGTTTTAAATGATTACCACCTAAAGTTTCACATCGAAAGGTAAATTGTGAATCTACTTTTCATCTTAACATTAGACTGCAGTTTAAAGAGTAATTTCCAAATCTAAAAGTAGCTTAGTTAACTTAGTATTGTTATATAGAGTAGTGTGAGGAGAAACAAGAACTCCCAAAGGAATTGTGTTAAGGTACATCTGGGAATACCCCAATGTTTTAAATGAAAAAGTGCATAAATACAGTAATACTACAAGTGTGTTAACTACAGAACCAATGTTTCTCTGGGAGCTAAACAATAGTATTTTCCCACATTATTTACACATATGAATTGTTCAGATACCACAAAGCACCGTTGACAGTCTAAATTGCTTGACTATGTCTGAAAGGTCCTTTGACTTCAACTCTACTCATTTGAGGATCTATCTAGAGTAGAAGTGTCAAGTCATCTTCAGTCAAACAGGACTTATCTTTACAATTCAGTTCTTTTTTGTTCAGACACAGCAGAGAGTTATTTTCATTTCACACTCTTGGTTGGTGTTTCGGATTCTGTGGACTGTCTCCCATCTGTCCAGGCTTCTCGGGTACTCTTTAGAGCCAGGGTCTTCTGTTGGTCAACCACAACATAATCCACTCTCTCATCTGCTACACTGCTTCCTGAGCCACTGCTCTTTTGCTGAAAATAAGCAAATAAAAAAACCGCCCATAAAGTTCCACATATAAAGGAATACTTCTGAGTGAAATTCAGTCTTAAAACACAGACACATTCGCACTATGAATAACTCTTGAAATTCCTTTGGGTCACAAAAAAATAATATTACCTCAATTTAACAATGTCGTCTCTCTCCTAACTGCACACTGTTTTTCCTTAAATGTAAAATTATTACATATCAGAGTTCAAACTAATGCTCCCCATCACAGAGGAAATTATTACAAAGTAGTGAGAGCGGACACCTGGTTCATCTTAAGATACACAACTTGCTTCTCACTTTAGCCTTTAGCTTAAATTAAGCTTAACCTTTTCAAGTCCTGAGAACACGTATCAGTGCTTACTTTCAGAGTTAAGAAATGTTTCTTGAAAAATACTATTTCAATAATGGCAACTCACATAGGCTGATGGCCCCTCTTACTCCTGAACTACCACTAGATACTAGCTAACTTAAAACAAATATAATTATTAATGCATTGCTGGGCTCACTAAAAAGTAGGGGAAATCCCCAAGGGGAGGGAACCAGAGGGAGCAGAGAGCTGCTAAATGGTCAAGGCAGTGCTGTGTTTAACGTGAATGTCAATCTCAGCAACGCACTCAGGAGGCCCCAGTGGGAGGACATGCTAGGGGCCCTGGAAGGGAACTGAGGTGGTTCTCGGGTAGTAGCATCACCTGCTTTCTAGCAGAAGCAAATGCAAATGCTGTCTGAAGAAAATGTAGGTCTGCAAGATTCCCATAGATAGCCTCAGCAAAATGAATTCTCAATAAAAGTGCATAAACCACACAAGAAAGCAAGCCATCAAGAGTGTGAGTTAGCAAAACAATAAGCACAGATTCAGACCTCTAAGGACTTCAGATATTGAAATCATTACATAAACTGTATAAAATATATATGTAAAAATATATGTATATGTTTAAAGGAATTAAAAATAAAACTAAAAGGAACAAAATAAGGAATAAGAAGCTATTCAAATCAGCTAAGCATATTTGAAAAAACCAAACAAACAAAAAAACCCCAGGCAGAAATTCATTTTAGAAATAAAAAATAATGAAATTAAAAATTATACAAATGGGTTAAACAGAAGAGTTGAGAATTAGTGAACTTGGTGATAGAGATAAAGAAATTATCCAAGTAAGCACAAAGAGACAGTAAGAGAAAACATGAAAGACTGGTAAGAGGTACGAAAAATAGAATGAGAAATTCTAACTAATGTTTAATCAGAAACCTCAAAGGAGAGAATAAAAAGAATACTGGAAAAGTAATATTTAGAGAGATAATGACATTTTTCCAGAATTGATAAAAAATTCGAATCCAGAAATAAAAATAGTACAACTTCCACCAAGCAAGATTAAAAAAAAGGAAATCTATAGATATCTAGACACATTGTAGTAAACCTGCAGAATACCAAAGATACAGAAAAGATGATACCACCAGCCAGACAGAAAAGCCACATTACCTACAAAGGAATTGTAATTAGATTGACAGCATACTTTTCAACAGGAACAATGGAAGCCAGATAGCGAGTAGTATCATCTAAGTGTTGAGAGAAACTTACTGTCAATCAAGAATTATGAACTCAAACTCTTCTTTCAAGAATGATGGTAAAATAAAGACATTTCAGTTAAACAAAATTCTAAGAATTTACCACTAACATACCTCCACCAAGGAACTTCTAAAGGATATATTTCAGGAGGAAGAAAAATGCTTAGAGAAAGAAGGTTTAAGATACAAAAAGGAATAATAATAAAAAAATTGGCAATCATGCAGGGAAGTGTAAATAAATATTGCCTATATAATAAGAATACTACTGCTAATAATGTCTAATTTGTGGATTTAACTAGAGGAAAGAAACTAAAATTTTGGACAAAAATAGCACAAAAGACAGAAGGGGAGTAATTTGAGCTAACATTGGAAAACAGTAAAGATGATAATTAACTTTAGAATTTGTTAAGTAAGCATTGCAATGTAACCACTAAAACAGCACGAAGTATATGACTTCGAAAGCATTAGAAAGGAAAAAAATTAATTTCTTAGTCTCCATAACTTTGTTACTTGTGATTTATGAAATAGCATCAGGCAACAGACTTTAATGAACTTAAACAGACTAATAAAATTCCCCCCAAAGAGATATGATTCTTCAGGGTTAAAACGTGATCTAATTGTATTTATTGAATGAGGTTTCACTTACCTTACGTGGTGGTGTGGATTTCCCAGAATCTAAATCTAGATCGAGGTATTCCACTTGTTTGTCTCCTTTGGGCTTGATCATAGGGCTGCTTCCTCCATCAAGACTGTTACTGCCAAAAAGATTCTGAAAGTATAATACAACAAAATCAACTGCCAAATTATTCACGAGACACATTGCTTATCTCACTTGCCATCTACTAACGCCTAAATATTTATTTAAAGAGGACATAGCTTGAAGAAATGTCTGCTCAGAAAATTAAATAACCTTTTAGGATTAGGGGAAAATAAGTAATGTTTAAAAAATTGATTAAAACTGCATTTAGAGCAAACTAAAAGTAGTTTCAAACGTCAAACTAAGTTCAAACTAAGTTCAGACGTTCAAACTAAGACTGGGACATCAGCTCCAGTTAGTTGTGATAGCTCGACTTGAACATTATTAAAACGATATCTGTCCTCAATGACATTTTTTAACTACACGATCCTTATACTCCATGCTTTCAAATTAAATTTTCAAAAAAACTTTTATATTTTATTTAAAGACTCTCCCACTGAAATTAGTTGAGAATAAGTATGCTAGCCAAAGGCCATGAATGACGACTCGATTGACAAATCTATTTTGTTTCAAACATCTGGAATTTTTACCACCACTTAATTTCCTGTCTTCCCTTCTGTCCTAATAGGAATTGTACAATGGAAGGACTACTCTCTAAAAAAAGGGTAAAGGAAAAAGGAAGACAGTGAACAGCAATTTTTGTTCAGGTTAAACATAGTAAGCTGTGATTCAGGGAAAAGACAATTGCTAGAAAAACAGAGTTTATTTATTCCCTCATATGTAAGCAGGGCTGCTGATAGCCCGGTTTTTTGTGAATTAGAAAAAAGGTGCTCCTTCCTCTGGGGTGACACAGCTCTGTGCAGGGCCCACCGGCTGTTGAGCGGGACATGGTCTGGATTACAAGTACTCACAAATACAGGATGTGTGCAGTCTACTGTACATACATACCACATACTGTATGCAATATGTTTATGCAGTAAACAACCTGCATGACTGAATGTGATGGCCTTATTTGTAGGAACAGATTTTTAAACCCAATGTATCAACTACTGCTAATAAAACATTAAAAACTATTGACAATAACATGTAGGGCACAAAAAATGTAAGCAAGTTTTGGTGTTTAATTAATACAAATAGTCATTCCCCTGCTGCCTTTTTTTCTAATTCATGGAAAGACTGATTTTTTTCTCTGAATGACTCCAAATTTCATTCTCATATAAAAAATCAAGCAGGAGTATATGTGTGTGAAAATATTTTGTATTCAAATGTGACCAATGCAAGAACCCATACCCAGAATTTCCCTAACTGGAAACACCTCGAATTGTTCACAGTATTGCAAGGCTATGAAAAGAATCCATGAGTTCATATGATATATACATTTAATCTCAATAAGTTGTTCCTAAAGAGAATTTCTCAGAATTGCTAGTTAAACCATTTTCTGTCTAATTATTGCTAGAATTGGAAATTTTTCATCTTTAAGTACTGGTAAAATTTTTGTCCCTACATGGAAGTCTATTTGCTTTTGATCTAATTGCCACTGGGAACAGCCTGTCTCAGTGTTCTAGCCTTTCACCCAGTACTTTCCCAAAACAGTTTAGAAAAACTGTAAGATTCTAGGAGTTACTATGAATGTTCTGCAAATTAAAAAATAAAATGAAATAAAATAAAAGCAACAGTAGTGACTGTCCTAAAATTCTTTAAAAATCATGTAAAATTATCGAACATATTTTTTGTTGCTATTATATAACAATATTTGTCTTTCGTAATGGACCATCACTCGCATTTCCAGGAGTCGCATTAAGGGTTCACTTCATGAATGCTTGAGTTCAGATCTTTGTATAAATGAACAGGAAGTGTTCAGTATAAGGTATTTTCTTGGATTGCTTCAAAAATCAAATATCTCTTAAAAGAAATAAAACTGGAAAATTTTATCACGTGTAACTAATTTATACCTACTTTATAGATATTGATATTACACTTTGACCCTTTATTAGACTTGTAGACTTTAAGATGCTATTTTTACAAAGCACTTAAAAAAGTTTTCTTTTATCCTTTTCCCTTAAGTATATAAAGAAAGATGTAAGGGTAAAATTTATAGAGTGGAAGAGAGAGAAAAGATAAAGACTTTACATACGGAGTCTTCACTGGACAGGTTTGGGTTCATGGGGACATAATTCTCTTCACTGTCGTGAGAGTCACTGCTTGATGTTGTGCTGTGCACGGAGTCCGGTCGGGGTGACATGGGGAACCTAGAGGAGCTAATGACAGAAATGATCGTTCCAAACATAAACCTTGACAAATTCTTCTAAATTCACTTCCAAAATAAAAATGAGAGTTTACATTCTTACAGGAATAGTCACATAAGTTTACAATCACTTATTATACATATTTACTCTAATACAATTTATTGTACACATTCAAATGCACAACCAGTATTTATAGCTATATTGCAAAAGTATATTTTGGGGCATCAAATTGCCTGTATAGAACAAGAAAACAGTATTGCTAGTGATTTGAGGGTTAAGTAGAAAGTCACAGATAGATATAAAAAGAAAGATTTGAGAATTCCTATTAAAAAAATTAGCTGTATCTATACATGAAGCATATTCCACATGAAGCATATTATACATATTCCACACAGGTTTGTAACTTCATATATTAATTTCCCTATACACATTTAAATAAATCCTGATTAAATAAGTACCATGTTTTCCAGATCAGTTCTTAGAAATTTCTAGCCTCATGAGCCCTTTACACTTTTAAAAATTATTAGGAACCCCAAGGAACTTTTGTTTACATGGGTTTATCTATTGATATTTGCCATATTACGAATAGTAGAAAAATATTTTAAACATAGGAGCACACAAATACATTGTATTATCTGTCTCAATGTATCATCAAATATCATGTAGACTCTGAAAAATTCCAGTGTACATTCATGAGAGAAGAAGAGTGGAAAAAGCAAATGGCATTAGTATCTTCATGAAAACAGTTTTGACTTCACGGAACCCCCAACACTGGGGCTCCCCACACCATCCTTTGGGAACCACTGTGATAAATATTTTCCATTATAATGAACAATCAAGCCACATAGTTGAAACAAAGACTTACTCTCGAGCAAAGCTCCTAGTGATGGGAGATCTAACTGGGGCTTGTAGTTCTTCCCATTCTGGTAAAGGTTTTATTTCTAAAGGTGCTGGTTTGGCTGAAATAAAAGAGAGAAAAACAGATTTTGTCATACAGAAATTTGGAAAGCAAAACAAGGTCCTCTCTCCATATCTCTATTGATAAGTTGTAGCCCAAATATACCTAAGACCAGCTCGTTGCACAGAGGAAACGAGGTTCATGGATGTGATGTGATTTGCCCAAGGTTACACAGCTAAAAAATTAGTGGCACAAGCTGAATCAGATGTTTCATGATTGCTGACTCAAAGCCTTAAAGCTCTATTACAATATGTTGCTTGCTAATTTAAGTAAATATTTTATGACTATAAACTAAGTGAGAATAAAAAAGAGTGATGTGGCCCGATTCTTTTACAGTTACTTGATGTATATACTCTTTATTATTTCCTTATTTCATTTTTTACTAATTTTATCTTCAAATACGCAGGTTTAATCTTCTACATGAAAAATGTTCTGATTCTTTAATATTGAAATATCAGTTATATAACTATACATATAAAATAATATATAGAAAGTATTAAATACAAAACTTTACTAAAACCAAAAACCAAAACAAGAATTAATGGTTAAGTCTTCTAAAGTAATTCATGCCCAATCTGGAAACAAATAAAACAGAGCAATAATTATATCTTTCGACTCAAACTCAGATGTGAGAAAAGGCCAGAATTAAACAATTATCTCAAAGTTTCAGCCTAATTTAACCAACAATATCCTTTTCCAAATTAAATTAAAATAAATACTAATAAGAATATTAGTATTTATTTACAGGTGGTCTTTGCTTATCTACCTCATTATTGCGGTAGACAATTACTATGCTAGTACATACCACAAAGCTCTCAGCCCTTTCCTTAACTGAAACATTTTTTCAGAAATTAATGAAAATGAGCAAAGAACTAACTATTCTTTAATATTAATTATATTTTACGAGACTATTTAAACATATAGGTGAATGTTTTAGTTACATTTCATTCTGCCATTCTAAAATTACTTTTTCATTTTTCTAGGTTTCCTTCTTCTAGACTTTGTCCATTGTGTGTACTTTTAATGAATTATGTTGCAATTACCATTGAACTATACAATAGGTGGTCATTTTAAAGGACTATGCAGATTCACTGGGGCTTATTAACGAAGTATTTTTGTCAACTCAAATACAAAACACTCTATGTGAGTTTCTGAAGATTAAAGTTCATGTTAAAGTAATTTTGCTCATCTATACACTTAAAATGGGCATGTACAGAATATTGTGCTGACTGGTAGGATTTCTTTAACTCTTATGTTTCCCTGTTTTGAAACACAACGGCTAATAGCAGTTTGGCTGTCAAATTCTAAGTCATGGCATAAAATAATTAATCTATGGAAATGAGTCCGCATTTTCCCACGACATAACACATACATTATACTATATAAAAATAGGAGACAACTAGAATTCACAAGCAGCTCACAAGCTTAAAGAAAACAATGCATTGATGTCTCAAGGGTTAAAGGGAATAAAGCAGAAATGCAGAAGAACACCATATATCACATATCAAATATTTAACATGCTGTTGTTAATGGTATAGCAAGTAGACTTATTGTATAGTATGGGAAGCATTCACTTTAGAAATAACATGCTGGGAAGCTTTTTTTTTTTTACAATAGCAGTAGTACTTAAGGCTCTTCTTTATTTTTTAAAAAAAGCATCACAAAATAAATTCCCAAAGTCCCATCCAGCATGCGATGCTAAAGTACATACCCTTTCTTCTTGTAGCAAAGTCACCTATGGTTTGTGAATCAGTTCGCTCTAAACCATGGGGTTTGGGTCTTAAAATTTTGGGACTTTGACCTAATTGGTAAAAAGAAGACTCTCTTAATATAATGTTATTTTTTAATGGAATAATGGATTATGTAAAAAAAAAGAAAAAGAAAAAAAAAGGCAACAGAATCCTGAGCAGAAATGTTACATCTCAAAAGCATAAACAGTTTCTTTGTGGAAACTATTTGAATCTTGCTATGTATCATACATGCTCAGTACATTGGACAGGAGGAAGCTGCATGCAACAGTATAATAAGCAAAGTGTTATAAAAAACGGTAGGGTGTTAGTGGGATAACCGGCCTTGTTAGTTCTTATCTTTACTTGGAGGACGGAGGAAAAACACGTACCATGTTAGTTGTTCTTCTAACATGCCTTAGAAAACTGGGTCAAATAAAAAAATTTTTAATCCCTCATTCAGATCTCAAGTACATCTTTTCTTTGAAGTCTGGTGTCTCATAAGAAAGTACCAAGGCCCACCTCCTTCCTTAATATTACTTTCTTACTTTGGTGGAGGTATTGTAACAACCTTAATCTGACTGTTCCTTCACTTTCTGACCAAAACACTTCTAGAGAAGAAGGTGGATGCTACAGTGTTCACTCATCCAAGAGCAAACCCAAGACCCACATTTGTTTCCCCTGGATACTCAGGGCTGTCCGGTGACATCATTTTGCAAGGATGAGATGTCTAGATTTTGGAACTACTGATTGCCTAGCTTCCATGCAAGTACTGGAAAGCATAAATTCATTTGCCATCATTTTCTTTTCATTTAATCTCCGGCACATACAAATACTGCTGAAAAACCTTACGAAAAATACCAGGTGAACACCCAGAAGTTGGCCTCAGACTTTTTCCTACAGGAAGCCAGCATACCAACATCATTTGAATAAGGAATTTCAGCTACTCTATTCTCAGTGGCACCAAATTTTCTTTGTTCTTGCATTTACAAAACTGAGCTGACATCTAGTATTAGATGGCAAAATAAGAATCTGCTGATATCTAGCACTTTATCTCTTGGAATCTAAGTTTCTTAAAATGGGATTATCTCGATTACAAAACATGAAAATTCTCGAATTAATTTTCCAAGTTAGGCAATTAATACACTGAGTTAATTCAGAAATGAGGAAGGCCTACTTACACACATGAATGCTAAAATTTGGGGCCATGACCAAACCCTGTATATTGACCTACACTGGGGTCACCCGGAAGGGCACTCTTCTAAAACAAAGGAGGATGTCAGCTTCTTAAAACTCCCTCGGATAGTGTACTTCCCTTCAAAAAAAGAAGAGGCACAGGGTAGTAAGCTTTACCATAGAAAAGTACATTTATTTTAGAGATGAAAGCACCTCACTGAACAAATCCATCTTCTTCATTTTATGAGTGAAATATCCCTGGAGAACGAAAGAAGTGAAGTGACTTGCTCAGATAATAACATTAATCAGAGACGAAATGAAGGCTTCCTCTAGCCTTCTACTTGCTGGCGCCATGGGGGATTCTCTACCCCACTCTGCTGTACCTCTCGATCCGGCTGGTAAATTGAGCATCTTAGGAAATCAGTGTTTAGAGTTCAGTTTTGAACTCAGTTTGAGATCTTACATCTACCTGAATACCACATGAGTGATGTAATGGTTCATAATTAAAAATTGCTTTTAGAACTACTTTTGGTTTGTTGATGCTGATTCAGTCTGCCCTCTGTCCTCTTCCTTTTCTAAAAAGACCCACTTTCATTAGCTCTCAGCTTCTGCCTGGTTTTTCACTGTAGTTATCTACCAGTGGTCACTCTTTACATTTCTCAACTTTTCATCCTTGGTATCGTATCTATATTTATGGTTAAATAACCAAGGTCGTGTGACTGCTAAATCTACCTCGTTATAATCTAGTTCCATACTTCAGTTGTCTGACAGGTTTCTTCCAATTGTCCTTCTAGCCCTTGACCCTGAACTCATCATCCACCTCTCCCCCAAACCAATGTCATCACTCAAGTACTTTCAAGGATACTCCTTGGTTTTCTTAATAGAAGAATACTGTATTGAGTGAGATTTTTTTAAGTATGTTATAAAATTTACATGTATTTTCTACTCCATCCAAAGCTTAAGGTTGATTTTAGGATAAAAGTCGGAATGTGGAGATGTTGCACTGAATTTTACTGAGTCACTTAGGCATTTTGTTAGCTTTATTTTTTCATATCCTTCCAAACTCAATTCAATATTTATGTTCTAGACAGAAATAAAAGTCACACCCAAATGATAGCTGAATATTGCAGAAGAGGTGAGAATGAAAAAAAAGAAGTCCAAGGTATAAGTAGCTTGGTCTTAGCCTTGTCTTCTCTACTGACTGTAGGCAAATACTTGAATGTTTTTCAGATTGTTGAAGAAAAATGTAAAAATAAAGAGTAAGAAATAAGAATACTAGCGTAAGGGCCAAAATGAACCAACTCTAGAGATACACAAATTCTCAAATTCTGAGAGGAAACAGAAGAACTCATTTGAGCCTCAACTTTTAAATCCAAGGAAGTTATAACTGGGCTTTAGCTAGACTAGTTTTCAACAAAGAAAGCAATGTGTGTGTTTTTTTCATTTAGCAAACAACACTGATCCCTGGTGAAATTCCTACTGTGCTTTAACCTTTATGGGTTAAAACTATCTCACACAGGACTGTCAGTCTCTGGATCATGTGATCTGCTCCCTAATTTGGAGTACAGTTTGGTACATCTTAATCTCTGGTTCAGATCTTTCTCCAGACATCCTGATCTACACATCTACAAAACCACCCACATGGGTGTTCTACAGGCGTTCGTTCACACTACATGTTCAAAACGGAATTTATCCTCTTTGATTCACCACAAACCTGCTTTGTTTCCTATACTACAAGTTCCCATAGCAGATCTCTTAGGAGTCATTCTGGATTGCACTTTCTCTCTAATCTCCCTATATCAATTTTACTTTATATTTATAATGACAACATAGTAGCTTGTTTTCATTCGCCCAAGATAATAAAAAAATCTGCAAGTCTAAAAGGTCCTTCCTTCTTTCATTAATGTACACTTACCTGGTTTTTCTGGAAGTGATAAACTCACATTGCACGGCTAAAGGGTCTCCACCCACACTCCAAGTGCCCTCAAAAGTTCCAAAATCACTGTAAGCCCCGCATCGAGGGAGTAACTGAGAGCCAGGGAAAGAACTGTCCAATTGTCCTTCTAGCCCTTGACCCTGAACTCATCATCCACCTCTCCCCCAAACCAATGTCATCACTCAAGTACTTAGGCATGACTTTGCGGTCATGCCTAAACCAAGGCTTCAAGAACCCAGAATTTGGAAAACAGGGCAAAGCGCTCTCTGAGGAAGGTGTTGATTTTGTAGCATTTTACATTTAAAAATACAATTGTTTTCTACCACATCTTTACATCTTAGAATGAGCTTTTTAGGGGCCAACCTGATTCTATTATTGCCTGCATAAAAAACATTTAAGGATGTTCTCAAAATAAAGCCCAGACTCATTAGCTTGGATCATAACCCCCTCAGGGGCAGGTACCTGCAAGGCAATTGGCATTGGTTCCTCCACTCAGACTTCCCTGCCTCCTTCCCCATCTCCTTCCCTCCCTTCCACCCACGACTCTCAGACAGCCCCTTCTCCCCTCTTTCTGAAGGATCTGGGGATATTGTTTATTCTGACTAGAAGATCCTCTGCCATCTTCCCCTTCTCTACCATCATTTAATTGCCACTCACCCACTCAGACTTTCCTCAGGGGAGCTTAGCTAACAGTGCCAAGATCTTACCTCAACCACAACCCCTCCCATGTTAATTATGATAATAATGTGTTTACTTTTCTACCTCCTCCACTAAACAGTGGTGTAGTCACCTTTTCTTCCTTGTGTTTGGAGACCCAAGACCTACCAGAGGGGTATATGCTGTTAATTGGTAGGATTTAAATCTGTGCTGATGATCTGCAGTTCTCTTAAAGCTGGTGCTGTTTAATCTGATCAATGGCATAAGTTTTTGTCCTTTAAGAAGAAGAGCAACTAAACGTTGTCTCAAAAGTTGGTCATCCCAAATATGGTCAAGGCAGTCACACGAGGTCATTTCCAATAAGCAGATGCAATCCTGTTTTTTGAAAAGTCCGTATACTATGAAGTATTTTAATAGGTACTGTCTACACACATTCAACTCAAAGTAGAAAACTTATTTTCCATATACGGGTTTAACTTAGCCTAAATTATTTAGTTTTATTATGTTTTACAGATTATGCTACTATTTCCAGTAGGCATCTCAAAATTCAAGAAAGAAGGAAAATAATTCACAACATTATTATCCTCTGCCAATTTCAAAAACTCATCAAGGTAGCATACTGAAAAACTTTCACGCTTGTTTTAATGGTCTCACTGTATAAAGAAAAATATAATAATTATAATCATATTGGAAGGTCAAGAATATTTAGGGAAAAAAAAACTCGCATGCAAAGGTTATGCTCTAAAAATGCATTCCAAACTGACTTGCTTTAAACTGTAACACCAAACCAAAAATCTGACTTGAGGTTCAAACTTTAATATTCATTTATTAAAATCTAATTATATTTCCTGGTATCAATCATCCATCTTCCAAACATTATAGTTTAAAAGCCATTTAAAGAAAACATGTTCATTTTTAATCACATTCAAAAACTTTAGAAGATCTCTGAAAAATGTTTAGAACAAATATATCCCTGTGCCCAAAAAAGACCCACCGAAGGAAGTGCCTCCCGACACGTCTTCTGGATGCTTTCTACACCGAAATAAAGACACAGAACTGAAGATACTTTCAACAAACTAATGTACAAAACACCAGAAGAAACCTCGAGCAGCCTTTTAAAAATCAATACAATAACTAATGGTCAGAACTGCTGCAGAAATCTGTGAATGGATAAAGCCAAACAAAACAAAAAGGAAAGACAGCATTTGAGGCTCAAACAGTTGCTACATCACGTTAGAAGGAGACTGGATGGGGGTAGGGGGACTTAGATAAGTCTGGTGGTTAAAGATGGTAGATTTATGTAGTGACTGACGTTAAGAGAAGGTATGATATGTATCTTATTGAAATATACCAAACTTCACAAAATTGCTTTTCCATTACAATATGAAAGTTTCAGTGAAAGCAAATCAAAACATGACTTGTGCTGTATTTCTAATGACTCATCTGCTTTCCGAATATTTAATACAACACATGTATATTATGTTTTTCTGTTCTAGTAATAATATACACAAAACTTGGTTCAAAACAAATACTAACACGACAGAAATAGTACACGTGAAAACATAGCTACCGCAAGCTGGGTGATGGGAAAAGGATACGTGAAAACACATTAAATGCAAGTGTTTAGAATATCTATGTATTTCTGCAGCTTCAATTACTCATAAGTATTCAAAAAACTCATCTACTAACTAGAACAGCTGACATCTATAATTGGGGGTATAAACAAGACTAGAATGTCACTCATTTGTCGTAGACCCTTCCAAAGAAGACACTCCAGAAACTGGCTATATTGGAGGCTGAACTAGTTACACTGGGCTCTGAAACCACTCAGGCCATATTTGATAGAATTAGGTTTGCTTATAATGAAGTTTAGTTAATAAGAGATACCAGAATATTAGACTGAGTCACGTATCTGATGTCACAAAATTAGAAATTTAAAAGACTCATCTGATGATACGCATAATGAGAGAATTTCATTACCAAATAAGACACTTGTTTTGCAGTTTAAGTTTTTAAGGATAAAAACTCTGATCTAAGATTTAAATTTCGGTTTTAAAATGTGTTTTTTTTTTTAATAGTTATAACTTTCTAAAGTGGTTGACAAAGTTTGCCTTGCCATATTAAATATTATTTCATGCCTTCTCTCTTATATCATATTTATTAAAAAAGTAGAACAGTACAAAGAAAAGCAAAAACTTTTTTTTCCTTATTACTATGATTTTAGTAAACTCTTTACTGTTTTGCTAAACTCATTCTCCTTGATTTTGCCAAAAATTATGTGGGTATTTTATTCTGGGTGCTTTCTCCGTTCATTTTGTAGCTAAGAAAAGATACCAAATAAATAATCCAGACAATGACTCAGGACTCTGTCTCAACAGTTCAGTTAATTTGTAAAAGACTGAATATAATCTCCAGAAGCCAGGAAACTATGTTGTTCTGTTTTATTGTAAAGTCACTTTCAGGTGGTTAGAGGACTAGGACAATTAATCTCTCATCTACTAGAATATATAGTACTTTCCCTATACACAGGGAGGTGTAATTATATATAATGTATATGATATATAATGTATATATCATATATAGTATATGTCATATTATTATGATATATACATATTATAATATGGGGTCAGACCTAGATGGCACCAGAGGCATATCATTATGATCTTTAAACTTTTATAACATAAATAGGGAATCTTTTCTGAGTGTGCTTACAACATAGAATCATTAACTGAAAAATACTGGGGATTTTCAAACGGCCTGAGAGGAGGAAGGAAAGGGGAGGAGAACAGAGCAGCTAGGACTCAGAGCCCGTACGCTTACCCAAAATATACAACCTCCATGTTTATGGGAGACCTCAAGATATAAAACTGTTAAATTTAGGGTTAAAAAGTGGAGATCTGCTGCTAAATGCACTAATTACAGGGAAATAAGAACCAACTTAGCACTAAAATGAATATTTCAATATTTCAAAGGCTTTATGACACTTGCATCTTAATCCTTCAGCAATGTGTGAACTCAATTATAAATCTATCCATGCCCAAACATACGTTTGCATATTGTATGTAAAGAAGAAAATGACTAATAATGTCTAAATAGATTTAAAGACTAATGAGGACAAAGAGTAACAGACAGAAAAGGTACCAAATGAAAAGCTGGTGATGCTCACAGCCTTTCTGGGACAACCATCCTGATTATGGCCCTGCTGCTGGGGCCGTCTGGTGGACGAGGATGTCACACATGACTCTCTTTCCAGTTGTTGGACCAAAGGTGGGCACTTGACCCAACAGCAGCCAATCTATGGGCTGGCCAACGATCTATCATGTGGCCTGGTGTGAAAAGACCAATGAGACCAATCAAATTCTCTCTGAGCAACTGAAGTGAGTAAAGAGTGAGCAAGACAATTAATTAACAGATGTGGAGGCTGCACGGGCACGTCAAAGGAGCCACGTAAAAAAGGCCAAAGCTCTGGGAAAGTGGAAGCCATGTAAAGGAGACGATGCAGAGTAGAAGGAAACAAAAAGAATGTCAGAGAGAAAACAAAGCAGACACAGACTTCCCAGAGGACAGACATGCCGAAAGCAGGACAAAGGGACAGTTCCCTAGGAGTGCTTCAGTTCCCAATCGCTTTCTCATATCCTTACTTAAAAGCAAAATGAAACAAAACTCATTTTCTTAAGATACTCTGAGTGAATCTGTCACTATTCCCCACAACTGGAACTTAATTAGAATTAGTATTAATGATCTAAGCTCAGGTTAATGAGAAATATACACAAACATTACATGCTCTTAAAAAGCTACAAACCACACATGAGACTTTTTCAAACGTGCTGAGTACCCTAGAAATTGTGCGACTCATCACACAGCTAATATATTAACTTATTTGGTTGTCAAGATTAAATCACACTGACAGCATGCTGCAAGACACTGGGTTTTAACCACTCAAACCCAGATTTTGTAAAACTTGTGTATATATTATCAATTTGGCTGAGAAGTTTCTTTTACACCGATTTCTTAACAAATCATGCCACCTTAGAATTTAACGTTACTTATGCAGGCCAGTATGAAAGAACAGACAAGAAGCATTTATTTACACCCCAGCAAAGGAAGAATAATTTTAAAGAATTTGTTACACGGACAGAATTGAAAGATTATACAAGCAACCTCACTGTTCTTAAAGAATTATGTCA
The DNA here is from genome assembly GCF_036562045.2 of Rhinolophus sinicus. Classification (NCBI taxonomy): domain Eukaryota; kingdom Metazoa; phylum Chordata; class Mammalia; order Chiroptera; family Rhinolophidae; genus Rhinolophus; species Rhinolophus sinicus. Next base: position 110,961,648 of record NC_133757.1, read on the forward strand.
GGTGCAGTAAATATCTCAAATCTGCCTCGTAGTACACACTCTGGAGAAGAGGTCACAACATAGCAGCCAAAGACCACATTTAGGTTGTAGATGTGTTTGGTTTCGTCTGCAATGTTTGTTTTTTAAAATAATTAAATTAGCTGATGGAACTTAAAAATCCATAGACAATACGCATAAAATCTGAAATTTCTGGCATCTCTTGGTACATCAGAAGCTTTGCCTGTCGGGTCCACAGTATTTTCACAAGTCAGCCCTGGCAGGGAGCAGGGAGTCAGCCCATCTAGACAGGGCAACGGCATTCCCATTTCTCCTCATTCTCTTCTGTTCCATGCCAATCCCTGGGAGTATTTTAGTTTGTAACCTCTGCTCTAGAGATAGGAGACTTAAAACTCTCAGCTGGGTATCAACACACGATATAGTAATTATTAATGTATCAATAGCAATACCACTTAAACAAGTTAACAACTAACACAATATGAAATACTTCAGAAATCCGAAACAGTCCCCATTCTGTTTTGGATTTCATGACAGTTGAAAGGCAGGTCCAAACTGGAGACCCCGACCCTCTTCCTGTGCTGGGCTCTCCTTACCTTTTCTGTCCGGCTTGAGGTTCCTGTCCACGGGGGGTGGTTCACAGTCTGCAACAGGAACTGGTCTTCTGGGAGGGGTTTTGGGGCTGGACCTGAAGCCCATATGAGCAGGAGGAGGAACTTGCATTCCAAATGAAGAGAAATCAAATGTCCCTGGAGTCATCGGCACATAATTGGCTTCCTGAATTGGTTCCGTAAAACTGCTGGAATGTTTTCGAGGTGGAGAGTTGGGATTCATTGGGACGTAATTTTCATCCAGTTCTTCACTTGATACACTTCCTACTGTCAATACATTTTTGATTTTCTAAAACACACATACATTTCTTTTAATAAACAAAAACTACTGTCAAACAGGAAAACACAATTGCAAGTCACACCTATTCACATGGATCTGAGGGGGCTTTTATTTCATGATCTCATTTAGTCTCAGGGAACTAAGTGTGAGATTTTGACAAGGAAACACACTCAATGCCAAGGTCGAGTATACTTACAAAGTGGTTATGGAAGCCTTCAAGTGAACTAGATCTATCACTTGGAAATGTTCGTGGAATATCATAGCAGTCTTGAGAACTAGCATCTAAAATAAAGAACAAACTATCAACATTTCTTCCCACCTTTGCCATTTCTCAGGGTAATCAGGAAGGACCTATTGTCTCTGTCTCTCTTTAAATACACACACATGCAGTTACGTATGCACACACAGGTTTTAAAAAGGATGCTCACAGAATAATATCCTGAACTGGCACATTACGCCACTAGAAAATGCAGATACTCGCTCCTAGGCTAGCCAGTATCAATATATGTTACGACAATGAATGAATGTCTAAGCCTGAGATGAGACAGGTTATCTGAAAATGGAGGAAAGATATACGTCTATTTTCTCATCTTTTGTACCACCTTGGGCCTAACTTATAATTCACTAACTTATTACCAGATTATACAAACACTTCAAGAAAGGAGTTACAAATTGATATTGAATGGCTAATTGATTAATGCTATCAGGACATCCATAATGCACTAAATCTTTATGTTCTTTAAGACAGCTGGAAAATTCTACCACAATACACAGAAACGCTAGGGTATGTGCATTTTACACTTTGGTTTTCTATTTTTAGGACTTTTAGAATCTCAGAGTATAACCCAGACGCAATTTTTCTCCTCTCAAGGTCTGTAAGTTTTGTCAGGCTCTAGGAGACGGTATAGGAGTAAGTGAAGTGGTTAGGAATACGGGGAGAGAAGACACAGAGCTTTAAAAGTAAATAACACCAAAAACCCAAAAGAATGGCTTGAGTGGAAGTGACTGTCACCCGTTAGACACAACATACAAGTTGTTTATCTAGGAAGGAAGGAAATGGAGCCCAATAGATGTGACAAAGAAGCTGCCATAATGGCACACAAATACAGGAAAGGGTATGACTCGGAGAGGCTTTGGCTGGCCCCTTTCCTGCTTCTCTGACCCATCAGCGTCTACCTACCCAGGATACATAGAAAATGGGAGAGGGGGGTGCACACCTCCTGAGGCAGCACAGGATTACTAAGGCCATATCGTGTTTCCCCAAAAATAAGACACACAAACATAACATAACATAACATAACATAACATAACATAACATAACATAACATAACATAACATAACATAACATAACATAACACCAGGTCTTATATAATATAAGACCGGGTCTTATATTAATTTTTGTTCTAAAAGACGCATTAGAGCTGATGGTCCAGCTAGGTCTTCTTATTTTCGGGGAAACACGGTACTTCCTCAGGGATGAAAACCTCCAATTCTTTCTCCCTTCCAGCAGAACACACATATAGGCACACACATGTCGCATGCACAAACACCCTGCCAGGAATCTACTGAGACTATGACATCTTTGCTCCATGAGTGGGTAACTGCAGGGCTGAAGAAACAAAGGACAATCATTTAACATCATCCTCTGCGTAAAAGAACAAATATTCAGAAAGAGAGATTTTCTATCATGAACTTCTAATAGAGTAGAAGCCAACTAGAGCTGACCTTTCCGCAGTTTGTTTAAATCCACAGTGGAAATGGTATTGCTGCGTGACGGCGGCATTCCTGCGGTGGGGATACAGTAACTGCTGTCAGTGTCTGAGGCCGTGCGTGTGATGCTACACGTTTCCACAGGAGAACGGTCATGAGGCGGGTGTGGTTTCGGTGGCCGTGGTGGCGGAATATCTGGAATAGTGTCTAGCTTTGATGTCTGTCCCAAGGTTCCTTCTGGAAATGTTCGTGGAATCTGGTAAGTATTACCAGGTGCTGGAGGAATGTCATAACTAACAGATACATGCCTCATCTGAGTCTCTACACTCGATGTCCCAGACGGGGTATTAAAAACATAGAGCTCTCCATCTGCTTCGGTGCTTGACGGAGACGCCTTTGGTAAAACATCGTGGGAATAACTCCTGGGTAGGTTGTAAAGGCTGGAGTCGACAGAAACAGACACAGCACGAGACGGTGGAGAGTCATACATCATTTGCTGCTGGAAGAAGCCATTTACTCCGTGTTTGCTCTGGGAGGAAGCAGGATTTTTATGAGAAGGGACATTATCATTGCAGTCTGTGTCCGAAGAGGTGGATTTTGTAGAATCCGCATGTGTTCTAAATGAAAATTGTTAATGACAGAAAATAAAAATAGTGAAGACATAAAACTACATTTTAATACATGTATCTATAGCTTAGCAATAAAAATCCATCGTTTTTTCATGAGGTTTTTTTGTGTGTGTGATCCATAAGATTCAAAGCACCAACATCCCTCATTTTTATGATTATACGCCAGACAAGAAAACCGCCACCACAAAACCACCAAAAGCACTTTCCATAATTCCTGTCCTGGACCTACCCACACCCCCAACTCCACCTATTAAATCCACACATAAAACCACAAGCCCTGAAGTACTGAAATTAGAAAGGAACAAAACTTGGAGAAAGGTAAATGATTAAGGCATAGAAGAAACAAGGAAAAGCATTTCCTCTGAAGAGCATGCAAAAACTTCGTGCCAATATGGTTTATCAAGGTGATCCACTGTTCTTTAGCTTATCTGGGACAGATTTGTTTTCTGGTAAAACTAAAAGTCTAATGATTACCTGGTATTGAATAAATTCAATGTGATCTATGAAGAAGTGACGACTTGAAAGGTTTTGTGTATCTTCCTTTCTACTAATTTTCTTTAACAAGCATTTAGCCAATATGGTAAAGAGAATCAAAATACAAGCCAGAGAGTTATCCAATTCTAAACAATACTTAACCTTGAGGAATCTCATTAGAGTACATTGTATGCTTTGGGTACACTTTCAGTCTCTGTAGTTGGTGGTATCACAAAATTTGGGTGCAAGCCAAAAAGAAGCTAACACTAACAAGCATCCTTACACTTCCTTAATGTTAAACAAGACGCCTTAACTACCTCTTTGTCCAAAGTCCTATAGGAACTTAATAATGAAAAAAATAACTTGTGATAGTTTTTTTAAGGGCTTAACCTCGCTGATTTCTTAGTAACAGCCACAGTACATTGAATTTATTCATTGGAACTCTCCCTCTCTAGAATCAGAGAGCCTATATAGCGATATCCCGATTTTCCTTCTGCAGTAATTATTCCCTTATTTCGTTGACTGGCTCCTTCACTCTCATTCTCACTGATCCTTTCCCTCAAGGTACTGTTATGCAAATTACTAAAGATAGTCTCCTTTTCTCTTACCAACTAGGTGTAATTCAAATCCTACTCTTCTCCCCAGTGGAACAATTTCCAACACATCTACACAGATTCTAAAATTTTCACGCCATTTAATTCTAACATGTGAGTAATAGGATGCTAGAAATACAATGAGGAATAAACTCTCTGCTCTAGACTAGCTTACATTTTAGTGGAGAATGAATAAAAATATCAATGTATTTCTGATTAGGTGATAAAACAGATATGGAGGCACAACCCCAATGTTATGAAAATCCAGAGGCATTTAATCCAGCCTGGGAGTTTGGGGGAATGTTTCCTAGCGAAACACATGTTGGAGCCGAGGCTTGCAGAATGAACAAGAGGGTGCAAGGCAAATCTCATATCTTGCCTCCATCTAGAAACACTTAATGCTTGCATGTTTTGACTTCTTCACAAGCTTTACCTGTAAACTCAGAAGGTAACTGTATCTGAGGGGGCTATAACTTATGTAATTCGTTTGTACCTCTGTAGCACCTAGCAAAATAGTGGGCACATCATAAATATTTATTTGTCACTTTTGCAAAAAAAATAGATACAAAATATATCTAAGCATAATTTCTACTACAACAGGAAAATTGTGATACTAGTGAGGTCAATGAAAGACACTATATAAAAAGAACATGTGCTGAAAACTGTCACTTAGCTGTTGGCTTTTAAAAAGTTGATACTAAAAAATAATTGTGAATCTCCATAAAATAAAATCTCAGTTAGTAGCATAGGTAACAATGTTGCGAGTGTATAATTTTAAATACTCACAGCAAACAAGCAAAATCAAGTTAGAATTTGGTATTATTAACTAGTGTTGATTTACAAAAATTTTTTTTGCCCTTACAGGTAAAATCCCATTATAACAAATATATAGAGATCTATCTTTGGAATGTTTGTGAGCTATTTCTATTATCTCTGGGAATGGTTCTCAGAAACTAATCTGTGGATCTTAACAAATTCTATGTAAATTTTTTTAACACGTGCTTTGTATGTTCCTAGTGCAGTAACAGCCACTTTCTGGATGAAAATATATTTGTTATAAAAATAATATTTAATATCTAATAACCCTGTTTGAAAAATATCTTTCATATCTATTTATGCAATTCACCCCCACACATTTATACAGCAAATCAAGATAACAAATATGCCAAATATCACTAGTTGTCACAGCTGTGACAGCTAGAGACAGGCCTTCAGGTAAGTTTCTGATTTCAATTCTCACCATTACCTCAAACCTTCCAATTACTCAGTATCAAATTAAAATATCTTACAGCTTAGAAGAAGAGAGGGGTCTTCAAGCAGGGATGGAGATGACAGTAAAACCAAGGATTTGGGAAAGGCTTTCTGATACCTCTGGTCAAGCACTGAAATCCATATACTTCTCTTTCTACTTAAAAATTTATAGTCAAGGCTTGGTATGAACTCTGCTTAATTGGTAGATGTGAAAATTCGAAAGTTTCATAGCTTTGAGCAATATATTTGATTTCATCAAATTTCACTAAAGCCCAATTGGTATTTTCCATAGAATTTGCTATATTGGGATTTCACCTGTATGATTAATTTCTCACACAGATCCAAAGCAACCACAACACACTCACTGCAATGGAATCGTTTTGCTTTCAAAATCTTCTAGCAGTAGGTATTCCTCTCCTTCTTCAGAAACAAAAGATGACCCTTGGCTGGTTTACAATCACATAAGAAATGGAGCAAGATCACCATTTATAAATCAGTGAAATCTGTTAAGCAAGTAATACTGTGAGTCTGTAACAAAGACTATGCAACAGGAGACAGGTTTCCAAAAGAGCCTTTTACTACAAGTGTTCTTTGCCAAAGATGCTAGAGAATGTGTTTCTTCAATCAAATCTCCTGAATATCAGAAATCAGGAGTGGAGAAATATAAACCTGAAATATAAGCCTATATAGCTGATTTCTTTAGAGCCTTCAAATCCAGGTTTAAAAAGTTTCAAGGTAAGATTTCTAAATGTACACACATACACATACATACACACGCGCGCGCGCGTGCGCACGCATATGTGGTTTACCTGGTAGGTTCAGGCTTCTTGCTTTGACAGTTGATGAGCAAGAGGTAGTCTTGAGGATCCTCCTGGATGCCAAGAGTTTCCAGATGTGGTGGAAGGTTAATTAGCTGGTATGGAGGAGGTGGAGCTGCAGAGGACGACTCCACCTGGGTGGATGGTGGTGCTGTATTTACAGCTAAAGGTAAATCTGCTGGTGCTTGTAAGGAGTTGCCAGGGGGCTTCACAGGATCTGCAACACCAAAGTACAACGATCATTCTCTGTCCTATTTTAAGAATTTTTTCTTAAACAAAGCGACTTGAAAATTTGGAAATAAGTTGTTTAAACACAGGAAAACAGGGTAAATCATGACCATGGCAGTTAAAACAAATACAACCTAAATGGCAACATTTATACAGGAAATAATTGGTTCTTGTCAGAGGGATCTGAAGAGTAGGGCCCTTTTTTCCAGAGGCTTTAAAAATGCCATGGTTAACCTTGCCTTGAACAGTCTTCAGTTTTGAGGCTCCTGGGAAGGAAGTTGTTCTACAAATCTTAGCACAAGAGGCAGATTTTTTTCCATGATAATACAGTACCTTCTAAGCTAAGCCAACCTTCCCAGGAGACCCATGTTATTACGTAGCCCTACAGGCCGTGATGCTAATACCAGGGTCAGCTCTTCACCCCATCTTTAGTCTGCTGTTCATTCTTTCTACTCCTTAGCAGACTAGGGTAAAATATTTCTAATTCCAGGATTCAAATTCAGGGAAAGAGCGTTACTTTAAGGCATCACCTCTTCCCCCAGCTCATAGTCTAGTTTCATTTACCATTAATTAGATTTCTGAAGTATTTTCATGCAAAAGGGGTCAGCAAGTAAAGAAGTAGTTTATTAAGCATTAAACTATGTTCTGAGAAGACATGAAAATAGCTAAATGTATAGAATGAAGTATTTTGAAATGAGTTGAAAACCTTAAAATGAAATCCCACTGTAATTATTGACACAACCAAGTACATTTTTAACAAATGAAAAATTCTGTTGGTCTGGTTAGGAACACAAGGCTATAAACCCAGAAAAAGGTAAATTCCCATATATGAATAAACAAATTTGTTTATTATCTATTTATATTAGAACATATTAATTCTATTTTAATATATTCATTTTCTATTCATTATATTAATATGTTTTACCAAGTAAAACAAAATGCAGGACATTTGGCCTATTAATTCACCAGGAAATACTGTCAGCTCTCTCTCCTCTAGATACTATAGAATAAGTCAGCATGCTTTTGATCATATATTTATGCATTCAACTTCAATATTCATCTATGTACCAGAGCAAACTTTACGTAGCTCATGTTATAACGTTTCCCTAGACACAGAAACTCATATCCTAATTGTAAAGCTTGAATGACACATAGCATGGGTCAACATAACAGTTTATTTTTAATTGTGGATCCCTAAAACGAACAAAAAGGATCAGAACTATGCTTCAAAGTGCCTTACATGTGGTAGAGCTCAAAAGTGTTTCATTCACTCAGCAGAAACTCACTTAGTACTCTACCTACTTAAGTTGAGATTAAAGCAAGGGGCACTCCCAAATCCGCAAGACCCATTCATCCGCATGTGCAGTTTGCAATTTTCTCCTCAAGAAATTTGTGAGCCCTAACAGATGTTAATTAAGTTTGAAAACTTCTTTTGGTTGGGGAATTTGGCCTGAGTAAACAGAAGCTGAGCTAATTTCTAACATTTACCTTGGTTATGCTGCATGCAATGTGAAGTCTTCATACAGGCTCATCTAACAAAATCTAACACTTTATGCCAGGAGTTAATTCTTTCTTATTTATGAAAGGCAAGAATAGAAAATGGTTGGAATAAAAAAATAAAATTTTGGACGTTTATACGACATAATGACATAATTTCAGTGGGAACCCATAAATACTTCATCATGTCTAATAGATGTTGATTATCAATAGCATATATAACAAACCCTATAAAAAGTTTTACTGTTTTGATTCAGTTGCAAATATAGAGATTTATTTAAGGGGATTTAAAATGCCACAGATTCGTCAGTGACTCAGAGTAAATCCTTGTGATTTGTTCAACTTAAGAGAACTATGAAAACTGTTTACCACTAAAGAAGAGCTTAAGAAAAATATATACAACATTGAGAAGAAATAAAAAGAGTAGAGGGGTTAGAAAACAGTTACTCTATCCTATAGGCTCTATTCATAAGCATATTTTGCATACTCTCCTTTCCTCTACCATACGGACATGGTAAAATTGTATAATATAATCCAGTTCAATTTTCAGTTCTGACCAAAACAAAATGAAACTAAACACTGGAAACACACTGGTATATAAAATAGTATGAATTCTAGTTTTCCACTGTAACTCCTAGAATAACTTTTGCAGATGGATATTTTTATAGATACGCTTTTCCTTTAATATTTTTTTCCTAATTTGATGGCTATACACTAAGTGAACTGAGTGATTCATCTTACGTAGGGGAAAAAAGTCACCCAGCCAGGCAATCACATTTGTCTTTGACTGTTTTATTAACACAATGGGACAATCTCATTTTAAACCTTCCATTTATCCCACCTGTGAATGACGGAAGTTTTTACCCTCCTTATGGCTGCAAGATTCAATCAGTTTTCTGAAAATAGGACTGGGATTAAAAGGCTCCTTTTTTTTATTTTTCTTAAATATCTTGTTCACAATAGGGGAAGACTTACATATATAGTTGATCCTTGAACAACACAGATTTGAACTCCAGGGGTCCACTTATACGTGGATTATTTTCAATAAATATAGTCGGCCCTCTGTATCCCTGAGTTTTGCATCGGGGATTCAAACAAACCCATCGGAAAACAGTATTTTCTTTCTTTGTTTTAATGAAGAAATTGAATGTTTTATTATGAAACTTTGTCCTCCTGAAGGGTTGTTGCTTCACTGTATAAAAATAGCACCAGCAAATGCAGTATATTGCAAAATTAAGATAATATTGGTCATCATCTGACACTGTTAATAACTAACAAAAACTTTTCTCCACTGCCAGTTACTTCCAATGGAAAGATCATTAAGTATTTTGACCCAAATCCAGAGATGGGTGTACGCAAGTTACAATATTACACAGGGTTTAAGGTAATAACATTATTTGTTGAATTACATGATTTTTAAAACTAGATTTTACCACAAATAATTTCAGGAATTCTGAATACTATAACTGTAGCCTAGCCTAAAAAAATCATAGGGTGTCACAAAGAAGATGCATATTGTGTTTATCTGCCAGTATTAGAAAGTTAAGGATTGTCTTTCAGAAGCATTGCTGTAGTTTCTTGTTCCATTGGTGTTACTAAAGGCTGCTATTTTAAATCTCCTGTCCACCACTAACTGAAGACAATGGTGCTAGAGTAAGTCGGTCCACACCGCTGGATTCAGCCGGTTCCATTCTCACTCTACGTCTAGGCTTCTTCCCTCATCAGCTCCTCTAGCTCTGGGGGGTTGGTTCCTCACACTCATCTTGAGCAGCCAAACAAGATTTGTTGACAAGTCCTGGGTTTTCTGCGAGAGCTTCATTCATTTCAGTTACTTCTCCTGATAGAGGAGGAGAGTTCTAGCAGCTTTCACACTTTCCAAAGCACCAAACTCATCTTGTTTGTTCCATTTTGTCTCAACTTCGGGCAAACTACAGTAAACATCTCCCAAAGCTTCCTGTGCAAAATTGCCGATTCCCACTGTTCCAATACCATTTTCTGTTGTTATCCATTCATGTTTCTCTGTGAACTTACACACCGAGAGCCAAGTGGGGTGTGCGCGCAGCTTGGGGACGGGCCCACCCTCAGGCCCCAGGGTCGCAGCAGGCAGGGCCCGATGGGCACCAGGCTGCAGGCTGCCGCTCCCACGCTCCGTGCCCCTCCAAGAGCCATGTTTGCAGGAGTCGGAAAACAGTATTTTCCATCCGTGATTGGGAATCCGTGGATGCAAAGGGCCGACTGCATGCATTTTTCTACACCGTTTTATATGAGGGACTTTTACATAAGGTTCTGGAACCAATCCCCTGAAGGTACCAAGGGACTACTGAGTTTTGAGGAGTGAAAAATTATACTAGAATTTTCGACTGCGCAGGGGTCGGCATCTCTAACCGCCCCCCACCCGTGTTGTTCAGGGGTCAATTGTACTTCTAGGAAGCAAGAACCAGAGACAAACTTCCATTATGTTCACTAGCAAGCTCATGAAAGAAAAGACCTTCAAACATCCATGAAAAGCAAGCCCAGTCATTTCAAACATGATGCACAAAGGTCTTTAAAAGAGACATTGCTCTATCACTTTGGCTTAGATAATGCAGTATTTTCAAAGTTTTAGTCTTTGGGATTATTTTACTCATGTTAATTTGACTATATACTCAGCTTGCATATTTTAACCCAAGCATTGTATTTGTGTCTCAATATTCTCTAACATAAAATTTCTGGCCAAAGTTAGGCAACTAGTCTGGAAAAACACAAACAAAACAAAACACTTCTGTCCCACCACAGAAAGACATGTGATTTGTCCCTATTCTACACTACAGATAATTGAGGGGTCCATGTTTGTTGCTTTCTGCCTCACCTGGGTTTCTAACTTACTGTTCTTTCTAAGTAATGCTGGAACCAAGTTTCTGAGAATGGAAACATCAGTTTAGGGTTTGCTTATGTATGTAAAATTATTTCCTGTCTCTTAATTCAGAAGGCAAAAAGAGCATAATTAGCATTCACTGAAAGGCTAATAAGCTGCTGGAGAAACTCCTAATGGAATTTTCCTTAGAAAACTACTAAATACTGCTAAAGAAAGCCTTAACCAGCTTTCGGTGCAGGGAAGTGGATCATTATGTGAGGAGAACCACAAATAAGAAGTTGGTCCACATGATCCCTAGTTTAATGCAGTTTTATCCTACTTGGGACCATAGTCCCTGGAGTTAGTGTCCCTCACAGAAGTTGGGGTGTGCAGATAATGCCTCTAAGCATTCCAAATAATATTATTTTTTCTATCCAAATGGTGTAAGAACTTAAGTCCAGGGAAGCAATCATATTCGTTCTTACTGGTAAAGTAGAATATTTCAAAGCTCAGGTGACAGGTCCTCCGATTCTGTAACTACTAACAGACGGTCTCTGAGCCTGTGGTGACAACACTGTGGTGTTTGTTGCTCCTGTGTCAGGAGACCAGATGAGATCCTAGTCTCTGAGATGGGCTACATTTGCTGGTGAGAATATTCTTTTGGTTTCTATTAGAAAAGTTTTACCTTTATGTTCACAATTAAAGGTAAATAGGTCAAGGTTACTCTGTTTTTATTGATTATGAATTTACCTGTTGTGTTATAGAATTTCTTTTTCTGTAAAGAGAAGCATTTTTAATACATCTAGGTCTAATTAACTTAGCAAATAAGAATCCACAAAGAGGGTGCGTTATCATTAATGCTATAATAACCATCTTCTCACTTCTGAACACACCATTTTTTATGAAAGAACATTTTATAAAGGTAAATCTAACAAATGGATACAAACAGCAGTAGTTGCAATTTTCAGTGAAGCAACCTACAGTTTCTTCAACTTATTTAATCAGCTATTGAAGACCTTTAATCATAGCCCAATCTATTTATTTAATGTGTTTTGAAGTAGAAAATTTTAAAATCATATTTGTCATGCCTATGTCTTTAAGAGACTGTGAAAACTTTCTTGAAGACTTTGAAAATAAATCCTTAGGAAGAGCTGACAAGTGCCTTAGTTCTTATCCAGAGGTGTCATGGCATAGCATCACTTATGGGGCATTTCAGAAATCTCGGTGCCTGGGGCCCCACCTTAGGAGACTGAATAAATCAAGATCTCAGGGGCAGTAGTTTGAGAATGTATAATAAAACAAAACAAAACAAACTCTCTGGTTTGAATTGGTCCTCAGGAAAATGCAAATTAAAATCACAATGAGACACCACTATACACTCCCTAGAAGGGTGAAAATTAATGACCAACAGTACCAAATGTTGGTGAGACGGTAGAGAAGTTGGAAATCTCATACTGCTGGGAGGAGTGCAACTGGTGTAACAACTTTTGAAAACTAAAGCTACTAAATCTATGAAAGCTAAATACACACACACACATACACACACCCAAAAGAACTAAGTATTCACATCCATCAAAAGGCACATATAAGGATGTTCACAACAGCTTTACTTGTATTAACTAAAAACATTTGAAAACAACCTAAATGCCAATCAACATTCAAATGGATCAGTAATTTGTGATATATTCACACAATGGAATGTTACACAGGGTGAAGAACTTAAGCTACACGCTACATAGATGAATCCTACAAACTTAATATTGGGAAAAAGAAGCCTGATTCAATAGTTGCATTTATATGAAGTTCAAGTATAGACAGAACTACTAGAGTGATAGAAGCACAATAATGGTTACATTTGGGCTTTTTTCTTCTGGGTTTTTACTGGGAAGAAGCATGAGAAAACCTTCTAGACTAGAAAGGTTCCATTTCTTGATCTGAGTCGTGGATACACAGATTTCTATTTGTGTATAGAGGGACATATAAAACTATACTTAAGATCTGTGCCTTTCACAGTAGTAGGTTATACCTGAATTGAAACAAATAAAAAATAAAAAGATATTTAAAAGTTCCCTAATTAAGAAGCACTGTTTTGCAGGAAAAGGTGCATATGTATATTCTTACATCTTAGTTTACCTCCCTTTTTCTAAAGGGAAGAAGAATCAAACAGAGAATCACACTTTTTTTTTTTTTAAGCTATTAGTATCTGGGCATTTTGAGAAAAGCAACTCAACTGATAAGAGGCAACTTTTTAATCCTGCATCCTGAAATTAGGTCAGGAGCCTCTGCTCCAAGTTAGTCAGCGGCATCCAACCCTTAGGCTGTGCTTCCCGGCACTTGTTTAGCAGATTTAACAGCTTCCAAGTCCATGTAGAAACAAAAATAAATCTGCACATTTCCAAGAAAAACAAAAGAAATTAGTTTCTACCCTTGACTCTACTAAATAAAAGCATTCATAGGAACCACACACAGGTCAATGAGCTAGAATTGAAAAACAGATTCAGCCTGCCAGCATTCTGAGTATTTAGTAATAGCAGGAGTCACCTGGGGCAGCGGAAATAACATGGTAACGATATTTTGAGAGGTTCCTGGAATCAAAACATGGGTCAGATTTTTCCCCTTTCCTTTTGTTTTCAGGAGAAAGTTAGTTATTCTCATAGGGATTTGAGATACTAGTTATTTTCTCAGACTGTAATACCCAAGCGTAGTCTATTTCTTCCCACGTCTAGCCTGAAACGAGTCTAATGAAATATCATTTCGTGTTATTAGTTTTAAGCCAAGAGTGGGAGCAAATTCAGCTCTTTGAAATGGGGAGAGCGCAGGGCTCAGGGGACAGATCCCGGTAAAAACAAAAACACCCATTTAGTGATTGGCAGTAAGATCTATTTGGAAGCAAAAGACTATAAAGCAGGTAGTAAAGTCAATGAAAGAACAAAGGCATTTTGATATTTACCTTTTTGTATTAAACTGTATGAATGTGATCACAAAGGATAATAGCAGTTCTAGGTGGTTTAGAATTCGATGGAAATCTTTAAATGGATTTATTATAAAAAGCCATTTAGCAAAGTCAGCTACTACAAATAAATAAGGAAATAGAGTGGTTGGCTTTAAAGTCTTTTTACAGTTTTGTTACTATGCATCAAAAACCAAAATTACAGAGTGAAACAAAGTATTTTTGTGGTTCCTTCATACTCCACAACAAGGATTGCTCAACTTTTACTGATTTATTTGAAGAAACTCAAGTCTGCAACATAACATAGTAAGACATTTCTAACTGGGGCTATTTGGGAGATGGCCGGGATGAACTGATTAAAAAAAATCTAAATTGTAGAATATTAAAAAATAAACGCACTTGCATTTAGATATAGCACACGAACTAAACACAGAAAGCACTGGTAAACTGAAGTCCTTAGGGGCTTGTTTTAATGAACAAATAAAAGTGGTCTGTGATTAGCTTAGCTGTTCTTGGTAACTGACTTAGGTTATATATGTCAAATTTGATTAACCATACTATCAATTTTCTTACAACCTCTCCTTTTATGGATATTGTGAAGATAAAAAGCTCATAAATTGAGAGTTTCACTCAAGGCAAATATACTTCTATTTTATAAGGATTTGGGAGTTTTGCCACTGAGAAGGTCACTGTAGCTTTCAAGTTTCGGAACTTCCGCCTCTTCCTATACTAGTAAGTTTATAAAGTGAAAAGAATAGGTATTGTGATGAATTCTGACTACTAATATCAAAGAAAATGATGTGCTAAGTACAAAAATAAAGTTCTCAGGACATTATCAATTATAATCACAGAGCCTTTTAAAACTACCTAGGTTTTTCCCTGACGCTCTTAAGACTAAATCAACTGCTATCTATGCTTATTTACTTTTTCTCTAGCAGAACACTTATCAACCGGTATATAATTCTAATTATTTGCCTGTCTCCAACTAGACTAACTATGAGTTCTACAGAGGGTAAGAACTGTATTTATACACTCCCATAGTATCATACTTTAACAAAAATATAGTATATAAATTAAACATATATTAAAGTATAATTTTACATATATGTAATAAATACATATATACATATACATGTATATATATATATTTATTACATACATATATACAGATATATATTTATCAATTATATACATATATATCACTCCTGCACTTATCAATAACTGTAATGAATTATTTTGGGTACGAATCCTCTCCCATTAGATGCTCCATTCCATTTATGTAACGTTTGCCACTTGTCTCCTTAAATAGTCACCTAATATATATTGCTTAAGTAAATGCCCAAAGCCTAGTAGAATGCTGGCAAACTCACCTAATCTGGTAAATTATTGAATTAACTTTCTAAAGCAGACAAAACTTTTTCTTCTTCGCAGAGCTGACTGGGTGTTCATCAAGCTCCCAGATGATAACAATCATTCTAAGGTGGACAAATGGCCCAGACTCGGTGCCTGAAAACTTGCAAAGCTAACCTGGGATACTTGAGCATTAGAAGTTCTCAAGTTTACTCACCCTTGAATGGGATTCCAAAAATTAGACACTCACATTCTTTTGACTGCAGAGTGTACCTCCTCTAAGAGGGCATCTCACGTCTTTTGTTAAATATTTAGGAGAATTATAAAAAAAACAAAGAGAGGCAGAAGAACACCTACTTAGTCCTTCCGATCAGTTGAATCTATACAGGCAACCAATGGGGAGAGAAGTCTGCCTTTATGTCCCCAAAGCAAATTCTAAATTGAAAACGTAGCAGGCAAAAGAACAATATCAACAAAAAGATTATACAAAGGCTTAACTTATTTTAACTGAAAGTCCATCACATAACGAAACTAATGTGGTGTCTAAATCCAATAATTATCATTACTGAGTAGTTATTAAGTAACCATTAACTAGAAAGCTATCTCATTTGTGACTTGAACTTTCCAATCCTCCACTGCACTCAAATATACACTGTATGTGCAAACAAGAAAAGAAAGGCGTTTAACTGGAGTTAGAAATAATACCCCACACCTACTTAAAATGTGAACATATTTAGTAACTTCACAAAAACAACTGAAGCCTTCATTCCCCACATGAAACAATTTCTTGAGGCTTTTAATCATAGAGGTCTGTCAAAGAGCTCTAGTTCATTAGGTGCCTCCTGTCTAAACTGGATGCCTCCTTCCCTCTCTCAGTGCTGCTGGGATTCTGGATTCCTCACCAAGGGATTTTCCCCATCCCACTAAGCCAAGCCCAGCCCTGGAAGTACCTTCTCCTGGGCTGTTGACCGGCCAGAGAGGAAGCACCATGCTGACCTGAGCTAATTAGAGATGATTACTGTTTCACTTCAGTCCAAAACTTGATGTTGATGGTTAATACAATTTTCCCACCCCTTGCTGAATCTCCAGCACTTCTAAATATAGATATTTGGAAATACACACTTGCAAATGTGAGTACAACCATGAAGACAATAAGGTCAAAGACCTTATTCCTGATTTTTGGCTCTCCAAACCTAAATTCGTACTGGAGTCCCCTATATAGGTTCTTCATGTTTGCTTACAAAGGAAGAGAGTAGAGAAGTGGACAGGGAAGAACTGTCCCTGTCAGCACAGCTATGTAAAAGCACCTGGAGAGGAATTCCACGTGTAAAATTCTTCCTGAGAGCCAGAATCACTCAGCTCTTCCCAGGATAGAAACCCCAAATCTCAGATCCTCAAGCAACTCTTCCCTTGCTTTTATCACTCACAGCCCTCTACTCCAGTCAAGCAGAATTCTATTCCACCTCAACTTAGCACCTAAGCCTGAAGAGTTCTGCATTCCTCGTAGAAATGCTTCCTTCAAAAGTCCACAATTTACAATCTGTCTTCCTCTGAGAAGCTTTCTTCACTATGTCTTATTCAAACGGTGAGCCCCCCCTCTTCCTCCATGCTCTTTTTAGGACCTCTGCATTAAGTAAATGCATTTGTTCGCTTACTTTTTCAGGCTTTGTGACCGAATCCCATTTGTTTTTCATAGGTATTGATAATCACTGTGGCTGTTTCATAACTTCATAATCCAACATATTTTTAAAAATAACACCTGAAGAACTAAGTTGAGCCACATGAAAATGCTGTTTTTAATAGATCAAAAACAGTAAAATACCAGCAGTGTTATAAGGTTCAACTTAATATTTATATAGGAACTCAAGAAATGCTCTTAAACGGAATGTCTTCTTGTCACCTTCTTCTTTAGGACATTTATTTAGACACTGCCCCACAATGGTTAAGTTTCTTTTCCCAAAACCTTAAAAAGAGTTTCTCCTCAAACTGATTAAAGGGTATAGTTGGTTTCTCCAAATGTTGTCACAGGTATGAAAAATCCAAAATATAACACTGTGTAACCAAAATAACAAAGCCTTTTGTATAATAGTTCTGACAGTGTAATAATAAAGGAGAAATGCTGAATAATAAAATCTTGAACTTACCTTCTTCTGTAGGATTAAACCCACAGATGTCACAAATACAACGAACCCACTTATTCATCTCTTCCTCACTGTCTGCCACCAAGTAGAAAATTCGGTCAATGGTGTTGATATCAAAAATGTAGCTGTTTTCAAACTCTTTTTTGTTAAATGTCAACCCAGCATCAACTTGCTGACATAAATTTAAATCAATAATACGGATAGGCTTCTTGGCATGATCATTTTTGTAATATTCCAAGACATCTGGATCCCCAGTTAAACGACCACTGCGCAGCACAAACCACCTCCTCTTCCATGCCTAGAAACAAACAAAAACATGCATCTAGCATTCATCTGAGAAATTTTTCAAGAAGATACACATTTATCAAATCAATTTTACTAATACATTATCTAGAGTCGCATACAATGTTTTGTTTCCAAAGATTTATCTACCATGCCAGCAAACTTTACTGATGCCCCAATTCACTTAATAATGTGTATGTATATACATATTTATTATTTTCTATATATTGATTGATATTGAAGATATTGCACTGATATGAAATATCAAGTTAACAAAAGAAAGGAGATTTAGTTTTTACCAACTATAAAAAAGCAGTGGTTTCAACAAATGGTGCTAGGAAAAGTAGATATCTACATACAGCATAATGAAGCTAGGTTCTTACCTTACATCATACAACACACAAAAATTAACTCAAAAGAGATCAAAGACTGAAATGCAGGAGCTAACATTATAAAACTTAGGAGAAAACATAAAGACAAGCTTCATGACATTATATTCTGCAATGATTTCTTGGATATGACAAGAGCGCAGGAAACAAAAGAAAAAATAGGTAAGCTGAACTATGTCAAAATGTATAACTTTTATACATTGAAGGAATTGATCAACAGAGTAAAAAAAAAACAATGCACAGAATGGGGGGGACACATTTGCAAATCATATATCTTATAAGAAATTAATGTCCAGAATACATAAAGAACTCCTACAAGTCAACAACAACAAAAATAAACCACCCAATTAAAAAATGGGCAAAGGACTTGAATAGACTCTCCAAAGAAGATATACAATTGGCCAATAAGCACACGAAAAGATGTTCGATTATCACTATCATTAGAGAAACGCAAATCAAAACCACAATGATGAGATAGCACTTCATACACATTAGAATGGTTATTATCAAAAAAGCAGAAAATAACAAGTGTTGGCCAGGAGATGGAGAAATTGGAACCTCTGTACATTGCTGGTAGAAATATAAAATGGTGTAACTGCTGTGGAAAATGGTATGGCAGTTCTTCAAAAAATTCCAGTTGTGGGTATATATCCGAAAGAATTGAAAGCAAAGTCTCAAAAGGGTATTTGTACACCCATATTCATAGCAGCATTATTCACAACAGTCAAAAGCTGGAAGCAATCTAACTATCCATTGATGAACGAAGCAATAAACAAAATGTGGTGTACACATATCATGGAATATTATTCAGCCTTAAAAGGGAAGAAAATTCTAACACATGCTACAACATGGATGAATCTTGAGATGTTATGCTGAGTGAAATAAGCCAGTCACAAAAAGACAACAACCGTATGATTCTGCTTATATGAGGGACCTTTAGTAATCAAATTCATAATGACAGAACAGAAAGCCAGGGTTCGGGGGAGGGAGGAATAGAGAGTTAGTGTTCAACGGGTACAGTTTCAGTTGGGGAAGATGAAAAAGTTCTGGAGATGCATGATGGTGATGGCTGCACAACAATGTGAACTACATAATGCCACTGAACTGCACACATACAAATGGTTAAACTGGTAAATTTTGTTACGTATATCTTATCACAATTTTTTTTAAAAAACCAATGTTTTTTCATGTCTTTATACTATGCCATAAAGAATAAACATAAAGGTGCTTCTTCAAAAGGCTCCTTCATATTTTAAGCTATAGGGTTTTTTTTCTCTCTCTCTCTCTCTCTCTCTCTCTCTCTCTCTCTCTCTCTCTCTCTCTCTCTCTCTCTCTCGTGTGGGGGCAAAGAGTAGGGAGGGTAAAAATGGTATAGGAGCTTTCCTGGTTTCTCACCTGGAAAGTAAGCAAAGAAATGGACTCACTGTATCTTTCTTTCCGCTAGAATGCTGTTCAGGCTACATGGATAAGAGCTACATAATTGAGTATAAGATATAACTTTTTTTTCAGTCTTTCTCCTTCTCTTCCCAACAAACATATATTAGCAATCTGGACATATACTCATCAGGTACTCCCCTCCATAACAGTATCCTCCCTAAAATCTACATTGATCAAATAATAGAAGCAGAACCAAATGACTGCAACAGTCGACTTCAGCGGTCTTTAAACCTAACACCTCCACCTAGAATCAAAATTATGCCTCACTTCTCTTTGAAGGTCTTCCTCAGCTGGCAGTTGGCTAGATCACAAAGAGGCCTGTTTTAGTAAATCTCAACCACCTACTAAGCGACATTCTCTACTCCAGACTGAACATGCGAATATGACTGCCCAAAGAAGACACTCTAGGAAGTGGAAGAACCGAGAAACATGATAATTTGTGAACCCCAATGAAATCAAACATTCTTAACGGCTACTGTACAATTATGCTCATGTGGAGATCATGATGGAGCACCAGTCACAACACCTCCATCCTTTATTTCTGGAAAAGCATAACCAGACAAACTATGTCTCTTCTAGTGATAACATAGGGTAATAACAGCCATGTTATGCTTATGGCATTTTCAGAAATTGTATTCATGATAGTAAATAAGTTGAGCGCTCGCTCTACATACAGTCTAGTTAGACAAAGAATGCTCACAAAGTTGGTACCATCACGTAGGCCAGTTTCTACAATATTATTTCTATTTCTTCATTAACACCTATATCAGTCTACTTCTAAAAATCTGCCCAATTATAATCACCAAAAGCAATACTAGTACGACACAAGAGGGTCTCTATATGTTTTGTTTTCCAAAATTTGGCATATATATAACACAAAAGGCATCAACTGAAAAAAACGAAAAAACAAAAAACAAAACCGCTTCATTTTATCCTGAAAAACCCATGTGGCCAGAGAGAAAAGAGGATTAACTAAAAGCCACATATACTTCTCAATAGATGTTTGGTCTGAGTCTTCATCTTCACTAAGTTTTACAATAAATTCTGACATGAATCAATTTGACTTGTAGTTCATAGAAGGAGGTGCTAGTTAAGTCATGACAATGGTCTGAGGCAAAGACAGAGAAAATGAAAAATAAGGGGCCTGAATGGTCCATGAACCAGCTCATCTGGTGTTTAGTAACTTGGACAATTTTATCAAAAACTGAATTAACTTGGGTGATAGCTTTAGGTTGAACATTATAATAGATTCTTTAAATTGTACCCATGCAATAAAAGTTGTATACATGAAGAAGTAAATTAATGAGTTTCCCAGTCAATAAGTTATTGATTATACTGTAAAGACCATGCTAGGTACATGTGAGAAGGCATCTCAAGGAGTTTACTAATTATGAAGAAAATACCTACCATAAAAGAAAATATTTGAGACTATAGGAACCTTGGCAAAATATCTGCAGAACTGTTGCTAAATGGACAGGCATTCCTTCATGGAAACACGTATGCAATCCTTTAACAAGAAGATTAGCAGAAAAGTAACAAAGGCCTAAAAATATTACATAGTTCTTTAACATCATCAAGATTTTAAGTTGATTTCCAATCTGACTGCAACTCAAAGGAAAAAATAGATGATTGGTGTTCAGGAGACGGCAGTGTGGAATTCTATAGATGCTTTAGATAATATTGAAGTCAAAGTGTTCAATTCACGTGAATTTAGCCCTGGCTTCTGGATTATAAAAATCCATTCAGTTAACATGTAAGACATCTGTTTATTTCAAAATAAATGAATATCGTCTCTTAGTAAAATTATGCCTTTATGGATACCTCCCTACCGAGCAGTAAGCTTGAAAAAAAGAGAAGTAAACAGAAAAGATAATATAGTATTGTCATTTATCCAGGGCCATCAAGAGCTGTATTTTTTAGGAAGTGACTTCTCGAGATAGTGAAGGGTCCGTCTTTCAAAACAGAAATGACTTTTTAAAACTTCAAAGTCCCACATGGAAATCTTTCCAAAATGCCTGACTACATAAATGTATTGAACATCTTTCATTCACCCCCCAGTGACTCAGACTAGGTATTCAAGGCATCAGTTTCTACGCTGCACTTCAGTGAAGCTGTCTGAGTGTTGGACTGTATGGGTCATTGGCCCCTGCTCAAGAGTGCCATACTGCTGTGCTTGCATAGTTCATCTATAATCGTTTCATCAGTGCTCACTTCTCCCTTCTAATAATATGGTGTATAGGATGCCAAACAGTTTCCTGCCTCAGGGACTTTGCACATGCTATTTCCTAAGTCCAGTACATTCCTTCCCCCAGTGCTGACCAGGCTGGCTTGGACCTTCAGGCCCTCCCTTCCCTAACCACCCTCAACCCAACCACCCCCGGTGTAAAGCAGGGCATAGTTTTAGGGATTCTATGACTTACCTGTGTAGTGATTTCTGTTATTGTGCAACTCAATTTGTTTTGCATTTATGTGTTTAGTATCTAACTCCCTAAGCAGATAAAGTCCAAGGAAACAGTGACCATGTCTACTTTATTTGCCATTACGTACTCAATGAATAGCACAGTGTCTGGTACCTAGAAATATGTGTACAATAAACAAATTCCCCTATGACTATAAAGTTGTACATTTTTCGAGAATATTAGATTAGCTACATGGGCCACACTGAAGAGGAAGACATGCTTTCAAAACTTCTTCTACTTGAGAAAAAGAGCTCCAATATTGAACATATACATAATAAAATAAACACAACTAGGACAGCTTTACCAAAGCACCTGCACAAAGCTTGGGAAAATGACGAAGAAAGAATGCAATGTGTCCTTTTGCTACAGCTTATTGTGTCACTCTGTCTTCTGGTTAACTGTGGCTCCTCCATCCATTTCATCGCTCCCCTATTGAAATGATATTGTTAAAATTTAAAAGGCCCTTGGAAACTAAAATAAATAGCCAAGAAATGAGTAGCAATGAATTGAGGTGCCCCAGATAGACTGGGCTCGTGATTACAGAGGCTGGATAGACATTATATAACAGACGAACGAACCCTTTACAGCAGGAAATTACAGCATTAAAACACAGAATTTAGCCAAAGCACCTGCCACTTATTTAGTTATTTTTAACATGGTCCAAATGTGAATGTTTGTCTCAGTCACAAAATGAGTCACTCTCATTGAATCTGGCACGGATGAAACTGGAAAACAAAAGCAATTACATAAACTACACACTTTAATAAGGCAGATACAAAGGTTCTCTGGATTATGGTACAAAGCACAATTTAGCCACAGAATAAAGCTTGATGCTTGACAAGAGAACTGACATCAGCACCCTTGCTAATCACAGCACAAAAGCTTCTCTATGTTTTGTCAGAGCACAAAATGGGCTCACATCAATCAGTCTTTGTTATCTGAAAATATCTGGGATTCTTCAAGTTTGCCCTATTTTTATCCTTGCTGCCTTGGTAGCCCCAGAGAAAGCTGTACATTGCCTCACTGATCCTGCAGAGCAGTCAGAGACAAAAAAAAAAAAAAAAAGACAAGCTTTCTTAGAAACCTTCAAAACCAAGCACTCAAAGCAATTTTCAACAAAATTCATGTGAAAATCATTTTAACTACTGAACTCCCATTACTAGCATTACTAGCATGAATTCCCATTACTAGCATGTTCGCAGAGAGGAGCGCTGCGAAAATTTGTGTATTTGTGCTGTTGTCATTTCTTATAACGCAATGGCCACTGTAATTGTAAGTTGAATAAATAATGCATAAATAAGACTTCATCAGCAGGTCTGCATTTTGAACTACGGTAGCTAAAAGCACTATAGTCTGATACCAGTGTCTCATTTCAGGGTTTCAAGATTAACTTTAGCTACTACATTAACATCAAAACAGAATCGTATACATGAGTAGTCCATGGATCCCACTGGAAATATATTTAGATCAGACGCCAAACTAAATATCCATAAGGCTTGGAGTCTCTGCACTGCCATTTACCAAGCCCTACGTTCAGCCCCCTGCCTGCAGGATAAAGCCCAAACTCTGGCAGGGCACACGGGGCCCTCCAAGTCTCCCTATCTCTCTGCCTCACTTCTTGTCTCTGCCTTCCAACCACCTTAGAAATGCCTGCAGTTCCCCTAATACTCTGCTTCTGTCCTACCTCTGGCCTTGACACATGCTGCCCCTCGGCACATCATCTACCTCATGGATTCGGCTCCCACCTCGTTGGGGAACCATCCCTGAGTAGGACCCTCTAAGCTCTCCGTCCCTTTCTGGCTCATTCCTAGTTATCTAGTGTTTGACATCCCTTCAAGTCTGTTCCTTAAGGACTGGAGCCATCTTTTCCCTGTTTATCTTTCTTTCCCCATTGTCTAGTCCCAAGGAGGTGCTCAAGGTTTGCTGAACATGCCAACCAAAGAGACGAGGATAAAAATATGGAAGTTCCCGCACTATCTATGCTTTACGGGGATACTGACATGAACGCAACCTGCGCAGCCAATTTGCAATTTGGCTGACAAGAATTGTCAGGCAACGTAGCAGCGTATAAAGCACAAATCAAGAATAAAAATAATAATAAACCTCTACAGCTATGAAGGCTATTTTTAAACTTCATTTTAAAGGAAATGTTCTTTTAAATAGTCTCTGTATTTAAGCAAATTGCACACATTAAACTGAAGACACACATGCCACATCGAAGGAAGGTCTCATCACACACTCTTCCAGAGTATGGGTATGTTCGTGTGTACGTGTACGTATTGGCCAGAAAGTGTGGATGGAGTCCCATCCCCCCTATATAGATCTTCCCTAGTAGGAAGAAAATTTTCAATCTGGATTAGCCCCAAACCATTACTTGCAATAATATTAACAAATGCACAATATGCCTTATTTGACTAAATGGCAAATGGGCTCAGTTATAAAGAAAAACATGGTAACTGCTGCACACTTGTCTCTGAGTTCTGTTAACTGACAGAGCACATGTCTGGTGTGACGCTTGCCAAGATTTCACAATCCCTTCCCTGCACCTTTACTGGAAGAGCTAATTATTGAGGGAATAGCCAAGGTATGGTTGGGCAAAAGAGAAGAGGTGGCCCAGTGATTCTCAACTCTAGCTGGACATAACAAATGTCTGGAGAACTTTTTAAAAAACAGACACCTGGGGCCTCACCTGAGATCCATTATATTATTCTGGACGTTCAGCCCTGGTCTAGACACATGTAGTTTTAAATGCTCAACAGGTGATTCTACTGTGCCATCAAGACTAAGCACCGCCATCCAATCAACAGACAAAATTAAGTGGCTCCCTAAAATAGAATTAAAAAAACAAAACAAAACAAAAGAGGGGTCCTTTCAAGCGTATGTCTAATTCCTTATCTTCTCATCCCTCCTGCTCTTTCCAATGCGGTTTATATATCCCTTCTTGTTTTTGTTCACAGTATTTATCCCACTGGAGTTCAACTCCTCTCTACTATTGGAAGCCTCATCCATTCTTCAAGATTCTGTCCAAACCTTCCCCTTTCCTCACCACACCTTCCCTCTGGACTCTTGGCAACCCACCAGTTATTGCCCTGAAATGTCTCTTGCAATGCTATGGGACAGTTAGAACCATCTGTTATTTTACCATGTACATCTCCAAATGTTCCAAATGCTTATGAATTGTTTTCCCAGCAAGACATCAAGTTCCTTGAAAGCGGAGACCATTCCTTAAAATCGTTTTGTATCTGTGACAGCACTTCAAACATTGTGAAGCCCTCAAAGCCTGGATGGGGTGCTTTTCAAGTTTTCTGTTCATCAGAATCATCGTGGAGAGCCAGTAGGTTTGAATGAAAGGATCTCAGGGACAGAAAAGAGACGCCTAAAGTTGTTATTGGGGTAAAGTTCAAAGTCCTTACACAAGATGGCCTTCTCCAATGTCTCCCCTCCACAGACAACTGCAGTGACCACCCACATGGTTCCCTCCCTACTCTAGGGCTTCCCATTTTGTTGTTTTGGTTTTAGTCTAATACACCCTGTCTCTCTCACCCAATGAGCTCCTACTCCCTCCTACAAGACCCTGTCAAGATCTCTTCTCTGAAGTTTTCCTCAACACCTCTGTCCCCCACCCTGAGTCAGGACATCTACCTGCTCCTGCTCCTCTGAGTTGTCAGCACACAGGTCCCTAGGTAGCCACGTAACAAGCCTATTCCCTTACAAACTTCAGAAAGAACTCTGACAACTACTGCACCGAGGTCTCTCTAGTGGCTGAACTTTAAAGTTGACCTTTATCTGATAACCTGAAGAAGAACAACACTTTCTACATTTTTGAGCCAACAGCATGAACATCACCACTGTAATGTGACTAACCGTATATTATCCTAGGGAATTGGGAAAGAAAGCACAGTGGAACTTTCTTATTTTGAAATCTCTTAAAAGGTATTTCACAACTGATATTTAAGGAAAGAAGACCATTACAATGAGTTCCTCAGAATTCAAAATTTATGTATAATCTCAGAAATCTGTAAAATGTTAGGATTGAATATATGTGTTTCACAAGATGAAAATGCTAGTTTTAGTAAGGTAGGTTTTAATCTAAATTTCATCAGCAGCGTAAGGTTAAATTTAAATACATTACAAGGCATCTATACAATAATAAGTCGAAGTAAAACCTTTAAAAAGCAAAATTGATCTATATATATGAAAAATGCCCACAATTGTTAAATGAAAAAAGCAAGTTGCAGAATTGTACGTATATGATTCCACTTGTCTGAAATGATTGTGTTTTTGTACACACACAATACACACAAACTATGTTTAGAGAAACATGTCTGGAAGGAGATATACCGGAAGTGTTAAATGTGGTAATTCCAGGAATAGGACTAGGAGGGTATGACAAGTTTCATATTTTTATTTCATATACTTTTTTACAGTCTGAATTTTCCAAGGAGCTTCTATGTATTACTCTTGTAATTTTAAAAAATTACATGTTTAAAAAGCTTGTCTAAAAATGCTCTTTAAAAAGTCTTTTAATATTTTTAAACCCCCAAATTTTATGTATGTATGGAAATGCATAATCTTCTTCTTATTCTGCAACTAATGAATGAATTTAACCTTTTTTTAAAAAAATATAGAATTCCAGGATACATCTGGAAGGAGTCTTAGTCAGGAAATAGTTTAGACAAATAAAGTATAACTACTTTGTTTTAAAGACTGGAATTCTGGGGTTAAAGAAAAAAAGGAAAGTTGGGAGCACTTAAAATAGAAGAAAAATTTTTCTTCTTCTTCCCATAAAGTCCAGTGGTTGTAATACTCACACTATTTTAATTTTCTTTACAAATCATGTCAGTAAACGATAATATACTTAGATATTTAAATATCTAAAATGAGCACTTTGGAAAATTACCTGTTAAAAATATTAAATTTCCATCATAATCCTACCAGGGCAAATAATATAAAGAAAAACAAATTACCATGAAGTAGGGACAAAAGAAAACACTTTGCTTTAAAATACTTGAGTTGTTTTCCAGGAAGCACCATCTTTTCTCATAGAGCAAAATAAGGAAAAAACAGGCTTGGTGGAAGTTTCCACTCCGCTGGCTCTATCATTATGATCATCTGTTCCAAACACACACAAGCCTAAAATTTCCTGTTTTCAAACCATTGTCACCATTTTCTAGCCTAGTGCTATCTGTGCTAACTTTAGCTGAGTAATATAAACAAACGAATACACCAAAAATAATGCAAAACAAAGCCTAGATGTAGGCTAACATCTGATCCACAAACCTTTTAAATAGGAGTTTACATACATGGCCTGGACAAAAACAAATTAGCTGCACCTGAAACAATTTCATAATAGCAAAACTAATAATAATAAAAAAAGAAACAGTCAAATTTAATTTAGAAATACTATAGTAGCTGTGGGAAAAAAAATTCTGGGAATGTTAAAACAATTACTTAATAGTGTATATATAATTTATTAGGTTGGTGCAAAAGCAATTGCGGTTTTTGTAATTATTTTTAAACTTTTAAACTGCACTTACTTTTGCACCAACCTAATACTTGTTGAAATCATTGTTAAACTGACGCCCATCCCAAAGCCCTGCCTAAGTCCTACAGAAAACAAATAAACAAAAAAAGCCACGACGAATGCTCCTTAGTATTTAACATACACAAAGTACATAGTTCTTGCACCTTTTTCTGGTCGACTGCTTTGAGAATTTGATAAATGCAACAAAACCTTTTCTTAGAAAAAGGCACAAAAATATTGTACGTAGTTTCAGGGGTTCATAGGACTCCCATGGCACACGTTAGAACACTTGAAATAGGACTACATTTTAATACTTCTTACTGCACAGAAAAGTTTAGTTTGAGACTTGGACCACCAACCAGGGAAATTTCATTACCCAAGTTTCACAGGAAAGTAGATTACCTCGGAGCATTAACTCTCACTACAGCACTGTGGAGCAGGTCGAGTATATTTTTACTTGTAAATACTTATACCAGTTCACATCTCATCAAAATTCCCAGTCGTCAGGGCTGTGGGGACACACTCTAACTCTGGGGTTTCAGGCTTCCTTCCCCTGACCAAGAGGCTGCAGGGAGGCAGGAGCCTGGTTTACAGTGTCCTGTGACTGGGGATGGAGACCTAGGGTGACTTACAGCTGAACCTGTACTTGGAAGGAAGACCACCTGCCTTGGGTTTCCTCTAATAGCACCTTTCTTTACTACCATGTGCAATAAGAGTCTGTGAGCTCACATCAGTTTGTGGTCAGAAGAAAACGCGGTCAGGGAGTCCACTCCATCTTTTGGAATCGGCTTCGGCTTGCCTCTGGCCCAGACGAAAGGTCACTGGAGTCATATGCAATCTGGCCAGTTAGAGATTTAGAATGGGAGCTGCAGCTAGTGATAGAGCAAGTAACTACCGGGCCCTGTCTTCTGCATCTCTGTCTCCCTAAGAACCTGTGGAGGCAGAGGTAGCATAAACATCCAGGCAGACTCCACCAATCTAGATGAAAACAGCACAAGTGCAGTAAACGGCTGTGAGCTTCATCATGAACTCCAAACAAGCCCAGAGTCCTGAGCCCAGCCTTTAATTCCATTTCTAGGAATCTCACCTAAGGAAATGCAAAATGCAGTTAAATATGTAGGTGTCAAAATACTCAACTCAGTGTTGTTTATATTAGTAAATAGTTGGTGCTACTGTCTAAACATTCAGCAGTAGGTAGGGTGACCCACCATCCCAGTTTTCCCAGGACTGTCGTGGTTTTAGCACTGGAAGTTCCGCCTCCTGGGAAACCCCTCAGTCCCCAGCAAACCAGGATGATGGGTGACAGCAGGGAACTGAGTAAGTACATTATGATACATCTTCATAAGGGAGTCTTATACATTCACTAAAATGACACTCCTCCCTCCCCTCCAGCCCCACGGTTTGCAAAAGTTCCAAAATACTGAGAGATCTCGGCAAAGAGCTAATCTTTTCCATCTGGAGTAAGTGGAACGTGATAGGGAGGGACCCCAGCCACACCCTGCTTCCTACCCTTTCTGGCCCCCCTTCACCTGTGGGTGTCCACAGCATTTGCGCAAACCTCCACCAGAGTCCTCTGCTCTTGTATGTCAGTCAACCCCTCGTACAATTGCCTTCCTCCCCAAGACCCTGTCTTATCATCCCTCTTTCAGTGCTTAGCCTAGCGCAGAGCAAGGACCTGGTGGCTTGGAAAGCTCGTGCGTTACCTGAACAGGTGCCTGCTGGTGACCCTGCGACGCTGTCTCTATTTTTCGCTAACGCAGTCTTCCCGTGAGCAGATGACGTGCCAAACCAACAGTGGGCCTTCTATTGCTGTGTGAGGTCTGCCATAAAACCTTGCAAACCTTCACCTCCACACGGCTCAGTCAACAAAAAGTGAAACTTAATCAAGGGACAAGTCAATATGAAACCAGGCCAATCTGCTAATATCAGGAACCTACAGCTTCAGACCTACAGTGCCTCCAGCATTTTGAGAATGGCTATATCGTTTAGTTATAAAACATTACTGACGTTTATAATGTTTATAAGACATCAATTTATATATACATAGTTGTATATTCTCTATAACCAGATTCTGACACAGATATACAGAGGGGGCCAAAAAAATGTATACACATTTTAAGAAAGGAAAAAACTGTATTAATATATACCGATAACAAGAGAATTATTAGATTGGTGCAAAAGTCATTGCGGTTTAAAAGGTTAAAAATAATTACAAAAACCGCAATGACTTTTGCACCAACCTAACACAAATCACATTTGACTTCTGCAATTACAAGAGGTGCTCAAAGTGGTTACCATCAGTGTCCAGACACTTCTGATGACGTGACAGCGAACTATTGCTTGAGCAACATTGTATCCATTGTATCCATTTTTTTGCCACCCTGTATATATTCAAATAAATATTTTCTATATATACATATATATTATATATAAATAATATATATGTATATATATTTTTTCACATTGTTTTGTGTGTGCGTGTGTGTGTGTGTGTGTGTGTGTGTGTGTGTGTATGTAAAATGATATTCCAGGCTCTGAGGCTAGAATGTGATGTGTTTAGAGAGAAGAAGGGCAAAATGCCACGTGCTATGAAGTATGGTATATTAAGGCACATGTTTAACTGAAGAAGAAGATGTGAGATCTTCACTTAAATATTTTTGTTTAAGTGCTAGGAAATTGATATCACCTCTCAAATTAAAGTCACAAAATTTTCCAGCACAGCTGCAAATTCTCGTAGCAGCTTTAGAGCAGTGGTGTCCAACGGGGCTCTCTGCAATGACGGAAACGGCTGTGCTAGGCATCGCAGTAGCCACGAGCCACATGTGGCTACAGAGAACTTGAAAAGTGGCTGGAATTGATTTTCTAATTTATTTTATTTAATTTAGTCACATGTGGCTAGGGCTATCATATGGACAGTGCGGTTTTAAAGGCCATTTTTGTGACTTGAGGGAGAAGCAGACAAATCACTAAAGAACAGTAGCTCCAAATGGTAATAAAATATAAAATGAAATTAATGTTTAAATAGTGTAGTACTACTATAAGCTGTTGTGCCTGAGATGCTAACAGTTGTGTGGACCTGAGTTTATTGGGTTTCACAAATTTACTTTGCCCACAGATGCATGTCACTTATATTGCTGTGATTATTATATTTTGGAAAACAAAATGCTTGCTGACATAGAGATTACAAAAATCACAACACTAGTAATCTGGAATTTTTAAAATAAAAATTTATCTTCCATGTAACCAATAAATTTCTAAACTATACTTGTTCAGCTATCCAATCTAAAATAATTCTAGGGTAGAACTAGTGTTTTGAGTTTGCAGCAAAACATACAAAGACATTCTCACTTTCTCCTCTGAATTTCTTCTTGAACATTCACAATTTACAATAAAGTGAAACACTGACACATTGAGATTGGATCACAGTTCAAAAACAACACATACACAATAAAAACTAAAGGAAAAGTACTTAAGAGTTACAAAAACAAATTTCAAATTTCCATAATTTCATTTATATGCAATAAGCCAAAATAATGCTTAGTATGATTTTCTTCTGAACATAAGACTCAGTCTAAAGCTTCCAGAACAAAAGATACGTGGCAATGAAAGGTTTCCTTCGAAAAACATACTTCCAAAGAGATAAATTATGCATTCTGCTGTCATTGAGTATAAAACACATTAAGTTCAAGATGCAAGGAAGAATAACCTCATCCAAAGAGGAGAACTGAGTACAAAGTTGAACTCCATACAAAAATGACTCCACAGATAATTCAATCACGAAGATCTTTGATAAGAATGTGGAAGACTCAGCCCAAAGGCTGCTGCAGACCTCCCCCTTCCCCTCCACGACAGAGGGGAGTGCCACCCTTTAGTAAACATGATTCTTTGGGGGAAAATGCTTTTTCATTCATGTAACATACAGATAATAACTTCATCCTACAAGAAAAGCTGTTGACCATTTACCTCTTTTTGTTTTCAACACATCCAGTGCTGTTTTGCCCATTCTAAGCTGTGTTGGTCCTAAAATGAGGCCAGCTTTCTTTTTCCTGTCAGCTTTCCATCTCCCTCTACATCACCCAAGCCTTATAACCTTTGACCCACAGGAAGTAGCTACAATGGACTGAAAATAACAGTGACTGTAAGGATTTGTGCATGCATCATTTAATGCTTGAGGACTAGGAGAGAAGGGTTGGGGGAAAGAGAAGATAACTAGCTAGCTATCACTGCCAGAGGAGTAAGAGTGCCATCTGGCAGGACCCAACTCATCTTGAACTCCAAACAAAACTGTTGCCCACGTTACACAGTTCATAAAAGCTAAATGAGAAATATGTACAGCATATGTAATAATATACAGACACAACACATGCAGTTGACACAAGGTAACATACACTTATCTGCGTTAAACATGTCAGAAACCCTGTGAGACAATCAGTCATTCACAAAGTGCTGGCATCTGAGGTAACAGACAACAACTGACTGTGTCTGACTTGCCAACTTGGAAGTTCACTAAAGTCTGTAAAAGCTAAAAATAATCATGCAAACATGTTTACAGCATTTTAAAAATACAGGATCCACACTGTCTTCTAAATATAAACCTTGAGTTGGGAGTACAGGGATTGGCTTTGGGTTTTCAGAGATGTCATCAAGACATCCCATACTTCACCACAGAAATTCACATTTGCAGTATTTTACTTTAAATGCGCAACTGGTGGCATTTAACTAGAGTGAAGAAGGGATGGATTTGGAATGGGGAAGGCAGGCAGAAAAGGAAAAGATGGTACTTCTTCCCTCGTTTAATAAGAGGGCTTTCAGAATACCACAACCCCCCAACTCTTTGTGGCGGGACAGGGTCTTCTTGAAATTCTGAAAGGGGATATCCTGCCTCTGTTTTCCACTCCACATGTCTACTCCCCAATGCAGCAGTCCCTTTCCCCTTCCTCATTCCTAAATCTGTAGATGCTGTCACAATAGATAAATGTGGACAGGAAGTCAAATGGAATACGTACATATATGCAAAGTCCCCACATCCCAACTGCTACACGAGTGTATGCATTTTGAAGACAACAATTCTAATTCTTATCCTGTTCCTGACAAGTGAGATCATTCTAAATCAAACACAGGGAAAATTTTCCAACTAAAATCCATAATGCTCACATCAAGTGGAACTGCCTGGGGCGGTTGTACTAAGACTATTAAGGATTCAAGGAGTATTTCATTAATTTTGAAAAAAATGTCTATTTGGTTGCTATAAGTTATGTAAAATAATTTGTTATGTTAATTTTTGCATAGGATTGGTTTCCATTTTCTCTGCCTTTAATTCTAAGAAATCTTAAAAATTTAGCAACATATTAAAAACATAAGAGAAAGAAAAACCTGCAGCAACAGACTTAGCCCTACACTTCTATGTCATAAACATCAAACGTCTGTGCCTCTTAATTTAAAGTACTGTGGTGGAATCTATATTTCTGGAGGTTATCCATTATCCAAGTGACGTATTCTCCAGAATAAAACCATGTAAGTCATATGGGCATTTTCTTTACAAATTTATTTTTAATAAACTACTAAGAACAACAAATTCAACTGAAAACTTAGGGAAAATTATTTATAATGCCACCACTACCAAAAACTATAGTTTTCCATATTTTCATCTAATTTTTATTCATATATATACGATTTTTTAAGTTGTTAACTTTTCAAATAAAGATGACTATACCTTTGGTTTTATGAGTCACACTTTTAACTTCCTGAGGTTTAAAGTTCTCAGGTTTAAGATTTAAATGCATTAATATTTCACTTTGTGACTCTCCAGGTCTCGCTCACCATGCTAGAATTACACAAATAAAGGTGAAGCCCTCATTTTTATGCTTTCTGAAACCTAATTAAGAAAATACACTGGTGATTTTAAACCATAAAACAGTTATTTACCATGGGCTTTCTTACTTAGCACAGCATCCCAGACACATTCTAGCAATTAAAATATTTAACTCAAAGAATGTCCTGTTAGGCCTCGCCCAATTTGGTACAGTAGGCAGTTGATGCTCTCAGCACATAATGACTCAAACAAATACAGTAGTCTTCCCTTATCCATGGTTTTGTTTGCCATGGTTTCAGTTACCTGTAGTCAACCACGGTCTGAAAAATATTAAATGGAAAATTCCAGAAGTAAACAATTTGTAAGTTTTAAATTGCATGCCTTTCCGAGTAGTGTGATGAAATCTTGCACTATCCCACTCCATCCCACCTGGGACGTGAATCATCCCTTTGTACAGAGTCTCCACACTGAATACACTCCCGCCTGTTAGTCACTGACGAGTAGTAGCTGTCTTGGTTATCAGATGGACTGTCATGGTATAGCAGTGATTAGTGTTCAAATAACCCCTAGTTTACTTAATAATGTCCCCTTAACGCAAAAGTAGTAATGTTGGCAATTCAGATATGCCAAAGAGAAGCCATAAAGTGCTTCCTTTAAGTGAAAAGGTATGTATGTATAGGAAAAAAAAAAGTGTATATAGGGTTCGCTTCTGTCTGTGTGTGTACATATGTATATAGTATACACATATATGGTTCAGATATCTACTGGGGATCTTGGAACATAGCCTCTGAGGATATGGGGGAACTACTTGTGTGTATAACCCTCTCAACAGAAATGTTATCACTTGTTTACCAATAATTGCAATCTTACACTGTATAGAATGACTTATTAAATCAAATAAAGAATTTATTCCAGAAAAAAAATCTTGATATTTTAACTTACATTAGGCATTGTAACCTGAAGACATTCTTAGAATAAATATTTCTACTTCTTGGGCATTTAAGTATTTATACTTTAAAAATTAAAAGATTAGGCAATCTATTTATAGATTAGCCACTGAACAAAGGACAGTTTGTTCCAAAATTAGAGGGAAAGTTGAGAAGAAACAAAGCATCTCTAGTTAAAATTTGAGTATGCTTTAAAAAATAAATAAAAACAAAAGCACTACTCTGTATTTTGTTGAATAATTTACCATGAAAAGGCAAAGCAATGAGATTTTCATTTAGAGATTAATAAGATTATATAACCCTAGATTGGCAGAGGTAAATGACTTTTTGGTAATTAGATCCAATTCTTGGTGGAGCAAAGGTAAAGAAACAATTAAAAAATACATCTTTAGAGACTTCCGGTCAAGATGGAGGAGAACATAAAAGCTGTACTCACCTCCTCCCATGACGACATCAAAATTACAACTAAATTAGAGAACCACCGCCATTGAGAACTACCTGACAGCTGGCTGAACAGAACTCTTATAACTAACGATAGAACGAAGAAACCACGTGGAGACTGACAGGAGGGACAGAAACACAAAACAGGCAGCTTCCACACCCATCTATGGCGGTTAAGAATAAGGAGGGACATCGTGGCTGCAGAGGTCCCCACTGAGGACTGAGGGCTCCCAGCCCCATACCTGACTCCCCAGGCTGGAGTACCACTGCCGCGCAGAGGAGCCCCCATGGCTTCTGGTTGTGAAATCCAGCAGGGATTCCGTCTGGGTGAAAAGAAGGGCTGCTGCAGTCCCAGGTGCTCCTCTTAAAGGGCCCGTGCGTGGACTTACTCACTGATGCGCTGAAGGACGCACTCACTCTGAGCTCTAGTGCTGGGCAACAGCTTGAAAAGTGCTAGGGAGATAAGGTAGAGGAACTTAACTGTCTTATCTGGCTGCAGATATGGGGGAGGAACCGAACTGTCTTATCTGGCTTCAGCACGGGCAGTTCTCTCTGCCATTTTGTTCCTTTGTCGAGCCCTGCCCCCAGAGCCTGAAGGCACAGGCGGGTGCCAAATCTGAGTCTCAATCAAACTCGCTCAAACCTGGTGATTCCCTGAGAACCTGCCCCGCCCAACTCATGTATAGGCCCTAACTTCTTTCAGCAGCTGTTACTCAACAAGAGGCTGGCTTCTGCGCACTGTCAGAATTTCCCTAAAATCTCTGAAATGTCCACAAACTGCAAACAAACAGCAGCTGGCCTCAGTGTGCCCTGTACCTCCTGCTAAGTGGCCCCGAACCTGGAATTAATGGTAGCTGGCCTCGGTTCGCAGCATAGCCTTTCCCAGGTGACTCCAAGCCCAGCACAGGAAACTACCAACCACAGATCACTTTGTAGCTCCTACCAGGTGACAGCTACCCTGGGCCTGCACCAGAACCCCTTCCTTGCAAGAGGCCCCAGAACCAACATACCTGGTGATCGGCTTCACACCACACCAGAGCAGCACCCAATTAGCTCCACAAATGACATACACAAAAGGTGGACTCAGCAGGCACCAGAGCCCCGCTATAGTGACTCCCATTCTATGGGGCCAGCCCACACACAACAGCTCGTCCACTGTAGTCACGGCCAGTCCTCACAGCCAGTCAGAGTAAGGGTCAATTCCACCGTCTGATGTGCCAACAGCAATCAAGGCTCAACTGGAGGGCACACACAACACACGTAAGGAACACCCCTGGAACATCCAGCTCAGGTGACCAGGGAGACTGCACCACTGGGCGTCTAATACATAAGGCCCATCTGCCAAGACTGAGTGATGAAACAGATCTATCTAATAAGTAGAAACAAACACCGGAAGGCAACCAAAAAAAAAAAAAAAAAAAAAAGAGAGAGAGAGAAAGAAAGAAAGTTGTCCCAAGTGAAAGAACAGTACAAAACCCCAGAAAAAGAACTAAACAAAATGGAGACAAGCAACCTACCAGATACAGAGTTCAAAGCACTGGTTATAAGGATGCTTAGTGAAGTCAGGGGAAAAATAGATGAACTTAGTGAGAATGTCGACAGAGTTAGGAAACATAAAAATGGAGATAGAAAACATAAAAAAGAACGAGTCAGAAATGAAGACTCTGGGACAACATCAAACATACCAACATTTGCATTATAGGGGTACCAGAGGGGAAAGAGAGAGAGCAAGGGATTGAGAATCTATTTGAAGAAATAATGACTGAAAACTTTCCCAAATTGGTGAAGGAAATAGACATACAAGCCCCAGGAAGTGCAGAGTCCCGAACAAGATGAACCCAAAGCGGCTCACACCAAGATACATCATAATTAGAATGTCAAATATTAAAGACAGAGCATCTTAGAAGCAGCAAGAGAAATGCAATTTGTTATCTACAAGGGAGCTCCCATAAGGCTGTCAGTTGATTTCTTAACCGAAACTTTGTAGGTCAGAAGGGAATGGCACAAAATATTCAAAGTAATGAAAATCAAAGATCTGTAACTAAGATTACTCTACCCAGCAAGTCAATCATTTAGAATTGAAGGAAAGATAAAGAGCTTCCCAGACAAGAAAAAAATTAAAGGAGTTTATTACCCCCAAACTAGTATTACAAAAAATGTTAAAGGGAGAATGAGAGGAGGAGGGGGGACGAAAAAGGAAGAATAAAGAAGAAGTAGAAGAAGAAAAGTATTAATAAGAAAATGGCAATGATTACTTTAAATGTAAATGGATTAAATGCTTCATATAAAAGACATAGGGTGGCTAAATGCATAAGAAAACAAGACTCAAGTGTCCATTGACAGACAACTGGATAAAGAAGATGTGGTACACATATGCAATGGAACATTACTCAACCATAAAAAAAAGAATGAAATTTTACCATTTGCGACAACATGGATGGACCTAGAGGGTCTTATGCTAAGTGAAATCAGTCAAAGACAAATACCATGTGATTTCACTTATATGTGTAATCTAAAAAACAAAATAAACAAACAAAACAGAAACAAACTCATAGGCACAAAGAACAAACTGATGGTTGCCAGGTCGAAGGGGGGTTGGGGAGCTGGGTGAAAAGGGTGAAGGAATTAAGAAGTACAAATTGGCAGTTATAAAATAGTCACCAGGATGTGAAGTACAGCATAGGGAGGGGCTAATTTTCTCACTTCCAATTGAAGTCCCCACACCAACATATGGCATTCTAATCTTTATGAGCAGTTTGAAAAGAATAATCAGAAATAAAAACTATCCAGCATCGTAGCCATCAAGAATCCCTTCTGGTTCCTCTCAGCCTCATCCTCTCACCAAATGGCTTAGAAGACACCATAAATAACCATTTGTTTATACTCATTGTCTAGGCTCTTTCTTTTCACTGTTCTATTCTCAAAACTTTCCACACACAATCCCTGATAAAAAGTAGGGACTCAGCAAGTGGTGACTAACTGAGTGAATGTGAATGAATGAATGAGAGTCTTTGATGTACAGTGTTAGAGAAATCTTATAGGAATCAACATTACAGTCACCCATAAACAATTATTAAGTGTTCATTATTAAGTGGTTTGATGGTGGAAACATCCAGAAAAGCCAAAGAAATATTATGACAATGAATTAATTGAAAAAATAACCATTAAATCTGTATAACTATATTTACGCTTAAAATGTAGAAATAAGCATACTAAAAACCACTTTAAATTCTATTATGTGGAATACAACTAAACAGAAAAGCTTTCCCCAAAGGTATGTAGAAGGAGCAGCAAACGTAGGGCATGAAGTTACAGTGAACACAATGGGTTTCTTTTCTTCTCCATTCTTTTGTCTGCCCCCTAGTGGAGTCCTTATGAGTGAAGAAAATATAAAAAAGGCAGGCACTATAAATATCAGGAAAAACAGAACAGAGCGTAACAAAACACAAAGCACAAACAACTTACTTTGGACTTCTACAAATCAGTCACTCAAGAAAAGAAGAGTTAATTTATGAATTCCTACTAAAAGCTTTTGTCCCAAGTACAAAACTTTTGTATCAACTTAGGTAGATTCACCATTCCCCTGCGCACCTTTGGACTTTTGATCATAGCCTTTTAAGGAAGTCTGCATCTCTAGATTGCATCTAGGTAGCATACTGCTTTCTCAATATTTAAGAAGACAAATAATTTACTGACTGCTAGTTTCTAAGTTGACATGATATGGCCACTTTAGTTTTGGTTTTCAGGTGTTTTAGGCATGAAGAGAGAAAAAAAAATCATTTCCATAAAGAAGATTCTGGAAATCTATAGATTCATTTCCGAGTCAAGGAACAGGTAAAGTGAAACAGAGACAGTGGTTCAGTGATGGCAGGCGTGTCTGAATGACTCCTCTCAGAAAGCACGCTTATCTCCATGGGGATCTTTCTGTCTAGAAAGGGGTGTGGGTTTTGTCTATGATCTCATCAGCAGCAACAGCCGACTCTCCTCTAAACCGGCTGCCCATTTTATACTAGCATTTTGCACCAACATGTACAGTTAAATACGAAGATGACAGACACTGCTACTGACTTACGTAAACAACCAATCACGTGACACCTCCTCCCCTTGTGACTGGTGACACACATTTGCAAGGCTGTCAGCCAGGATGATACAAACTACACTCACTGAACAAAACATTAGAAAATGATCCCTTAAGAGGAAATACAAGTATTAGATGCAGTTTCTGGGCTTCAGCAATCCAGTGGTTCCATTTCTTAACTTCTAGCACAAAGATAATGCATAATAAATCATTATTATAAACAAAATGATTTCTAGAGAGGTGATTCTAGACTGTCTCCCATGTTTAAGTACTTGAACAGATAAAACTCCTCTTGCATCGGCAGGAATTCTGCCTCCCAGAACTGTATAAAAGTCACACGAGAGAATTAATACAAAAAACATTGAGATGAATAAAGGGACTAAGATAAACAGAGTTTACTTAATTACCATTTTTAACATCTTTTGTAGAAGCGCGTTAGTATGATCATTCTGGCAGGTTCTAAAAGCAGTTAGCTTCCAGTGATTTATGACTACATTTCACATGTGTGTGGTATCTGCTTAAAACACCCTTACCAGCTTTTTCATGGAGGAAACAGAACAACCTCAATGGAGATGAAGTGTACAAAGGTTTATTTTAACAAGCAAATGCTCAGGACATAGGAACACAGGACTTAAAGTTTTCTGTTCTCAGACCGTTGTGAATGCTATGAAAGGTGGGAGCGATGAGAAGACAGTTGATATCCATCTTCCTCTGTATCTTTATCTTTTCCCTTTGGACAAAACCGTCAGCCACAGAAAGTATCAAGGAAGACAGAATAAAACTATGCTCGTACTGTTTCCCCTAACTTCTCTGTCCTTGCTCAGATCTCGACAAGAAAAGCAAGGAAAGGCAAATTTCAACCGAGGACTTCAAAAGATTTATTCCAATCATCAAGGTTCACAGGTCAGGAAGGAGGACAGTGGGGGAAATTTCCCCCTCTCTATACTTAGACACGAATCCTTGGGTTAATTTTCATATCATCTGTGGTACTGCCAAACTATTTATAGAGGGTAAAGCAGCTCAAATAATTGACTTTCTTAAACTTGACTATATTTAGATAATGATATCACTAAGTTTTAAATACACTAATATCATAATTCTTAAAGCATGCTTATGTATCCAATTTAATGTTTTGGAGTCTGTTCAAATTATTCATCAAATTCAGTGACAAAGGAACAAAACAATGAAGAGGCAGCTGTTGCATTTGTATATCTGATTTGGAACATGTAGTGTATTTATAGTTAAATAGTGCAAAGTAGGCTACTCGAAGAATTGTTTCCACTCCCAAATACCAATATTTTAAAAATTAGTGTCATGTCATTACTAAAGACTTAAGTTTATACAAGCAACATTAACTTTTTGGTGTGCCATGAAATTAAACTTAACAGTATTATGCACAATTTGTAATCACGTTTATGTTTTTTGGTTTGTTTGTTTTTCTGGTTTGTTTATAGCATTTTCTCTCCAAGTAGAGCAGATCATAAACATTTTCAGGACAGAGATTCTCTCCGAGTCACTCCTGTCACCAAACACCTAGCACATTAGGTGAAATAATAATTGCTGAATAAAAATAAGTATATTAAAAAGCTCTATTAAATTAACACCTGCAGGAGGTGTGGATTGTACAGAAAAGCTTATAGGCAACACAGTAATCCTTACCTGGGCATCTTCGCCCCAGTTCTACTCTAGAGAGAAGCATGTCCTGGTTTTGGCTCATCTTGGTGGTTACCCTCTGCTGGTTATTCTTGGTTTACTCCCCCACCCCACCTCTTTTCCCCAGCCCTCCCCACTCTCTGTCTTTTTCTGTGTTTGGGGAGAGGTGAATGTATTCCCTCTCTTCTGGCTTTAACTTAACTCCTGGTTTCCAGCAGTGGTTGCCGATTTCCTGACCACAGCGCCCCTGGTGGTCACCCCTCCTTTGTTCCAGGGCTCACTGGTCTTTCTTGTGCACAGTTTTTTAAATTCACATTTACAATGTCTTCCTCTGTCCCTCCAGCCTAAGGGTGGAAGGACCCTCATCTAAAACCAGCCCACAGCACCATAAGTAGTCCCTTCATTAAAAGTCTGTATTTCTTATCAGGACACTAAAAGAGACGCCTCATACTTCCAAGTTCTATGCTTATCACTTTTACACATTAACTATCGATGTCCAGCCTTAACAGTCAGCTCATTTCCCCCCACAGCCTCTTCCCTCCTTCCTCCAGTGTAATGATACCACCGATTGCAGTCCCTCAACCACAGACTTCAAGCCACATATTTAAGCCGCTGTTTTAGTTCATCAGTCACAGCCTGTAATTGTTTTGGAAAGAGTCAGTTCTCATCTCCGTCCATTTCCCCTCAAGCCCTTCCTCGGCCTAATTTTCATCTGCTGTGCATATATTTTACATTGTGAAGGCTGGTAACATTTTCATTCTGTTCTAAAACCACCTCAATTCTGTTTTTTTTGTGTCCCCCCCCCCAAAGGTTGAGTGGAAGAGATTAAAAAAAATAAAGGGCATTTCTACTATCATGACCATGGATGTGTTGTTTCCTGCTGTCCCAAGTAAGGGCTGGATTACATTCGCTTCTCCGCTTGTCCAGTGTCAATACCCCCAGGTCCCACAACGGAGAATGCTCGTAGGGTCGAGGTCTAATGGATTCCGTTTTCCACCTTACCAATTACCTTGATCACATCTTCAACTCTTCCCAAGCCTCCCATTATAATTCCCATTTTATCCGTCACCTCCCTTTGACTAGGTGCACCCCGCAGGAACCCTCCTCTGCCTCACCCTGGCCTTCACCAGGAATGGGTGCTGACCGGCTTGTTTCTGGCTTTCAGTCATTCACCTTCCACACTGCTTTCTCAGAGCAGGTCCACCGACCCCTGTATGCCATGCCTTCCTCTGTCTTAGCTTACTTCCCATTTTGTTACATCTACATCCTAAGAAAGAGTACACGGAAGGTATGCTTTAAAGGAGGCGGCGTAGCATAGTGGTTAATAATGTTTTATAATTCACTTCTATTTGAGAGAATAGTTTAAAAAAATTAGTATTTATTATACTATTCTCTTAAAATAAAGGGAACAATATTTTAAAAACCCTCTCAAACACTTT
This sequence comes from Rhinolophus sinicus, assembly GCF_036562045.2. Classification (NCBI taxonomy): domain Eukaryota; kingdom Metazoa; phylum Chordata; class Mammalia; order Chiroptera; family Rhinolophidae; genus Rhinolophus; species Rhinolophus sinicus. Next base: position 111,003,468 of record NC_133757.1, read on the forward strand.
TTGGGGGTCGAGAGTTGCAACTAAAGGACTTAACTGTCTGAGGTACGTGCATCTAACAATCTTATTGTTCACTATTTATGTTACGGTAATATTAATCCATGAAAATACGGATTTCATGTTCAATTTACCTTTTATGTACTCAACAATAGTTTTATTAAACAGAATTCATCCATTAAAATATTGTTCTCAGCATAAAGATACCTAAGATGATATCCACTGGCAACCTATATGCATCTGGGAAGGATATTTCTGTGGAAATGACAAGTAGCTATATTTAATTTATTCATCCACTCACTCCTCCAAAAGTATTTATTGAACACCTACATGTGCCACGGTTCTAGATGCTGGAGGAATACTAAGTAGTTCAAGAAACAAAAATTTGCCAACCTCAGTGAACATAAACTCTAGTGGAGTCAAGAAGCAGGACTGATTTTAGAATTCTGTATTGCTATGAAGAAAAACTCGAGTTGATCTGAAAGTCCGAACCTTACAGAAACCATCCGAAGGATGTGGGGAATTGTAACACTCTCATAAAATGTATTTTAGTCCACGAAGCCACCGCTATTCTCAATACAGTCCCACTGGACAATGGCCGTTATCAAGCTCTTAGGATCAGATCGAGGGAGCAGCAGGCCTGAAAGGTCTACAGACTTGTCTTCACAAAAGGTCTCCATCAGCTCAGAACAAGAGGTAGGCAATCAGCGGGTGCCTTCCCGGGCCATCGCCAAGCGAGGCCACTACTTCAGTCCCTGGACATCATCAAATGCCAATCCCGGGACGCTCATCTCTCTAGTCCAATACCGTGTTACCCCTAAAATAAGACCTGAACGGAAAATAAGCCCTAGCATGCTTTTTCAGGATGACATCCCCTGCACATAAACCCTAATGCATCTTTTGGAGCAAAACTTAATACAAGACCCGGCCTTATTTTCGGGGAAACACAGTATACATAAACAGAACAAACAACTCGGTAAAAAAGAAGAAAAAAGAGAGAATAATTATACTTCATTATTTCATTAAGTTTTCTCTCTCTCTTTTTAAACGTTTTCTGCATTTTGTAAAACAGCTAAGTTTATTCTTCCCCTATTTAAATGAGCCAACTGCAGCAAATAAAGAGGCATTAAAGAAGATGAAGAAAGGTATTTAGGAATCCAACAAATGTTTTATAATGATAACAATAATGATTAAGGCAGGTGGCTAAAGGTAATACAATTACTTGGCCCAAAAATTAAATATACAAAATACGATGATTTTGTATATATACTATGTGACAGGTTTTCTGAAGAAACACACCTTACATACAGTGTGTGTTCAATAAACGTTACTTAACTTGATGCTGGAAATTTCTGTAGCAGAAAATAATCAAACAAAGGAGACACACTTTCTTTCAAATGGGAGCAATTCAACTGGACACAGAACAACTGAGGCGGGCTCCCAAGGGAAAGAGGAAAGGATACTAACATTGGACATCCTGGAGAATCCGCCAGCCGCCCTTTTGATCTAAAGCTTTCTCCTGCTCTGCTGACTACCTTTCTTATTCCTGATTCCTCTTCTTTCTCTAACTATTATCCTCTCTTCCCTACCTCTCATTTCCACTTTATTTCTTCTTACACGGTATTATAAAGTACACCAAAGAATTTGGGTTTGCTTTTCAGTGTCACATTTAATGTTCTTTTCTCAACTTAAAAGGCACATATCTTTATCATTTCCTTTTATGCTTTTAAGCATTTTTTTTTACATGTGAGTATGGGTCTGTCTTGACTTTTTTTCAATAAAGCAGGCACTATTAAAAAGAAAATGCGCCTTCCTTCTTGATGTGGAATACAGAAAATGGTCGTGGATAATTTGGACATTCACCAGCTGAAAGCCAGGACTAGTTCAGATTTTCTCTAAAAGTTTTTAACAACAACAACAACAACAACAACAATAATTTACTGAGTACTCACTAAGTACCAAGCATTGTTTTAAGCACTTTATACATTAACATAGTTCTCACCACAATCCTATGAGGTAGGCACTGCAATAATTTGTATTTATAGATGAGAAAATGGGTCAGAGATTAAGCAACTTGCCCAAGGTCATACTAGAAGTGGTAAAGACAGGATTTGAACCAACGCAATCTGGCACCAGAGCTCAGTGCCCTTAACCACTTAACTGTCTATGACAGGGGGTGGCAAACTTTTCTGTAAAGGACCAGGTAAGAAATAGTTTAGGACTTATGGACTACACATGGTCTCGTTTCATAGTCTTTTTCTTTCTCTCTCTCTCTCTCTCTCTCTCTCAGTCTTCTACAAATGAAAGAACCTTCTCAGACATAATCAAGCCCACAGGCTATGAGCCAGTCCACTATTTTCACTTAGATAAACTGAGACAGCAAAAGTGAAAGATTCCACATAGGTGGGTTTATAATCCATAGGCCATGAATGGGCAAGAGCTCTCAATTGTGGGTTGCCATGAACACAGTGAAGGTAAAGAAAATGCAAACATCAAACTAAAGAATTGTAGGTGGTTTATGGACACACAGTAGGACATACAACTTATAGATAGAAACCAGGAGCAATGATCACGAATGGGAATTAATAAAAAACAAAAATCTAAGTGAGCTTCAACAACCCAGTATTTCACAAGTAAGGAATACATCTTCCTTGCTTCTTAGAATTACTATTGTAATCTGCTCACTAACGTCTAAAAACAGTATCTGCATATTAAAGAAATGCTTTATTTTTCATCGGCCCTCATAAATTAGAGTTCATTGTTGCATTATCAAAATATCCATTATCTTCAACGTCAGACACCAAAGAAGAGTAGCTAATTACTACGTTGCTCAAGATTCCTGCTGAATTTGGAAATCATAAGAATATGAACTTCATCCATCTGTCTTCTTCCCGGTCCTCTAGCAATATTCTACTCACACAAATATTAACATGTCATAACCACTTACCACCTGAATTTTTGAAATAAGCTTTTGTTAGGTTCCATATATTTTACCACAACTTAATTTTCTTTTAAAAATCAGAAGCTCTATTTCAACAATGCCGCAATCATTTCGATAAACCCAATCAGAAAGTAGGAAGTGAAGCACTTTATTTTGGCTTTTGACTCCTCAAAGTCAAAAGCTCAATCTACAAATCCCACCTCTGAGATAATTTGTTCCTTAGAAGTAAACATTTTGGCAAAATCTGGTTTAGAGTATATATTGTTAATTATGTTGGCCATTTTGTTAGCGGAAAAATAGAAATCTAGAAACAGACTCACTTCTACTTTCTTTCCTATCAACTTTGGACCATCTGTTTAAAATAACTAGAGCTATTTTCAGCAGTTAGGCAATGGGTTACATATAAAAACAAAAACAGATGCCTGCTCTTTTAGATCACTCCGTTATCAAATATATGAGCATGACTTGCACACAAAGAGTCCAGTGTATATTACTCGCCAAGCCTGAAACCGTAGATTTTTAAAAACACTATGGAGCAACTCAGGACATCATTTCATTCCTTCTTATTGTTTCTTAGCAATTGCTAAATACACAAGAATAAAATAACGTGAGGAGGTAATTTTTTTACAAGCAGTTAAAAATATTTCCTGTAACACTAGATTTTTACCCCCAACTTGGATGCCCTTAAGAATTTGTGCATTTCTTCTGTTGAGAAAAGTTGCTTACCTAGTTAATTTTTACCTGAAGTAGTTCTAAATGAAGAAAAGTTGTGTAGTTAGCCTTTGTTTTTTTTCTTTGCCAACAGTGACAAGTCAGAGATAATCTCAATGAATACGTAAATACTTTTCTCCTTTATATAGTACAAAGTATATCCTTTAAAGAGGAAAATCAAGGTGAATGTTTTCCCTGTGAAATTCCCCTCTTCTCTGCTCTCTTTTTTGTGCTTGGAAACTACCTTTCTCCTATAGGAAAAGTTTCTTTCTTTAGAAGCCAGTGTACTTTGTCCTTGCCAGGTCACAGAGGGGTTAAGTTTAATTTACAGAGCACACCTTCCTTGTTAGTGGTAGGCTAAGAGGAAGGAAGACCATAGCTAATCCAGCCTTCACTCCTTTTATCACATCCCCCTCTACCCCCCACAGCTTTTTATCCACCCTTTCTGTTCTGTCTCAAGGCTCACCTGGATTTGGGGTTCAACACTTAAAGGACTACCCGCCCCCCCCCAAAAAAAACCTCCTAACATATTATGGGAGACACAAATTGTGCTGCATCAGCTCTTTAATTCCTCTTCCCCTAGAACAATATTTAAACCTTTACTTGGAATATTATCTGTGACTAAATAATTTGATAAATATTATCTTTTGGTAAAATTAATGAACCACTGTGCTGTGGACCCTTAGCTGCTCACGGAAGTCCGTTCTTCCACAGTGAATGCACTGTAACTGGGTACATGGCCATCAAGCTAGAAATCATACTTCCTAGCCTCCAGATGCAGCCAAGTGACATAGTTCTCCTCAGCGGACAGTGAGTGGCAGGGATGGGTATCTTTTCTGGATTTAGGCCTAAAGACCCTCCCCTCAAGCTGGGACACAGAAGTGCCCATGACCTTGCTTTGCATGTAGATGGACTCTGCCACGTAAGGAAGGTAGAAAAACAAGGTAGAAGGAACCTGGGTCCCTGAATTTCTGCAAGGAACATGACTGCCTTGCAAGCCTGGAACGCTCGCCGTGCTATATGTGCAATTAATAAAGTTATATCTCCTATAATTCGCTGTATTTTGGGGTCTCTTTGTTGCAGCAGCTTTACCTTTATTGTAGGCTTTGTCATAATTGGTATAAGCACTATATGTAGCACTGTTCTGAGTGCTTTACACTGAATTGTCTCATTAATGAGGTTCTGAGGAAAATACTGTTATTATTCCCATTTTCCAGATGAAGAAACACAGACTTGGAGGGTTGAGTGATTTTCCCAGGGACAGTGCAATGATCAACAGCATGTCTGGATGATGCAAAGTTCAAACGCCTAACTACTAAACTACAGGATTTCTTAAAAGGAAACCTATTAATCACCTGGCAACTGTGCAATCTCAGCCGTATTCATATTTTTCTTGTGTTGTCTCCTATGTATCTAGAGCAGAAATACTATGAGTTCAAAATTAAGGGATATAAATTATATTTGGCTTGTCCAGAAGCAACCATAATCTACTGTTTGTTGAAGATCTAAAATTGTATAAGCCCCCCAAACTGACAGAATCAGACAGCAGGCCAAGCTGAAGCAGCGTTCTGGTTGAAACTTCTCACTTCCTTTCTAAAATCCTATTATGTCACACACAAAGCCTAGGTCTGTACGTCAACCGAGTGCTGTAAGACACAGGATTAATCCAAAACCAACTCATTTTGGCTGAGTTTCATATTATGTTTATGAAAGGGCCGATGAAACACTTACATAACCTTGGGGTTTTCCTTTCAGTAACATGAGGCCACACACCTTTACTCCTCCCCAACTTTTAAAAGTCAAACCAGGAGAGTTGCCAGGATATATGTACTAGAGGGGTTTGGCTAGGTGAAGGGAGGAAGGGGATTGAAAAGGTGAGCTTTTGAAAATTTTTACATTTGATCCCTTAAAAAACTCATTTTGCTTAAGAATCCACTTACTCTTCCAGAAAGCTCTTACAATGAAGTGCCGGAGTCCATTTATTTGTTCATTCAACAAATACATATTGAACACTTACTGGCTGTTGAGTACTGTTGCATACACAGAGAACAGTAGTACAATTAGAGTTAAGGGGTGGGAATAAAGCAGTAACTTCCACATAACAGTAATGGTTTTTTATCCTAACTGAAGCTTGGGTAAAATTTCCAGAATAAATTGTCAAATTCTTTAACAATTGCAAAATACATAGACTGTAAGAAAAGAAAGCCCTTCCCTTTCTGTCCTTACCTGTCAGACAGGCCTCTGTCAAAAGGGGGGCGGGGGTTATAAACACTGTTTGTGTCTATGCTTTCAGCATCACCTGTGAACTCACAGGGGAAGCCTAACCACTGTATCCACAGAGCAGCTCCCCTTCCAATCCTTTCAGAAGGTCTGAATGTACATTTAAAATTCATATGTATCCATCTGCTTCCCAACATCATCGCCAACTGCACTAGGTAGTAATTAACAGGAGATGAGCAAACAACATGAATTCTTTGCCAGCATAAGCAGGTATTTCGTTATTTAGATTGGTCTCCTCATTGCATGCTTGGTTAAAAAGACAGAGGAAGAAAAAGGAGTTGGCACTCCATAGGGCAAATCATTTCTATAAAAAGAAAAGCTCTTCTTACATTTGATTACCAACTGTGGGAAGAGGAAGCTGTGAAAATACCACCTGTGAGTATAACGTGAGTGATTTTAGGTGGCTCTTCTAGGTAGTCGGGTATGTCTCCGGCAGCAGCGTTTAGAAAACGCTTCAGTCCTTCGCTGGAAGTGGACGACCTGGCTTTTCTGCGGTGGCCCATCGCCTGCCCTTGGGGTTCTGCCCACATGCCCCTCCTTATGCCTCACTAAAGTGCTATCTGCTTCTGGCTCAGCCTGGGCTTTTCAAGGAACTGTTCAAAACTTCCAAATGTGACTACATTCAAATACTGCTTCAGGTCTTAATAAAACATTTTTAAAATGTAGCGTTCTGTCACTAAAAAACTAGTAAAAATTGCTCTGGGTTAAGACCTTAAGTGGCACTCATTTTCAACGCAATTATTAGAGCTCTATGTTCATGTGTGAACGATGAAAGGGAAGACTACACAGCTCGGGCAGCTCTCCGCCCGGCCTCAGAGACCTTACAGTCTCTGCATGACTAGAAGTATACAAAGAATAACTCTAACAACACAGAAAGCAGCAAGTTCCACAAACGGATAAACACAGCCCTATAAGCAGTCAAGGAGGGAGAGCTTACCCTGGGGTTGGGAGAAGGGACCCAGCTGGAAAAGGAAGTATTACAGACGTGGGTGGTACCAAAAGGAAGTCAGCACCCCATGTGCCCAGCTGTGAAGGTGCCACCCTATGCCAGCTGCCGTCCTCGGTCTCCAAAGCCTTTCCACAGAGTAAGGCTAAGGAGGCAACAGTGGCAAATGCATGGAGATGACAAAGTGCCGAGGGGACAGGAGGGGTTTCTGTAAGGCAGGAGCCCAGCATGTGTATCAGATTGTGAAGGAAACAGGATAGGACATCATGATTAGGGCCAAGAGGGCTAGACCTGGAATGGCAAACCAAGGAGCTGGGCCTTCTTGAGTACATAATAGGGACCCACAGGAAGTCCTTTAGAGGGGAGTAACGTAAGAGCCACACCTACAGGAAGTTATCCTGGAAGGTCTGGGAGACCAGTGAGAGGGCAGTGGGCAAAGAGCCTCTGACCACAGTTGTAGCAGTGGGGCTGCAGCAAGCGTCAAAGCAAGACAGAGGAGCGGGCTGCAGAGAGAGGGGAAGTAATTGTGTTACGATGCTCCACTTTAAAGATGGAAACTCACTGTAGTAAGCAACCTTCTGTACCCTCACCCTTCACCCCCACCAGGCTCCTCAAATCTTTCCTTCAACATTGCTTCTCCAACAGTCACATGCATACCAACTCACTCTCCCATGGGTCACTAGTCTTCCTAAGAACAAACTCCTAACTCTGCATTTCCAAGGCAGTGACTCACCTGCTTACCAAGTCCCTTACTGTGGCAGAGACTACCAGTTGCTCCCTTAATATTCATTTCCCCTTTTTCTATGATAGAGGTCAGCAAACTTCTGTAAAGGGCCAGGGAGTAACTACTTTAGGCTTCACAGGCAATATGGTCTCTGTCACAACTACTCAACTCTTCCACTGTAACGTGAAAGCAGCCACAGACAATTCATCAACGAATGGGTGTGGCTGTGTTCCAATACCATTTTATTTACAACGACAGGGAGCTGGCTGATTGGCGCTCTGATCATTGTTTGCCAACTGCTGTTCTATAGTAACAGAAGCTTGTACAGGGTGTCTAGTTTACTAAAGATGACGTTTTCCAGCCTCGCATACAGCTCGCTGCGGTCATGTGACGCTGTTCTGGCTAAGAGGATGTGAGTGAAAATGACCTGTAGAAGTTCTAGATCACCCCCCTCCTCTTGGCTGAAAAGAGACTGTGGTGAGTCATCTTTGACTGTGAACATGGGGCAACACCCTCGGGATGGCAGAGAAACAAAATGGAAGGAATTTATCCATTGAGATCCCATACTAGTTCTGGGCCAGTAATAGTCCATCTGGAATTTTGTTAGAAAGAGAAATGAAAAGCCCCCCAACTTTTAATTTAGGTCAGTACATTTGGGGGCACCTTTTTATAAAGCTCTGCATTTTCAAGTGTAGCTCAGTGTCCAAGGCTGGATTCAGAAGGGAAAAGACATTGTCGCAGGGCTATCGAATGATCCACAATCAGTCACAAACCCACAGTGGTCAGATGACTCTGCACGAATCTATCATCATCACGGGAACTAATATCTAGTGAAAGCTTACTCTGTGTCATGTACTTATAAAATACAAGCTCTTACTTACCTTGAAAGCAATTATTATTACAATCAATTTTTACCAATGAGGTTCAGAGAGATTAATATGCCCAAAGCCATACTGCTCCTAAATAGCTGCACAAATATATAAACTCAGGGACACATGACGCTCAAGCATGATCTTTCCCCCAAATCAGCTCCCTCGAGTCAAGGACAAGCCACAGGAGCCAATTCTACGGTGATATTTAGAGATGGCTCTGTGACTCCAGGTTTCAATTTTCAAACTGAAAAGCACCACTAAGATCCACTGATTGATGGCTCCATTTGGTTTAATTACTACTCCCCTCTAAAAGCCAAGTAAACCAAACGACACAAGGTTACATGACTTGCCCAGATTCCTTTGAAAGGCTTTGAGAATGCCAGAATGTGGATTTCATGAGACAGCCACAGGGGCTGCCAACTGGGCCCCAGCTTTGCCACCACCTCCTCCTCCACGGCCCATTACAAGTTTACGGCCTGGACACCTGCTACCCCAGGCTGAACAGAGCCTGCAAAGCAGTTTCAAAATACTCCAGCAGAGGGGAAGGGCCTCTTTTCTCTCCAGGAAAGGGTGAGCAAGGCCACCGACATCTGCCATTGACCCGAGGCTGTCAGGTGTAGCATTCATCTCTGCTGGGGGTTGGCACCTATCATGGGGACCATCTGGCTCCATTTCCCTGACTGCCTGGCCTCTCCTGTCCTGTTCAGCCTGGAGGCCAAGGAAAGTCAAATTCACCCCGAAATTACGGCACAGTCAATGGCACCCACAGAATGGTAGATGAACACAAAATTCATTTGTGAAAATTTTAACCTACTTCAAATTTAAAGGAAAGAGCTACTTCAAAAATAGTGTGATTTTTTTTAACAGCATAAATCGATTTTTGAAAACTTCACTTGTTTAATCAGCTATGAATAGCTAATTAAAAATTATGTATTATATTTAGTTGTTTCTATACCACAGATTATAGTGTATTTAAAAAAATGTTTTGGGAAGGATGGGTGGCTCAGTTGTTTTAAAATGTGAGCTCTGGGCAACAGGGTTGCCAGTTCGATTCCCACATGGGCCAGCGAGCTGCATCCTCCGCAACTAGAATGAAGACAACGAGATGCCACTGAGCTGCTGCTCAGCTCCCAGGTTGGTTGGAGCACATGCTCTCAACCACAAGTTTGCTGGTTCGACTCCTGCAAGGGATGGTGGGCTGCGCCCCCTGCAAATAAGATTGAACAACTGCAAATGGACGCCCTCCACAGCTAAGATTGAAAGGACAACAACTTGACTTGGAGTTGACGGGTCCTGAGAAAAACACACTGTTCCCCCAATAAAGTCCTGGAAATACACACTGCTCCCCAATTTTTTTAATTTTTTTTTAAGTTTTGTTACAGAAATGTAGCAAAGAATAATAAGTCTATCTTGAGTGGAGCACAAAATTAACACGTTCTCAATTACTTTTTAAAACCAATTATTTTTAAATTTAGGAAGGAAGACCTCACCACCAAAATGAATATCTCTAAGCACTTCCAGAGTCAAACTGTAATGGATGCTGAACTACGCAGACATTTAAAATCCTATTTTCAAAAAATGTTTTGAGATATGGAAAATGTTCTCACATATATTGTTATGTTAAAAAAAAAGCAGGTTTCAAAAAAGGCTTATAGACATTCTTACTATATAAAAAAAAATGACTATGTAGCTATATAAATATGCACCGAGAATTAGTCTGGAAGTAAATACCTCAACATTTTAACAGTAGTTTTCATCTGAGTGGTAAAGTTACAGGTGATTTTTATTTTCTTCTCAGCATTTTCAAAATCTTCTATAACACACCGTAAAAGTATATATTTTTAAGGGAACTAGACTGTATAAAGAACATCGTGACACTAAAGGCACCTTTTACTGTGTTCTGCAAGAGGATGCAGAATGGGGTTTGCACAATGCAAGCCATTTTATGTCCAAATTGTGTATACAAATCTCAGAAACTCACACATTAAATGGCACAGAAAGTCTCAGTGTTCTGACTGACAGGGCACATTTCAGAATGATCAGAGAAGTACCGCAGCCTACGGAGAAACAGAGCCACTGGGGACAGGGTTCAGGCTCATTACAACACACAGCTATTAGCTACGTTTTATCTTTACTAAATTGACATTAAAAACGGAGCAGGGAGTGTGTGGAACACTCAGACATCTGTGACATATCATTATGATATCATTATGGAAGAATATTTCCAGGAACCCTAATTCACAATTACTGCTTTCAAATTGAGAAAAGAGAAAAAAACCAAAAAACCTGTTAAATTAAAAGGAAATGCGCGCACGTCACAATTTAGCAGTAGCTCAAATCAACTAGAAATCAGTTTCTATTTCACAACAGGAGTGACTAAAACCATAGAAAATTCTCACAATTAGGGAATAAAAGTCAGAATAAAGTCTAAAACCAGAGCAAGTATCTCCTACCCCCAGTCCCAAGGCACAATAGAGTCCAAGGCTATGTATTTATTTGCAGATATTGAAAAAAAACTCATAATTGGCTCAAGCTAAGAAATCTTTGCCCCAAGTTTCACACTAATGGTCACATGACCCTCCAAGTGCTATTTCTCAGACAAACAGCCTCTTCTTTTAGAAAGTCAACAGATTATCGAAAACGCCTAAACTCATCAAGCTCCTTTACTTTTTAAATGATGGAACTGAACCTCTTAACCGAAGAAAACAGGATTTTGAAAGAAACATTTCAGGAAAAGGTGAAGGTAGGGAGTTTCAGGAAAATGTCTGATAAAATTCCATTGCTTTTCCAAAACAACAAAAACTAGTTTCCCAAGCCCCAAAGACAAAAGCAGAGCAGAAAATAAAAGTGTGTTCTCCAATTACACTATTCCTAAGGGAAACACACTTTCACTTGCTATTTTTCACCAAATATTTTCTCCACAGGGTTATTTTATTTACAGAGACAAAAAGACAACATAGACTGAATAATGTATGTGTGTCTGTCTGTAAGTGTGTGAGTGTGTGTGTGTATGCACACACATCCTACAGAAATATACAGCTTTATGGAGAAAATGTACCTGCCCTAAATAAATATTTAACTGAAGAGAACATTTTCAACAATGAAACAACAATGGAGAAAGACACGTAACAAAACAGCATTAGTCTGTCTCACTAAAGAGCAAGCCCAAAGAGATGAAGATTGTAGGGTAAGAGAACAAAACATCACTATGATAATAAATAAGATTCTGATCTCTGAGCATGAACGTGAAGAGGACGGCAAACACACCTTTCACGCAGGCTGCCTACGAGGACAGCTTCCCCGTACCTCTGACTTCCATCCTCCTGCTCATGACCAGTCTAGGGAAGTAATATGTGCCCACAGAAATGCCTGCCTGGCCTGCGCCCAACTCAGTGACTTCAACTGCTCCACATTAATAACAAAAGCTGCACAGAGGGGACATGCGGGGAGAGAGGAAGAGATGAAAGACGGGTGCAGACTTCTAAGAGCAAAATCTACCTCCTGGTAAAGCAGCTCACCAAGCATGGTCAGAAACAACAGCCTCCTCAATGGAAAATATCAGTTCTCTTTATAGAGCCTTCCATGTCATGCTTTTAAAGTCTGCATGAAACTCGAACAACAAAAAAAAGGTTTTCATTGTGACAGACTCTAGTAAACACAGAGACTTCTGTGCCAGGGGCTGTTCTGAGCACTTTACGCAAACTGATACAGGGGCTCTCCAACAAGCCAATGAGGTAAGTGCTATCTGCCTCAGTTTACAGATCAGGAAACTGAGGCACGAACAGATACAAGACTTTTTGAAAATGACGTAACTAGTCGCGTTGAACACAGGCCGTCTGGACCTGGAGGCCAAGGGCTTCATCATGACACCGGCTACCCCCCACAGAAGCCTTGCTAGTGCAGACAGCCCTGTGTGCCTAACCTTTGGGGACGCCGTGGTCACTGCCACTCCCAGGGCTATCACTTTGTTGCTTTCTGGCTGTTCCCTGGATTGAAGGGGAAGGGCAGGAAGCTACCTTTCACTGCGTGCCTGCTTTCTGTCAGCTCCTTCAGAATAGAGCAACGCTCTCATCTATCATGTGGTATCAGCATTATTATTATTATTATTCCCAATTTACAGGTGAAAAACTGAGATTCTGATGGGTGAAGTACCTTGCTGACTACTAGTGAGAGGCAGTGCTGGCATTTGAATCTCCGTCTGTTTGTACAGAGTCTGTGTTCCTGCCTTTACACAAAGCATCCTACCTCCCAGTCACAGGTTCGTGCCCTAAGTGTGCGACTCATCCAACCGCCAGAGATGACCTCCCATATTTGAGCCAACTGTTTTACAAACAAATGGAAGAAACATGGAGAGTGAGGGAAGAAAGGTCAGTGAAATTCTAATATAACAGCAAAACACAAACGAACAAAACAAAACCCATAGAAATTCCCACTTAGGTAACAGAAAGCACATTTGGTGGGCACACGCTCAGCACTGCTGCAGAGAACCATGAGATATAAATGTAACCAACTGTGCATTTCTGACACACGTAAACTAAGCCTCAGCAAACCATGTTACATTTTAAATGTACTACAGGAACTCACTATTGAAAAGAATTCTGTGGTCAAATCCCTTTGTAAAGTCAAAAGCTCTTTTACAATAATCATCCTCTAATTTATTTTTAAGTCTTTGAATATCCAAAAGCAGGTACATACTATTTTACAAACCTAATGAGGTGTATAATAATCCAAGTTATCTTACACAGATTTGGGAACTAGTTCTGCCTTACAGTTGAAAAAAAATGGACCGTTACACATTTCCAGACTCTTCTTTATTAGCCTGTGGTTCAATACATTGCTAAGTTGTCTATCACAGCAGCAAATAAACTATTTAGTGTTTACATCTTGGCTAAGAATTTCTTGAAATAAAAAGAATAACAGGGATCAAATGCCTGATGATCAAAATGAAAAAGTATCACGAAACTGTGACGCACAAAATGTACAGATACAGGGCTTAAGAATTCAATGTCCTCATTTTATGGCTAAGAAAACTAAGGCCAAAGAACTGAATGCTCTTTTCTTAGTCTTAACTAGAACGAGTGGAAGAAACACAACTAGAACCCAGTGCACTAATATCCAGTCCAGTGGGTGCTTCACGGTCCAGAATTGGCTCCCTGGAATGATGTAAGATAATATAGCACCATAAGTTCCAAAAGAGCAGGAACTGTGTTGTATGGCTTGTTTTCGCAGCTCCTACAAATTGCCTTGCTTAATCAATATTACTAACTCCCCCATGTTGGGAAGATGGAATCAGAGGTGGTGAGGCAGGCTACCTCCTACTTCTTTTCTGGTCTTTAGTGGCTTGTTAGGCAGATCCTAGAATCTCAGCACAGAGCTGTGCAAAATCAGGGCAACCTTAACAGAGAAAGAGGGGGTGGCGAGACCCAGATGTAGTGTCATAAGGGTCTGCTATGACAGGACTCAGGATTGGATGGCACAAGACCCTTGCAGATCAGTTCACCTGTCCAGGTTAAGATTCCTCTGCTGCAAAATGAATACTTTGCACTTCCTGATCGCTAAGTCCCCCTCCAATATTAAATGTTATTATTCTGTTTAGTCCTTTGACACCAAATACAATATTTTAGTAAGCAATCTGCCTGTGTTTGGTGGGTTACTGTCAATCTTACATGTACACAAGTAGTCCCCACCCCCACCTGCCACAAAGAATGAGGCAGGGAGTCGGAAAGCTCTCCTCTGTGATGGCCACCGAGTCCTCATTTTCTTTCCTAACACTACTTCTATCGGAAAAGCTCCTTGGGTTTTGGGGGGATTAGGCCCATCACACTTCTAGTTTTGTTCCTGGATCAGGGCCCAAGGCTAATCCTGTCACATCAAAAATACTGTTGCAAGGCTGTGGTCCCCCCAGACAGGCTGCCTCTGTTTGGTATCTGGTGAGACCTTGTGCAGAAGGGGACTCCTAGTAGGAGCTTGTCAACTGCAGGGTCTGCCGAGAGCATGGCGCTGGTCTGAGGCCAGAGGCACAGGTCAGAGACAGGCCACGGCCACAGGGAGGCCGGCCTGCAGTGAGCCCCGATGTGTAACCTAAAACTTGAGAAGGTGGTTAAGAAAGAAATACTGAGACAAGGAAAGAACAGGAGAGATCTGGAGACAAGAAAAATGAGAGCATGAGAGAGGGAGAGGGGGAGAGGGAGAGGGAGGAAAAGGAGAGGGAGACAGAGAGAGAGAGAGAGAGAGAGAGAGAGAGAGAGAGAGAGATTACTTTGGAAATTCCAACAAACTGTCTCAATAAAGCAAATGTTACTATCTTCAAACTCAGTTAGGATAACATTTATTGTGTCTATGAGCTAAGTGGGACCTTATTAATTATTGTTAAGCATAAAGAGTTTTGCTACTAATGCATGTTTGTCAAGAAAAAGAAAAGCCAGTTCATAGGAGTTTCATTACTAAGGAAAGAATCAGAACTTACACTATGTATCTGTATAGCACTTTACAGATTACAAATCCCCTTCACATGCACTTTCTGCTCTGATCCTCATGACAACTTCATAACATGTGAAGAAACTGAGGCTCGAGAGGTTGAGATAATCGGCCAAGACACTCAAACTGCTAAGCAGCACATCATCAGGCCCACCTGGGGTTCTTCCACCCCCCGCCTCCACCAAGTCTCTAAAACTACTTTCCCTCCAAACCCACCTTTTAAGACAAATAGAATTGTTGATTTGTTTTTAACCAATTGTGCAATTTTACTTAATATCTAGCATGAAACAGGTTCCAGGCTGAATATCATTAGTGTTTTGATAAGCTACATATCACTGCCCTTGTACTGCAAAGCAGGTTAGCAGATGATGTGTTAAGTAAGTTTGAGGGCTGGCTGGCCTGGAAACTTACACATATGCTGCACTATTGTTTCTATGGGGAGCTCCGTTCCAAGTTCCAATCAACTGACTTAAAAGAGATCTTTTGAAATACATGAACATGGCCTAAAAATAATCACTACTGCAAACTGAAGGAATTTCTTGGATTTCACTTTTCTTTCTCATTTCATTTAAATATATACAG
This sequence comes from Rhinolophus sinicus, assembly GCF_036562045.2. Classification (NCBI taxonomy): domain Eukaryota; kingdom Metazoa; phylum Chordata; class Mammalia; order Chiroptera; family Rhinolophidae; genus Rhinolophus; species Rhinolophus sinicus. The sequence goes on from NC_133757.1 coordinate 111,018,995, forward strand.
ACACACACAGAGCCTGTTTTCACTGAGCTGCACGTACGGTATGAAAAGCTAAGCATTTCAGTATAACAGAAGAAATTTCATAAAACTCCCACATATTATGATTGTGGATTACATAAAGAAGTGGGAAAGTCCCCTTCTGCCCCTAAACTGTGCCAAGACATCTGACAGGCTCACATCTGCCAAGATTCTACAGTTACTCAAGTCAGAATCCACTCTTTAGAGAAATCAGCATAATATTGTAATGATTCAAAAAGCTCAGAAAGGATGTCTTGCCAGAATAATTAACTTTTTGAGGTCTTCCAAAAGAATTGTTCTGAGAAAAACATCTCGCAGCCAAGGGATTTCAAATGCTTTTAAAAGCAGGATGGCAGGTTTTCAGTTATGAATTTTCAACACATCATCAACATACATGGTTGAAAGTTTCTTCATTAAGGATCGAGGTGCCAGGTTTAAGAAGATTAAAATTAAAAAAAATTCCAGCTGATATATAAAAGCTAAGTTGGAGCATGCTTGGGACCACTGTGGCTATTAAAGCACATAGGTGACCAGAACATTAGGATACATTCAATTCAGTTCTCCTAATGCTTTTTGATTCATTACAAGTAGATTTGTCCACAGTTTTTCAGAACATTCCTATTGTGTAAGTTCAGAGGTGACTGTATTATGCTTAAACCAAACCAAACCAAACGACAGGAAGGAATAATCAGACGGCATCTCAGTCAGACACTCCCCACCTACAGCTCTGACAGAAGCCTGCCAGTCGGATTTCACTCTACCTCGAAGAGCAGGTATTGTGTGGACCTGGTGGCTCAATATCCTGCCATTTTCTCTTGTGTCCTCGCTCAGGACAGTCCTTCCAGCAGAATCTTGAAAAAGACAGACTAAAACAAAAGGATCAAAACAAAAGGCAGCTTACATGCATGAGCAACCCTGAACTGCCTCATTTCAATCCCAAAACGTCTCAGTCTGTGGATCCTCTATAATTTATGTAGTACGACAAGAACCTGCTTAAAGCTGTTTGTCATCAAAAGGTACAAAGTGTGAGAAACCACATTCTCTTCGTTATTGACATGAGTCTTAAAATAACCACAAGCAGCTAATATTTAATTTAGTGTTCTTACCTCTCTGTGAGAATTCTTACTAGTAAGATACAAAATGTCCTTATAAAACATAACCTACAGTAGAGATATCTCATCAAGTAGGCCATTATCTTGATGATCTAGATATAAAAAGCAAGTCATTTTTTGAAAAAGGCAAACTATTTGTACTTTACTTTTTTTGTTTTTTGTTTTAGATACAAGCACTTAAAATAGTCTAATAGGAAGCCTATACAGTTCCACAGGGATGTGCCAGAAATCCAGCCATATTCTAATGAGTTTGCGCTATTTTTTTAAATCTGAAAAACAGTCAGTATACATGTTAAATTCTTGTTTTAGTGGTGCTTGCCTTTAGTTTTTCTGTGACAGGAATTCTTAGCCCCTCCTTCTCTATTTCCATAAGCTTGTGTATTCTTATTTTGAGTTGCCTGAAAGTGGACAGAGTTTTATGATCTGTAAACAAACTTAAAACAAAGAAGCCTACAGTCCAAAATCAATATTACCTCAAGTACATGTAATTTTTTTCTTTTTTATATCCACTAATTGCCCTGGGTCACAGTTTCTTCTGGTACAAAATGGTGGTGTGTGCTGGAATAGGCGTGGGGTGGGCAGCACCAGGAGAAACAACATGCTACATGATTTCTAACTTTCCTTCTGACTCCAAATGGCTATCATTTGCTGGTTTCTCTGGCCTGCATTTATCCCACACTTGAATGCTGTGGAGCAGTGGTTCTCAAGGGTTAAGAGGTGGGGAGCGTTGTTTTGCCCCCAAACCTTCGGCAATGTCTGGGTACATTTCTGGTTGCCACATCTGGGGGTGGGGTGTGCTCCTGGCATCTAATGGGTGGAAACCAAGGAAGCTGCTAACTAAACATCCTTCAATGCACCAGCAGCCCTGCAACTAGGCTCACCCAGGCCAGCACTGTCAACAATGCAGAGGTTGAGATGTCCCGCTGTAGAGGCACAAACTTGGGAAACGCAATGACTTGTCATCTTCCGAAAATTGTGAAGGCCATTTCCTAAGTATTGACTACCTTTCATTTTCCTAGACAGGCAGCTCAGGGGCTTCAACTCCTAAAAGGGAAGCAGAAAGCAAATAGGGCTTCTCCACAGCTCCCTTTCTCCCCCTTTCTCCCTCTTCCTCTCCTCCACGCCTCCTGAATGATCAATGCTGGGATGCGAGATGAATAAGCCATGGCCCCTGCCTTCCAGGTGCTACCATCCAGTGAAGGAGACAGAAAAAGTGACAAAATGGTCAGGGCTTGGATACTACAGATGCACTGCAGCTGGCAAAAGCCCACAAGTTCTTGAAAAGACCCATTAGGTATCAAAACTTCATTTAATTAGCAGATAGTACGAAGAAGACTTCATTGGCAAGTTTTTACATAGATCAATTCTGCTAGAAAAGTTCACTTACATTAGGAAAATGTTTTCAATCTACCAAAGTGATGAGAGTTGTTCTTCAGCCATGAATATCATCTCTGTCCTGCTGAGGGAATGTGTAATCAAATGTCCCTCCAAGAAGACTAACAGTATTCCAAGGATCATTGGGTTTTCTGGTCTTACAAGTGATTCTGGATTCTTTTGTGCAGAGAAAGATGAGTAAATTAGGACCAGAGGTCCAGGCAATGACTGCAGAGTGGGCACCACCTGCTTTCTAGGATATTCTGGGGTGTCTCCAAGGGAACCGTGTAATTTTGCTTCCAAACCAAGACACTTTTGAGAGTGAGTTACACCAGAATAATAGTATAAAGCAAGACAGGTGTTTGCTGAAGCCATGGGTGCTATAACAGCACTTCTGAAACAATGTCAGAACATTGTGGACAATGATACATGAACCTTGGAATAGCCCCAGGTACTAGGCATATGTAGACTTCTACTTTTTTTAGTCCACTGAAAAATCAGTTATAGTCAAAAGGAAAGAAATTTGATACTCCGTATAAAATCAACACAGAACATATCCAAGCAAATGACAAATCTGGAAAGCCTGAACATACTCTGTTTATGAATCTAAAGTATAAGATTGTCACAACAGTGAGCACCAGACGGAATTTAGTCTTTTCTCTGTGGCACATGAAAAGCAAGGGAAACTGGTAAACAGCTTCTGGTCTTTAAGCTTCGCCAATGTACTGAGCCTCCTAACATGCAGCTCCTCCAACTGGCACGAGCACATTTCTGGAACCTGCAGTCACTGCAAACCCTCAGTGAAAAGTCATTTGACTTTATAGGTCTGGCATATTAAACCACATTCTGCTGCATGGACAGTTCTGGATGAGACAAGAGACGGCTTCAGGAACTCTCCCCTTTCCACTACTAGAAAAGTATACGGCTTCACCGACATTTGAGGGGAGCCAAGATGTTACACATTTAATCTAGAAAATCTTAGAAAACGGGATACCAAACTCTTTGGAAAACAAAAATATTCCCAGGGAGAATGAGGTCAGTACTCTTTTTCCTAACCCATAAATAAAGAGGTCTCTAAAGAAAACACTGTACTCTTACAGGGAGTTCGCAAATGAAAAAGCAAACTAAAAACACAGACTAATACTTTGGGTACCCAGGGAAGGCGGAATGCGAGAGTTCCGCTGCCTGCAGGCGCACCAGGAGGCGAGAGAGCCAGAAGACCTCAGGTACGGCCAGCAGCCGCAACCAAGGCCGCCCTGCCCTTCTCTCTCTTTTAAGCTTATGAGAAGCAAGATAAAAATCCTGGGGAAGATGATACAACCTTCACAAAAGTCAAAGGGCCAAGTTATTCAACTTCTACTTTACCTCAGTGTTCCAGATTTGATCAAGAGACTTGAAACTAGAAATGGTAGCTCATCCCAAAAAGAGGGAACAAAGGCCATTTTTAAATTTTAGTCTCACCTCATGCTCAGGAACCAGGGGAGTGACTACTGGCAAGCTCTCTACACACGAAGGTAGAGGTTCCAGAAAAAGATGAAAAGGGTCCAGAAAAAGGGTAAACCATAGACAGGTAAGCTTGTATCGATTCAAACACAATTCTACCTTGGGTTTTCAAGTCCATAGATTAGAAAACCATGGGGGTAGGAGGGAACAGCGATGGCTTATTGTATTTCCTGTGTCACGTCAGTTATCCTAATACATTTTTTGATAAGCCTGGTATCAGAGAGAAATGCCATAAACAGAATATATCTTTATTTATCAAAAATGACTGGATAAAATAATGTGAGATGGATGACGTAGTTAAGGTATTTCCACTTTTTTTGAAATGCCATCCCAAAAGAGTATTAATTATTGCACGGCTGTAACCTGAAGGAAAGGTCTGGTGTCATTCTTCTTTTTTAATTGAACAATTATATTAACCACATAGATGAAGTTTGAGAATATGCTTATTAATTTTGACACAAAGAAAGACAATATTCAAGAGAATCTTAATGTAGAATACTGCAGGGACAGCAATGAGATGACATTTTAATAGAGATAGAATAGATATTGACTCTCATATTTAAGGATAAACATAAATTGTACAAACAGAAATGCTGGGGACCTGGCTTAACAGTATTCTGAGAGACAGAAGTAACACAGCTGTTTAAAAAAAAAAAAAAAAAGGAAATCCAATCCTTAGCTGCATTACTAAAATAACCAGATCAAGGAAAGAAACAGTCTGCTAGGCATTACAAGTCGAAACCACATTTAGAGAACTGAGTTAAACTCTGAGAGTAGCATTTTAAGAGGAAATTAATAATGTGAGAAAGACCAGGATGATTAGGAGTATAGATGTCATACCATGTGATAAACTATTGACAAAACTGGGAAGGTTTGGCCTAAAAAACACTCCGTGGGGATCTGATGGCTTTCTTCAACTATTTCAAAGCCTACACTGGGGTCATCCCCTGAACAAGTTTCCATTTGTCAATGTCCTTCTAGAATGTAGATGCAATATTCCACATCTAGCCGGACAATAAGAAAGCAGAAGGAACACAGCCTCCCTAGCGCTGGGCATTCTATTTCCACAGCCTAAGATGGAATTAGACTTTTTGGCAACTGCATCATACAGATGACTCATAATGAATTTAGACGCAACTTAAACCATAGTTTTCTTTTCTGAAGATGGTTAGCAGCTGATAGTGTTAGCAGTTATCAGCCCGGCACATCACATTACATATTTGTTTGCTCAGTGTCTGTCTCTACCCACTAGAAGAAGCTTCATTAAACCAGGAGTTTTGCCTTGTTCTCAGATGAATATCCAGGACCTAGAACAAGTCCTGGTCCATAATATACATTCAATAAATACATGTTGAGTAAATGAATGACCATTAAGCAACAACAAAAAGGCTATCATGGAGAAAAAAAAAAAAGGGCAAGAAAATAGTCTCCTTCTGCGTGGCTCCGAAAGAAAGAACTGGCAGCCACTACAAGTTACTGCCAGTAGGCAGATTTCAATGCATGAAAACCTTCCTAATAATTAGAGCCAATCAACAACAGAACCTGCTTCTTCAAGTAAGATTTTGTTCTCTATAACTGAAAATATGAAATTAGATGTTGGATAAACAGGAAATCTGCAATTTCTGGGTACTTGAACGAGGTGAACTCAAGTATTTTTGAGACTCAGTGATTCTTCTTAGAAACGAGTTCCATAGTATCAATGGGAATGATAGGGAGGTCCCATTCAATACAGGTATCTCTTTTACAACATCTGTGCTGGACAGTTTCCATTGACCCCGTCCAGATCCACGTTCTTCCTAGTTCTAGCCCACTCTGAGCTTGCGGAGGCTGACTGTTAAGGACTGCGTCAAACTCTTGTGCTTTGGCTTTTGACTGGGTTTGGCCCAATGGGGGTAATAGGGAAAGGAGACTGACGTCAGGGACTGATTTCCTGGTTGCATCCCTATGTGATCTCAATAGACGGCAACGTCCTTGGACTGAAGACCTCAGCTTCTGCAAGGCAGCCATTTCTACACAGCCATCTCTCTTGGCGTTTAGTAACATTCCCATCTCTTTCCTCTTCAGGTATAGGTACTAGTCAGCGCCCGCCCCTCTTACTTGCCCTTATATGCTAGCTATACTCTGTATTTTGGTAAACAGTCTTATTACATGTTCCTCAAATTACCCAACTTGAGTATTGCCATCTGTTTCCCATCGGGCCCCTGACCAATGCACCATCTAAGCGGGCACTCATCCAGTTTCTGTTTGAATGTTTCCAGGGACACACTAGGAGGGAGCACACTAGGTTTTGGAGAGCTCTGTGGCACAGCTCTAATTGTCAGACGTGTCTCCTTTATATTTGGCCAACTCTATAATTCTTATTCATTAGTTTTAGTGCAATTATGATTAACACTAGGCCTTTCACTTATTTGAAGCCAGTTTTAAAAACCAGCCATGCCAGGGGAAGACAGGCAGGCTACATAGTTTACAGTTAGTCTTCTGTCCTCAGCACCCTGGCTTAAGCAGCTTGATTTCCTGTATATTCCGTAAGAGCAGTTTCCCGGTTTAGCAAGCAATTTGGCTTCACATCCAATCATTCCTTCAGAAACAGGAAGCAATGTGAAGTTATCATGCAACAATATCAGATTTTGGACACCAATGGCAGTTATCAGGAAATCGTGTCTATATTATGTTCTTTCTCTAGATAGGAGTTTGGAAAGAGCAACTACCACCAAAGTTCTCTTTTTCATCTTTTATTATTGAGGCTGATCTTTCGTGGAAATTACTAGAGCAACAGGATATTTTTACCCTGCATTGATTTTTATCTTATAAAGAATGTATCAAGTGGGAAAATACTGTCTTTTCTCATTGCCGACAGAGTGGTGTAAAATGAATGAAAGTATTTGGTAACGGTTGGTATTTCTTTATATGGCCTAGCAGCATGGAAAGCATTAAGCAAACAAGAGATCATGTGCGAAAAGTACATATAAAACCAGATGAATTTAGACAAAGGACAATAAAGACAATTTTATAAATTTTTACCTAAAGAGGAAGAACTGTACAAAATATGAAGAAAACTTCCATAGGAATCTACTGCTAAGAACTTACTAAGATTAAAATGTTTTTAATTACATATTTATAGAAATTTGGCATATCTGTAACTTAGAGAGGTGGGAATGGAGAATATCAAAATGAAAGCCACAAAACTTTTATAATTCCTACTGCAACAAGTTTTTAAACTGTTTAAGCATCCAAGTCTTAGACAATCACGTGACGGAGTAGCATCACCTACCCCAAAAACAGCACAGTCCCGTTTTGGAGACAAGTCTTATGAGAAAAACAGAAACTAAGAGAACCCCAAGTCTCTGGTGCTGACCTCTTCCAACCCTGGGCTGCTGTCCTGCCCCTTCTCTGATCTTTGACCACATAATGTAATTAGCACTAGAATATAATAAATTCTTCGCTATGCTAGCAGAACTCCTGTACACTTTCTTCCCCCCCAAAAATAGGCCTTACCAATAACATCTTTCTTTCTTCTCAAAGCCCTGCAGATGTGGCTGAAAACACTAGCCCAGGATCAGAGCACACACTGCACCCAAGAGAAGCACTTAGACAACGGCCCATCATCAGAACTTAAAGAACCTCAACTGAATTTGCAATTCTACCTCTGACTGAGAGATGGTCTAACTACACCTGAAGCTGAATAATAATGAATGTCAACTATAATTTTATATATATATACACATATATATATGTATATATGCGTATATATATAGTCACAGGATGTGGAGTACAGCATAAGGAATAGAGTCAGTGGAACTGTAACAGCTGTATACGATGTCAGAGGGGTAGCAGATTGGGGGAGGGGGTTATCACTCTGTGAGGGGTATAAACGTCTAGTACATTGTTTTGTACACCTGAAACTAATTAAAAAAAAAAGCAGTTTATCAAAGGAAAAAAAGCCCTTGCTCCCCTTGCTCTGAGAGAACTTATTACAGTCTGTTTTATCAAGGCTTCAGTGGTAACTGGAACTTATTCTTCTGGAAGGGAAAAGAAAACAAACAAACATTTACTGACATATCCAAATACAACGCATCCAATATAAAGGTGAAAAGCAACTGCTCTGGGGCTATTACAGAGGAGACACTCTCCAGACACTTTTCCTCATTTGACTGACATATGCTCTCGCTCTTCCTTTTAAACTTGGGGCTTCTAAATATATTTATAAATAAATACTATAGAATTTACTTTCTAGAAACATTGAAAATTTCCCCAGTCCTGCTACTGGGTACTGGGTCCAATTCAACAAATATTGATTGAGTTTCAACTTCGTGCCAGAAACTACATCACTGCACTGATAACGAGAAGACAGGTTTTTCCAAAAATGTAGTTATCTTCCTTCATTCCTGACAGGTTTTTGGCATCCCCATGACATAAGAATTACAGCCTTAGTCTTAATAACACCCAGGTGATCTCCAATGATCTCACTCATTACTTTAAAAACTATTTATTGATTTTTAGTTATTTGCAAGGCTAGCTCTGATAGCAACAGAAATGCCCATCTCATGCATTCAAATCTGAAATGAGAAATAAGTATATAATTAACCAAAAGCACAAGTTGAAACTGTGGTAAAGACAAACTATGAGAATTTGAAGGAAGAGGCATTACTTATTACTCAAGGATTCAAGGGAAAGAATTCATAAAGGAAGTTGCATGTGAGATAGTCCACAAACAAGGAAATAGTGAAGGCCCAACCATGAAAGCTGTGGGACAGGGACAGAGGTAAGAGTAAGAAGCCTGGGAAAATTACAGAGGGTCTTGAAGATCATAAAATTTTTAATTCAGAAATAAATTTACTCCATTTTGGATAAATACAAATTGTGCTATATCCATATAAAGGAATATTACTTGACAATAACAAGAATGAAGTTCTAATATAAGCCACAACATGGATGAACTTTACAAACGTTATGCCAAGGGAAAGAAGCCGACACAAAAGGCTACATATTAATGTTCCATTATATGAAATATCCAGAATAGGTAAATCCATATAGACAGAAACATTAATGACGGCTAAGGCTGGTGGGGAGATGTGCTTGGGGCATATGAGGTGTGACTGCTAATACATATGGGGTTTCTTTTGGGGGAGTGATAACGTTCTGGAATTAGAGAGTGGTGATGGATGTACAACTCTGTGACTATATTGAAAAAACCGACTAAATTGTACAGTATAAAAGGGTGTACTTTATAGTATGTGATTTATATCTCAAAAAAGCTATTATAAAAATAAAATTAATACATTTTAATATTTATGTTTATGTAGAATTTGAATACCTAGGCTAGTGTACTATACATATTTTTTACTTAGACATACGTATTAACTATGTACAGAGAATACCACATATATACGGAACAGAGGACATAACAACAGGCTGAAATGTTTTTAATAGTTCAAGATGCATTGCCTTAGAACTTTCCTAGAAGAAATGAATCTGCTATCTTCTTAACCCCCGCCCCCCAATCAGGTTCACTTTAGAAATTAAAAATAAATGATAAATAAGCACAAGTTATATGAAGCTCAATATTTGAACACAAAGAAAAATGGTTAGTATAAGCAATTAGTGTCCTTTATATGGCATCAAGTTTAATTTTCAAGTGGCTTTTTTTTTGGAAACCTGGGGCTGCATTCCATTGTATGTTTTCCAAAACCATATAAAAAAAATAGTCACACATTTTCAGATGCCGGCTTTTGTTTTGTGTTGGTGATTCATTTATTTGTTCTTAATTATACAAAGTGGGCCTAATATTAGTATTTAATTTATTCTGTCTTCCTCCAAGAAACGGTCAGAGGTGTTGGAACGCTAACAGTGTCCTCTTTTGGATCCTACTTTACCATAAATTTCTGATTTTGTACTTTGCTATACACAATGAACTTAGAAAAAAACTTAAGCATAAGCACAACTTGGCTCATTACAAGCAAAAACACAGCTTAATTATTTGTTCATTTTCAGAGTGAAAGCAAATGAAAGTGAATAGGTAATACAACTGCACATAAAACAATCAAAAGCTTACATTCTGCCCCATGTGCACACACTCCAAGCACAAAGGGAAGGAAACACTTGCCTCACAATGTGAAGCACTGTGGAATGTGAGGGATCCTTAGCTTCTAAATCTAAATATTTATGTTCTTTGTCGTAAATGAAATTTGTATGTATTGTGTACCAGTTATAAAAAAAAGCATTTCCCTCATTTTAAATTTAAGTCATTACTTTGCAATAATGTGGTTTTCTCCTAAAATGGAAACTTTAGTTAAAAACAGTCTCAATAAACTTGCAAAAGTGCCTCTACTTTTAATTTGTATAAGGTGAAACAATAATAAGCATTGATTCAACCAAGTTAATGACTCCAGTTTGTTTTAATAATTCAAGATTCTTGCCAACTCTAAATCATGAGCCCTTTCTGCCAGGAGAAAACTGTGAGGTGTACCAGCATGAGTTATCATTCTGTATTAAACAAAACAGCACAAAATACTTACAGGATCACAGAAGCAAATTACTAAATAATGCATGAATTGTTCTTTCACTACAGCTGAACTACTCCTCATATGTGGGTTTTCAATTTCCCATAATTACAGGGAACAGATTCCACCTAAAGAGTGATTTTTACATTGAAAGAAACTGCTAAAATGATGAATAAGAAACCAACAAAGCAACCGAATATGCAGTTTATTAGTAGTTACTGTACAGAAGAAAAGTAAGACTCTAAATTGTATCTACAAATTCAAGTTGAAGTACTAATTCAGGGATTATCTTGTTACCCTGATCACTAAATGAAATTTTAGAAGCTAGATATAATACCTACTTCTCTCCAAGTCCTGGGAGGAAACAGTCATGAATTCACTTGCCAGAAATCATTAATATATTACTTGAATTAGACTAATAAAAATAAGAGATCCATCAATAAATAAATTTGTGGTTCAAAACAGATTTGAACTTAACAACCAGGTAACTTTTCCAAGTTTCAGGACAGAATTAGATTATTTCCACACAACCCAAGCCACAACTCAGAAAGTTCCAGAAAGTCTTTTCTTTTATTTTTATTTCAGGGAATTCTAAGCATATTTCATAAATGTCTGTAGAATTTTTTACATAAACATGCAGATTTCCCACATTCCAGCTCCCATAAATTAGGTTCTGTTCATCAAATATTTAGTCAGACACATGGATAAATGATTTGAGGAAAGAAGCATACCTCACTGAAATGTTTTTACTTATCTGAAGAAATATTGTGCATGTGTGTATGTGTGGCAGTGGGCAGTAACACAAAACGTTGGAAAAAGCTGTGAAAAACTGGAGAATTACAGAAAAGCATTCAGAAAAACAAACAAACAAACAAACAAACATATTTGTTAATCCAACTCCCATATATATTATCTTTGCGGAATACTTTTACTGTCAAAGTAAAGCCCCTATCATTATATTTTTATGTGAATTATATGATGTGTCTGGCTTCATTCTTTTTATGATAAAAAGCTAGAAGAAAAATAAATCATTTGTTCCTGGATTTTGCGTTCTTAACAATAAAGACAGAAACCAAATTTAGAATTACTTAAAAGCTGTAAAGGTGGGGTTGTTACTATTAATTGTTACCCATGATGAATATAAATATGCTTCCTCCATTATGATCTAAAAATACATCTCAGAACCACATATGGCAAGGAAAATGGGTGAATGCATAGAGAAATTCAGGACCACAGAAGTACAGAACTTCAGAGCTGGCAGTGACCTTGTGTGCTAGGAGTCCCATTCCTATGCAGCTAGAAACCTGACTGTGAGCTTACCAAGACAGAGACCCTAGTTTATTCATGTGTGAATCCTTCGTACAAAGCCTAGCACGTGCCAGGTACTCTATAAATACATTTGAAATATACTACCATGTTTGTTGGATGAATAAAATTAATTTTAATGTAATAGTTTATCATCTCAGAAGGAAAGACTTCTAGCTCTGCTCCTTCTACAAAGAAATGGCTTACTGTTCATTTATATATTAGTAATGAATAAAGGCCTGAATGGAAGATCCTGTAATGGCGGTCCCTAACTAATATAAAGGTTGTAATCCAAAATTTTGTACGCAAGTAGATTCATGTGAACTCAAAATCCATTTTCCCATAGAAACAATGTTGTACATAATGGTTCACTTCTCTGGCCAGCCCACAAAAACTTAAGTACGCATATAGAGTTCCAACAGACTAACCACCATGCAGAAAACTACGCCATGGGGTGATGTGTCTAGCACCTATTGTGGGAACCCCCTTCTTGCTGCTAAAAGGGGGGCAGTCTCCTTCAAAGTTAGAGACTGAGGGGGATGACTAAGAAATCAGACTAGGGTAAAGTTGTCTAGAATGACATAGAACTAACGGCTCACTCCCCTGACTCACTTTCCATGCCTCACTCATTCACCAAGCAAGACTATTTTGAGGTCTTCTACACTTGAGGCCCTGCGCCGGGCATTGAAAGCACAACAGAGACCAAAATCAATATGGTTTTCCTCCTCTGGAGCTCATAGCCCAACAGAAAAGGTAGAAACTGAAGGGTTAAAAAGGAGAATAGGGGTGCAGGTGACTGGGGAGGGGTGAGAAGAGGTTTGATGAGCAGAAAAGGAAAAGAATATTAGAAATATGAGGCATCATTTCCCCCTCGTGCTTCCTCCATCTGCATTGGAGTGAGATAAGCGACAGAAACAAAAAAACTAAAAAGCAGATGCAGGGGGAGCTTTTACTTCCACTCCTACTTCCACTCCTTGTTACAGATCCCAGTGCCCACTAGTGTAGCACAGAGATGACTGGCGTTGATGTGGGCTGCGGAGAGTGGACCAGCAAACACTGGGGCTGCAGCAGTGATGAGAAAGGACTGAGAGCAGGGAAATCCCATCACCCCAGAACAGAGGAGAAAATTATGCTGTGATCAGGAATAGACAAGACAAGGCTGTATCTAAGCCAGGAAAAGGCCGTCCTGCTCAGGGCCCATCCAGGACAGACTGCTCTGTACATACAACCTTGTAGATATTAAAATCTATTCCAACACCTCTCCAGTTTTCCCCATAAAATAATCCATTCACAGATACTTTTGCTTCTATGCCTCTGTACTTTAAAGAGGAATTAAACTATAAATCGCTAAAAGTTAATCACTCATCCTTTCTGAAGTTTAACCAGAAGGATGCTTTAAGGTGATATTAGGCTCTCTGGTTTGCAAAAAAACAAACCAACAGTATAAGCGGTAGGAAGATTTCACAAGGCCACCTAGGTAAGTGCGAAGGAAAGCGGCAGACTGGCTTCCGTGTGGGCAGACAAAAACTAACAGACTGAGTGGGAATTCACCTCAGTCATTCTTGAGGAACGATGGTGTCTAAATCAACAAACGTGACTCTAGAATGGGAGGTGGGAAATACTCTAGTCCATCTAGATTGTTCACAATATGGGTGTGGCCCCAAAGATGACCCAAACTGAAGCATCATTAAAGAAAGTAATTAAAAATTTAAACAGGAAATTGTATGTCTCCACTGAGTATATAAACTTAAAATACAGGGCAGTGCTTCTACCACTGTCCTTCATGGTAGATTTACACAGAAGGGTACGATTCAGAGAATATTATTTCAAATTACAAAAGGGCTGCCATAGCATCTTCCTTGGCCAATCCACTCCAGTTGCCATTTTCCACCTCATCTAATTTTTCCCAAAGCACTTGGCTCCCAACTACACCCTCCGTCTCACGCTATGATCTTTGGTTCCCCACACAGGCCCCTACTCTGGATCTCCTCCTCCCAAGTAAAAACCACTATCTTTTGCTGGTTCCTCTCCTGCTCCATCCCCCAAACTAGTGTTCCGTAAGGTCTCACCATCTCTTCTCTTACTCTACAAACTCCTCCTGGAAGACTGCACAGATGCCCGAAGCACTCAGGGACACAGTCTCACCATTCCTGAACCTGTTGCTTGAGCCCCAGTCATTCTCCTGAGCACAGGAGGGTCTCCAACTCATGATCAAAGTCATGGCTGATTAAGGGAAATGATGCATTTCCCACAACATTTTCTGGTTTAAATCACAGAGGTGATCTGTGCTCTTTTCCAAAATCTCTGTGAGGAGGACACCTGGCACAATAGAAAGAACAGAGGTTTTGAAACAGACACAAATGGGTCTGCATCTCAGCAATGCCATACATCAGCTGTGTCATTTTGGGAAGGTGCTCTGAGCATCAGTTTTACTGGTAAAAATGAGGGCAATAATGTCTACTTTTCAAGGCTGCTGTGTGGATTAGAGGTTAAAAAAATAAAAACAAACAGAAAAACGAAACAGAAAAAACCCACCACACCCAGCATGTAACAGCTGTTCAATAAACAGTGCTTGCTGTTTCTTATAACTGTGGAGGTTGCTGTTATGAGAACGTTGAGGAATTATGGGTTTGGTTATGACATTTTTCCTCATACCTATTATTAGCAGACATTTTTTAAAGTACTGTAGGAGGGTGGCTGTGGTCCTTATGTTTTAGTCCTTCCACCTCTACCTCCAACATGCCAGGGAGAGTAGGCTCATGATTCTTTTCAGTTGTCCAGCATCCGAAGTCCCCTTCCTATGTTTTATAGTAAGCCTAATATTACAAAAGCAGAAAACTCCAGATCATTGTTTCATGATTAGTTACACTGGCTCCAACAAACTAACTGATGGGTCCAAGATTTTCAATCTTGAGCAGTTATAAGAAACAAGAACTATACAGACACCTGGGTCAGTGGTTGGCAGGGAATGCAGGCTCCAGAGGCAGCAGTGGGAGTGTTCAGTGTCACTGGTTCTAGGAGCGTGAGATGCAGGGCCCATGGTCACGACCCATGAGGCAGTTGACATGTTCCTGGGACCAGTTCAGTGGCATGGCTTTCGTTCCAAGTGACGTTCTCGGCTTTCCCAGAAAGACTGTGAGGTACCTAATATCCTTAATAAATTCCTTTTCTGATGAAATTAGCCAGAGGTTTCTATAGCTTACGACTGAGAACCCAGACTGGTATACCAAGTCAGGTAACATTTTATGACTTTTGGTCAAAGGCCACTGTAAGATTTACAGAGCAAACAAATACAGTGAGATCCTCCCAGTAAGTCAGGGAGTCAGAGTGAGCTGCCCAACAAGACATTATTGAACATTTCTGAAAGTATTTCTTAACAAGAATGATAGGCTGAATACCTCACCATGCTGTTTCAACAGTAGTATTTAAAGTGATTTATTTTTTTCCCATCAGACTGAGAGATACAGAACACTGGCTAGCCTCTAAAAAACATCGTTATTTTCTTGCATGCTCCAAGGTATCCTATTGCTCAAGAAATCCAATTGTTCCCTTCAAAAGACTTGAATTTTTTTATCTCCCTGCTTAATTATTCCCGAAAAACTGTGTTGCCATTCCATTAAGCTGGCTTTTGTCAGTAGTATCACCTTATGTTAGCCTGATAGAGAAATCTTAAAAATATGCATCCTCGGGGAAAAGACCAGGTAGGAACTAAAAAATGTAATTTTTTTTTAAACCAGAAATAAGCACCCATACTTCCCTCAATTAAAATTAGTATTTCTCTTACAATAATCTAACTTCATTCATCTCAGATAATGCATTTGATTTCCCCTAGTCATTACAACTAAATTGTATAGAAGTTTGTATTAAATTTTCCTTTTGGCTTGTTATCATTAACTTTTATCACTATACTTAAAAAAAATATTTTCAGTAAGACCCAAACTGCTGCAGAAATCACATGAAAAACAAAACTTTGGCACATGAAAAAATCCTTACTAACAGTAAGCAGCAGGATTCTGAGAAAAATCAACTCACAAGAACACTTTTTTTTTCAGTATGATGGCAATGGTTTGGGAAAAAGGAACTTACAGGAAAAAGAGTTTGTGTTGCCAGTTACTCATTCACTTAAAAAAAAATTTTTTTTTTTGCTATTTTTGCAATATCCAAGTAGAATTCCTTGCCCTAAATCAAATTTCATTTTCCATTTTGTCCTCTAAAGTTATCACAATCTTCTGGTTATAAACTCCAATAGTTAACCACTTGAAAAGATGATAATTCTATGGATGTAGGTTTTTAACTTTCAGTTCAAAACTAAAAAGTTAGAATAGAAAAATGTATTTTTGATTTCAAACAATGAAAGCAAATGTAAAACAGCAAAGAAGTTTAAGAAAATCAGAATCAGAAGAATGTGGGCTGTTTGAAAATTGTCCCAACTCTGAATTGTGATTTTTAAAAAATGTATGTGATATGTGGGGTTATTCTCTCCCTAGTTATTTCAGACTAGGATACAGAGTGGTGAATCTATTTACACAAATGAAGCTTCTGTCTATAAGCCAGGATTCATATGAAGTTAGATCATTTGCACAAGGTCATACAGTTTTATGCAACAGTCATAAAAGCCATTTCCTCCTCTACTCTCTAAAATCATTATTAACCTGAGATACTAAAAAAAAAAAAAAAAAAAAAATCAAGCAGGCTGCAACCTGCCTGACCGACAGAAATGAGAACCTCTTTTACGATATTTTGAATTCAGAGTGATTCATGGGGGCAAAGTAGGTTGCTGTTAAACTGAGATCCCCAGTCTTTTTGTTCAAAGAGAAGCCCTGAGGATTGAGGCAGGTGAGAGTAAGAGACTGCAGAGCATAACATGGCAGTAGGAGGTCATCACCATCATTCTAGGTTTAACAAACAGCCTTTGGCACAGAGAGCCCTACACATCTCACAGAGGCTCTGCAAGGTGGGAGACAGGCATTCCTGGAAAGACTTCCTCATCCACGTCAGACCTCAATTTCCAGCGTGGGGCCTGAGGAAATGTGAAGATGAGAAGGACATACTTAACACTGAAGGGGGCCCATAGCCCTACAGAGAGGTTAGCACACCCTAAAGTTAAACAGGTAAGGACAGAGGATGCTTTAGGAAACCCAATAACCCTATAACTGGGCAGGAGTTAAGAGCCATATGTCTGCTTAACCAGTAGTGTGCAGCACACAGACATGATCACCACAAAGCACATGGAAACACTCTCTTGTTATACACTGAGGTCGGAGGGGAACAGGACTCATCTAGTTACCTTGGTCCTTCACTGTTTTCATATTGAGCACAGATAGATGAAAATGGTTCTACTGGTTTTGTTTGCTGGTTTCTGCCTATGTACAAAACTCATCAACGGTCAGTTGACATCTGCTTTCAATATCAGATATTTTGAGTATCAGACATGGCATGCTAGATATCATCTGGATAAAGGAGTGGTCTTCTGGCCAGGCATTACTTTGGTTTCATGTTTATTTCCTGTTACTCAGAAAAAAACGGAAATGGCCCCAAAGCAGGCCGACCCTGGGGCACCTGACAGCTGGGGCCCTCTGCTACATCACTCCTCAAGTACTGTTTAACTTCTAATGCCATTTAAAATGTTATCACACATTTACTTAACTCTATAGTTTATAACAAACCTACCAGACAGGACAAGCCAGTCTGCATTGTATAATATGTAAATAAGCCGGGGAGCCAGGGAGTGAGCGGATAGGACAAACTGGAACAATGGTTAAATGAATTAAACCTCACTATACCTGAAGGCAGTCTCTTCATTCATTTTTCTCTCCTCACATTTTCGTTAAGTAAAATATAGAGAAATACCAATAATAAAGTTTACTACCGTGTTTCCCTGAAAATAAGACCGAACCAGAAAATAAGCCCTAGCATGGTTTTTCAGGATGACATCCCCTGAACATAAGCCCTAATGCATCTTTTGGAGCAAAAAATAATATAAGACCCAGTCTTATTTTCGGGGAAACACGTATATGTATTTTCACAAATATCAAATAGTAAGCCACTACAATTAATTAAAGGGACACAAAAGTCAATATTTACATTTCATTTAGTTTTTAAAATCTGGCATACCTACTAAATAACTCATATTCAGACCTACAAATATTAATGCATTGTAAAGAATATCAGTAATTAGTATCTTCTTCCCACACACAATGCTATCAGCTTAAATGTGGGCCTAGTGACAGAATTCAAGTTTCATTAGTGTTGTTGTATGACTTGAATAAATTGTTTTAGTTTCATGCATGTACTTGTTTGAGAAACAGATTTTATATCTACCACCCTCAGAGATAGTGACGAGGTACTAAATAGGGAAACTGGTTAACAATCCATAAATATTCTTGTAATATGATAAACTGACACAAGAGAAACTCCACAAATACAATATTTAACATTTTATAATAAAAACTGAAAATGCTAAAATGGTAATCAGAGGTATTCATTAACCCCATATTGCTTCATGAATCGCATGACTACAATCACCTATAAATTTTTCTTGCATACAGGCTGTTATGAATCAACTGGGGGGAAAAGTTAGGAAGAATCAGTTGTAGTTATCTAATCAGTTAAGAGTAGATGGTGATTGTGTAAATATAAGAATCACACACAACACTGACAAAATTACAAGTTAATCAGTGAAGTTCAATAAAAGCTAGCTGAAATTTAATAACTTCTGTCTAGAAATTTAAAAGCTATTTTATATTTATAAACACATGTGATTGGCATATAAAATATAAATATATATGCTGACCGCGATACCTGTTAAAAATTTAGGGCTTGGTTTAAGTCCTGAGTTCTTTCTTAGGTTCTCATTTTTTAAAGTTATTTTTTAAAATAGATATGATCAAATTTGTTCTTTCCTGTTTTTAATACTCCACATTGGTGCTTTTAAAGTCAGTCTTAAGAAGCACCTTCGAAGAGCTAGAGACAAAAACAAAGCTCCAATGGGGGGAAAAAGCAAAATCCTTTTGGTGATCCTATTAAATGCACATTTAACATATCATTTCAAAATCTGTGATGGGAGGAGTGAGCATCAGTATCACCAGGCTGTATCTTTCCATCCCAAAGAGCAAGCATGAGGCAGGGTGGCAAACAGGCCTAAACTATGGAAAGTACTAAATGGAGGCAAGTACCCTGGGCTTCCACAGATTCTAGATTCAAATGCCACCTAATGACATTGTCATCCCTGCAATAGGAAAACAGAAAAAAAAAAAAAAAAATCAAGGTGGTTTCTAAAAAGCTCCCCGGTGATTCTCATATTCCCATGACTTGCCCCCAAAATGAGAACTAGAGAACCAAGCATATGCCATGCCTCATCTTCTCACCCTTAAAACCTGATACAGGGTTCTCAAAATATGTAGGAACCCCTGGGTTCAACTAGTTTATGCCCTGGACTACTTTTAGAGCCCAAAGTTGTGGTACCAGCCAGACCGGTGTCCATGCAAAGTCAAAAGAGTATTTCTGACAGACACGGATACAGGCCACGAAACTAAAACCTCACAAAGACTATTTCTTCTACTCTTCAGAGGTGAGCCAAGCTGGCTTTAGGATCTGAGCGTCCACTGGGTAGGTAGGAGTTGATGCTACAGGCACCCTAGTTTATCCTGTCTGGCCAGTTCCAACCATTTGTGTCACACCATAAGCCTGCAGAAGAGGTTCCCCAGCTAGGCTCACAGAAAGAGCTTCAGGTCTAATTCTGCAAAGACGGAAAAACAGGCTGAGTGGGAACTCACCCTCATCAGGGGCGATTACCAAAAGCTATTTTTGAGATAAGTCCTATGGTAAATGTTCTAAAAAAATACAAAAACGTGGAGAAAAGATAAAATCCAAAATTTCTGCAGAATTAAAAAAAAAAAAAGTTCTGCTGGGAGAGTACGAAAAATATCCTCAATAGGATCTTCTAAAATGTGCTCCCTCCAAGAAGGAAATGTAAGCATTTCACAGGCTCAGGACTCTCCACTCCTCTCAGAAATTCCCAGTGCTCACTGGCAGGCCTCCAAATTGCCTGGCTTGGTTGGCAAATATTCAAATACAGTTATTCAAAATATGTTAATGAAGCTAACACGGTGCTCCCATCACGTAACCCACCCTGTCTTTCTTTGTGGGAACTGAACCTGTGCAGGTTAAAACAGGCGTGCCAAACACTTGCTAAGTGAGATTACTGACTGCTGGCTCAATGACTGCCAATTCAAAGTAAGCACTGAAGAAGAATGGCTTTGCTCAAATGTAGGCTGTCTTAAAAATGAATGTTTTGATGTTGAAGTCACTCCTGCCCCCATAGCTCTCTATCGGTATAAAAACATTAGCATTGGTGATTTACATTTTTTTAAGTGACCATATTCAAAGTACCTTAAAGATTCCAAGATAGTTTACAAGTATTCTTTTTAAAATTCCCCGCAAAACATTTTTCAGTTTACAAATGAAGAAATAGTAGCAGTGGTTACACACTGTGTAGATAATGGCAATAGAATCAGAAGCAGAACGCGGTTATTTTATTAGTTAATATACCTATTCAACAATATTTGTTTAGCCCAGTATCAGGTATTTCTTTTGTGTACACAAAGAAATCACAAAGCAGCTAGTTACTCATCTTTGGTCTGTCCGTATTCTAAAGACCTCAGTATTTTCCCCACAAAATCAGACTATCTGATTAAAATTAGCCTTCCTCTTTCTCCCTGCCTCCCAAAAAAGCATGAACTTGTTTCTTCCTCCACACAGACATTCCACACATAGTCTGCATCTTAAAACTTAGGCCATGCAGTGTCATTTTCAGTGGAACAGAAAGTGCTGGTTCCAAAAAAAATCTCAACATCTCCTAGTTCCTAAATTAGTCCCCAGAACACCAGCCCTTATGAAGGAAATCAAAATTAAAGGGAGGTTGGAAGGGAGGTATAAATGGGATTATATACTTACCCAGGGTGACTCATTCTCATATGCTCAAGATTAAACTGAGCACTGATCTAGGATCAGGAAAGAATTTTTCCTCAGGGGCAGAAAGGGGTGTGGGGTTTGCAAATGTGCACTAAGGTAGGCTCTTCTGTGTGGATCAGGTAAGCAAATCCCACATAATTAACTTCCTACTACAGGGAAGGAGCAAATACAGGTGAGGTGCACGCCTTCCCAAGAGGTGTTGGTAAATTTTATGTGATGTGTTTTTTTTATCCACAGTTAAAAATTTTAAAAAGAGAGAGACTGGGATGAACTTACTATATTGTCATTGCTTTGAGGAGCAGCTAAAATGCTCTGACAATGACAAAGTGTTTGAATTTTAGAAACTTCACCAACTGAAGGAGGTGGAGGTGGCAGCCTGGGAATGGCACCAGGCTGGGCGTCAGGAAGCCTGTGTGCATCCATGTCTACCTCTGCCTGCCGAAACCAACAGGACCTGGGCGTGGGGTATTTCCCAGGCCTCAATTCCCTAGGGCCTCATTTTTCTCCTTCAGAATAGGAACAAGAATACAAGTTCTTCTCCTTTAATTACTTTAAGAAAAATTGGTCTTTATCTTCCTTGAGTCATTTTCTTCTCCTTAAGTGTTTCAATAAACATCTCAAAGTTATAAAAACTTATTCTGGTTTGGAAATATATGGTTTAGAAACACAACAGATTCTATCTGAAAACAGACATGACTGTTTTCAAGGCTAAAACCTTAATTGAAAGATTAAAGATAGTTCAATATCCATGTTCCAAGTTTCCTTAGTAAGAACATGGGTTTCTTAACATACAACTATTTCTCCAGCTTGGGAATCAAAACCACAATTGCTAAAAAATTTAGTGTGCATAAAACCTATCATAAAAAAGTATCTTTTTCTTGTTTAAGAATCACTGAAATAAGGAGGAAGATATTAAGCATTTAAATATTCCGAGTATTAAAAATTACAACTTAAAACATAGAAATAATCAAAGTACCAACATACCATGAATTTTAAGTCAATCAAGGTATATTTCCTACTCAAATATAAGTAAATATAAAATTCTAAGGCTAAATATATACATTAACTTGAATGATAAATCTTATATAATTATTAAAGAAACATTTCGCTTTAGTGACTTAGCAAAAGGCAATAAATCTGCTTAACTAATATTATGTAACTTATTTTCTGTATGTTAGACCAAAATCAATAGGTTACATTAAAATACTCCCACTGAAAATTGATAAACTATATATTCTTTTGTGCTGCACTTGGATGCCTACTTAATGTTATGGTTCTCCCCAAGAGCATTTAATACTTGTTTTCAGCCAATTTAATAAAAATACATGGGAAACACCTACCACCATGTTAAACACCATATGGATTAGAATAAGTTATGGGGGGAAAAGTCTGACAAAATAATTAGAACCATTAAGAAAATCATAGGAAAGGTTTACTGAGTGTATGGTGTAAAAACATAAGAAAGCAAAGGAATAAGGTCACCTGAAATGGAGAGAGCAAGTTGTGAGCCCAGCCTTCATCCTTTGTGCAGATAGGAGTCCCAGGAATCTAGCCTTTCTTAGCTGCCAGAGTAAGTGGTAGAAGTAGGTTCTGGGTCTCCACCACCATCCAGCAACAGCCCTTCTATTATTCACTTCAAGAGCGAAGTGATCTACTAACCAAACGTACTTGGACTGTCAGTGCACTGAGAGGGTGTGGTAGAGACTTCATATAATCACAATAATGATACTCAACACTTACAGAGCAGATATGAAGGTTCTGTAAGATCTTGTGGGCAGATGGGCATAGTATTAAGAGAATGAAGTATTCCTGAGTAAACATACGGAGTTGAAGGGAGACAGCATGGAGGATGGTGAAAAGGAAGGGAAGGAGGAAAGATAAGCAAGCGAGTGGCGAAGTTCTACAGTATAATCTGGGTTCTGTATATTGAAACCATGGAAAAATGAACCCTGTGCCACAGAGATGGTTAGGGTAGAGGAAATGCAAACACGAACACTTGGATGAAGAGAGAGAGCAGGGTAAAGAATGATTTAACACTAATGACAGCAATATTTAAAAGTAACTCCCCAAATTCCTCTTACTTTAGGGGAGGGAGTGTCAAGATCTTTCTGTAAGGTAATTGAATGGAATCATAAAGTTCCCCTAAGAAAACACTATGTCAAAAAATTATAGCTTTCTAGAAACACAGTAAATTCAGTAGGTAACTATCTTGTATTTCAGTCCTTTGCTGGGATTAAATTATCATTCCCACCTGGTCCCCCTCTTTACCAATTTTCTAAAACAGAGTCTGTCTTACCTGTCTCTCTCTTTTGCTCTCTTTGTCTAAAATGGATTTTAAAATCAAGGTTCATGTTAAAATAGATTAGAATACATATATTAAGACACACACACACACACACACACACACACACACACACACACAGGTGTGTGGGACAAGGGAACTTCTTTAGTCAACAACTCTGGTGCTCTTTCACAAATCAAAAACATCTCAACTAACCAAAAATTAGGGCAAACCAGACATGTATTATAAAGACAGTGGGAAAGAATGTTTGAAATCAGAACTAGTCCAGGAAATCTGGGCTGTATTTCAACAATATGCTTTCACATTCAATAACCAGAATAACCAGAACTTCTGGTGAAGAGCTAATCCTCTTCCATTTTTCCTGTTCATCTTCAAGTCATTCATAAACTCTTGATTCAGGAACACACACTCTTTTTTAAATCGATACCTACATAATACTTCCCTTGATTTAATAACGTCTTTTGAGCTTCTTGGCAATGGTTAGGACTTTCTCATAGACTAACCTTTCTAAAAATTCCCTTTCACTTTTGTTATCCTCTAAATATGTCTTTAGGGGACAATTTGATCTAAATCACCGCTAGAAACCACCAGGCATCTATCTTTTTAAGCATCGTGGCATATTTCTCTTATCTCACAGAAGACAGGCTAAACTACTTTCTGAGTTTTGGTTCTTGCCTTTCTATCCCACTCTTTGTACGTATTTACTTCCATCGGATTTTCTTCCTTCTCTCTTTCTTCCTCCACACCCAGCTCAGACTCTCTCTAAGTTTAATTTAAGGGCCACCTACATCAGAATTAGCAGGGGTTTGGGTCAGAAAATACAGTTTTCTGGACCTCTACCTAGATTTACTAAAAATATCAGAAGGTGAGTAGGGCTCAAGAATCTTCATTTTATGTACAGCATAGGGAATATAGCCAATAGTATTGCAATAACTTTGCATAGTGACAGATGATTACTAGCTGTATCGTGGTGATCACAAAAGGTATATAAATGTTGAGTATGTTGTACACCTGAAACTCATATAATATTGCATGTCAACTATCCTCAATTTTTAAAAAGTGAATGGAAAGAACTGGTAAAAAAAACGACGACACAAAAACCCTTCATTTTAGAAGTTACCCATGTGATTGTTATATTGAAGTTTAAACTGAAATTTGAGGACGCACTGCCCCAAACCCTTGATTCTTCCCAAACCAAAGGATACAGGGACTCTACCAAGCTATAAATAAGTACCATCAGAGCCTCTGAGAAGACAAAGTATGGTGGTGGTTCTGTCTTCACTTTCCTTTTAAAACACAGATGGAAGAGGCAAGAAAGCAAGGAGAGTGGAACCTGAAATGAATCTGAGACATCAGCATAAATACAGACCCGTCAGCCTTGCTCTGTGGCTACTGCAAATTACAGGAGCCAGACCTACAAGAGGACTGATTACACGTCATTTATAAAAAGCAAACAAGCTGGGCGGCTCTTGAACAATGAATGGTGACATTCAAGCCACGAGGTAATAAAAAGCATGAAGAAATGACTGCGCACCTCCTCCCCACCCAGGCAACAACTGGTTGTACTCTAGCTACAATTAGTAAGAGCAAAGTGAGCATTTGGGTAATGGATTAAATGACAACAGACCGTTTGAGAGAGACTGTCTATCATATAAACCCTTGTGAAGTGTTACACAGCACCAACCTCTGGTGTTCAAAAGCTCAGCCATCTCTATGACGGCTTTTCTCAACCTTATCGAAGTCAGAAAAAAATAAATGTCTGGTTCCAGTGCTATATGAATTATGGCTTTTAATGGAAACATAGGGAAATAAACGAAGTAAATAATGCAGATGTAAGAACCAGGCTTTATGAAGGATCTCTCAGTATGAGGGTTCTTCAACTTCAGCAATATCGATGTTTTGGCCCGACAGTT
Organism: Rhinolophus sinicus; assembly: GCF_036562045.2. NCBI lineage: Eukaryota > Metazoa > Chordata > Mammalia > Chiroptera > Rhinolophidae > Rhinolophus > Rhinolophus sinicus. Next base: position 111,043,992 of record NC_133757.1, read on the forward strand.
CTTTGTTGGAGGGGCCGTCCTGTGCACTGTAGGATGTTCAGTAGCATCCCTGACGTCTGCCTACTAACAGTGAATAGCACCCCTAGTGTGACAATCAGAAATGTCTCCACACATTGCCCAATGTCCCCTGTGGGGGCGAAATCACCTCCCTTCTCCCACTAAAACGCACTGCTCTACACAGAAACATCATGAAGAAATGTCCATATTAGTGAAACAGCTCATAGAATGTATTTTCAACATCATAAAAATCTCATGACTTTTGCTCTTCTATAACATATACCTTTTAAGTATATCGTCCTATTTTTCTACAAATTTTTCCATTACCAGGGACTGAAATACCAAATCGTAACATTGTTTTGGTAAGCTATCCAAGGCATTACAAAAGTACCAAGTAACGAAATAATTAAGTGGCTCCTCCCCTTTCCTGGTCACAGTCAATCAGCTGAAGTCAGCTTTATCTCCAAAGTATTTACGTCCATTTCACAGAGCAACGTATCCATCTGGCACAAGTGGCAGAGAGCTAGGGCTCATGAGACTTTTAGGAGCCCATGAAAAGTGTCCTAATATTAATTTCTTTTAAAATTAGAATAAAAACAATGAATACAGACAGTCCCCAATTTCAGAGGGTCCAACATGATGTTTTGACTTTATTATAGTGCAAAAGCAATCCATACTCGGTAGAAACCGTACTTTGAATTTTGATCATTTCCCGGGCTGGCAATAAGCGGTACGATGTTCGCTCATGATGCTGGACAGCGGCAGTGAGCGCAGCTCCCAGGCAGCCAGGCCATCTGCCAGGTAAACACCCCGGACTGTATTGGGCTGTGTTGCCAGTGTTTTTTGGATATTGTGTGCTAAGCATGTTTCTGGTAGGCTAGGCTGAGCTACGATGTCCGGTAGGTTAGGTATATTAAACATATTTTCGATTTAACGATATTTTCAAATTATGGGTTTATTGGCACAGAACCCCATCCTAAATCCCCATCCTAAAATAATGAATATATAATAATAAAACCAGTTTGGGATATGTTCTTCTTTATACTGACGCAGTTGCAAAATATCGTTTTCATTCCTCTTTTGTAGGGAGGGGGTGCTCATGAACGCAAAGTACCTGAGGTCCACAAAAGTGGCCCCGCGATCTAAAGGGGATAGAAATAGCAATTAAAACAAGCAAGAATTATCAGGTGTGGCATGGCAGAGTGTCGAAGGAGGACACAACAGATGCTCCTGGCCCACTGTGGCTACAGGTGTGAGTGATGGTGGTGGTGGGAGCTCAGGGGAGGCTTCTAGAGAGCAGAGGAGAAGCAGAAGTTAGGCTGGTTGTGCAAGCAGAGAAGGAAGGGCCAAGAATTCCTGGAGGAGGGAAGAGCACACACAAAGGCCAGAGTGAGAGGTTACAGGGCTGATCTGGGACATGAAAGTTCAGTGCAGCTGAAGTGAAGAGCATGAGTGAGAGGCAGCGACAGACGCCCCAGGTGGCAATGTACAGGTGCACATCACAAAGAGCCTTCCCTACAAGCCATTAGAGCGTTGGGCATTCCCAAGAGCAAGGGAACGCTGCAGAACAACGTTAAACCAGGGAACGGTATTATCAGATTTGTGTTTCAGAAAGGCCATTCTGGCTGCCTTGATAAGGACAGCTGTAGGGGCCAAGAATGGAAGGAGGGAGACCAACTGACTATTGCAACAATCCAGAAGAAAGGGAAAGGTAGCTTAGGCAACAGAAGGGTCAATAAGTCAAGAGATATTTGGGAGCTAAAACCAACAGGATTTGGTCACTGAATGCAGAGAACGGGGGGAGGGACAACAAAGAAAACCTTAAGCCACAGGACAAGGGCTGGCAGTGCGATTGACTGTGAGGGACCAGGTTTAGGGAGAGGGTGGTCAGACCTACTGTGGGCACGCTGAATTGCTCTTGGGTATGTAAGCAATTAGGGATTGAAGCAGTTAAGACATATAGATGTGGAGTGAGAAATGGATCGAGATAAGTCTCTGAATCACCAGCACATAATTCAGGGGCATTTAAGATCCATAGACGGTCTTTAAAGGTGAAAAAACATGCTAGATTATAATAACATTTGTGTGCTAGTTTGTAAGGATACCGTGAAAACTGAATGCCCAGAGCTTTTATCAAATGTTCAAAGAAGTTCATGAACTCACAATAGATGAAGAAGCACTAACTATGAGATGGGATGACACCATCCAGGGCTAGCACTAGAACCCATAGGACTCCAGCAATTAAGGAAACCAGAGCCTGGTCTCAGGAAGGCACAGAAAGAACATATTTTGAGAGGAGGGGTTAGTCATCTCCATCAATGCAGTCAGGTGTTCCATGAAAAATAAGAACTAAAAAGTTCAAATCTAGTTCTACTAGATTTGGCAATCAGGAGGTCACGGGGGGCCTTGGAGTTTACATACATGTGGTGGAAAAAGATCCAGGCTGTATTCTGGTATGAAATGAGCGGCAGGTGAGGAAGAGGGGACAGCCAAGTGTACAAAACCCACTCAAGAATCTGGATGGGAAACGGAGCAACAGAAAGAGTCTCACTCCAGCCCGATCTTTGAAAAGTAAAGCTACCTATTAAGGTCCTGGTGAAATCTCTCTCACCACCTTCATTCAGCCTTCAGAGTCCCTGACTCCACCTCCCTCCGCTGAATTCTTCTAGAGCCTTGTCTTACACATTACTGATCATGATACAGTTTGCAGTATTGAGTGCATCCTACGTCCCTAGTAGCATTAAACTGCTAAATGGTGGAGACAGTGCCTTCTTGGCCCTCTTCTGAACTCTTCGCAGTGCATTGTTCACAGTGGGCATTGCTGTAATGACCAAAGGATCTCACCTGAGAGGTGAGAGATGTGGCCCTGCCAGAACAGCTGGTTAACTTGTATGACACTGGACAAATCAATTAGTCTCCCAGAGGCTAATTTTTATTCCCTGTAAAACCAAGAGGTTGGACTCCTGACTAGGGGAGGAGGAGAAGGTATGTGTAACCGGAAAAGATATTCAATATAGCTGTTGTGGTAATGCAGATCATAGAACGTAAAACTGGATTACAAGTCAAAGGACATTCAAACAACACCTAAGAGACAAATGGGTTAAAAGAGATTGAGAAACATTGGATTAGATGATTTATAATTTTAGGTTTAAAATTCTACAATTATTTTGTCATGCTGTTCAAGAGACTGTGCAAGGTACCACACTGTATATTTTCCATACAGAAAACAAATGCCGTCTTTGTCCTCTGGAAATTAATATCCTATAACAAACACCAAAAGAAAATGAAGCCATAATTTTCTTTGTAAACAGATCACGTGTATACACCTTCTACTGTGTATACTGCGACTCATAAAAATCATCTAGAAAAATATATTAAATATAAAAACATATTAAACTTGCTTTTCGTATTTTGACTATTTGCTTAAATGAAGAGATAGGAAAAAAGAATACTATTCAATGGCACCGGTTTAATTTTGTGCCCCTTTCTTTGGAAATAAATGACCCATACACCCAATGAAGGTTACTCAGAAAGCTTCGATTATCTGTAACAGCATCACTAGAAACTAATCACCTTCCCAAATATGTTGCCTTCTTACTAGTTCAGTATTTCCTTTTAACTTTTCTTAACACTTCAAACATTTAAACCTGAAATTGTCAGGGAGCACTTGTAAAATCCAACACTGCTACACAGCTTTAGGGTCAACTGTAACTTTTGCCAGAGGGAAGGAGGTTCAAATACTACCTCCCTAACTGAAGTGAGGTGATTGTTCCTATGTAACTCTATGTAACACCACTGGAATTCAAAACACAGGAGGCAGCCTTTTACCAAGTGTTTCTCTTCCCAGAGTCAAAGATTAAAGTGCTTCTCTCCTGCTAATCAAATGGTCATCCCTCCAAGCAGAAGCACTTTCATCTTGGCTCCCAGGACTCTGGCCAAGGCACTGATGGGAATGTGTGATGGACTGGAGCTCAGAAAGCACACCAGGTACTTAATTCTTTAATCAGCTAGTCATCTTAGGGAGGAGTTCTGCTAGTCAGAAAGTGGCCTAACCACATTTTCCAACACAGTAGTAACTGAAAACTGCATTTCAGGAGAGAAAAACAATCTGCATGCTGGGTGGAACATTATTATTCTCAGTCTCAATTACCATATTCCAGAGATATAAATAACTCCCCCTTTTTAGAGAAAAGGTGAAAGAATGTGTGTGTAAAGATTCTGACACAACTACTTTGTGGTATTGGTGGCTAAGCTTATGTTAGAGAGGAAGAAGTGGAAACAAAGGGGAAAAGAGCTGGAGGGTAGGGATCCATGGACAAAGAGTGCTTTTACCTTTCTCCCACTTAAAAAAAAGCTAGCAAATAAAATGTTATAGTAATTGGCTAACTGATGTATTAAATAAATAATACAACTGACAACAAAAATAGATTGCGTTCTTAACCTTTTCCTGATGTCCTGCATTTGCTTTTCACGAAAGTAAGTCTCAACTAAATTTATATTCACCTGCTCATTTCATGTATTAATATAATAGCTAAGTAGCTCTAGGCAATAATGACAAATATTCAAGGCAACCGAGCAACATGAAAGTGTGTTACAAAGCCTTGGTGTTAACTGACATTTTTTTTCCCTCTTTAGACCAGATGATATCCTCCTGTCACTTTTCTCTTGAAATGTAAAACGGAATTTTGATGTTTTCTTTTTCCATGTATGATATTGTTAAAGAAGAATGTATAAAATTGTTTTCAAAAACTTTTAAACTACATGAGTCAAAACAAAGGAAAATAAGTTAAAAAGGGAAAAGAAAAACAATGACAAGGATAGTTAAAGTTTAGTATTTTTCTTCCTTTAAAAAAAAATGACCTAAGTTTTTTTCACATCTAAAAGAAATTTTTGGACTCTCGATATATTGTTTTTAATTCATAGAACAATGTAGACATGTTGTTTTCCTTTTAGGACATTGTTTTTTTTGAACACATAGGGAATTACCTAGGCCAAGTATGAATTCAAAGTAAAAAGCTGGGAGAAAAAAACACACACCGCCATAAGAAAATCTCATGGTAAATTTGGCATTCTTTCCAGCATATAAAAATAAAACCTAGTTTAAAAATATGATAAAAATGTCTGCAACATACACAAAGGAAAGAACAGTTATATGGTAGAAAAAAATTAAGATAACTCACATTTCCCCTTCTAGAAGCTCTTTTCTTTGCAACTTAGGTCTTCATGTGAAGTTTGCATATAGTAGCTCTGCTAAAAACAACCACATGGAAAATTTTTGTTCCAGATAATACTGCAGAACGGGGCTTGGCAGCAACAAGTTGTAATCAGAATGCTTCAAGAGCTAATGTAACAGAGATAACGACCTAACATGCATTTCAGTGCACAGTCTTTACTGTTTTTTATAAGCAGGCTGTGAGAAGGTCAAAAGTTGCTAGGCTCTACTTCATATGCATTCAACAATGAGAGTTTTTTTCTTCGGTTAGGGAGAATTTTGGTCCTATGAATAACAGAATTGCTTAAAATATAAAAGATTTTTTTTCCAGGTAAGGCATTCTTGTATTATTTAAGGTGCTCACATATACAAGCCTGGAATGGCCAAAAAAACCTTCCAATTCCTAAAATGACTTTTCCCAGTAATTACACAAGCCTGTATTCTGTCTACAATTCATTAAGGCTCCTCCAGCCATCGAGCTGGCACCTGAAGGGGCTACTTATTCAATGGATGTGGAAATCCACAGTACAATAAGCCACCTTCCCCCAGGAGTAATCTAAAGAGAATGCTAATTTTATTTGTGCTTGTAGCCCAAGAGGGACGAAAAAAGGACCTGGACTTGGTAAGTTTCCTTTTAGTCCACAGGCTGATTACATAAAAGCAGTCACAGAAATGCTGTGACTTCAGTCCAAGTTCAAATGGCAAATTCAGACTGAGCTCTAACTTCGTGGAAATTAGCCACCATGTAAATGCAAGGAATGTGAAATGAGAGAAACCCCTCCATCAACAGTCAGAAGGGGTTTAATGTGATCCAATGGTGTTATTCTCCTTCCTCCAGCACTAGCTGGCACTCACACAGCTGGGCTAAGATGGCTTCCAAAGTCCAAAATAAGAGGCGAGCCCAAGGCAGCGCTGGCCCTCCTGCTGGAACTCAGAAGCAAGGGAATCAAAGACTCTTTTATTCTCCCTCCCACCAGAACATGCTCCCTCTCTGTTGTAAAGTACATGCTTGCCAGAATGAATTATTTAGCTCAAAACAGACATAAAGAAATCTTAAATAACACAGGTCCCTTGGAATTTTAATAAGTTCAGGTGACCAAACAAGTTGCTTTATTTGTTTCTAGTCTGAGACATAAAACTCACTTGTGGCCAGGACCTCATCAGGAGCATTACTGAGTCATGGCAGAAAAAGAAACTTCTGCAACCAGAAGTACAGCTACATCCCAACTCCATGTATGAAACTGACGTGTTTGGAAGCTGTTCTTTTCACTGGGCTATCTAAACTCAACACAAAGTCTTCGTTCTTCTGTGAAAAACCAGACTTCCCTTATGATATTGCTATTTCTGCCAGCAGTTCATTTCTGACCTCTTCCCTGGCAGCCCCCTTCCCCCTCCCCTCTCAGTCCGAACTCTTAAGCAATTACTGTCTGCATCATTCATTGGGTGATTAATCATACAGGGCTTTATGATATGTCTTGTAAAACAATTTAAATGTCTGTGCATTTACAGCTTGTCTTCACAATTAGATTAGAAACTCCTTAAGGACAGGGAGTGGGCCTTTCCCTCCATCCTGTTCCACATATGACACATTACAAAAGCTCCAGAAATAGCAGTTTGTTTATTTATTCAGTCAACAGGGATGTGCTGAACTTCTGCTCTGAGCCTGGCACTGACTGGGTGCTGAAGACACGGCACCCAGCACAGAAACTCCACAGCCTATGCTCAGTGAGCTTGCATTCTGCTAGGCTAAACACCAGAAGGTCCCCAAAGAACTCTGCTTGAGTAGTTCCTAATATAGTCACTCAACTATTTAAGATGAACAATAAATTAAGATTTATTTCCCCAAAAGGAGGCCTACTGAGAAGCTCCCCATTCTGCCTCTTCCCCCCAAGGAAATGTCTGAGAAGAGGAATGTAAAACTGCAAGAGTTTAGAATGGAGATCTATTGCCCACCCCATCCCCATTTTCTAGATAAGAAACCTGAGAATCAGACTTGGTAAAAAGATCACGCGGGTAGATCACATGGGTAGTGGCCAAGTCAAGTCAAATCCTGGGTCCTGACACTCAGTCCAAGGTCCCTAACACAATTTACCCAAAACCATTCCAAAAAAAAGTAATAATCTACCTGCTACGATGTTCCTTCTCCTGTGTTAGTCCCTATATGAAAATTAGGAGTGCTGGTACTTGAATGTTTTGAATCTACCACATCTTAAAATTCCTTAATCTGCGAATTAGCAGGACCTTATCTACCTTTTTTCATGTTGATTCCAAAATATGGAATTTTACTTAGTCTTAAAAAGTGCTTTGTCATTTTATTTCTTTCATATTTTTAAAGCAGACATAATGACAAAACACATTGAAATAGCCAAGTCAGCTGTCAACCAGATTATCCAAGTATGACTCTTGCCATATTATATTTTGTTGAAAGATGATCTTTTAAAAAAATTTAAAAACAAATTTTTAAAACAGAATTCTAAAATTACCCTCCAAACTGAGATATCTTCCTAATGGTAATTTTGAATCTCCAAAGACAACAAGCAGATTTAGGAATTCAACAAGTTTTGCATGGAGAGTTTTATACCCATCATTAAGTTCAGGCACGACGAAAGTATTAGCTATCATTAACTATCATAAAGGTTTAATGTAATTGGTAGTTGATGATCTTTGTTAATAGAAGCAATGTTCCTGCCTCACTGGAAAAGGTAAAAAGAAAACATTAGGAATTTGAATGGGATGTTTACTAATATGAGGATTACAAGGAAAAAAAAAATGTTTTTCAACAGGATAATTCTGCTACTTGAGTCACTATAAGCAGTAGCTTCAGAATCCATCGATTGCTTCTGCAAAGGGAAGAGCTTCCAGACATCTCAGGGCCCTTTGTTGTAGTGACACTGTTGAGCAGAGACGTAATGCTCAGCACAGATCCCCACGTTGTCCTTGAACCAAGGAGACGCTGCTACTCTGGCTGCCCGTGCCCCTCTCCATGTAAGATGTCAGGTGCTCACGCAGAGGAAGAGGCTATTTCTGTTTCTAGGCCCATTTCCAGAACTGGGGGTGTGTTCTGGAAGTCCAGACAAGAACCATGCTCTTAAATGACAGCTGACGAGCAGATCCCAAGCTGGGCGCAGATTACACACCCGAGAACTGGCTGAGGTCTTGCTCCCAGGCCGGCTGGCGGCTAACAGACCACCTTGCTTTGGCCTCAGAAGCAGGTTCTCCTGCTGAGATTGCACACCTGCCCAACGCTGACAGCTGGGCCATGGAGGAGCCCAAACTTGGTGTCCACGCTTGAGGCAGGCCAGAGGGAAGTTCCTCCTGCAGAGACGTGGTGACAGCCTGCTGGCTTGAGTCAATCCTTTGTTTTCAGACTTGCGTTTTATCTCAGCTAAAATTTCAAGTCCTGATGAAAAATCCACCATTATTTCCAATGGCTAGCTTGTCTTTAAATAATGCTTTAAAAACCTGAGCACGACTGTTGTGTGCACACTACCAAGAGTTTACTTGTTTTCTGTATCCTTACTGGTGGTGATCTGTATATCATTCCACTCAGATCCTCAAAAGTGAAAAAGCAGCTGTTTGAGATACAACACAGGATAAAACCAGCAACACCGTAGGAGCAAAATGCAAAGAAAGCATGAAAATGTTCACCTCCATTTTAGGTCAAACTTTTAAAAATTCACAGGCAGAAACGCATAAAAGAAGTACTTTCAGGTGGTAGATGAGGGTAAAGGGGATCAAATACATGGTGATGGAAGGAGAACTGACTCTGGGTGGTAAACACACAATGGGATTTATAGATGATGTAATACAGAATTGTACACCTGAAATCTATGTAATTTTACTAACAATTGTCACCCCAATAAACTTTAATTTAAAAAAAAAAAGAAGTACTTTCTTACCCTTTTGCAAGTAAATATAGAAAAAGTTAAGAAGAGACAAAAAGGCTGGGGAATCCGCTAACCATTGCAGTCTTTCTCTCACTTTCTTTTATGCCACTTTCACTCTATTTAGGAAATTCAAGGAAAGCTTCCATATCAGATGAACACACTAGTATGCAAAAACAAGGCTGCCTGAGTAGACTATCAAACAGTAAATATAAAATGGAGTTGTAAATGGAACACACTGGGGCCATAACTTGAGATGACTTTAAAGATAAAACTAAAACTTTGTTTTGTCACTTAAAAGCCCTTATGGATCATCTTAATGAATGTTTGGACTACCCTATAAATACTGTAAACAGCAAGACAACTGTCAAAGTCCCATGGACCAAATGTTTCCCAACAGAATCAACGCTCTAATTCTCTGAAGTCTCAGTTAACAATTGTAGTACCGTGAATCCAAGTATCTTTTCACAGCGAATCCATTCATTAAAAACCATTATCAAGCAACATTTTGCCTTGTTGGGTGGCTAACAATATTTCCTTCTATCCAGAAAATCAAGATTTTAGATGAAAAGAAACACAAGCACAGGAAATGCATAAATTCATTGGCTATATCTTTGAGGGTTGAAATTGGCTTAGCAAAAGCAATCTAAACTGTATACCAAAGCCACAAGATCAGTAAGCTGGGAATTTCAAAAATCTTCTGGGCAACCAACTTGACAGCGAAACTATACGATCAGCCTCATTTTAACTTGTAATCCCCCAGTCGCCTTCTTGGACCCCTCAATTCTGAGAGCCACGCTGCCCACTGTCTTTCTAGGCTTCACTAATATGTAAAGAAAACACGAATACTTGGCTGGGCAAGAAAAACTCAGCCTCCCTCCAGCTGTTAGGCAGATTCTTCTCCCTGTTGAAAACACAACTTAGGGAGCCTAATCTCTCTCTCAAGTATTATATTTTCCAACTACACAAAGCTTATTCCTCAAAACAACTATTAAAAAACACACAAAAAAACACGGCATTCAGCGTGGGCACACAATCAGAAACCACTTTACACTGTACTTGTCTCATCTTCTTGAAGACTCAGAAAGCTGCCTGAAGGGTCTCATGTGTCATTAGCAGTGCACGTCTGATCCACACCTGACCTTCTCCTTGTATTCTTAATATTCATAGACTCCTAGAAAGTTATAATCTGAGAGGACCTTTAGAGATGATCTAGTCTGAGCGCCACTTGAAATGAACTGGATGAGACTCGTTAACCTCTTACAGCCCAGTCAGTCAGGCAGATCTGGATTCAAATCCTGCCTCTGGCACATTCTGGTAATGCAGACTGTTTTCTTATCTGAAAAACAGAGATAATACCTACCTCATAAAACTTTGGGATAATTAAATGAAATAATATATATTTTTTTAATCTAGACTTTCCTTTTTTTTTTTTTTTTTGTCCCTTTTAAGATAATTTTTTTTGGCCGATTTTCTTTCTGGTTTATATTACATTAAATTGCAAGTCCAAGAGATGGGGCTTTTCTCCTACTGTATTTCCTAATCTTATGATTCGTAGCCCAGTGCGCAGCATCTTTTGAGAGAACCACAGACCAACTATGTGAAAGAATACATTAAACCTCTATAGCCACTACCTATTTCGGCAAATGTACTTTAGTTCCCCCAAGAACCCAACCACTTAGGTTTACATCTTTCCCAAACTGTGCCTTCTCAAAACAAATACCTCTTTCTATCTCCCTGCTCTCTCTTCTTACACACATACATCCTTCTGTTTAAAACTAAGAGCTGGAAAAATCCACTGCCTCTCCCAAATTTTTGCAATGAAATTAGCATTTTTACCAGGATAGTAATGCAAACTGTGATCGGTGGAGAGACAGGATTTGGAAGGATTCAAAACTTTTGGCAAATTTTCTTAGGATGTGTGGTATCAAGTCCTTAAATGAGAATTGTTATAACAGTTATGGCAGAAAGTAAACCAGAAATTCACTGGTCAATTCTCGGTGAAGCTAAATACTGCACTTCACTCCATTCTTTGCAAGCAAACAGTGACTAACAGGATTAACCTGAGTCTAAATATTGGGTTAAATATCCTTCAACAAGAAACAGGTTCCATTAGCATGTCGGTCCCTTGGTAGTAAATTTATATTTAAGGGGGCATAAATTTTGCTTTTGAAATACATTTGACTAAAAAAAACTTTGCTCCATATGCCAGGGCAATAGTGTCATTTCTTTCCTTAGCAGGGGGGCAGCGACAAAAGGACCAACGGGGAAAAAAAGGATAAGATCCCAGTCCCCGGAAGAGGACACAGATTTCCACCAAAGTAAGGTTGGTTCTTTCAAGGAATGTTTTCCATAACACCTAAAACGGTTTAACACATAATCGGCATCTTGTACCAATTATACAAATACCATTTAAGCAACTCTGGTGGCCTGGAAAAGGACCACAGAAATCCTTCCTGGCCTCAGCTGTCCCCTCCTGCAGGGCTTGACAGCGTGTCCAAGGCACCCAAACACCAGCCACCAGGCTCCCCCCAGCGCCCTCCTCTCGCAGCAAGCTGCTAAGGCTCCTGGGCCAAACTCCAATGTTGCTGGATTCAAAACCGCGAAAATGTGAACCCTGCAAAGCAAACGGTAGAGCGCGTAATAACTTTTCATTCTTCCTCTTTTCGCGGATTGGAGATGCTTGCGTCTAACTCTAAACCAACTATCCAGGTCCACAGCCCGCTTCCCGCAATCTACCTCCAGAGGAAGGCAAGAGGGTGTACGGACCAAAGAGAGGGCTGATGAGTTCTACATTTTCAGCGAATTTCCTAGTGCGGGAAATGTAGTACACAGCAGCCCCATAATGATTAATAGGATATAAAGGAAGAATGCTCTTCCCCCACCGCTGCTAAAAGGAATAATAAAAACATGCAGCGGGCGTTTAGCTGGAAATGCCGGGCCCTCCTCTGGGCTGAAGAGGCCCGCAAAGAAGGCGTCTGGAGTCTGAAGAAAGTTACCCGTCAAAGTGGAGGCCAGAACATGAGTGTACAGACTCGGTCCCAAAGGGGCCGAGCGGAAAGAGATGGGGTCTAACCAGCCCCGCGTGCGGCCAGCTGCAGCTGCCAGCGAGAGGTGTGGGCACCGAGGCCCGTGGAGCACCCGCCGAAGCTGTACTTACATAACGCTTCAACTTTTTCTCCGGGGGGGACTTGCGGAGCCATCCCGAGCAGACCACTTCGCCGCCGCTCATGGTGCGCGCCTCTCGGGCTCCGGCCCGGGCAGCAGAGGGGCGGGCGGGCGCGATCCCGACACAGTCAACGCCTGCCGGTAGTGCAGACGCTGGGACCTCGCTCTCCGGTCGCGCAGCTCGGGCCGACGGGGCGGACGGGCTACAAGGAGCGCCGGCTCTCCGCGTCCGAGCCTCTCTCTCGCAGATCCGCGAACTTGAACAGAAACGGGCTGCGCCGCGGACGCCGACACCTCGGAGCAGGGGCCGTCCCCGGACCGAGGGCGCCCCGGCCTCCCTTCACGGCGTCCGCCTTCCAGCCAGGCGCCCCGTCCCGCGGCCTCCTCAGCAGCGATCGGGATCCGTGGGACTCTGCCCCGGCCCGGAGCGGGAGCCTCGGTCCCCTGCGCTCCGCCCCCTAGGGACAGGACCTCCCCAGAGTGCTTTCCGAAAGACACTGTGCTGCACGCGCACACACGCACACACACACTCACACACACAATGCCCCGCGCAGCGTCCACTCCAGCTTGCCCGCTCTCGGTTTCGGTGCGCCCGGGACAATCCTCTCCTTCGCCCTCGTCGGAGGAGGGCGGGTCACTGCCCCGCACGCCCGGGCAGCGGGGAGGAAAGGGAAAACTGCGAGGGTCCGGTGGGCAGTGGGCGCAGGGCAGGTCCTGGGTCGGCCGCCAAGCGCTGGGCAGCGCAGGGCGGCAGGCGCTAGGGACCGAGCAGGTTTCGCCGGAGGGTGGGTTCACGCTCGCGGCCGCCGAAGAGGGCGGGGAGCGGGGAGGAACAAGGCGCTCGGCTCCTCGGCTCTGGGGATGGATCCCACTGTCCCGTCCCCTTGCGCTCCTTCGGCACCGCCTCCCCCACCCGGGGCCAGCGGCAGATTCTGAGCCGCCCGGCCCACGGCCCCGATCCCTCCCGCTCCCGACTCCCTCTTCCTCCCTTTCCTCCTCCCCTTCCCACGTTCGGGCCGGCTCCGGTTTCTGCCCAGACTTTCTCTGAAACTCCGCCCGAGGGCTTCCAGCCAAAACAACAAGGGCCAGGGGGGAGGGGATGAAAGGAGGAGGGAGCGAGAGAGGGAGGGAACGGGAGTCCGAGAGGCACCCTGGGATCTGTAGTTCTGGAAGCTGGAGCGGGGTCCTCCGCCTCGCAGTGGCGTTGGCGGCCTGAGCCCCCAGCCCTCTCCGTGCTGGGGACGGGAGGCGTAGGCCTCGGCAAGGGCACCGCTGTTGAGACTTGGGCGCGGGGAGAGTGAGGAACGTTCGAGTGTTTACCATCTTGGCTCACCCGGGTGTCAGTTCGGAGTTTGTACTACTGCATGAGATCTGGAGTTTGGGGAGTTTTCTCTGTTTGACAGCCTGCAAAGTAAAAGAACCGGTAGGGAGACCGCAGAGCCTTGGGGAGGCAGCGACCCCGCAGATTCCTGCCCGGGAGACCGAAGGGCCGAGGGCGGAGGGCGCGTGGGAGCGCGCCGTAGATACCTGCCTGAAGGGGAGGACAGAAGGGGACCCAACCGGGCTAGCGTGGTCTGGTCCCCTGAGCAGCCCTGCCAGACTGGTGGGATGTCTTAGAGGGGCCAAAGGATTCCACTGAGTCAATCTCTGGGACACTGTAAAGCCTCACACTGCCTCCATTTGTTGCCAGTTTCTTCCACTTGACTTTGTATTTGTTTAAAGTCTCCCTTTGGGATGTTGGACGAGAAAAGGGAAAGTTACTGGATGTCCTAGTTCTATTTGCCTACTTGTATGTGTCTTACAATTATAATACCTGGTCCTGAGATTAACATGATCCTGTAATAGAAATATATTTTCCAACTTATTTATGAAAAACTAAGCCCCAACACAAATTTTAGAAGGCAATATAAATAATCAGATAAAAGTACTAAAATATTAGGAGATAAGTGAACATTTCTGGAAACAACCTCAGGCGTTTTCTTATTTACACACGTTCATATTCAGGACTTCCTCTGAGTTTGAAAATGTAAAATTATAGTAGGATATTAGGTGCTGGGGTGGCGATATACAAAAGTTCCTACACTCGTGGAGGTGACACTCCCATGGTGGCATAGGAAAGTAAAAAAGTGAAAGGTCTATGGAGTACAGATTGTGATAAATGTTGTGCCCTGAGGTATTGGAATAAACCCGATAAGGTGAAAGAACAATGGAATGGAACTAGGTTAGATAGTTTAAGACGTAAGTATTCCTTGAGGAGGCATTTAGCCCGATATTTGAAAGATGTTGTAAAGCGAGAACTAGACTCGTTTTGTGGAAGAATAAAAGAATAAGGAGGACTGAGAGAGAAAGAACAAGCGAGACGTTTGTTGTAAGGGTTTTTTAGAACACAAGTGAGTGATTTTTATGGCAGCTAATGAACCAAAATAATTTCTTTTTAAGTACCGTGTTTCCCGGAAAATAAGACCTAGCTGGACAATCAGCTCTAATGTGTGTTTTGGAGCAAAAATTAATATTAGACCTGGTCTTATTTTACTATAAGACTGGGTCTGCTAGGTCTTATTTTCAGGGAAATGGTATGTGAACACAAATTTTGCCACAGGTCGTCCAACTCAAAATAAATCATTGAATTTGTTTTCACTTCTCCCATAGGCAGTGTGTCTACACCAAGTCAAAAGTATTTAGGATTAATTTTGGTAAGACAGAGGCCCACCCTTGCTTAGTTAACTGTTGGCTTTAGGAAATTTGCCCCTGTCTCCACTCCTGTTATAAAGTCATTTTGAAAGAAAAAATCGTAATGTATCTTGTACTATTTAGCTTTTGGAAGTTCCAATAATTAAAAAACATATATATATATATTTCAAAGAAGAGATTCAGTTATGTCATTTCTATATAAGAAATCTTTAAATATTTTTCCATATCATTGACTCTGTTTTAGATGAGTATTTCTAGGGAACAAATAAGGGTTGAGGAGAGGTTGACAATAGATACGTCTCCATGTACGTATTTTAGAAAGGAAATTTGCATTATTTTACATTATATGCCATTTTTCGATTATCTGTTACATTTTATATCGAAAAGATATGCTGGAAAAAGCTATTATATGTATTTTAAATTTCATTCCTACAACAAACATTTATGGAATATCCTAGTATGTATAAGTCCCTGAGGACCACAGATACAATAGGGAGGAAAGCCAGACCTGTTCCCGTAGTCCTCTATCCTGGAAAAAGAAGGTTTTAAGATAATTAACCCCATAACTTCTACAATACAATTAATAAATGCTATGAAAGAAAAAAAATAGAGTGTCTTATTTGGGTGTATTACAGGATCTACCCCCTCCCAAGGAAGGAGAGTGAGCAGGTTAGGAAAGATTTCCTTTGGAAAAGACTTTAAACTGAGGTTCTCAGGATGAGTACAAGTTGGCCTGGCCACGTTGTGGAGAAGAGTGTTCCAGACAAAAGAGAAACTACTAGGTTACAAGTCATCAGGCTGGAAGGAGCTCCTGAGTACCTGAAAGACAGCAGCAGTGGGGCGAGTGAGAGGGGACACTGGGTGAGAGGGTGTCAAGGGAAAGATTGTGCAGACCCTTGGAGATCTCAGAGTTTGGACTTTTCCATAGAGCAAATGACCATGTCATTTCCTGTGACCTTCAAATCACCTCCAACAATTGCCTCCATGGGCTTTATTATTCACCTTCAGCATCCCGCTTTAACCATATGTCTTCAACTTGATCTTTCAAGTTTTTCCAATATAATCTTTCTTCTCAACAGCTTTTGCAGCCTGTTGATACCTCTGCTTTCTCCTGATCCATCAGACCTCTCCTTTCTTCACCCCTTATCCAGTTTAAATTTTATGGTCCACATTTTTAATAACATACACCAAACTTACAAAACCCCAACTCTGAATGAACCCCAGTCTGCTTTCTCCTGCACCAAGTGATGCTGGAGCAAGTTATGCAACAGCTTGAGTGACACCACTAAAAAATTCACATTTAATGACCTCCAATAGAGCCTCAGCTATCAGCACAGGCAGATCTTGGTTTTCTGGGACCTGAAGCTTATACGGTTTGGGAAGTTCTTTTAAAGGAAAAGAATATACAATTACAAATATAAAATTAGGATGAATGTGTATTTAGAATGAGAAAATAAGTAAATGATTGGAGCCTAGGACTACAGATGCATTTCTTTTGAGATCTCTATGATGATTGACCAGAATCCTCCCATGGATATGTTTCCTGAGTGCATCCTGGCTTCCCCTCCCAAACAGCACACGGCACCTCTCCCATCAGCTCCCTACTCTCATGGGGGCCTGTGCAATGAGTGGCTCCGAGCTGAAGATTCATTAGCTTCGTGGATGTCTCTGCTACTCAGCAATCCTACTCCCTTAATTTGGACAGTACACTCACTAGTCTACCCTCTGAAATAACTTTTCTTTTTAAATAACAGCTTTATTGAGGTATAATTCATATGCCATAAAATTCACATTTTTTCAAGTGTACAATTCAATGGTTTTTAGTATGTTCATAAAATTCTTCAAGCACACCACTAATTTCAGAATATTTCATTGCCCCAAATAAAAACTCCATTCCCATTCCCCATTCCCTCTCAGCCCCTGAGAAACACTAATCTTTCTGCTTCTATGGATGTGCCTCTTTTGAACATTTCACATAAGTGGAAACACAATTTGTGACATTTTGTGACTAGCTTCTTTCAGTTAGCATAAGTTTTAAAGGTTTGTCCAGGTTGTAGCATGTATCAGTACTTCATTGTCAATTGTTAAACAATATTCGATTGTATAGATACAACACATTTTATTTACCCATTTATCAGTTGATGGGCATTAGGCTTGTTTCTACTTTTTGGCTATAATGAATAATGCTTACAATAACTCTTAAACTTTCTTCAGATTTCTCAAATTTTCAAACCCTCTACTTTTCCCATTAACTGACTATCTTATAGCTTCACCAGAAAACCAAAGTGTGCAAATGGAAACTCCTTTGACTTCTAGCCGTCAAACATCAAACATGCAAACCTACATACTATCTTCACTCTTCTTACTCTTCCACTTCCTATGGCAAATAAGGACATTGCTTTTCGCCTGTGAAAGGCCAATCTCTCCACTTATACTTTGAATTTCATCCCATTGCACTGTCTCAAGAACCTCACCCTGTAAATTATCTTTTTATATCTAAATACTCCATTCTCAATGTAATTCTTTCCATCACCATGTGCATGTGTGTGTTCAAATAAAACTTTATTTACAAAAACAAGTGGCGAGCCAGATTTGGCCAAGGGCCATAGTTTGCCAATTTTTGCTTTATACCACCATGATCTGATTGGGTGTGCATACACACAGACTCACACATACACACACACACACACACACACACACACACACACACCCATGTTTTTTAAAATGGAAGTGTACAATAATGCCCTTTAAAGTAGCTATTGTGAGGGAGAATCTTATGTGAAGTTGCTGATAACATGTAGTTGCAGATTATTTAGCTCTTCGCTAATGTTAGCACTATCCTTCTGCATAAACTATTGAAAAATTAAAATAAAAGTTGGTTCCACTGTATTTGAGAAAAGTATTGTAAGCAATAATAGATTACAGTTCTCTAAAACTGAGTTAAATTATACATTTTCAACATACATTTCTTCTGTCAAAGTATCATTTTAAACATACCTCTTTTCTTTAAAACAAAACAATGTGAAAAACCGTCTACATCTTATATTCCTTTTTAGCTACCAGCTTTTCTCTCTTTTTTCACAGCCAGATTTCTATTAAGTGTTGCTATAGTTTCTGTTCCTAGTTCTCATCTCCCTTCACTCCTCAGCCTGCTTCTTTCTGGCTATCATCCCAATTTCTCTTATACTTGAAAAGGTCACTCTGACCCCCACATCACTAAATCAAACAATAATTTTCAGTCTTTATATTTCTCAGTCACTCCTTCCTAAAACTCTCAGTACCCTTGGTCTCAGAGATATTGCAGTTTTGAACCTTCCTGTTTCCTTGCTCCATCTTAGATTTCTTTGCAGGCTCTTCTTTTGCTGGCCCTTGGCATTCTGAAATCTAACCCGCCTCTCTTCTCATTCTCTACTTTTTCATGTGTGGTGGTATCTGTGTGTTTATCTGTACCTAGACATTTCACAAATTCCCATCCCCAGTTCAGTTGTCTCTTCTGAACAACCAACCTGTAAATCCAACTGTCTTCGTGATATGGCACTTGGCTCCACAAAATTAACAAGATCAGAATCAGGATCTTCTCCCCAGCTCTCAGATCAGAGCTCTGGAGATCCCCACTCAAGTGGACCCCTTGAGTCTTCAGCTGAATACTACTCAGCAGATGCAGGTAAAGAAATTACTTGACATTAAGGAAAGAGCCACTGAAAAGGATTACAGGGAAAACTCACCAGGGGATGGCACGGGGTAGAAATAGTTCCTATTCTCCCAGCCGGAGTGAAAAACATCATAATTCACAGGGCACTGTAGAGTACCCTGAAGGATTTGGCCTCAATAGTGGGGCAAAACTAGCCCTAGACTAAACGCTGCTGTGGTCCTTCCTAAGAAATCTTAACAGCAAGATCCCCCAGGATCAAACTGTTTCCAAGTAATTTAACCATGTTCCAAACAAGAGCTCACATATATTTGTAGGAAAACAAAAATATCCAACACCTAACAAGATAAAATGTATAATATTTGACATCCAATCAGAAATTTTAAAAAGCAAGTAAGTATGACACAAAATGAGGAGATAAATCAATTGAAGCCAACCCAGAAATGACACTAAAATTAGTTAACAAAAACAAAATAGTTGTTGTAACTATACCCCATGTTCAAGACGCTAGAGGAATGACTTAACATATAAAGCAGAGACATGGAAGATATTACAAAGGCCTAAATAAAACTTCTAGAGAAGAAAATACAGTGACTGACATGAAAAATATACTGCATGCAATTAACAGCAAATTAGACTTTGCAAAAGAACAGATAGTGAATTTGAACATATAGCAACATGAAACAGAGAGATAACAAAAGATTGAAAATAATGAACAAAGCATCAGTGAAATGTGATTACTTCTAGTGACCTAATACTCATGTAATTGCAGTCTCCAGGAGGGGCACAGAAAAATATTTGAAGATATAATGGCCAAAAATTATCCACATTTGTTGCAACTGTAAACCCACAGATTCAAGACACAACATTGCTGGGAGAAATTAAAGACCAAATAAGATGCACTGAGTTTATGAATCACAAGACAATATAATTAAGTTGTCAGTTTTTCCCCAGTTCGATCTATAAATTCAACACAATCCCAATCAGTACTCAGGAACCGTTTTTTTCAAAAAAAAAAAAAATTAGCTAATTCTAAAGTTCATATGGAAATACATGCAAAAACATAGACTAGCTAGAACAACTGAAAAAGAAGATTGAGAACTTATACTACCTGACTTCAAGACATATAAAGCCACAATAATAAAGACAGTATAGTATTGGCATCAAGATAGATAAATGGATTAATGGAACAGAATGGAGAGTCCAGAAATAGACTCACACACGTATGGTCAATTGATTTTTTGACAAAGGTGTACAGGCAATTCAAAGAAGAAAGGATAATCTTTTCAAAAATTCATGCCGAAACAATTGGATATCAAAATGCAGAAAACAAAAACAACAAACAAACAACTTGCACACCCTGCAGCATGTGCTCTAATGTACTCACAAGAAATCGTAAACCTGAATGTAAAACCTGATAGAAATAAAACTTCTGGAAGAAAACATAGGAGAAAATCTGTGTGACTTTGACTTAGGTAAAGATCTCTTAAATATAATACCTAAAGTATGACCCATGAAAGAAAAAAAATGACAAATTGGACTTTATCAAAATTAAGAATCTCTGCTTTTAAACACTGTTGAAGGAATGAAAAGACAAGCCACAGACTGGGAGAAAATATTTGCAAATCAAATATTTGATAAAGGCCACATATCCAGATACTACAAAGAACTATCAGAACTCGATAAAAAGAAAACAAACAACCTAATTAAATCATGAGCAGAATTGTACAAACAAACAAGAAAGACACACAGATAACAAATAAGCGTATCTAAAGATGTGTGCAAAATCATTAATCATTAGGGAAATGCAAATTAAAGTCACCGAGATACCATTGTACACCTATGGTAATGTCTAAAATTAGAAAGACTGATCATACCAAATGTTAGTGAGAGATTGAGCAACTGAAACTCATACATTGTTTGTGAGAGTGTAACATGGAAGGCATTTTAACAGTTTCTTATGACATAAACATACACACAACATATGACGCTGATATTCCACTTCTAAATATCTACCCAAAATAAATGAAAGCATGTGTCCATTCAAAGACATGTGCACAGATATTCTTATCAGCTATATTTTAAATAGCCCCAAGCTGGAAACAACTCAAATGCCCATCAATAGGTTAATGGATAAACAAAGTGTAGCAGATGCATACTATACTATGGGATACCACTCAGAAATAAAAAGGAACGAGCTAGGAAAGATACATGTAAGATGTGGATGGATCTTAAAATAATTATGCTGAGTGAAAGAAGGTAGGCAAAAATAAGGACAATGCAGTATGATACTATTTATATAAAATTCTAGAAATTACAAAACAATCTATAAGACAGAAGGTGTATCAGTGTTTGGTTGGGGTTGGGGGGATGGATATGTTCACTCTCTTGATTGTGGAGATGGTTTCATGGTGTGCACATGTGCCAAAATTTATCAAATTGTATACTTTAAATATGAGCACTTTATTGCATGTCAATTATACCTCAATAAAGTGCTTTAAAAAAAATCAACAAGATAGCCAACCCAATAGAAAAAAAGGCACCAAAGATTTACACCTAGGTAAATCTATCCTATGGAAATCAGGAGAATGGTTACCTTTGGTGTGTTGGGGGGGGAAGACAACTTGCCTCTACTAGGCCGGTAATGTTGATTTCTTGATCTGGGTGTTAGTTACATGGATGTGTTTACTTTTGAAAATTCATCCAGCTGAACACTTATGATTTGTGCATATTTCTGTATGCTACACTTCAATTTTTAAAAAGTTTACACATTATAAAAACAATTATATATACATCTGTCATTGTGGTGCAGAATTTTGCGACATTTGTTACAGCTCTGTTTTCAGAATAAAGTCTCTGCCACTTTTATTCTGGAAGATGAATCCTCTCACTGTGCTTTTCCAGGTGGTAAAAAAATTTTCTCAGAAGTTTCTCAGAAAGCTGTTTATTATTGTTATAAGTGAGGGATGTGCCTATTTTAGCTTCAAAGAAATCAGCAACCTCTTCCAGACAGGAAATTGCTGGGGAAATGAAATTAGATTGTTCAGAATGTTAATGCAGTTAGATTCCAGTGGGGTGGTGCCTTGGTGTGCTAGCCAATTTGTCTATTTAGCTCATGTGCTTCTCTGAGAACTGCCTCCTTTCCAAGCCCACCAGCGTGGATCCTTTGGTCATGGTTGCACTCTTCAATGATGATGTGTCTGGTGACAGCTGATGGCACCATTTAACAAATGGGAAACCAATTCATAAGCTGTGCCAAACCAATCAGATTCACTCTTGAAAAATGTGGATTTGAGACAGAAACTCTAAGTGGTTAGTGATGGACCTTGGAGCTCGGAGCTCTTGCAGCTCTCCAGTAAGGAGAAATGAGATGTTGGCTGAGGAAAAAACGAATGTTCACGAAATACCAGAAAGGCAGAGACGCAATCCTGGTTTCAGCATCTCAAAGGGCCATCCTAGAGTTCTTGCCCTTGGAATCCATGAGATCCCAAGTCTTAAATTAAAACTTCCTTTTTTATTTAGTGTAACCTGAGTGGTTTCTACTCCTTGCCTCCCAATGCTTCCTATTTAAGAAATTTGGCAAGTAGTAAATCTAAGTGGGTAGAAATCTGGGTTTTGGTAGCAGAAGAGAAGAGTCCTACCAGGTAGAATCCCAGATTTGCAATGAAACTTTGAAGCTGTCCAAGCCAAACTTCTCCCCCATTTCAGAAAGTCCTTCTATGAGAGAGCCACTCCGTCTTGCTTGACTGCTTCAAGTTTTTTCCCCTTCCTCCTTTCTTTCTTCCTTCTTCCAACAGGTATCTATTACTTGTCCACGATTAGCCAGGCACTGTTCTAGGTGCTTAGGATTAGGTAAACCAGACCAAAAATTATAAGACAAAATCCTCTGCCTTCACGGAGCTTACATTTAAGTGAGGAGAAACAGATGGTTAAAAAAAAAAGAAAGAGTACAAATAATTTACGTAGTATGTTAGAAGGTGATAAGTCCTGTGAGAAAAAGAAAGAGAGTAGAGTGAGGGGCGTGGAGAGTAACAGTGGTGCTGGGGCAGGAAAATGCAATTTACAACAGGGCGGGCCTCACTGAGAACATACCATCTGCAGAGACTTAAGGAGGTGACGGAATTGAAGGAGCTGGAGGGACAGGTGTAGGAAATGAGGTGGGAGGCCAGAGGGGCCAGGCCCAACGGAGCCTTATAAACAAAGGCAAGGACTGTGGCTATTTCTCAGTAAGGTAGGGAGCCATTGCGAAGTCCTGGGCAGAGAGACATACTGTGACTTATGCTTGAACACAAATGGCTTCTGTTTTGAGCATAGATTATAGAAGGGAAGGATAGATTCAGGGACGCTGTGATTATTCCCAAGGCAACCACCAGCATCCAGTCAAAAATCTGTGTTCTTGTCAATTCCATCCACTATTCTAAACTCAGTCTGAAGCATTTGAATATGTAATTACTTTTTTTAAAAAATGCTTTACCTGGTTATAAAACTAACCATACATATTCCTGGTAGGATAATTGGGAAAGACATAAAAAAGTAAGAATCATTGATTATACTAGCTCCAAAGAGAACCACATTTTCAATTTTATATAGTATTCTGATCTTTTTACTATGCGTACATTTACATATTTTAATCTCCTTCTCCAACAATTCTTCAGCTATCCAAAGGCAGATATTCATATGTACTCCCCTAACTATTTCATTTTCTAGGTCAGGGTTTCTTATTTGGGAATCTATGGATACATTCCAAGGTCCTAGGAATCTCTTGAAAGCATAAACAAAATGCATCTTGAAAGCATAAACAAAACGTGTTTTTATGTAACGGAAAGCATAAGTTTCTCCAACTTTCCAAAGGGGCCTGTGTCATCAAAGAAAGTTAAGAAACTGATAGAAACCTTTTTGGGTATTTGCCTGTCACAGAATGATTCATTCATCATCCCCATCTCAATTTTTAGGAGTGGCTTTCTAGTAGCCATGCTTGTCTAATGTAGTCCATTCACTTGGTTACAGCTGACAGGAACAGGGGTAGGCACTCAACCTGTACTACACCAAGCAGAATTCCTTCTATGGGGACTTGGAGCTGGGATCAAGAGAAAGCCAGTTTCTGGCAAGTGGACTAGGGATTGGAGAAAGCTGTCTCACACGGAGAAAGAATCATGAAGTAGAGGGAGGAGCAGAGAGCCAACCTCGCCCGCTTTTCCCAGTGACATTCCATTTCCTGGCTCTAGCCCTTCCTAAAGCTAGGCTGTGTTCCTCCCCTTGGATTCTAAGGCACTCCTGTTTCCAGGGGTGATATTCAAAATATTTAAAGCCGGTACTCTATGGGAACCAGTGAATCAGAGCAGATGCCAGAGACAAACAAGTAGTTTAGCCATACCTATGCATCTCATCTGAATGGTGCCCTGTCTATATCATTAGGATTCATGGCCCCCTCTTTGCCTAAACCAGCTGAGTTTTCTATTGAACCAAAAGAGTTTTAACTGATACAGAGCCACTGTTCTGGCTAAACAGTTGTCCATACGACTCCCTGTGTAATGGAGAGCCAAGACCTTGTCATCCTGGTGGGCTTGTCTGTGGTTCTTTGTGACCCTCTTATAGAATGGCAGTCACAACTGAATAGTCAGCTGTTGTCTGACCCGTTGAAGGTGAGTCTACTGAAATTATTGCCCTGCGTGATCCTGTTAATGCAGCCCATGAGAGGATTAGCTTTTAGAGCAGCTAAGTCACATCACACTGAACTTTGATCTACAAAAACACCCCAGTCTTTTCACACAAAATAGTCAAGCCATTCTTCCCATCACCTATATTTATGAGATGGTATTTGGAACCCAAACTCAGGGCTGTGGAATCTCTTTCTGTTGCTTTTGAATCAGACTTCCAACCTCTCAAGAGCTTTTAAAAGTCTCCATCATATTAACCATCTCTCCTAGCTTTGTGTCATCCACAAATGTGAAAACTTGACTCTGTCATACTCTAGCATGGTTAGGCTTGTCTGAAACCCAGTCCGGGGGCATACTCAGTCAGTGACTGGAGTCTCAATTGGGTATCGTGTGTTGCCCAATATCTAGAAGGCCGGACTGTGGTCAGACAGCTGAGTTGGCAACAGGTATTCCTGTGACGCAATGAGATGGGTTTGGGGAGGTGTCAGGAATCTGCAGCCAGGGCCAACCTGAATTGCAAACCAAGTGGAATAGTGGATGTTAGAGACAACTGCAGATATAAATTTCAATAACCCAGGAGGGAAGGATGGGGAACCAGTTATACCGATGGAGGGCTCAGCCCAGAACTGTTCTTGTCTTTGTGAGTGATTGACCTTCGGTGCCTCCTTGGCTTTACTGACCTGGTCACCAGGAGCAGCCCTTTCCCTCACCTCTGCCTTCCTTCACGTTTGATAAAAACACTGATCAGGATAGCATCAAAGACAAAGCCACTGAAGACGTGGATACTGCTAGGCCTCTAAATCTACAAAGAGCTGAGGCCCGGAAGCATGAAAGAAAAGGAAATGCTGACTCTAAATAGGAATGAGAATCCAAGGTTCAAGTCTGAGAAATGTACACAGGAGACCCTGACAGCGTTTTGCCGCAGTGGGGAGGCTTGTGAGTGCTAGCTCTTTCACGTCAGACTTTCAACATCTGCCCACCCTCAAAGTCCTGATTTAAAAAGCATGGTTTCCTGAACCCAGTGTCTAACTGTGTTCATTATAAAAGTTATTTTGCACAAATTATAGCTAATGGTTTCGTCACGTGTTTCATTGTAGGTTTTCTTTGCATGAAATGTTAAGTCCAGAGATTTAAGTCCTCATTAGAAAACATTGATGTATTTATCTGCAAATAGTTACATCTTTGAATTCCTGAATAAGTGATTAATTATTTTTAGATTGGTAGTTGCATGACAAAAAGTTGAAACTGGCCACAGGCAAAACATAAGACAAAAACCATGGTTATTATCCTATTACCATTGTGAGCTATTTGGGGTCAATAAAAAGGAAATTAACATGTTCAAAATGTATACACTACTTGTGATTTTCAAATATGGCATTGTTTTCCAGTTCTGCTTTTATTATTCTATTATTTTCAAACATTTTTCATGCAATTATTAAACAAATATATGCTATTTTTTGTGGAGTATAAAACTATTATAACCTGTGCATACTTTCTCAGGATTTCTTTTTAAAATTTTTTCTAAGGTCATTTAGATCTAAGGACTAATGTATTCCAAAAAAAAATCCTTCTTTTTCTCCTTTTATTTTATCCCTGCACTTAGATACCTAAATAAAAATGTTCAGTAAATTAATGGAAATGCACACATTATCAAGAGGAGAGAAAGACAGAGAACATTCAACAAAGACACTTGGTCTACTTCCTCTGGTGCCTGGGACAGAAGTAGCATCTCCGAGGCCTACTTGAGATGGCCATTACTGCAAAGAACTTCATGGCCTACCATCTGTTATTAACATTTATAACAGAGACCTTGATCTGGACAGAAATTGGAAGAGCCTATGGGAGGAGCTCTCACACTCTATGTCATCATCAGAGCTCTACAGGAAGAATTCTATGTTAACAGTTTGGCTCTATGGTTGTTACAGCTCCTTCCCTTGACTTCTTCTTCCCCTCTGTAAAGTACTTCGTCCATCTTTGTCTGGTTCAGTTCATGCACGGGGCTTGCCATCTCTGCACATAAGAGATTGCAGTCCTTTCCTTTTCCTGAATAAAAATCCTTTCTGGTGATGGAATGCCTAGTTGACTTTTGTTTTATGGTTGACACCATAATGAAGGCACAATCATGATGAAGTGAGATGTGATCCTCAGAAACCCATTCACCAGCCTCGGTTCATAGAGCAAACAATGGGCCTTCTCAGTGCTAGCATATCCTTTTTCTTCATAGTGGAATGAAGCAGTTTTTTTCCCTGAGTGCCCATATTCTTTGTGCAGTAACTTGAGTTCAGGGCATTACCAGGTGGGCTTAGAGGAATATATTCTTCTTGCAGACTCGTTTGAGAATTGGAATTTCCTTCTAGGGAACATGATTTATTCAGTTGCCCATTTACCTTTCTTATAAAAGACACCACTGTGTGAGGAGATGCTAAAAAGAAATTTTGTGAAATCTCCGCCATCAAGAAACTTATAGTCTGATCACTGGAAGTCCAATGCGCTATCCATTGCACCACAGAGCCACCTATTTCACTGTTATGTGGTATATAAACCAAAAACAACAAAAGAACAAGACAAACAAATGAGAAACAGAAACTCATAGACACAGACAATAGTTTAGTGGTTACCAGAGGGTAAAGGGGGTGGGGGGTGGGAGATGAGGGTAAAGGGGATCAAATATATGGTGATGGAAGGAGAACTGACTCTGGGTGGTGAACACACAATGGGATTTATAGATGATGTGATACAGAATTGTACACCTGAAATCTATGTAATTTTACTAACAACTGTCACCCCAATAAATTTAAAAAATAAATTTTAAAAAAAAAGAAACTTATAGTCGAGGAGGGTTAATCTCCAGGTTGTCTAAGTTCTTGATTGTGTAAATAGTGCCAAGATGTTGTGAAAAGTTCCATCTGTTCCTTGAATTGTTTGTCCACAAGGCATCTACTGTTCTAGTTGTATTTGCATAGATTATTACTAAGATGTCCTTCATTCCTAAAGGGTCTACCTGGGCCCTTTAGATCCTGCAACATGAAGAATGGAAAGATGGCCAGAAATGTGTGTGGGGGGGGGCAGGGGGTGGGTGAATGGTGAATCTGACAGTTTCTTAAATGGGTAACGGGATGGAAGATAAGATGCCATTTACTAAAACAGGGAATAATTTAAATCATGCTAGATTAAACTAAGTTACTCACTACAGGATTTTATGCATTGAGAGTATCAAGGAAGTAGATACACTGCACAGTATATTCTAAGGCAGATGACCATTAAACCACCTTCTTGTTTTCTCAAGAGAATGAATAATGGCACAAGGCATTGTCACTGTGTCATTATCATCATCAACAACATCAACTAAAATGGTGCCTGAGACAAGACCTACCAGAAAATAGGAGAGAGGCGGCTGCACAAAACTGATAGAGAAAAGGTTCCAGGGTCTTTGCCAAGTTAGTTGATCGTTCCGGTCCTTTCTGGTTCATTCACTCTCATTTTTGCATCACCCAGGGACAGCTGAAGAGGATGGAAGCTGGCCCATGGCAGCAGGTACGAGCTGAGGCTACAGAATAAGACAGACCTTGGCTCCAGTCTTGGCTCTACCATTTCCTAGCTGAATGACCCTGGGTAAGTTACCTAACTTCTCTGATCCTTAGTTTATTCGTCTGTACCATAAATTAAGAATATCTACCTTACCACTGTTAGGATCAATTGATATAAAGTATATAAAGCATCCTTAAAATAGGCACTTTGTAAATGTTCCTTCCTTTTCCTGACTTTCCTCAGGAGGAGAGGGACTAATTCAAAGCCTCACACTGAGGGAGCACTACAGCCAGTTCTCAGACCAACGTTTCCTTGTCCAGGCTTTATTTTTCAATATCTGCCTTACAAGCATTAAAAAAAAAAAGCACCAACTCATAATGGGGAGTGATATTGAGACTTGTTCAAGTTTTATTCTCTAAAATGACGAGAAGCCCTGCCAAATCAGGCTCTTCATTTCGTCCTGGTGCTCTCCCTCTTCTGTCTCTAGAAATAACCTGTGTTGTTAGACCCAAGAGTTCCTGGCTGATCTCCTAGATACAGCACTCTTCTTGGCCTTTTAGGGTGACCCTTCTTTCTGTTTGGACCTCAGAACCCCAAGTCTTTTACAGCTCCAAGCCTATGAGAAGATTAAGTGAGAATTTAATACAGGCTCTTGTTCCAGAGAACAGAGCTGCCTGTCAAAATCCATTTCCCAATGTTCCGCAGTAAGAGAGCTCCACAGCAATGCCCCCCACTGCCCGCGGTTTTGCTTTCAGGGTTTCGGTTACCTGCAGTTAACCAGGGTCCAAAAATATTGCATGGAAAATTCCAAAACTAAATAATTCATACGTTTTAAATTGCACGCCATTCTGAGTAGCAAGATGAAATCTCGCGAAGTGCGCTTCTCACGCTGGTGCGTGACTCTCCTGACCTGAGACGCTGTAGACGCTCCTGACCTTAGTGAGTTGCAGCCGGCTTGGAGTTTCCTGGTATCGCAGGGCTTGCGTTTAAGGCACCCTTATTTGACTTAATAATGGCCCCCAAGCACAAAAACAGAGGTGCTACCAGTTCGGATATGCCAAAGAGAAGCTAGCTATAAAGTGCTTGCTTTAAGTGAAAAGGTGAGTACAGCACAATAAGATATTTTGAGAGACTACATTCGCATTACTTTTATTACAGTATATGGTTATAATTGTTCTAGTTCATTATTAGTTACTGTTGTTACTCTCCTACTATGCCTAATTTATAAAATAAACTTTATCATAGGGTATGTATGCATAGGAAAAATACATAGTATATATACTATATATAGGATTCAGGACTGTCCACAGTTTCAGGCATCCACTGGGGGATTGGAACATATCCCCCTTGAATAAGGGGTCTACTGTCATTTTATCTGGAAAAGCAAAGCACGCAGCTAAGAAACTACCTTTTCCAGAACACTTTGCAGCTAAGTGTGCCCATATAATTATGTTTTGCCTAATGACATGTAAACAGAAATTGGTAGTTGAGACTCTGGGAAGGCTCTTTAAAGGAGAAAGACAGGTGTCTGTGATGTAGATGTAATGGCTGGAGCTCCATCTTGTATTATGAAGTGACTGAGGAAGGAAGCAACACGATAAGGAGGCCTGAGCAAAGAAGAGTAAGGATCCTGGGACACTCATGACCGTGAGTCATAATACTTGTCCTGACTGCCCATTGCTCCTTTGAAAGAGAGGGAGAGAGAGAGAATGGGAGAGAGAATATTCTGCTTTGTTTAAAACCTAGTATTCCAAGTCTTTGTTATCAGCAGCCATAGTTCCTGCTAACAGCTGGCAGCCCCCATACCCTTTCCCATCTCTACCCCCACCTGTCCCAACCACTTGACCTAGAGAGCTGATGTGTTGTTGTTGTTTTTTTAATTTACCATCTTAACCATTTTTTTAGATTTTATTGGGGGAAGGGGAACAGGACTTTATTTGCGAACAGTGTGGATTTTTCCAAGATTTTTTCCAAGTTGTTGTCGTTTCAGTCTTAGTTGTGGAGGGCACAGCTCAGCTCCAGGTCCAGTTGCCATTGCTAGTTGTAGGGGGCGCAGCCCACCATCCCTTGTGGGAGTCGAACCAGCAACCTTGTGGTTGAGAGGACACACCCCAACCAACTGAGCCATCCAGGAGCTCAGTGGCAGCTCAGCTCAAGGTGCCGTGTTCAATCATTAGTTGCAGGGGGTGCTGCCCACCATCCCTTGTGGGAAATCAAACCTGGCAACCTTGTGGTTGAGAGCCCACTGGCCCATGTGGGAATCGAATCAGTAGCCTTCAGAGTTAGGAGCACGGAGCTCCAATCGCCTGAGCCACCAGGCCCCCCGAGAGCTGATGTTTTCATATGAGTAATAGATAATTTATGGAAGGATTAGGAAGGCCTCTGTTAAGCACTTGACATATACCAACTCATGTAATTCTTATAATCATCCCATGAGTTAAGCATTATTATTTTCATTTTATAGATGAAGAAACCGAGGCTATGGAGCTTGTCCAAGGTTATAGAGCCAATAAGTGGTAGAGCTGTGATTCAAACCCAGTTCTGTCTGCCTCGAAAGCTCCTGCTGTTGATCTCCATACCAGGGTATGCTGGCTGTAATTATCCTGATTTGATCTTTATCAGTAACAAGATCATAACAAGGTTCACCCTGTCTCAATGCACTTTAGAGAAGGAAAAACCCACACCTTTTTAAAAGAGAGGACCTGAGTATATCAGTGTGTTTGACAATTACATTTCATATTACAAATTAAGTAGGCCCCTTGGCTTAGCCATTTGGTTTCAAAATTATGCCTACCTGATCATGCTGAGTATTAATTGCAGGGAAAGCTGAGGACCAGCCGCTGCATCTGTGGTTGGCAAGCCAATGCACCACATATTAGAGGTCCCGAGTTAAAGAAAAGGCCCCAGCCTTACCTCTCTTTCCACCTGTAACTATAACACCCAGATCTTCTTGCTGCTCTTTTGTGGTGAGAACGGACAAAGGTCTAAAGGTGCAAATCTAAGCAGTAACCTGAATCCCAGCATTAAACATTATGACAGTAAAATGAAATGGAGAAGTTTTCTTTTCTAGAACCAGGAGTGTTTGAGACAGCAGGTGGGTCTGGTTAGGGGTCCAGCCTGCACCTCCCAGGAGGCTTTGTGTAGTGAGAGGTGTCCCTGAAGGTGGAGTGTGGGGGAGCGGCCGAGGAAAGGCAGAGGCTGTTTTGGGACGTTGTGCATCCCCTTCTCTGGGGACTTACCTAAATGGTAAGCTCAGGACAGGCCTGATGTGAGCAGATTCGTTGGTGTTCCCTGGGCTGGGGCAGAGCTTTGAGCGTAGGCCTACAGGGCAAGCATATTCATTTCCTAGGGCTGCTTTAACAAAATACCACAAACTAGATGGCTTAGAACAACCGAAGTATATTGTCTCACAGTTACAGAGCCCCGAAGTTTGAAATTAAGGTGTTTCTAGGGAAGGATCTCTCCTAGCTTCTGGTAGCCTTCAGTATTCTTTATCTTTAAATGGTTATCTTCTCCTCAGTTGTCTTCACTTCATCTTTTCTCTGGGCGTGTCTTTCTCTGTTACCAAACTTCCCCTTTTTAGGACACAAGTCCTATGGATTAGGGCCCATCCTTACGACTTCCTCTTAACTTGACTGTATCTGCAAAGACCCTTTATCCAAATAAGATTTGAGGTTCTGGGGGTTAGAACTTGAACAGATCTTTCTGGGGAGATGTAATTCAACCCATAACAGGATGAAACCCAGATTACCGAAACACATACAAGAGGCTCAAAGGCCAGAAAATCTTGGGAAAATGTTAGTATGCCCTCAACTCCTACAATCTGTCACTCTGAGAGTTCAAATCAAGTTTACCTCGATCTCCAAGGGTGAGGGAGGCTGTCCCATGAAATCTGGGCTGCAGAAGAACAGGAAGAGCCAAGGACACTGCTTCACGGAAAGGAACACCCTCTTTAATGGAGCTGTAAGGATCCTCACACTGTGGGGTGTATTCACTGTCTCCAGGAAGCCCATCTTACAATACAATTTACAAGTATTTTTAATGTTGATGTTAAGGTGCCTTTCCAGCTGACCAGGAAACGTTAACCTAAAATATAATCTTGCATCATGTTACACCAACATCATTAAAGTACAGAGTGGAGAAGGGGGATATAGCTGATATATTTGTACTCAAACAAATAGAAAGGAATCTTGAAAAAAGATTGGAAAATAACCTTTTTTTTTTTTTTTTTTTTTTTAAGTGCTATCTAATGTAGAGGGTGGTGATTCTAGATCAACAGTCTCCAGGAATTATCCCCAATGGAAATAAGTTTTTTTTTCAGCTGCCCAGTGTCCCTGCGTGTACTGTCTTCAGTGACTCACAGATGAGCTACTGATTTCTCCCCATATGGCTCAGTTCTGGTCACTTCCCAAAACAATTCTGACTTGAAGCAGGAATCATTCTAATAGCCCCAGGCTCTCTAAAACCAGTGAGAGATTGCTATGTAACTCCCCTGCAGGTTTATTGCAAATACAATATCCAAGCTTCAGCTCTGTGCTACAAGTCTGCGCTGACCACCAAATGTCCCGATTTGGAGTTTGCTCATCTACGGGGCTCTCACCCCAAGTATGGGGCTGTTGTCTTCAAATTTTTGAATTTACATTCTCTCACACACACACACACACACACACACACACACACACATACACATGTGCACACACACAACCTTCCTCACTCCCTGGTTCATAAGTCCATTTGAAAGAATCATGCATCTATTTTGGCTTTCATTTTGAATTCCTATTCAAGTCATTCATTTAATCCTCTGGTCCTGCAGTGATTCCTGGGCTCAGGCCTTGTCCTGGCTGTTTCCTTTTTCCCAGTGGCCATGGCCATGCAAGTTCCATGTGCCTATGATCTTGTGCCTAGGTTTTAGGGCACTTAGCTTAGATTCCCCATTGCTATGCTAGCCCATCTTTTGGGTTCCCTGTTAATTTTTCTGGGACCCTCCCCTGATCTCAGAACAGACAGTGTCATATTTGTTCATTTATTACCTTGTTTTGGCGAGTTGGTTCAGCTCGGGTCAGCAAACTTCTCCATAAAGGGCTACATAGCAAAGGTTTAGGCTTGGCAGGTCCGATGGTCTCTTGCATTTATGCAACTCTGCTATAGTCATATACAAGCAACCAGAAGGCATGACTGTGTAAACAGTGTAAACTAAAGGGCATGACTTTGGTAAACCAAATGTGTAAACCAAAGGGCATGACTGTGTACCAATAAATCTTTATTTATAAAACAGGCAACAGGCTGGATTTGAGCCAAGGGGCACTGTTGGCTAATCCCTGGTCTAGTCTATAACTTGTGTCTTTATTCCTTCATCTTCTACTCTCTTACTCCCATCTCCTCCACCTTCATCTGCTTCCCTTGTTTTGCTGAGAGTAAAGTATCATGCCTCAATGTCAAATCTTAAGATAGGGCGCAACTATCACTGGTTATACCAGTAAAATTTAGTCTGTATACCTGAGTAACAAGTCTAAGTTTCACTGCCCGCAGAAGCTTCTTAGAGGAGGCAAATAGATAGGGTCCCAGATGGTTAATACTTTAACTAGTTGCCATTTAGGTCATTTGTGCTGTTTCTTCCCTAGGAACCAGGACCCTGCCTTGACTCTCTGATACAATCTAGGTGGTGATAGTCACCATTAGTTGCCTTATAGCCAACACTATTCGTTCCTTATTCTTTGAATAAGAACCTTGACATTTTTGTTCAGCTATGACAGCACTGTGCTCAGGGCTGATATATCCCTCCCAAGTGTCGGAATGAATTTTTTTGCCTGGAATTTATATTAGATTATGTCTTGGGCAATGGTATCTGGGGAAAGTCTCGTTGGGGCTTCTAGAGAAAATTTTTTCTCCATGATAATAAAGAGAGACATGAGGAGAAACCCATGGCCCTCTCTTCCTGTTCTTGATTGTCATTGCATGAGAACGATATTCTTGTGGTTGTTGTACCCATCTTTTAACCATGAGGAGAGACATGATCGAGATTTTAATGTTGGAAGAAGATAAAAAGTCAAAATCGGTTTGATTATGGGGTGCGGCTCCATCTTCTCTGTGGAGCAGAGAATACGGGCCATATTAACCTTTGAAAACTCTGCAAGATTCCAAATTCGGAACCACATCTAGCCTCAGAGGTTTTGAATAATGGATCCTGGACCTGTTGTATAATTTGTATTCTTCCTGGGGGACTAAAATCCTGTTCCTGTGGTGAAGGGTGTCCCCCTGCTCCAGGAAAGCCTGTGTTCCATCTGCTAACAAAGAAGCAGCCTTTAGGTATCCAGCACCCCCCTAGTGTCTTCACCTCACTGAATTCAAGTCCACAAATGAAAAGAAATTACTGGCTACTACGTGGGAGAATTCAGTGGTAGCTTCTCCCTCGGCACAGCTGGCTGAAAGTCTTCATGAGAAAACTCTGTACAAGGGCACAACTAGCTGAAAGGCTCCTTCCTTCTTCAGGATACTGAGCTGGGAAAGCAGCGAAGCAGTTGGACTTAGAGCACTGCCAGCCACCCGACCCTGTGTGCAAATCAGCCTGAAATAGGCAGTGATAATCCACGACTTATTCTCACTGAAGCTTCTCATTTCAACAAACTTCCCCATTTTATCATAAAAATCGCTGGATGTGCTTGGCTGATAAAATCTGGTTTAATAAGGCCAGTGTACTTTGGGTAGCCTACAACAAACCTCTATGGGCAGTAAATTGCATCTTGGAAATGCAGGCTTTTTGGAAATGTGTCTGCATCAGGACTCTGGGGGATTTAAATGCAGAGGGATTTGCAAGGTTTGCATTTTTCATTCATTAAGGCTGTGTTGCTGCCAAACTTCTCTTCCTGTTAGTCATCCCGGGAGGAGGGCTCAACACAGCGGGCTGGTCATAAATTATTGTGCGGCTCAAAGCGGCCCAAATGTAATACCAAGGGGGCCATAGATCTTGGCCCAGGTTTTGTGAACCATTTCTGAGAAATCCAAATATATTGAAAAATCACATGTTTACAGAGGAATGAAAGACTCAAGACTATCCTTAACGTCAGCAGGCCAAGAAGTAAGCTTGTCCTTTATCTAAGCCAGTGTGAGAAACCCAGAATTAGTGACTGGTTAGTCTATTTTTGTGGCATTCCACAGAAAAATCAATACAATTAAATGATTCTTTAGTCTCGATTTGTGCTTCTTAAGCCCCTCCCCCTTAAAAAAATCCCTTTGAGGACATGAATTAAGCACTGGACCTACTGACCAGAAATTGCCCACAAATATACACACAATTGTATATGCAATTTCAGGAGGTTCATGGGTCCTCCGAAGCTCATTCAGGATTGAGAATCCCTGCTCTTGATACTAGAAGCTCCTTGATGATAATGATTATGTCTGATGGTAATGCCTAAACATCTAATCAGCATAACCTCCCTCTTGGTGGTGCTTAATACTCCATTGCACATCAGACATTCTAGTTAGTGTTTCTTGATGTAAACTTACAGAAAAATGAATAAAAAAGAGTTAACTCCTCTCTAGCTCCAGAACTGCCCTGAACCAAATTTCCACTTAGGCAAAATTGAAAATGCAATTGCTGCTGCTGGGAATTGCCGGCTAGCTGTCTAACTTCTGCTTCACGTGGACTTTTAAAGGTCCTTTTTGTTTGCATCTTCCCAGAGCTCCAGGGTAACATGTCCCTACAGGCATCACAGAGCAATTCCAGGCAGCACCCTTCACGTTTTACCAAGTGGACCTGACTCCTCACCGCACACTGGTGATGCTGCCATTGTGGAGTCCTTGCTTTGCTAAGGACATGTGGTATCTTCATAGCGCCTGGCAAGTTCAATGCTGTCTGTGTTAGTCACTTGAGGAAACGAAGGCCAGGAAAGCCAAAGAAATCGGCTCAAAACCGTAAAACGCACGAATTGCAGTCCCAGTTTGAACCCAGTCTTTTTTGACATCAAGACCCTGCACTTAAGTATTATACTGACCCTCCTCCTTTGGACTTGCAATTTTGCCGAAGAAAGTCAGGTTAGAGACATGGCCAGGGAAGAGATCTATTACCCTTCCTCCTCCCCCTGGAAAAAATTCCCAGGAGATGTGTGTGAGGAGCTTCAAAGCATAGACACCTCTGCATACTAGCCAGCGTTCCCGCTGATGTGTGACGGGATGTGCCTGGGATGGCGCCTCCGTGAACAGCCCTTATTACTGGAAAAGAGTTGAAGACAAATTGTTGAGGATTATGTAGGTAGACACTGTCTGGGGTCCCCTCCGTTCTCGTTCATCCTTCTAGCACGTGGGTATCATCACTCTTTTCATAGGTGAAAGTGCACTGATGTGGGGAGTTGGGTGTCTTCTCACTGACCTGTAGATAACTGGCAGCTGTTGGCTGTACAGGCTTTCGTTGCTAGGTGACAAACGTGGGGACCCATGGGGACAGGGAGTCACAGAGTATGAGTGGAAAGTTCAGAGCCTGATACCGGTGTGTGTTCAGGATGGGAAGGTGGGGCTGCACGTATGCAGTAAAGGCTCATGTGCAAGCTCGCTAAAAATCAACCTGTTTCTCTTTTCTCAGCTCTGATTCTACTAGAAGGTGCCCCTGGGGACACGTGGTTGGAGAAGGACCCACCCTCTAGTCTGAGAGCGTGAGTCATATCATCTGCGTCGCCCAGCTCTGCTCCCCAAGCCTCCACCTGACCTCTTCCCTAGGAAAACCGAGAGGTTGAAGGCAGTAACAAACTCTGGACTGGTTCGTGAAGAAGCCGAAGAAGAAACAGGTACTGTTCAGTTTTCTACTTCCAAGCGATACCTTGCGTAATGGAAATCGATTACCCTGGAGTTTGTGCCTTAACAAAGGGGGATGAGACGAGAGTTACCTGGCCGGAGCCAAGGTTGGCAGAGCGCACAGGATGCAGGGGAAGGAAGAGGAGGGAGGCTGTGTTGGCACACACTACACAGAAGTGTCCAGGATAGAAGCATGGGAGCCAAGGACAGGCCTCTCCTTAACCTCATATCACCCCTGGACAGGGGCCAAAGGCTCCTGGAAACGATGTGCTCTGCCCCAAATGGATTTCTTCTTCTTGTGAGTAGTGCATGCCATTTGGGAGCTCTGTCCCTCTATCCAGAAGGCTGGGCCCTTGACCGCTGGTGGGCAGTGGTGTTGTGGGAAAAAAGGCCCCAGCAGCAGAACACGGGTGAAACTGCACGGTGAGGAAATCCACCCTTGCTGTGACTCCAACTACTGAGTTACTTAGAATTAAAATGCACCAGGAGTAATCAGGCAACATTAAAAAAAACTTATCATGGAGAATCTTTCCTGATTGCTACCTAAACAAATGGTTTGAATGGGGTTAAAAAAATTAGGTCTATACCATTGCTTGGAGAGGACTAAAAAGCCACAGGCTATTAGTCTGTTGGGGTCCCTGGATGTAAAACAAGTCACAAGCTAGAATGTTTTGGACTAATAGAAAGCATTAATATAGACATTGACCTGCTAGGCCACCAAGCGAGTCAGAACAGGAGATGAACAAACAATTCTGGTTTTCCAGAAATGGGTCTCCTATTACTTCTTTTTCTGAATGGTGAGCACGGGCCTATGCCAGCTCTTATCCCTCCAGATGAGTGTTCTCCTCTCTGGGCTGGATCCCAACCACCTGAAGGAAAAATGCAAGAACGATAAACTGAATTTCATATTCAAAGCAAGGCAGGGCAAGAGTCCTAGAAGATGGAGTTTTAAAAGTATCCTTTCCTTTTTCCAAGGGATAAACAGGGGAATACTAGGATGATTTATCTTCTTTACCGGTTCTGTAATTTTCTTCTCACTTCCATTAAAAAGCACGTTAACTGAATATTCCTGTGCTCAAGACATTGTGTCAAGCATCCCTGAAAGTAAGTACAAGGATGGACAAGCGCTGTCTTATGGGAGTTCTAGTAGCGTGAATATGACAAGTCTTAAACACAAATAACTGTAATCCAAGACCCTTTGAGTAAATACTCAGTGCTGAAGAAGCTCAAAGAGGGAGTAACAGTCTGCAATAATCTGCTCTTCTGACATGTAACACAGCCTGACCCCATAGCAGCTGCCTTAGGAGCCAGTGTTAGATTGAATATAGATTAGGTGATAAAGAGCAGATGGCAGGCTTTTCTACAGTCTTACCTACGTTTCCTCTTCCCACTACATATTTCTATTTCCGCTTCTACTTTCAACTATTATAAGAAGCAATCTTGGCCTTCCACACCAGTAAAGGAGTCTAGCCATTCTGCTTCAGAAAATATAGCATTGGATTTTTAACTACATGAGCCATTTTTCCGTCATAATAAGTAAATGACAACTTTATGCAACTTATGCTTTGGAAGTAAATATCAAGTTTAACATTTCAGTTTCTCAAAATTGATGTGGCAGTGGCTGTATGTGCTCTGATGCTAAGTAGGGCCCAGATATATGAGGCGTGGGAAGCATTGGTAAGAGGTTGATGGTGGGAAAGGAAAGGTTCATTTTTAAGCAAGGGATGTTTGCCTCCCTGCTATTACTTGATGGATTTCTTCTTCTACACAGAGCAGTAGACACTAGTACAATTACATTGTCTTTATGACATTAAATGAGAGACCTCATCAGGGTTCTGGAAAACATTAGCTGGAGGAGACTCTGATAGAGAGAATTAAAGCAAATCCTGGATGGTAGAAGAGGGAGATTGGGAGGTGAGAAGGTTGTAAACACAACATCACCTACTTCGAAATGTTGCCCAAAGACCTGGTGGTGGGAATCCCTCCTTAACACTGATAAAAACCTGCAAACAACTTGTTTCCCTCTCAATGTCTGAATGACTTAAAGTAAATATTGTAGAGCTGTTTTGCATTGTTCCCCTTCCTGTAGTTAATTAGAAGGATCTGGTAGACAGGATGGTTACTTTGGAGTGAAACAGGCTCTGGTCCTTACCCTAGTTTTGTCACTAATGTGTTGTGTGATGCTGGGTGTCTTAGTTAATCTCCCTGAGCACCCCTTTTGCTCCCATGTATGATAGAAGAGGCAATAATTCCTCTCTTTCAGAGTTAATGTCAGAGCTAAATAAAATAATATACGTTAAAAAAAAAAAGCTCAGCAGGATAATTTCAGTAAATACTACACTTCTTTCCCATAATACTTCTGGAAGGGCAGTCTCCCAGTGGAGAGCAGGCAGGCACAGGGGTTATTCTTGATAGGGTCCTCCAGGTCTCCTCAGCTGCAGCCCACACCTCCAGGGCCCTGGAGCTGACTCATTCTCTTCGGGGACCTGGAAGCAGCAGAAGAAATGGTCTTTGGTTCACTGCCAACTAGAGCAGAGCCTTTCCAGAGCTGTCCTAAGCCCAAGGCGTGTCCCTGGAACTGGACCAGCTCGGAATGGAAGAGGCCTCGCTTCACTGTGCTTGCTTGGCTTGCACTGGAGTTTCCAACGAGCACTGCCAGGGTCTTGTCAGACGCGAGATGCTATTCCCTTTCTCCTCAAAACTGTTTATGTTAATTAATCCAGGCATTTTGGAGCAGGAATTCTTCATGTAGGGGATATTTCCCACAAACAGTCCAGCCTATAACATATCTTCCAGGCTAAAAATATTTTATGTGTCCTAACTCCTAAAACTTTATAAATGACTATCACAAGCTGGAAGCAGTGATGATTTATTTGTACATGTTCCTTAATTGAATGTCATTTGAGGTGAAAAAAAAAAAATCAATAGTCATCCCAGCAACCACTTAATACGTTATAGAATTAACTCCAACCTCTCTAATTTGCATAGTTAAAAGCACTTTCAGAAACCATAGGTCTAAAGAGAAAAAATAATTGGGGAGTTACCATGTGTTGATGTGTTGATTCATTTTAGTGTGTGTTTCTCTGCGATGGTTGAATAAAATTTCTGGAAGGATATTTTTAGTAATGTGTCAATTCCTTTATTTTATGGTAAATATCTTTGCAAAATGTAGTTCATCTGATATAGCCTGAGACTGTAAACCTTGTTAGTGGCACACCTAAGCTTAATCGGGATACCCCACAGAAAGAAAGATCAATAATTGGGTCTTTGTGATAAGAAGTGGAATTTCTGGGAGAGGAGCAAGATTAACATTTTTTCCAACTCCTTTGGGAGGGGAGGGGGACTTATTTTGCTCTTCAGATTATTCTATTAATTATTTTCTTTTTTTTCCTCAAAGAGACATAGGACTGAGGTAGCCTGTCAATTGGAAGGGCCCCTTGGGTGGAAGGGCTCTGAGAAAGGGTGGCATTAGCTAGCTGTTCTTGCCCTGGTGTGGGAGTACTCTTTCCTTGAATTTGTCTTGTCTCCTCTTGCTTTTGGAGATGTAGGACCCTGGGCACACAGTCTGAATGTGCGTCTGTAATAGTGATTCTCAAAACATGGTCCCCAGACAGGCTGTATCAGCATCTCCAGAGAACTTGGATGCAAATTCTCAGACCCTACCCCAGAAATGCAAGATTCTCAG
Organism: Rhinolophus sinicus; assembly: GCF_036562045.2. Taxonomy (NCBI): domain Eukaryota; kingdom Metazoa; phylum Chordata; class Mammalia; order Chiroptera; family Rhinolophidae; genus Rhinolophus; species Rhinolophus sinicus. The sequence continues at coordinate 111,084,247 of NC_133757.1, forward strand.
GCTCCCACCCCAGAAATGCAAATTTCCAGGCTCCCACCCCAGATCTACTGAATCAGAACCTCTGTGGGTGGAGCCCAGTAATCAATCCATGTTGAAAACAAGCCCTCAAGGTTTTGCTAGTGCAAGTTTAAGTTGTGGATTCATGGGCCTTGGAAAGTTCAGCCTGCTTCTAAGCTAAGGCTTAATTAAGCTAGAGGGGCTGTGCCTACCCAGCTCAACAGAGGAGAGATTTGGGGTAACAAAGTATGTGGACATGGGATGACTCTGTATGTGCCCTTTTGGTACCTGCAGCAACGGTTTCTGGCAAGGAATCAGGATTTTGACTCAATTTGCTTCGTGAAGACACAATTTAGATGCTCAGCCAGTCTCCCAAATATATCTTCTGTGCTAGCAGCTGAGCACTCTGCTCCCTTATTGGTTTAACCATTGCTTTTGTTAAAAGATCTTTTATAAGCCATTCTCCATGCATTAGATGGGGAGTGCTTCTAGCCAGGGCAAACACAGGTCCGACAGTTGGGACGATCTTTGTGGTGAGGCCATTTTCTACTTCGCCTGGGTTTCAGTGCCCTCAAGTTGCCACTGATTTGCTGAGAGCTCTTTTGGCTGAGTATCTCTCAGGACTTTTTTCCCAGGTTAATTGGTTATTATACTATCCAACCTAGTTTGCTCTTAAAATTAACTAGTTCTAGTCAGCTGACCGCAAGTTCAAGCCTTAAGTCAGTGCAGTGGTGAAGGTTTCTGGCACTGGACCCAGTCAGATTTCTTGGTCTTGTGACTTTCTACCACCTAATATTTATGAAGAGTAGAGAGGTCATCATATGAAGGGTTGTTCAGCCTACTTCTAGGCTAAGCCTTAAGCTGTATATATAAACAGCTCTTGGTTACAGATGTTATGCAGTAGGAAGAATATAGGCTTATAAGCAAGAAAGTTCTAGATTTGAATCCAGGTTCTAGCACTCACTAGGCCAGTGGTCTTGAGCAAGTTGCTTAGTTTTAGTTTGGTCAACTTGCTATAGGGATAATAATTTCTGCTTTCTAAATTAGAGTGAACATAATGCTTAATGGTAATTTTTATTGTTGGTATTAATAAAGTGATAGATCTAAGCTTTTTTGAAGCTGGAAAGTCTTTTCTGTTTGACTTGGAATGAATCAAATATCTTGATGTTGTTTTCCTACTTTGCTTTTATTTTTGCAATGCCATGTTTTGGTACTAATATTAATATTACTCTTCAGTTAATGAGTGCGTACATTAAGAGGGACCTGAAAGTTACTGGATATATGGGAAAGGCCAGAATAAAAGGGAACATTCACCGTAGGTAGCTGACAAGGTGTAAGGCTGGATAATTGAGCCAAAGGTTTAACTGTTTTTAATCATGCTTTTAAAGAGAAGGAGTGTTTCCCCTCATTTCACTCTGTTGTTTGTTTTATTGGGAGCGGAGTGTCTTACCAAAGGTAAGTGAGGTTAAAAATGCTCAGTGCTGGCACCTCCCAGCTGTCAGGCCCCGGGCAAGTTGCTCAACCTCTGATACTTACTTTCATCATCTATAAAAATAGACTAATACCTAGTTTTCAGCAGTGATGTAAGGTTAGAGGTTCCAGGTAACCCCAATTATCTGCCCTAATGGAGGAGACCAATAGATGATCCAAAGAGAATGAATTTCTCTTTGGCTTTGGAGGCCTCATATGATTTCATTTTTATGTACAGATTTACCTCCCTAATTTTTTGCTTAGGTCAAGATGAAAATTCCCTTATCTTGCGGGAATTATTCCCTGGTATTGTGAGAATACACCTCGGTGGCAGGAGTTTTCCAAAGAGATGGGCAAGCCATTTCTAGATAATTGAGAGTTGGCTGTCAAACGCTGGTCGGTCAGTTCAAAGGTCACCAGCTACTGGAAATACCGTCAGTGCTGCTCTCTGTAGCAGCTGGCGTTCCCTTTGTGTACCTGATGGAGGGTGAGCAGAGGGATGCAAAGCAGGCAAGTGGGAAGTGTGTCTCGTCTGTGCTCAGGGAACACGCGCAGCCCAGGTAGGGCCAGAGAGGACCCCCTTCCGTTGAAGGTGGTCAGGTCTCATAAAGCAACACGAACAACTACTCCAGGGACACCTTGGGAAAGCACAAGGGTCATTGCACCTCAATTTTATAATCTGAAAAATAGGGTTATTGGGCAGGTTAAAGAAAATATGCTAAGGGACGTTCCACAAAGTAAGTAGTAAAAAAGGTATAGCTCTGATTATACCCTAACATTAGAAATTGTATATCTGTCAGAAAGTTTAACAAACGTCATCTCTTCACCGTTACCCTTTGAGGTGCTATTGTTCTCTTTTTGTGGACAAAGGAATGGAGGCTCAGAGAAGTAACATGCACATCTAGAGATTGAAAGAACTGTGATTCAGCCCAGACTTTTTAACCCTAAACTTAGGGCTCCCTGTACTCCATACCAGCTTCCCTCTCATGATGAAAACTTAATTCTTTATGATGTCATGGGACCAAAAATTGTGAATGCCAGAAACGCACACTTTGCCCACTCCTCTTTAAAGCACTGATTAGCTTCTTCCTCACTGCATATGAGTAATTAATTCCTCATGCATATGCATATATAATAGTTTTTCTGTTAGCCTATGCAAAAAGAAAAAAGAAAGAAACAATCAAGGCTGATCCTGACTCTGGGCATTTTTATATTGGCCATAGTATCCGTACAGGACCTTGGAGCCAGTGGGTACCCAACATGTCCATTAAATAAGTATAGAGTTGAGTGGTCCGGGTTTATAACCAGCTTTGTGTAATAGTTACACCAGCATGCCATCCTACTTCTCTTTTGTGTCTCCAGAGTTCAGGTTTTAAAAATAATATTTTACACCTGTCTCTATTCTCAAAATGCTTGAGGTGGTTCATTGCTCAAATGAATCTGTGCCTGACTTTGCTGACTCACTTGGAGAGATCAACAGGTTCATCTACTGATGTGAACAAACAACAGGGAGGGGACAGGCATTTTCTAATCTATCAAGAGACAAGCACTGACATATAGGAAAAATTTGCATGCAAATGAAATGTTCCATTTAAATAAATCAATTAACAAAAGTACATGTTGCAATCATTTCCAAGCAAGGCTCTGAAAAAGAATTAATTGAGAGACTTACTAGATCACGAAATCTTAAAGCATTCACTTGCTTGGCTAAATCGTCCTGTGGCCTTCTTATCCCACCCCCTCCTGCCCGTGAACAGCTCTACTCTTAGTAAAGGCTTTAAGCTATGAGTGATTCTGCACGCACAGTTAGTTACAGGGTTGCTTTGGGTCCATTTCAGCTTTGAGAGATGAGTTAGTCTCAGGATCTGCTTAGTGACTCCCAGGAGAGTAACGCCAATCAGACATACTCAACCCAGCCAAAATTATACTGACAACTAAGACTTAATGGATCAATTTTCAGAAATAATGAAGCTGAGGAATAAATTAGGAACTCAGGGACGCCGATGAGTTTCCACTGAGGTAGGGAGCAGTGGCAATAAGAGTCACATGCTTGGGACTCAGGAGCCATCATTTTCTTTTAAAATTTTTATTGGGGAATATTGGGGAACAGTGTGTTTTTCCAGGGCCCATCAGCTCCAAGTCAAAGCATTGTCCTTCAATCTGGTTGTGGAGGGTGCAGCTCAGCTCCAAGTCCAGTCACAGGGAGCACAGCCCACCATCCCATGTGGGAATTGAACCGGCAACCTTGTTAAGAGCTTGCATTCTAACCAACTGAGCCATCCGGCTGCCCCACTGGCAGCTTGTCTTCAATCTAGTTGTGGAGGGCACAGCTAACTGGCCCATGTGAGAATTGAACCAGTGACGCTGTTGTTCAGAACTCGTGCGCTAACCAACTGAGCCATCTGGCCGTCCCAGAGCTACGATTTTCTTCTTCTAGTTTAGTGAGTGCTTTTCAGCTGGGCACTATCGTGTAAGTTTATTGACTGTTCTGTGCCTTGGTTTTAGAACAGTGGTTCTCAACTTGGGGCCATGGTGCCTGCCAAAGGACATATGGCAATATCTGGAGACATTTTTGTTGTCACAACCCTGGGAAGGGAAGGTGGTGCTACTGGCATCTCGTCAGTAGAGACCAGAGATGCTGCTAAACATCTATGTTGCACAGGACAGCCCCCACAACAAAGAATCATCCAGCTCAAGAAGTCAATAGTGTCAAGATTGAGAAACCCTGATTTAGAGAAACAATGGTAATATCCTGAACCTACCCCCCTGATGGAATGTGAGGCAATTTTACTTCTGTTGACTACTTCAGGATCCTTGGATAAAAATTGCTGCACAAGTCTTTTTTTTAATTTTTTTAAATCATGTTGCTACAAGTTCCCAGGCCTTAGTGAAGCTTGTTGACACGGTCTGACTCAGCTCCTTCCCATATTTTAAAGGGTTACCTTTGTTCTCATTGGGGTTTGCCTTTTTTTTTTTTTAAATGACTGTCTTCCTTCCTAAAGGACTTTACATTTTAAAGGTTTGGTCCTCCACCACCTAGTTCTCTAAGCCATTGCTGGCATAATTATCAAGATTCTTAAAGAGATCCTTTCAAACTGGTCTTGCCTCCAGACTAAAAGATACTTATTTTCCTGAGGTCAAGGGACCAGGTGAGCCCTTAACAGTGAGCCCATTGCTGGGGGACTTCACAGCTCGCCCATGAGTGAAAAAGAGTTAAGTTAATAAGAGCAAACAGTTTTTCACTGGCTCTTCCCCTCCTTTTGCTCCCGGAAAATTCTCTTCAGCGGCCCCTGGGGAGTCACACAGAGAATGACAAAGGGAAAAAACAACTTCCAAAGTCGACACAAGAATTGTATTTATTTTTTCTGGAACCATCTAGGAAAAGAGAAAACAACCACACAGACAAGACAATTTTACACCAAGCCTGCTTCTGATTTAAACCATTTCCTTTCTGCTCGCCTGTCAAAATGTAACTGCATCATATCTGGTCTGAAAACCAGATTGGTACATGAGGCGTTTTTAGAAGTACTTTGACTTTGGCAGACTCTAGAAAATATCAAATGTGTCAGAAAATGGGAGGCCAGGGGAACGGAGAAATGGAGTTTATTTTCATGGAAAGTTGGTTGTGTACTTTGGTTGCTGGCAATATTTTCCCTATGAAAAGATGAGTTAAACTAAGGCCAAAGATTGGGGGGGTGGGGGAGGGAAGAAGTTAAAACACTGAAGATTAGGCAAAGAAATAAAATTTCTACCTAAGAAAACTGATTTTGGCATAGAAACCTCCACCTCATTATCCAAGGAGGAGCATTCTACCAGCCCTGTGAACGAATATTTCATACTCATTCAATGAATGACTCTAGGGAATGGCAAGACTCATAAACAACATTGTGAGCTGCAGGGCACCACTGGAAAGCACTGAAGGGAGATCCAGGGAGACCGCTGTGAGAGTCGGAGGCAAGAGTCAGAGAAACAGGTTACCCACAGTTGTTGCGAACTGCTCTATTGCTCTCTGTCTTCACTTTGAGGTCCCTGGGATAGACATTTCTCCAGTTTTCTTCCTTCCATTGTTTGAAGGGGATTCTGGGAATACAGTTGGCTCATGGTGATGACATTAGCATTATGAATGATGCTTGGGGACAAGACCGAGGGTGCTGAGAACTGCCTGTTGGATTCCCAGAACATTCTGCACAGTGATGTCTGGGATGCCAGGTCAGCAGAGTGACTGTCAGAGGAAATGCAGGCAGCAGAAATCCATTGGAAGCAGATGTTGAAAGCTAGAGACTTACAGAGAATTTTGCAATAGCTTCTTCATTTTGTTTGCATTGTGGTGTGGTGGTGTTTACCTTGCCATAGTTTTTGTTATTCTTCATCCATAGAATTATATAGCTTGAAAAAATATTCTTTTGCTGCAACTTAAGTGTGATGTCTCTTGGCTTCATGTGATTTCTCTACTCAGTCATGGGTTTGGCAGAAATTCAAGGCTGATCAGGAAATCAGCAGTCACATCGACATGCTTCTTGAGCTTTTTCTCTTCCATTTAGACTAATTTAGTTAAAGAACAAAGTAGTTTGATCTGATTGGTATAATGTTAAGATAGGAATGAGACTTCCCTTGCAGGCTGGGGGTAAAAGCAGGGAGATGTATAGCTTTTGTAGGAGAAGAGCAGAGATATGGTTGAGGAATATTGGTTATATCTATAGCGAGGAAGGAAAGGTTGCTACCTCTGGGATTTTTTAAAAATTTGCTGCTACCAAATTAGAATGCAAGATGGTAAAGAGCAGGGCTTGGCAAACATTATCTTCAGGGGCTTAATAGTAAGTATTTTAGGCTGTAGACTATATGGTCTCTGAAGCAATTACTCAACTTTGCCATTGTAGTGTGAATGCAGCACAGAAAATAAGAAAATGAATGGGCGTGGCTGTGTTCCAATAAAACTTTGTTTATGGACACTGAAATTTGAATTTCATGTAATTTCTGTGTGTCACAAAATCGCATTCTTCTTTGGATTTTTTCCAGCCATTTAAAGATGTGAAAAACTGTTCTTAGTTTGCAGACCGTGAGGTGTGGCACAGCAGAGTTGTTGCATGGTCAGTAATCTCGTTTAGAGGAAAAGCAGTGTGATTTTAGAATTACACTCAGGTGAACGAACTATCTAGCTTCACTCATGACTAACACACTGCTCAATTCGGCTGGGGGCAAATCACTTTCCTAAGTTTCAGTTTCCTCTATAGGAAATGGGGGTTGTCAAGTCTCCCATTCATGGTTAGTATGAGTATTAAAAGAGGTACCATAAGTAAAATACCTAATCCTCTATCTTCTCTCCCTTAACAAATGGTAACAAGATGATAAAAAAAAAATTATTTTTAACAACATGTAACAACTTTTAGAGTCACCCACACTTGCAATATGAACGTATTATTGTGTGTTTCTTCGAAAAGTAATCTAAGATCGAATTTTTTCAAGTTGGTCACTTTAGTTTTATTCCACAAGGATTTTCTCCAACCAAATGCTTTTCTGTAGTCCCTGCAGGGGTTTCCAAGTCCAGATGTAATATACGTTAAACCATGAACTACATATCCTTTCCCACACAAAGAGATAATGTAACAGTCAAAGCATCGTTTTCCTGGACCTTCTTACATCGCTCTAGGGAGAAGCTTGTCAGGTTCACACAGCAATTTAAACCTGGATGTTGCTGTGCTCCTGGTTTGCCCTTCACAACAGACTTGGCAGGACAAGAGTCTTTGGTTTCACTTTTAGGTCCTTATGTCTGTGACAGAGCAGGAGATAACCATGAGAATATTACTTACATGTCTTTGGTGAGATGATGTAAATGAGAACTTGGAAGAAACTTTATTCAGAATAAGTCTTCACATCTATTCCTCAAGGTACAAGCATTTCTCCAATCCCATACTTTGTGAAAATAGCTTCCCAAGAGAGCTTCCAGCCGCAAAATCTACGTTCAGCTGAACCCAGACACTTAATTAGACTTTCTGTTAGAAAGGAATACCTCTTTTTCTCCATCCCTTATTCTGACAGTACCAAATCAAAATTTGAAGAAAGGTATAATCTATGGGGTCAGGACTAGGGTAAGGCAAGTGAGACATGCGCCCTGGGTACGAAATTTAAGGGGTACCAAAAAACTCACTAATCAAGATAAATGATATTTTAATGCAGTATTTTTTTTTTAAATTAAAATTCATAATGAGCAAAATTTCAAAATTTTGAATAAAGACAGGACCAGTAACAGTGCTGGCCAAGCCCTATTGGAGCTAAAGGCAAAGGGGGAAATCAGTAATACTGATCTTGAAATGGCACAGATAGACTGTTTCTAGATCTTATTTAGACTCCTTCATAACTATTTCTCCCTTGGAGGCTGTGCTTAAAATTATGACTGTAATTAAAAGCACTGGCTTCAAAATTGAGTGGGTTGTGTTGCGGTTTTCCTCTCTTCACTCTTTTCACATTCTATTCTTGGACGATTCTTTTCTCCTTTTCAATCTGTTATCACTCACTGTTTTTTATTTTTTCTTCCTACTTTCTTTCTGCACATCAGCTTGACCCATTTCCTCAGATTTTGAAAGGAAAATGGTCAAAGAGCTCTTTCATTTCTAGTAATGGAGTGGTTTCCTATAAGTCAATACTAATTCTAAGGCTAAGATGCCTTTCACTGATAGTGGCTTGTGTCCTCCTGGCTTGAAGCCGACATGGTGACCTCTTTAACAATTCTCACGATTCCCTGGAGGATGGAAGTCTCCAATCTGGGGAACATTGCGCTACGTGAAAGCTGATAAACCACAGTACGGCCTAGGGATTTCCCTTTCTTCTACCAGTGGCAATCTTGGAGTAAGTGCGCATGAATGTAGTGGGCTATTCCTGACAGTTTCCAGCACATTCTTTAGAGAGGAGGGTTTGAAAACCAAATATTTGAAGTAAGTACCATTGGGATGTGTGGAACCATTAATGTGGCAGCATCTGGCATTTATAATCTGAACAAAAGCTCCCTCCCTCTTTCTTAATCTTTATCCCAGATGGGAGCATGGCTCAGTACCAAAAACGTTTTCAGTTTTTCTTCCCAGGGAAAGCTAAGCCAGAAGCACAAAATGCCACAGGGAAGTGACCATGGGAATAGGGTCAGAGCTTTCATATATTCCATGCAGTAGCCAGAGCACCATGGGGATAGAACCTCTGATGAACAATTTAATAGGCAAACAATTACATTAACACGAATTAAATCCAGCCCTTTGGTTCTATAGCAGATAATCGAGCAGAATCATGATTTGGGGGTAGTTTTACTAATATCCAGTGTTAAAAATGTATTTACTCCCCTGATGCACAACAGTGTATGCATATTATAATTCCCTTAGTCCAGAAGTTTAAGCTCTAAAACAGTCAAACAAACATGTCACATGTTTAATCACATATTGTCCAAACACACACCAAGTGCTTTTTATGGTTGGTTTGAAGTTTTGATTCTGGTTTTCTGTATTTATTTTTCTTTTAAGAAACAATGTGAACATCCTGTGCTAGGATAGGGTGGGAGTTGGGGGAGGTGGCTCTTTCCAGATGATGGGAGAAACCAAATTTAGTTCCTTTACACTTGGAAAGCTTCCTGCGTTAAGTAGAATTAAAGATGAGCTTGAACAAAACCATGAAAAAGGGAGTTCTCTGAGGACTTGTGGGGAAGCCTTTTTCTGCCAGATGAGAACTACTGGCTTTCTGAGTTAAACCCAAGGGGAAGTATAGAGCAGTGTTCTCAAACCTTCACGTGCATCAGAATTACTTGGAGGGCTTATTAAAACACACGTCACAGGGCCCTACCTTCAGATTCCGCAGGTCTGCGTGAAGTTTAAGTACTTGCAGTTTTAATATGATCACAGATACTGCTGCTGCTGCTGCTGATGGTCCACTAGTATTGAGCCAAAGTTTCTGAGAACTACTAGTATTGAGCAAAATTTCCTTATCTTGACTGGATTATAGACTTCCTTTGGGAATCCTAAGAAAGTTGTTAAAGCCCACCCACCACCTGCCTCCACCCCCACTCCCAGGAAAACTGCACAAACAAAAATGTGAAATTTTGCATCTAGTTTCATGATTCCAGTGAACTGTATTAAGGACATCACTTTAGTGCTGCTCGGTTTGAGATGGCCCACTCCATACCCAACACCACAATTCTTCAGTTAGGGACTTCATTCAGTCATCCCATCAAACCTTGTGAGATGTTCTGTGCTGCTATCTTCAGGGATTGCTTCATTAAGGCACCTAGATTTTATTAACATTCTTGAAGAAGGAAAAGGTTTTGTAGGAAATCATTTTTTTTTAAAGCCAAATATTTAAAACTCTTGTAAATGATATTTTTTTCCAGATGAACAGTTATCTGTCAAATTTTCACTCCTTTGACTACCTTTAAAAGCCTCTCTGATTTCAGTCTTCTGTGGTTTTACTATGAAATATCTGGTTATAGTTTCTTTTGATTTCTCCTGTTTGGATTTGTAAGATTTCTTGAATCAGTAAGTGCTGTATTTTAAGAAATTTTTAACCGTTCTGTCATCATGTATTTTCTCTGCCAAATTTTCTCTCTCATCTCTTTTGGGAACTCTAATTAGATTTATGTTACTCCTTACTCTGTTCTTATAATTTCTCTTTCATAATTATCCTTTGTTTCTTTATGATGACTCCTGAATAATTTTTCCAATCTATTCCTGTTTGCTAATTTTCTTCTTGATTGTGTATATGTTAAAATCTATTCATTTTGTTTTTTAAAAAGATTATATTTTTACTTTGTAGAAGGTCTATTTGATTCATTTTCAAATATGTTTGCTCCTTTTTAAAGATTCTTTTTCCATGCAAACATTTTCATAGTTGTCTTAAATTTCTTTTTATGCAAAGGAAGTAGACAGCCTATAGTTGGATCTTGCCTCTTAGCCAGTCTCTCAATCTCTGACCTTTATTTGTGTTATTTAGAGTATTTATATTTAATGTAATTATTGATGTGATTAAAGTAAAATCTAACATCTTGCTAGTTGTTTTTTCCATCTGATCTTTGTTCCTTTTCCTTCTCTTTTATCATCTTCTTTTGGATTGAGTCACATAATTCTGATTTCATTTTATCATTACTATTTGCTTTATTAGTTGCATTCTTTTTAATTTTTTTAAGGGTTGCTCTGGGATTTACAATATTCACAATTATCACAGTTTATTTTCAACTGATATTATCTTACTTCCTATATAGTAAGAATCTTACGATGCTATATTTCAAATTCTTTCCTCCCATGTCTTGTACTATTTTGGTCATGCGTTTTACTTCTACAAATGTTATAAAACCCACAACACATTGTTATCATTTCTACTTTAGATAGCTGATTTTTAAAAAAGAGTTTACAAATAAGATCAAATGTCTCTTTATATTTACATTTTAATTTTTTTTGTACTTTTGATTGATTTGTGTAGGTTCAAAAAATTACCACCTTGTATCATATCTTCCTGAAGAATGTTATTTAACATTTCTAGTAGATCAGGTCTGCTGGCAAATAATTCTCTCAGCTTTTGTTTGTCTGAAAGGAGTCTCTATTTTCCTTTCATTTTGGAAACATATATTCACTGGGTATATAATCCTAGGTTGACATATTTTTTCTTTTAGTGCTTTAAAGATAGCCTCTGCATTGTGTAGTTTCTGATGAGAAGTCTCCTGTAACTTCTTATCTTTGTTCATCTACATATAAAGTTTTCTTTTCCTCTTCTTGACTTCAATGTTTTCATGCTATATTTGGTTTTCAGCAGCTTGCCTATGATGTGCCTTGTGTGTGTGTGTGGTGTTGGTATTTATCCTGTTTGGGATTCTCTGAGGTTGGCCATCATCGTCATCATCATCATCATCGCTTTTATTTCTTTCTTCAGAGACTCCAGTTACAGATATGTTAGACTGATATTGTCCCACAGGTCTTGGATGCTCTGTTAATATTTTTTTACTCTTTTTTTTTGTGTGTGTATTTTGTTTCAGTTTGTATAATTTCTACTGACCTACTTTCATTTTTGCTGAATCTTTCTTCAGTTATGTTCATTCTGCTAATAAGCCAATCAAAAGATTTCTTCATATCTATTTTACAGTTTTTAGCACTTTCATTGGACTCTTTTGAATATTTTCTAATTCTCCGCAGAAATGTCCCCATATGTTCATCCACCTTTTCCACTATATCCTTTAACATATTAATTCTTGTTGCCTTGTTGTCTTGTTGTCCCTGATTGATAGTTCTAACATCTGGGTCATCTCTGAGTCTGCTTCTATTGGTTCCTTAATCTCTTAAAACTTAGTGGTTTTTCTCTTGCCTTTCTGTGTGACTTGAATATTTGATTGAATATCAAACATTGTGTGTTGAAGAAGAGTGGTCACTGAGACAAATAGTCTTTATGCCTGGAAATGGGCATGCTGCTGCTTTTGTCAGACTATTAGGGTGGTGTATTGAGTCAATCTAGTCATAGGTTGAACTAGAGTTTGGTTTTGTTGTTGTTGTTACCTTCAGCATACCACAAGACTTAAATTCATTCATCAGTGGCTTGCAATAGCCTTGTGCTTAGTGTGTGACCTGGTAGTGTTCCTGTTCTACCCATAGATTTCAGTAGTCCTTTTACATTTGTACCAAAGAGGTAGTCTCTTTCTTTTCAGTGGTAGACTATTATTGATTGTTACCCGTTATAGGCTCCTGGTGATTGTGATGAGGACAAAGGTGGTTGTCAGTTATCCTGGTCTACCCTTAGTCTTAGGCTCACCTATGACCCTGGAACTTGGAAGATGGAGGTTTCTCAGGATTTCTGCCCATATTCCCTCATGGTAACTAAACTCTATTGTTTTTATGATGGTCTTACCCCTCCTCTAGTGACAGCAGACCTCTAATTTATATCAGTAAAAAAATCTGAGCCCAAGAGGTATTTCTGTGCTTTCCCCAGGAAGAGAAGGCTTTTATTTCTACCTTTCCTTTAAGCAGTGAATCTTTGCACAAGGGATTGCTGCCTTTATCCAAGTGACACAAAGCCTTTCTTCCTATGAAAGAAGGGTCTAGGGAAGCAGGGAGTGTTTCTTGCCTTTTCCTCCAGCATCAGTCAATTACCATTGCATACCTGTTCCATCAATAGGGACTTTCTAGAGTCTTCTGCCCTATGCTTAGTCTTTCCTGTGAAGACCTAGTGGAAGGCTGCTGAAAGTAACTTGCAAGTCAGTACAGATTCTCTTTGTGTTGGGGGCTCCCAGTTATTCTAAACTGATACACTGACCTATATTCAGCCTTTATAAATTTGTTAAGTAATCTTAGCTGATTTCTTCTTCTCCACCTTTATGGCTGTCCTCTTTTCTTCTCATGCCCTCTCAAAGGCAAAACTGTCCTGCTTCTCTTTGGAATTCAGTTTACTTTGTTGCTTTGTGACCTCACCTCTCTGATGAGTTCAAGAAAAGTTACAGTGTTGATTATCCAGTTTTTTCTTGTTGTTAGAATGGGAACAACTTCCTCTAGCAGTTTTTTTACTGCTAAGCACAAGCAGAACACCCTCACATTTCTTTAAACATTTTAAACATAGTCATTTTATAATTTGTGTATGGTAAGATATGAGTCAAGTTTCAAAAAACAAATGTAAGTCCCTTGCTGGGAAATATCACACCCACACAAACACAGGTACAGATTGATTACAGGGAATTGGCTCATGCAATTTGGGGAGCTGATTAAGCACTGTCTGTAAGGCTGCTGTCTTTGCTTCTGAATCTGGATCTTTAAGTCTACAGGGCAGGAATGGAAGATCATAAGCAGACTGGAACTTACTAGCATGAGCTGGACTCCCGTGAGGGTGCACTGAAACTTCTTGCTTCTGTCATTGGTGTAGTCTACAGAAGCACAGAAGCTGGGGTCCTTTTTCACAGAACTGTATACATGTACTTTGCCCAGGAATCAGAAAAGATAAAGGATGAAGGGGTAGGTAGAACAATTGTAGGCCCAGCTGATGCTTCACATCAAAGTGAGTCAGCAAAGCAGCATTATGTTTACACTACAAAATGGCTGTTGCTTCCCTCCTGCCTTCAAAATCTCAAGGACCTCCTTTGTAGTCTACCCACTGAGCAAGATTCAAGAAAGGGAATTCTGGGAAAATCTCTTCAGCCTAGCCAAGTTGACAGATTATAAAGCCACTGGAGACAACTCCACAATCTGAATTTATTATAGGACTATTTTTAAAACCATATTGTTCCATTAGCTCTCTTTCTTGGTAACTTTTTCCTTATGTATTTTATTTTTGACTGTGGGCTGTTCATTTTTTCACTTTTTAGAATTTTGTTTGTGGGAATTCTTGGAAGTTTATTTCGAAGTTGGATTTTCACAGAGTGTTTTTTTATTTGCATCTTCCAGAAACCTGGCATATTATCAGTAAGGGATTACACTACACTGAATTCTTGGCTTGAGATTTTTATACTGCACATGTTATGTGATTTCAGGTGCAAACCTACAGTGAGGACCAAACTGTGCATCCAAATTCTTAGCATCATTTTTTTTCCTTCTTTTTTGAGAGCCACTTTTGAGATAATTGATTTATCAGTCAATTCTTTGGAGTTGAGTACGTATTTATTTCCAGTTTAGTTTTAAACTAAGAGTATAGCTCTCTAGGTCCCAGAGTCATGTTGGGGAGGGGAGGAAATATATTTTGTTAGCTTTGTTAGGTTGCTTGTCCTTGGTTTTTATTGCAGTCCCCCATTCTGGTATTAACAGAAAGAAAAGTCTTGAAGGAAATATTTTTTAAAGCATAATTGAGAGTAAAAATATAATATACCTTAGTTATACAGATCTCAGGAAATGAATAACTTGATACAATCTTCTTCCTGAATATTTAACTGTTAGCTTAGAATTTAAATATTAAAATTTGAACTGTTTTAAGTAAAAATATTTCTACAGTATTTCCCTGTAATCTTTAATAGAGAATACCAAGAATAATTTAACTTTTTTTGCTTACTTCAAATAGTCTTTGTGAGTATTCTTGGACTTCCAATTATAACAATAATCCTACAAAACAGGTATTATTGCGATTACTCATTTTTAAAAACCACAAAACACTAAAATGAATTTCTGAGAGCACCAGGGAGTAAGACATGATGAAAATATTCCCAGATGATAATGTTGATTATGCGTGAGATTCACAATTATTACATTTTAGAAGATCTGTTCTCTCACTGGTATCTTTTGAGGTATTCAGTCTTGACTTTAGTGACCCCCGAAGTGAAATGCTAGCTAACATCTTCTATTTATGGAGTGCTTACTATTTGCCAGCATAGTTTAAATGCTTTCATCCTCACAAAAACTTTATGTGGTTGGTGTTATTTTTACTTTCATTTTATAGTTAGGAAACTGAGGTTCAAAAAAGGTAGGTAACTTGCCCAAGGCCACACAGTTAACATGTAAAACAGTTGGAATATGAGCCCAAGCAGTTTGGCTGCAGAGCATATGCCTACAACCCCACACTATGCTGCCTTTTACAGTGCTGTCGAACACGGCGGTGGAGAGAACTGCTTGTCCTTTCTGGAAGCAGAGCACTTGTATTATTTTCATTTCATCCCCTTTCTATTTGGAAAGGTTTCCAATCTACAGAAAATTTGCAAGATGAGGATAATGAACAACTTATATATTCATCATCTAGATTTACTGATTTTTAATCTTTTGCTTCTTTATTTCTCTGTCTTTGAGCCATTTGCAGATGTCATAAATCATTCATCCCTTAGTAGATACAGATGATATCTCCTAAGAACAAAGATATTCCCTTATCTAATATATGGCCCATTATCACATTTCTGTAATTATCTGAATGGTAGCCTTTATAGCTTTATTTTTTAAGCCAAGAATCCAATACAAAGTAACTAATTACACTTACTTGTTACACTTCTTTAGTCCCTAATATAGAGCAGTTCCCTATCCCTGTTTTCTTTCATGACATTGACTTTTTTTTTTTTCCCCAGTCCAGGCCAGTTAGTTTTGCAGATTGTCCCTTAATTTGAATTTGTTGGATTGCTTCTTCATGATTAGATGCAGGTAAAATATTTTTGAAAGGAGCACATTTTTGAAAGGTGATGTGGTTCCTTGTTGATGAATCACATCCTGGGCTCACAATTTGAGTTTGTCCCATTATTGGTAATGTTGAATTTGATCATTTGTTTAAGGTATTTTCTGCCAGAGTTCTCTATAACACACCTTTTCTCTTTCAAATTAATAATTAGTATTGGGATAACACTTTATGACTGTGTATATATTTTTCTCAAATAATTTATCCATTAGGTGTGGCACCCATTTTTGGTTCTTCCTGAATTGGTTATTACAGTAGTGATTGTAAAAATGGGGATTTTCTACTTTTATCGTAAGTTTGCATTTATTAGTTGGCATTTTTTTCTGTAAAGAGTAATTCCTCCTCCAGTTGGACTTTCTAAAATAAATTTTATCGGTGTCAGTATCAACTTCATGGATCCTTTTCCTTCAATGTGCAATATCCATCCCAGTCAGTATTCATTCTAGTGAATGCACTGTCTAGAATATTGCCAGTTATTGCCCCTTCATGCTGAACCCTACAGTTTTTGATATGCCCTCATTTGTTTTAAGCACTATCTTACTTTCTAGTACTTCCTTGCTTTTCTACAACAAGATGTCCCAGGCTCATGGACCCTATTTAGGATCTTCTGTCTCTGCTCGTTACACACTGCCCATTCGTAGGTTCAGATCTTTCCTAATTTCTTCCCTCATCTTCTCTTCTTACTTTTTCTAGTTTTCCTTGATTCTCTCATTTACTTCAGTGATTGTGCTGATGACATAGTGGTCTTTTATACGTACGAGTTTTGACAATTAAGTTCACAAACTTGTTGCAATGATGTTGCTAACCTTTTTTTGATATCAGAGGGATTATTCATTATGAATTTGTACCAACCGGACAAACAGTTAACCAAGTTTACTATTTGGAAGTGCTGAAAAGGCTGCCTGAAAAAGTTAGACGACCTTAACTTTTAACCAACAATTCATGGCTCTTGCATCACGATAATGCACCAGCTCACATGGCACTGTGTGTGAGGGAGTTTTTAGCCAGGAAACAAATAACTGTTTTGGAATTCCCCCCCTACTCACCTGATCTGGCCCCCAATGACTTCTTTCTTTACTGAAGATAAAGGAAATATTGAAAGGAAGACATTTTGATGATATTCAGGACATCAAGGGTAATAAAACAGCTCTGATGGCCATTCCAGAAAAAGAGTTCCAGAATTGCTTTGAAGGGTGGACTAGGTGCTGGCATTGGTGCATAGCTTCCCAAGGGCAGTACTTTGGAGGTGACCATAGGGATAGTGAGGTATGTAGCACTTTTTCTAGGGTGAGTTTGCGAACTTAATTGTCTGACCTCTTATTACAGGCAATCAAAATACATCATTTATGCCATAAAAGCTTGGTCCAAGCTGTACTCTGAAATAGGCTCCTAACTTGTGCCCTGCTTCTAACTTTCCTCCTACAGTCCATTCTTCTGAAAGCAGCCAATCTTTTAAACATAAATAAAATATTACTTTTCTGCTTGAAATCCTCCAGTGGCATCCCACTGCACAGAGAATAAAACCAAAACTTCTTCTTAAGACTATGAAGCTCTTCTCTAATCATGCCTCCTGTCACTTTCTTTCTTGCTCCCACACTGTAGTCTTTGTTCATCAACACACTAAGCATATTTTTACCTCCGAGATCATGCTCTTGGATTTTCTCTCTTTGGGATGTTTGTCCTTGGATCTTTGCATGAGGGCATCCTCTCATCACTCCAGGTCTTAGCTTGAAGGCCTTTGGTATTCACATCCAAATAAGCCCACTCACTCTCTATAATATCTTTCTATCTTAGTTTTATTTATTGCATTATCATCAGTCTTCCCCACCTCCCTAGAACATAGACTCCCTAAGAGTAGAAGCCTTGTCTGTCTTATTTACTGCCATCTCCTTATCCCCTCGAATAGAACTCATCATAGATGGTAAGCATTTGTTGAATGAATCAATAGTGAGTGAAGGAATAAATCATATACAGCACATCAGAATATCAGGTGTGACAGGTGTGACATGTATAGATTGAGGGAGTTTGGGGGGGTTTCATTTGTTTTGCTAGATGCTTAGGTACTCTCACTATTACTGTTTTATTATTATTTTTGTGTGTGTGAGAATAAGTCGGAGTTACTTCCAGATTCAAATTCATTTTGAAAACCTTAGGATACTGGAAGGCTGTCGTTCAATAGCTAAAGTTTTACTGTTTTTGTAGATGAAATTAATGATATGTATGGGGAGTCTGGCTGTGTGGATCTATAAACAAGATGAGAGCTCACTCCGAAAGCACCTGGTGGGAGCTTCTTCTAATGTCAGGCCATCGGCTTTGAAAGAGATATCGAATGGAAGATATAGTAATAGAAGGAGTCCTTGCCTTGTGGGGCTCATGACTCAAAGGCTACTCTCTCTACTTGAGAGACCAGTTTTGAAGAGAGGAACATGTTACTTAATGATACTACTCCTACCTCTGTAAAGTTCAGCTATTAAACCAGAATGTGTTTTAGTTATAATTATATCTCGAAGTAGGCTCATAGCAGAGAGTTCTCCAAAGATAACACAATAAGGGACCCAAGAAAAATATTCTATGAGTTATTCATGTATAATTTAATTCACATAATATTAAAGAGAATTAAGAACACTGCATTATTTCAGATAAAAAATACATATGATAAAGCCTAGTACCCATATGATGCTGCATACATATGGCAGCTAGAGAAATGGGACCCAGTCACTTTTTCTGCCTTTGTCTACATATTTGGTCATTTCCTGTCATGTGGACAAATATCTGAGTTTTCAAGTTGGCTTTGGATGTTCAGGCTTCCTCTAGCGTTTTGTTTGGCAAATCATTTTTCTTCTTAGCCCTCCAGGTTCTTAGCTAAAGATAAGTCTAGAGATAATGCCGAAAACTTTTATTGCTTCTTCAACCTGCAATGATGGTTAAGTAGAAGAAGCTAATTAAAATTTTTCTGAATTAAAAAAAAATAGCTGCTAGGCAAAAATGTCATCACTAAACAGTATGACTATTTCTGATTCTTTTCCCATTACTGAAATAATTAAGAATGAACTAGTTACCTGAAAATTAAAAAAAATTAAAAAACAATAAAATAATCGTCACATAAAGCTAGCAAAGGCAAAATATAACATATATGTGTATATACACATGTGCATCTACATATATATACATGTGTATTTATGTATCTATATTATCTATATCTCTATATATGTATATATATATATATATATATATATATATAATGTGTTCATATATAAAATAAATCTGATTCCTGGGTTTATGACAGAATGCTGTTAACTTTTTTTTTATTTTTTTTATTTTAGGGATCTATTTTTTTTTTTTAAGATTTTATTGGGGAAGGGGAACAGGACTTTATTGGGGAACAGTGTGTACTTCCAGGCCTTTTTTCCAAGTCAAGTTGTCCTTTCAATCTCAGTTGTGGAGGGTGCTGTTCAGTTTAAAGTTGTTGTCCTTTCAGTCTTAGTTGTGGAGGGCACAGCTCAGTTGCAGGTCCAGTTGCCATTGCTAGTTGCAGGGGGCACAGCCCACCATCCCTTGCGGGAGTCGAGGAATTGAACTGGCAACCTTGTGGTTGAGAGCCCGGCTCCAACCAACTGAGCCATCCGGGAGGCAGCTCAGCTCAAGGTGCCGTGTTCAATCTTAGTTGCAGGGGGCAGAGCCCACCATCCCTTGCAGGACTTGAGGAATTGAACTGGCAACCTTGTGGTTGAGAGCCCACTGGCCCATGTGGGAATCGAACCGGCAGCCTTCGGAGTTAGGAGCATGGAGCTCTAACCGCCTGAGCCACCGGGCCGGCCCAGAACACTATTAATTTTGTGATAAATTGCTCATGGATATTATTGTGAGAGCCATCTTCCTACTCTGTTTCCCTGAGTAAGTGTGTGAAAAGCCAAAACGGTTGACTCAGCTAGGACTGGATGCAACCATTACTTCATCATATTCTCTAATAAAAGGGCATTTAAAATAGTCTGGACAAGTTAATACTTTTGGCCTGAGTACTAATGAGCTAGCTCATCCTCTGCTTATACCACTCCCTTGGTGTTCAGCTAGACATTTATAGTAGTTGTCAGAAATCGCAATGTGCTGCCTCTGTGATGACAGCCCTAGTGGCCCCCCTTTGTTGAGGCCTGAGCCGTGGGTGTCTTTCTAGCAGTGAAGAGGGTTTCTCTTAAGTTTCTCACATTCTTAAGTCAACTCCCTTGGGGATAAATGCCATGTGTTTGTGAGACATAGCCAGTGGCCAAGAAGAAAATTTTTTCCCTTGTAAGCCTAACTGGCTTAATGTTGAGTACACAGAAATGGGAATTTAAGTAAATAAACTTAGAGACCTAAATCAATGTGGATTTCTTTTTACTCAGAGACTCTAACATGATGAAATACAATTGTCAACACAAGATCTGCAGCTTCACTGCTTTATTCCCTTCCTCCAACTTTCTATTAAAAAAATTTTCAATCCCACAGAAAAGTTGAAACAATAGGACAGTGACCACCTTGTATACCCTCTTTTCTAGATTAAAAAATTCTCACTTCCTGAAAATTAAGGACATTCTTCTAACATATCATTATTATGCCTAAGGCAATTAACAGTCACTCCATATTATAATCAAATATGTAGTTCGTATTCAGATTTCCGCAGTTGCCACCAAAAACACCCAAAATGTCTTTTATAGCTTTTCTTAAAAACTAGGATCCAACAAGTTTTATGAATTGAAATTGGCGGTTAATTTTCAGTCTTTTAAAATCTAGAACAGTAGCCTTCCCCAGTCCTGTTTTACTCCTAACATCTATTTTTATAGTGGTCAAAAAACATATCTTGCTGGCAAAACGATCTATAGTACCCCTGTTATTTTAAAAAGAAATTTATATTTACTCAAGTATATATTTACTATAGCCTTTTAAATCATGGTATTTATCTTTGTTTATACTGTCATTTTGTATAAAAATAGCTTTATAATAGCTCCCATTGTTTTACGCTTATGTGTTCTTCCACTAGATAGATTCTGAATTCTGTATAGGGAGTTGGTTTTTGGTATGTTTTTATAGAGAAACTATTTTATGACTCAGTTTTAAAACCTTATTTTTCAGGCATTCTCGTACATGGTTGCTGGTAGTATATAATAAAGTTATCTTTTTGGAGGACAATTTTGGAAGTATCAAAATTTAAAATACATATACTATTTGATTCAGAATTCTTTTTAAAAAAATTAAAGTTCATTGAGGTGACAATTGTTAGTATGATTAAGAATTCTGTACTTAGGAATTTTTCTAACAGAAATATTTGTACAAATGAATAAGGATATATGTAAAAAAGATAGTAATTATAACATTATGTGTAATAGTTCCACATTATCAACAACATAAAGGTACATTCATAGGTGGTGATTAAATTTTGGTAAATCCACAAAATGAAAAACTCTGCAGTTGAGTAAAATGAGGTAGCTCTCAAAATACCCATGAGAAAAGCTATTCATGAAATATTAAGTATGTATTGCCTAATCCTGTGTTGTTTACAATGTTTTATATATGCATACATATTTTAAATTTTAATGGATGCATAGATATACTTTTATAGGCATTATATACATTTGTATATGAATAGGAAAATGTTTTGAATGTGAAAGTTATAGTAAAACTAATTGTGTGTACTTAAGATTTTTCTCCACTTAAGAAACTTAAAATTTGTTTTCTCTAGCTGTGGATTTTTGATAGATGAAGAAAAGAGGATTCTTCCCTTTTTACTTTGTAAACTTTTTTATGTGTTATATTTCACAATAAGAATATATTGCTTTTATAACTAAAAAAAACCTAAGATTTGAAACCTTTATCATAAATAAATTATGTCATATATCAAAATTGTTTCCAGAGAATTTAGAGATAAATGTTAAAGTCCAATATTTTAAACAAAGTAGAAATAAATATCTATCAATTTAAAGGAAAAACTAAAGAAGATACTTTTACAAATTTTATACTTCCATATGTAAACCAATAGCCACCCAAATGAAAAACTCTGTGCTTATTTAAATGTAATGTTTAATGTTAGGTTAAGAAATTTTACTAAGGCAAATTAAGCAATAGTTAGCTTTTAAAAGAGTTTCAAAAACAAGATGAAAAAGTGCTGGTGACCTGTTGCGTCATAAGAACATCTTTGCTTATGTTTTAAACAG
Source organism: Rhinolophus sinicus (assembly GCF_036562045.2). NCBI lineage: Eukaryota > Metazoa > Chordata > Mammalia > Chiroptera > Rhinolophidae > Rhinolophus > Rhinolophus sinicus. The sequence continues at coordinate 111,105,981 of NC_133757.1, forward strand.
TCAGACAGAAGGAAAGGAGGTTCCTGGCAGGCTGTTCTCCAACTAGAACATTGTAGAACAAAAGGTTTAGAAGAGGGCCACTGTCAGACTGGGTCAAGGGAGGAAAATCCAGAAAGAAATGTCCAGAATGCAGATCACTGTACTGCCAAGTGGACTCTTCCTTTCTCTGCCTGGCTAAGTGCAGAAGCCTCAGGGAACACAGGAATAGAGCAGCCATTAGAAAAGGGACATCTGGTAGACCAGGAACCTCCTCAGGCCCACCAACCTGCACCACTGGGTAAAGGATGGAGGCCGTGGTATGGAGGAAAACACAGCGGCTTTGGGCACCAAAGTGATACCAAGAGCCCTGGGTGGGCCTACCATGGAAAGAAGACTCAGGATCAGTGAGGGAGAAACCAAGCCTGGAGAGGGTGATTACATTTCAGCCAAGTAGTCATTATTATTAGAGAAGGAAAACTGAGAAAAGCACTTAGTTGCTCATATTTCTTTAACAGTTGTGCTAATTTTGCTTTTGATATAAACTGCATTTACCAGAAATACCAGTTAATCTTTATGCATAGATTCCCTGCCCCCCCCAAAACAGGTAGTTGTCTCAGGTTCATTGCTTCCATTCTATTGTCTTCACTCTACTCTTGAACCTATTCAGTGGGTTTTTATTTCTATTATTGTATTTTTTTTTTTCAGTTCTATAATTTTTGTTTGGTTCTTTTTTTAATATCTTCTGTTTTTTTGGCAGAGATTTCCTATTTTTCGTTTGTTTCAAGAGAATTTGTTATTGAAGCATGTTTTTATGGTGTCTGCTTTAAAATTCTTGTCAGATAATTCCCACCTTTGTTTTGGTGTGGGCAATGGTTGATAGTCTTTTCTTATTCACATTGTGATTTTCTTGGTTCTTGGGATGGTGGTGATTTTCAATTGTATCCTGGAATTTTGTCAATTATGTTCAGGTACTCTGCGTTCCATTGAAATATTTTATGTTAGCGTGCATTCACCCTGCTTAGGTTTAGCCTGCATGTTTGGCCAACTTTTGTGGGCTTTGTTTCCAATTGCCATTTAATTCCTAAAACCTTTGCAGGGTTATTTTAGTTGGCTTGGTTTATCAGTCCACAGGGATTCCCATGCTCCCTGCTGGTGCTGGCTGAGGGGATGAAAGGGTAGTCCCCAGGCCTGGATGCTGGGTGACTTGGTGAGTAGGGGTGTAATAAGATGTCCCTGTCCATACCGCCTGTCTGCTTCAGAGTTTCTGGGCAAAGGATAGTGTTGGGCCCATGGGTATAAAGAAGCCTCTTGGACCTGGCTACTTGCTGTAGTCATGTCTCTCCTGCCACGTCTGCCCACCAGCCTCAGTTTCTTGTGACAGAAAAGGGGAGTCTCAGGCCCTGCAGGGAGGGAAACTATCTCCCCTAGTTTGGGGCTCCCAATTCTCAGTTGATCCCTTCCTGATATTGTCAGAGGGTTTCGGGATGGTTTTTTCCTGCGGGTCCCGTTAGGAGCTCCAGCTCCATCCCCCTCCTCCTTCTCCCTTATTGGAGCTGTCTCCGACGGGCACCATAGTTAGAGGCCTCCCTGTCAAAACAATGTTGAGCAATCACAGCTGCTAGGGATGGACCTCCCTGGCACCCCGGCCAGATTTCCCTCCAACCCAGAGGCCTAATCCTATAAAGCAAAGCGCCCAACCCCAGTTAGTGCTCAGTCTTTGGGAATAATCCCGCTGAGCTTGCCGGAGTAATAAAGCTGTGTTCTCCCTGATCTCTGCGTGCTGCTTGAGTCTCTTGGTCCTCGACATTTTTCTGCAACAAGGGAACTCCTGTTCAATATGGGGGAAGGAATGAGCCTAGGCACGCTGCCTTCCATTGCTAGGTCAGCAGTTGGAAACCATGTCTGGACGGCTTCCTTCTGTTGGGTGGGTGGGGGATGGAAGATGTCCTGTGCTGTTCCTCTCTTCCAGGGTCCCAAACCCGCTTGTCTTTTTTCTTTTCAGAGTTCTCCATTGGTTCTCCCAGAGTGTATAATTGAGCAGGAAAAAAGTGACTCTATGCCATCTTGTCCAGACTGGAAGTCTGTGTGTGTACTTTACGTCTTCTATTGTCTTCCTTCAAAATGTTGGGCTGGGATGTAGAGAAATAAAACTGTTTGATGCAGCAGGCTTATATTAGTTAGAGCAAGGGAAGAGTTACATCTTATTGGCTTAGAATTTGTAAGTTACTTCTTGTAAGTTTATTTCCTGATAATTGCCCTTCATTTGCCTCAAAACATTCTTTTTCCCAAGCAACCTTTCTTGCCCTTGCACAGATTTGTGTAGTCCTTCATCTCACAATACACTGGAAGATCACAGGATGGGCTGAGCCGTGAGAATTAGCTTTTATATCTTGTCCCATTTCACCTTTACCTGCACTCATCCAAGTGGCAGGCAAAGTTTCTAGGAAGCAACAGTAACCTCAGTACTTACCAGATTCAACAATCCCCAAACTCTAAAGTAATTACAGAGCTCATCGTTGTAAAACAACATACATGTAATAGGTCATCAATAATTATCCATTGAATGAAGGAGTCATAATTTCAATTTACGTTTTTATTTTCTTAATGTCTCTGAATCCTCCTTTTTCTCAAGTTTAGATAATCATTAAATCATAATTCAATTGACTGTATGTTGCAACTAGGTTGTGTCCTTTGGCTGTGCAGTCTAGTTTACTGAACTTCTCATGCGTGATGAGGCTCACGTACATATTAGTATAACCCAACAATTGGCTTTAGGAATATACAGGAAGATATTCAGTTAAAGGAAAAATAAAACCTCAAAGCTGGGGAGTTAGAGGAGGTAGAATTCCCTTCTTTCCACCCTACGGCCTCAGGATGCCTTCAGGGACCCTTTTCAATTGAGTGCATATACTCGGGTGAGGCTCACATGATTCTTATCAAAAACTCAAAGATTAGCAACTGACATCTGAACTTATTCAGCTTTCCAAGAATTCATATCCAACTTCAAATGGAATGCTACCAAAAAAAACACACACACAAAAAAAAACCACTACACTTCCTTTCACCTGGGGAACACTGTCCTTGAAGTATTCATAATGCAGACATGTAATCAAAATGAACCCTCACTCAACACCTCACCTCCTAATATAGGATGCATAGCATTTTGTTATGATTGCTTATTCAATTGTAACTCTTACCGTTTTAGACTTTAAGCAATGGGTGAAGAGAACTGTACTAATTTGAGAACTGTGCTAATTTTGCTTTCCATTTTCTCTGTAGTAGCTAACACAGTGCCTGACATAGAGTAGAAGTTATTATTTTATAATTAACTATTCCAGACACTGGTGAGGGTGAGGAGGAGTAAAAAAATGTGAAAGAACTGGTTGTTTCCCCAAGAACTTACAACTTTGGGGAGGAAGATTAATGGGGAAGTAACTAAGAGTAGTGTAAGTCAGTAAAATAAATGCTAGGGAGAGATTAAAATGATGAGCCCCGGTAGTCCACAGCACAGGGAAGTTAGTCGCTAATTTGTGGAGTCAAGGAAGGCTTTACAAAGGAAGTGGTTTTCAACTGCCTCTGGAAATAATGCATCTAGTTTATGATAGATTCCTTCTCTAGAGTGCATCCTTCCTTTTCTGACTTCCATTCTTTTTCCTGAAAGGAGTAACAAAGTCTTCCTGTTACTAAAGGTCTGCTTCCTGCAGAAACTTTTTAATAACAGCCAATGATTTAAAAACAAACACCTCTGTGTGATAATAATGGATGGATCCAGATCTGGGTGCTTAAGTCTGGAAGGAAAATATTAACCAAATTTTCAACCCCAGGACTATTTCAGGGCCTATGGGAATCACTCTGTTTTGGTTTAAGTAATTTGTTTTTGGCTCATAAGTAATCTCAGATGGTAGCAGCATTTCTAATTAGATCTTGGTCCTGCTGACTGTAATTCATTTAAGTGTGTGAACATTTTTTTCTTAAGTGGATTCGTAGTGTTTCTGAATTCTCTGATGACCAAGAGAAATTATATAGACTTCAGTAATTGGATTTTCCAACTGAAGGGCTATTAACTCTCTCAAGAAGAGAGAATACATGACAAATCCATTTGAACTCTGTTATTGTCTTATAAAAGGACTGAACATTTTCATAAAATATTTTGCTAAAATACGACCAAATTTTTGAGGGCCATCTCACTGATTTTCACCGGGAACCTGGTTGAAAAGATGATAAAGATACAAATCATATTACTTTGTTAAAAATGAGTTTTTTTTCAGCACAGAAAGGTTAAGTGACTTGCTATTTATTGCACAGAAGACCAGGAATAGAATCATTAGCTGTACGTGTTTTGTGGCTATAAGAGATTTAAAAAACCTTTGCCCCTAATAACAGAGTTTTTACTAACCACTCAGAAAATGAAGGGGTGGGGATGAAGAAGTTAAAATGAATGTCCTGAAAAAGGCAAGAAAATGTGGGGAAGATGAAGGCTGCCTGAGGGAAGCAGGATTTCTTGAGGCAATCTCTCAGGCCACACACACCAATGACACACGCCACCAAAATGGGCCAAAACATAACATCAGAAGAGGCTGTGACCCTCGGTGAGAGGTGACCAAGAAAGAGCTGTGGCATAGCTGACTACCTGAGGGACGGTTGACTGAATTAAACATTTCCAGGCCTTTCCTCCTCCACCTGAACTAGCTCATGTCCCATTATCTTCAACAAAGCTTGTTAAGGTCAATGCTTTTATTTTCTACTGTACCTTATAATTAGCTCTCATCTACTCCTTGTAGGATTACTTATTCCAGCTTCTCAAATAGACTATAGTCTCTTCAGGGGCAAGGACCAAAGCTCATACGTTGCATCTCCACAGGATCTGGCACAATTCCTTCTGTAAGTTAGGAAGTCAGTAAATACCTTTTGATGGCATTTCATTTAACCTAGCTGCAAGGCATGTCCATTGTGTTTATCTCCGGCTCAAGAGAATTCCCATTTTTTTGAGGACCAATAACTCTCCTGTTTCCCACCTGTTTCCCACCTCATCAGAGGAGGCACCAGAAGCCCTGCCTTCACTTTGAGGCTCTCCCTGGTAGGCCAAATGGAGCCAATAAGATTTTTTCTCGTAGGCCTTTGGAGTGTGATCTAAGGGAAAAAGAAGGCATTGTGTTTCTTGCTAATGGAAACCCAGTAATAGGAGAAAGAAAGGTCCACAGAGTCCCTGGTTTCCATTTGTGGCACACGCTCTGGCCATCTTCCACACAAGCATAGCTTCCATTCTTATCCCCTCTCAAACACCACGGTTTCCATAGTGTCAACTGAGGATTCCTTGATCTCATGGCAAATGGACCCAACTTCTAGTCCAGGGATGGTCATAAACCTATAACCCAGTTCTATCTAATGAGACATAATAGGAAGTCTGCTGAGGCTCTTCTGAGAAATATTTATTGCTCCTTGAGAAAAAAAGAAAGGACAATAAGTTCCTCTCTGCCATAGCTTTTCTCTTGCTTCCTGCCTTTGGAGTGCCTGGTGAAGGCAGCCATCTTGTAACCATGAGGCAACCAAGCACAAGAATGGCTGTCACACTGAAGCTGCTGAAATGACAGGATGGAGAGAGTCTGGCTCCTTGATGGCGTTGCTCAATGGCAGAACTACCCTCGAATATCTGAAATGTTATTTTGCCATATATTAAATCTGTTTATTTCTAAAGCTACTCTTATTCAGACTTTTGGTTATTTGCAATAAAATATACCCTTAAGGATAGACCATATGACCCAGATCTTCCTTATATTCTATTAGATTTGCTATTTTACTTCTATAGATTCTTTTCCCCCTTGGGTAATGACAGTAAATCTCTATTTTGTGCAGCCAAAGAAACATTAACTTATTAGATTATATAGGCTGATAATTTATTATATAGGCTTTCCACAAAATATTTGTGTTATTTGAATGTGTTTTCTTTATATCACAGGAGGAAGTCAGGAAAACATTCATCCAAATGCAAAGAGTAAATGATACTTCCTGACTTCCTTGAGTGTTTTCCTCTGCAATTTGACTTAATGCTGGATGAAAGCAACAAAAAGCTTATAAACTGCTGTTGCTGTTACACTCTCTGATTTGAGAAAGAATTATAAAAGGGAAATGAGAGAATTTGAGCATAACTTATTAATGATAGGTGCTTTTGCTAGTAATTAAAGAAATGTAATTCAGTTACCATTTTATGTCACCTGAGGTGACAGAAAGTTTAGATACAAATATGTAGCAAAGAGCATTTCATATCAGCATATTTCCTTTTTTAAAGGGATAAGATAACATTCAGTAGAAGATACAAAGATGTTCATGTCCTTTGGGCAAGTAACCCTACACTAGAGAATTTGGCCTAAGAAAACATTTTGACAGATGTAGGACAGATGTTTCTATCTATAATAATTAAAAAAAAAAACAACTGAAAAAGAAAATCATTAGCTATTCAATAGTAAGAGAATAGTAGAGTTAATTATAGTATATCAACAAGAGGGACAGTAATACAACCATTAAATATAATAATTATGTCAGCAAGGTAAGAATGCAGAAAACATTTGTGATATGTTTTTCTAAGCACAATACATAATGATATGTAAACTAAGATTACAATGATAGATGAGATCTGGAAGGTATATGAAAAACTTAAAATTGTTTTTTTGTGTGTTATTCGAATGTGTTTTATTATTCATGCCCAAGCATCGTGTCATGCCAAGATCATCACATGTACAGAGAAAGAAAAGTTTTCCCTCTCTCCAAGCATCATGTGGACTTAAGAATTGGCTTGTTTTATGTTCTTATGTTGAATAATGTCAATAATGGAAAACTCCTGAGGGGTATAGAGCTGAGAACTGACAGGACCACCATCACAAGGGACACAAATGTTCAAAACAAAGCTCTTCAAGGCCTTAGCAGGTTGTTGAGATAGGAGCTAACGTGGAATCAGAATGGCCTCATTATTTCTAATCTATGATTTCTCCCTGTTGTCTACTGGGAGGCTATTTAGCTCTTATTCTTGGAAAGGTTTCTGAACCTAAAAAGGCTTCTCCTAGGTCTTCTGAAGTTCACTCATGTGGCTGAGGTTGGGTTCAAGGACATACTATGTATGTTGCCAGGAAGAGCTCTCAATGAATAAAAGTAGTTTATCCTACTAGAATTGATAGTTATTTTCTCAAAAAGAATATAATTGGTACAATAGCAACATCTAGAAAATGCTTTCATTTGTCCTTTCAGATGAGAAAATAGAGAAATATGATGAACGCGTGCTGGGGGTGAGTAAACTCCTAGGTGAAGCAAACACTAAATTCTACTTCCATATTTGTTAATGACTTTAAACAGAAAACACTAAATAACAATGGTCATGCTCAGTGGCCAGAATGGAGCCATGTTCAGAAGGAACCATGCCTTCAGCAGAGATGAATACCCCCCTGGAGAGAAGGCTCTGCATTGTGAGTAAGAATCTGGTATCCCAGCCACAAGAAGTGCAAATTGCCTTTGCGGGCTATGAGAAATAGCAGTTGTCTATACTTTCGAGGTGTAGTGGTTCTTAACCACATGAGTAACACCTCCATGAGGCATTTGGAAATGTGGGGGAGAATCTGTGATGCCAGCATGACTAAGAGATATTCAATTTAGAGAACCAGAGCTAGGCATACTAATCTCCTATTATGTTGTACACTGTCCTGAACAGTGAAGAATCATCCCCCATTAAATTCCAATCATGCTTCTGTAGGAAAATACTAGAAAATCAAAGCTGGGAATGATCTGAAATTATCATCAAGAATGGAAGGAGTAGGGCATTACAGAAGAAAAAACATACTTCTCTGAATACTGGGTTTTGTTCTGATGGTAGTGATTCAGCATTTCAGGAATACATCTAGTATGTGAGGAAAGGCCTTTATTGGAGACTCTTATACAAAACTGTCCCACGAAAATCCAGCTACTTTGGAATTCTCCAGTTAGATGCATTCTGAAAGTGGTAACATTATTTTAGAGAGGAGCTTACAAAAATCAGGTTTCAAAAACATACTTGGATTTTTTTATCCACCTTTATAATTTTTCTAGGCTTTGTATTATAATTTCATCTAGGCTTCTGGGATGGTAAATCTGATGATAGAGAGTGCCAATCAGTTAAAGAGGTATAGAAATAATACTTTCCATTTACATTTTTCATTTCGAGGCTAATTCTTACTCAAAACAATCCAATAGTTTTTTGTGTACACACACACACACACACACACACACACACGGTATATATACATTCCAGCTTGGGGATAGTTAGGTTTATGCTAATATGTTTATCCATGCAGCATGACAGACTCTTATTAGTACCATGCTCTAACCCACTGAGCTAACCAGCCAAGCTTACACTTTTAATTAAAACTATTGCATGATGAACTGATGGAGCATAGAAAGTTTGTGTAACACATATTTCATTATCTGTTAGTTTCATGCAAAGCTAGTTATGTAATCACAGAACTGCAATTATGTTTACTCCACTTGACTAAACCTTTACATTTTAATCTCCTTTTCCCTATGATTTATAGAAGATTAATATGAGGGAAGGGTTAGTCTATTGATGACCCTTCTGTAATTGCATCCTACACTATATAATAGGGAAAAGCATAAGTTGAAGCACATCACCCATCAGGCCGAGGGCAAGTGAACACATTGAAAAGAGAAATATTATCAACTTATTTTCAGTAGTTTCTATATACTATTAATATACGTGAAAGTTTTTGTAACCCTAATTCCAGCCTTCTTCATCTTAGAGATTTGATTTCCCTGAAAGAAAAATTAAAATCCCCTCCATCTTCCTTTCCTCTCTTGTGAAAAGGATCCTAGGGCTTTGGCTGGTTCTCAGTGTATTTTTATTCTCTAAGTATTTTATCTTTACCCGTCCTGAATAATGGAACCCCGTGTAGAAGTAACTTTAAAACCTTAATACACTTCCTCACCCCTTCCCGGTTCTCCTTGCACAGCTTCTGCCATGTTGCTTTTGGCTAAGTCTCCTGGTAAGGTTACCGCTAAGTCTACTGGAGAGAAGGGGTGTGGATCTTGACTGGCCGTGGGTCATCTTCCTAGGTGGCTTTTTGGAGCCTGAACTTCCACTGCACTTACAGGAGAAAAACTCTCTGGAGGCTGGAGAGAAAAAGATAAAAGAGTGTTTCTCTTAGTTTACAGATCAAAATAGGAACCTGATACTTGGCCATGTTTTTCAGCACTCCCTAACCCAAGGAAACAGATCAGAAGTGGGAGGGCAGGGCGCTTCTCTCCGTTTAGGAGGCTGTAATCCCATTCCCAGAGGCATTCTTTTCTGAGAGAACATTGCTCACAGCCTGGGTGGCCTGGGAAGCTGTCTCCTGGAGGGATGAACTGAGAGTCAGGGAGCGGCTGAGCCAGAGGGCAGGTGAGCGTCTGAACTTATTCTTCCTTACACTGCCCAAGGGGGCCGCCATGGGGAGCTCAAGTTGGGAGGGCTAATAGAAACAATTTCTTTGTTCTGTGTTGTTTTAAATGAGAGGGATATGATTATAGTATTCCACTCTTTATTTTCTCTTCAGCCTGACCTCTGGCATATGCCATTTTTCCCCAACAGATATCACTAGACTAAAGAGGGTTTGTAATGAAAGTCTCCTGAGTGGATATGAGAAAACACGCCAGGTAGTTAGGAGAGACACATTTCCCCTTTCTGGTAAATTCTGGTAGAGGTTTATCACATGCTGTTTCTGTTCACTTGGATGTCCAGTGCTTTCTTGTCTGTTCCAAGGACCGACACTAACATTTCAACCCTCCGTTGCCTGAGAGCTTCCCCACTGACTCCCCAGGTTGTTATGCCCTCCCAGTAAATCAAATTATATACGCTGCTGGAAACAAAGCTTTGTTAAAGCATCATTCTCTCAGCAGTCCCAGGCCAGCTGCTTACCAGGTTTTGTTCCTTCTGGGGCAACTGAAGTAGTCTATAGAGTCTGCCCCGTCCGTGTAGTTTTCTGTGATGGTACCTACAGGGATTCTCGAACCTGAGATTGTTTTAGGAAGACAATAACAACAACAATAGCAAAAATAAAACAAAACAAACAAACAAAAAACTACAAGGGAAGAATGACAAAGTCCAATGGTGAGTGCAAACCCTTCACGTTTGATTGTACACTTAAATTTTTGTGCTGTATTTCCTGTTAGGATCTTGGCAACTTTCCAGCTCACATCTACCTCCCCCATACTGTAGTGTCTGAAAGCCTGGAAACTACATTTTCCAAAATGCTTTGTCATCAGGTTTATAGTTTAGGTCCCATGAATGGGAGACATTCCTTGAGATTTAGAATAGAACGGAAGGAAAAAGAGAAAAAGAAACCATCATTGACTCAGCAGCTATGCACAAGCATGTAAGCTTTGGAAAAGTATAGACGTGAGGCTTTGCCAGAAGTCTCTAGGTATTCTTCTGGAAATCACCTATTTCAGTGTTGCAGGAAGACAAGACCGTTGGCAGAGGTGAACTTCTGGTTTCCTGAATGCTATGAGGAGCTTCCCTGACATTTAGTCTCCTCATCCTTACAGTGGTTTTGTATAAGGGCTCTGATTCTTTGTATTAAATTCCTTCCTGCTTGAAATACCTAGAGTGTTTTCTGTTTTCTTGACCAATCTGTGGCTGACACAATCTGTATAACCAAGTAGAAGAGATATTAAGGGCTAAAGAGTAGATTTTGACATGAGCTTTTAGTTACTACTCATCAAAACTCAGATGATTAAAACAAGAGTCATTTTTTTTCATGCTCTCCACACTGCTGATCCTCTGTTGTGTGTTCCTCTCCTGTTGTGTCTTATACGTGTATTGTGACTTGCTTTTCATATAAGAGCTCTTATCCTTATATATTACAATGGTTTGCACACAGTATGTCCATGATACTTATTTGATATGACTTCACTTATATGTGGGATATAAAACTGAAAGCAACAAATGAACAAGACAACCAAAGAAACAAAAACTCACAGACACAGACAATAGTTTAATGGTTACCAGAGAGTAAGCAGGGAATAGGGGTCGTAGAAGAGGGAAAAGGGGGTCAAATATATGGAAATGGAAGGAGAACTGACTCTGGGTGGTGAACACACAATGCAATATATAGATGATGTGTTATAGAAATATACACTTGAAACCTATATAATTTTACTAACCAATGTCACCCCAATAAATTTAATAAAACTGTAAAAAATGAACTATGCTTATGCCCTTGCTTTGAAATCATTTTAGATGTAATATTTGGTAGCTAAATAGCAAACAAACGCGCTACTACACTTCCACAACATTTTACAAAAACACCTGATGCTTATGTGTCCCAAGGAATGGTTCATCCTTCAGTATGAACAATGTTGAATCATTGCCTATTCATTTATACGTGTAATCATTCATTCAGTAAATATTTATTGGTCACCTACTATGTGTCAGAAATTGTTAAGTAGTTGGGACACATCAGGGAACAAAATAGGCAGAAATCTCCACCCTATGCACCTCACTGCTTTGATTTGTTCTTAAAACCTAAGATTGGCTGTTCTTTCTTCCTTTGTGTTAAGTGCCTCACTGTGACTAAGACAGTTGTTTTTGGTGGGATAATAGGTGTCTTGACTACAGATCCAAATGGAAAACTTATCCCTTATATTAGGAAGAAGCATAGAGGTCAAGGCCCTGTCTGTGAACCTCATCTTCCTGGAATCCTTATATAGGGACGACACTGACTGTCTCTCTTACTACTTGATGTCATATGTCTATATGGATAAAATTTCTTCCTGTGTGAAAATCCAAACTCCCTCATCTTGATTAGTATCAGTAGAAGTGAGGCACATTTTCTCCCCAAGCTTTGACAATTTGTTGTTCTGCTGGGATGGATAACATTTAGTAGCACTCTCGTTTGAGTTTTCTCTTGCCTATGGTTTATAATATTGTTCTTATTGTATTGTTTATATTTAGATATAAAATAGTCTGGAGTGTTTTCTTATTCTATACCTTGTTTTTAGCCTATTTCCATGATGAAGAAGTCTTCATTATCTTTGCTCATGTGCCTGCTCTGAGTGATTTCTGGGGTGAGACTGACTCCTTGCTTATGACTAAGTTTGGTAGATTTCCTTTGCAAAGGATAACTCTACAGTTCATCCTAATCCCTCATCATTCTGAAATACTAAGTAATATAATTGTGGGTAAATGACAGAAATGTATGGACTTCATCTATGTGTTTTGTCCTTCTTAGTGAATTTAATATATGGGGAGAAAAATGTATCAAATGTCATCGAGGGTAATTTTATTTCTAGTCATGAATAAAGGAGACTGAAGCTGTCACTGTCCTCTTGGTGGGCCCAGAGAGTGGCCTTAAGGAAACCAGGAACCGTGAATGGTTTTAGTTGATGAATAGTCTCAGGCACCTTTGCCTTTATTTCCTTCTTCAGACTCTGCTTCCTGCCTTCCGTGGAAGGGGTGATACTCTGACCAGCACTGCGGAAGGCAGAGCTGGGAGTGGAGGCGGTGAGATCTGCTGATCTGGCCAGAAGAGCAACACTGCCTGTTTCCAGCCCAGAAGACGTTTGGGCAGCTGGGATTTGGCTCCGTTCAAAAGAACCTGTGTCCAAGTCATAACATACGCCAAGTCAAATTGAATTTTAAAAATGTAAGCCAATCAGTACAGCATGAATTATTTTTTCAGAAGATGGAAAACATGCTCTTCTAGATTCTTATTCTCTATGTCCCAACAGGAAGATAGAAAACAGCAAATTAGGCCAAATGACTTTTACAGTGTGTATTCTGTTGGCTGCTTGCATATAGAAGCAGACTGAGTGAAACAAAAGAAAACCCCCAAATTATAGAGGGAGTGGGCAGAGAAAAAAAGAGAAACGCAGTGGGAAAGACTTTTGAGTCAGTTATAAAAAAATACAAGGAAAGGAAATACTAGAGGCCTACTTTTAAATAATGCCTGTGTATTGTCTTAAATCAACAAAAAATTAGGAAATTAAAAGCTAATTTTAATACATTTTCCATCCAAGTCTATTTAAATGTTTAAAAAAACAACAAACCAAGACCAAACCTCATAGGACAACATACCAATAGAAAAGTTAATTTTACTTATGTCAAATAATAATAATAATAATAAATAAGTTTTTAAAACCTTGGGGAAAAAATGGTGTACTAAGCCTGAAGAAAAGCTGGGAAGAAACAGAAAGATCAGGCTTAATGATTCTTCTCTATTTTGTAGTGTATTTCCACTTTAATCCTGTCTATTAACATTCTGCATATTATTTATTTAAATAGAGGAAGGTATGTAAATACACTAAATATAGGAAGGCATAGCTGGAGATATTCCAGCTTTGAAAATGTGGTACAGTGCCCCTGGCCAGCACATTCCAATTCTGTTGGCTAACCAAGGAGCGGTACTGCAAAGAAATCCTAAGCAAACATTTTTTTTCAGTTAATGGGCGCAATTACTGAAATTTCACACACTACTTCAATCTTGCTGTGCAGTTCAATTTCCCTTCCACATTCAATATCCAACCTTTTAAAATGCACATTTATAGACCAAAATTTATTTTAGCAAGTTTTGAGCTGTGCTACCAAATGGGTGGAAACATGCTTTGGCCTGATTCAGGCTGTCCATCTCTCCTCTTTTCCGTTTCTTTTTCTCCAGAAGTGCCCTGTTCTGGTTTAGGGAATGGGTTGAGGGCAGGAGGGCGGGATCTGGAGGCAGGAATATGGGAGGGGGGTTTGTACATATTATCTGGACTATCTTTTCTTTGGATGAACTCTCAGGGAGCAGCCACAACTTTTACAAACCAGTTCAAATATCTTTAACATCTTATTCTCCCCTTTATTTCACTAAGATTATTTCCAGCAAACTTATTCTTATCAAGAAAGATTTGAGATGATAATTAAAACCATATACAATGAATGGGATAACAACATTAGGAAGTAAATTTAAAAGCCATGTATAGTACAGGCAAAGAAAATATGATGGACCGTGAATTGTATTCAGATCTTTATAGTAACCAAAACAAGACAAAAAAAGAAATATACGCATGTATTTATTGAGTGAGTTCTTGCAATATGCCCAGCTCTGCATTTGAACAAAGAAAAACACTCAGATTGATGTATAACAATGTCCAGTTATAGCATCTTTGGTGTGGAGAAAATTTGGTGGTAATTAGCTTTATTATGGCTGTAGTTAACTGTGGTATTCAAAATATGCCTTAAGCAACAGTCATGTCGAGGGAGTTATAGACTATTTGTAAACATATCTAGGGACATGAAAAGGTGCTGTAATCCAGGAGTCTGGCTCCAGGCCAAAATGGGATCTTTCAAGCCAGACCATAGGCAATTATAAAGCTTTATCTGGCAGACCTTTTGAGGGAAAGCTGCCCGTCTACACTGGTACACCGTCTGGAGGGAGTTACAGTGAAAGACTCAGCCCCACACAGGCTGGCCATGCTCTTACACATCCCTACATTCCTAGGCCAAATGCCTCCATTCAGAGGCCTCCTGATCAAGGGCCTTCAAGATACTTCTGTGCTCTGACTCAATGTTCAGTACCTTTCTGCTCCTTGCACCCCGCCCCCCCATCTCATGGCGTCCTCAGCAGTGAGACAATCCCCCAGTGTGTACCGACACATCTGACGCTTGCCTAAAAGCTGATGTGGGGAGGAGGGAATGGAACACTAACACAGCCAGTGCTTCTTCTTCTTCTGCCTCTCAATTATACTATCATGGTAGGTGAATAAAGGCTTAGTTGTTATTTTCAGTTTGGCTTGTCTTGATTGACTACCTCAATACCTGAGAGCTCAGCCTTCTCCAGTTCAGCTCTTGACAGCAATTAGATATTAAACTTTGGGATAGAGACACAATTTGCAGTTCTTACTCAGGGTTGAATGGGTATTTATCCATAACAATCCGGCAGCTTCCCTGAATTCCAGAGTCCCCCTGCTCATTGTGGGGAATTGAAAAGCACCATGGTTTCATGGATAGGACACAGAACAAAATGTAGGAAGTCTTGGGTTCCAATATATCTTGCTGTGTAGTTTAGGCATAAAACATCATGCACATTTTCTAAGTTTCAGTTTTCTCAGCTATACAATGAGGAACTTTGGACGAGTGGATGTCTAAGGTGCCTCTTACTCGAGTTTTATAAAGAGAGTGCTTGCCTGAGTCATCACCTCTTCATTCCTGGATGTAGGTCAAAATATCTATCACTCACCTTTACTGGGCTGTGGGCATGGTGGAGAGGAGGTTGGGGCAGAGGGCAGAGTCCTCAGTGCCTTCAGGAACAACTTCCCTGTCCTCGATCATCTAATGGGGGGAGCTCTACGTCTTAGATAAACATTTGAGTTTCCTCTGAAAGCAAGAGTAATTTGGCCTGGGAATTTTACCACTATATACGTATATTTTTTCCAAAGCAGACAACTTCATGGTTTAGTCTTAGGGCATCATCAGGTTAGTGTCTAGACACTTGATAAATGATACTTTGTTTATGAACATAGTGGAATACCTATTCTAGTATTTACTAGATGGGTAGATTTTGAACAAATATGGATGTTACGGACGGATTTGTCCTTCCAAAATTCATGTTGAAGCCCTAACTCCTAATATGATTATATTTGGAAATGGGGTCTTTAGGGTTAAACAAGATCAAAAAGTGGGGCCTCAATTCCATAGGACTTGTATCCTTCTAAGAGGAGGAAGATCTCACTAGAGATCTTTCTATCTTCCCCGTGCACAGAGGAAAGGCCATGTTAGGACACAGTGAAAAAGTGGCCATCTACAAGCCAGGAAGAGCAGTCTCACCAGAAATCAACTCTGTTGACACCTTGATCTTGGACTTCTAGCATTCAGAACTGTGAGAAAATAAATGTCTGCCATTTAAGCCACCCAGTCTGTGGTATTTTGTTATGGAAGCCCAAGCAGACTAATCATCCGTATAAAACTCATTGTCGAAATACGAAGCAAACAAAAAATGTGTCATCATATTGAGTGATTGATAGAATGTAAGGAAAGAATACCCATTTGACCCTGACATTGGAAAAGGTTCCTTGAAGCAGTACAGGTTTATTGATATAGGATTATGTTTCTCTGTGAATCTAATTACTCTGTTTGTTCTGCTGAGAATAGCATTTCCTTAATCTATTGTAAGTATTCATACTTGTTTTTCAGTTTTCATAATTCAACCAGTTTAGAACATTTAATTATAATAATTGCATGTATGTAAATCTACATGAAATAAGATTATTGTAAACTTTAGTAGTCTAAAAGTTAAAGGTAGAGCCGATAAGCTTGAGGACGGTATAGGAGGAGAGTTGGAGCAAAAAGTCTTTATTTTCTAAATTGGAGAGTTAAGAAATAACTATCTGAGGTGAATGGATTAGGAAATAAAAGATTCAGTTCCTTAAAGTTACAAAGATTACCAGTAGTAGAGCTAAAAATAAAAAATGTTAAGTTCTTGGAGGAAAAGGAGCTAGTTGGTGAACTAGATCCGGCATTATTTACAATGATCAAAAAGCTACTTCAAAAGCTGACACATCAAGCCATAGAAATGTAAGTATATTGTTTTTAACTAAAATGCCAAACAGTCATAAGTAGTTGGAATTAGAGTACCAATCAATAGAGCCCCTCTTTGCCATCCAGTTTCTGAACAAACTGGGGAATAACACAAGGAGCAAGGTTGATGGCAGATTTAATTCAATTTTATTATTAATTTAGACTAAGTTGGAGTACATGGCTTACTGTGAGAGCTAAAAGGCTTGTTTAATGCACTCTAGGAAGAGGAAATTTGTCCATGAAGTTATAAAAATGCTGGACTGGGGCAGCCCTTCCCGTATTGCTGAAAGAATCCACACCTGGGAAAGCTGCAGAAAATGCCTCCCCCCTAAGACTCCAGTTCCCAGGGGCAAGAAAGTAAAAAGAAAGGACTCAAGGCCAGCTCGATACCATCAGTCATTTCTCCTGAGTATTTATCTTCCACCCATATCATCTCTAACGTGGAAGCCCCACGTCAATCTACTTCTGTAGAGTGGTTATTTTGTTCACTAAGACATGGACTTGAGATGTCATCTCAGCCACCCTCTCCTGTTTTTTTGGATGTTCAATAGCCTTGTTTTCTTTCATGTGAATCAATTTTTACAAGTGAGAATTCAGGGAGAATGGACCTTCAGGCCCTTTGAACAGACAGAAGTAGGCTCCTTCCAACAATACTTGTCTGACCATTGCCTATCACTCTTCATTCCATTTACTCCTCCCACTCTATTGCACTAGGAAGTATATTTCTCTAACCTTCAGAACTAAACATCCTTTCTTCCTCCATTTGCCAGGTGATCAAGAACTTGGCATTTCCTTGTTGATCTGGGCGATAGTTACACAGGAAATCTTTGTATGTGAAAATTTATTGTGCTGTATCCTTAAGATGAGTGCACTTTATTCAATTTACAATTTTCAATATGTGTGTTATATGCCAGTTAAAAAAAACCCTAGCTTTTAATTTCTTGACAGTTTCTATCCCTGCCCAAACCTGGCACAAGAATGGTGTGACCCACTAGACTTTAATTATGGCAATACTTTGAAGGTCGGTCTTTCTGAACTCTCCAAAATCTGCCAGTGTTTCTCAGTCTTCTAAATATTTCTTCTCCTCATGACTTACTGAATCTTTTCATTCAAAGTTGAATTTCTTCTTCAACAGATCTTTTTGACAGAGACACAAAATGTACAAGCCATTACAAAATATTGTTACATTTTGCTGCGTTAAAAAGAACAACTTCTGCTTGACAAAACACATGAGTAAAGTAAAAATATGGATGAAAAGATTAAAATGGGAAAAAATACTCACAACTCAAATCACAATCAGAGGATTTCATGTCCGTAATATAGAGTTCTGACCAGTTTATAAAGAACTCAATAGAAAAATGAACAAAAAATCTGAACAAAAATTTCCATAATATATAAAACCCCATACACATGAACAGATGCATACTTACAATAGAATACTAGAAATAAAAAATGAGAAAGTTTCTTTTTGTCTTAATATGAAAAAAACCCTGAGTTACTGTTGAGTGAAAAAACCAATGAGTAGTGCAATGTGCAGGGTATGCTAATACTTGTGTAGAAAAGGAAGGAATATATGAATGAATGAGGGGGCAGGTCCAGATTGGCCTAGAATATGTGTTTAGGGGACCAGGGAGGTCAAGGTTAATAGGGAGAGACTCTGAAGTAGTCACAACTTGTTTTGTGTAGCCTCCTCTCCCATCCCAACCCTTCTCGTGCCTTTTACCTCCTTGTTTCCTTCCTTAACCCCACCCCTTCAACTCCAGGTGTTTATAGAGTCCTGCTATAGCTTTCAACATGGCCGATTTGTCTCACAAACACAATCGTATTTCAGTGTCAGTGAATTGTTTTACAACTCTTACCAGTTGTCAAGTAAATTTTAAAGAAAGACCCATAGGATGCAGATATATACCATTTTTTCCATAGTTTCGTGGTCCATAATCTTTGAGACACGGTGGTGCATTTGGTACCTGTTGGGCAGCGGTGACTAGCAATGTTTGAAACAAGAATGCTTTATGACTTATGTTCTCAGGAACGAGGAAGTGCTGGAAATTAGGGTTTTGTGAGATTTTCTCCTTGATGCCTGCCTGAAAGTTCATTTATTTTATCAAAATAATAAGGTTCTCAAGGAAAATAAAGAACTCCTTCAACCTTCTACCAAGAGAGAAAGGAGAAAACATGAGGTCCTTGAAGAGATGGCAGAGTACAGCATGCCCTCCACACAGAGTGAAGTGAAGATGATGCAGGAGAACAGGAAAGAGTAGGAGAAAAGAGAGGAAGTAAAAGCCTCCCAAAAACAGAGAAAGGAGAAAGCTGAGCAATAGAGGGCATATGTAAGAATGACAAAAGTCAAAGGAACTGCCAGTACAGCTGGTCTTTGTGCTAAGGCAGTAGAGCCCCGAACCCTCTGCAATGCAAAAAAACAACCACAGTTAGCACTTCCAAAGGGGGTAGCAGGCAAACAACTTAGTGCCCATCCGTGAGGACGAGTCTAATGAACCATGTCTATCCACCCAATGGGATGATTCTCCCTCCATAAGGGAGGGAGGACTAGCTCTCTGTTCCACTACAGAGCGATCTCCAGGTTTACTTTTTAAAAAGTAAGATGGATAAAATCCTGTATAGTGTGCTACCATTTATTAGATATAAATATAAATAAATAAATATGTGGGTATACAGAGGGTGCCAAAAAATGTATACACATTTTACGAAAGGAAAAAACTAAAATTGTATTACTTAATATATACCGATAACAACAGATGAATACAAGTCATGTGTATACATTTTTTGGCACCCCCCGGTGTATGTATGTATGCGTGTGTGTGTGTGTGTGTGTGTGTGTGTGTGTGTGTATTTTTTTAAACTATACAATTAAACACAATGTTTACTAATGGGGGAGGGTGTGAGATGGGGAAAGCGATAGAGGCTGATTTTCTTTAAATATACTTTGTTTTGTAGTTTTGATTTTTGGAATCATGTATATGTTTTACACATTTATAAAATAAAAATTAAAAGAACAATTCCTAAAATCAAAATTAAGAAAAAGACAAATGAATCTAACTTGATATCAAGTTAGAGGCATAATCATAGAGTAAGCAGCTATTCTAAAGGGACTTTAAAACAGTAATTTGATTGTAATCTCTAGAGGGATATTCTCTATTGGAAACTATAGAACAAAGAAAGTGGTTTGTTCAGCAATGACAACACATTTGCAAGGAAAATAAAAGAGGGAGAGATTGCGAGGGAAACTCATAAACTTAAAAAGTCTCAGAGGTATGTCTAAATCAATTGCAATGTATGGAATTTATTTGGATTCTGATTCAAACAAAAACATTCTAAGACAATTAGGGAAATCAGGATATTGACTGGAAATTTCCTGATGTTAAGAAACTATTGTTAATTTTAGGTGTGAACATTTTTTATGGTTATATTTTATTTTAAAAATAATTCTTAGGACTTACTGTTACACATGGACATATTTAAAGACAAAACGATGCCTGGGATTGCTTCAGAATAATCCCAGGGGGAGGAAAAGTGGGTGATAGGTACATGGAGGTTCATGATACATGTTATCTTTTTGTATCTTTGAAATTTTCCCGTCTAAAACGTAAGTTATATATAGGCCAGCAGGTGAGATAAAATTCTCTTTGAATGGTACATTAGCAAGTTATATGAGTAAGGTCTTCTTTGCACAATTGAGTTCTAACCCAATTTAGACTTGGGTATCTGTATTCTCTCCCAAGAGATTCAAATCGGTAGAGATAGTGTACTCTTTCAGGCCACAAGAGAATGATAAAGCCTTTGAGGAGATCAGAATTCAAAGGTTCAGAATTCACTTCCATGTGCACCTAGTATTAAGTACTTATGGCAGACACTGGGCTAAAGATGGAGAAGGCATTCCTTCAGAGGGAATTCAATCTAGTTGCAGACAGCCATACTCACAAATGCACAGAATTAGCAGTTGACTGGCCCTTGTACTCAACACTTTAATGAAGGTTGTGTTAAATATACTTTTTTCTGGAACATGTAATGGCACACACACACACAAAAAAATCACATTAATCAATTTATTTAAAGCATGAAAATTTAAACAAACTTTCCACTTAGAAATGGTTTTTCAGAGGAGAATGTTTACAAATAACTCAGTACCTTAATGACTAATGTTTAAAGTTATTTGACACCCATTAAAACAACTCCTCTACTTGTTACAGATTTTCCTAGTGATGAAGAAACCAACTCACTCTTCCATGTGCCTGGTTATTGGATCAATAGATGATTCGGATCCTTAATTTTTCCATTTTTCTGTTGCCTACTTCTGGGTCACTTAATTGTTAAATTAAAATCCCTCTTCAAGATGAATGGGAGGGGGCAGGAAATGAAGGCTAGAGCAATGCTCAAGTATACTCATTAGTCACGTGGCTCCTTAGCAGCTCTGTTGAATCTCTATGGAGAGTAAGTCACTGACTAATGTGAGCCTTTGAGGTCGTCACTGAAGTCTTGCCAACTGCAATCATACATGTTTTTTATGAAGATCCTCTTTACAAAAAAATAGTATTACACTTTGTTTTCCCTCAAAACCAAGCCTACAGTGGACTAGGTGTTGTTAATTGACATTGGGTTGCCTAGCAAATGAAGATATGGATTGTTTAATTTAAGGCACTTACTCTGAGTCAGTGGTAGATTTGGGGAGATAACTTATTTGCCAGATAGCAGCCAATCTATTCTTTTGTCTCTTGTATGTAACACAAACTTATAAGTGTCTAACTATGATGAATAGTGGAAAACTCAATCATTGTTCCAGACAATCGCTGACCCATTTATATTGGCAGCCAGTGTCCTTGCTGAAGACACACAACAGAACATTCTGGGCAATCACTTCCCAAAGCAAGATTCTTAGGTTAGCTTGGAATGTTTTCTCTGTTACCATTTTGTTGGGATTTAGGGAAAGGCAGTGGAGATTGAGGAGCAAGTTTTGTATTATTATCATTATTATTTTACTTTTAGTTTTGTGTTCATCCTAGCCATGGGTGAGGAAAGGCGCAAACTTGTCTCTGACCGTTGGCTAATTTGACTATGCAATTGCCTCTGCTATTACGGAAAGCCACGAGGGTGGAAATTATCCAAGGCAAGAAATTATTCAGCAGACATACAGAGTGTAACATCAATTACAACAGCAAATTACTTTTCCATGTTTTTTAACCTAGTTTTCAGTGTTTTCCTCATTAACTCTAGACCATGTCTAAGAACAAACTGCTCCAGAAAGAATCAAACTAAGGTCAAGCCTGTCCTTCACACCTGCAAATGACAGCGTTCTCTGGAAAGAGAACCCATCAAAAACACAGCTTGAATAGTATTTATAAACATTGCTTTGGACTTAGCCGAGTACAGATCATGGAGCAACTGAATGGCTGCAGTACTCTCTACTGGAATGTGGGATTTTGATATCAGGATCACATACCACAAGGCAGACTTCCTGAAAAACATTCACCTCTGTTATTGTCTGTTTAAAGATACTAGGGTCAGTGCTAGGAAGTGGAGGACACAGTATATCCCAAAACCCAAGAACTGAACTTAAAAAGAAGACAAGATATTCTACTAGGGCTGGTAAACATTATGAGTTTTTTTTTTGTGTTTTTTTTTTTTATAGCCATGGACAGACTGGTTGATAAGTGGTCAATAGCATTAAAATGAGTCTATTGCTCTGTTGCCTTGATAATGGAGAAGTCATTACTATTGTAAGTTCCTCTTTCAGAAGTTGCATATGGTCCATTCTCTAAATAGAATTGAACCTGAAATTTCCAGGAAGATGAGTACCCAGGATTTTGTTTTCTTAAACATTTGCACTTATTTCATAATTAGAGAATAGGTATGTATTATCTGGGTAACCAGGATGGGAAGGAGGCATAAGATTACAAATGTAGTTTACCTCCACTGTGGTTCATCACCATTATTTAGAGTTGTCTTGTTCATTTTGGCATCCATGAGCCACATGGGGCCAGTGACCACTTAAAATCTGGCTAGGGTGCCTGGGGAACTGACCTTTTAATTTAAAATTAAAAAATACTCAATTTAGATATATGCAAACAATTCATTCTTATCCTCCCAATTTTCTGCAACTCTCTTAGCTTAACTGCTTTCTTGCCTCTGGTCTTACACTCTGCCAGGCCATTCTCTAAAGAACTGCCAGTTTTATAATGAACTTTTAAAACTGTTTTTGAAGTATAATAGACATACAGAACAGTAAAAAATTATAAGTATACAGTTTGATATGTTACCATAAAGTGAACACAACTGGTAAATGAACAACCAGGTAAAAAGTAGAACATTAATTAATCTTAATCACACTGCAGAAGTCCCCCATTTAAGATCCTTTCTGATCACTTCCCCCTTTTCTCCAAAGGTGACATCCTTACTTCTCACATCCACAAAGTGCCTCTTTTATATAAACGGAATCATGAGTATGCATTTCTTGTGTCTGCTTTGTTTTCCTCAATATTATGCTTGTGGAATTCATCCATATTGTGATGCTTATCTGGAGTTTGTTTATTTTCCTCGCTGTGCAGGAATTTAGTATATGAATATACCACAATTTATTTATCTATTCATCTCTTCATAGACACTTTGGTTATTTCAAGTTTTAGGCTATTATGAATAATACTTTGAACATGATAAAGGGTTTTGTGCACACATTTCTGTAGGATCCATTCCTAGCAATGAGTTGCTGGGTGATAGAGTATGAAAATGTCTGGTGTTAGAAGACACTTTGCCAGTTTTGCAAAGTAGTTTTATCAATCCACACTCCTGTGAGCATTGTATGAGTTTATGTCCTCTACCCTCATCAATATTTGGTATTGTCAATCTTTTAAAGCTTATTCATTTTATGAGCATTTAATGGTGCACCATTATGGTTTTATTTATGTTTCTTGATTAATGAAGTGTAGCATCTTTTTGTATGTTTATTAGAAATTTGTGCCTGTTCTTTTCCCCATTTTTCTATGGATTGTCTCTTTTATTGACTTGCAGCGGTTCTTTATGTATTCACTTATGAGTTTCAAATATCTTCCACTGGCTGTCGTTTTCATTCTGGATGGTGTCTTTGATGAACAGAAGTTTTCCATTTTATGTTACCATTTTTTCCTTCATGACAAAGACTTTTTTGGGTCCTATTTAAGAAACCTTTCCATATTCCTAGGTTTGAAGATATACTAAGGGTAATCTTTTAGAGGTGTTATTTTGCTTTTTAGATTTACAATTGACCTGAAGTGCATTTTTGTATATAGTGTGAGGATAAGGGCTAAGTTTCTTTTATTTTACGTGATTATTCAATTGCCCCACTATAATTTCTTGAAAAGATCATCCTTTCCTCACTGTCATAAAGTGCCTCCTTTGTTTAGGGTGACCAACTCATCCTAATTTTCCTGGAACTCTCCTGGTTTTAGCTCTCAAAGTGCTGTCTCCTGGGAACAGCTTCAGTCTCAGGCAAATCAGGATGGATGGTCATCTTATTTTTGTCATAACTCATGTGTGCACATAAGTATGGGTCTATTTCTGGATTCTCTTGAACAGAAAAAATAAACCCACTCTGTCTTAATTATTTTAGCTTTATAATATGGCTTGTTATCCTGTAAGGAAAGTCATTCTATCTTGTTCTTCATTTCAGTCTTGACTATTTTTAGAATTTTTCCATTTTCATTTTAGAATCAGCATCTCTATTAATACAAATAAGAATTTCAAGATTAGGGGAAGGCATTGGTTCTATAGGTCAGTTGGAAGAAAATAAGATATTTATAATATTGAGCTTTCTAAGCCATGATTTAGGTTTTCAATTTCCTTAAATAATGTTTTGTAGTATTCTGTGTGGAGTACATCTATTGTTACATTTCTAAAAATCGGATTTTTCATATTATTGTATATCATTATTAAATTTTATATTCTAATACTTCTGGTGTATAGATATATACTTGAATTTGTATATTGGCTTTATATTCAGAGAACTTGCTAAACTCAACTCTAAAAGTTCATATGTAAGTTAAACATTCTTATGTTACTTTGGATTTTCTACATAAACAGGTGGCTGGCTCATAAGCTGTAGTTTGCCAAATCCTGCTGTAGTCCGTATTTATACTTCTTTTCCTGGGAGTCTCTGGTCTGTCTGCACAGTGCGCTGGATGCATGGGGGATGCAGCAGGAGGTCCAAATTGCTGCCCGTGGGCACAGTGTGTCTTGAGCTTCCCAAAGGCGTCCCTCCTTTCCTGGATTTTCTGTAAATTGAGTCAGTGGTGCCAAATCCATTTCCAGCACTCCATTTCTTTGTGTAGATCCAAGTTTCCATCTGGCATCATTTTTCTTTGGCGTGAATAATTTTCTTTAACATTTCATGTAGTACAAGTATTCAAGAAAACAATTCTCTCAGCTTTTGTCTAAAAATGCCTATTTCATCTTCATTTTGAATGACATTTTGTTATAATACAGTGAATATTCATTTACTAGGTTGACAGATTACTTTTCATGCACTTTTTAGATGTTATTCCATTGCCTTCTAGCTTGCATATTTTCTAATAAGACTGCTGTCTTTCTCCATATTGGAGGTCGATCACAAACTTTTTGTGTAAAGCACTCTAGTAAATATTTTTTGGCTTTGCAGGCCTTATAGTCTCTGTCATAATTACTCAACTGCCATTGCAGTGACAACAGCCATAGGCAATAGGTAAACAAATAGGGTGGCAGTGTTTCAATAAATATTTACACACACAATAAAAGGATATGGCTTGAGGGCTGTATGCAGTTTGCTGACCTCTGTTCTACATGTAATGTGTTCTTTTTCTCTGGTTGCTTTTAAGTTCCTCTTTATCACTGTTTTTGACTAATTTGATTATGATGTGCCTTGGTGTGGTTTCCTTTATGTCTATTCTGCTGGGGCGTTTGTTGAGTTTCTTGGATTTTCCGTTTCTTTATTTATTGTGTTCATGTTTATCTTTACATTTTTTAAGATGCTAGCTTGTTAATTCCTCCCATTCCATAATTTCTGAATCTGTTTCTATTGGTTGGATTTTCTCCAGGGTATGAGTTATATTTTCCTCCTTTGAATGCCTGATCACTTTTGATCAGATGCTGGATATATCATGAGTTTCTTAAATGTTGTGTTTATTGTATTCCTTTAATATTGGACTTTATTTTGCATGTGGTTAAATTACTTACAAATGAGTTTGATCCTTTCAAGGCCTGCTTTTAATCTTTGTTAGGTGTAAAGGATTAGCCTTTACTCTATGGCTAATTTAGCTCCACTATTAAGCAACGGCCTTTTCAAGAAGCATAAGACACAACCCAGGATAAAAGGGGAGGTTAGTATAAAACTTTTGAGCATAGTGAAAGGTAAGCAAGAATTAGTCAATTGAAAGCAGGGAGGAAAAAGTGGGGTCAAGGGAATGCTATACTGAGACTTGCACGTGTAAGAGCCTAGAGATGGTAAGTGCATGTTGTTTGAATAAGAACTATGCAAGGTCCAATGTGACTGCGAGAGTACAGAAAGGGAAGAATGAAAGAGATGAAACTAGTAAAGTAAGCAGATATTAAACAAGTATAGCAAATAAATTTGCTAAGACTATGTTTCTCAACCATTTAGAACAATACCTACAAATTTTAACAAAGCAGAATTAAAAACAATTTTTTTTTTAGGAGCTATGTTTGGAGTGCAAAGTGTAAGTGAAACAGATTGTGGGGACAGAGCCCCAAAGAGCAGTTTCCAGGCTCTCGGCCTCACATAGAAAGGTGCTGGCTCAGGTAGTAAACG
Source organism: Rhinolophus sinicus (assembly GCF_036562045.2). Classification (NCBI taxonomy): domain Eukaryota; kingdom Metazoa; phylum Chordata; class Mammalia; order Chiroptera; family Rhinolophidae; genus Rhinolophus; species Rhinolophus sinicus. Next base: position 111,132,314 of record NC_133757.1, read on the forward strand.
GCCATCAACTGTGATTGGATGGCCGTCAGCTGTAACCAGTGAGCCATTGGCCACTAATATAACTGCTGTGGCTACGCTAGCAGAAAATGGGGGCTAGCAAGAAGATGGTGGCTGAGCTAGCAAGAGCGGATTGCAGCTAGCAAGTGGTGGTGAGGGTTGCAGATCGTGTGGCTCCTGTTTCCTGTGTCTCCAATCCAGCCTCCAGCGAGAATATAGTGGTGTGACTCCCCTATCTATGGCTCCGTGGGTGTTGCTTCTTGGCCTCACCATGTCCTGCCTTCTTATGTGGGGAGCGGGACCAGAGACCCCGCCTGACACCCCGCATGAGTCCCTGCATGACACATGGCACAGCGAGCAGGGTCTCCTGCACAACAGATTGTAGAAATTTTGTTTCATAAACTTTATTGCAAGCCTTTATTAATATGTAATTTGCATCTCGTGTCACATTTTTATCCTACTTGTTACTGTCCCTCCATTAAAGCACTGACTTTGGAATTCTGAGGACTTGTGTTAAAATCTCAGTTCTGATTTTTAAAAATCTCAATTCCTGATTTTTCAGCTGCATGATTTTGAGTTAAGTTCCTTAATCTGAGTCTTTCTTTTCTTTACCCATAAATGAATAAGGGAGGGCAAAGATTAAGAATCCACTTACAGGATTGAAATAAGTTAAAAAGACATATAAATATCTACCAGTGTCCAGCACATGGTAGACATTCAACACGTTAGTCTCCTTGGATAAGAGCCCTAGGAAGAATACCTCTCCTAGCTTCGAAGTTCTCAACCTAGGCTGCACAGTAAAATCACGAGAAACTTTAAAAAATATTGATGCCTAGTCCCCACATAATTTAATTGGTCTGGGGTAGGGCCTGAGTATGGTATCATGTTTTAAAAGCCTTCGAAGTGATTCTAACATGAATGCAAGGCCTAAAACCTCTTATCTAGCCAAGGAAGGCAAATCTTTTCATTCCTCTGAAATCAAGGTCTCTGTGTCTCTGTTTGTGTCTAGCACAGAAAACATGAAAACATAAGCTCTATTAAGAGAAAAACAACTGCAGGCCATAACTGACACGGATGAGAGCTGGCAACACACTTGGCTGACTTTTAGATTCTATTTTTAATGTTAAATCCACACTGGTTATGTAACATTGGAGCTAAAGGTTTTACATAACAAATCTCTTTTCATTTGTAAAAGCCAGATTGTTAATTTTATAAAAATCTTTACTTCATTTCTTTAAAAGTTATTTGTATAGCAAAATTTATTTTTATACAGGAAAGATGTAGTTTCTTTACAAGCTAACTTTTGTTTTAAAGCACTGTTTACTCCAAATCATTTTTTTTAAATTCCCCATTTATTTTGAGGTTCATTCACTTCCAAAGAGGACTCTGTAAGAAAATTCACATAGTAAAACAAAATAATGCTAACACTATGATGGTATATGGCAATTTAGTAAATACTTATAAATATATATGGAACAGCTTATATTTTGAACTTATTTTTACACTTCATTGGAAATTCAAATTTCTTTGCTGTTGCACTTTAAACTCTTAGTTACAGGATCACGTTATCCAATGTTTAACCTTACTCTTCTAGATAATATTACTGAGTTATTAATAAGTTAATACTTCCTACTAAGTTTTCATAAAATATGAATAACTTATTATCTACTTCAGGAATATTTAGTTTTAGAAATCTAAACTCTTTAGGAAAAAAACAGGATGAAAGGATATACAAAGTACCGGATTCTTATGAGAAAAGATACCGTATGTAAATGTACAGTATTATTTCCTCTGAAATATTCATTTAAAAATCTCTCTGTATAGAGTATATTATATGAAGTACACAATTACAGGAAAAGATATACTAAGGATTAAGAACTGGGAAAAAGTACACATCAAAATGGTGATTGCCATTAAGCTCTGTGTACTGGACTATACCAATTATGTTTTCCTTAAACTCTGCAGGGCACACAAGCATTCAACCCAGTCTTATAAGAGGGTAGGAAAAGGTTTTTAAAAATAGCATATGAAAAGACAACAACTTTTGCAAATAACATCATAAAAAGAACTCAATGAGATAGAGCATTAGATTTCAGCTCAAGACTTATTTTTGAAATATTTCTCTTTCTAAATGAGAGTTAAAAATATAATAGGCTTTTTGAACCTGTCACAAAGTCCCTCAATTCCTCTAGACATTATGAGGGATCTTTAGTTCTACATCCAAAGGATTCCTCTAGAATCTTATGGTATTGAGATGAAAGTCGGGGATCTCTAACCCAGTGCTGCCCTGTTTCTGATTGTTCAGCTGGAGGAGAGGTGGTGGGAAAATACATGAATGGAGAATGAGCTGGATTCTCTTCTCCAACGTGAGCTAGGGAAAAAGATAAACCCCAAATCACCAAAGAACATTCTTTCCTTAAAGTGTTTTCAAAATAAATGAGACCAATCTTCAGAACAATGTACAGCCATGGATAAGTTAAAACCTTTAGGAAGGGGGACAGTTGGGATAACTCTTGAATGCTGTATAATGAGTCATGAGTCAGAGTTGCACAGGAATCGGCTTTGTGAACGGGTTACAAAGGCTTGCATGACTGACCACCTCACATTTATTTTCTTCTTTGGATATCTCTGTGAAGAAAAAAATCTACTTTTCTCAATGTGTCAATACAGATCTCTGAAGAGAACAGACTTAGATTTCCAGTAGTGAGGCCTGATACGCTCTTTTTAGCTGCAAGGAGCAGCTTCATTTAAACTGATTACCTTGGACTGAACTAAAGAGAAATAGCAATAGTGATCTAGTCAGCCTCCAGAGTAAGACCTTACAACATTTGCAAGAGGCAGAGGAAAGTACAAAGTTTAGGAGTATGGGAGAAAGAAACGACCTAACATAACAAATAAAACTGCAAGGAAGTAACAGGGATGCTAATCACTGACTGAGGAATAAAATCAGAGCAGTCCTAAGTATTAGCTTATTTAAAAAGTTCACTTGGATGGGTTTTTGAATGAAGCTTCTGATTCTTCTGGTTCCAAGTCTTCCATAGGTATAATACTTTAAATTCAGCAATTAATTAATGTTACTATATTTTTAATTTTAAAAGAAATCTTTGGTATTGGAATAAAGTTATCTTAATACTCTCAGTATTATTATATAACTAGAATTTCACCTTTTTGTTATTTTGAAAATTTGATATATATTGCCTCAACATATGAAATCCTTGAATGACTTGATATTCATAGATAAAACTGTGTGAAGGTCTAATTGTCTATGGAATTTTCTAGAAGTAGCTGAGCCCACTATCAATTCACCAAGTACCAAGAATGACTTTATCAATTTCAGAAAACGCTAAGACTGATATAATCTGCTTATAAATCATTACCTGACCTGTGGATAATTGAGTACATTAGGTAGCTCAGAAAGTCACCACTAGAAAAAGTGGAAGCCCACAGTAAAGAAAGTACGATAAAAATCCTTCTGGTTCATTTATTTATAGAGAAGAGAAATCTTGATTAATTCTGCAAAGAATTGCCAGTTTTTAAGTAATCCAGTTTTCCTAAACTTGGTGAGTGAAAACAGGTTAAAAGTGGGAAGTAGTGGAATGAAGATGAGAAGTATTGTTTTCAACCACTGCCATTAAAAGCTTGGGAAAAAGATAAACCCCAAATCACCAAAGAACATTCTTTCCTTAAAACGTTTTCAAAATAAATGAGACCAATCTTTAGAACAATGTACAGCCATGGATAAGTTAAAACCTTTAGGAAGGGGGTCAATTGGGATAACTCTTGAATGCTGTATAATCAAGACCCAGGAGAAATGACTTGTTTCAGTTTCCTGGCAAAGAAAATGTGGGATGGTAGGGTCTGACATTTCAACATTTTATCTGAAGCTATGAAATGGTGTAAAATGTATCACTCAAATGAAAACAACAACAACAAACAAACAAACCCAGATGTACAACTCTAAAAATATGTGATCAATGTTTAATATTCTGAGGATTAAGTAACAAAATCAATAAAGATTTTCTACTTGACTAGGTTCATTTACTCTGAATTCTTCTAAGAGTTAAAAATGAACTATAACATCTATTGATTTAGAACCATCATATTTTACTTCAGGAAAATCTAATACCTTTCAAAAAGTTATAATTTTAATGTTAGCACAAAAAATTACTTCCTAACATTTCATTTTAAAAAAGCTTTTCCGCAGCCAAAGAATCCTATTTTTTAGTTACAGTACTGCAAGGCACATACAGAACTCACCTCCTTCAAAACACAGAAGATAGACTCCCTGAAATAGAATTTTAAAATCCTTAAACAATTAGAAATACTACAAAGTTAGCAATTTTTAGGTAAAAATGTTGCTCCTACAGGATCATGCACCTTTCTTAAAATCAATTCAACACATTTATGTATAAATAATCCTTTTTAAAACATTTGTACTTGAAATGCAGATACAGTGATGCTGAAGACAGCACTAAACAAACTTGAAAAGTACTACAGCTTGATAAAGTCTGTTATTGCCTTCATTAGAGACTGTATCATCTCCAGTATTTTCAAAGACTTAAATTTAATAATGGGGTAACTACACAGGAAATAAAGGATTTTCTTTTTTTTAAAACAATATTCCCTTCACCTCTAACATCAATTCTTCTACAAAGGATGCTAAATGAATATTTTTTGTTCATAAAACTGAGAATAGAATCATTTAAATGCCTCTACTAAATTTAATGCAGCTTAATTAGGGACCAGGTACATATTTTCCTCTGAAAATTTTTGGTCAAGCATGTCTAACCATAAAAGCAAATGGAATTTTAAGAGGTAGATTTTTTTTCCCATGATGCATTTTGTTAATAAATGTATTGTCAAGAAAATAAAAATAAGCACTGAGTGTGTTTTCTTAAAGTACAAGGGTCTAATGAAAAGAAAAAATACTTGTTACAGTCTGACATTTTAACAGTCATAGCATTGGATGTTTTGTGACCAGTGCATTTTGGACTCTCTCTGGATTAAAATACGAGTCTGCCAACTGTATTAAATCCTCCACCCCCGCCTCCACCAGTTGGTCCACAGCTTCCTGGTGGATCATTGTCATCAAATCCATTTGGCCGAAATGAACAGGAGGCAGATGCAGCTTGTAGCGCCCGGGCTCGAGCATTCAACTCTTGTTCCTACAATTCAAAATAATTTTTATGAAATTAAAATCCTAAATACAATGGATGGATATATCACCTATATAAATATTTTAAAACTGCCTTAGTCCTTAATAAGCACCCTTCAAATCTCAGTAACTTTAAAAATACTGACTACACTAATCCTTTCCAAATCTTACTAAAGTGTGTATCACTGATGGAGCAAACAACCGTTGCTTCCCTGAAAATAAGACCTAGCCAGACAATCAGCTCTAATGTGTCTTTTGGAGCAAAAATTAATATAAGACCTGGTATTATATTATACCCAGTATTATGTTATATTACATTATATTATACCCAGTCTTATAGTAAAATAAGACCAGGTGTTATATTAATTTTTGCTCCAAAAGATGCATTAAAGCTGATTGTCTGGCTAGGTCTTATTTTTGGGGAAACAGGGAAAATAGAGAACAAAATCTTGGTGTAACTCTATAGAATGATGGAGCCTAAGGCTTTTCTGTTTCATTACTTCAATTTACAGAAGAAAACAGAAGCCTCTCAATCCCAAAATTTCTCCACAGAAACATTATAGTTCTTATAACACTCGTCAACATATGTTAAGAATGGATTTCTTTTCTAATATAAAGGATGCAGAATTCAAAGGTTATAATGGATTATCTACTCTCTATCAACAGGCTATTTTGGAAGTGGGTGATTATAGTAAAATGAATAAATAATGAAAGAAGGCTGATTTTTCTACTCTTTCTTTAGACTAATTCTCAGGGAATAAAATATCTCAAAAACACTGCTAAGGAAAATGGAGCCTATCTCCTTACTGTATCACCTAAAACTTTTCTCTACCAAATTATTAAAAAGTTTATTAGGAGCCGTATTCATCTATGTGCCAAACATATATTAGGTGCTCAGTAAATGTTAGTGATCTCCGATTAGAACACTATTAGGCACTGAGCCACAAAAGGAGAAAAAGTGAATAAATAATGGCAAATTCATTTGGCGAGGTATAAAGTGGATTCTAAAAACTGGCACAAACTCCTTGGAAGAATACGTAAACTATCCTGGCATGCGCCCACTTTTCAGGAAAGGGAGTATAAGTTTCCAATGAGGTTGATGTCAACAAGGTCTAAAAGCGACTGCTGGGAGCATAATACTTGTTCGGCATAATCATCCTGAAAATCTTTTCAAAATCCCTGTTAACATTAATAACAAAAACTGTACTATTGCCGAATTTTAAACGAAAACCCCAGTTACCCCAGTTACTCTGCTCCGTCTGGCAAAGTAATATTATTATATAAGTTCTAGCTATATTTTTTAAGTTAGAAATTAAACACTTAACTAGAATTAGTGATCAGACTGTAAGGTATAAAAATGTCACATCACTTGATTGTATACCTGATACTAATAACCAATATAAGATTGTATACCAACTATACTTAAAAAATAAATTTAAAAAAAATAGGTAACTTTTAAATAAAATTTTAATTTAACAGTATCTTTTTTGCTTTAAACAACTTGCCAAGCGGAGACTTAAGATGGAATTTAGAACAACTGCACAACACTGAAAAACAAATAAAGGACATTAACAGTTTTCCTTTATAGTGACATTAAAACAATAAAAAGAATGGTTCATCATACTCAAATAGTATCTTATCAGGATATAATGGAGTAAATGGCAAGACAGAAAATCATTTAAAGCTAGGCTGCAATACAATTAGTTGTTACGGCTTTTAGCATTCCAATCACAGAAATCAGAGTAGTTTCTCTTTTCAAAACCCATGTCTCCCCTTTGAAAACTATTTCACCCAATCACTGATATATAAATAACCTGCATATTTCTAAAAATCAAGATTGCACTTGGCCTTATTTTCTATATTTTATATTACAGAATTTCTATTTCAACCAAACCTTCTTAACTTCACTCCACTTCTTTAAAGAATTGTGATGCTTAGTATCTTGTGCTTATTTGATATTTAGCTTTATTGGATGTGGTTCTATTCTCTGGGTCATAAGACTTCTGACTACATAGGAGAATCCTTGGTAGTGAGTGAATCAGTTCTAACAAATATTCTGAGTTTCTAATTTTTTTCTGTAAAATGTAGTGTTTTTGTGCCATTTTAGAACATTGCTATACTTCTATAAAAATGTATCAGTTTATTTTATAATACAGTAAATTTGAAACCTTTTGAAAAAACTTCCCTCTGAAAATCAGTACTACAGTGACCTATTTTCTCCTCTTTTCTGTATCTTTTAGGAGTTGTGACTGAAAGGCAAAATTTTTAGAAACTTACTTAAACTCATAAAATCACTTGGATTACCCAATTTATACACCGACAATTTCACCTATAATTTACTGTTGGTCCTTCATGCTAATAGCAAGTTGGCAGGTTTCCAAGAAAAATATTTTGAGCAAGGTCTTTATTAACTTTAAAGTAATAAAAACACTAACTCCTTGCAACAAGTATATTTATAATTCAACTTACCTTTATTCCATGACTTTTATTTACTAATTGTTCTATTATGTCCTTGGTTTTATTGCTCAGATCCTTAAAAAATACAAATATCTTTTCTTTACATATTCTACCTTTTAGTGTCCTTTTATCTTATCTACCTGAATGTCAACAAATAGCCCTTAAAATATTTATACAAGGGTCTAGAAGGAATAAACACCAAGTTCAGCAGTTGTTTCCCCTGGTAGGTAGGACTAAAGGGAAGAGGGAAAACACATTTTATTAAACTTCCTGTATTTCTATATGTAGTGATTTTATAATAATTACATCTTTTGTAATAAAAAACAAGTAAGGTCTTCTATACTGCATCTAACTTGGACTTTTCATGATTAATTCATAACATTAGAAAGACAATTTAGTTATATAGATTGAACCCATTCATATAAACCCAGACTCAAATTTCAGAATTATCACTCTGTAAATTATGTGAAAATGTAGAAGTTGAATTTCATTTCACTGAAATGGGTGCTCATTGCACCACCTGTTTAAATATTTTCCACAAATGATGATTCTTCTATTTCCAACTTACCTGTAAATATAGTTTATTGTCTTTTGTTATAGCATCCATAAGTTCTTTCTGTAGAGGTGGGTCTCCATTTACCCAGAGTCCACTGCTTGACTTGTTACCACTTAGACCATTAGTGCTGTTCTGTTTTTTATACAAAAGCACATAAGCTGTGTCCTTTGGAAACCTACTCGTAATTTTCTGGACTGACTGAAATGAAGTAAACGTCACTCTGCTGTCATTAAATAAAAACCATTCTTTTGACATTTCCTTATTTTCCAAATCCTGTTCAACAATGGCACTGGGACTGTCTCTTGCTAGTACCTGACTCTGGGAGGAAGCTAACGCCAGGGGTTCAGACGGGTGGCACATCTGGTACGAGGAGTCTGTATCTGTAATGTTTCTGGCGTAAGAATAGTAATGCCCACTTTCAGAGGATATACCAGAGTGAACGACAACAGAACTTAATAGATAGGGCACCAGTTTTGGGCAGCAAGCTTCTTCAGTTCCAGAAGACTTTAATTTTTTAGCTAGGTTTTCACTAATATCAGTGAAGTCAACATCTATAGGCCAACTTTCTGACAACGAAGAGAAAGAAGTAGTTCTTTTAACTGGCAACTCCAAGACCAGTGGCAGTGACACATTGTCTAAAATTTTTCTTCTCACATGATACTTCTGATCATATGAAAATCTCAGGAGAGTAAGAATAAGGTATTCAGGTTCCTCTGTGATTTGCATAGTTTTCTCGGCATTCTGCAGAGAGGCACAGTTTTCACAATAATACTGGTTGTCGCCAGTAAGAATCTCTGGAGCCAAAAAATAATTTAGTAAGTCAGTTACTGAAGGGGTGGTTTCACCTCCTGGTTTCTGAGGTACATCTTTATTAACAAAAATCTTGCTAGATTCATTAGGGACAGAAGTGTTTTCAGTACAGCAAAACTCATCAGGAGGACGGCCTACCATTCTGTCATTCACAGCTGAGTCACAGATGAAGGCAGCTGTTGCTGAATTATAAACTCCTAGTTCTTCTGAAGGACCAGGTACATTGGCTTGCATTAGACCATCATCCTGTGTGTTGGGTGATGATGTTGGATCTTGAAAGGACAAGTTTTCCATAGAAGAGGAAGGACAAAAGGCAAGTGAAAGATCTGTAAAGGCTTCCACTTTCTGTGAGGTACTCCTGCAGTTCAAACAACATATGTGAGTTCGTAGCTTTCCTCCAAACATTTTTTCTATTAAAGTCTTCTCACCATCACTTGTGTAAGGGGTCTCTGTTAGTACCGCTGCCTTACTGGCTACTTCCTGTAAAGAAGTTTCAACGCACCCCAGACTTTCAGAAGGCCTGTGAGAGGACTGAACTTTCAAGATCTTTTCTTCTTCATGGAGCCTGTGGGAGAGTATATCATTATATAGCTATTTCACTTAAGGTTAAAAGTCATTTCTATTGAAAAATATTGGTGGCTTATATAAATAATGCTTAATTTAAAAAAATCAAGTTTTTCCTCTTTTAATCAAGAGGAGTATGGAACACTTTGAGAATGCAGATTAGAATAGAAATTACGGGTTATTACTACCCTATATTACATTTTCTTCACACTGCTATTTTATAGCACTTATTATGATATAGTTACATAAGCTCTTATATATCTTCGTCTGTCTGGCATCTTATGGAAAGCCTGGCACAAAGAAAACACTTAACATATCCTTAGTTGAGTGGGAGGAAGGTTGCACACGTTGAGCTCAACTGACTTTACCAGTCACTCATGTAACAGGAGGGAGACAAACACAGGGAGATGAAAGAAGATAATAGGTTTTATTAACTAAGTGCTAAGGAGAGAATAAAATATACCAAATTCGCCCAACTATGAACTGGTCTACAGGAGACGCTATTACATTTTTTGGTCTCAGGACCCCTTTATATTCTTAAAAATAATTGAAGCACTCAAGAGCTTTAATTTATGTGATTATATCTATCAAATATTTGCCACATTCTAAAACTGATACTGAAAGTAATAAAATATGTAAAAACAATAATAAACCCATTACTTATTAATATAACTTTTCAAATGAAAAAGTTATATTTTTCAAAAGCCAAAAAAATTTAGTGAGAAGAACGGCACTGCTTTGCATTTTGCAAATATTTCAAGTATTGGCTTAACAGAAGAAGACAGCTGGATGTTCATATCTGCTCTGCATTCAATCTAACATGATGTGTTTTGGATGAAGTATATGAAGAAAATCTGGCCTCAACCACACATACACATATATGTGGCTGGAAAAGAAGACCCCTGAAAGTGTTTTGGTAACCCCTAGGGGTCCTTGGACCACACATTGAGAACAGCTGGCCTCAAATAAGGAAAAAAAAAAAAAAGAAACCAAATTAAAAACAAAAGAACACTTAAAAAATAAATGCAAAGTATTTTAAAGACGAACACTTGAAATATGTTTTTAAAGCTAAAAAAAATTATTTAGAAATAATCTGTTATGAAAGAACACAATTCAAATCGTAACTTTAGAAATACGTTTTACCTGTCTAGCAGAAACCTGAGGTATTCAGAACAGTCTTGCTGTGATCTGGCGGTAAACCATGGAGGTCTGGAAGCTTCGAAGAATATCCGAGGTGCATATGCTTCTCTCTTTTGATATCAGTAGAGAAAATACAAGGAAATGATTCTCACACAATGAACCAAATAACTGAAATCTGAATGTATAATGTTTAATAAAGATTACTTAAAATTACATTGCACTTAACTTTTACTACAAAGTGTTAAACATGGGGGCAGATAAAATTAGTTAGAAATAGATTTGGATAACCTTCAGTCATAACTTCTCATTCTGCAAATGACAATTAAGATCTAGATAAAACTATGTGACTCGCCCAAGATCATACAGCTAAATACAGAGGGGATGACATCAGAACCCAGAGGGGATTACATCTAACTCTTACTATAATGCTCCTGGTATTATCCCTCTGTGACAGTGATGTGTTTGAATCCACAATTTTTGAAACCAAATCTGAAAAAGACATGTTAATGAATCTACACTTTAGATAAAATAATAAGGGACTATGTTACAGGGCCATACATACATAGCATAACTACGTTAGGTGAACATTTCCTTGACAGAGGACACATGTCATAAATGTACAGAAAGGTGAGCACAATTGTTAGGGACCTTGCTAATTTTATTTTTAGTACAGAGGCAGCTTAGTGACGTGGTTGCTCATGGACTTTGGAGCAAAGTACGTTCAAATTCTAATTTTGCAATGATGAAAAATCAACTGAAAAGGCATCTGAAAAGGTGTGATTATAACCTGAAAATTTACAATTCTCCTGACATTTTGAATATTTGTGATATATAACAGAGTTCTCAGTTAAGGGAAATGTTAGCAAAATAGGGGTGTTCATAGCATTTTGAAGGAAAGAAGTTTAGTGTATTGGTCGAGCATGGGTACCAGAGTCATTTGGTTCTTATCCCAATCTTGCTACTTGTTTGCATGACCCTGAAAGCAGGTAACATGAGCCTAGTTTCTTCATCTGTAAGATGAGGACACTACCTTACTACCTCATAGATTGGTCCTGAGGAGTAAAAAGGTAATACATGTAAACCACTTAGCACAGGAGCTAGACAAACTTACCTGCTCAATAAATGTTACCTTTATTAAATGTAAGAAAAATAAGCCTTTCAATTATAGAGGGAAATCTTCCTACCTAAAACAATCCTCGTTGGCCTGCTACCAGACAGTGTCTCAACTGTGACAGAACTTCAGTTAGGTTCTCTTGTTAATTCTTTTCTTGGAAGCATGGAAACCTCCTAAAGTTTTTTCTCCGATAGCTCTGATTTAGTAAGTTAATATAGCATATATAATGTATTTATATATATATATAGATATGTTATGTATATAACACATATGTTATATATATATTATACAGTAAATATAGACTAGTGATAAAGCCAGAGCAGAAGTCAAACTAGGAAAAACTGTTTGGGAGTTGGAGGGAGATTTCATCTCCCTGGGTTCTAAGACAGTAAATTTAATTTGTGCATTTGTTTTCTGCAGGTAGAGAATAAAATTATCACTTTGAGTATATTAAGCCTTCACTATCATCTCATATGTATATTAAGCCATCACTACTCATAAGCCATCACTGTCATGTCACATGTCAATCCTGTCTCGATTCTTCCATTTAAGAAGTTACCCTTGAGGTATTTCTCTCCTTGTAGATAGGAACGTAGCATTCCCATCATCTCAATCCTACCAATTCTGAGTCCACTCTTCTGGCTCTAACTACATACTCTAGACCTCTGTGACTCAGACAATCAGAATGAAGCCAGAAAATAATATTACATTATTATAAATGATACATATTATTCATATGTACTGCTCAAAAGTTGAACTCTAAGTTTTTTGAACAAAGGAATCCTCTTTGAATGCTGATCCGACTGCATATTATGTCTATCAATATGTCTGTTGAATAAATATTTACTATATGGTACTTTTTTGCCATTAGCATAAATTAATTTCCTTGGATTAATTTATGGACATAAAAGATGATCAAAAAATTTTAAGCTGTAGAACTTAATTACTGTGAAAAATCTATCAATTAGTATCTATAAAACATTAAAAATATGAAGGAGCTTATTTATTGGATAGAAAAATCAGATGTTATCTATAATTAGAACAAGAGGTCAGTATAATATTCATCTACAAGAACAGAAAGTAGGAGGAAGAAATAAAAACTTAGGGTGCATTCTGACTTTAGACAGTATCTCTTTAGCATTTCTAAGTGGATTTATTATGTTGGGTGAGCTATATATTATCCCATCAGTTAAAAAGGTCTACCAAGTTTGGTATAATGTGAAGTTTAAAGAATATTATCATATTAACATGCATGTTATGTATATTAACATATACATAGCACACACACTTACACTCACCTGTGTGTGAGCCAAAAAGGCAAAAAGATGCTGTAATTTTTTCATTAATGAATTGCACCCATTTAGATTTAAAGATAACACTCGTCTCCTGAAACTAAAAGAGAATATAGTGATTATTTTATACTTGTGTGCACACACATGCATTTTTAAAAAGCACCAAAGAAGTTAGTTCCAGCATTTATTACCCTCAAAGTAAAACTTCACTTACCCGGTGGCCCTTTACCTAGCAGCAAAGTTACTACTTACAATGTAGTGAAGGAGGAAGGGGAGAATGATGCTAAATACTACGTGTCCTGGCAATATATACTGTCAGATATCATCATCATTTTCTGGGTTAGCGTGTACAAATAGGTTAAGCTATTAATTAATAACGTAAATAAGCGATTTTTAAATTCTTTCAAACCTGTGTGAAGTTAAAAAATACCATTATCAAAACATACTATAAAGTTAGAGTGATTTAAAGATTGTGGTGTGAGTACAGGATGAAAAAAAGATAAACTATTTAAAAAGTAGTATAGGAACAATTGAGTATCCATTTAGAAAAAGATGGAGTTAGATAAAATTTTATATCATCACAAATGCCACTTGGAATAATGAGCTAAATGCAAAATACAAAACTACAGAAATAGTTAAAAAAAAAGGGGGGGGAAATTTAGAGGAGGAAGGTTTCCTAAAATTCAGACACTATAAATGCAAAATAGCAGATTTGACTATATAAAATTAAAAAGACTGCAAATGAAACACTCTACAAATTTGAACTGCACTGACTAGAAGGGAATATCATCCAGAGTATATATAAATCATCCAGAGTATACATAATCATCCAGGGATTATTATCCAGAGTATATATAAATCAACATGAAAAAGAAAAAAACACCACAGAAAGTTGCACAAAGGAAAAAATAAGTTATTCAGAAAAGAAACACAAATGAACAAAGAATGGACAGGAAAAACTCTGTAATGGTCAGCAACAAGCAAATTAAAACAAAAAGACATTTTCCTGCAGATTGGAAAAAGTTTTTAAGACTGATTGCATCAATTACTGCTGAACGTATAGGGTCATAGGTGCAATCATGTATTAATTAGTATGCGAGTTCAAATGTTATAGCCTTTCTGGAGAGCATATGGCATGTCCTCTATCTCTGCATCTGGGCAGAGGGGTGTTAATTATGAGCAAAACAACCTAATATTCACCAATAGGAGGATGGCTAAATAAATTGTGGTACACTCATTTAGTCAGCTCTGTCATTGCCCTAACATGGGGATATTTCCAAAATAAGTCATTAAAAGATAAAAACAAAAGCAAGTGGCTGGAAAATAATATATAAATAAGATGCTCTATAAATATATTTTTAGAAAACAACACATTTGTTTTTGTAGTCGCTGAAATTTATAATTACAACAAAGGTCTGGAACAATGCGAACAAAACTTAAATTTTCTTTGGTAATGGGAATGTCTGATTTTTTTTTTTAATTAAAAAAATTTTTATATCTGATTTTTATATTACATATTTCTAGATTTTTTTTAAACCATGAAGAATTCACATATTACCAAAGAAATAAAATATGTTGTCTGCCTATTCTGAGATAGTATTATTGGCCACTGTACAGTAAGATGTGCTCTTCGAATTGCTGTTGTCAGTTATAACTGCTTTGGGTCTCTGTTTTCTCTCTCATCAGTTAGACAGCTGGACTAGGTGACCTCTGGTGGTGAGATATGGATTCTTTCAGGTTTATGCCTAGTATCACTTGTGTGTAAGAATACACATTTTCTTAAAACAAACAAAAAAATCCCAAATACAAAAATATCAAAAAACAAAAGAAAACACTAAACCAAACAAAAAACACCTTAGAGTTGATAGTATATTTTGAGGCCAGAAAATAAAATACAGCAACTCTTCATCTTTTAATTTATGATTCCTCTAGGTAGGCATAAAAACTTACAAAGACTTGGAACTCAATTGTAAACATCTTTGGTCAAGTTCTATGAATACTCTATTGGTATTGAAGACAAAAATGCAACTACATTTTTGCCTTTAAGAAAAGTTTATCATTTTTTTTTTACTGTTACAGGTGGCATTCATATAGTTAACTTCCTTTAATTTTCTATTCACTTGGCTGCAAGAAGAACAAACTTGAAAGTAAATCTGTAATAATGCAAAGGAACACGTCTGTTTACACATATGCTCAATTAACTTGGGGTGGGAAGTAGAGCTTAAACTTCTTTACCAGCTAAAAAGAAGTTATTGATCTGATAAACAGCAAAATATCTGCAAGTAGAAAAAACTAAACAGGTCCCCTCAAAAGATATACAAGTTAAAAAAAATACACTGTCTTAATAGGATAATAACAAATTAGTACTTGAGGACACTTAAACTCTTTGGCATATGCTCAATCATTCCCTCTTGTTACACTAATAAATATCAAGTTAGAGTTAATATAAAAAATTCTAAGTACAACACACAATATAAATATAAAGTAGAATTTATATAAGTTAACATTTTAGTAGTTCCTGAGCACTAAAAGCAATTTTATTTCTGAATAAGGTAATAACATGAAAATATTCATATTTCTGCCATTTATAATAATGTGAAGACAGTCCCACCATCTTGTAACTCATCAGACTGCATCAATTTCTACAGTTAAAATGGAAAAAAAAAGGGGGGTTTCAAATTTAAACTTACTCTGTGGCCATAAACAATGCTTGTATAACACTGTTCATATAACATGTATTTCCTAGATTAATAAGACCAGTTTTCCCAGTTTCAGATTTTCCAGAAAGTCTAGACAAGCAAGATGCCAAAGAATTGGACTGCGAAGTCCAGGCACTTTGATTGAGAATCAATTTAATCTTCTCTTCACTGGGCTTAGGAAAATCCTGTAGATCATAAAGAGGAAAAATAGTTTAAAAATATAAACAATTTTTGTTACTAAATTAACACCATAAAGAAAATCCTTCCACTGACATTTAACCTTTTTTCCCCTCCCACTTAGTTTTGAAATCATTGAGTACTTGACCAGTCATCAAAAAAATCAAATTGCACTATATGTAAAAATAATTGTCTCCTAAAACAAGTAAGTATCTCCTAAAGATAGAGTTTATCAAGTTGAGCAGTACTTGTGAACCAGGAATTCAAGTCACATTTGAACGATTTATGCTTCCTATTTGCCAGCAAAATGTTTTAAAAATAAAACTTTGAGATCAGAGTATAACCTAGTGCTTGAATAGCACTTATTCAAAGGAAGTAGAATGAGGATTTAAATATGCACACAATTTAATAAGCTAAACAAACAATTTTCTTTTAAATTTTCTAACGAAAATAAGAAATATCTTTTCATTCGCTAAAATATCTTTTCATTCAGTATTAACCTATAGAAATAAAAGCTCAAAGTAATCAGGAAATGAAAAATGAAAGCATCTAAGCACAGAGACCTCTGACTTTGAAAAATAAAACTCAATTTCATGTTTAACCATATTGAAAATTATTACAAGATACAGATTCCTCTGAGCCGCTTTGTGACATATGAGATAAAAATTTAAGTGTGATTTCAAGCATGAGTAGAGCACTGGAGAATAAGGAAAGCTGGTAAAATCATTAAGGCTTTTTTGGACTGTTATTGCCATCTGGTACTTGTACTTTAGAATACAAACATTTTCTGAAGGAATTTTAATCTGATTTTGTTGTTGTTGTTGATAGCTAGCTATTGGGTTAAGACGGAGACCCTTGCTTCTTCTGAGCCTAATTTAGTTATTAGAATTTTCAATGTGGAAAACACTGAAGAATGACAATCAATTAACAACAATACCAACTTTCATCTATGGACACAGTGACAGTATAGAGATTAACATTACTATCAAATCCATGACAAAAAGCTTCTTTACATAAGACATTTACTTCTGAAGTGTCCAAGTGTCTTAACAGTGGTATGCTGACCCATGCTGTGTTCTGGCCTCAACCCACATCAGCTTGATTTAGCTAACTATGTAGCAAGAAGAAAATGTTTTGTATTCATTTAAAAAGAAATAAAGATAATGAGACCTTATATTGTATTTCAGACCTCAAAAAGAAATACTGTTAATAGAACTGGTTTCTAATAACTTCTGATTAAGTCCGACTGAGGCAAGTTCTCCAATTCTTTTGCTATGTGCTGATTATGCAGGAAGTTTACGAAGGGAAGTGTACTTATTGCGACCCATTCTTCAAGAAAAACAGAATCAGTGCTTTTTAGATCCAACATGTATACAAAGTTGAAAAACAGGTAAATTCACAAATAATTCAAGTAAAGCATTTATGAAATATGGGAATTCATGAAAAGTCCATAGCAAAAATGGAACAAAAAACAGGAAAGAAATCAAAGTCAAATACTTTATTAAATCGCTTTTTCTTGGTTCTAAGATGCATCTTATATATTTTGTACTTTTGATACTGGGATGCAACTCCGATGTTTGTAGTCACTTAATGTACCATTCCTTTTTTTTTTTTTAACCAAAGTTCCCCATAAGCTGTTGTAAATTTAAAGATATGCCTTGTAATTGATGGCGCTGTAGAACTAAAGCAATATGGTTATTAACTTAGATTAGTTACAGCAAATAAGAGATTACCCCCTAAATATTAATGAATTCTGATTTTAAATGCATTTTTCAAACAAAAAGCATATTACCACAAAGGAGTAAACTGAATAGCTAGTTACAGGAATGTTTCACAATGATCTATCACATCGTGGGCTGAAGTACCACAAACACTGGTGCAACTATCATCATACCTTTATTGCTTCCAAAATAGGTTCGTAAAGATCCGGAAATCCAGAATAATGATACATCATACAGTGTATCAGTTCTGTTAATTGCACTAAGAAGGCTTTACTGGAAGGCAGACCATTGCTTTTGAAGGAGTGAACCAAATGAACTACATGAGGGACAATCTGAAGAGAAAAAAAGATAAACATTCCTCAATTTATGCAAACTGGCAACAAATTCTCTAGCCCACAAACGGAATGTAATTATTTATTACACAATCAGCAAATACTTTATGCTCAGTCACAGACATTTTCTAAAAAAATTATGAAGTTAAAAATTTATAGAATATCAAGGTAAAGCCAGTGTTCAAAGTCACATATGATTGCAATTCCATGTAAGACCCCTCTTTTCATCCTTATACTCCATCTAAAACACAAACAAGACTTAGTCACAGCTGCCATTCTCAAAAACACCTTAAGTTGAAAAATGTTAGGGCTGTTGTATCTACCAGATTGTTTAATAGGAACACACTTTTAAAAGATAAACCTAGAATTAGCTTAAGAGCTCCATCTAGTGTGAATTTTAAATCTTTCACTTGAAAGAATACGGTCTTATGGTCAAACAGCAATCACAATAATTACAGTAATCTCCCAATCAACTCCCTTTCCTTCCCCCTAAAAAGAACAACCTCTTCTTAAATTAACACCACTATTCCCATTCTGCTGTCTGGCTTACACTTATGCTTGAGGTATTAAATCACATTTGAGCTTTTGCACTACCTTCTTTGATCTGACCTCCATCAAAAAAAAAGCATTACTACCATGAAACTACCAGTTCCTAATGAGTTCACTTTGTGGCTATCACTTCTTCATTTCTACGTAAATCTCAATTATAATTTTACTGCATTTCTATTTGATATTCTCTTGTTAAAATAGTCAGATATCTAAATTTATTTTGTTTCCTCAGAGGTGAAGGGGGAGAGAGAGAGGGAAGAGACAAAGAGGAAAGAATTTTTAAAATGATTATTTACTTTATTATACAATTCTGTATCTTCCCAAAGCTTTCCTAGTGTAGATTTGGTCTTTGCAATCAGGTAATATAGTTGTCTATTATTACATCCTATGTGGTCAATATTATCACTGACACAGAGACCAAGTTCTTCATGGGACTATAGATATACATCTAAGTAAGCATTTATACTTCTAAATCCTTGCAAGTTGACTTTTTTTTTTTTTGGAATGATCAAATCTAAATATTTGTAGACATTACTGTAATACCCATTAAACTTAAGTTACTACTTGAGAAAATGTATATAACTTATTTAATTAGAAGCTTTTATACTTTTACTTCTGTTTAAATACTTTTCCACTTATATGATAGAAAGCACATGAAAAGCAACTTGGTCCATAATAACACATTATAACATTAATTTTGGTTTGCTCAAAAATGCTTTAAACGTATAATATAATGAATAATGATGCTTGTGATTCCAGATTATTCCTCATACTTAGTAACTCCTAGCCCGAGTTCTTTGCTGAGTTATTTAGTTATAGGTGATTTAACTACCACATGACCTGCTCACTACTAGATGCCCAAGTTAATTTTCGTTGAGTAGCAGGTCAGGCTATACACAGTGTGCAGACAGGAATTAGGTCTTTGTTTTTAGGCTTTACTAGGCCAGACCACAATTTTCAATTTCAGATCTGTTTCTTAAGTGAATGATTTAATATTTGTTTATTTCAATAAGCCAAATAATTCAAAGTCAATTATTTGTTATCTCAACTACTTTTTTTCAGGAAAAAAGTAATAAAAGTAAGATGTCTTCCATCTTTCAAAAAATTGTGAGCAAAGAAAGAGGTTTAGAGTATAGCGTAAGTGACTAATTAGAGATTAAGGAATGTGCTCCAGGCTAACGGTCATAAACCTTAGAATGGATGATTAAATGATGTTAGAGAATCTCTTTCCCAGAAATTCTGAAAATAAACCTTTTCTCAAATGGCATACACATGACTATGCCTGAAGACAGGGACAAATAATTGATGTTTTTTTTCCCTTGGAAGATTCTGCTAGTACACCTGCTATATTAGCTCAAGTTTGAGTTTTGTTTGTGTGACAAACAGACATAAGGTTATTGACTGATGATCAAGTTCACAATTAGGGCAATTAACTGCAGAAATCATTCATCCTCAGTGGTAACATACAATGTAATTACTTGTTAGTAAGGCTTACTTACTACAAAGCCTGCAAATGTTCCTTCAGTGGAAATGAGGCACGGAGCAGTCTATGTGAGCATGTAGTTCTCTGAGGCTAGTTATATAGCTAAACAATCAACAGCTGGAATTCTGCACTTCTTTATCACTCTTTTGAATGTGTTTGGGGCGGGTCAGTATTCCGAAGATTTTTACATTGCGGTGCACTGATGATGAGCTTCTAGTCCTGTAAAACTAAGGATCAGATCCTGGAGCAAGGGAGTAACCAGGTAAAGCACTGCTTTCCTGTGACGCCCGAGACAAATGGACAGGTTCCCCAAATAAATTTTGTCATTTCTCACCTGCAATAATTAATAACTGATAATCAAATTACTGAAATCCAATCCAATCAAATCAAAACCAGTGATGTAGCTGGTTAAAAGTGTCAGGATTCTGAGGGTGGCTGGTTGGCTCAGTTGGTTAGAGTGCAGTAGCTCATAACACCAAGGTTGCCGGTTTGATTCCCACATGGGCCAGTGAGCTGTGCCCTCCACAACTAGCTTGTAAAACAACAACTTGACTTGCAGCTGATGGGCTCTGGAAAAATACACTGTTCCCCAATAAAATAAAATAAAAATTTTAAAAAGGGGGTGTTAAGATTCTGGATATATTTTAAAGGTGGAGTCAATAGAATTTGAAGGATATGGATTGAGAGAGAATGAAAATTCCTAATTCTGGGGCTGATGTTTTCTTGCTTTGGGAATTCTAAAGCAATCAATAGTTTCAACCATTTTTTTCCTTCTAAACTGTTCATATGTGCACCAGATAATCATCAGTGACACTGACATGTGACATCTCTCATGTAGAATAGTAATTTTCAATTGCTGATTGTGGTTACAAGTGCAGCAGTTTGGTGAAACCCAAAACATCCTGAAAATATATTCTTTGGAGAGATATCCACAATCTCATATTTCTAAGAAATCACAAAATTACGTGGAAATAGATTTAGTACTAACCTACAATCTTTCCACTATATACAAATGTGACTCAATATTAAACTAAAATTTTAAGACAAGGTTTTTCAATGTAGAAAGCTCGTGTCATAACTTACCAAATGGAACGCCTCTGGGGAGTGCTGAAAACTAAGCAGCATGTGGGAAAGAACTGCAAGAGCACCAGGTCTCACAAGAGGAAACCAAAGTCGATTAAAAACCTTCAAAAGAGACAAGATATCCATCTTAAGATTTGTAAGGAAGCCTTTGACCCAGTCAATGGTTATTTTCTTAGAGCCTCAAATTTTTATGTGAATACATGTATGCCCCTCTTCCTGGAAAGTCCTACCATAACATATGTCATGAAACTTTGGGAGGAGACAGTTGGGAGATAACGTGACAGAGATTGAGGGAATATAATGGCCTAATCAACTCTTAAATACCACTGATCAAATACAAATCTGTCAAATCATGTTTATATGGTGATAGCTCTCGGGTCCATTATTCATTCAATTCATTCACCAAATATTTATTGAGCACCTACTAATGCTCAGCACTGTTTTAGGCACTGGTGATACATGAGTGTATCAAAGAAAAATCTCTGATCTTACAGGGCTTACTTCCTAGAGGGTGGGTAGAGACAATAAAAGTGCATGGAGATAAGTGCTTTGAAAGCAGGGTGATGGACAGGGGCTATGGAGTGACAAAGGGGTCTGCTATTTTATTATATAAGGTATTTAAAAAACGCCTCATGAAAAAGGTGACATCTGCCTATGAAAAACTGACGGGAATGTGAGTAAGCCTGGCAGGTACCTTGGAGAAGAGCAGAATAAGCAGGACAAAGCTAGCACTGCAAAGCCCTGAAGCCTTGAGCCTGGTGTACTAGAGATGTAGCAAGGAGGGCAGTGTAAAGCAGAAACTGAGGCAATGACACTGGGAGACTGGATGAGGGAAGCAGCCTGGGCCAGATCATGTAGGACCTTGTATGAGACCTGGAGGAGACCAAGGGCAGGAGCAGGGAGGCTGCTGACACCATTACAGCAAGGGATGACGGTGACTTTGGACCAGGGTGGTAGTGATGTGGCTGGTTAACAGTGGTAGCTTTCTGCACACATTTTAAAGGGGAATAACAGGATTTGTAGGATACAGGCTGAGAAAGAGTGAAAAGAGACCAAAATAGCTTCAAGGTTTTTGGCCTGAACGAGGGGACGTACGGAGCAGCCGTCTGAGATAGGGAAGACCAGGTCTGGGAGGGAAAAATCGGGTTAGACAGTGGAGAAGTTGAATTTGAGATCCAAGTACAGACAGTTGGATACCTGAATATGGAGTTCATGGGAGAATAATGGACTAGAAATATAAATAAAGTTGGCAGTCATTAACTTAGATGTTATTTAAAGCCATGGGACACATGCGTGATAAGTATGGCTGAGAGGAAAGTGGACCAAAGACGAAGCTCTACGGCACTCTGAAGTTAGAAAGGGCCACTACAGGAGAGCCACTACAGGAGACTGAGATGCCAGTGAACTAGCAGAGTATAATGTTCTGGAAACTAAGTGAGGAAAATGTTTCAAGACGGAGTGATCAACTGTGTCAAAGCTGCTGACAGGTCAAAAAAGAGGAGGCCTGAAAAATAACTCCTGGGTTTAGCAACATTGGAAAGCACTGGTGTCAAAGGCAGTTTTGGTTGAATAATCCTAATAAAAGCTTGATTAGTTGGATTCAAGAGATAATGGGAAAAATATGTTTTCATATTAGAGTTTTGAAAATAGCAAAATTATTTTAGTTACCCATACTTAAATAGCATTTTGAATTTCTAAAACCTTTTCAAAATTATTATTTAAAACAAAACCAAACAAGAACATATTCAAAATTACATGCTTTAAAGGGGACAACCCAAAGATAAAAATAAGATAGATTATATAAGTCCATGCATTCTAATAGATTTATGTACTCCCACTTACCAGTTCTATTTTCAGTAAAGTAACATCTATCAAAATAGTAAACTTTTGGACAGCGGCCAGTCCTTTCAAGAGTGCAATCACCCATGTATCCACATGCTGAGCCAAAGGCCAGGACAGCCAGTCAATCATTCTGAAAATTGAAGAAAAACAAAGCTATCAGTATTGAAAATATTGTCAACATTATTTCGCTAGGAATAATAAGTTGCAGTAGATAAACACTCACTTCGTGACTCAATATTTACTGCGCTTGCTTGTGAAAAGCACTGGTCAAGAGGTAGAAATGAGTCTAATGGGTGCTTGTATGCAAGGAGTTTCCAATGTGTATTGTAAGCTGAGTTTCTTGTATGACACATTTCCATAAAAATAACTTCTGACAAACTATCATTTTGCGTAGTTTTAAATTTATTCTATATAGTGATATCAAGAATTCATTGGACAAATTTACTCTAAGAAGAGCAGTTCAAATATAGCTAACCTGAATTAAGACATATGGATGTAAATCAAAATTTTTCCTCTGATGGTTACAGTATAAATATGAAATGCATTGTTAAAAAAGACTGTATCTTGAATTGTAAAACAGGTTTTCTTCATCCCTTTTCAAAAGCCTACTAAACAAAGACAACAAAAGGAAACTTTAAATAGATAAAAGGGCACTGAATGCGTAAATATCCTAAATGGCCTCATTTTGCATTAGTGATTGTTTTTCTTCTTGAGTAACAACCCAGTTTAATGGGAATAAAGACAAAGTAATATGGGGTCTGATGGAGACTGTCCCTGATGTCAGATATCAACCACGAGGCAGTCTGGTACGACTCTTAGAAAGCAATTGGGCCAAAGGTTCGTATCATTTGATCCAGTAATCCAATTTGGGGGATTATATAATAAGAAAATAGTAGTGAAAAAAACAGGTTTTTGACGTCAGAGTGATGTGGTTTAAAAATTTCAATTCACCATTTATTAGCTGGGCGAACCTAAATACTTATGTAAATTATTTAACCTCTTTATGTCTCAGTTTCCTCATTTGTAGATTACAGAAAAACATGCTTATTTTACAGGGCTGATATGAAGAGTAAATGAGTTAATATATGACATTGGAAACACTCATTGTGAATGTCTCTCTTCCACCAAATATTAATATATGTGGCAATAAATAACTAACTACCGATTATACAAAATGTAAAATATAAATACTAAGTACTTTAACACATGACCAAAAGAGCTACTCAATATTAAAAAGACTGACTTATAAATTGATTTGGTTATTTTCACAACAGCTATGTTATATCTACAGTAACACTGGAGTATTATCTTTATTAAGGTTTTTGCTCGTAAGATTTTTATGTTCCATTAGAAATTAAAATGGGCCCCAAAGTCCAAATGCATGTTAACTACAAGTTATCTGTATGTTCCCTCTGTTCCCTACACACATCGTATTTCCCTTCTTGTTTTTCTGGCCATCTTCTTCCAACAATAATGGTCGTAAGTCATTAAAGCAGTCCCTGACAGCTGTTCTACGTCTGCCAACTGTAGTTAGACTGATGTTCATAAAACTCTGTGGCCACTCTACATACAGGAGTAGAAAGCAGAGACACATGCATCTGTGTACATAGAGTATATTCAGTGCAGCACTGTTTATGATATGGAAAAAATGCAAACGATCTAAATGTCCATCGATAAGGAAATGGCTTAAATACACTATGGAACATGTAGAGTTTTACAGAATGAGAAAGATCTACATGAATCTACCCATGGGGCTCTAGCATGGAAAGATCTGAGATATTGTTGAATTACAAAAGAAAAAAAACCAAGAATACGAGTAAGTCTTTTTAAAAGAAAAAGCTGTTTTTGTTTAAATGAAAATCATGTGAGTACACTGTGTATATTTTTTTAGTATAAATACACACACACACACACACAAAAGGTGTGGTTTAGAGGAGGAATTGTGTGAGCACATGTCCTTGGCTCTGTGGACTCTGTGCCATGGGGAGTGGCACTGACAGAGGGAACAGACGGCGCTCCCTAGAACACAGGGCCTACGGCCAGAACCCCCTGTAGCTCACGTCTAAGGGAGTCCTGGTAAAGGGTGAGAGTGGGCAGAGTGGAAAATTGTACTTGGCCATGTCCCTTCATTATCCCTGATCACTCAAACAGACTTTTCCTCTATTCTCCCCAGTTCTGGCATCCCATTTCATAAATCTTATAAACCATTGCTTTCTACAGCTAAAAAGACCCTCCTCCCCCCAAAAAATGCAACTTACAAACCTTAACATTAAAATTGGAAATATTATGAACAGCCACAAAATAGATTAATCTTAATTTGTGGAGAATAAAACCAGTTTTCACTTTTAGAAGGCAGCCTAGGGGCTAGCTCCAGCCTTCAGTTTTATTTATTGTTCCAAATTGGGAAAATTTCATATAAAAAACTGGATTTCAGTATTTACCTTATCCCATGTGTACCCAACCTCCTGATTACCCTAAAGAAACTTCAATCAGAAGTAGCACAAATTAGAAGCCACAAATATTCGCGTGTCTATTACGTAACAGGTACTGTGTTAGGTGCTGGTACGGGGTTAAGTGCTGAGAATATAATAGTAAGATATGGTTTCTGCCCTTAAATTAGTAAGACACGTTAGAAAATGTATCAATGGTTAGGCAATTAATAAATAACAGTACTGGTATCTGAACTCAGCTCTGCCGGCGAGTGATACAATGTTTTCGGCTACATTTTAATTATATTCCAGTTCTGCGTGATACAATGTTTTTGGCTACATTTTAATTATATTCCAGTTCTGCGTCAATTTGATTGAACTTGCATGTCCAAATCCTCTCAGGCACAGGCACTGCAGGCCGAGTTATTTTTATGGTTAACTACAGTAATCTTATCCACCAGGTATTGGTTACTATTTGACTTTGAAGACACTTAACCCTGATGTACCGATTTAATTTCTTAATATTTAAAGAATTTAAAGAACATTTAACTGTAGCTGTAATTTATGTACTTTGAAGTCTTGTTTCCTCCATTAGACCGTGCGCTTGAGAGCAGTGATCTTGCTTTTTGTTGTTGTTTAATCTTTAATCTTTGGATTCCCAATACTTAGCATAGTGTGTGGCACTGAGAAGGGGCTCAAATTTATTGAAACCATTTCTTTCTATAGCTAAAAAAAATACATGAAACTTGAAGACCTTAACATTAAAATTGGCAACATTATGAAAGACCACAAAATTGATATAATCTTAATTTGTGGAGAATGAAATCAATTTTCACTTTTAGATGGCAGGTTCAGGGCTAGATCCAGCCTTCAGTTTTATTTGTTCCAATGTTTTAAAAATTGGGAAATTTCACATAAAAAAACTGAATTTAAGGTTTCTTTTGAAAAATCAGATCAGTAATACGGAACTCAAATTTCCTTGCAGCAACAAGACAGCTGAAGATCAGCTTTCTTTTTTAGAAGGTGCTTGTATGCCTCATTCCCTATTATTTCAAGTGCACCTGGCCTGTTTCATACTTTAATGTTACTTATCTGGTCCTAGTATGGCATTTGCATTTACATTTCTTTGGATTATAAAAAATGAACAGTAAAACATAATAAGTGCTATGTGTGGGGAAGTATAAGGTGGGAGTATGGTAAAAATAAACATTGCTATCCTTTTCAGTTACATTTGTAATATAATAAGAATAATGACTCTAGGTAGATTATGGGTTAAATATGATCATGTAGCTAAACTGGAAATGAAATATAAAACCTGGATCACAATTTTTCTCATAGACGTGAATAAGTAAAAATTAATTTCCAAATATATTATAAAAACAACTACAAAAAAGTTCTAATTGGATACCATGGTTGTTTTGAAAAGACTGAAAAATTAAGACCAGGAGCGCTAAATGCCAAGAAGTAGAATTTGCACTTGATTTAGTAAGTGGTAGAAGTCACTGTGGTTTCTTCATCAGAAGGGAAAAATGAGTAGGTCAGGATGACTGAGAGAAGAGAGTTAAGTCCCTCCTGGCCAAAAGACCAGCTGGAATCCAGACTGGTGGTCTTAAGGCATGTAATGAAAATGTTAGCTATTAATACTTAGGCAATGGACCAACTGATTTCTAATTTCACTTTCACTTGTGAAATCTATAATTCTCTGAATCTCATTCTATTTTATGCATAGGACAACATAATTTATGATACAGTCATCTCAAAAAGAAAGAAATTTTAGTGCTGTTACAATCACACTGATAGAGTTGCTGCTAAACAAGGACATAGGAGTTTCATTATGGAGCGATGGGGGCGATAAGAGTGTTTCTTAAAAGCAAATGAATACTGAGGACTTTACATAAGGACTTGGAAATCAACCACATATGAGTATAAATGAGAATTGATAAAGTGATAAGAATAAAGGGAAAAGGAAATAAAAACAGATACTATGAAGAAGATCCTAACAGCATGGTGCCACGGGAATAGCTATTGTTGAATAATGAGAAAGAAAAATAAGGAAGAAAAAGACATTTCAAACAGACAAATGCAAACTATTACCCAGAGATCCTGAATGAAAGTAAATTAGCTAGGAAAAAAAAAGATCCCAGAGGGAAGAAATAGGTTGCAAGAAACAATAATGAGCAAAGAAGTTAGAAAAATATATTGACAATCCAACCAACTCCTGACTATATAATGAGAGTATATGTGTGTATGTTTTTGGAATTAAAAAAAAAACACTGAATTGAAAATGGATTTGTGAATTACTGGGATGCCTATCACGCATACAGTAAGATAAACAATTAATTTGGAGAATCTTTCTATATTTGATTCCATGATTTCAATTTTGAACACTTCTCTTCAGTCTTTCATTATTGACAAAATACAACAAACTATTTCCTCCTCCCAAATCTACAGTTACCGTCTATATTGTCATGAAGAAGTACCTGCAAAGAGCTTGGGTCATACTTGCATCTTTTACATTTGGATCCGTAGTAAGGCTCCTGATGAGAACTGTAATCATCTGAAGAGGAATATGCTGCACAAGGCTTGCCAATGCTACAGAAGGTTCAAATGACGCATCTATTTTTTTTAATTAAAAAGAAAAAGGAATATTGCAAGAAGGTTCAAGTGAAGTATTGAGAGAACAATTAACCAAAAAATAAAAAAAATAAAAAAAATGTAACTGCAGCAAAGGTGTTAATCAGGAAGCAGTTGTTACGCTCCACCTCATGGGTAGAGTCTAACATAAAAGGGATGTTAAATTATAGAAGTTAGAGATTAAGAGTGAGTAGCAATGATTACTCATGCTATAGACAGAACTATCCCAATATAAAAACTATTGTTCACTATTGCCATGCTTAGTCACGTTACTTTATTTTCTTGCATCCTTTAACATTAAATCATTGTGCTAAAAATATTCATT
Organism: Rhinolophus sinicus; assembly: GCF_036562045.2. NCBI lineage: Eukaryota > Metazoa > Chordata > Mammalia > Chiroptera > Rhinolophidae > Rhinolophus > Rhinolophus sinicus. The sequence continues at coordinate 111,160,673 of NC_133757.1, forward strand.
TGTAAAGTAGTAGTCAGAAAAGAAATGCAAGGTATCATTTAAATTCCCACTTTAGACCCTCCAAATTAACTTACAAGTATTAATTACAGGAGTCATTACATTGCTCTAACAAAGATTTTTAAAAATTTATTAAAAAGGTAGAAATTAAAGTGAATTTTGGAGAGAGACTTCACTTAAACTATATAAAAATTAAGCAAATCCAAGGTGAGCACCTTTATGGCTACAGCTGAAAATGTTCTGGGGAAATCTAAGAGTTCTAGCAACACAGGCAATACAAGAATTACAATTAAAAAAAGAAATCAACCCAGATACAGCAAATAAACAGTTGGTAATTCTTTCATAAATGTATTTACATTTAATTCATCAGAACGCATGGAGCTTATTAAAACTGTACTCTTATTTCTGGTTCTCAAGATTAAGGAGGACAGACACCTCCTTCACAAGTTCAAGTTCCAATAACAGCCAGGGAGAATGGTTGTACCAAGTAGAGAGGAAGTGAACAGTTTTGGATCTATTGTTTCACAATGTACAGAGCTGGAAGCTCCATGTGAGAACAAGGAATGTAAAGGCACAGGTAAAATTCTGGGGTGACAAAGCATTTTTTTGCCAAGTATCACTTGACCCCTCACCGCTTTGTAAGGATGCAGTTGGTGGGTCATATCCCTAGCGGAAAAACAGCTATTTAAGTCCTTCCCTTCCCTCATTCTACCTGTGTCCTTCTCACAAACACTACTGTACACAGAAAATGTCATTATTCAAAAACTACATAGTTAACTAGGATAATCCAGCAATAAAAATGCAAAGTCCATGAATAAAAAAAATGGCAAAATTACAAAACAGGATAAAAATTCATTACAACAAAATGATAGGGTCACAGTACAGTAATAATATGGTAAACCTTAGTACACTACCATTAGTCACTAATAAATAGAAGCTTTATGTAGGAGCTGTCATCCTCAAAGCATTCCCTAAGTGGAGCAGAGGCTGGGTGATTAACTTGTTTAGGGCCAGAAGTCTTAGACCTTGACGTTCCCATCCTTTAAAATAAAAACACGGTCTGTTTTTCAAGGTACAAAGTGACAGCCTAAATAGGGTAGTGGATTGGAATAAAATTTTGGATGCGGGTACTAAGATTTGCTGTCCATTAACAATATTTTCAGGGTAGGGAGGCAAACATGGTGTGTGTATGGGAGAGACATACTGAATTTCCAAGATAGAGTGTCTTGGAATATAATGACCCTTACCTGTGGAAGAAATGCTTGCAAAAACTTCTTGCAGGGAAGGCAGCAGTGTGGAGGGCTCCGCCTTCCAGATGTTTTGCAGCAAGTTACTCACTTTTGTCACCTGAGAGACATATTCTCGCAGCTCTTTCTCCTGAGTGGACACGCACTGGAAGTGGCCTATCGTTCGAACCAGCTGTTGACAGAAGGTGATGGACAATTTCCCCTTAGGGATGCATTGCACGAAGTCGGTCAGAAGGTCGCTCAGGCGGGCACACAGCTGCGGCTCCGGCCGCTCACACACCATACGGAGCACCTCCACCTGCAGCAGGCTGAAGAGTTCCAGCACCGACGGGCAGCTCATGATCAGCTTCAGGCCGTTGTGAATGTAGTCCAGGATGGCTACGTCCTTCCTGTCCAGTGAGTGGTAGCCCTGCTGAAGGAGGCCCAGCACGAACGTCTTGTTGAAGAAGGACTCGAACTCGGGCCTGTGGTATCGTGCGTAGGCCTCCAGCACTTGGTGCCCCACTTGTCGCTGAAAGGGGTCCTGGCCGTCCAGGATGAGCCGGGTGGTCAGGTCAAACATGGCCTCGCACTGCGCCTCGTCTAGCCAATGCTCCGCCGATTCCACCACTTTCCGCACAATCAGCCGCTTTAGGGGCAGCGGGTGCGAAGAACTCACCAGGCCCTCCAGGATCTTGTCCATGGTCGCCACGCTGCAACGCCAGGGGATGGGGAGCGGGCGGCGACAGCCCCGAGTTGGGGCAGGAGAGCCCCGGGGCGGAGGTGAACTTGGAGCGCAGCAGCAGCGGGACCGACCACCGCCACGGCCGCCTCAACAGCCACATTTATCGGGCAGAGGGGTCCATCCAAGTCCGGGCAGCAGATGGTAAGCTTGGGGCGCGTAAGAACCGGCACCGCCCGCAGCAGGCCTAATGAGCCCGAGGCCCGCACTTGGCCGCCGCGCCGGGCCCGCGGTCCTTCTCGGCATCAGCACGGAGGGGCCAGCAGGACGCCCCCCCGCCGGCGGCAGCGGGCGCTCAGGGCCCGGGACGGCGAGCCTGTAGGTGGAGGAAGCGCGCCTCCGCGTCGCGGGGCAGGTGTGGGCGTCAGGGCTCCAGCAGATCGTGAGATGAAACGGGCCCCGGGCTGAGTCTGGAGCCGCTGTCACCCAGGGTGCCGGATCAGCCGGGGAGAAGGGGATATGAACACCCTTGACCCGGATCCAGAAGTTTCCGCAAACAGGAAGTGAATGACGTAGGAAAGGCCCGCCCCTTCCGTCCCTCAGCGCCACCGCTCCTCCGCCCCTCGGCTCCTCAACACTCCTTTCCTCCCGCTCTTCCCTCTGTCCTGCGCCCCAACTCCCCGGCTTCCTCGGGCTGTGCTCGGTGTCCTCCCCACCCACCCCTTTGCTGCTGCGCAGGCGCGGCCGCCTCAAGCGGAGTCCAAGGCGACGCTAGCGTCATGGGGTTCGTGTGTCAAGTCACAGGCGGCTTTCCGAGAGGAGCGGCTTGAAGCGTGCTTTAAGGAAGTGGCCTCGACTCGAGGGTTCCCACCTACCGTTCTCTGTAGGGTCTGTCAGGTCAGGTTACTCGTGAAATCCAGAGAAAGTGCTGTTTATGTAAAATCTTGTGAAGGCGAAAGTTTTGGAAACGCTAGCACTTGGGGAGAAAGTAAGGAAAAAGCCCTCAAAACTGGGATTGAGGAGAACTCCTTTAAGGTCTTGGCTTATTCATCAAGAAATGAGCTAGGGTTCCTAGGGTGCCTTTTTCCTCCATTGTGGTTAATAAAGTAAGGACTATGTTGGCTGCGGCTGCATTTAGTGATGGTCGGTATCAGTAGAGATTTGTTTCATCCAGCCTCTAGCAAATACCTTTTTTAGTGAGCTTTTGTGGTATATGGAAAGTTTATAAGCTATCCAAAAAATGGGAGGAGAGTTACTGGAAAATGACAGGTGAGCAAATGAAAGTCGGAGATAGATAGATAGATAGATAGATAGATAGGTAGATAGATAGATGATAGATCTGTGTGTGTGTGTGTGTGTGTGTGTCATATTAAAGAGTATTTTGAAAATAGGAAATAGAAAACTAGGTGAAAATTTCAGTGTTTAATATATGTGTAAGCTGACATTGAAGATAGTTTATAATAAAGAAGAACAGATGTAGTCATCATACTTGTACTCTTTCAAGTTAAATTCCGAAGATTCACAATAAGAATTTTGGTTTTAACCAGAGGCCTTTATATTGCCTAATTATAACCCTGTACAGGCTTAGCTAATAATAGTTGTGAAGTCAGACATTAATGGCCTGTAATACAGACAAAACTTTAAAGAAATGGTTTCTTTGAAATGTCCAGTAGAAAAATGAACAAAACTGTAAGTTGTTTACTTTGCTTAATAGTGTTTTTTTTAACCAATTTACAAAATGAGGACACCAATATACTTAACACATCAATTAGGGTAATCTTAAAAAGAATGGCAAGCTAGACCAGATAGGAGCTAGGTAAAGGAAACTTGAGACTGAGTTTGTAGGAAGAGCTTGAAGATAAAAGAAATGAGGTACCGTAGTTGGTGGATCTAAAAGACAGCCATGTTAGATCATAGGAAGAGCTTTGGAACTTTTCAAATAGATGGAAAGTAAAACTACAGAAAAAAGTTTGACTTTATTGGAAACGGTGCCACATTGGAAGAAAAAAATAACATAGAAAGTAAAGGATTAAGAGGAATGATTATGCAGAAGCGATTTGGAATTAGCTTTTGTGGAGGATTTGATAGGGAGCCAATTGAGAATGAATGAAGATTGGAGAACAACAGTAGTGAAGTGATTACTCCAAAGCAAACAGGAAAAAGATACTGGTTGGTTAAAAACTTGGCAATAAATAAATTGGACTTCATCAAAATTAAAACTATTCCTTAGTGAAAAAATCTGTTAAGGATGAATGAAAAACAAGTTACAGACTGGGAGAAACTATTTGTAAACCAGATATCTGACAAAATACTTGTATCTAGAATAAAGAACTCTCAAAAAACAGTAAAAGACTCGTATATCAACGGACACCATCAAGAGAGTGAAAGAAAATGTATAGAATGGGAGAAAATTTTTACAAAGCCTATATCTGATAAGTGATTACTATCCAGAATATATAAAAACTACAGCTCAACAATAACAAAACAACCCAATTCAAGAATGGGCAAAGGACTTGAATAGATAGTTCTCCAAAGAAGATACATGGATATGTAAATGGCTAATAAGCACATCAAAATATGCTTAACTGTATTAACCATTAGGAAGATGCAAATCAAAACCACAATGAGATACCACTTCATATATATTAGGATGACTATTTTTTCTAAGGGTGAAAAATAACAAGTGTTGGTGAGGCTGTGGAGAAATTATGCATTGATGATGGGAATGGAAATGGCGTAGCTGATGGGAAACAATTTGGTAGTTCCTCAAAAAGTTAACCATAGAATTACCGTATGATCCAATCCAGCAATTCTAGGTATATACCCCAAATAATTGAAAGGAGGGACTCAAATAGATACTTATACACAAATGTGCATAGCAGCATTATTCACAATATTCAAAAGGTGGAAACCACTCAAATGTTCATCAGCAGATGAATGGATAAACAAAATATGGGAGATACAATTTTATACATGTATGAAAGAAATTTGTTCAGCTGTAAAAAGGAATGAAACACATGCTACAACATGGATGGACGTTGAAAACTATGCAAAGTGAAATAAACCAGACACAAAAGGACAAATATTTTATGATTCGACTTATATGAGGTCAAGTTCATACAAACAGGAAGTTGAATAGAGGTTACCAGAGACTTGGGAAAGCAGAAAATGGGGAGTTATTGTTTAATCGAGTTTCTCTTTGGGAGGATAGAACATTTTGGATATGGAGAGTGGTGGTGATTGAACAGCATTATGAATATACTTCATGTCATTGAACTGTACACATAAACAAGGTTAAAATGGTGTTATGTGTATATTTTATCACAATTTTTTATAGAAAATCAACAAAAACCAATACGCATAGAAATGAGCAAAAGACATGAAAATATAGTTCACTGAAGAGCATATACACGTGGCAAATAAGCTCAGGATGTGATGTTCAACATAACTAACCACTAGCAAATTGAAATTGAGACCACCAGATATCATTACACACCTATTAAAACAGCTAAAATAAAAAATAGTGACAAACCAATGCTGGGAAGGATGCAGAGAAACTGGATTGCATACATTTCTGGTAGGAATGCAAAATGGTTCAGTTACTCTGGGAAATTAGTTGGCAGTTTCTTAAAAATTAAATGTGCATTATTTTATGGTTGAACAATTGAACTAGGTTTCTATTCCAGAGAAATGAGAATTTATGTTCATACAAAAATGTATACCAATGTTCATAGCAGCTTTATTTGTGATAGCCAATAACAAGAGTCAACCAAAATGTTTATCAATAGGTAAATGACTAAACAAACTGGTACATCTATGCCAGGTAATACTACTCAAAATAAAAAGGAACAAACTCTTGATAGACATGACAAGTTGGATGGATCTCAAAAATATGTAAAGCAGAAAAAGCCAATCTCAAAGATCACATAATGTGGGATTCCACTTATATAACATGCTCGAAATAAGAAAATTTTAGAAATGAAGAACATATTAGTGGTTGCCAAGGGTTTGGGAAGGTAGGGGGAAAGAGGATGATGGGTATGACTAGAAAGGGATAGCATGAGTGTGATCTTTGTGATGAAATAGTTTTGTATGGTTATCAGTTGGGTTCTCAAGAGAAATAGAACAAATAGAAACAGAACCATGTGAGCTTTTTTATAAGGATTTGGCTCACATAGTTATGGAGGCTGAGAAGTACGAGGACGTGCAGTTAGCAAGCTGGAGTCCCAAGAGAGTTATGGTATAGTTTTTGTCCAAGCATGGATTCTCTCTTACTGTCTTTTTGTTCTATTCAGTCTTTTAATGGGTTGGATGAGGCCCACACACATTGAGTACGGCAGTCTGCTTTCCTCAGTCTACTTAGTCAAATGTTAATCTCATACAGAAACATAGACACTCCGGAAAATAATATTTAAGCAAATATCTGACCTTAAATATTATGACTCTGTGACCCAGTCAAGGTGACATAAAATTAACCATTACAGTTCCACCCCTTGTCAACTTGGCACCTATACACATCTCCTTAAACCATATTTAATATCCAAATAAAGGCAATAACGATCATAATTCCACCTAACTATCCTGCATACAACCAGAAACACTAACCTCTTCCCCAGAAGAGGAGGTAAAGCCTTTGTGTGATGTTTACTCTTCTCTTGATATCCTATAACTTAAATACTATGATGTAAAATTTACTTAAATACATGTTATGTTACATGATAAGGGAATAAGAGAGGAAAGAACACAAAAGCATTTGATATATATATACACACACATACATATATAAATATATTTAATATACTATATACTAAGCAAATATTTTTGTTATGTAAACTAAGCAAATATATTACACATATAAACATAACAAAATGAGGAAATACTTATGACAATTACAGTCTTCATTTTTGTAACTGGTCGTGTGGTTATAGGTGGTATTTATAACAACCCTTTGCCACTATTCTGTATTCCCTTTGCCTTCAGCAAGCACCTCCGCTGGTTGTGGTTCTCTGCCTTGCAGAGTGACGCAGACCTTCATTCGTGAAGAACTTGGATCATTAGTAGTTCTGCCTAGACTGGATTGTTGTAGATTTACATTGACATTAATCACAGGGCGTGGTAATACTGAGATGCCCTAAAGGATCTCTTGTAATCCAGACAGTACATTCCTTACCTCCATTGTGGAGTAGCAGTCCAGTTTCCCCTTGATAGGATCAGTCACCCCTGCCAGCACAGTGACTCCCTTCGTTGCTTGTTGATTCATAGGTATGAGTTCAAAGTGGCCTAGTGGCATTCTTAACTCCCAGTTCAATGGAATCTTTGTGTTTCCTGATGGAAGCGTTCCTTCCTTTGCAACTACGACTTCTAAGCCAGTAGAATATAAGGTCGTGGGAATAGGGAACAAAAATTTTGCTAACAGGTCACTAGGGGTAGTGGTGAGTGATGTCACTCCCATTTCTACTCCTTGGTTTCTGGACCAGTGAAACTTGGCTGTGAGAGAAACAGCACCATATATCAGATGCTGATTGAGAGCATACCCAGAGTTCTGGAGAACTTTGGTCCAAGACCATCTGTAAACCAGGCTAGAGTCTTCTCTTCCTCAGTCAACTGATTGTAGGCCAACTCCCCATGAAGCCATCGGTGCAGGCTGGGAGATTGAAGGCAGTGTGGCAGGAGTGAGGATCATGGGCATTTGAGCCACTTCTATAGGCAACTTACTTGTGCCTTCAGGGCCCTCTTTGGCCGATCACATACTTGTATAAACAATTTCCATTTGATGATGGAGTGATGCTGTGCACGCCACATTTTAGGCCTGGTGGGTCAGATCACATCCAGTTAAGCAACTGGATAAGCAACTCAGGTCACATGGTATCTTGGTGGCTCATGGTTATGTATTCAGTCTCTACTAAGGTCCAAGAGATATTTTACACAAGGAGAAAAGTATATCTGGCTGTGAATGTCTTACCAAAGAGTCTAGAGTAGTGGACACCTTTTGCTCACTGGGTCCAATATCATCATCAATGTAATGGACCAGTGTGCTATCTTGTGGAAGAAAACAATCAAGACACCCAAGAATTAAATAATAACGTCCAAGTTAGGGCTGGAGAGGTATAGTCCCCTGATGTAGGAGAGTGAAGGTGTCTTGCTGGCCTTGCTAGCTGGAAACAAACTGCTTCTGGTGGTCTTTACTAATAGGTATCAAGGAAGAAAGCATTTGCCGGACCAATAGCTGCATGCTAGGAACCAGAGGATGTGTTAATTTGCTCATGGAATGAAACCGCATCTGGTAGAGCCACTGCCATTGGAGTCTCCACCTAGTTAAGCTTATGATAATGTACTGTCATTCTCCAAGATGCATCTCTCTTCTGCACAGGTTAAATAGGTCAGTTGAATGGGGATGCCCACCACTTCTGCATCTTTCAAGTCCTGAATGATGCCACTAATCTCTGCAATCCTCTTGGGAATATGGCATTTCTTTTTGTTTACTATTTTCCAGGATTGAGGTAGTTTTAATGGATTCCACTTGGTCTTTCCCACTTTAATAGCCCTCACTTCACATATCAGGGAACCAGTGTTGGGATTCTGCTAGTTGCTGACTATATCTGTTCTGATATAACCACAGAACAGGTTAGGGGACACGACTGAGAGACAGAGTTGAGCTACAATTCCATTGATCATTTGGCCTCCGTGCTCTGACTGGTGGATCGCAAGATGTTTTGGATCTCCTGGAATTAGTGTCAGTTCTGAGTCAGTATTCAGTAGTCCCTGGGGGCACTGATAATTTTTCTCCCCAATGCATAGTTACCCTTGCAAAAGATTGTAGGTCAGTTTGGGGGAGGCTGGAGACCGATGAACAGTATAAGTTTTGGCAGTATACTGGGATCCTTCCTCAAGAGTACCCAGCGTCCTCCATTCAAGGAGTTCTGAGTCTATAAACTGGGTCAAGCCTGGGAATTGATTGAGGGGCTATGACTCTCTCTTTTTTATGATTAGCATTAGATTTGGTTCATTTAACTTAGAACTTTTCTGCTTATATAGATCAAGTACTAATTTAGTAGGCTTCCTATCTATTTCACTCCTAGGAACAACACGAGCAACTAGCCAACTCCATAGATTTCTGCAAGTCAGACTATTTTGATTGCTGCTTTGACTGATGTCAATTATGGTAACAACACCTACCTTGCCTTGGCAACAGAGGACTGCCTCTTGACCCCTTATGCCCCAAGATCCAATTACTCCCATTGCATTTAGGTTTTTCAGTTCAGTGACTTCAGTCCCTGCTGAAAGTTCTGGCCTATAGAGAAGAACAATCACTGAGTTCTTCAAAGATGTTGGGGCTCCCCTCACAAATTGATTTCTCACACTAGTGGTGAAAGTCATGTTTTCTGGACCCTCCTAATGTGGATAGGTGTGTATAAATGACAAATCCTCTCTAACAATTCAGTCTCTGTAAGCCTTTAAATCCCTTCCTCTAAATTAAACCAAGACAGGTCTAGCATTTCTAATTTGCTCACTGTGGGTCAATGGGTATTATTAAGTGTAGATAGGAGAAGAGAAATACCTCTAAGCTGGGCATTCCAACACTAAGATATTTGGAAGACTAGGAGGGAACAAGAAAAGAGGCTGTGAAGAAGCTATTAGTGTAGAAAGAAGGAACCCAAGAAAGTATGGAATCCTGGAAGCCACATGAAGAAAATACTTAGCTGTATCACCTATGACTAAGTTGTCTAATCAGATGAGGATTGAGAACTGACTACTTGATTAAACAGCATAAAGCTAAGCAGTTAGATGGAATGATGAATATTGAATCCTGATAGACTCAAAAGAAAATGGGAAAGAAATTGGTGATAGTAACTATAAACAACTCTTTCAAGGAGATTTGCTAGTGAAAAGGGAAAAAAAAATGGGGTTGTAGCTGTAAAGCAAAGGAAGATCAAACAAAACTTTTGGTTTAAGAGAAAAAGCATGTTTGTTGGCTAATGGAGAAAAAGTCTAAGAAGGGGGAAATTATTGGTTCTGGAGAGAGAAAGAAGAACTGCTGAGACAATGCCATTGAGTAGATAGAAAAAGATCTAGTACAGAAATGGAGGGATTTCCTTTTGCTGGGAGTATGAACGAGTTCACTCAGTAACAGGGGAGACAACAGCTGCAGGTAGCTGGGTGAGTGTGGTTGTGGGAGTCTGCAGACGTTCTCATCTGATTGCTTCTTTTTATCAGTAAAATAGAAGGCAAGGTCGTCACTTGAGAGCGAGACTAAAAGAACAGCTGGAGATTTCAGGAGACAGGTGGAGCTATATAATAGTTGTTTAGGAAAATGGAAATACAGTGTGATTCCTAGGCAGCATTAAAGGCCCATTTGAAGTTAGAGATCATGAGAACAATGTGTTTATTTGTTTCCTGCAGACATATTTCCATGCACTGGTGCAAGCATGGAATAGGCAAGAGAGTTGGACATAACCAGGGTTGTGGTTGAGCCAAGTACAAGGAGACAAAAGAAGGGCAAGAGTTGAGTGTATGGAAAGAAGTGATTATAATTGACCATACAATTTAGATAAGGATAAAATTTAAGATATTAGAGGTGAGAGACAATGAAAAGATTTTAGAATCAATGAATTGCAGGTTCTGGTGGGGTCAGAGGGTTGGAATTTTCCAGTTTCCCCATAGAGGTAGTGAGCTAGAGAGGTGATGGTGGTCAGAAAGTGGAATGCCTCAAATTGAGATGACTGAGAGGCAATAGTTATTGGGAGTCATAGGGCCACGTGAGTAAGCAGCTGGAGTAAGTTGGAAGATAAATCGTGGAGGAGAGGAGGTCAAGGCACTAAGTGACAATGTATTAGATGAGTCAACTGAGAGTTATGACAGGGATAGGGTTTGAGACAGTGTCCGGGAGTTAGGGACTGAAATCTCTGAGGAATGGGAGTGCAGTGGTATGGAGAATGGCCTGGGGATCCTTTGGGCACTGCAGCAGGAAAAAGGGGTAGTTCTATAGTTTGATGTCATAAAATATAAATGGGCATGTTTATGGAGGAGAGAGTAAGATGGTTTGGAAGGAGCAAAATGGAGCGAGAATGTCATCTCCATCTGTGGCCTAGTAGTCGTAGAATTTGGGCTACTACTCAGGCAAAGGTGAGGGCTGCAGGGTTGATCAGGTTTTAAAGCAAGAAGTGAAGGGAATGTTCCGAGAAGGCAAGTTTGCTGATGATTGAGTCTCAGAGGGCACATCGGAAAGATTCCAGGTGTTGAACAGGCTATGAAAAGGGTCAGAAAAGGGGATGTTCAGAGTTTTATGGGAATTAGAGTCCCGAAGATGAGAGTTGACTGGATTTTTGTGCCAACTGAAATCAACAGGCATAAAGGGCATAGTGTGATTAATCTCGATGAAAACCTTTGATAAAAGCTTTCAGAATTGAAGCTATAATGAAACAAATGTGCATCCTCAGTGCCTATTCAAGGACAAGCTTGGGTTTCAGATTAGTCATGAGTGAAATGCCTGTTGGCAAAATGTCTGCCTTGTAAAGGGCACAGAGTGGTATGTGAATTTACGAAGGAATCTGGAGATGCTGAAGATAATCTCGGTTTATTATTCATTACCTTTAATTTACATCATACAGCAGCTATTGTTGCTAACTCAAAGACTTTCATTATCATAAGAGGGACCTTTCTCTAAAGTTCGGTAGTAAGTTTCTGCCCTCTCACCTGAGAGGAGTTTAGATAGCAGTAGCATCTTGTTGATTTATAGACACTTTACCTAGTATTACATTCAAATAAAATTGGAAACTTGAAATTTAACACATCCCAAAGATCAAAGGAGTTGTAACTGGCTAACATGAATTCAAAATAAAAAAAATGGCAGAGAACTCCAAACCTAAATAATGGACATAAATAGGCAGTACGCAGCACTCAATAATTATTACATAATGAATTTTGATTTTAGTAAAAATCCTTTTGGGAGATATGCTTGTTTGGAATATATCAATATTTTAAAAGAGATTTGACAAGAAATAAGTTCTTTAGTGGAATTATAAATCTTTAGCAATTATACATGTTAGCTTCCTTTACTGTAACTGGAATATATATATACATATGTATATATGTATATATATATATATATATATATACAGCTGATGAAGAGTTTTCTTAAGATGATGTGGATATTACCAATGTGTCGGTCATTAAATATTTCAAATAATATTTTATTGCCTTATTTCCAAGGTTTTGTACATACTCCTTCTCAAGCATGTATCAACAGGGGATTTTATTTCTTAGAACAAACTGTGATAGTCTGTTATAGGCTTCAACGTGATAGAAAGTATTTGTAGTTTAGGAAGATGGTGCTTGAGTTGGCTTTAGTTATAAAGTACTCTCATGAAAAGAGCAAGCCAGAATGTTTATTTTAATGTCCGTTCTAGCTCTAAAAAGTAGACAGTAGTGGTGGTAAACAAAGAAAGTATTAGGAACAAAGCAGGCCAAGTTACTTTTCTTTTTTTAAGTATCGCGTAGACCTTTTTTCTTTTAGCTGCAGATTAATGAAGAAGAAATATTACTGTTTTTCAAAACAAACCAAACTGATTGCCTCTACTCCCTCTTTTATGTTGTGACCTTAGGTAAGTTACATGTGCATACTTGGACCTCAGCTTCCTCGTCTGCAAAATGAGGAACAGCCCTTATTTTCAGGGATGTTTGTGTGGTTTAAATAATCTAGTGTACACCAAGTAGCTATCATATATTGGCACACAGGAAATGTCTTTCCCCTCTTTTATCATTCAGTGGTTGGGGGAAGGGAGGGTTGAATAGGTAGAGCATAGGGGATTTTTATGGCAGGGAAACTATTCTGTATGATACTGTTCTGTATGAAACTATTCTGTATGATAATGATGGACACATAATGCATTTCTTATACCTGTAGAATAAACAATACAAAAAGTAAGCTCTAATGTAAACTATGGACTTTATAATGTATCAATATTGGTTCATCAATTGCAACAAATGTACCACACAAATACAAGTTGTTAACAATAGGGAAAAATTGGGGGTGAGGGAGTATGAAAAAACTTTCTGGGGAATTTTTGTGTAGCCTAAAACTGCTTAAAAACACCTGTTAAGAAAAACCAAACACATTTTGAAAGACGTTATTTACCTCATTCATCTATCCTCAGCCCTGGAATCTTTATTATAACATCTTGTAGGGTCTGTTGATTCTGTGATTTAATTTTACCATGCTTACAGATGAATAAGTTCACCTGTTATTGTTTCATTGATGCACGAGCTTCGAGTGTGCTTGCATCAGTTCTGTTGCCCCTCAGTCACGTGTGGGTACACAGAAGGCCTAATTGGGAGCCTGCACATGCAGTCCATATATTATAAAACAGGAACACTGAACTTGGGAATCCACTGTTTTTATAGCAAGCAGTAAGGAAGCCTGTTCTTTGTGTGGGTTGGGTGCATTACCCTCTCAAAATTATTCCCTGCGAACACGGCTCTCAGAAATGGACTGGGCAAAGGGTAGTGGTCAGGGCTTTGCATTCTTGGCTCACCCTGCAAGAATGTACAGGATGCTAACTGCTCACGGCAGATTGCGTCTCTGAATAGGTCCTTTCGGTGCTGGTTTGTCTTTCTAACAATACTTAGGGCAAGACATTCTTCACATAAGGCTTTCTACAAAGCAAATATGCATTTTCATGCACAGTTGGCTACAAAATTAAATATCAATTCTTTACAAATGGCATACTGCTGTGAATTTCCACTTCCTCCTTAATAAAGTATTCTTCTCTATTTTGGTCCAATCTAGATTTATTTTCTTCCAAGTCCACCTAACCTTCTTTTGGATGGTTCCATGCAAATCTGGAATGGTGGCATTTTTTTTGTATTGAAGACCTTATTACTATTTGCAGAAATTTCTTTTCTCTTTTTCTTAATTAAAGTTTATTGGGGTGACAATTATTAGCAAAGTTACATAAGTTTCAGGTGTACAATTCTGTAATACATTATCTATATATCACACTGTGTGTTCACCACCCAGAGCCAGTTCTCCTTCCATCACCATATATTTGATCCCTTTTACCCTCATCTACCACCCCTTTTCCCCCTTACCCTCTGGTAACCATTAAACTAGTGTCTGTGTCTATGAGTTTTTGTTTCTTCACTTGTTTGTCTTGTTCCTTTGTTGTTTTCAGTTTTTTTTTAAATTAAAGTTTATTGGGGTGACAATTGTTAGTAAAATTACATAGATTTCAGGTGTATGGAATTGCAGAAATTTCTTTACCTGTGTATTTGCAGTTCCTAGAGCTTACTTCAAATACGGTCTTTTTCTCATATGATTGCTGTGTACCTTGTTTTCTTTGCCATGCCGTGTTTTCTGCGATGGCAAAGGCTATGGTCTACTCCCTTTGACAGGAAAACTTGCTTTCTGTTTAATATTCATACTGAAAACAGAATCACAGTGGGCAGAAACATGGCCTCCTTAATCCTTCCTGGGTGACATTATTAGATAATCTTCCACTTACCTGTGTCAGTACCAGGGACATTGTTATTTAATAATTTATTCTCAGTATTGTGTGGGTTGTGAAAATGCATGGAAATCGGATTTGATATCCAATCTACAGATATTTTATAAAAATGAATGTCCTTACTAAATAAAATGGGATAAAACTAAATTGAGTGCCCATAGTTTATAACTAACATTTATGTAATAAAGGCTGTGGAATGCTTATATAATTTCGAATCAAATCAATACTCTTTTGTCCTCCAAAATAATATTTCAGTCACATATGTTGATTTAATTATTGCTATTAGCAAAGTTGATAGAATTGACTTACATCTCTTCCTTTTCTTTGCTTGTTCCTGTTGTTTATTAGAAAGCAATGAGGACTTACAATAGCTTGCATTATCTGTGAGCACAGAGAGAAATTAAGAAACTCACCACACCTCATGCTAATTGTTCTAAAACTCCAGTTTTATTTTGCTGATTCAGAATTGACCAGGTATATCCCTTTTGGGGGGTTATGCCCAGTGGAATATCAAAGTGTCATTACATTTTAAGAAGTGGAGTAAATTTTTACTTCTCTATTTTTACTTCTGTCATAAGTAACTCCCTGGATAGAAGTTACATATATCCAGAAACTGCATTAACATTTTAAGGCCACTTTTGTGCTAGCTAATACATTATACTTTCATCATACTAAAATAGCATCTGGATGGACATCCCACTGGGCTTTCAGAGGCAGAGGAGTATAGCAAGGTAGTGTTATTTGGAATTAGAAACATGAGCTCAACTGGGAAGTTAGACTGCCTGGGATTAAAACCCAGTGTCACAATTTACAAGCTATTTGACCTTGGGAAACTTAATCTCTAGGCTTTAGGCTTCTCATATGATGGTAATAAACATAGAATATGGGGATTTGGGGATGATTAAATGAGATAATCCAGGGAAAACACTTAGCTTAAGTGCCTGTCACCTAATATTCATTCTATAAATGAGAACTCTTATTATTTCTTGGGATTACAATAATATAATATATTAATCATAGTGATACTTAATGAGTGCTTGCGATGAACTTGGCACTGCATTTTCACAAGCATTGATTTGTTTAGTTCTCACCACAATCTGAGATGATGATCTTCACATAGAGGGCCGTATTATCAAGTCAGACCCACAACAATCACAGATCTTACCCTGCATCAAGCTTTACTAGTATTCGTCATAGGTAATCATGGCCCAGGGTTAGCAGGGAGTGCTCTGAGACCACCATCACAGATCTCCAAGTCCTTTCTTGCTGCATCAAGATTCACTCTGGCACAGATTAATGTATGACGTTTCTAAGTAAGTAATGCAAGTTGCTATATTACTTACACAAAAGGGAGCTTTTTCAGTAATGACACATTTCTATTTTATACTCAGACAGTTACTACTTTACACGACATTTTCCAGTACCATGGTCCATAAAGCCTTAGGTTCAAGATTTGACTACTCTAAGCAATCAAAACAGATCACGTATATCCCGCTAAAGTCTTTCCATAGATAGGGCCTGTATTAGTCGGCTAGGACTGTCCTGACAAGACACCACAAACTAGGAGGCTTAAACAACATAAATTTATTTTCTCAGTTCTTGAGGCTGGAAGTCCCAAGACCAAGTGCAGTCAACGTTGGTTTCTGATGAGGTCATTCCTGCTGTCTTGTAGACGCAGTCTTCTTCCTGTGTCCTCACATGGCCTTTCCTTTGTGCCTATGCAGAGAAATAGAGCGATCTCGCTTGTATCTCTTCTTCTTCTTATGAGGACAATAGTCCCATCAGCTTTAGATCCCACCCTGATGACTTCACTTAACTTTTATTACCTCCTTATAGGCCCCATTTCAAAACATAGTCACATGGGGGGTTAGGTCTTCAACATATGAATTTTAGGGGGACCCAGTTCAGCCCATAATGAGGACTCTTTCAATAGCATCATTTGGTGAAAGGATGATTTGGCATAATTAACTTTGTTCCAAGTTTCCCAGGAGGTTTGCCATTGTCATTTTCATAAGGAGATTTGACTAGGTCTACTTCCTTCTTTCTTGGGGGGCCTCCCTTTAGTAAAAGGAGAGAATGGGTTGCAGGAATACTGCTCGCTAGTTTCTTTCCAGGCAGGCATAATATTATTCCTATTTTAAGGTTGAAGAAATTGAGGCACAGAGAGGTTAAGGTGTTAGTGTATAAAGTCAACCAGCTAGTAAATGATGAAGCCTGCATCAAAAAGATTATGGTTTACTGACTTCCCTCCTACTTGAGGCACGAAATTGCGTAAATATCCCCCAACAAATTCAGATTTAATTTCTTAATAACTTAAAATTTGAAAGAAGATATTCCAGTCAATATATAAAACATACAAATACATAGCAATTGAAAGAGAATATTGTTCAAACCTGGTTTTCTAGTTTTTCTTTTATGGGAGTGGCACCACCATGTAGTTATATAAACCAGAAGTCTTGGACTTGCCTGAGAACACTTTCCTCTTCTTCAGCCCCATATCCAGTACCTGATAACAAATTCTGTTGTTCCTACCTCCTAAAGAACTCTGTAAGCAATTTCCTTCACTCCACTTTCCCCCACCCCCTCGTCTAGGTACTGTCTTCTATTACAATGATACATTTTCAGGTAAGAAAACAACCTATACCAGCATAATCTTAAAATATGGTCTCCATACCTCTTGCAAAGTGATCTTTAAAATTCAAATCTGATTATGTCATTCCTCTCTTAAAATAAGAGCGGAAGTCTGTATTCTGGTCTGTGAGACACAGCACGGTCTAGCTCTAGGTCATGCTGTCCCCCCGCCCCCATATTCTCTGTACTCCAGCCACAGTGGGTATTTTGCAAACTCTTGTAATTTGGCGGCTCCTCCTTCCAAATAGTTTTTGCATATGCTGTTCCCTTAGTTTCCTCTCCCTTTTGCTTGGTGGTTTTTAAAATTTATCCTTCTGACCTCAGTTCAGTTATGTTTTCTCCTTAATGAAGCCTTCCTTCTCTGACCGGTCTGACAAGGCCAAATTCCCTAGTCCCACAGCATGAACTCTAGGTAATTTCACTGAGAAACAGTTAATTTAGAATCAATTCCATAAAGGACCACTTGGCTAAAAATAAATTTGGTGAAAGCCAATTTGCTGAAGACTAGTTCAGCATTCTGATCTAGGATAGTTCTTTGCAGCTCTCTTCCTGGAAGGAGCAGAGACAAGTATAGGCGTAGTCAAAGAGAGTAAACTGCGTTTAAGAAGAAGCCCACCATTTACTTACATTGGAGAACTGGGCCATTGGGCATCAGAGAAGGGTTTGGTATCTGAAACTTGAAAACGTAAAATTGACATTCAGCCCAAACAGATGGTCAAATTTGGGGTTAAAGAGCTGTGATGAAAGGATTGTATCACAACTTCCGTGAAATGAAGACTTCAGAAAATCCTCAATAACTCAGTGAATTGGTCATTGGGTGAAATGATGATTTGGCAGACTACTCTTCGTCAAATTGATTTTCTAGAAATTGGCTTTTGGCGAACTAGCTTTCAGTGAATTGTCTGTTAGGGAATTCAGAGAATCAGTCATTGGGAAAATTGACTTTTGGCAAATTGGCTTTGTGCAAATTGATTTTTGGCAAACTGGCCTTCTTACAGCATCATGTGTCTCACCTTGTAGCATTTTTCATAGTTAATGTTTTCCATTTGTTTTATGATTATTGGATTTGTGGTGCGCTCCCCCACTGCTCAGAAGCTTCACCAGAGGAGAGGCAGTATCTATTTTTATTCGCCATTATATTCTCAGCTCCCAGCGTAGTGTCTGGCACATAGTGAGTATGCAATAAATAGTATATGTAGAATGTATGAAAAAAATAACACTTTGCTACAGAGAAAAATGGAATAAAAATGGATTTTGGGCACCAGTCAGTGGGGCTAATTACCATATATCTAGAGGAGCTGATATATGAAGCTGTTGCTTTTAGATAAGTACCTATATGCATGCTGTATATATGAGGTCTAACAATTAAGTTTGCGAACTCATCCTAGAAAAAAATGCTACATACCTCATATTGATACGGTCACCTTTGAAGTACTCCCCTTGGGAAGCTATGCACTGACGCCAGTGCCTAGTCCACCCTTCAAAGCAGTTTTGGAACTGTTTTTCTGGAATGGCCATCAGAGCTGTCATCATATGACCCTTGATGTCCTGAATGTCATCAAAATGTTTCCCTTTCAATATTTCCTTTCTCTTTGGGTAAAGAAAGAAGTCATTGGCATCCAGATCAGGTGAGTAGGGAGGGTGTTCCAATGCAGTTATTTGTTTACTGACTAAAAGCTCCCTCACAGACAGTGCCGTGTGAGCTGGTGCATTGTCGTGATGCAAGAGCCATGAATCGTTGGCAAAAGTTCAGATTGTATAACTTTTTCATGCAGCCTTTTCAGCGCTTCCAAATAGTAAACTTGTTTAACTGTTTGTCCAGTTGGTACAAATTCATAATGAATAATCCTTCTGATGTCAAAAAAGGTTAGTAACAGCTGTGCAACAAGTTCGTGAACTTAATTGTCAGACCTCATATATGAGATGGTACCATTTTAACTTAGTAATAATAGCTAAACTTTATGTATCACTAACGTTATGCCAAACTTTACAGATAATGAGATAGGTAGAGGGTCAGGTAATTTTCCCAAGATGAGATACGTAGAAAGTGATCCGGGGATTCCAACCAAGATCTGCCTTACTTCAAAACCCACGTAATTTCCACTACACCACACTGCCCTTGTACGATATTGTAAGGTAGGGACAATAATGATGGTGCTGCAAATGGGATGTTTGTTCTCAAGCACATACTGTGCAGAATGTGAAGGAAAGCAACGTTTCTGCTAAGGCATCAATGTCGGTGAAGGATACAAAGGAGAGAGTTAGAGGCCCATGGTGAGTAGAGCCTGTTTAACTCAAGGGAGTAATATGTTACCTTAGCCATTTTCAGAACAGCAGTATATCAGCAGCACAGTCATCTTTGGTTTGAAAATAGGACTGACTGAGAGGCTGTTCCTGAGAATATGCCTTTGAATTTACCTCCAGAGATTGGGCGTACACTTGAAAGAGACTCACTTTATACATCAAATGAAAGATGAAACCACTGCTTCTTATAAAAATTCTTTTCTCAATAAGATGAAAATGGTTGATTGTTGCTAAGGACTTTATGAAGAATGTTAATAGCTATAGACCCAAACTGGAAGGTTCAAAATGATTCATGCAATGTTTCATAAAGTTTCATCAGCAGTTTTAATTGGCCTTGTAGGGAATTGTTAATTTCATCAAATTCTATAGAGGCAACAGGAATGGATTCATGTATATTTCTTTCAACACATTCTGCTTGCTGTTTTTCTCCTGTTACCACCTAAGGGGACTGCTGCTGTTAGGATAAAAAGTTAAACATATTGTTAGTCATATTCATTGTTAAAATTTACTTTGCATTAAATACAAGCTCTTCTCCCTGTATGTACGAAAAGCCTGACTACCACAAAAAATAAACATAGATGCATCTTAAGATCTGTGCACTTTTTGTTGTAGACACAGTTGAAGAAGATATAAATTTGGGCCCCAAATACTTAGAAAGAATCCAATGCATAGTTTACTAACAACATTTTTTTTTTAAATAAAATTTTTGTATTTTGGATGGAGGCAGAATTTGAAAATTGCCTTTCTTTTTAGAATTGTCTCTAGCCTTTCGCCACTAAAAAAAAAAAGAAGAAAAAAAATTTCACTGAACTAGTTCTTTTCCTAACTCTCCAGATGCATGTACACACGATGACATAAATTTGTGACCAGGATTTGTTGTCTGATGATACAGAACTGTGCCTTTTAACGTATTTTTTGGTAGAATAGCAGTAAAAGCTGTACATTTCCTTTTGTCTCTGTATGAATAATGCTGCCTCATTAATGTGGTTTTATCTGTGAAGGAACTAGTCTGGATCTTCATATCAATCTTTTATAACTTTTTAATAACATAGCTCAAGGTGGGATTATATGACAGAGGAAATTACTTCCAAAGAAAGCAATAATGAAGACATTAGTTACTGCATAAGGTTTGCTATGCTGCAGAAGCTTTTCAAAGCAGAGCTGATTCAACATAAAAAATGACGTGTTCTGAATATTTCTTTCCTCTGGCTCTTTTGAGTTGATAAGCAAAAGAATAACATTACCTTGTTTGCTTAAAGAGTGAACAATTTTAATTTTGTGTGTGTTTGACTAAAAATGTGGAACTAATAGATCAATAATAATAGATAAATAATAGAGAAAATGCTGTTTCATGCATTTTTTTTTTTTTTTAGGACATGGTGTAAAGGTTGATTAATTTTTTACTAGTTATTTGCACATTTTGAGGTTCTTTTGCTTTGCTAAATTAAGCAATACCTTTTTTGGGAAGTATTTTTCCAGTTTGAGTGATACAAATGGGGGAGGTTGATTCAATCAAGACAAGATAAAATGTTACTGGCAGTATACAATCAGAGGTAGGCTAGCATCTAATAGGTCAGTATTTATGGATATAAATGATATTAGCCTGCTCCAGCCTATCAGATTAAGAGGAATTCTCTCAACTCCTGCTGTAAGGTTTCTCCCACTTTACAATAGGGACACAGGATTCAATGGCTAATTTTGTTCTTTAACAAGTTTTCCATACTCATCAAATGACAACTATTTTACCCATGATTTAACATGACCCAGATTTTTTATGGCTGAATTCTTAGGTTAAAACAATGAATTTCAACTAAATCTTTTCATGCTGCATCCCTTTCAGCCCCAAATTTCTTTAGTTTGTTGACAATTCATAGTTTTTAAAATGCTTATAAAAATTCAACTTGTGGGGACAGAGTCCCAGAGAGCAGTTTCCAGGCTCTCGGCCTCACGTAGAAAGGTGCTGGCTCGGGTACTAGATGGCCCTCAGCTGTGGCTAGTTGGCCGTCAGCTGTAAACAGTTAGCCATTAACCACCGATATAACTGCTGTGGCTGCGCTGGTGAGTCAAGTTGAGAGCCCAGTGGGGTCAGTTGGGATGCAGAGAAGCAGATGGCACGTTGCTGGTCGTGTGACTCCAGCCTCCAGTGAGACTATAATGGTATGACTCCCCTACCTATGGCTCTGTGGGTGTTCCTTTTCGGCCTCACCATATCCTGCGTTCTTATGTGGGGAGCGGGAGCAGAGACCCCACAGGCCGCCCCACGTGACAAATGGCGGAGCGAGCAGGGTCTCCTGCACGACACAGCTCTATCTAGGTCTTCTTCCAAGTGGACTTCCCTTGGTTTTGAAGATAGTTGTACACATTCATGTCCATTATATTTTGGCAATCAACAAAACAATCAGGAACTACAGTCTTGTAATACAATGACCTCAACTACTTGCTCTGGTTAGACCAAGCTTAACGGGTACAAATAGAATTTACCAGGGAGGAAGTTTGCCAGTGGTTTGCAAATGTGATTTGTGTCTGAAAGTTGGTTACAAGCCTCTGTCTTTGCCACTGACGTGATACTAATTCTCAGCTAAATCCAATTTGGGAAGGCCTTTCCCCTCCATATATGATTAACTAAGAGGCTATGAACCGTTCACTTCCTAGTTCACTGCATTTCTATTTTATGCGAATGTGTTTTAGATCAGATTCTTGGGCAGGGGTATGGAGAATGGGCTGAGAAGGGACAAAATGAGGCATAAGGAGACCAGCTGGGATGCTACTGCTGTCCAGTTAGGACATTAGCCAAGAAAGGACAGAGGCTTGAACTGATACAGTGTCCATAGAGATGAGGTTCATGAAATGATTGGCACCTATTGAATACTTCCTATGTCCGAGCCACAGTGCTGTGTACTGTATATGGGTTGTTTCATTTAATACCATGTGACTGTGAAGTAGGTTCCATCCTCATTTTACCAGTGAGAAAAATAAACTCTAGAGCCTATGATTTGACTCCAGAGCCCGACACACAATCACAATACAGACAGAAATATCTAAGATGTAGAATTTAGTAACTGCTAGAAGCAGGGAGGGTAATGATGGGGAGCTCAGATGTGACTCTTAGGATTCTGGTGTGGGCTCTCTGGTGAATGGTAATGCTTGTCTCTGGGTTAGGGAATACAGAATGAGGAACATGTTTGGCGGATTAGAAAGTAATATGTTTAGTTTCTGGACAGCTTGAATTTGAGACGCCTTTGAGATAGAGAAGTCAAGTTGGTTATGTGGAACTGGAGCTCTGGCAGGAGCCTGGGCCAGAGTGCTTGGCTTGATGTCTGGCATGGAATAACTGTCAATGAATATTTGTTGGATGAAATGACAGACAGATGTGTGCTTGAGAGAGAGAGAGAGAAGAGAAGAGAAAGGGAGGGGAGGAGAGGAGAGGAGAGGAGAAGGGAAGGGAAGGGAAGGGAAGGGAAGGGAAGGGAAGGGAAGGGAAGGGAAGGGAAGGGAAAGGAAGGGAGAGGAGAGAGGAAAGGAGAGGTACTTATAAGAGTACGTTGGCACTGGTTGGCTATGGGAGTGAATAAAATTGCCCAAGGACAGTGTGTCAGATGGAAAGAGAAGAGAACCCAGGAGAACAACTCTGGGGCTCATCAGTACTTAAGAGTCAGATAGAAGAGGAACTTGAAAAGATGACAGAGAAGGACAATATCTTCAAAAGAATGACATCACAGAAGCCAAGAAGATAGAGAATTTCAAAAAAGATATTGTTAACACTATTAAATGCCATAAAAAGAGGCTTTATAAAATAATAGTGACAGATAACAGTATATGGCACTTACTATAGGTCAGGCAATGCTTTAAGTAGTTTATATGTATTAGCTCTTCAAGTCAAATCTGTTGTTATCATGCTTATGGATGAGAAAACAGAGCGATGAAATAACTTACCTAAGGTAAAAATGGCAGCGCCAATACTGTGAACCCTGCAAAGATAATGTTCTTAAACCACTGTGCTATTCTTGCTCACGAAAGCAGGGGCTGACATGTACCTACTGGATACAACAGTTAGGAGGTCATTTACGACTCAGAGAGTGCAGTTTCAGTGGGTGGGTATGTAAGCTGAAGCAGAATTTTTAAGGATTGTCAAAGGGCAAAATTAATGTTTGATTTATTTGCAGTTGTTTAAATGCTGAATGAAGTCTTCATCTTCAGCCAAATTCTTCATCGTAGACTGTTCACCCTATTCACAACATTTTCCCAATTAAACTGATGACTGCTGATGTACTATAGGCATTCTCCAGTGCTTCACACTTAAATGACTAGCTTATCAAGAATATTAATAGAATCTGAATCTAGGAAATGAGGTATTCACCCAGATCATCAGTATGCAATTATCATTTGTTGACTGCCATTCCCCATAAATACATTTCCATGATTTTGTAGAGTTTTACAGCTCTTGTATTCTTTTGATGCAGATAACTTTTCACATGTTGTGAATTTTTCCTACATTTTATTATTGTCAATAAATAATAGAACAGTAATAAAGGAAAATAGGCTAGTGGAATGAATAGCAAAGTAGAAATATGCAACTAAGAGGTATTTTAGTGAACAACTTTTCCAGTTTCACTTTGAACATGATCAAATTTCAAGAAAAGACATTCATATTAGACACTTGAAAAAATTCTTTGACTACTAGAATTTTGTTTTTGATATTCAAGAGGAACTGAATGTCTTCTTTGATGCTATGTAGGAGCTACACACACAATTTCTTCATACTCTCAGTGTGCTCTTGAGTGAGCTATTTAATGTATTTTCCTTATTTGTAAAATGGGATAAAAATACTTAACTCTGCCATTGTAGCAGGAAAGAAGCCTAATGCAATAAGTAACCCACTAGACATGGCTGTTTCCAATACAGCTTTACAAAACCAGAAGCCTAGATGGATTTGACCCAAAGGCTGTAGTTTGCCAATGCCTGCCCTAGGGGTAACTGGCTGGCCGAGAAGCTTCTATCCCTCTTTCCACCTTGTTAGTTGAAGGAGATAATTTGATTTATTTGGGATAATCTGGTAATTCTGTTTAGTCTGATGGTTCTTGCTTAGTGGATGGGAGAATGGGGAAATAGGATGCACCCTGAGCTAAGTTACCTTAGGCTCTTATTCTCTTTCCTTTCCTTGTATTCCTGACTATGTGGCAGAATTGAAAGAGACTAGGCAGTGTTTTCCTCTGTGCAAAGAGGAGCTTGCGACTCTCTGCAAGGCCTTTTCTTGTGCCTTGCGTGTTACGCGCTGCATAATGGTATATGTGACTGGAGCCCCCTGGAGTTGTACCGCCTGGCAGCTCTGGCAAGTGGCTTTAGAATCTACTCTATGATTCTGCTTCTCTCCATGAGTGGCTCTTAAGACCAGACTCAGTGTGTTAGGAGGGTGCCCACTTAGGTCTCAAGTCCAATCCTTGTTCTGAAATCCAGCTGTTAATAGAAAGACGTGAAGTTTAAAGTGATTGGGCATTTGTCTAGCTTGAATAAAATGGATTCTATGGATACAAGTTCTTCATAAGAGTACTTTATAAGCTAGAACACAGAGAGGTGAGTTTAAGTTCTCTGCACTTCCAAAATTAAGAATCAGGTATTCAAATTATATTTTTTTAAAAAACCAAAAACCCAAAATTAGGTTTTTTACTGTCTCTCTCCAGAATAACATATGTCTGTCAAACTTTTCTCACTCCAGCTAACCTGAGAAATATGACACGTTAAAGTGATTCTGATTGGCAGTGAGGTGGAGTTGGGGAGGGATGGAATATATTGATAATTACTGCTTGAGAAGACTGTGGCAGACTCTTTTATGATCCCCTCCATTTATCGCCTTCTGTTATTGAAAATCTTAAAGATTTGTTCTTTAAACTCGCTTGAAGGTAGGATGAGCCGTGTGACACAGATATGGTAAATGAAATAGAAGTGTGTTTTTTCCCTTTTGTTTCTGGCTGAGATGGTTCCTAGCAGGTGCCTGCAGGTATGGACAAGAAAACTCCCTGTGGAGGCTGCTGGCACAGGAGATGGAAAGAGTCTGTTCACTTGACGACATTACTGGGCCTTTTGACTGCCTACCCCTCCGACTTCTTGTTTCATGAGATAAACATTTATCTCATGGTTCCTATGGTTTAAACAACTGTTAGTCCAGCTTTTGGTGTTTTTGGAGATGAACATAATCCTAACTGACACCAAAAGAAGCTCAGCTTGTTAGATGGAAATTGTTATTATTAAATGATGTTAGGAGAACATGCCCTAGGTAATTAAAGGGACAAAAAGCATTGGTTTGTAATTTAATACTTTGAATGAATAAATTTTAAGTTATTTATAATGCTAACCCTTTATTTCTTTACAAGAAGTCGTAGTGGAGCTTTCAGAACTTTATAATGGTAGTTGTTTTCAAACTAGAGAAAATTTAACATCTTTTCATCCACAATGTCCATCAAATACCTTGTATGTATTAGGTATGCCCAATAAGTGCATGCTGAATGAATAATTGAAAATGCCATTGAAGGAATAAATGAATGTGAAAGATATTTCCTGAAGGAAGTTTCATATGTGACCACATCAAGAATATATGAAAATGCAAATCAGGAAAGGTGTAGAGTTTCTTACACCCATTTTTGTTGATGTCAGTAACTCTGAGAGATAGATGTAAAACCTAAATCAAAAATTTTTAATGTTGCAGAAAGATATGATCATACCTAATATGAGAGTGGGAAGGATGATTTTTTAAAATCTGGGAGTATGTGAACAAAAGAAACAAATGGAAACATAACTTTTGATTTTATTATGAAAGTTGAAATTAATTTCTAAAATTTGGTACTTGTGCCAGATTATAATCTGGAACTGAAAGGGAAAGATAATGTAACAGAATATTAGGAAGCACAATGACATTTTAGAACATAAATTGATGAGGGTTGAGTATTTTGGACTCTCTATTTTATAAATTTGTGAGGAGTTTGAGTTGTATCTGTTATTATAATGCTAGAATAGTAAATATAGTGTTTTCCCAAGTTCTGTGAGTTGTACTAGTGAATTACAGAACCTCAGGGGGACATGAGAACCCTTGGATTTGCAACCATTTTGTCAGAAGTGTGGGTGTTCTGGAGACCCCCCTGAACTTGCAGCTGGCATCTGAAGTGAGGGCAATCTTGTGGAAGACAGCTGTTAACTGTGGGATCTGAGCTAAGTCAAGGTGGTTAGTGCCAGGATTGAATTGAAGTGCACCCAGTTTGGGTTGAAATGGTATATTGTCTATAAGAAATGACTGGTGTTTGCAGCTCAGTAGCTTTCTCAGGTTGTGTCCTATCTGCCATTAGGTTGACTTTCTTAGGAAACACATTCCTTGATGGAGATTAGTGTACAGGAGATTTATTGAGTAGTGTTCTTGGGATCAGCACTTATTTAAGGAAGGGAAGGGAGTAGGATTGGGCAAGGGGATTATTCAAGCAGTGATGCTGTCTCAATGGAAGCCTCCACTCTCCCTGAAGAGTATTCAAAAGGTAGGATGACTCCTCAAAGCTTCCCAGAGTTGGGGTAAGAAGACTGGGCCTTTAAACCATTGTTATCAGTCATTATAAGTAGGCCATCCCAAGGGGGGATGCCTATGAATGAGGAGGTTCTCTGTAGGTGAAGTGGTCCTAGAAGGGCCTTGATAGCTGAGAACTTGCAATCAGTAGCTCTCCCAGAGGCTGGGATAATGAATTCTTCATCCCTGAAGGGGAAGCTGAGTGGTGAAACAGAACCCACAACAGTCTGCTCCTTGTGATGCTCAGATCTACTTCTTCCTAAAAGGTTTGGAAGTAGCTCCACCAAGATTCTGGTGGGTAAAATTTCAGAGAAAGTGAAGATTACTGGGATGAACTATAACGCCTACCACTGTAGCTGGTCTTCAGTCTCATTCTCTACCTCTGTTATTATCCATATTGTAGTATCCTCACCCTCAGCTGGAATTTGTGGTCTAGTTGGCTTACTTGGTGCCATGGCCCAAATCCTCATCCCTGGGATGTTTGAGACCCTGATCAACAGAGTTAATGCATTTGTCTACTTACCATCAAAATTGGGGAAAGAGTACAACATGCCCAAATGTATCATCAAGTGTCAAACATATTATTCCTTGCCCCTATTGTATAACAGCAGTCCTACTTCTCCTTGATAACTATCCCTGCAAGATGGTAACTTCTTCCCTGCTGATCTCTTAACACAAATTGCCTGAAATACCCAAATGGCCATGTCTTATAGTTCAGTGGGACTCTTGCTGTAAACCCTAGTGTAAACATTCTCCTAATTGTAAATAGGACCTCTCCACAGAGCCTAGAATTGAAGGTATGGAATGTATACATTCCCTACTGGGTCACTGGGAGTATGAGAATCAGGAACCTCTTGCTCTCCAGACAAAAATATTCTTACTACTGGGGACGTGGAACTGTATAAAATTTGTTGATTTGAAGAATACACTGCATTCTGGAGCCCTATGTTAAAAAATTATCACATTCAAACATGCTTCAGTTGTGCCTTCAACAGGCTATTCCATTGCTTTATGAGGACAGTAAATTTAGGATGGTATGGTACGTGTGATATGACCAGTGGACCCCTTGGTCCTTATGTAAATATAGGTAAGTATATACCTGTACGTACACCATCTTTGCTGTAAACTGGGTCCTTCAGTCTGATGAGATGTTATATGTGATCCTACACTGATGGATCACTCCATCAATCC
Source organism: Rhinolophus sinicus (assembly GCF_036562045.2). Taxonomy (NCBI): domain Eukaryota; kingdom Metazoa; phylum Chordata; class Mammalia; order Chiroptera; family Rhinolophidae; genus Rhinolophus; species Rhinolophus sinicus. The sequence goes on from NC_133757.1 coordinate 111,188,750, forward strand.
TCTGAGAAAGTAAGCACGAAAGGTAGAAAAGGCAAACCAGTACCCACCACTTGACTTTTCTCTCATTAAAATGAATTGCTGTCCCTTCCTGGGTAAAAGTGATTCATTGCAGCTAATTTGCCACCAACATGTGGCTGGTTGGTCTCTTCAAGGAATGATACCGTATGAAGGACTTTGTTGGTCTTTGTTGTTGGCAGGTTGAATATTAAATAGTGATAGTTAAATAAGCCTTGGTAAGTGGGAGCTTATGATACTGCACTCATGCACTGCGTCTATCCCTGACACCAAATGTACTGTATTCATGTGCCCGTTGCACCAGTACTGGGATGTAGATGATAGAGAATGGTTGACATTACCTGACTGAATAATTTTGTTTACCTGGTTGCTAATGACGATTGTATGGTGGTGGTTTTCTGGTGGGAATTAACATGTAGAACAAAGACTTCCACATTTCATGTCCACTCTTATATGTCCATTGACGTATCCCTACTTTGTCTTTCTCTACTCCTGGTACCAATATTTGCAGGTTGGGTTTTCCAGGAAGTAGAGTCCTAGATGGAATTAGTGAGTGGGTGGCTTATTAGGAAGGCTTGTGAGATTAATGGTTGTCTATGGATGAGAATGGAAGGAAGTAGGCTGGGGCAGAAGGAAATGCTGAGTTGCTGTAATGAAGTCTGAATGGAGGCCTCAACTGACCATGTGGAGAGTTGTGAAAATGTAATGAGTTGGGGAGAAAGGCCCGGGCTTTTATACACACACACTTATTGGATACAGGACTCTAAGACAGAGACAGGACTTTGGTCAAGGTGGCTTTCTTTAGGTATAGCAATCCCAAAAAGGGGATGCATCCTAGGGTGACTAAAAATTGGATAATAAATCCTGCCTTTCTGAAGGAGAATCTTTGGGGCACAATGCAGTGCCCATCGCTGTAGAAAGTTGGAGGCCTGTTTTCAATTTGAACAAGTTAGCACCTCACTTCAAATTACAAATTTCTGTATCAGTTATTTATTGCTGCATAACAAAGCACCCCAAAACTTAGAGACTTAATACAACCACCCATTTTCTTACTCATGATTTTGCAATTTGACTAGGTTCAGCTGGGTGGTTCTTCTGCTGGTCTTTCTTGGGGTCGCTGGTATGGCTGCTTCACTGGGAATATGTCTGGCTCTTAACTGGGCTGTTGGCTGGGGGCTTTTAAAAAATTACAGGTCTTCTTTTGTAGGATAATTTGAGTTTCTTATATAGTTAACTGCATACATTCATGAGAGTTAGAATAGAGCTCTAAAGTTTGAGTTCAATGCTTCGAAGTGACTAGCATTACCTTGCCACATTCTATTGTTCAAAGCAAGTCCTAGGCCTGCCCTGATGCAAAGGTTTGGAAAACAAACTCCAGTTCATGATAAAGTGTAAAAGATTTTGTGGTCAAATTAAATCTTTGAATTTTAAAATAGTCTTAGTTCCCTCTGGATGTTGTCCCCAGGCAATGTCTCTCATATTCATTCATTCCTTCATTCTCTTCTTTATTCATGTATTCAATATAAATATAGTACATATTTATGGGACATCTAATATGTATCAGGCATTGGGATGAGCATCGGCGATTCAAAAATCTATACTTTGGAAACGGATAAATTTATAATGTTCTTTTAAAGTTGTAAAATTCTGAGAGCTTTATTATGTGTTTTGCTCTTGAGTTTTGTGAAAAGCTTATAACTATTGTTCAGTTGCACTCCTCAGTTGCAAACAAAAGTTATAAAAGCTGAATGAAATGTCAAGATGAACAATGCCTTTCTGTGAATGAATTTTTCTGACTTTATTTGCAGAATAGTTTGGTTTCAGACCACATAAATTAATAAAGAACAAGCAAGGATTTATTTTTCTGAAAAACAAAACAAAAAAGAAAGATGGAGCTTTTTGTTTGTTTTGTTTTAAAGGATAAATTTTGTTTGGTATTGTTTTGTTTTTTAAATGATTCAGGGAGGCCCCTTGGGTATCCGGGCATCTGTAAATGCTATATAACCATCCCTGATGGACCATAAATAGATGTTATCTCTCTGGATGGGGAATTCTGACAAAGTAATTTCAGGTAGAGTGCCAGACATCCGTGGTACAGGAATGAATAAGAGACTCTTTTTGTCATCAAATAGCCCACATCCAGTAGGCAAGGTAGACATTTAAACAAATACAGTGCAGTGTGATTCATGCTGGGAACATAGAGGAAGTAATGAATGATTTGGGGGAAGTGGTAGCAGGGAAGCCCTCACTGAGAATCTGAAGTATGAACTAATCCTGAAGATTGACTAGGAATTCACCATTTAAAAAACAAAAAAACAAAACGAAAACAAATTATGAAGATAACAAATGCCCTTAGCACCTAGGAATAAGGGCAACATCAAGAAAAGGTCACTTGGGGGCCGGCCAGTTCGCTCAGTGGTTAGAGCGTGGTGCTCATAACACCAAGGTCACTGGTTTGATTCCCACATGGCCTAGTGAGAAACAATGACTTGACTTGGAGATGAGCTGCGCCCCCCACAACTAGATTGAAAACAACGACGTGACATGGAGCTGGTGGGTCCTGGAAAAACACTGTTCCCCAATATTCTCCAATAAAAATTAAAAAAAAAAAAGGAAAGAAAAGGTCACTAAGATATGATTGAAATGTGCAGCGAAGGAGACTTAGTGGTAAGATGCTTATGACCTAATTAACTGTTTTTGTAGTTTAAAATTCTACCACATACAGAATGAGGAAACAAATAGCTATGTGCTAACAATATGCTATGCAATTAGGAGTTATAATACTTCAGAAAAAGAAAAGATTAGCGTGGTATGGAAGGTTCTGAAAGTCTTTACAAGAAATGAAGCTTGAAACTCAGCCTTGAAGATGAGGAAGAGTTGGGTAGATGGGGAAAGAGGGAGGAGGTTGATCACAATAGTGCCCGGAATGAAGGGACCATGAATAGACTCAGACACCTTGGAGCCCAAACAGGATAAAGACTGAAAGGAGACCAAGCAGCAGGAGCTCATTGGTGATATTCCAAGAAGAGGTTTAGGTCCGGAAATAGGTTCTCAGGATAAGTGGATTTTCACTGCATTAGGGAATGAATGGGAAAAGAATACAGTAAGCAAATATATGAAGAGATACAGTGTGTCCTGCCTTTGATGCCTTAGATTTTTAGTAGGGAGACAGTGGTTTTAAGTCCTAGATTAAGGAATTATTTATGGCTGAAGAATTAAAGAAAACATAGCTCCCCCCCCTTCAGTAGTATTTTATAAATTGAAATGAAACTTCATGATATTCCAATGCCTTTCAGAAGCCAATAGAGAGTTTGGCAGGGAATTTGAGCTACTTGGAGGTACTGGTGTATCTTTATCAGTGACTTTCAAAGTTTTCTGACTAATATAGTCAGTAAAAAATAGATTTTGTATTGTGAGTAACACATACGTATTCACAAACACACACATAACTGAAACAGAAGTGTCAAAAACCAGTACTATTGTCCATTTTAATAATGGATGATCATGGCTTCTGCTATGCCAAGCCCTTCAGCTTTGGACTCTATCACTTTGAGCTCTGCTGTCCAAGATTGGTTTTTGACCGTGGAAAGGATTACCTATTTTAAAAATATTTACATTTACTATATTTTAAATATTTCTAAAACGTTTCTTGTTTATTTTACTTGCAATTTACTTTTTAAAATTTCTCAATCTAATACTTTTATGCAAAATAAAATAACCATCTTTTAGAAGACTTGATTTATAGTCATTTTATCCAGCTCACTAGGTTAAACTTGCTTGAACAATAAATCTCATTTACAAACTTAATTACATTTTTTTGAAACATTTTAAATCACATTTAATACATTTCAATATATTTGATTTTTCCTTTAAGTACTTCAAATGCCTGACTCGACATGCTATGACTTTCTCAAGCCACACTCCCTGGATTACTTAACGCTTGTAAATGCAATAAATTAAACTTAGAAATAGAGCTAATCTCAGGCTGTAAAAATGTTCATGATGAGAAGGGATCGCTCCCAAACTTAGTCTGGAGCAAAGCAGCCCACTAAGCTTTCTGGAAAGTAGAGAACATTTCTGGTTAAATGTTCAAACAATTTTACTGATGGATTTGAAAGCCTCTTCTGGGACACCCATCCTGATTATGAATCTTGGAAGCCCCCTAACAACTTTTAACCAGTCTTGCAAGGAATTTAATGATCTTTAATCGGGTATGCTTCTATATTTGGTCTCACAATGATTACGGAAGCATGATCCATAACCTTTTTTTGTTTTTAAATCCTATAACATATCACTAACTAGACACAAATCTTTGAATTAGTTCTCTCTTTGAAAGCTCTCTCTCTTATAGGAAGTTTGAAATAAAATTTAAAAGAAAACAATTTGTAACATGCTTATGCTAAATAATTTTTTAAAAAGAGGCAACATCATGACTCTTCTACAAATATAAAATATACATGTGTCAGACATTGTATTTAATTAATAAAGAAGCCAGTAATATGTAAAACAAAAATGAGTGGCAATACAGAATTCTGAAAGAAATTTGCTAATAAATGCAACCAGGTTCTTCCTTGGAATGGGGGTGATGGTGGTAGTGAAATCAATTGTACTTCTGTGGGAGAAAATTCATCTCTATGGAAAAGAATAATTTACATGCTTTCCGTTTTTTTTATTAATTGGCAGAGTTGTATAATAGCTCAGTTAGAGATAAGGAAAAGGGTAGACTCCCATACAATCAGATAACCTGGAGTCATGCACTAGACAATGCCGAGTGTTCTGCTGAAAAGATACTCATTAACCTTCGTTTGCCCATTTCAATATCTTTCACTATTTTTCCCCACAATTCCCCCACATGATGATCACAATAATCTCAAAGATTCTTCTTAATCTCTCACATGCACGTACAAAGGGCTGGTCTTACTGGGTTTATCCTAATTTTTTACAGAGGTGCAGCAGAGTGTTAATATATGCCTCCATGGGCTGGCTTTGCAAATCTAGAATCACACTTCATATATCCAGAGGATGGAACATTATCACAAGACACTATTCCAAACAAATAACTACAATAAAAATTCGTACATCATTTTATTCCATTCTGTGTAGTTCTTGTTCCACCAGATCTTAAGTTAGAAATCTGCTTTCATGAAGTCTTCTGCTTCATGAAAAAAGTCCTGGAAATCCATCCACTGGTAGTTTTATAAACAAGGTCAGCTCAGAAACCTGTACCCAAAAGTCAATCATTTGAAGTGTTAACAGTTTAACGCATCTGTTAGAGTTTGTTTCTATGAGGCTCTGAGACACTCCTTTGTCAAAGACGGCCTGCAGCTTTGTTCTTTGAGTTTTCCCGTTAACTAAAGCCAACGCAAAGCACTGAAAATAATTCTAGTAGGACACAGAAGTCGAGCACATTGAAAGTATTAGAGTACAACTTCTTAATTTTCTCAGAATTTTAGAAATGTTAGATTTATGTAAATCTAACATTTAAAGAGCTATGATTGTGAGTGGGTATAGATGTGTGTGTGTGTGTGTGTGTGTGTGTGTGTATATATATAGAGAGAGAGAGAGAGAGAGAGAGAGAGAGAGAGAGAAACTGTTTACCAATAGGGAACTTATACAGGAAGCTATTCAAAACAATGTTATACTTGCTACACTCTGAGAATGGGTGATTTAGATGGGAGCCAGATACACTTAGGTTTCTTTGGGTTCTGTAGGTTAAATAAAATCTGTAATACTTCCTCATAGAACGGCAGACTGGAAATTAATATTTAACCCAAATTCTAATGATACATGATTTCTTTACAAAAGAGTTATTCCTGGAAATGGAGATATACCAGTTTTGTTCTGAGTTTTGGGGACACTTCACTATGCTGTAATAAGTTTATTCTTTTGTATAGTAGCACTGAACTATCCTACTGTAATTATCTCTGCACAAAAGTCTCTTTCTCTTTTAGATTTATCTGAATTCAGAGCAAGAAACTTGTTTTTTCTTACATTTTCTATCACTGTATCCCCAGCAGTCAGCATAACACGAGGCACCCAGTAAGTGCTCAAAAGTTGTTTGTTGAATAAATGACACCGTTTAAACCTATGGTTAACACATATGTTTTACTTTAAAAGTAGCAATATTATAAAAGGCCACAAGATGGGCTCATTACACTGTGAAAGTTGGTGAAACATTCCTGAATCATGAAATTAACATTTTTTCTGCAAAAATGAGGACAATTTCATATGTTTCTAAATGTTAAAAAGGAATTAAATTGCTTTTAGTGACAAATCCTGGCAACATTGAGTCATTTATTTATTCATCTAAAGAATCGTATTTTAAAAATGGCATAGTGTTATTTAATTATTATTCCCTCTTGTGGCTCGAAAAATGCATCAAGGTTTTATTTTTATCACTCTTCCCATATATTTCTTACTATAAATTGAAATACATGTCTTGCTATTTATGGAATAGTAAGTTATATTTCTTCTTAGAGTATAAAATGGTATCTGTCACTTTGTTTTCATTCAAAAGATTAATCTTATGAAATTGAAAAGCCCTTTTTTTTAAACCAGTGCTTCTTGAAAGTTAACTCTATGCCAGGCCAGTCTACGTTGTTATCCCACTTGGTATTTATTGACCAGATGAGGAAACCAAACGAAGGCTCTGAGAGTTTGAGGCTTGCCAAAGTCACCTAGCTGATAACTAGAGCTACAGTTTAGTGGGAGGATAGATACAAATCAAACAAATCAAAAGCAAAAATAAAGACGCAAGAGAATATGAGCCAGTGATAAAACATAGTGATGCGATAAAGAGTGACTGAGGTCCGGCTTTCGATCGAACGGCCTCTTGGAGGAGGTGATATTGAAGCTAATCAGGAATGATAAGAAAGCCAGGTTTGTGAAGTTCTGGGAAAGAGTTTTCCAAGTAGGAAGAACAGCTGGTACAAAGGCCCAAGGTGGGGCAGTTTATTGCTCTCAGTTTGCAAAGAAGACCGAAGCTGTGTGGCACTAATAGAGTCACCCAGTAACACTACCATGTCTGACACAGTTGATATTAGACATTACTATCCCCCTTCCTTTGGAGATAAGTGGACACTGGTGTGTGTCTGTACGATGATAACCACAGGGTTGTTACTCATTTTAAGTGTCTGGCACGTACTACCAGGCAGGAGGAAGAGCTGTTCTGAAACTGGCTGTTCTTTTCTAACCAGGGTCAGGATTGTATTCTATCAGGATGGCTCCAAGCTCAACAGGACTTCCTGGCACCTGCTGAAGCCATGATGAGATCAGAATGAATGTTCTTCATCTAGTCGATAAGTATATATCATGTATGTACGGCCAGGCATTGAATATAAAGCAGTGAACAAAACAGTCCCTGCCCTCGAGGAACTTACATTTTCATGACATCATGGTCAGGTGTTACAGAATGGCTCATGTGATTTACATGGTTTACTTCCATTCCTTTAGTCCACCCACAATTGGACTAAATTTAGAACTCTCACTTATTGGGTATTCAAATAAAGGAGGAAGTGGCACCAATTGCCAGGATTTCTATTCTCCTACCACAGCCCCACTTGGGTTCTTTTAATAGTGGGAATTCTCCTGGGGATGGTGTGGTCCCAATGATTCCTGCCTACAAAGATCCAGAGCATTCCTGACACTAGAAACCTGACAGGTGCAAAGGCTTATTTCTATAGTCCTGCTCTGTAATACAGATGTTTGCAGTGTTCACCCCCTCCCAAGCTTCTGTCCATCAGGTCAGGGGCCTTTCTTCATGGTTTCTGTCCCCTTACGTCTGTTATTGGAGAAGCAGAAACTTATCACTCAGGGACTGAAAACTACCACCCAGTGGGAGTCTCATTATATATAGGCTCAAATTCCTTTTCTGAAAATATTCTGTAATTTGAGGCTACCTGGAAGGAAAAGTCAGGCAAAAAAACCCAAAAAACGACGTTGTACATTCATACACTGTCTGATCTTTTGACACAAGGGACTGCATCACTTGAGAATATGGTGTAATTTATGCCCTCACCTCTCACTAATTCATAGGAAAATCCTCTAAATAGAACTTGAAAAACACTCCCCACCCCAAGCACAGCTCCTTTACAATTTTTCTGTCATTGGAAGCAAATTATATTAACAGACTATGTATGTGTAGGGACTACTCTTTAGCTTCATGCCGCCTTATATTAGGTTTCGTACCACCTTTTATTAGGTTTTCTTACTGCAATAGCACATTAGCACAATCTTAGTGGTGTAAAGATAAAAACGACACATGTTTATTATCTTACAATTCTGGAGGCCGCAAGTCTGACAATGGGTCTCACTGGGCTAAAGTCAAGGTGTTGTTGGCAGCGCTCGGGTCCTTTCTAGAGGTTCTGGAGGAGAATGTTTCCTTGCCTTTTCCAGCTTCTAGAAACCACCAGCACTGTCTAGCTCCCGATCCCCTTTCTCCATCGTCAAAGCCAAGAACTTCACATCTCTCTTACTTTTCCTCCACCATCATTTTCCTCTCTAACCACGGCTGGAATGGTTCTCTGCTTCTAAGTGCTAATGTAGTGACAATGGGCCCACCTGTATAATCCAGGAAATCTCCCCACCTCAAATTCATACCCATAACCACACTGTCAAAGCCCCTTTTACCGTGTAAATTAATGTATTCATAGGTTCCACGGATGAAGGTGTAGACATCTCTGGGGCCATTATTTTGCCTGCCATATACCCTTTTCTTAAAAAATAGGATGCACTGAGAAATGTATACATGTAACTCCTGTAAATTCCCTGTATGGAAATCCTGCTGTTTTCAGTTAAAACTCTTCTCCTTTTCCCTCCCCTCCCCTCTCCTCCAGTTTTCTTCTCTGGGGGATAGATAAGGAAAGAAAGTGAGATGAACACTGTGCTTTTGTCTACTCAGCTTCTTTTCTCCTTGTATGATCATAAAAATATCCCACTCTTAGCCGTTTGTGGGGAAAGGGAGGCCTCTTTCTCCCACTCTAATCCTGACATTCTGTTACAGGGTTTTCGATCCTAATAGCCTCTACCTCCTTGCCTCAGGGCTGTGCCCATTACCCAGCCCGCTGTCTAATTAGATCATTTTCACATGTACATTGTGATTGGCTATTTAACCCAAGCTGGGCCCATCACAATCCTTATCTGGGATTGTTTTCCTAAGTGGCTCCATGGGGGGGAACATTTGTCTTTCTTTCTTTGTTGCAAGAAAGCTGCAAGTATATGATTCAGAGTTGCCGGTTCTATCTCTCTCACCACTTTGAGAAACTGAGAGACTGATGAGAGGCAAAAAGAGATGACCCAGGTGAGTTACTCTTTGATTTTATTCCTCGAGGTCTTGTTTTCTCTTTGAGTGTATAAGTTATCCGAGTTTGTTTCCAATAAATCTCTCTTTTGCTTAATTTAGTTTATATTGAGGTTTGTTTCTTGTAGTTAAAAGAGTCCCAATTAATACAGAGGCTGTTTTCCCTCTCCTAATGCCTATGTCCCCTACCTTTATTATGTAGCCTGTTAGTCCATTGGGTTTAAAAGCCAGATGTAAGGTCAGGGATATCTCACATGGGAAAAAAAAATAATAATCAGAAGAGATTCTGAAATGAGTCCACTTGATATTGCTTATGTTAATTCTTAGATTACACTCTCTGAAAAACTTCACTCTGCTTCACAGTCTGTCTTAGATTATGCAACTCAGCTAATTAGAGAGGATTATGTACAGATGCCAGTAATATGAAAAGCTTGAAATCGGAATACTTTCTGTTTCTACGATCAAGTTTCCACAATTAAATTAAACTCCTTAAAATGAAATCTCCCTTCTTATTTTTCTTTTGGAACTTATATGTTTCCAACAAAACCTTCAAAGGCAAGTTATTCTAAACCCAGATCTCTCAAGCCTTCCATTTTCCCAAAGTTCAGTAAGTTGCAGAAGAACATTTTCACTGCAACACCATACCTGGAACCTTCTGATCCAAATACAAGGAGTGCCAATTTTGCTTTATAATTTGGATCTTCTCAAACGCATAGTTCTGAGACTCAGAAAGAGTTGTCTTTTTGTGTATGTTGCTACCACACAGGCTGAGGCCCAGAATGCATTTCCCAGTGCACTGCAAAGTACAGTTCCAGAAGGGAATGGGCGAGTAGTCAAATGTCCAGCTTGTGTATGAGGCCAAGCTATTCACTTTGTGTTAACTCACAGACACCTGCCACCTGGAGGCGATGAAATACATTTTCTGAAGAGGATACTTCTGTGTTCTGTTTAAGTATGGAAAGGATTCCTCGTCTCTAGCCAATGGAGACCACCGTCACAAAACAAGTTTAGCTTGTTGCTCAGAAGGATGCAGTAGCACTTTTGTCAGCTGCTAAACGGGATTTGTCTCAGTTTCCCTGGATACGAGTCACATTTCATGCAGTGAATCAGATCCAGAACTGCTTAGGCCCTCTGGTTAGTGGGGATAGTACATCTCAGCTTAGACGTTTTAATTAATTTATTTACTCAATTGTTCATCATGTACTTGTTGAGCATAAGCTAGGTGCTTGATATTATATAACGGTGAACAAAACAGACCTGACACCAGCTCTCACTGAGCTTGTTGTCTAGTGGGAGACATAGACACCAAATAAGTAACAGAATTATACTTAAAAAAGTGCTATAAAGAAAATAGGGCACGTTGCTATGAGAGAATAATGGGAGGGACATACGTTAGGTTGGGTAGTTAGGAAGATTTCTAGAAGGAGGTAACGTTTAATCTGAGATCGGAATTTGTTGGATACAGAGGAACTAGTTCAGGTGACACCATCAGGCAGAGGATCCAAGCAGTAGGAGGAACTTCCAGTGTTAAGTTTCATTTTTCTACCAGTTTGAATACTTTTGTCCAGATCCCCCCAATTTAGATTTGTTTTACTGCCCCTGCCCTATATATATTCTCTTAGAACTGGCAAAGCTGAACTTTTGCTAATGAAGCTGTCTGTGTGTCCTGAGTTTCAAACTGCTTTTTAAAAAATCTCAACCTAAGCTTTTTTCTTCCCCAGTTAAAGGAGACTCTGTCCTCTCTGGCTTTTCCTTCAATTGCACTACTGCCTCTCAAACCAGAGGTCGTGGTCTTCCTTCCTTGGGGAGATAGAGACGTATCTAATTTATCATTATCATTTGTGATTTAATACTTCTGTGACAACTGCTCCGATTCTGAGCATGTGTCAAAGTCTTATGTCAAACTTGCCATAGGGAGAAGGCACCTAATAAAGCCAACCCAAAGATTTCCTCTTGGTAGAGACGTCTTTTGGGGGAAATAAATGATTAAGTAATCAAATTAATTTTAAAAAGCATGTCTACTTAAAGATCATTAGGCTTATTGCAACATGGCTGTGAGCTGAATGACGTTACTCTAATTTCTCAGGAGTTGGAATCTCATTTTTATCTATCTGAAAATTGCTCCAGCATTTTATCATGCATACTAGATAATTCCCAGAAGGTGCTGCTAATTACATCAGACCCAGAGTTCTGCCCCACATCAGGGAGGGGGCACTTTTCAGTTCTTTTTTTTTTAACTGATAATTTCTTTTTAAAAGAACCATCTTGGTCAAGAAAAAGGTTTGTCTCATTGCATTTTTATCCTTGTAATAATTGAGTTTGTTGCTTAGTTACTTTTTACATTTTTACAAATGGAAGAAATTAAACGTACGTTTAATTTGCACCATCACCACCACGATAATATTTGTTAATACTCCATTAAACCATCTTTTTAGTTAATATTTCTGAAATCGGGGTATGTCTTACAACTGAATACACACACACACACACACACACACACCCCAATAAAGCCATTGTTGAAATGAGGGTGTGACATTATAAAATGCATATGACATTATACAAATTAGCATATGTAGCTTTAGATTGCTAGCTTCCTGAGAGCAGGTTTCTTCCTCCCTCCCTCCCTCCCTCCCTCCCTCCCTCTCTCCCTCCCTCCCTCCCTCTCTCTCTCTCTCTCTCTCTCTCTCCTTCCCTCCCTTCCTCCCTCTGTCTCTTTTTCTTTTTTTCTTTCTTTTTTCTTATCTGTTTAAACCCTTTAATGTGTCATAAACATCAGAAAGGTGGGTAGTACAGTCTGGTCCCATTTTGTGAGAAGCAAAGAGCTTACTGTTCATTGATTCTAGTGAGAAAGTCGGGGTAGAGAATTTTTATGTGCCTTGGTGGGGAGAAGCAGGGTGACTGTGCAGTCAGATCCAGGTGGTACCCCTTTCCTCAAATTGGTGATTTTCTGGTTGCTTGGGAGCCTCTTCTCATTATGGAGTCTTCCCCATCCCTGTCTTGGGTAGTTAATAATTCGATTTAATCTTTTTTTGGGGTGAGGCTGCCTGGGTGTTCTTTTAATCTATGTATGTGCAGGAAGGGAAATTGCCCTCATTAGTCCAGGCTTGTGGTAAAAATAGTAAAAATCAGGTTTTACCCTGCCTCGGTTCTTAGTGGTGCTTTTAGCCACTACCGCTCTTGTCCTTATCTCTTGTATCCTACTTGAACTATATTACAACAGGTTCCGTTTAGCACAGACAGGGGCACTGAAGGAAGGCGATGCAGGCTGATTGAAAGCCCTGCAGTGCCCCACATTGCACACCCCACAGAACTTTGTGTGGTACTTGGCACACATTGAGTCCAGGCTCCATTTTGCCGATGGTGGGAGCCTGTGACAGTGCTGGCTGCTGACAGACAAGGTCTCTCAGCAGTGCCTCTACTGGCAGGGACCATTCCTCAGCCTCACAGCTCTAGAAATGGGAACTTCGCAGTATCCTCAGGTCATCAGCTGCTCTATTGCTGACTCAGCTGACTAAACTCCCACGATTTTGATAGATACACCAGAAGGCCATCTTTTTAACTTGCAATGGGGTGTACGTGTTTGTAGCAACTGGGATGCTTGCTGTGCTCTCTTAGGCCACTTTCCTTCCTGGCACCGAGGAAACCGATCTCTTAATCGGAGTGTAGCTTGTGTACCTGCAATCAGAAGAAATCAGTATGTCCTCAGGGGGAGTATTTTATCTGGACCTCAGGAAATAAAAACAAAATATCACTAGTCCACAATGCAGAAAGTTTCTTTACTGATTGCAATTGACCCAGGTAATTAGTGTCAATGAGAGAATTGGAAGTAAGCTTTACAACTCTGAGAAAAATCATTTACAAGTTTTATTAGTGATTGAAATCTGGATATCCAAGATTTTACCAGGAGCCCAAAGCAAAAGAATTATCTGATAGTAATGGACTTTGACATATTCTGCCTGGGCCTCAGATTTAAAATATGAAAAAATACTTATTCAAAGAAGTCAGTCATGAATAGAAATAAAATGTGAGAAGACACTGCCTTTAAATATTGGAAATGTGAATTTTAAAACGTGTTATGACTGAAAAAATATGACAGAAATAAAACTTATTAAAAAAACAAAAATAGGGATGATTGCAAATGAAGCTGTGCCAATTTTTTTAAAAAACACCTGCTTAAACAAGCAGGAATATCACAGTGTCTGTAATTACTGTGTCTGAATTTCCTGTGGAGTCTATATTGCAATAGCTTGGAAGTCTTTTACTCCAGTTTGCAGAGATGAGGGGGCAAAAAGTAAATAGATTTTTTTAAAAAAGAAAAATTTTAAATGTAAAAATAAGAGACCTGAGTTGCACAAACACCCACGTTCATTAATGTACAGAAAATGTGCCACAGAAGTTAGTACTATCTGACTAGATCAACAATTAACCTGTTTTCTCTCTTTTTTTTTTTTTTTGGTCTGAGCATGCAATCATCATTGAGTTTAATAAATGACAGACAGTTGGATGAGCTGTAGGGGTGAAAACAGAGGGAGGAAAAGTAAACCAAGGACCTTAAGGGGAAAAATAAATAAAAATAGGCATCATAATCTTGGGAAAGAGGAATTATATATTCATTAAGAAATTTGGACCTGCTGTTATATTGGATCTTTTAGATATTAGGGATATTGATGAAACCTTTAGTTATCTTTGGTTCTTTGTCTATAAAAATGAGAATAAGCATAATGTTTTTTCAGTGGATACTGGAATGTATGTAAATGCAGGATTCATGGACAAAGGTCTAAATGCTTTAGAAAGTAGCTTAGAAGAATATGGTATAAGTACATTTTTCCCCCCAAATGGAATGAAGTCCTTGGACATATTTATTTCATTAATTATAGTACGCCTAACACTTTTACTAGTGTCCATTGCATTTTTAAAATAAATTGACTTTATTGAGATATAATATGCATATAATAAAATGTGTCCATTTAAAATACAGTCCTCTGTGTTTTGATAAATGTGGGTACTCACCACCTCTGTAGTCAAGACATGGGACAGTTCCATCACCCCCAAGCTACTTCCTGCCCTTTTGCAGTTATCAACACCAGTATTGCCAGGCTTTTAACTTTTAGTCACTCTAATGGAGATGTGGTGGTATCTTATTGTGGTTCTAATTTGCATTTTACTGATAATTAATAATATTGAACAATTTTTCAAGTGATTCTTTGCCATTCACATATTTTCTTTGGTGAAGTGGTAGTTAACATATTTATATTGGGTTGTTTGCTTTCTTCTTATTCAGTTGTGTGATTTCTGTATATATCTGGATACAAGTCTTTTATTAGATAAATGCTTTGCAAATATTTCCCCCAATTTGTGGTTTGCCTTTCTACTTTCCTCACAGTGTCTTTTGAAGAGCAAAAGTTTTAAATTTCAATGAAGTTTAATTTGTCAATTATTTTCTTTTCGATTTGTTTATTTTTTAGAACTATCTAAGAAATCTTTGCCAACTGCAAGGTCGTAGTGATTTACTCCCATGTTTTCTTCTAGAAGTTTTATATTTTTTGCTATTACTGTTAAGTTTGCGAATTATTTTTCAGTTAATATTTGTGTGGTGTGAGGCAAGGGATGAGGCTGATTTTTGTCCATAAATATGGATAGTTAATAGTTCTAGCACTATTGATTTAAAAGAGTGTTTTATACCCCTTGAGTTAGATTTAGATGGCTGTAGGAAATCACTTGACTACATATGTTTGTGTGTTTCTGGATTCTATTGTCTTTCCATAATGTATCTGTTTAGTTTTCTGCTAATACCACCTGCTTATTATAGCTTTACATTATGGCCTAAAATCAGATTGTGTAAGCCCTCCAAATTTGTCCTTTTTTTCCCCAAAATTATTTTGGCTTTTCTAGGTTTTTACCGTATGATATAAAGTTTAGAATCAGCTTGTCAAAAATGTCTCCTGGGATGATTTGTATGGTAATACACAGAATCTATAGATAATTTTGTACAAAATTGACATCTTAATAATACTGAGCCTTCTGATTCATAAATATGGAGCATTTCTCCATTTGTTATAATATTCTTTAATTTCTCTCAGCAATGTTTTATAGTTTCCTGTATAGAACTGCATTTCCCCGAAAATAAAACCTGGCCAGACAATCAGCTCTAATGCATCTTTTGGAGCAAAAATTAATATAAGACCCGGTCTTATTTTACTATAATATAAGACTGGGTCTTATATAATATAATATAATATAATGTAATATAATATAATACCTGGTCTTATATGAATTTTTGCTCCAAAAGACATATTAGAGCTAATTGTCTGGCTAGGTCTTATTTTCAGGAAAACACGGAAGTCTTGCATGTATTTTTCAAATTTATATCTTAAGTATTTTATGTTTTTGGATGTTACTGTGAATTGAATTGTTCTTAAATTTTATTTCCTAATTGTTTGTTCCCAGCATATGGAAATTAAATTAAGTTTTCATAGTGATTGGTTATTCTTCTACCTGGTTAAATATACTTAGTACGTAGTTCTAACAGTTTTCTTTTAGATTCCTTGAAATTTTCTACACAGACCACCAGGTCACCTATAGATAAAGACAGTTTTACTGTTTCTTTTTGTCATTATCCCTGTAGTTATTTATTGTACTATGCAGGACCTCTAGTACAATGCTGGAGGACGTGATAGTGCAAATTCTTTTTTTAAATTTTTTTTTTAGTTTTTAGTTTAGTTTTATTGAGATATAATTGACATGTAGCACTAAATAAGCTTAAGGTATACAGAATAATGACTTCACTTACATGTATTGTGATGTGATTACCACAATAAGTTCACATCCATCATCTCATAGATTTTAAAAAAAAAAAGAAAAAATGTTTTTTTCCTTTAGATCTACCTCTTAGCAACTTTCAAATAGACCATACAGTAGTGTTAACTATAGTCATTATGTTGTGGATAGTGCAAATTCTTGATTTATCCCCAAATTAGAGGGAAAGCATTCAGTTGTTACTGTTAAGTGTCCTTTTAGTTATACATTTTTCACTGATGTCCTTCACCAAATTGAGGAAGTTTCCTTTAATTCTTAATTTGTTGAGCGCTCTTATCACAAATGGGTAGTGGTTTTTTTGTCAAATGTTTTTTTCTGCATCTATGGAGAGGATTATATGGCTTTTCTCTTTTATTATGTTAATGTGGAGAATTACATGAATTGATTTACAAATATTAAATCGATCTTGTATTCCTAGAATAAAACGCACATCCTCATGGTGTATTAGCATTTTTCTCTATTGCTGGATTCTTTTTGTTAATATTTTAAATGAAATTTTACGTCTATGGTATATTCATGAGAAATATTGGTCTATAATTTTCTTCTGATACATTTGCTTTTGGTATGAAGATAATACTGCCCTCAGAGTATTATATGAGTTGGGAAGTGTGTTGGGGATCCCCAAGACCACCTTCAGGCTTGATGCTTCACTAGGACTCACAGGAAAAGGACGCAGAAAACTATTGTATATTACACTCTTGGTTACAGTTTATTGCAGTGAATAGATACAGATTAAAATCAACAAAGGAAAGGTATGTGGGTTGAAGCCCAGGAGAAACTAAGCTCAATTTTTCCGCTATCCTCTCCTAGTGGAGTTACATGGTTTATTTAATTCTCCCAGCAATGATGTCTGCATATGTCACCAGCCAGGAAAGCCCAGCTAAGCATTGGTGTTCAGCATTTTTATTGGGGTCAAGCGCATAAGCACGCAGTGACCAGAAGCTGAAAGAAGCAAGGAGGGGATTTTTCCCTAGAGCCTCTGGAGAGGATACAGCCCTGCTGACACCTTGATTTCAGGCTTCTTGCCTGGGAGATAAAAATGTGAGATAATTCATTTCTATTGTTTTAAGCTACAAAATTCGTAGCAGTTTGTTTCAGCAGCTTCAGGAAACTAAAACGTTTTATGGTCTGTGGTATCTGTAATGGTATTGAAATGATAATTTGTGTCCTCTACTTTTTTTCCCCTGAACATTTTGGGTAGAAGTTTTTCAGTTTTCTTGATCTTTAGGTTATATTGGTTTATCTCTTGCTTATCTAATTTATATTTTATTTATGAGTATTTCTGCTCTTATCTTTGTTATTTTATTCCTCATGCTTAATTTGAGTTTTTCTCTTTTTTTCCTAGCTTCTTAAGGTGGAATCTTAAATCATTGAGTTTGCTCTCTCTCTTTTTAAAATATAGGTATTTAAATTTGTATATTTCCCTCTAAGTACTGCTTTAGAACCATCCCACAACTTTCGATATGTTATATTCTTGTCATTCAGTTAAAAATGTTTTCTAATTTCTCTTGTTACCAATGGGTTCTTAGAAGTTTGCTGGAAACTGAAGACCAACCTTAGACAAAAAAGCCATAACTTTGATCTTTATTCTTCAAAGCAATATCTCCATTGGTTTCTGTGGGCTTTTAGTGTTCAGTGTCTATGGTTGTTTTAAAAATATTCTGTCTAGTTTTTATAATTGTTATATATATGAGGGTTTGCTCAACTACTTCATGCTGTGAAGACAATAAAGGAAGGCCATTTATTGGACGTCTTAGCCACTGGATTTTCATTGCCTCTTTTCATGCCTTTTACTCCTTTATTTCACTATAAGCTCCTGGAATGTGGAGATGATGTCATATTCCATGTTGCATCCTCAACACCTGGAACAATATGTGGCCCCAAGCAGGCCCTCGATAAATACGTATTTGTTAACTAACTGAATAAAATTCTAGCAATGACTCTCACCTGACATCTTCAGAAGCATGCAGGATCATTATGCTACATATGCACAAAGAAGAAGAATGCACAATTATCAGAATTATGTCAAGGAATTTCAAATATGCAAACAATATGTAAATGAGGAGTCTCTTAGAGATGAAGACATGGTTCAGTGGGAAGGGAAGTGTGATGCTAGTGCAGGGGGAGACTGAAGAGATTAGCAACTGAATATGATAAACGCATCCAGGTAGACAGGTCATTGGGAGGCTCCTCATAAACAAATTCTAGGAAGACTAAATGTGGGTCCACAGTGAATACAGGAACAATAAAGTGATTTTTGTTTCTCTGGGAATGGAAACAGAGGCTAGCAGTGACTATGTTAAAAAGCAAATAAGCAACACCTCTGCATTCATGGTTGTCAAAGAGAAACTTACATATGTTAAAATATTTATGCTATTTTCACTACTATAAAACTGGCAAACCTTATCACTTGTTCTGGCTTTGAAATAGCAACTAAAACAAGAGCAAAGTAATTTTATTTATTTTTGGATGTATGCTAAGGATACTTTTATCTTTAGTCCCAGACTAGTTGAAAAACTTATTATTTGGTATGGCGATGGTATGAAATAAAGAGAAAACTGAAAGTTTCTATTTGTTCAGCTAAACATTAAGAATCAACAAAAATAAATAACATATGTACTATAGTTACAGCTTAGGGAAATTTAAGAAGAAAAAAAATATCTAGGGAAAAGAAAGGAAGACATTCCACACACAAAAAGAAAAGGAAAGAAAAGGAAGAGGAATGCTTGAGGGGGTGCAAACTTCCATCCTGAATGCTTGGCAGAGAACATTACTGGGAAATCTGGCTGGATGGGGACGGAGGGGATGCAGAATGTCCCCTGTCCAGAAGGGCTGAAGCTACTCTGTACCAGCTCTTTATTCCTAGGAACCAGGGCTTATGTTGCCCGATCTTCAGTTTCTTTTTAAGTTGCATCTGAAATATGGAATATTGTCTTCTTATTTTTAAATGTTGACATCTATTTCAGATTTGTATGAAACTTAGAGCGATTCATACACAATATATCTTTGGGGTTGAATCCTTTAAGGGAAAGAGAGAATGATAGATAAATGCATAGGAATTTTGAGGTCACGGGGGAAACTAAGTGATCAGTAAAGACCTTTACCTCTTGCTCACCCTGTCTAGTGTCCCTCTCAAACCACCCACTCAAAGCCCGACGGAATCAGCCTTTGCCATGACCTCTGCTCCTCAAATCCTCTCTAGCTCCTGCGTCTGTCTCCCTCTCCCCGCCCTCTCCATGCTCGTGGATGAAAATGTACACCAGGCCTTTTAAGTGGTCACATCGACTCCATAGGTAGCAGCCACAAATTCTGCTGATGCTTTTGGACATTCTTCAATAGTTCCACACAATTCTTTTTTGATCTGCCTAATTTCAGGCTTGTACCTGACCTGGCATCCTTCTCGAATTTCCCTGCTCTCTTTAGCTGAGCCAGCTTTCTAGTCTTTGAAAGATTCATTTCTCTTCTCTTCTCCCTCTCCCTTTCTTTCTCTCCCCAATTTTCCTTCCCTCCCACTTCCTTTCCTACCATCTTTCCTTTAAATAATTCTCAAATAACTGTTTTAAATGGAAAAATCTGCTCCCACAGTTCTTTATCCTTGTCTGAGTGTGGACACACACACACACACACACACACACACACACACACACACAGCATTTTAAAATTTGACATACATTTATCTTGGGTTTTCAATGGAGTGTTCATGAATGCTTTGTAGGTTCCTGTGGGTTACTGAATTTTTAAATGCTATTATTCATTTTCTCCCTAACTAATCTCTATAGATTTTTTTTCAGGTTCTTTTTCTAAAATTAAATAACTAGGATAGATTTTTGTTTCATTTTGCTTTCTCTCTCCCACTGGTATGCTTGATTTAATTGGTTTCATCACAAATGTTTATGTAGGGCCCACACTGCAAAGCACTGTGCAAGGGCACAGGGACCCAAACAAAATATGGCATGGCTCTTGTTCTCAAGTTGCTCATATGATGAGGTGCGATCAAAAATTATGGTGAATGTTTAAAAAAATTTTTTTTCCATTTGATCACAAAATATGGGGAATGCTGCTGCCAAGTGTCATCTAACAGAAAGGCAAGGATCTTCAATACAGGAAGCGGCGCTTTGAACCTTAGTAACAGTGTGTGAGAAGTTTCAACTTGTTCAGTGCAGTCAGTCAGATGTGAGCTATGGCTGAAAGAAGGTGTATTTTAAAGTGTGCCATAAATCATCCTCCATCATGACAATGCTCTGTGTCACACATCGCCTCTGGTATATGGCAATTTCTGTCAAATAAAAACATTACGGTATGTCCTCATCCACCTTATTCACTGGATTTGACACCATGCGACTTTTGGCTCTTTCCCAAAGTCAAAATGATTCAGGACGTTGAGGCAGTCATGACAGCACAACTAAAGACACTCATGAAAGAGGACTTCCAGAACTGCTTCAGAAAGTGGCAAAAACGATGGGATTAAGTGTGTTCGACGTGAGGGGGATTAATGGCAATGTGTCTTTCATTGTAATATTTTTTTTTATTAAACATTCACCGCATTGTTTGATCACACCTCATAATCGAGATGGGGAGATAAGATATTGCATGAAAAGGTAAACAATGATACAAGGTCATATATGCTAGGTGACAGAAAAGTAATATAAATGGATACCATAGGAATTCAGTGATCATAACAATTATTACAGCCTGGGAGAATCAGAGGAAGAAGGGTAGAAGCAAACACTCATAGAGTGTTTATTATGGTTTAGCATTATCCACGTGCCATTTTCTCATTATTTATTTCAAGAAACTGTTGAGGTTTATATTCCCTCTTTTTCATAATGATGACCACTCAGTGTGGTCAAAGTGACATCCCCAAGGACAGAGAGCTGGTCAATTGCAGATCCAGGATTTGAAATGAATAGTTAAGAAATGTTTGGAAAGTAAACAGTCTAGGAGAAGTGGAGGGTTCTCATGGGGTGTAATGGAGAGAAAAGTTTTAATGATAAAGACCAGATTGGGCGATACTTTGAATGCCAGCTTTTTAGTGTCTACTTAGTGCATACTAGAAGACTGTTTTAATTCAATTAAATATTATGTGTTACTTTAGAAAGATAATGTGTACTAAAATATTCTTATTTTAAACAGGAATTTGGAAAACACTTTCAACGTATCTTTTGCTTAGAAATTCCTGGTCTGTACATCTATCCTATAGAAATACTGGCATAAGTGTGCCAAGATGTATCTAGAAGGTGTTTATTATAGCATTGTGTTTAATAGTAAAAAAAAAAAAATGGAATTAACCAGTGTGGCAGAGACTGGTTACATGCTCATCAAGCTTTCATTCACTTCATGGGCACAAACTCAACAAATTTTCTAGCCTTGTTGGTGGGTTATATGACTTGTTTTTGCCAGTAGAACACGAGTAGGAGAAATAAATCACTTCCAGGCTGAGGCAGTGAAGAGTGGTGTGTCTTTCCACTTTCTCTCTCTTCCTCTCATGTGCTGAGTGACCTTGAAGAAGGAAGGGGTCGAGTTCTCTTTCCTATGAGAGTAGCAGAGAAACCTTTTCCCAATTAAATAAAAAGATTCATAAATGGTGTAAAAAGGTGCCCACATGGTAGTAATTTTCCACTCTGCTTTGGGAAGAGAGGTAGCAAGTAATGAGGATGCAATAAGGTCAGAAGGAGCACAAAATAAAGACACCTGAAGGCAAACTGAGGTTGTCTCTTTAGCTTGAATTAGTTCAAAGGCATCGTTTTTGGCTTTGTTTCCATGGGTCTATAATAGCCCCCACATTATGGCTAGATATGCCCGACTATTAAGTTGGCCTCTCTGAGGTCACATGGGAAAACAGTTGACATGATATTGAATGCTTTGAAAGTTGTGTGAGATCTATGGGTGGTCAGAATACTAGCATTATGTGATCTCCGGAATTTCTATTCAGCTTACAAACCCACAGGTCTTGCAGAATTTCACCCTCTGAATGCACAGCTAAAATTCAAGAGAACTTATATGCAGATATATGTATTTCCTACTTTGCATAGCTCCTTCCTCTCTGGCCCTTAGTTTAGCAAATTTCTACTGTCTTAGCAACCCCAATTCCAATATTTATATTCTATACCGAGAGTGATTTAGCCTCTAATTCTCTGTGAGGCAGTATGAAAGCGTGCCCACCACAAAAGCCAAGGTGAGAGTAGAACTTTTTCCGTTCTCTTTAAGATCATGGTCCCATGCTTTATTTTGCTCAGTGCTTGAAAACTCATTCTTCACATATTTGTTCTGTTTTTTGTTATTTACTGCAGGAGGGTAAATCTGATAGCTATGACACCATTTTGGCTGAACTTCCAGAGAACAACTGGAAGCCAACCATTATTTTTCCTTGTGCCATTATCATGTGTGAATCTAATACAAGGAACTTTTGCATCTTGTTGCTAGCATGGGGATGAATCTAAAACCTGGGAGAGGTCAAGGCCAAAAGAAATTGACCCCAAAATGCTGGATCAAGCTCACCTTAAAGAATGCCCTCTCCATGGTTTTCTAGTTGTGTGAAGGTATAAATGTCTTCATTGTTGAACTAAATCTGAATTACATTTCTGTTATTTGCAGGCAAGTTGTTTTAACTGATATAAGCCCACACATGTATTTTTGAAATTAAAATTTAAATCATGTTATAACATACTGTGAAAGAATATTAAAGTTATTTCTGTACTGACTTTTATTGTCAAACATTATATTAAAGAAATGTTTTATTAGCAGGGGCTAAATACAATGGAGATTTTTCATAAAATCATCTGTTTTACTAATTAATCCCTCAGTACTTTTAACGTTCCACAAATATTTCTTTAATACTGTGAAGAATTAGGGATACAATGGTGAAAAACCAAAAGAATGCATGAGTTTGTGTCTATAAGCACTTATATATATCGATGCCTAGAGGAAGTTCTAAAAAGAGTGATAGGAAATGTCAAAAGGAGTTAATATGGGTTGTAGGATTATAGATTATTTTCACTTTCTTTTTATGATTTTTCTCTAAAGATTGAATTTATAAAAACACTGACACTTGTAATACAATAGTATGTATCTGGCACTGCCATAAATAACTTGTATGTTATTTCTTTTCTCTTAAGTTTTACAATAAAAGATAGTAATTATATTATCCTCATTTTACTTAAGAGGAAATTAAAGACTTGATTTTATGTAAGTTGTCCCAGATTAAGCAGTTAATAAGCAATGGAGGATATATTACATTTATAATTAGAAAATAACAAGAAAGTTAATTCTCCTTAAGAAAAATAATGATGTTGAAATGTATTTAATGACATGGAAAGATGTCTATAATATGTAAAGTGACAAAAAAAAAAAAGACAGTTACAATACAACTGTCTCAGAAAATCGTCATACTATCCGTTATAGTCTGGGGAGATTTTTGACACTAGACATGTGACAAAACTTTCTTCTCTTGGGAGAAAATGGGACCACTGAATTGACTTTAGATATCTTAAGCTCAGTACCACAGAAATGTAAATATATATATATATATATATATATATAATCTAAAAGTCTGTATTTGAGCTCTCTCTTCTGGAAGTATGTTTTATAGATTTTAAAATGATGTTATTAGGGATCAAAAAACTGCTTCTCAGTGCCTCAGTGGAGCCAAGGAAAAAAGTTGTGATTAGATGGAAATATCATTCTCCTTTGAAGTAATTTCCAGGTTATGCCTACAAAGATTGA
The DNA here is from genome assembly GCF_036562045.2 of Rhinolophus sinicus. NCBI lineage: Eukaryota > Metazoa > Chordata > Mammalia > Chiroptera > Rhinolophidae > Rhinolophus > Rhinolophus sinicus. The sequence continues at coordinate 111,212,601 of NC_133757.1, forward strand.
CTATAAGAAACCCCCATTTTTGCCCAAATATTTGTCCTGGGAAGCGTCCAGACAGTTTGCATATTTGAAGGAGAAAGTCTCTTCAGCAGGTGGTTGAGAAGCCGTTTAGGTAAATGTAACCCAAATATCTCTAATTGAGCTCTGTCTCAGTATCCTGAAACCTCTATCCCATTGTTTGGAAAAGATTTTATTTTGGCAAGAACCATGTTATCTCGGTTTTACTAATATGTATTTATAATTATGTATTATTACTTCTGTAATAAGAAAATGTAGTATTTTAGAATTTTAGGATTGTAGTGTGTCTAGATATTACCTAGTTCAAACTCCTTTTTTCCTTTTGTAGGTGAGTACATTGTAGGTGAGTACATTGAGGTCTACTGAGGGTAAATGTCTCTGTTGGAATTGAAGAATAGTACTGATTTAGTAGCACTTGGCTAAAGAGTTTTGCTTGCACACTCTCTAAAAATTTATTTATTACATTGTACTTTTTGCTTCCTGATTGGACATTTTCTTCAGATTTTTTTAATAAAGGAGGAATTGGAATAATTCTCAAGTGAGTGAGAAATCTTTAGGTCCTATAAAGCATTTTCTTCTTCTGAAAAAAAACACCAAAAAACTCTAAGGTGATTTCACTGTCAGATATTTATCATGGGTATTTTGTATCATTTCCTTCTTGTCACTGAAAAACATTGCTGCTGTCATCTCTAGCCCATCCAGAGACACACCCTGTGGCTTTTCCCTTCTCAGAGACTGCACTGAAGTACTCTTTCTATTCCCTTTCATGAATGAGCTCTTCCAAGATAAGGGCTGTTTCCTTTAAAAGAGAATTTATCTGAGTGGTTTACAAACTCATAAGAGCTTTGCAGATGATGGCTCATGAATGTCAAGTACTCTTTGTAAAAATGGCTTTTCACTGAATGAGATCTTCATTAATTTTATTCCTTTTTGCCTTTGATTCCTGTTGGCATCTTCATCACGCCAGGTAGCGTAGGGGACACACACGGACGTAATTCACAAATTCACTGGTAGTTTTTTTTCTTCAAGATTTTTCTAAATTTAAAAAGTCTTTGTTTCAATGTTCAATTTTTTACCTTTTCCAGGTGTATTATTTAGGATTTCTTGCAAGAAACAAAAAACCTGGCCAAGAGTTGCTTAAAATATAGGTTTGTTTTAGTCATATAACAAGAAAACCACAGGCAATTGTCTACATAGGTTTGATTATTCAGGGATGTCATCAAATACAGTGGTACCTCGGTTTTCGAACATAATCCATCAGTTCTCAAATGTTCAAAAACAGCCGGCAGCTAGGCCTCAGGATCTTGCACTCAGCGGAAGCCGTGTGAGATGTTTGACTTCTGAGTTGTGTTTGAAAAATGAAGCATTTACTTCCGAGTTTACGGCATTCATAAACCAAAATGTTCGTCAATGGAGACGTTCGAAAACCGAGGTACCACTGTCCTATGACTCTTCTTATATTTTCACTTCACCAATATTAATCGGTTGGCTTTTTTCTCATGCTTGCAGGAAAATTGCTGAATTAATTCTGTTAAAAACTGAGTGAAGTTTTTGGATTTATTCCGCCTTTAAGAAAACAACAAACAACCAGTGAAGTGGTCGGTAGATTTCAGAGGAGCCTGTTTAAAAGAGTGTTTGAAGGACTGTACAGATTGGTGATCCTGTCCATCTTTTCATACCTCGTTTCAATCTAAGCCCAACCTTTGGGTCTTAGAGCCCTGCCTGAAACTAGGATGCCAACCTCTGGAATATTGATGTCCACTGAAAGATTAGAAACAGAAGTTTGGATCTGAATCAAGTCACTAAATGGGGAATTTTGGGTCCAGATTGGGTAATCATGGTAGTAAATATGTCTTACAAAACCGTATAACACAGATGTTATCTGGAGCCCCCCGCCCCTTTAGAGATCTGGCTGAATATGTCCTGAACCCCCCGTTTTATAGCATGAGAGAATTTTCCTCTGATTTCTGTGGATTCCTGTGACTTCTTTTTTTTAAGTTTAGGTTGTACATGATTTCTAAGTGGTGTACAAATGTGATGATTTAATGTATGTATATATTGTCAGATGATGACCACAATCAAGTTAATTAGCACATACGTCACCACATAGTTACCTTTTTTTATGGTGATGAAAATCCTTAAATTTCAGAAGTATACGGTACAGTATTACTAACTGTCGTCACCATGCTGTGCGTTCGATTCCTAGAACTTAAATTCATCCTATAACTGAAAGTTTGTACCCTTTGACCAACATTCTTTAGGCCTCTCTCTGCTTCTTTGCTCTTGAGTTCATGCTTGCTTCTCTTTTTTCTTTTAAACATAAAATTTAAAGATGAAGCCAAATTTTTCTCAGTTCTTCAGACAACTCCAATTTAATGTCATATGACTTCAATATCTTTGCCAAAGGTTTTAGGGACCCTAGAGCCAAGGATGTAGCCTTCTAACGTCTTGCTTACCTCATGTTTAATATTCCTTTTACCAGTCCTCATCTCAGTGCGGAAATGAGTTCAGTCTCCTATTTCAGCTGCTCTCGTGGGGAACAGCCTCATCAGTCCAGATCTTTTCCCAGCTTCCCCCAAATTCAGGGGAATAAAGCTTTCTGTAAATGGATAAAGTCTTCTTATCAGAGATCTTTCAGTTGATTTTGACAGAAGCCAAACTCAACGTCACTAGAGGAGAATGGGAATTTATTGACTTAGAGGAGCGTAGGCATTCAAGTGTAACATTGATCTAGTTGGAGTTAGATCCAGGAACCCCGTGATCTTATCAAGACTAGGTTTTTATCTTATTTGTTCTTACTTTTTCTATTATTATTGTCTCATTTACATGTTAGGCTCTGTTTTGGTTTGTTAGTTTTTATTTGTTTTGTATGGTTTTATTTTTTTAAATTTTGTTTCTCTAGGTTATTTTTATTGTATTTTGAAAGCATTAATGTGTGACATTCGGGAATTTTACAAAGTTGGCCTTTTGTCACAGATTCTTTGGCTCCTAGATCTGCTGCTGACCAACTGTGTGACCTGGCAAGTCTCTTATCCTGTTAAATGTTAAGTCTGTGAAGTGGGAATAATGTTACTTGCCTTAGGAGATTTTTATGAGATTAAATGAGTTGATTTGTATCTTGTTATTTTTTATTGTGGTAAAATGTACCTAACATAAAATTTACCATTTTAACCATTTTTGATTGTGCAATTCATTGGCATTAAGTACATTTACCATGTTGTACAACCATCACCATTATTACTTTCCAGAACTTTTTAATCATCCCAAACAAAAATGTGGACCCATTAAACAATAACACCCCTTCCCCTCCCCCCTACCCTGGTAACCTCTATTATACTTACTTTCTCTACACACGTTCTGGTTTTATAATGCCCTGCCTCTTGCTACAGTGCCAGACTTATGTTCTTTAAGTTCAGTGACTTTAGCAGACAGAAAGTTTCTTCTACATTGCAATGATTTTTGCAGAAGCCCCAGGTTTGATTTCAGTTGGATCAAGTTGGGTTACATGCCCGTTCTTGAACCAATCTTTGTGACCACTGGGTTGGTCAGAACTATGACATGTGCACATTTTTGGTGGTGGGGCCATTCCTACCATTTCATCTAAATTATAGGGATTGAAGATGGTGGACTGTAGTTTCCAAAGAAGAGTCAAGAAGCTGTTGGAGGTGAGCTGGGGTGGAGGAAGCAGAACCACGGTTGCTGAGCAGACAGACTGCAAGGCAGTGTCTGGTCTGCACACACATGTCCGTATAGCTCCAGTAACCTCTAATCTGTGGTCTTCCAAAAGGAAGTAGAACGCTTTGTATTTGTTTTTCTCCTCATGGTGAATTGATCTACTAAATATAATAATTTGTCACATACAATTAAAAACACAACTTTAATTTTGATTGGAAATTTTTGTGGTTGGGAGAAGATACCATATAAAAGTTCACTATGTCAAATTTTTAGAAAAAAGAAAAAAATTACTCCATTAAATAAATCCATAATTCTATTTTGTGGAAGAGAAAAGGAAGAACTAGGAAATCAAGGAGGACAGGGAGAAACACATAAAAGGACACACTGATAGAGATTGGATAGTTCTTTTACTAGGGAGAGATAGGTACAGATCGTAGAAGTAATCTATTCTTATCATGCTTTAGATTTTACTTGAACTTCTGAGCTAGGTATTTCAACTATTTTCCCCCTGACGTTTTTAGATTAGGATCAGTAAATATGGGCATTTAAGTTGCTGTTTCCTCCTTTCTGAATCCATGGCAGACATTGTTAATCTAGCTTGGCATTCTGTTCCTGAGTCTGCATGTGGCCTTAGAATGTTCTGAAGAAGTTGCTCTAGGCAGCTACCACCAGATAAACAGAGTTCACATGCAGAATGAAATCTTTTTGATAATCTGGTTTTAGAAGGCCATTCTGACTGAGATAGACAGGACTGTGTCCTGGGAAACACTGGCAGTACCCAGTGCATTAGTAGTATTTTGAGAACTGCAAAAAGTGGACTTGTGTTGGATGCAGCCCATAAGCGGCTGATTCTTCTTTCATGAGATATGAGCTTGTGACATGGACCCTGAGCTACTGTGGATCAGCTAGACTATTTCATTCCAGGATGACGTTAGGAGGCCAATGGGACAGCCAGCATTTCTTGACCTTTCCTCTTACAACTGAATAGCATTCAACTGCCTGATTCTGGAAACAGTACAGTGGTTATTGGTATTTCCTGACTCTGAACTAAGTGAACACTGTTAAAACTGATTAATTTGAAATCAGAAGAATGAGGATGTTACCCAAATTTCTATTTTATTCTGTAAAGAGATTGATTAAACTTTGTAAAAAGAGCTATCATTTGGAATTACAAAAGCAGCTGTAAAAGTAGGAGGCTGAATGTGTTTTTAATAAATATTTATTTAGTTGAAGAACAGATAAAAAGGATGACCAAAGGAAACAAGAATTACTTAAATGATAAAAAAAATGAAACTACAAAATTACTTGAAGTACATAAGGAGTCTTTGTTTTATTATCTTCCTATTCTTAAGTGTTAATTTCAGGCAAAATCTTTTGTCTCAAGATTTTCACCTTGGGTCATGAGTACTCTATTTCATCTAAATTATACTTATTAAATAATATATCAAAGACATTAATCTGATTCTTCACTTACATAAAAATCTATTTACTTTAGAGAAAATATCATGAAAAATAGAATATGCCAGTGTTCTCTTAAAGGTATATGATAAACAACAGATAGTATAAGAAACGTTCATCAAATTTTGCTTAGTATCTCAAAGGATATTTTTGAAAAGCCAAAAAGTTATTTTCTCTAAATACTTTATGGTTTTTCCATTTCTCAGTTGAACCCGGGAATTGGAAATTAAAATTATCAAATAGCTTTCAGGATTATAGCCTCTGTCATTTTCAATGGTAAAAATACTAAGTATGTGACAAAACACAAAAATAGCTTAATGTTTACACCAGTGCTCAAAGAATAAGCTCACACTAAATAATGAAGCTGGAAGGAGAAATCATCTCCCTGCAGCCTACTTTTTATAACTGAGTGTGTGTATAAAAACTCCTATTCAGAAAATCAAAGATGACTTATAACATTAGAAAACTGGATCTTATGATTGTCCCTATTTTGTATATGTACTTGATTCTTTTTTTTTTTTTTTTTTCTGTAGGTAGGTTCTTTGAGCATCATTACATTGTTTGTGTGATGTTAATGGAAGGCTCCCATAGCCAGTGTCTGGAGAACTGAGCTCATGCTCACACTGCCTTTAGCTGGGGCTAATCCATCCACACATCATGTACCAACATACAGCAAAAGTCCTCGAACTCGGCTCCTTTTCTGTATTCTGGTTGTTTTGTTCATCTGATTCCTGAAATTTTGGCTTTACGTTCTGTTGCTTTTTTTTTGCACTTAACCTCAGACACAAGATATAATTTTCTTCTTTGTGTGTTTCTCAGCACTGTGCTTGGACATTGGTTAAATTATTATTTTTTAAGTTAGCCTTGTGTCTCTTAACTTCCAATTGTATGGAAACCCAGAAGATCCAACTGAGTCACTGACTGAAACACTTCCTAAAGAATCTTCTAGAGTAGGAGTTGGAAAATTTTTCTGTAAGGGGCCAGATAGTGAAATTTGTGGGTTTTTGTGGGCCACATACAGCTTTCATCTCCTTCTCTTTTTCTTACTGCTCCTCTACCTCCTTTGCTTCCTCCGTTTCTTTTTAATGTAAGTATACCTCTATCTCTTTATTTATTTATCTATCTGTATATCTGTCTCTATACCTATGAGAATATAAACTTTATTTTTTTTTTGGTTACAAACCTTTAAAAATGTAAAAGCCATTCTGGGAGCGAAGAAGGGAATTTTCAGTAGAAAGATTTTCCTATTTTCCCATTTCCAGTCCTTAAATTTGTTGGTGAAATTAATCCAACCTGTATAATTTCTAATAGTAGGGGAAAAAAAGACATTGCAGTGCCTGTCCTTATTCATTAAAATTAACTTTTGTTTTCTTTTAAGACATTTTGGAATATATCCAAGATCTCTTTCCTTTCTTTTTTTAACTAAGGGATCCTAACCAAATGTTCTAAACGTGATACATCTGAACACTATTTTGCACTGAGCAGGAAGAGTGTCTCTCTTCCTAATTTTTTTAAGCACACAAAGTTTTATGGAAGGAGAATTGAAATATAATGACTATTAGCCTCAACTGTCATTCTGATGGCAAATGATTGGTAATTGAAAATTTGGCTCTCAGTTTTGTGTTGCGCAAACTGAGTCACTTTTGCCATGAATGTTTTGATTTTACAGATGATAGTCTTTCTATCTTCTTTAGAGGTTGTCACTAAAGTTAATGAATAATGCCAGCAAACTCCTTGATGAAACTTAGAAGCTTGCATTCTGTAGAAATCAAAATTTTATTTATTATAAAATTGCTCATTGTTTATCTTCATACTCAAATTAAGTGATAATAATATAATATATAATATTTTAGAATTTAAAATACCTCCCTTTGATATATCCTTCAATCAATGTGTGTGTGTATGTGTGTGTGTGTGTGTGTTTATAGCAATTTCTTCCTTTCTGGAAACACAAAATACTGCATGCTCATTGTGTATATTTTCTGTACCAGCCCTAGACTCAGCCATTTCTCTACAGAGCCCTGATTCCCCTTTTTGAAGAGTAGTATTAGAAACTAAGACCTGGCACCAGACATGCTCATTGATACTGAGGTGATATTGATTCTTGGCCCTGTCAGCTGACAAAGCAAGAGAATATATGGGTGTATACTAACCTGTGTGTATACACATACCTCTACAAATATCTACAGATTTATATAGACATACAAATACCTAGAAATAGAAATATTTCTGTGTAACCATCTGTGCCATGTTAAGCTACACATGAGTTCATACTGATGTTTCCAACCCTGATTGTTTACCATGTGGATCCTTCTAACCTCCTCCCCTTGCTTATGTGTAACCTGACGCTTTAACAGTGAGGAATCTGACTTCCACCATCTGCCATCTGTTTACTTAATCACTTTAGTACACATGCGTAGTAATATTGGAATGATTCATCTGGGTTCTGTGGCAAACAGCATTATCAGCTAGAGCACAGTGCTTATGTATAGTTTATGTTGGCTTTTGTTGTACAGCTTCTACTCATTTCCAGAGTTACTTAGGTCAACACCTTTGTCACCCCCATCCCTTAAATGAGGTTGTTCCATACATTTGTAATACAGGTAGATTGTTTTGTCACATTCTTTGTTCCATTATGAGATTCTCCTAACCTTCTAAATGATTTTTTAAAGATTTGTGCATATTAAGGTGCATTTTTATGGGATTGACAAATACATAGTATCATGTATTCACCACTATAGTATCATATGGAATAGTTTCAAGGCCCCCCAAAAATCTGCTGTATTTCGCCCGTTTAACACTTCTCTTTTGTCCCCAAACAGTTGGCAACCACTGATACACATTTTTTTTATCTCTATAGTTTTACCTTTTCCAAAATGTCATACAGTTTTCCATTATTTATTCTTTTCACCTTTACAATCCATCCAGTCTTTGGTAGCTCAGTAGCTCATTTATTTATTTACTTAAAATTTATCGGGGTGACAATGGTTAGTAAAATTACATAGGTTTCAAGTGTACAATTCTGTAATACATTATCTATATATCACATGGTGTGTTCACCACCCAGACGCAGTTCTCCTTCCATCACCATATATTTGATCCTTTTTACCCTCATCTACCACCGCCCATCCCCCCTTGCCCTCTGGTAACCACTAAACTATTGTCTATGTCCATGAGTTTTTGTTTTTTTATTTGTTTGTCTGTTCCTTTGTTGCTTTCAGTTTTATATCCCACATATTAGTGGAATCATATGGTTCTCGACTTTTTCTGCCTGACTTGTTTTGCCTAGCATAATAATCTCAAGCTCTATCCTGTCTTGTCTCTAATTTCACTAAGTCCATGTTTTCTTATATTTCATTGAAATTAAAGAAAAACACACAGAAACAATATAAACATTTATTTCTTGGATAGCTATCACTTAGAGATAGATATCTCTATGTATTTTTAAGGCAATAGCTAAAGTCTGTCTTATATATTATAGAGGGTTTTATTTTAAAGGTCCCCTTTTACCACTTTCTTTCTGAGTTTTCAAACTTGAATGAGGTATTAATTCTCTGGGTCTGGTATTTGTAAAGTAATGTGATAGTTTCTTTCCCTTTGAGTTTATATATTATCCATACCTTTATTGTTAGAATTCCCCTATCAGCTCTTAATCTGACAACCAACTTCATGAGTACAACCTCCGGCACATTTCTGGGGCGTAGCAGACATTCATTTAGGATGGCTTTGTTACAGTGAGAAATTTCTTCTGCTCTCAGTTTTTCTTTTTCTTTTTCTTAAAGTGTGAGGAAGTAAATTTATTTTTGTAATTTTTTCCAAAATATATTTTGAAATTTGGATAATTTGTTATAGATATATGACCAGATGGTATACGACCAGTATAACCTCTAGAGGTTATGCTTCATTCTGATCTAAGTGACCTTAATTTACCATCAAAAAGCAAGCATCACCACCTATCCTCTACTAAATATTGAGCACTAGAAGTTGTTGCTTCCTGAATGGAAGAGAAATAAAGGTGAGGATGGAAAATCTGCAGTAGTAAGTAGTTAACTGGTATGTTATCCAATTCATTTCTGTAAAACTTAATAGCTATATCAGAGGTCTTGTCAACGGTTATTTTATAACCTACATAAACTATAATTAGGGGTATATAATTCATCCATAATTGATTTTTGCATGTTTCTATTGCTCTTTACAACTCTCACCACTTTTTCCTTTTTCTTTTTACGGGAAGATAAGGAAGTATGTATCAATTTCAGTTAGTCAGCATTATCATGACCTAAATGTTTCAATATTTCACCTCAATTTTGTTTTAAGCCTTTTTGTGCTTTGGGGAGAATAGTTCTTTTGATCTAAACAAAAAATGAATAGATGTGAACTTGAAGCTCAAAATCATGCAGAACTGTCATTGGCATTCCCCAAGGTGCTTAATTGCCTGTGGAAAGACTTGTTTTGTCTGAAAATCCTCCGAATGTTCATGAAAATTCATAAAAGTCAATATTGCATCTCACTCTGGATACTGGAGACTGTTTCTTAGGCCACCCAGAAGTACATAATGTGTAGAAATGGTCACTTAGAGTGACTTCAAACAAATTTCTAAGGCGTTGTGAAAAATAGAAGCTTGTGAAAAATACACACATTTCTAGCAGCTTAATGATAATGCATATCCATTCTCTACCTCAAACTTTAAAATGCTTTTTGCACGAAATCTCTCAAGGTATAACCTCTTACAGGATTTGCAGAAGATTTCCAGGAACTGAGAGGGTGTATTCTCCCTGGCTTTGGAAGTCACATACAGGCATACTTCATTTTATTGCATTTCACTTTATTGTGCTTTGCAGATCATTGCGGTTTTTACAAATTAAAGGTTTGTGGCAACCCTACATTGAACAAGTCTATTGGCGCCATTTTTCCAATAGTCTCAGATGGTGGTTAGCATTTTTAAGCAATAAAGTATTTTTAAATTAAGATATGTACTTTTTTTTAGACATAATGTTATGGTCACTTAATAGACTATAGTATAGTGTAAACATATCTTTTATATGCACTGGGAAATAAAAAAATTCATGTGACTTGTCTCATTGCAATCTTTACTTCATTCTGGTGATGTGGAACCAAACCCGCCATGTGTCCAAGGTGTGCCTGCATTCATATTCTTCATCTAATCAGATTAATCCACTTAGCATCTTTCAGATGTGAATTCTTCTGTATTAGGCCATGTATTAACAGAGTGTAGAGCTGGCTTTTATTCTAGAAGGAAGTAGCAGGCATTTCCTCGTTGGTCTGGTTCTAGTTCTCCCCTACTCACCGTGCTCTTTCACATTCTCACAGGTTCTGGTTCTCAATATGATGACTTGTTTTAATCCTTGGCAACTGCATTCTCTCTAATCTTTGACTGTGTGTATAGTTTTGATCTCTAGCTTCCAAACTGGTAATCAGTTACTAACATTTTCCAGTTCCTGACCTCTAACTTTGCTCCAAGTTGTACCTTCGGTTATCTGAATTTGGTCCCATTCTTAATTCTGTGCTTTCAACTGCTGAAAGTTTTGGAATAACAAAACCATGGGTAAATTCATATTTAATGTGTATTAGTGTTTAGGTGTGTGTATGTGATTGTACTGCAATTTAACAAAATGTAGATATTATAAAACTCCCTAAATTGTGTCCAAATAATAACTACCATTTAAATTAAAAGAAAAGATACAGGAGTACTTTTCCGCCATGCTCTCCTCTCTGTCACTTCCAAAAACTCAGTAAATTCTTTAAAGGTATCTATATTGCAGAAATAGAAGATTCTGCATTTCCAGCTGCCTGAGTGATCACAGGATCTAACTCAAGACCACACAGGTATGTATCTCCTTCTTCAAGTTGGAGATTATTAAAGAATATTTTATCTTTGTTATATTACACTTCCACTGCCTGAGAAGTAATAAAACTACCAAATTACAAGTGTCATTAGGTAGAGGGAGAGAGGGTAAGAAAGAAGAGCATTGGAAGGTATTATATTTGTGTTGGGGAAGCTGATGTATTGAAGAAATTACATTCTCACCTGGATAAGCCTATTTCCCCCTTTGAAATAAGGGGGTTAGGAAAGCTTAGATGGTCTCCAGGGACTAATGACAGGTTTTTGTCATGAGACAAGTTACTAATATTTTCTATCATCATAAAATTTTTCACCCCCATAAAATACGTATGAGGACAAGACAATTTTATATATTTCCTTTTTGGAATGTTGATAATATATTCTAGTGAGCAAATGAGTAATGAAGGTACAGGTAGAGGACATTTAATAGTGGGTGAATATTGTACTATAATTATGTAACGTGATAAATATTGTTATATTGGTATCATATTACAATATATAAATATATCAAAGAAACACATATACTTTAAACTTCTACAATGTTTCACATCTAGTTTATTCAATTCAAAAAGAAAGAAAAAGAAGAAAAATTGGTGACCTTTATCTTGTACAGTCAACGTTTATTACAAATGTATAAGGGGAGAAGCCAGAGTAGAGAGCATTAACATCGGGAAAAGGATAGTGACTGTTATGAAACGTAACTATCATTGTGAGTTTAATTTAAATACATACGTATGATAATATTTAAACTGTTCTTCTGTATTTTGCTTTAAGTAAAATTCAAAATCTTCCTCTCTTTGTGTATGTTTACAAACTTCTAATTGGTGCAGAAATGTTGTTCTTCCTGGTCCCATGTTTGGACCTCCTTGGTGTTGTATTTTGATAAGTTAGTTACTTTCTGTTGGATCAACTTTAGTTATTTACATCACAAAATTATCATTTTTGCTTTAGGATGTTTTTCATTTTGTTCTTGCTTAGTTTGTCTTTTTATTTTCCAGTACTCCTTCTTTATTCAGTTACTGGGATTTTCTTCATTTCAATTGATTTATCAGTGATCTCCCAACTTTATTTCTGTCATTCATTATTAATGTAGCACGAGAGATGAATCTTGTATTTTATATACATGCTCTCATATACGTGGTTGTTAAATACCAATAAGACGAGTAACTGCTTGAGGTAGAGCTTTCTACCTTAGAATATGACATTTTCCATAGTACTCATGATACCTGACTAGCTATGACAGTTCTTAACTAATGGAGGTAAAAGCCTTCCATGGAAGATTGCTAGTATGACAGGGTCACAAAGTACCCACCTCATGTCATAGTGACAAGAATGCCACATTGAATATTTACTTATTACAGAGAAGAAGTGATGTACCTTTTAATCCTTTAAGGTGATGTGTCAGTATGTACTAATAGGCATAGGAAAATATATTTATAATCTCATATATTTCCTTACCAAATAATAAGGTAATAAAAAGAAAAATCATTATAGCTCAAAACCCTAGGGGCAGCTAGTAAAAGAAACATAATGTTCGATTTACAGAAAGCCTCCAAGCTTCCTTCTGTGTACAGTAAAATTTTTTTACAGAGCAAACTAAATGAATAAGGAGAAGGAAACATAACATGAGATAGAACATATATACTTAAAATTCTAAAGATATTCTTCAACATACAACAGGGCGGACAAAACCAAAAAGATCTAAATTTGCATTACTCTCCATAATTTGTCTGAAAAAAACTAATTCAATTTTCAGTGCCAGAATTGACTTAAGGTATTTATACATGGCTGCAGTCACAATATTCTCCTGAGAGAGCAAATAAAGTCACAAAATAAAGCCACTACTTGTAAACATACAGCAAAGCTGTCGCCAAGCATTTTGGCTGTGATCTTTACCTTTTGTAAGCAGCTGAAGCCCTGTGATTTTACATCCAAGATTTAAAAAAATGTTTTGGAGTTCTTCCTACTGTGTGGACTTTCTGGATTCTTTCCTATTATCTTTGCCCAGCCACCCCTATAGAGTTTGTTACTGTGCCCTTGGGCAGGTGGAGCGCTGAAGCCATTAAACCAAGGTGTAATCCTTGCTTTGTAATGGAGGCTGGTCCAGCAATCAGATTATGTCTGAAAGATCACCACATTAGCATACTAACTAATGATTTTTTTGTTCTGTTCCCAACATAATAGTTTTAAATTTAATATATTCAACTCGTAGTCTCATTAGGGGCTGTGAGTATACCACTGCAGAGCATAAATTAAACTCTGGTTTAATCGTAACGTACTGTAATACATGGAGTAAGAGGTTGGGCATGTTAAGTGGCTTCAAGGAGCAAGAAGAGAGATGCATTGAACTCTTAATTCTATTAATTTATGGAGTATTTTTCTTTTGGTAAAGTTTTGAACTAAGGCATTAATTTCCTAAATTCTAAGTGAACTCTGTTTAGCAATGCAAAGTTACAGCAAGTTTAATTTAACATGCGATTCATAGCCTACATTTTTAATCCCTTGTTAAAATTAGTGTTTAAACAGAATGCTTACCAAGTTCCTGTAGACCTTGTTTTCATAAAATTTCCAAGTTCTCATAGTTTTTTAGCATGAAAACTTGGCAGGGGATTCTGCAAAGGTCCACAGTCCCGACTAAAGAAAACAGCTCAGACTCTGCTGACGGAGCCCTGGGCAGCCTGCCTCTGTAGCAACTCTCCTCTGTTCTTCCTCCAGTCCAACCTGGGCTTTTTCCACACGGCATTTAGAACCAAAATGGTTGGAACTGATGGACATCTAACCCAAAGGCAGTTAAACAATAAGCTGGCAGGTGACTAGAAGATGGTTCCTTGTGGAAAGCTTGGCCCATGCAAAGTCTACCGACCCTGTTTCCCCAAAAATAAGACCTCGCCAGACCATCAGCTCTGATGCGTCTTTTGGAGCAAAAATTAATATAAGACCCAGTATTATATTATATTATATGATATTATATACCCAGTCTTATAGTAAAATAAGACCTGGTCTTATATTATATTACATAAGACCTGATCTTATATTACATAAGACCAGTCTTATATTAACTTTTGCTCCAAAAGACTCATTAGAGCTGATTGTCTGGCTAGGTCTTATTTTCGGGGAAACACGGCAAGTCAATTAGTTGTAGGTAATGTCAGTTAGGAAGTTCGGAGGCAGAAGAGGGAGCCAAAGCTAAATGCGATAGGCACAATGGAGCCAAAGTCACAGTAAACAGGAGCTATGAGAAGGAAACAAAGCTATACGGAGGGTGAAGAGGTTGGCTGGTAGCAGGACAAGAAAGAAGTATTGAGGGAGGAGCTGTTGCATTACTGACGGGGCACCGGGGTGAGCGCCGTATTCCTGCTGCCGGCTTCCCATCAGCCTTATATTTGGAGCCATCTTCCAGGTCCAGCCTCAAAGAGGCCAGCTCTCCAGTCCTGCTCTTCCTGCTAGTCCTGAGGCCCGACTAGCTGGTCTGTCTTTTCCTGGGTGTCCCCGAGGTTGGCCATGGGCACAGTTCTTCTTTCTTATGTTACTAGTATGGCCTCCTTCACCACCTTGGAGTACAATGGAGTTCATATTTATTTTATCTTTCAAATTAATACTGGCTTGAGCATTCATGTGCCCAAGTTGCTAGAAAGTCCAATACCTTATTTATGAGGTTTTCAGCTCTTCCATCAAATTAAAAATCACTCATAACTTTTGGGGGCTTACTTAGTTCAAGGGATAGTGAGACTTCCAAACTCTCATCAAGAAGGAGGCGGTCTTTGTCTTCTGATGATTTTGTTTCTGTCACTGCCACATGCTGTTGCTAAAAAGGGAACGTTTGCAATTTCCTATGTTGTTCAAATCATTGTAATGACACTACTGCAGATGTCCTAGTAGCTTTTCCATAGAGGGAGAGGATGTTCTAGAGGTCGCCCCCCCATAGTGTTAAGCCTATCTCTGCTCACACTGGTATTGTGACCAATAACACGGGCTGGGGGCACATGCCAAGAGGCTGCAGACGTACTTGTAGGGGATGATCTCACTCCCTCAGTGGGATGGTGGTAAGGGTGCTCCAGACTTGGGCTGCCAAGTTCAACTCTTTGGTTTACACTCACATTACATTCAAAACATGGACACCTCTCAGGGAGCTAACTCAGAGACAGAGTCAAGTCACAGCTGCCTGCTCTACTGTAATTAGCTCTCCCACCATGAACATTTGGTCCTGGCGCTGATCCAGCTCACCAGTCCAGATGCTTTCGCCCTAATGGTGAAGTTCCCCGTGGAACTATTGCTAGTCATTCTCATTGGTGAGAATGGCTGTATTGTCTTATTATAAAGTTTTTAATAACAATCATCTCAAAAGAGATGAGGTCAAGGTCTCAATATCTATCTCCCCAGGGGGTTCTTTAATCTTTAACTCTTATGCAGTTTTGCCCACACTTCTTCTATAGAACACAGCTCTCCACACCAGCGTATATTAATCGGTCGCTTTCATCTGGTCACATAAATGTAGTACTGCACCCTTCTCCCAAGTCTTGGGGTACCCACTTGCTTTGCATATACATTACTAAGAAATCCACTCAATAAATAAGATATGCTCCAAGTTTATGTGTTTATTAAAAAGGAAGTACATGCCCTGGATTCACAATTAAAGAGCTTCAAAGAGGTTTATTTTGAAAAACAAATCTCTTTCTTATCCTGTCCTTTGATCATTTAGTTCTTCTTTCCAGAGATATGTATATTCTTTAATGATACTGTATACATGTATAAACATGTACATAAACACATACTACGATCATATATATATATATATGTATATATGTAGTTCTGTATTTTGCTTTGTTCATTTTATAAGATCGTTTCCTTAACAGTATATATAAAAAGTTGTGTTACAATTTTTAAAGGTGGCATATATTCTATCACATGCATGGAGTATAATCTATTTCGTCATACATGTATTAATAAACATTTAAGTTATGGCCAATCTTCTGCTAGTATAAACAATGTTGTAATACATATACTTTACTTACATTATTTAGCACATGTATAACATATATATAGGAAAAATTTCCAGAAACGTAATAGGTGCATTGAACCATGATTTCCAGTGGTGATAAGTTGGCAGGCAGGCCAACATAGTGGGCAGCACTCAGAGCTCTGGGGATGCTTTCTTGAGCAAAGGTTTGAACTTAGACACTGAGGCTGAGACAGTCTCAAAGAGTAATAGCTCTGAGGCAGGGACAATATTTGTGGGTAAAATAGATGACAGTTGGATTTGGCTAATATTAATCAAACATATTTAGAGTAGAGACAACAGCACTTCAAACACTTATGTACTTTTAATTTTTAAGGCCTCTTTCCATCATGTATTCCTGATTCATGTATTCAATAAATACTAATATGTATAATTTTTATGTACATTACTTTATTAACATCAAGAAGTTTAAAGAATTAGATGCAATTGTCCTTGACATTTGAAACTTACAAGTTCACACGAGAATTGATGAATCAAGGAAATATGTATGTGGGAAACAAAGCACATATTTGCAAGAAGAGGTATCAGCTAGATCATTACAAATAGTATTTATAAATGTGTAGAAGTCAGTGAGCTTTTAAAAGTGCAAAGTAGATTAAAGAGAAAATATACTCTTTTTACAAAAGCATTTGTCATTGTCAAAAATGTAGGAAACAGATAAGGAAAAAAGAAGGGGAAAAACATAATAGCACACTGGAGAGATCCATTTTGAGCATGTAGTTTTTCTTTCCCTCTTTCGCTGACTCAAACTATACATTATACATACTGTTCGATAACATTTTTTCCACTTAACAGTAGAAGGGGGACATCTTTCCATGTCATTGCATATTCACCTAAAATATTTGTGGTGTTTTATTGTAGAGATATACTGTGCTTATTTAGCCAATTCCATATTGTTGAAATTTTGGGTGGTTTCTAAATGTTCAAGGTGATAAACAATGGTGCTAAATTATTATGTGCGTCTCTATGTTGTTAGGATACATTGAATAATTGGAATTGATTAATCAAGAATCCTTTTTAAGGCCTTTAGTGTGTTTGTATGTATATATTTATTTAATCAATCTCTGTGTAGAAACATTACTCCAATTTATACTCCCACCATGGCCTTGCTAACACTAGGTATCATTATTTATAAACATCTATGTTAATTTGATGTCCAAAAATAGTGAGTCACTTTAATTTGAATTTTCTAAATTGCTAGTGAAATTAAACATCTTTTCATAGATACCTTTGCCTTGTATATTTCTAGGGGCATCTTTTTGAGGGAAACAGTTTTTGAGTTAAATGTTAGATGAAAAAAATGTAATTGTTTTGTGATCACTAAGAAAATTAAGAATTGTTTATTAGATTAGTATTTTGAAGCCTATTTTGATTTGCAATTTTTAATCACATCCACTTTTCTTCATTGGCTAATCTCTACATATGGCAACATAATGAAAATAAAAGAATGCCAAGGAGAAACATAGTTCCAGAAAATTGCAGCCAGAATTATATTTGCAGGATATTGGTGACAAAAAATACAACAGCTTGGGTTTCAAATAACAATCATGTTTACATCCCCTCCCCCACCATCATCTCATAAAGATGGATAGCACATAGTACAATTCTGATCATTGATGTAGTCCCACTTGTTGATTTTTGCTTGTGTTACTTATGCTTTTGATATTATATCCAAATATAACATTGCCAAGACCAATAAGACCAATACCAATTGGAGCTTTCCCCCTATCTTTTATTTTAGGAGTTTTATGGTTTCAAGTCTTAAATTTAAGTCTTTGATATATTTTGAGTTAATTTTTGTGAGTGGTATAAGACAGGGGTCCAATTTCATTCCTTTGCATATGAATATCCACTTTTTCCCCAGTGCTATATATTGAAAAGACAATTGTTAGACCCTCTTGATGAATGAATGACTCCTTTGGTTATGTCAATTTTAGAATACCAATTATAATCTAATCAAAATGTAAATATTCCATACTCACATATTGTTTACCCAACCCAATTATAGACATGCAATAATGAAAGTAGGACATATGGGTTTGAAGTTCAGAGGAGAGGTCTTGGTAAAGAAGATATATTTGGCAGTTATGCATGTATAGATGATTTTTAAAATCATTAGACTGGATTTGAGCACCTTTGAAAGATTGTAGATAGAAGAGGGAAGAGGTCTGAAGACTGAGCCCCGCGTCAGTACAATATTTATAGGCTAGAGTGGAGGAGAAGAAAAATGGAAGAAACTGCCAGTAAAGTAGGAGAACCAAGACAAAATGGCATCCTGGAAGCCTTGTGAAGAAAGTGTTTTAAAGGGGGAGTGATCAGTTGGTGAAAGCTAATGATACGTAAGGTAAAGACTAAGAATTTATCATTGCCTATAACAGTGTTGTGGCAATTGGTGACCTGACATAAACAGTTTCCATTAAGTGGTGTAGGCAAAAGCCTGTGTGAAGTAGATGAAAGAGAGAATGAAGTTCAGGACATAAAATTAAGTTTCTGAACAGTCTGGAATAGAGAAATGAGGCAATAACTGAAGAGTATGTAAATAAGGCAGGTTTTTCTATTTTTTACAGACATTATAATATATTTGTATGCTAATGGTAATAATCTAGGAGAGAGGAAAAATGATAATGGAAAAAAGGAAGGATAAATATTAGAGTGCCATCTTTGCATCGGTATGAAGTGGTCAAACCAAGAGACAAGAGGGAGGGTTAGACTTCAAGAAGAGCATGGGCTGTGCATTTCTAGCATGAAGAAGAGAAGCTGATACAAAAGCAGATATGATAATGGGAGTTTGAGACATTTTTCTTGGGATCTCATCTGTCTTCAGAGAAATAGGGAACAAGATCATCAGCTGAGGGGACATGATGGAGACTTGAGGACAGAGAAGGCCTGGACTAATTATCTGAGTGGGAGAGTGACTGGGAAAGGAAGTCAGAATGATTCCTGGGCAAGGGACCTCCTGAGGTTAGGGATTATGGAGTATATGGAAGAAGGGTGATCACGGCTTTTGTGTTTTTCTTCATCGCCATTCAGTCATCCAGGTGCAAGGGTGGGAAATTGGGCTTAATGACCACTGGGATTTAGCCAGGTGAGTAGAATGGAAGGAGAAAGGAGTGATTATAATTATGAACTATGTTATTTAATTTGTGTAGGCAGGGAAGTGAGGATATGATAGAGATGAGGGATGTTTAAAAGGCTGTTGTGATCAATGGATTGTAAGCAAAGCATTGATGGAATATCTTCTTGAGGGTGGGAGAATAAAATATTGGAGGTTTTGGTTGAAGAGTTTATGAAAGGAACGCAGCTCTAAGTGCCAGTCTGTTTCATCTAATCCACTTTGAATTCTGTGTCCTGATCATTGACAGACATAACCCAGTCTGGGCACTCAGTTGCCTCATGTTCAAATTCTTTTTATTGTCTTCTCTGTTCTCTAAACTACCCTGTTCACAGCAGTGAAAAGTATTTTTCTGAAGAGTCATTTTGATCTTGCTTCTCCAATCCTTAGAAGACTACAATGATTTCAGTCCATTTTCAAATCAGGTCTTTATAACTTCTTGCTATGGCCCTTTCTACTTCATTACATTTTTTTTTTTTTCACGTTGTCCATATAAACAGCATATTTCCCAGGCGTTCTCTAAATAAAAGAGGTATAGTTTTCTCCTTTTATCTCCTACTAGTTTCATTGTTTCAAGAAAAGGGAGAAGCTTAGGTCTAAAGTTTTTCTTTTGCTGTTCTATGGCTCTTTGTAGTGTCTTTTCACTACCTCTCTAGAGTCTTTGCACCACAATCTGAGACACTGATCTCCAAATTTTGATTTAGTTCCTTCTGTGATATCAGATAGGCTCAATGCATAGAGAGTCAGATTGTTTTTTATCCAAACATGTCGTAAAGATTCAGCAACACAGTCTTCAAACGCGGAATGGGCCTTTCTCCTTTCTGCTCCGTCTGGCAGTTCGGGCACGTGTGATTCCTTCTGATGTGTTTCTTATCAAGGAGTTTCAGATGGGACCCTAACACTTTGCTTTCATCCCTGTACATTGCTCCAGGCTCAGTGTTCTAATTGGGTGTCTTTCCTTTTAAAGGGACGTGTATTATGGCCTTAGGCTATTGTTTTTTCTCTACCAGTTGATTATTCTGAGTGACTAGTTCTCATTCTCATTTGACTGACCTCTATTATAGAATCTTGGGGCTAATAGTGCTTGGGTAATTTTTAATATAATGAATCTTAAAATGTGTTTTGCTTATGTCTATTTCCCATCATTTTTTCTGGGCTTTCAGGTAAGCTACCACTCTGTTTATAATGACAATTTAAGCAATATTTTCATGCTGTTTCTGAAGAGGCTTAACGAAGCTAAGTTCCGGTAGAAAATGGTTCTTTTGATTTTTGAGTGATCCTCATGAGACCTAATATAGGAAGCACCCATTAGTCACAGGGCATAACTTCCTTTTTTCTTTTTGGTAGGTGTGTAAGTTTCCTAGGGCTGCCACAGCAAACACTGCGAAGTAGGTGACTCAAACAACAGAAATGTATTCCCTAAATTCTGGAGGCCAGAAGTCCAAAATCAGTATGTGGGCAGGGCTCCCACCCCTGTAGAGGAAGATCCTTTCCTGTGTCTTCCAGCTTTTGAGAGCCCAGGCATTCCTCGGCTTGTGGTAACATGACTTCGTTATCTGCCTCTGTCCTCATGTCTTCCTTCCATTTATGTGTCTGTGTCCAAATTTCTCTCTTCTGATAAGGACACCAGTCATATTGGATTCGGGTGGACCCTAATCCAGTATGACCCATTTTAACTAAACTCACCTGCAAAGATCTCAACAAGGTCAAATACTGAAGTTCTGAGTAGATACCAATTTTTATCCATTTCACTTTCCCTCAGTAGAAGCCTTAACCTATTACTTTACTAAAAAGCCAGCTTAAATGCGCTCTCTTGTAATGCAGAGTTGCCTTCCATATCTTCATTTCCTCATCTCCCCTCCTTTCTCTCCTTTCCTCTATGAGGAAAGTGCATCTCTATTCCTGGCAGCGGCTGAACTTCCCACCTGTGCTCTTGATTTAACATCTTTTTCTTCCTCTGAAATTGTGTTCCTTCAATTTTTCTTTTTCCTTTGTAAACTTAATCTTTACCAACTCTTTCCCATATGTTGATAAACACATTTAGGACACCATCTTCTGAAAAACTCCATTTTCTTGACTTTGCCACTAAAATCAATACTATTTTTCTCAGATCTCAACTCTTTTTGTTCTCTAAACAGCATGACCATCCTCTCTTTGACTTTTCTTTTCCCCCATCTTTCATTTATTCTTACCTCATTAGTATTTCCCCGTCTCCTTCAGTGGCTCCTGTTTCTCTGACTGTGTATTGAAATGAAGGTGTTGCCCAAGGTTCTCACCTGAAAACTTTCTCTTTTCTTTGATGATTTCATCAACTCTCACATCTTCAACCTATACGTAAATATAGATATAGAAATCTATCTATCTATCTATCTATCTATCTATCTATCTATCTATCTATCTATCATCAATCTATCATCTATGAGCCTGCAGTGTGCTATACAGTGCTAGGTGCTTTTCTTGCCTTGAAAAAATACTATCTTATTTAATCCTCAAGTAAAATCTATGGGTTGGATATTATTCCCATTTTTTCAGAGAAGAAAACAGGCTTAAAAATATTAAGCCAATTTGGCAACATCACATAATAAGTCATGTTGCTGAGAAAGCAAAGGCTCTGCGTGGACTTCATCAACACCTCGATAAGCCCAATAGCCCAATGCACTTCGTTACCTCCTATTTTTCTTCATAACAACATCTCACTCCTTATTTTGTGATTTCAGTGCTTAGGTTCTAAACTTTAGGGTTATCCTCCCACTTTCTTGTTCATGGGACTCTTCACACAGTCACGTAAAATTACTTGCCAAATTCTTTTCTAGTCTCAGTGCTGCCATGTGTTGCCTTATCTCTTGCAACCAAAATGTTCTCATTGCTCCCTTTTGCATTTGCACTGCACACTCCTACATGGTGATTAGCTGTCCCGAACCCCAGTTGGAAGGTGTCATTCACTTTCTCATAATTCTTCAGAATTTCTGTTTCCTGTTGAATTAGTACACACTAGAGGGGATACATAAAAAATTAGAGTTCATGCTGAGGATAAATTGAGAAAGTACACATAGAGCATTTAGCACAATGTTTGCATAGAGAGAGCGCTCAATACATACTTTATAATTATAATATTTCAGTGCTCTTCACAATGTGGGAAACTTACCGTTCCAGCTTACATATTGAACCCTGCTCTCTATTCTAACAGGATGCATGAACACATATGCACTGTCCTGCTGTAGTGCTTTTATTCATACTGTTTTCCTTTCCCGTCATTGTGTACTTGTATCTCTGCTTTTGAAATCCTTTCAATTGTAGGTTTTTCTCAAAGGCCATCTTCATGAAGATTTTTCCTGATTCAAGATTTATTGGTATATGTTGATAGAATTTCTTACTATAACCCTGTGACACCTTGTTCATAACTCTCAGATAAAAACAATGTAGACTACATGGTAATGTAATTGTCTGGGTACTTAGCTCATCTTTTCTGGATTATAAAGTCTCTGAGGGCAGAACTTGCATCTAATTAATTCAGCATCTTAATAGAGCCTAACATAGTAACTTGCACTATACTTGCACTCAATATACACTTGAATTTAGTTTCTATTATCTTTCTCTAAATTTATTAAGATAAAAGTCAGCTACAGCAAAAAGACCCCAAATCGCTATGTTCTAATAAGACAGAAATTAATACAGAGGTATGGAGTCTGAGGAAGGTAGGGCCCTCTACTTCCTGCACAAGTTGACCTGGAGACCCAGTTTCCTCTGTCTTTTTCTTCAGCCATTTTCTTGGTTGCACCCTCATCTGCACGGAAGAAGCTCCCTTCACTGCTTCATGTTCTCAGCACAGCTTGTGGGGAGAGGAAGAGGAAGCAGAAGGCAAGCAATTTTCTTGTAGGGAGCACCACATAAGTTACACAACAGATGCCATTCACATTACAGTGATGAGAGAGTAGTCATATGGCCGCGCTGAGCTGCAAGGGGGACGAGGACAGACAGTCTCCAGGCAAGTGGGTAGTCATATCCCCCTATACTCAAGACATTTCTATTTCTAAAAAATAGACTTGGAGAATGAAAGGTAGGGCACAATTAGTAGCCTTTGCCACACTTCCTCATGAAATAATTTGCTATGTCATATTTTGTTTTTACTTTCCGTATTTCCTTCTAACAAGATCACTTAGAGATAAAATCATTGTGAATAACAGTGTTTTGGATAGCTGAGTATGTATTAAGGCACTGAAATGTTTATTTGGCTTTTTTGAACAGAAATATTTCAAAATTTATTGTATCTTCAATTACTGAGCCTATTTTAATTATTTCTTAGTTATTTGTTAGATGTTAGGGGTCATCTTAATAAAAATTAACTATTTTACTGAGCTGAAATAGATGTCCTTGGACATGATGGTTCAAGTTCCTCTTTATAAACTTTCACTACAAAGTTGTGATGTAATACAGTGATAACCTTGGATACTCAC
Organism: Rhinolophus sinicus; assembly: GCF_036562045.2. Classification (NCBI taxonomy): domain Eukaryota; kingdom Metazoa; phylum Chordata; class Mammalia; order Chiroptera; family Rhinolophidae; genus Rhinolophus; species Rhinolophus sinicus. Next base: position 111,236,195 of record NC_133757.1, read on the forward strand.
CAGACTTTTATTCCCATACTCAATGTCCCCAGTTCTAATGTCTATTTTTAGACCATAGCCCCACTCCCTCCCCTTACTATTAGACTTGCTGATATCAGTGCAAATGCCTACAGAAGCTCTTGTTCCTCTTCTTTCTTGCCATTTATAATAATTTATTGATGAAGAAATAAAAAGAAAAATAAAACGGTGTGCCTGGCACAGTTCTAGATGTTTTACATATTTTAATTAATTTCATTGTATAACAACTCTACACAAAATATTATTATTTTGTCCTCTTAAGGTGATTCAACAGAGCACTGAGTTTAAGTAACTTGCCCAAGGTCACAGTGCTAGTAAATAGCAGAGCCAGTATTCAACTCAGACAGTCTAACTCCGTAGTCTGTTCTCTTAGTAATTACACTGTACTGCCTTCAGGCTTCTTTGAATTCTATTCAAACAAAGAATAAATAGATTCTGAAAGAGAGAGAGGCACTCTTGTATAAATAGCATTTTTGGTCTTCAGAGCATTCTCTCCTCGCTCTGTTACATGCAGATTGAATCAAAAGATAGACAAGTTCCACATAGGTGAGGTAATATGGCAGCTTTAATTTGGGCAGTTATGTCAGAAAGCAGCGAGGGAGCTTATTCCACACCGTGCAAAGTAGGTCAGTTCTAAAACAGGGGATCAGAGGTGAAATCAAGTGTTTCTTCTCTTCTACATTTGACGTCACTGTCATGAGAAGCCCACTAATTCTCTTTTTCACAGTGGCCAAACTATTGAATGGTTCTTGATTTGGAATATGCGTGAGACACCTGTTCTACATATTGACAGTTCCTGTCACCAGGATGTCAGAGGGAAAGTGTCAAAGGAGGAAATAAAAAGTCTAGAGAATGTCACCTATGTTTTTCTTTGGTGCTAAATATAGAACATACAATCATGTTTATAAACATGATTGATTTTTTAAAAAAAGATTATTTCTTGGTCAAGGCCAATGGTATCTACCTTATGTGGAAAGTTGGTACTTTGGAAAAAAATATGTATTTGAAAAATGCAATTTAATTATCTGGGCATTGTTTTTCGCTTAATGTGTGACTGTGGCATAGAGTGTCTTAAAGTGAGAAGATATGATCTAGGACAATGCCAATCACCAAGAAAAGAAGTAAAGTGAAAAAATGTTTTATAAATGCTGACGGCATAGGCAGCACGATCTGAGATTGTTATAACCTCCACAAGATTGATATTTTCAAATGACTTTGAGGCTTTGCTAATTTATTTCGATGACTAACATCAGGTTTTGGAGTGTTTCTTGCGTATTTACTCATTTTTGTGTTTCAAAAACAACCCAGAGCACTTTTTTTTTTTTTTTTATAGCAGAGGTGGCTATCACTGATTGAAAAGTAAGAGGTCTTTTCTCTTAGCTATTGCTGTGAATGGTATTATAAGAAAGCAGCATAGTTCAGAGGTCCACAATTTGGTTTATTACAAAACAAGCATGATAATAGGATTTTTCTATAAAAATCACATACTTCTAGCATTTTGCACTCCTGTACCTCATTAGCCTGTCAAAATGAGTAGTTTCATTCATTTTTTATATAACAACACATAATTACAAGTTCTAAAACTTGGACTGAAGCATAAAAAGGAAATAAACTAGTCTGTATAACATCAAAATGACTATGGAGGGTGTAGTGACCTAGTGATAAGAAATTGTTTTACTTCTAGAACCTGATATTGGCAGATATAAATATTTCTACTTCAAACTACTAGACGTTCCTAGCTGCTTCTTCAGCTCATTGTCTCACTCAGCTATGAGAACAAAGTATACCTTGATGAACACACAGCCCCTCGGGGGGGAAAATGGTGCAGTGTAGTGAAGTTGATTGTTGGCCTACTGCCAAAGTATCTCTTAACTGATACAGATTTCCTTAAATTCAAGCATTATGGGCCAGTGCCTATTTTCAAGGCTGTGCTAGCTTCGATTTCTTGAGTTCCTAGTAGAATTTCAAGCTGAGTTAGCCTCGTCTCTTTGAATTTGGAATAAGACAATGTCTTGTACACCTTGAGCCCTTGATTTTTGTCATTTTGGTTAGATCTTTTGGATAGGCTCATTTGTCCATTTGCTTTGAACCTCTGTATCAAATTCCCTGTCAGACACTGTGGTCATGCTTCAGCTGTCAGAATCCTTCATGGCAAGGCTAAGTACTTTCACTAGAACATGCGCCTGTGAAGGTAAACCCAGATCTGGCCTGATTCTGTGTCCTCTGGCTTTTGTGTCCATGAGTTTTGTATCATTTTTTTTACCCCCATGTAAACCTAGATTCTAAATTCCATTGCTTCACTGCATTGCAAGAATGAAAATACCCACTCATGCCAACCTTTTAATGAATTTCCTAGAAATGATTGAAGATTTGAAAGTCGTAGGGGTGAGTGTATAGTCATGGACCTGTTTGCCTCATTTTCTCTCTCTTTCTTCCCATTTTTCTTTTATTATTCCTTTCTTCTCTTCCTCCTTTCCTGTCTTCTTTTTTCCTTCCTGTCTTATACACTTGATACTCTTCTAGACACTGGAATAAGGAACATGAATAATATATATCCTTACTTTCAAGAAGCATTGGTATAGAAAAGGGAGACATCCCAAAATATCTACCATGTGGGAGACAGAGAAGAAGAGGGAAGAGCTAAAGGTCATTTCATAGTTGCTAACTTGGAGGATTGCTTTCATAGAAATGCTATTAATAGAAAATAGAAGAAAAGGAGAAGGTTTTAGGCAGAAATAATAGGTTTGATTTTCCACATGGTAAAGTTTTATGCACCTGCAAGACACCTGTAAAGAGAAAAATTCAGTTTGGAGCTTTGGGAAGACATTAAAGTTGGAATATAATTTTAAGAATCACTAGCATGTATGGGTGAGATTACCCAGGAAGGAGAAAGAGAGAATAAAAAGAAAAAGGCGCCCGAAAGGATGTTATTGTCAATAACATCCACCTTTTGCAGGTAGTCAGAAGCAGAGCCACTAAAAGTAAATGCAAAAGTAAATAGTAAAAGTAAAAAATTATGTGGAGACTAACCCAGTCCATTTCCAAACTCCTGCCTTCCTTTTATGACATTGAAACCGTGGAGACCATGGATACAAAAAGAGTGCTTAGCAAGGTAGGATAAGGAAAGAAAGTAGTTCTTTAGGAAAGAGAAGAGATTCTTCATAAGGAAGGGAGTAACTGACAATGTGCAATGTCTCACAAACATTAAGTTGACTGAAGACTGAAAAGGGACCATTGAGTGAGTCTTCTATCTTCCTTAACCTATTGTAGATTGTTCCATCTTGTTCTTTTTCCATGACGATGGAGAGCAGAAGGTAACCATCTTTCTCACTTTTCTTGCCTACTATATTTTTTCACTGTTTTCCATTAAATTCCATTCTTTTATAGATTATTTTGTGAGCCTTCTTAGCAATACATTCTAGCTTTTTATTTCTCTAAAGGCCTTATCGAACCTTTATCTTGATAGAGTCCCACTAATTGAATTGAGCTAATGTAATGCTTCATTTGGCCTTATTGTGCTTTTATTAATTCATTCCTATATCACACTTGTTTATTTAGAGCATACTGAATTCCTGGATCACATTCAATTTGTGGTGCCCTGTGATCTTTGGATTGCTTTTGTTTACATTTCTGCATAGGCCAAAGTTAGTAGATCTTACCACATCATCATAGCAGCTGGTTTCAAAGGATATGGTTACAGGAAACATGCGTATTTTGCTTTGTTTTGTTCTTTTGGTTTTGGGTAGAGGGATAGAGTCTGAGTGAACATGATGGAAAAAGCAAGACGAAGACAACTATTATTTTTTAAATTAAATTTATTGAGGTAAGATTGGGTTAATAACATTATATAATTTTCAGGTGTACAACATTGTAATTCAATATCTGTATACTCTATTGCTTGCTCACCTCCCGAAGTCAAATTTCCTTCTGTTACCATGTATTTAACCCCTTCTACCTACTTCTCCCTGCCCCCACCCATTTCCCCTTCCAATAACCACCATTCTGTTGTCTGTATCTATGATTTTCAAAGACAATTATTGAAAAGATTTTTTTTTTTTTTTGATTAACAGAATTCACACTGAAGGTTTCCACAAAGATGGCCAATAATCAGTGGAATCTTTTAAAATCGATGGTCATAAAAAGGCTTTCCAGTCTTGCAAGGGCACCACCAATGGAACAGATTAGATTAGATTAGCTCAACAGTAGCAGAAAGTTGTCTTTTCTTAAGTGATAAATTTCTTTGGATTTGACATCTCACAAAAAAGTGATTTTATTCTGTTATTTTCTATAAAACATGTGATTGGTTTTATTATCATTCTACATTATTTTATTACTTTTATAGGATGCTTGCAATAAATTTCAGTGCATTTTCTACAGGGAGAACAAAAACATAAATTGCAGTGGGCTGAAATAATTCTTTTATCTAAACATTCATGTATATGAGTTTATGTAAAACTTTGTGATCACAAGTCAATGAGTCTAAAGATCTATTTATATTTCATTCCTTTTTGGGTAAAGTATATTTCTGTTCTTGTCAAAGTTGCCAAGATGCCAGGATACCTATGACCCAAACTCCAGTCCAACCCTAAAATAAGTCATCAGAGATGGGCCAGAAGCTGCTGAGGTTCCTGGCCACAGCCTTCAACAGCCTTAAGGTATTTCTTCATGCTCATTTATCCGCAGAAGATGCAACTGATTGCAAGAGTCTTGAGTCCAGAGGGGTTTATCCTATCAGGTGAAGTAGGGGTGAAGATGCTGAGTTTTGAAACATTTTATTATGATATTTTTCAAACATACAGTAAAGTTTAAAGGACTTTACAGTGAAAAACCACACTATATATAACCACAACCCAAATTCTATTATATTGTGGTATATGTGCTTTGTCACATATTTATACATCCCTTTATCCATCCTTTAATCCATTTTATCTTTTTGATGCATTTCAAAGTAAATTACAGATTACTTCTCCCTAAATATTTCAGCATGCATATCATTAACTAGAATTTAGTGTCGGATTACTGTTTTTCTTTTGATATAAAATTTACATAAAATAAAATACAAAAACATTACCAGCACATTCAGTGAGTGTTGACCAATGAATACATTTGTTTAAATCAAACCAATTTCAAGATGCAGAACATCACCACCACTCCAAAAAACTCCCTCACAAGCTTCCCCAGTGAAACCCTACCTCTATCCTCAGAGGAAAATAGTCTTTTGATTTCTTCCACAATAGATTTGTTTTTCCTATTGTAGAATGTCATACAAATGAAATAGTGAAATATGTAGTCTTTTGTTTGTGGCTTTTTAGAATTTTTCACTTAACATACTTCTTTTGCGATCCATCCAAGTTGTTGCATGTATCAGAAGTTCAATCCTTTTTATTGCAGAGTAGTATTTCATTATATAGATATACCAAAGATTGTTTATTCATTTTCTTGATGGACCCTGGACTTTTCTAGTTTGGGGTCATTATGCATAAGAATGCTATGAATATTATACAAGTGCTTTGTGTGAACGTGTTTTCATTTATCTTAGGTAATTATCTCAAAGTGGAATTGCTAGGTCATGGGATACAAGGAGTTTTAGTTTTATAAGAAACTGTCAAACCTCTTTCCAAAGTGTTTGTATTATTTTACATTCCTATCAACAATATATGAGATTGCCAGTTGCTCCACACCTTTGCAACACATAGTGTTGTTAGTCTTTTTAATTTTTACCATTATGGTGGGCATGAGAACTGCAGGGCTTAGGAGCAAATCCTCCTCCCAGGACCCTCCCCATCACCTTTTTTTTTTGCCTCAGGAAGCTCTTACAGTCCTTACTGACTGATTGCTAAGAGCGTTGAATCTAGAGAGGTTTGCTAACTTAGATCTTTGATCCAGAGGGTCTCTGTTTTATCAGCTTCTTGACTTTGCATACTACTCCCATTTTTCTTTAGCCCATTACCAGATTATATAGGGACTAATTAAATCTGCTTCCAAACTCTTGCCTCCTTGTTATGACCATGAAAACATGGACACTGTAATTACCAGCTAGCTAATCTTGACGTACAAGCAGGCAATGGGTGGGGAAGAACTGCTGCCTTTTCTATGAGAGTTTTATGCAAGGAAAAATATTTCTACATTAACCTTAGAATGTGCCAGGTCACTTAAGAGAAAATACAGGGGGTATTGTTGGAATATTGTGTACTCCTGGTAGTCTCACCTGCATGTTCTATTTCTGCATGCTCCCTTGAAACAGTAGGAAGACCTCTTTTTCAAAACACTTTAATTTTGGTTTTCTCAAAAGAGTAAAAGGTTGTGAGTTTGTGTGTTGAGGCGTGGTAATAGGACACTGAGCATACTTTAGTTCACCCTTTTGCAGGCAGCTTTTTTTTTTTTTTTTTTTTTTTTGCCCCTTAGCTCATCCAAGTATAAAGAATGGTCAGTTTGCTTATACATCACAGGATATTTGGTTGTGTTCACCAAACATTTCTCCAAGAATTCTTGATTTTTGAAGAATTCTCTCATATAGAAACTTTAAGAAATCTGACATTAGCCCCATGTAATGCTCTGGGTCATTGGCTATGTATGTTATCTCTTAAGTTACCTGCTGTTTTAGTTTATACTCTGAGACTTTGTTTAACCTGTGGTTTACTATTCTTATTGTTTGTATTGATTTTGGTGTTTTACAGTTACCTGTAGCCACTGGTTTTAGTGTCATAAGACACTAAGATGTCTTCATTTTTTTTTTGTTGGGTCTTTTTCCTTGCCTGCTCTCTGGTTTTTCCTTAAATTTGGATCAGGATGTTCATGGAAGAAAGAAGATTCAAGTTCTGCAACTCTCTATAATGTACAGGCATGCACCGCATATCGACGTTTCAGTCAAAGATGGACCACGTATACGATGGTGGTCCCATAAAATTATAATGGAGCTGAATAATTCCTATCATGTAACGCTACTGTAGCCATCATGACATCATAGTTCAACATATGACTCTTAGTTGGGAATAAACTGAAGGGGAGCAAGCGTGTAAGTGGGTAGATCATTTGAGTAGGAGTAGAACTTCTTTATGGCTGGAAAGCATAAGAGTTTTGGGTGGAGTACAAAGGGAAGCGACAGTTGAAAAGATGACCCAGAATTTTTTTGTGGAGAGACTATAGTATGTTTGTGTCTGCCTTGGTTGTTGGTGAGAGTTTGCTGACTTTATGAACTTTTTGTTGGTTTATGGTAGGTAAATCTGCAATTGTGAATTTATCTTTACCCCTTAAAATTCTGTTCTTTGAAGTTCTGCCTGTACTGGAAAAGTATTTTTTTTCTTCAGTTATATCTGGTATCTTATCTTAGTGAATATTTACGCAAGTGTCTCTGAAGAAATATTGTAAATGCTCAAGGACAAAAGCTTCCCAAAAAACAAATAATGATGAACCAGGAAAGGTATTATGTTAGTGGCTCCTCCAGGAGTAATAGACTAGACAATCTCGGGAGAGAAACATTTAGAAGAGCATGAGTCAATAGACCTTAACTAAATGTTTAAAATAGTAAATATTTTATGTCTAAGACAAATTGGATTTTAAAAGTCATCAAACTATGGGATTGAAGGACATAATAAGACAGTTCATTATTTTCTATGAGAGCATGAGAAGAATATAAAAATTTCAGGAAAAATGAAATAGAAAGATTACTCATCAGAGTTAGCGATTCCTGAATTGCAGTATATGAATAATTGAGATGGTCAAACCAAGAGGAATGACAGCTTAACGTAATTATATAGGTATTAATTTAGTTGCCCACAAGTTTAGGAGTTCAAAAATATGACTTTATTTTTATACAACAGAATTTAATTTCTGTTCCGTCCCATTTTGCCTACTGACACAAGTTTAACCATTGTGACCTATTGTCAGGGAAACAGCCTTTTCCCCAGAGAACAGGGCTGCTCCATGATTCTACTTATCGCTGTTGCTTTCATGTGTCATCACCTGCAGACTTTCTTCTGTTAACTGTTTTACATAGTACTTTCACTACCTCTTTTTTCTATTTCTTTGGGCTCTGAAAATTTCCAAGTCATAAATCATCAGCATAAATCAAGTAACCCTAAAACTGTGTTTCTGATGTTGGACTCTATTCTGTTCCATTGTTCTGTTTGTCCATCCTGGTGTCCAAATCACGCAACCCCTTCAGTCTTCTTTCTCTATGTGTCTTCCTCATTGGTCCTTTTATTTTTATTTTCTTTGTTAATTTTTATTAAAGACGAGCATACCTAGAGAAAAGCACATCAAACTTGTGTGCTCTATGAATCTTCACAAAATAAACACCTGTGTAACTTCCACCAAGATCAAGAAATAGAACATTTAGTAGTACCCAGAAGCCCTCCTCTTGCCAGGCCTCCACTCATTACCCCAAAGCAACCAGCATTTTGACGTTTATAATCATAGATTAGTTTTGACTGTTTTGAACTTTTTATAAATGGATTCATACAGTATTATCCTTTTGTTTGGATGCTTTCATTCAACTTTCTGTTTGTGATGTTTGTCTATGATGTATATGTAGCATTTGTGTATTCATTGTAGTTGTGGTATAGATTCCCACTCTATGGATATATCACAATTTATTCATCCATTCAATTATTAAACATTTGAAATGTCTATAGGTTTTGAGTCAAATATTAATATTCAAGAATATGAATATTCTAGTGCCCATGTACACATTTTTGTTTGGCATATTGCTTGAAGTGGAATTAAAGAATCATGGAATATGTTTATGTTCTGCTGTGGTAGATACTTTCAAGCCAATTTCAGTAGTAATTGTGCCAATTACGCATTTACTAGCAGCGCGTGAGAGTTCCAGCTGTATCACATGTTGATCATCACTATTTGGTTTAGGTTTTTGTTTGTTTGTTTAAACTGTTAGCTATTCTGGTAGATGTGTAGTGCCTTTTTATTATGGTATTAATATTCATTTTCATGAAAAAGGATGATATTAGACATGTATTCATGTGTTTGTAGCCGTTTGATACCCTTTCTGTGAAGTGCCTGTTTAAATTTTTTTCCATTAAAAAATTGAGTTGTCTATATGTTTCTTACTGATTTATAGGAGTATTATGGAATTGAGTCCTTTCTTTGAAAACATGGTTGCAAACATATTCTCACGCTTTATAGCTTGCCTTTTTGCTCTCTTAATGGTGATTTTGGTGAATACACTAGAGCTCTTAATTATAATGAAGTCTGATGTGTCAATCTCTTCCTTTATAGTTAGTGCCGTTCTGCACCCTTTTAAAGAAATATTTGCCCACCTCACAGTCATTGTATTAGTTTTCTATTGCTGCTGAACAAATTACAATAACCTTGGCAGCTTAAATAACATGATTTCATAGTCTCTATGGGTCAGAAGTCTGAGCATGGCTTTACTTGGTCCTCTGATTAGGGTCTCAGAAGGTTGAAATCAAGGTATTGATTGGCTGGGCTGTTATCTTTTGGAGACTCAACTGGGAAGAATCACTTCTAAGAATATTCAGGTTTTTGGCAGAATTAATTTCTCTGTATCTGTCTGACTGAGGACCTGGGATTTTTGCTGGCTGGTGGCTGGTGGCTAGCCTCTGGTTGGACAGGCCACTCATAGTTCCTGGAGGCTGCCTGCAGTTCATCATGTGGTCTCCTTCGACATGGTGTCTTACTTAATCAGGCCTACAAGGAGAGTCCCTCTTTCAGGGAGGCCTGAGTCCCTTTTAATGGCTTTCCCTTGATTAGGTCAAATCCATATAGGATGATCTCTCTTTTGATAATACAGTTGACCCTTAAACAATGTGGGGGTTAGGGACACCCACCCCCATGCAGTCAAAAATCTTCACATAACTTTTGACTCCCCCAAAGCTTAACTAGAGCAGATTGTTGGTATCTGTGGGGGTTTGGTTCCAGTACCGCCCCCATGGATACTAAAATTCAAGGATACTCAAGTCCCATATACAAAATGGCATGGAACAGCCAGCCCTCTGCATCTGTGGAATCCCAACCACAGATGGAAAATACTCTTCAATCTGCTCTTGCTTGAATTCTCAGAGGCGAAACCCAGGGATTTGGAAGGCTGATGATATTTATTGAAAACAACTCACCTATAAGTGGACTGGCGCAGTTCACACCTGTGTTGTTCAAGGGTCAACTGTACCTCTAGATCAACTAACCTAGATGCTTAAGTTGTTACATTTGAAATCCTTTCACCTTTGTCATAGTTTGGTGGTTAGAAGCAAATCACAGGCCCCATCCAACTCAGAGGGGATGTGAGCACTAAGATCAGGAATCATGAGCCACCCTAAGTTCTGTCCCACAATCTGGAAGACGTTTTTAGTTTTAACTTCTAGAATTTTTACTATTTTACATTGCACATTTACTCTCATAATTTACTTGGAATTGATTTTTATGTGAGGTAGAGGTTAAGATTCATTTTTATTTTATGTGAATTAACAAATGACCCAGTACAATTTATTTGGCATACATCAAATGAATGTATGTGCTTGTTTATTTTTCTGGATTCTGATTTCTGTTAATTGACCTATTTATCTATAGTGTGTCAAAATCACACTTTTTGTTACTTAAGTTTATAATACATCCTGGTATCTGGGAAGAGTAAATCCTCCAAATTTGTTCTTTAAGTTTGTCTTAGCTATCCTTTGTTTTTTGTGTTTCTATATAAATCATAGAATCAGCTTGTCAGTTTCTACAAAAATCTCTAGTGGGATTTTTAGTGATAGTTCATTAAATTTTTAGATCAGTCTGAAGGGAATTGGTAACTTTAAAAATTGAGCGTTTTCAATTCATGGAAGTGCCATCTTCTTCTCCTTCCCCTCCTCTTCCTCCTTCCTCCCCCCCTCCTGTCTGTCTTCAAAAATTTATCTCTGTACTGTCTTATAGATTTCTGTGTACAACTTTTTCATATCATTCATTAGGTTTGTTTTGCTAGGAAGTGAACCAGTAGTTTTCTATGTAGTTGAAACATTTTTTTAAAAAATTAATCTTTAACTTGGAGATTAATAACCAGGAGGCAGGATTAAGAAGACATAGCATTTCTAAATTCCTCAGTCAGAGATTTAAAATATATTTTCATTCATAAAAATTGTGAATAAAAAAAAATTGTGAATGCTCAGAAAATTAGAGAGTTCAGTCAGTATTCAAATATATGGACAAACTTAATTCCAAAACGAAATCTAATAGCAATTACACTGACAACAAGAGAATTGGCCTGTTTAGAAGTCTATACCAGGGGTTGGCAAACTTAGGAGTATTTTTTAAAGAGCCAGATAGCAAATATTTTAGGCTTTGTTGGTCATAAAGGAAATTTTGTAGCAAGTGTTCTATTCTGCTTTCGTGGCATGAAAAAAAAATTGGACAATATTTAAATATATGGGATGCATCAGCATTCCAATAAAATTTTACTGACAAATCAGGTGGTGGCTGAATTTGGTCCAAGGGCTATAGTTTGCTGGCCTTTTGTTTTAGGGCACAGCTTAGAAATGATTGCAATAGCTATGTAGTCCATTTAATTATGAGTATGGAATGGTTAAATGGTGAGCCTCTGAGTCATTGCAACAAGGAAGGATGTTTAATGTTATTTAAAAAGTATAAAAACATCTACGTCTCTACCCAAATGGGTAATTTGGTTCCAGACCTCATAGTGTTTGCAGGCTGTTCTAAAGGAGAAATAAATCCCAGCAAGAACAGACTATTTCTTGACCATATTGCACTAAGGATTTTTACTGATTTTTTCTTCAATGAAGTGGGGAAGGAAAACAAGATCTCTAATGTATATGCATATTCGTGTGTGTGTGTGTGTGTGTGTGTGTGTGTATATGTATATTTTGCTTGCATTAATATACAATAGAAATTCTCTTACATATCACATATGCTTTTGTTGGCATAAATGCTTTGAGAGCTAATTCTTCTCTTCTTTTTGAATATAATTCCATAATGCACTTATTATATTTGACTTATTTGGGAACGTAGACACTATTAATCAGTACAAATAATTTGAATGATGGGAATCTTGCTACACATTCTTTTGTGTGCAGTGTTTTAGGATAATTACATCTAGAAGATACAAAGTTCTGAACTCAAAAGCTATTGATATGAAGCTTTTAAACATAAGAAGGACAACTTTGTCAATCATTTAAAACTTTGCATATGTTTTAATTACAAATAATGCAAGAGGATTAATAGGGATGGGGAAAGTACTAAGCCCAGATACAGCTGTGGTAAATAGAATATGAATTCAAATATCTGGAGTACATTAGGGTGAATAGAGATAGGCTATTATTTCCCAAGAATATTATTTTCTGCTGCCATTTTAGTCTAAGGAAAAACGCAGCGCAGTCTACCTGTGGTCTAGAATTATTTGGTTAGCTATGGAATCTGGAAAAACTTGTAGTTTCTATTTTTGGAACTAATTATTTTAAATTTAGTAACTTCCTTGATGTATTGATAAACGTTTTGCACACCATGAGCCGTTAATAGCTATCGTGGGACAAAGGACTTGTGCTCAAGTCAGTGTGGGGTACCTTGGTCACAGCTCTGTCTGTTAGTGATTCACCCCGTGCATGAACGTATGTGAAGGCCTTCAAGAAGTCTGGAAGTTAAGACATCTGTTCATGCTTAGCCTAGATTTCTTCCAGACTTTTCGGATGATGAAGCGGGTTGGTTTCCCTTATAGAACGTTTGTATTCTGAAGTGCTAGTGTTCTAAGAGAAAAAGTTTGGGAAACAACTATTTCAACCCATAATTTACTTTCCCATTGTTTTTGAGAGCCACTTCTTGTTTCTGACATGTTAAATCAAGATAATTTCTATCATTTTGTGTAGACCTCTAGAGCTGGCTAATTTGAGGAAAACTTAGGGAAAGGAATTTATTCTTCTCAGTATGTTGGTTCTTGTTTAGTTCAAGACATGAGAGGCAAGTTAAATTTTGTACTTTTATCAACAGTTTTAAAGAGTACGTTGACAGAGAAATTTATCAATCCAGTAAATACATTGATTATTAATAGCTTAGCCATGAACTATATAGTACTTTTCATTTTTATCATTTAAAAATTTATATAAATATTCTATGAAAATATGCTCATTATTAAAAAATGAAATAATTCAGAAATTTTTAGAATAAAAAAATAAAAATTTACCCCTCATTGAAGATCATCTTTGTTAATAGTTTGCATTCTTTGGAGGCCTTTAAGAAATATATTTCAAAATATTTACTTTTTGGCTGTTGAGTTTTCTTACATATGTATAAAGACCTCCCTTGATTTTAAATAATCATGTCCTGTGATTTTAAATAAAATAATCATATACTTTATCCTTAAACAGGGTGACCAGAAGTTCTGAAAGCCTAAGCAAATAGCCATAATAAGTGGTTTATAGATTTTGTGTTACAATAAATGTGTTCACTGGCATTTGTGATAGGTTCAGTGCATTGTCCCTCATTAGTGCCCCGTAGTTCAATGCACTACAAAGTTGCAACAAATGTGACACATTGACATGGAATTTCCACAAGTCCCTTTCTATCCATCTGTGATGCATTGATTTATATCTCTGATTTTCACTGGATAAATCTGTGCCTTTAGTACATCTCAAATGATTTCATCAGAGGTTCAATTTGTAAATATATTTACATTACGTTATAAATATATATTTACTCTATTATATAAATCTTTATTTAATATACTAAATGTTAATATATTAAATATAAATAGAATGACTAGCTTTATGACCATCCTGTACTTTTGTAGAAAAAATTTTTTTTAATGTTTATCTATTTAATCCATCTAGATTTGAATTTTGTATATGATGTGAAAGTAGAATCTGTATTTTTTTTTCAAATGGATCATCAGTTATTCCAATATTATTTATGGAACAATCCATATGGGATCTATGTAAGCCCATCTTAAGGTAGAAGATAAAGATTTTTGAGTCATCCACAAAGAGATGAAAGTTGAAATGTGAAGGCAGGTGATATATTGGGAGAAGGGAGTAGATACAGGGAAGGAGAAAGCATGTGCTTCTATAGAGGGAGAGAGGAAGGAAAGGAGTTAGAATGGTGTCACGGAAGTTATGGATTAAGAAAGTTTCAAGATGAGAGGGCAGTTGTAATTAGTGGGGAAGCAAGAGTCAAAGGTGAAATGGGAAAAGAGAATACATGCTTGATACATGCAGTTCATTGAATTCTGTGGTACAATTGTGGCTTTTGGATTCCTTTAGATTTTCTACAATTTATTCCATTGTTTCCATCCATCCATATGGATAATTATGAGTTAACTCTAGACATGGTCTGTTTCTGGGTAGTAAAGGGAAATTTTCTAAACACATTTTCAAAATGTCATTTCATTAAAATTTTATTTCTGTGGTATATTTGAAAAATATTTTCTATAAAAACCCAGTTAACAGACAATGATGTAATGTATATAAAAGAGCTCTTGATCTAAACAAACCATGGAAATAAAAGATGTGGTTTGTATATGTGACATGTGGTAGCTATTGCTCATTCATTTGAAAAAATAAGGAGGAAACTTGGCCAGGACTCAGCGTCACCACGTTGGTCAGCTCCCACATTAATACTATAAAAGATATTTTAAGCTTGCTAACTCTTTGTTTTTATAAACTAGTCATTTCTATGGCCTGTTTGTGGCTCACTTTCCCCTGTTTTCCTCTTCAATAAGAGGTTGAGAGAGGTAACGAATTTGTCCTGGTTTAGTTCGGACATACTGTTTGATCAGCCTGTAGCCCTGCCGTAAGGGTGATAATCACTATATAAATACATAGCCACACAGCGTCACACTGGCCTTTCCCAGCTGCCCTGGAAAGCAGCCAGTCTGCCAATGACGAAGCTGTGTGCATGCAGCTCTCTGCTTGGCTGAGCACTGGCTGAGGACGGATGGCAGCAGGACCCAGCGCAGCTGCTCTGTAACAAGACACGCAAAGAAACCTTCATCAGGCGTTCACTGAGGAGCCCATCAGAAGTGTTGATGTGACAGCCAGGAGCTGCCTTCGGTGATGAATGAGGGGTATTGTCTGTGGGCAGACATGGCACATGGCAGTGTGACAGAGGCAGCTCATTTTTGATTCCAGGTATTGAGAAGCCTGTGAAGCTAAGAAGATCAGCAAACAGTGACAGGCCCTCCACTGGTGCCTGCAGGCAGAGGCAGGGCTTGACCGGCTAAGCTCTCTGTTTGGAGCAGCTTGCAGTTTTTTTCAAAAGCCATATCCATAACTGTGGAAAGTAATATTGCCATCATCATTATAATCATATATGAAGGAAGATGCACGTCCATAAATCATACTAATGAATGCCAGCTAATGGCAACGCACTGAGTGCTGTGTTCCATAAAAGTCTTGCTCTATCTGCTTATCCTGATTTATTTTCTTCACAGCCTCTCTTTGCCGGATATTTTATTATATTTATTTATTTTGTTATAGATTGTTTCCTTCCTAGGCTCTACTAAACAGAGGGTACAGGGGGTAGGATGTTGGAATGGTCTTGTTTCCTGCTCTATCCCCGGTGTTAAGAACAGTGCCTGCACAGAGTAAGCCCTCAA
Organism: Rhinolophus sinicus; assembly: GCF_036562045.2. Taxonomy (NCBI): domain Eukaryota; kingdom Metazoa; phylum Chordata; class Mammalia; order Chiroptera; family Rhinolophidae; genus Rhinolophus; species Rhinolophus sinicus. Next base: position 111,251,763 of record NC_133757.1, read on the forward strand.
TATGTGTGTTTGTTGAAAGAAAAATGTAAAAATCCAGTCTGGTGTATTTCTAGTGATGTCCTGTAATATTAGAGAGATTCCAAACATCAATTTAGAATAAGAAATGTTCTCATTAAGTGGACAGTACTTTTCTTCAAAGCAATTTCTAAATAGCTGAGTTTTACAGTATTCAACATACATAATGCCCCATTTCTGATGGATTTATCAGTTGGCATTAACGATTTAGCCAGTCAACTAATTGTTTTGTGTGTGTGTGCTGCCAAAGAAAGGTTTTGACTAAATTTCCCTCCTCTGCTTTCCTTCCCTCCCATTTTGCCCTGGAGAGGATGTTGTCCCAGCACAAAAATCTTACCTGCTACTCACTAGCAATCTATTGATAACAGTAATCAAATGGTCTACTTCCTTTCATAGATTGGGTGTGTATATTTGTAAAGGGAAGTGGAAAAAATACGAATTTTCCTAGGTAGAGAAAGCAAAATGTTTGGAATTACTTTAGGTGGAAGTGGTTTGGGCTCTTGGCTTGGAGGCGTTCGAGCAGCAAGAGGATAAACCCCATAAGGGCCATCAAAGCTGGCAGCTATTCCTAAACCAGCCTAGGCATCAGCATCATCTGGGGACATCGATAAACAAGCAAACAACCATTCCAAAAAAACCCCGAGAACAAACAAAGAACAGGTCACAAAACTCCATCCTGGAGGTCTATCAGTGGAAGCACTGGACTCCATACTGAAAACCAAACAGCTCCCCATGTGAGTCTCATGTTCATAAAGTATTTGAACCACATAATGCTGGGATTCAAATTTCAGATAGAAAGTTGGACCAGATCAGCCTTTCTCAGATATCACGCGAGAGTACCTGTAACTATTTAGTCAGGGCTTTTCCCACTGGGAATTCTAATTCGTTTTTGCTGGGGTGAGGTCCAATAATCTTTTTCCACTTTTTATTTTTTTAAAAAAATTCATAAGATTCCCAGTGATTCTTGTTTTTGGGTGAGTTTGAGAAACATCAATCTAGAAGACCTTGAGATCTGGTCCAGTCCTTAAATTTTATGGTTATTCAAATAATTTAATTCTCTACTTTGTGTGTAAAGGCAGTCTTTACATGATTTTGTTTTTATTTTATTTTTTGGTATTAGAAGTCATATAACTAAAATCATAGACAGTGGTTTATTGTTCAGCATTTTATGCCTGGCTTAAAAACATGGACAAATAAAGAGGCCTCGTTTCATGCAACTCTCACTGTGGAATGACATGCCCTGTGGATCACTGGCCCCAGGAACACTTTTCATTTGTTGTGAGCACACTTTATGGTCCAACAGCCTGTGGCGTACAAAGGTTAAATGCACCAGCTAGAAAAAGGATGACAGTAACAAAGCTTAAATAACAAAACAGCGTGCTGCATGAAAATCAATCTTCAAACCCTGTAAAACTACCAGTGCCAGTTCCTCGTTATGTATTTTTAACTGCACCATGATCATATAACTTGAACTACCCTGCAAGTTGAAAACCAAATAGCCAGGACTTAGAGCAGTCTTTCCCAGAGATGGTTCTGCTTTTCAATTTTCTTTTTATTTATTTTGTCTATATATTTCAAGTGGATTAAGTAGAGAATTTTAATCAAGAAAACAGCTTTCCGAGCCGTGTTTGCTTCTCAGATGTTGTACTCTATGGTCTAGTAAGTGCTTTAATGAGTTGCAATGCTGCAAGATGTTTCTAGTTCCTTTACTTCCTTGACTCCGTCAGCATATATTTCTGTCAGACTTTCAAAATTAATTCTATTTCCCAAAATGGATAATTTTTAACAAGGAGCTTAGTGAAAGATTTTATTCCTATTCTACTTTTCTAAGGTACCTAATTTAAAGTATAAGCTATTCTTAACCCCAAGTAGGATTGAACTAATTTTTTTCCCCTTGCCATCTTACATAGCTATTCACACTGCAGCAGTCTTTGGATAATTATTTTATCTTAACAGACAATAATTACAGAAATATGGAATTTTATGATTTGAAAGAACATTCAAGAGAGCTTATTATAACTATCTTGTTATAATAGTCTCCATTTTAGGGCATGATGAATGAGACTCCAAAGGACGAAGGCCATTTAATTCAAGGAAAGCCAATGCTGGGCATTCAGAAGCCAGATTCTAAGTGCTTTCCAACCCATATATTGACTTCAAGTACCCTCACCTTCACAAGTCCTGTTGGTTCTAAATTATTTTTTAAACTATTCGAAAATATCATTATAGGTTATTTTTAAAACAAGGTATTTCCGCTGATATGCAATGTGCAAATATATTTTCAGGGACACACGTGGTGATAACATCCATCATAATACACATGCACATGTAGTCATAAGATGTTTCTCCAGACTCAGACATGATTTCTTCAAGCAATGTGTAGCTTTTGTGTTCCCTCTTTTTCTCCTTTCCTCCTCTTCTGTCCAACCTTTGTATCTTAGTTCAAGCCTTACTTCCTTAGAGAACCTTTCTCTGAATGCCCAGATCAGGTCAGGAACGATTGTTATAAGATCTTTTAGCGCCTTTTAACCCTCCATCACAGCACTTCTAACAACTGTAATGTTGTATTTCTTCGTGTGATTACTTAGTTAATGTCGGCCTCTCCCCCAGTCTAGACTGACTCTAGCCATGTGAGGACTGGGGCACCTTCTGTTGCTAACAATTGTCCCCCAGTGCCTGGCTCAGTGCCTGGAACATAGTACATTCGTAGGAAGCATTTGTGGAAGGAATGAAGAAATGAGTGAACTATCCCTTATCCTAAAATGCATGTGTATTTGAAGTGATTGTTTTATTTCCTTCCTCCCTTCCAGTATCACTTTTATGAAAATTAGTTTTAGCTTGTGGTTTCTGCTCCTGAAGGTCCAATCTGCTGCTCATAGAGTGTGCTCACACAGTTGGCTTTATTCCAAGCACTTCCAGCTGGCCCATGTTTGGGGCTCTCTCTAGGGGGGTGTTCCAGGACAGGCTCATCTGCAGGCACACCAAAGCCATCTTCCTGATGTCCCAGAGCTAAAGACAAGGAGGGAGGAGACCTTCCTTGAGAGCAGGAGTGAGAAGCTCCGCAAGACTCCTAGCAGAACTTCAGCCAGTGATTATAGCTGCTCAGGATGGACCCTCAATGTTTATCCCTGTCTGGAGTGGCCGTGCTCAACACCTAAAGACAAGAGCTTCTAAGGTTCTTCCTAGGAAAGGAAAATATCCACCATTTTGTCTTGGCCATAGGGACGCGGCCATTTTCTGAGAGAGTGTGGGAAACTCTGTGGGGACTATTGAGATCAGTCACAGTGCCCCTCAAGCTGATCCAAGTGGATGAGTCCCTGGAAAGAGGATGAAGAAGCGACCATGAACTAGGTGATTGAGGAAGGGATGAGGAAGAGCTAGCTGTGCCTACGCCACTTAAATGAGGGTTGGCAGAGGATGCCATTCTATACATCCTGGTTTCAATCCAAGGGCCAGAGGAAGGTCAGTGAAGAGAGTCCCCAGAGAAGCAGGGGCTGAGAGACTTCTGCCTGCCCAGATCCTATGCCCACTCCCTGGAACGCCAGGAACAAATTCTTCCCATACTCTTCAGTGCCTGTGAAATACCATCTTTTGTTCTTCTGCCTTGAGTGCACATGTGCTTTGGATAAAGCACATGGTCCCTACATTCTAGGAAAAGATTACTAGAGAAGGACAGCCATCTTTGCAAGGGATTTTACTGAGAAGGTGAAGCATGGACTGGATGGCAGGTTTAACCCTTCCTCATTCTAGGACTGTGAAAGTTGGGCTGGGATTCCACAGCCTAGAGACACACGGTGCTCCTGCCATGTAGAGACATTGAGAAATCTTGATATCCTGAAAACAAGGTGGCCTTGTGTTCCTCAGGGGGAGCCACAGCAGGGGAAGTCATCCATTTAGCTCTGTATTGGACTCTCAGTCATCTCCACGCTGTCTGTGGAGCCTTGTGAAAGCTTACAGCCTGATCTGAACTGTGCTGTGGAGAAGGAACAGAAGTTCTCCTGTCTTGACTGAGTGTCACGGGGGGTGGGTAGCCCTGCCCCTCCCCAGGGTGGTGGTGGCGCCCTCTAGCTCACACATAAGAGGCCCTGTCGTAGTTCAGTCACTTCCCACTATGTGAGTTGCAAAATGACCTTAAGCACAGCCTAGCACAGGGCAGCAGGCTGGTCTCATAGCCACCCACGTGGGCATGGCAGGCAGGCACACAACCCTTCCACTCTGTCTTTTCAGCACCGTAAAGAGCCTTCTTATTTATCCTGTGTCTTGTCCTTGTTTTTCTCAGCCATTTTCTTTCCCTAATGGCACCATTTTCTCTTGGTGTTCCCTATAAAACTCTGAATACTTTTTATCAGTTTGTTTTATGGACTTCCTGCCTCCCTCCTCTTCCTGTCTTTCCAACGTTGGTGTCTCCAGTTCTAGCCTGCATTTGTCCACACTATCTCTGGGGCCTCTCAATCAGGCCCATGGCTTCAGCTACCACCAGGATGCCCACAAATCCCAGTTTTCTCTCTCCTCCCATATCTTTTTCCTGCTCTGGGATTTATTGAAATTTCACTAAAAAAGGTGTATGACATGTGGTCTTTTTCCTGAAAGATATTTAACGTTAGTTTCCATAAATTGTGTATTTTAATAGGAAACAAATATTGTCCATAGATCTGTTTATTCAAACTATTTTGATTTTTATTTGAATTTATAATATCATAATAAACACTTTATAGTTTATTTAAATCATAATTATGTTAGATATTTAATGTGTACATTTTTTATTGGTAATAAAAATCGTAATACTGAAGTAAGGATTAAAAGCCACTTAGGGAAATATGGAAATATTAATTAATAAGACCTTAGTACTTACATGTATTTATAGAATTATTCTTTGAAATTACCTTGTCTCAAAAATTAAAGCATAAAATGAATTTATAGATATTCAGTTTTTAAAGCACTTTTATACATAGAAAAACTTGGCCATTTGTATTGGCACAAATTTAGCTTTTCAGGGAAACAAATGTTTCTTCAGTAGCCATCCATAAGAAGAGTTAGTGGAGAACTGCACCTTCCTTAGTCTCTACATACATGGGTTTTTGTTTTTTTCTTTCTTTTTTAGTATAAACTGAGTTAATGCCCCTCAGAATTTTCTGTCAATAGTTAGTCCCTCTGAAGGTAGATCTCAGGAAAAGTGACTTGAATTACTCAGATAATCCAGGAATATCTTTCATTTCCATATAAAATATTTAGAGCATCCAAGTTTGGGCTTCACTTTTCCTCAAAGGTTATGACCTTAAATTGTTTTATCTTTATTGTTTCAGTTACCTACAGATGATCTGTGCACAGCACACAAGTCAAGGACCAGGCCAGGACTCGGCATCACCACCTGCTGAAACTGTAAAATGATCTGTACTGAAACATTCCAGTTACAGTCTGTGGTGTCTCTACAAATTATAATAAATAAAGCACACTAACTGTCGCGCAGATATGCAAAATAGCACCGTTCTGGTTCCTCAGAATCCATGAGGCAAGTCTGTTTTAGCTCCAGGTGCCCACTTGATCACCACAATGGCCTTGGAAACAAACTGAAGTGGCCAGAGCCATCTGGGCAGCGCTGCAGAGACCTGCATGGAGTCCACTGAAAGGGAGGAGCTTGAGCAAAGCCCCCAGGCCGCCCCTGAACTTCAGGATCAAGTTACATCTATCTGCACCTCTGCATTTGTTTATGAGTCATCCCCACGGGGATATGTGGCTGGCTCAGCTGTTTGGGCAGCTGTGTACTCAGTGTACTCAACTGTAACCAAAGAAGTCTCAGAGCACATGCCTTTTTAATTCTGAAAAGACCCAGACCCGACAATTAATGTAGATGGAATGTAATTGGTTCATTTACTCAAAGAAGTGATGTCCTCATTGGCTGGCAGTGCTGCTGGCACAGCAAGGTTAGGAAAACGGTAAAGGAAAAAGAGAGTAAAAAGAAGCAGTCTTCTCGATGAGGAAGTGAAAACTTCATAGACAGGAGCTAAGATGACACAAAGTGAAGAGAAGAAACATTTCCGGAGCAGAATGTGAAGTGGATATGAGGTGGGTGAATTAAGCCAGACTGCTCGGTTTCAAATCCCAGCTCTCATGACCTTGGGGAAGTTATTTACCCCTTCCCCCCACTTGCCTCAATTTCCTCATCTGTAAAATGGTAATAATAATAGTCTTCACTGATGAGGGTTTTGGTGAGATTATATAAGTGAATAAGGTGGAGCATTTAGAACATCAGGAAGCACATAGTAAAGTTGCTCAGTAAGTTTGAGCCTTTGTTAGTCCCAGTGATAAATGTTCTCACACAGTGCCTGAATACATCACGGCCTCACCTTGAACGCCCGCCGCACTGCACACAAGCCATGGGCTGCAGAGTGTGCAGACCTGCAACAGTCCTTGAGTGCATCTCTGCATTTGAAGAATCGCCAGACTGAAAGCAGATCACCTTCAAGAGAACATGAAGCTATTGGAGGCCTTAGTGCCAGGCTACACAAATCCTGCACAGCTCGATAATATTTTAGGGCATTTTTGTGGGACATGCACACACACACACACACACACTAACATTAGCTCTTACTGCATGACACACATTCTGTCAAGCCCTTTACATGTAGAATTTCACTTAGGACAATCCTGGCAGGCAAGCCCAATTATTATCTTCAATTTGAAGATGAAGAATCTAAGGTGTGGGTGAGTCAGGATCAAACAGCTGGTAAGAGGTATACCAGCGTTTGGACCCAAATCTGCCTGGCTCCAAAACCAATGCCCTTAGCCATTGTGCTAGAGAGAGGCCAGGGCAAACAGTGGTCACAGAGAGAGGCCAGGGCAGCCAGTGGTCACAGAGAGAGGCCAGGGCAGCCAAGCACTGCCCGTCATGGCCTGAGGAGATGACCATGTTTTCTGTAGCATGTAAGCTGAAAATTATTAACCCATGCTCTTTATGTCACAGGGTTGAAATTGAACAGTCACAAATAAGACTGTGCAAACAATGGAGCTTGGTTTCCTGTATCTGAGCCCAACCTCTCGCCAGCCCTCATTCCTGTTAATGGTGGGTAATGGCAGACATCTTGCCTCTGCCAACTAAAGTCCCACCCAGTGTCTTCTACTTTACAACAGCCTCTTTTGGGTGAATATTCATTTGATTCAAAGTTCAAACTTCCTGTAAAAAGCTGCTTCCATCCTGTCAAAAGTATTTTTCCCCTTTGCTTCCCAAAGTCGTAAGTTTGGGTATCCTCAGGGCGGTGAGGCAGCAGACTGACCCCTCTGCTGCAGGTCTCTGGCTGGGGCACCTCGGGGGCCTCATTACTCCTCCCTCGCTGACTCAGCCTCTTCACTTGTCCCCCATGGTGGCTGACCCTCTGGGTCAGCATGGTCAGGGATGCTATTTAATCCCTGGGCAGTTTACCCTGGGCATCTGCTCTAGGGGGACTTATTCTTTAAAAAAGGGACCACTCTCTACTCCCCCTGCAACAAGCATACCAGTTAGCATCCTCAGTGATTTTCCCTCTTCCTCAGGGTGTGAGAACTTCTGCATCCACTTCCCACCACTTAGAACTACGGGGGCTCTGCTGGCACTTCCCTCAATCATTTCTACACTTTGGCTTTGGAACCATGTTGGGAGCCGCACTGTGTAGGTAAGGGTTTCTCTGAGAGTCTTGCACAGCAGGGAATGCAGAGATGCCTCCTGCTCTGAGAGGTCCTACAAAGAGCCTGCATATTTCAGGCACTCCCCCTAACCTTCCCCCCCTTACCTACCATATTTCCCTGAAAATAAGACCTAACCGGAAAATAAGCTCTAGCATGATTTTTCAGGATGTTCATAATATAAGCCCTACCCCAAAAATAAGCTCTAGTTAAGATCATCAGCCAGATGGACACGTTTAGTACATCCGTTGCGACACATGACAGATGTATTGAATTATAAAATAATATTAATATATAATTAAATATAAATAAATAATATTATTGACTTTAATACTTAAAATAAATTATAATATAAATTATAATTAAATATTTCTAGATACCCAACTGGACGAGAGGTAAATGCCTATGTAAACAGATGAATTCGGGACTTATTGCCGAATGACCAATTGGAGCACAGACACAATGCACGGATAACATGTGCACTTGATAACGAATGGACGTGGTTGTGTCTAACATGAATCTTCATAATTCAATACGTCGAGTGTTGTAATGGACATGCTTAATGCACACGTGTGAAATAAAGAAATGTTTTCTGAATTTTGGTGCCTGCAATTTTTTGTCACTTTTGTGTGGACCATCATTCTTAACTGTCATCATTTTTGTTGCCACTCCTGTCTCGTAAGTCTTCAATTAACACTTAATTTAATGTTAGGTTTAAAGGGAATAATATTTTGACCCCCACACAAGATGAGTGCAAAAAGAAAGAGCTATTCCATCGAGTACAAGAAAGGAATCGTGGAGGACTCCTGGGGCAAGAATCTTATGGCTTTCTGCAATGAGAAGAAGTTGGATCTCCAAATGGTCCGAAAATGGCGAGCAGAGTACGATAACCTCAGTCAACAGGTGGATGAGGGAAATGCTAAGAAGCGCAAGTGTAGATCAGTTTGGCAACCCTTATTTCCTGAGCTGGAAGAATCATCTGTCAATGGATTGCTAACAGAAGAACAAAGGTTTTGGTTGTGTGTAGGGCTGATACTCAAGCATTTGCCCTTGCAATGGCACCACAGTTAGAAATATCCCCAGAAGAATTCAAAGCATCCCAACACTGGCTGGATGGCTTCCTTCAGCGATATGAACTGTCTCTAAGATCGACAACACTGTTCAAGCTGGAAGATACTGAAGTTATTAAACGTGCACTTGCATTCAAGTCTTTTGTTGATGGCATCGACTTTTCTAAATACCAACTCTCCAACCTAATTGCTGTGGATGAAACTGCAGTGCTTATGGGCAAAAGATCTTAAACGACACTTGATCAGAGGGGTGCCTCGTCAATCTACATTTCTGCCACTGGCTATGAAAGTGCACCTGTTACCTGTGTTTTGGCAACTTGGATGGAAGCAAAGCCCCTCTAGTTATCACTAAGGGTAAGAAAGATAAGGTTCAACGCATGTGTTTCAGACGTTTATGTTCTTGAAACCAAAAAAGCCTGGTGCACACAAACAGTTATAAAGAAGTGGGTCGATTTAATGCTGTCACTTGTTTTGCGAGGTGGCCAAAGAGGTCTGCTAGTCTGGGATTCAGCCAGCACTCACCACGTGTGCTAAAGACATGAAGAACTTCTTGCAGAGAGAAGAATAGATCAAATAATAATTCCCACAGGAATGACTGCCTATCTCCTGACTCTTGATATTGCAGTAAACAAGCAATTCAAGGACAATTTGCGCATGGAAATCAATGACGACACTGAAAACAGAATGGAGAGCGTGGAAACTTTGTGAAGCCTAGCCTGCAAGAGGTCGTGACTTGGGTGAAGAATTCATGGGATAAAATCACTGACAGCTGTGTTGCCAATGCAGTGCGAGAGGCTACATGGACAAGAAGTGCTCATTTAAGGAGAGCTCTATTGCTGGACATGAGAGATTGGGGCCCATTGTTCTACAGGAAATGGAGTCGCAAGAAATTCAAGCCAGAATTTGGAGTTTGGAGAGTTATGACGATGTTCCAGAAGAAGATGACATGACTGTATTTGAATAAATGTAGATTTTTGTACATAAATAAATGTAGATTGTTGTACATGAAAAAATAAGACATCTCCTGAAAATAAGCCTTAATGTGTCTTTTGGAGCAAAAATTAATATAAAACCGATTCTTATTTTCGGGGAAATACGGTAAGGACTTTTCTGCAGGGGTGAATTTGGTCCTAGTGGTAGGGGGAGGACAGGAAACCCCTTTGGATTTATTGATCCTGCATTTCTCTCTCTCTCTCTCTCTCTCTCTCTCTCTCTCTCTCTCTCTCTCCTCTTTACTCAAAAAGAGACTTAGTTATTGGGTGGGAGTTTTCCTTAGTACATATCTTGGCTTCTCTGCTTGATTATTTACTATGTAGAAAATCCTCTAAATTTCATTTGTTGATATTTAAAAAGAAGCTTTTAGAAATTACGGTGTGTGTGTGCTCCTGCTCAGGGAAACCAGGTTTTCAGGGCTATTTTCTTACTCCGAATTTAACGAATCTGATTTAATACTCAAATCTGAGCAATTCCTTTTTTTCTAGGTATTACAGGCTCTTCCCTTAAAGTAATCAATGCCTGAGAGAGCCATAGGGAATTAAAAATGCATGGTTATATTATTTTCAAAATATTATAGTCATTGCATATATATCTAGGTTAATATTGCTTTTTTGAGTAGATTTCCCTTTTGTGATCCTCAACTTTCATAAAATTTTTATTTAACTGTTCTAGTGCAATTTGAGTTGTGGTTTGGACAAGAGCATTAAATGGGGAACAACAATATTCTCTACCCCAGCACAGGATAGTGGTGGCACTGGAATTTAAGGAAAAAAAAAAGAGAGAGAGAGAGAAGGTGACTCCAGGGAGAAGAGAGGTGGGACCTGATGTCTAGTTGCCCATCCTTACGTGAGTAGCCTTCTTCCAATCCTTGTGTTGGAGGCGTGGGGATTAATTTTGATAATAAATGAGGGTGTTCGTTTCCAGAAAAATTTAGTGTTTGGCAATGTTTTTACTATTTTTCTGACTGCTGATGCTATTTTTGGTTCTACCTGTGTGTTACGCTGTTTGTGGAGTACAAAATATACACTATTATACAGAACATTGTTATAGAAGAGATTTCATATAGAGCTTAATCCATCATGTAGACATTCTGTAGGATTTTAAATCTTATTATGTTGTTAAAGATGGCATTTCATTGTGGTTTATACCTGGCATTCTGTTGGAAGTCAAACATTAATGAGAGCTTGGAGAAAACTGTGGCCTGTTATGTTTGCAGAAGTGTGTTTTGCTGATGATGAAAGGAAATTTGGAGACCTTTGTGTCAACTGTCTCCAAAATGCTAGTATCTATTTTTGTAATGTAAATGATACTCTTCCTTTACCCATATCCTCACTTCCCTCATTCCCATTTGCCACTGCTCTGACCTAGTCCAGAGGGAGTTTTATTTTCTCTGTTACACTTGACTCAACCTGTGACTTTCAACACTGTCCGCATCACCTCCATTTTTCTAAGGAAATGAGAAAGAGCAAAAGGAAAGGACAGGGCAAGCGGTGTTGACTCCCTGGAGATGACCTGCACACTGCAGATATCATTTCTGCTCCTATCTCATCAGTCAGCGTGTCACTAGCCACACATCCTTTCAAGAAGGCTGGGAATGTAGCTACCCTCTGGGTGGTCATGTGCCAAGCAGAAATGTGGATGTTATTACTAAGAGGAAGAAAGGGAGATATACTGGGTGATAATTTGTTGTTACTGCCTCAAATAAGGTATCGAAGGTAGACATCCCACAGGCAATAATTATAAGGACACATGGAAGTATGAGATGATGGCCCTGGACTCATAAATCCTGTATGCTGGGGGGAGTTAGTTTTGGGATGAATTTGTAAGTTGGTTCATGGATTCATTTGGTGTAGGATTTTGATGTGAATATTTGATAACCTGAAGTACATTTATTGATCAGAGAGCAATTCTACAGTAAGTGTTGTTTGTTGTTGTTATTGTTATTGAAGCTCATTGAGGCACACATAATTCATTTTTCTTAATATGTGATCTTGTCTAGTCATCATTTATTTTAGTGAGCTTATCTCTTATTTTGGTCAGCCTTTTCAATTAAGATCTGCACTGATGAAAGGACAAACAGTCTAGAAGTATGATTGGTATTAGACAAGTGTATTTTACTTCATTCAACATGGGTAATATTGTTAAGCTCTGAAAAGAGCTTTATTATGTCCTTATAATAGGTCTCAAGGTCTCATATTTTGCCTTTAATCAAATAGTGGGGAAATGTATTTACGCCTATTCATGCAAATGCTGTTGGTAATTCACAATAATTTGATAAGAGTTTGAAATGAAGGCAATATTAAAAGTATAGCATGCACCACGATAAAAAGTGCAATGGTGTCTTTGACATTATCATTTCTGGCTGATGTTAGGAATGGAGCCAAAGGAGATTAATTCTGACACTTGAAATATTATAAGAATGATGCATTGAATCTACTTGACATTATCATCTGATGATGCTGCTCTTCCTTAATTTTAATTCTGGAGGGTAAGATAAAAGGTTAGTCTTTTTAGAAGATTAAAAACATATTTTAAATCTTATTTCTCTAGGCTGAGTAGAGTGAAGACTTGAGAAATTATGTGGAAAAGTCAGCAGTATTTTAAGATTACTTTACCATGTACATACTGCTTGCTACCTTATTTACTTTTCATGTGGTATCATGAGGATATTACTGTTTCCATTTCACAGAGGAGTGAAATTATGTGATTGTAAGTTACAATATTTAAATTAATATTTTCTTTAGTACTATTATGCTTCAATAAACCAACTCTATATTTTCTGCTCTTGTGGCTTAGCAACTTGGCATTAGGCAATAGTCATGATAAAGTACAATAGAAACAATAAAAACCCAATAATAACAAATGCAAGTAATAAGCACACAAATGCTAACAACATGTTAGTTGAGCTAAATTACAGCCTGTTAACTGGATATTAATTATGGTGACTAATCAGTGTAATCTGTATAGTGTATATGCACACTTAGTGATGTAATGATTGGTAAGAACTTAAAATAATTGCCTTGGAATTTATAAGTAATATTGCATTTAATCTTTGTGAAATGTATACAAATGCAAACGATTTTTCCTCTGAAATCACCATGTCAACTGTAGATCATTTGGTAAGCCATCGGGGCATTTTGAAAACCACAGTTGAGAAACCTTGGATTGGAAGAGTGGTTTCCATACTTTTTAAACCATATACCTTTTACAGTAAAATCTTGACTATAAATGTTTATCTATTAATGATACATTATATACATTCACTTCTCTTCCAGAATTTTATGTGCACTTAAAGCCTACACAAAAGTACAAAATAGAAAAGACAAAGTACATTATTATCTTTTTAAATAACTACATTAATGACATAAAAACATAATTTTTAATATTGATACTATTTTAGTGTGCTTTGTATTGTTAAATATACTTTCTTATTTTTGAAAACCATGATCAAAATTTTGTGATACAATGATTAAAAAGGATTGGTCTAATTTCAGTTTATTTTGATACTTGCTTTTAATGGATTGTTCTAACTTTATAGGAATGATTCTGCACAAAGATACACACTCATGATGTATATCTATAGTCACTTATGATGTGCCTTGTCTTTGGATTATGAGCCACTGATATGTATGCATGCTGTCTTGATTTCAGGGAAGTCAGAGTCCTGTGTGAGAAGGTGTCTTTTATTCCCCCCTGGCCATGTAGCTCAAAACAAGCTATATGACAAAGCTCAGTGACAGACACCAAGAGAACACACAGAAACCAGGTGCCAGTCTTCCAGCTGTACGTTTTCTATAAAGGAGCTGATAAGCTGGCACAGGTTGTCCCCGGCCTTTCTTGGACTATAGCTGAGGACTATATTCATCACTAGTGAGTACATTTCATTCAGATTTGGCCGAGGGTCAGCACATGACTCCAAGCATGTCTGGAAATAAACATAGGGTTGCAACAGATCAGCTGAAAGTAACCCTGTTCTTACAGTTTCCACTCCCCTGACTCTTGGTCAAGCTTTTGTAATTACAAATTGGTCATCATCATTCTTTATGTTTTTAAATGATATTTATAGAATCAAATAAACAGAGATTTTATCACCAAACTATTATACTAATCATTTGTAGCATTCAGTGAAGTGTAGGTATTGCTTTAAAGAAACATTTCAGCTTCTCAAATATTCCAGCAGAAAATTGTTCGTAATCACATACAAGCTTGACAACCCCTTTTATTTTGTCTTCACTACCTAAAAAGGACCATTAGAAGAGTAGTAGACCATGCTGAGTGGAGCAGCAGAGAGAAGGTCCAGGTTAGGAATGGGCATTGTGTCATGGAGTCTGAAAGAGGCAATATGAGAAAAATCAAGATTTGTTTAGCACAGAGGAGATAAGGGAGCAGATGGGGGAGGAACTCAACCACAGGACCATAGGTCAGGAGCTCTCCCTCCCGGGACCATTGCAGAGCAAGGCGAGAGCTCAGGAATAGCAGGCAATACATCAGATTCACTAACTCCAATTCAGTTACAAGAACGGCTTGGTGCCTATGGCTCACCTAGGACACCAGAGAATCCATTAGTTCATTCATTTACTTGTTCATCCATTTTAACTCATTCAATACATATTTACTGAGCACCTACTATGTGCCAAAAGTTAGGTGCAGAATTCTCAGGGCTGAACAAGACTGACAAAATCCCTGTTCTCAAAATATATACTTGTATTCTAATGAGAGACTAAGGAAAGCTTCCTTTGATTTTAGGCTGGTTATCTACTAATACAGAGAAGCTTTAATTCTTGCCAAATAAGAATAACATTGGTTCTTGAGTCTAGGGGAGGAAGACACCAAAGGTGAGGGCTTACCATCCTTCGATTGGGCTCTGGAGACATGTGCCCGCTGAAAGTCAAGCAGAGCATTTCACTGCCTATATCTTCAGAATGGATGGCTAAGAAATTACATAATTTTTATTGAAAATCTAAATTCTGGTAGAAAATTCAGGCTCCCAAAACTTATTGTGGTGATAGAATTGTGTCTTGATGTAACTAGTTATTTCAACATTCCACTTGACTTTGTTATTATAGATCTAAACTAAAATGAAGTTGAGACTGAGAAAATGTATACAATTTTATTCCATTAATGGCTGGTTTTAAAAGTAGATGTTTAACAAAGGCTCTGCTCAAGCATTGCAGATCTGTTATAACAGTCAAACCTTAATATCGTCTTTCTGCCTCATCACTCAATATGATAAGTACTTACTGTATTCAAGCTCTATGGGTTAAAAGATTCAAACGTAAAGATAAATATCTTCTCTCAACTACAGGAATATAGCTTTCGTGTTATCTCACTTTCTGGAGCTTTCACAAGCTGACTTATTTATTTCATTTTACCTTATTTTATGTACTGAAATAGTGAGCACCAATTCATGCAGTTACACTTGATAACAGTAAAATCAGAAAATTCACTAGCCAATCAAACTTCTTGTTGCTCAGTGGTGAGGGAAAGAGCCTTTATTTCCATTTCATTAAAACATTGACTGCTACTTTACTCTCTTAAAGAAATAAAATAAATCCTCATGGAATTAGCTGGCAGTTTTTAAGGCTCTTATGCAAATTGGTAGCAGAGCTTAAGCGGTTATAAAAGAAGCTGATAACTAGGGAAAATATGAAAAACTCGAGTGCTTTGACTTATATACATATATGTGGCCACAATTAAAGGTCAAACATGAACCAATGGCTTTGTTAGCAAAAAGTGAGGTTTCTGAAGAATGTGCAAGAGAACAGAATGAAACCAGTATCTTTGAAAATACAATTTAAGTGAAAGAAAGGTAAAAGAAATATTGGGGTCTTAGAAAATACAGTGGAACGACAATAGATAATTTTTTAAGAATCAGAATATAAAGGGCAAAAAACTGAAGACACCAAGAGAGGGGCAGTGTACCGATGACAACTTGGGTAGTTGTTGTTATCCCTTGTTAAACACAGTGGCTCTCACCACCACGTTCAAATCTGTAATAATAGCTCCTCATCATAAGAAAGTCATCCTGGATTTGTATGTGATTTATGTGCCATTTGTCTGTTTTTTTCACAAATGACATATCTATACTTCAGAAACATAGATCTTATTTTCAAAAGCTCTTCTTACACAGAATTTTGAAAAAGAATGGTATATTTTCAGGAAAAAAGCACACACAAATCACAGCTTTGCTGACTCTAGAATGCTGGACTTATTTTTTATTTGTTTCAATTATAGGATCTAATTAAACCATAATCTCTGCACATTTCATTGTAAGAAAGATTATGTAGCAGATGCCAAGGTTAATTATTGAACAACTGAGTCTACCAATGAACGGGGAAGTTTGTAATTAGATTCTTATAAAGAAAAAAAAGTGTGAAATGCACTTTTTGGATGTGTAAAGCCTTATCAGAAATGCATATGGCTACAAATAAGCAACAGGGAATGGAACGCTCTACAAGTACGTCCAGTATCGTTAGCTGGGCTTGTCATACAGCGGGTGGTTCACAGGAATATGAATTGGACTGAGTGTTGGATTGAGGTCTGTGTTTAGGTGTGGACTCTCATTCCTGGCAGACTAGTATTCAGTTCAGACAGTGAACAAGAACCTGCAATATAAATCACAGCTTTATTGTAGAGAACAGGAAGAAGTCTGGATTTGGAATCAAATGAAACTGGCTTAGTTGTATAACTTTAGATGTCCTGTACAAATATTCTGGGCCTTGGTTTCTATAAAATGGAAAAGTTGGATTCAGTTATCTTAAATTTTGTTTCTTAACTCTCAATTCTGCAAGTTGTTTTTAAATTCTACACTTGATACCCTTCCTGGTCAACTCCATTTTATTATGAAAGCAAAATCAGGATTAACTTTCGGCCACTGGAGCAAAGATGGACTTGTTAATCATGGGTACCAGGACAACTGTGTAGACATCTGGGAAAAGATGTAGTTTAATCCATATGTCACACTAGGAAAAACTCCAAATGGATGGGAGATCTAAGTGTAAAAAATGAAACCATATAAGTACCAGAAGGAACATGGGTGACTTTCTCCATAATCTAGGAAAGGCTTTCTAACTGTGGCTCAAAATCTAGTGCAATAGAGAAAAGACTGATACATTTGGTTACATAAAAAATAGATAACTTTGGCATGGCCAAAACCACCACTAACTTAAAATACATGATAGATAGGAAGATAACAAAACATATTTAGAAAAACAACTAATATTTCTAAATATATAAATAACTTTAAAAAAATTTGAGACACTTCAAATTTACTAGGATGCCATTATTCAAAAAGAGAGCTAATGACAAGTATTGGTGAGGTTGTGGAGAAACTAGAATCCTCCTCCATTGCTGGTGTGAATATAAAATGGTGTAGTGTTTTGGAAAATAGTTTGGCAGTTCTTCAAAATAGATAGGTAGTTCCCCATCTACCTAACCCAGATTTTT
Source organism: Rhinolophus sinicus (assembly GCF_036562045.2). NCBI lineage: Eukaryota > Metazoa > Chordata > Mammalia > Chiroptera > Rhinolophidae > Rhinolophus > Rhinolophus sinicus. Next base: position 111,268,946 of record NC_133757.1, read on the forward strand.
AAAAGATTTTATTGGGGAAGGGGAACAGGACTTATTGGGGAACAGTGTATATTTCCAGGCCTTTTTCTCCAAGCCAAGTTGTTGTCCTTTCAGTCTTAGTTGTGGAGGGCGCAGCTCAGCTCCAGGTCCAGTTGCCATTGCTAGTTGCAGGGGGCACAGCCCACCATCCCTTGTGGGAGTCGAACCGGCAACCTTGTGGTTGAGAGGACGCGCTCCAACCAACTGAGCCATCCAGGAGCTCAGCGGCAGCTCAGCTCAAGGTGCCGTGTTCAATCTTAGTTGCAGGGGGCGCTGCCCACCATCCCTTGCGGGACTCGAGGAATTGAACTGAGCAACCTTGTGGTTGAGAGCCCACTGGCCCATGTGGGAATCGAACTGGCAGCCTTCAGAGTTAGGAGCATGGAGCTCCAACCACCTGAGCCACTGGGCCGGCCCCCCCAGATCTTTATTTTAACACACAGTCTGCAGGCGTGCTTTTTCTCTGTGGTTCAGTACATGTGCAGCTTTAGAAATTTCCTTGGGCATTTGAGAAGAGTATGTGAACTTCTCAAATACTGTTGAGTAATTTATCAGAGCTATCTTATTTATTGATATTTAGATTCTTCATATTTTTACTTTTTTTATCTCTTTAATTTCTCATGGTATGGGAAAGTTAAAATTCATTTTTTTTATATATTTTTCCTTGTATTTCCTATAGTTTTTCTTTTTTGGTTTGGTGCCGTGTGTGTGTGTGTGTGTGTGTGTGTGTGTGTGTGTGTGTTTAATACAAACAGAGGGTACCAAAAAATGTGTACACATTTTAAGAAAGGAAAAACTGTATTAAAATTGTAATATTCAATATATACTGACAACAAAAGATGAATACAAATCATGTTTGACTTCTACAATTACAAGAGATGCTCAAAGTGGTTAGAATCATATATATATATATATATATGATGCACAAATTCATGACAGTTCATTTTGTATTGTATCTTTTATATTATAAACTGCCTACCATGCCTTGTTTAATGCTATGTAATTCCATGAATTCACTGTCCCCATCCAGGCCTTTTTCATTGGCTTCTCCATCCATTACTGGTTTGGTTGGATTTTATCATCAAGTAGCATTTTCAGAAATAGCTCATGGGTGCTGTATTCCTCAAATTCTTTATATTTGAAATTGTTTGCCTTTATGAAGTTCTTTGTGTTATACACTATTTCTATGGCAACTTTGTTAAACACTTGCCTATGTTCTGGAACTGATGTTGCTATGAATAATTTTAAGGCCAGCCTAATTGTCTCCCTTAAAAGTAAATTGACTGTTTTGCTTTTATGCCTTCACGTTTGCCATAGAAGAGTGTCTTCTGCCCTGGAATCTCTCATTTTGCATTTGCTCCAGATTTTCCATATTTTAAAAAAAAGCAAGTATTTTATATATAGTTGCACTATAATAAACCTTGGTGTACTTGATAAATCTTCACTCTGTACCTCCAGCCTCCACCCTGAAACCTGCTAGTTCTGTATGTACAGTGAGCAGAGTTTAACAGGCTGCGAAATCTAAAAGTTGACCAGCAATAACCTGTCTCTTTTACCTTGACCTTTTCCAGACACAACCCAATAACACCTCCCATCCAAGTTCATTATGCAGAGCACGTGCTGTTGGAGCACATGCAAACGTGAAGAGTTGGAATAACCAAGTCCACTGGGTGTCGGGTGGTGGTGGGTGAAATGCTCTTTGCTGCTGCCTCTGCTGGCCATTTGGTGTGCCTGTCAGCTGTACTGGGGCCTGTGCCACTGCCTTTGAGACACACACAGCAGCTTCAGGGAGAGACCTTCTGTGCTAGTAGCTCAGAGCAAGGGCACAGGCTCTGCTGGATGTCTAGAGATCACCGACTGTATCAAGTGGGAACAGAGAGAAGCCTGAGTGTCCCAGGTCTTTCACATACTGATGTGGCATTTGCTCTCTTTCAGCAGACCTGGGTCAGCAGCTACATTCCTGATTGTCAGCTTTTTTCTCTCTTCCATCCTACTGCACCTGCTTCCTACAAAGGTGGCATGTCTCTCTGGCCCCTTGCTTCTCTGTGCCTCTTCTGCCACTCTGGCTGTGGAATTGGGTACAGGGATGCTCACCTAGTCTTCCCATATTCCCAGCTCCCCACAGGGGTCATTGGCTAGCGTCCTCTTGGTTTGCCCCTTTTGGAGAGCTCCTTGGGTGCCTGAGAGCTTCACTCTCAAAATCCTTTCTTGACTTGGTCTTAGACTTGGTGGCCATTTTAAGTAGATGCTCGGTTGAGGCTGTGGTGTTTTCTAGTATTACCAAATATATATTTTTCTTTCTGTTTTTAATCTTTGTTGTTTTCTATGGGTTTTAGTGAGTAGAATGGTTTTAGCTCTGTCATGGCCCCCCAGTTGGCCTTTTGGTGGCTGACTGTTGCTCCTGTACAATCACTAGTCTAGCCGACCACCTTATTGTGCTCTGGATTCATTTTTTTTCTCTCTCTGTCTCTTTATTTCTGTCTGTAAGATATGTAAAAGCAGACATACACACTCATTCTAGTCTGAGATCAGAGTTGAAAATAAGATTCTTATTTAGCATGAGGTAATTAATAAATAAGTTAGCAATGAAGAACTCTGTGATTTGTTCATGAAACAATAAGAGGAAATAAATAGCACACAAAAATTTTTGCTGAGATTGACTTAAGTAATGCTTTTTGAACTTTATCAGCTGAAGTAGGCTTTTTCCCTTTCTTTAAATCTCTGTTCCAGCTGATTACCTTGCAACTCTGATGTTGCCTAAATAGGAACAGATTCTGGAAGTCTATATAAATGGACTCGCAGTATCCTTTAAAGGACAATGAACTAGGATTTTTCAAGGTATTTCTAAAAGATAGTAAATCTATTTCCATTCAATTGCTCTGATACTGCCATTCAGAAACTATAAGTAAAAAAGAAGATATCCTGGATTTTTGCTGATTAGTTGTCTTTTTTTCCTTTCAATTTTTAAAATTAGTTTCAGGTGTACAAGCAACGTAATAGTTATTTATACACCTCACCAAGTGATAAGCCCCTCCCCCAGGCTACTACCTTTCTGACATCTATATAGCTGTTTCAATACCATTGACTATTTTCCTTACGCTATACTCCACATCCCGTGAATATATATATAAAATTATAGTTGACATTTAATATTATTCTATCTCAGCTTCAGGTGTACAGCGCATTGGTCAGGCATCTACACAGTCCAAGAAGTGACACCCCTGATAAGTCCAGTGCCCATCTGGCATCCTACATAATCTTTACAAATTGTTGATTATATTCCCCTTTCTGTATTTCAAATCCCCATGACTATATTGTGTCTACTAATTTGCACTTTCTAATCCCTTCACCTTCTCCCCTATCCCATCCTTCCCCTCTAGCAACCAACATTTTTTTTCTGTATCTCTGAGTCTATTTCTGTTCTGCTTGCTCATTTATCCTGTTCTTTAGATTCCACATATAAGTAAGATCATATGGTATTTGTCTTTCTCAGTATTAGCATAATAATTTCAAGGTCCATCCATGTTGTTGCAAATGTTAAGATTTCATTCTTTTTGATTAGTTGTCTTTTGATTTCTGTTTTTGATGTGAGATGAAATTTAGAAAAGTACTTTAAATACTAAAATCATAGGATGCTTTTCATTGGAAAATGGGGACAGACCCCATTTCACCCAAATTTGGAGGACTATGGAGCGTCGGAAGGACTTTGTGTTTAGGAAGTCCGGTGTGAAATAGGAAGAAGCTATAGGGTTTTGAGGAGTGGCATGATCTGACCTAACAAGGTCACCATGGTTGCTGTGTGGAAAAAAATCATGAGTGCAAAAACTGGGAGATCAGTAGTATGCTGCTGAAATCCTGCAGGTATAAACAATGCTGGCTGGGGCCAAGGTGGTGGCAGGAGGGGTGGTAAGAAGCACTAAAATTAGGACTATACGGAGGGTGCAAAAAACTGTGTACACATTTTAAGAAAGAAAAAAAAACTGTATTAAAATTGTAATACTCAATAGATACCGATAACAAGATGAATACAAGTCATGTGTATACATTTTTTTGGCAACCTTGTGATTTTGAAGGTAAGATTTGCTGATGGACAAGATGTGAACAAAAGGAATGAGCTTGTGGTTTCAAAGCGCTGCACTGGGGAATAATAATGTCTAGGCTTACAAATGTCTCCTACCATTTTTTTTTTTTCTCTAACGTCCTACTTCTCGATGATATTCTTGCTCCTAAAGTGATTCTATATGATCTGTTGAAAGAATGGATGCATTCTGGATGTGAATATTTTCCTGCTTACAGCTGTGTGGCCTTCACTCGAGAGCTCACCTGTGTACTTCTCCATGTGGGCCACAGTCTGGCAGCCTCAGTGTCACCTGGGAGCTTGTTAGAAATAGAATTCCAGACCCCACTCCAGACACACTGGATGAGAATCTGCATTTTAACAAGATCCCATGTGATTTGTAAGCACATTAAAATTTGAGACGCTCTGTTCCACAACCCTTACTCAGAGGGCCAGAAAGAGCTGTTGTGCCTCCCTGTTCACGTGACGGAGAGTTATGGCCTAAGAGTGCAGCCACCTTACAGTTGGTTCTGGTCGGCTTTGTTCATCCTGGTTGATTTATTACTGAAGAAAAAGAATGTGCTTCAAATTGATTCGATGTTAGCAAGAATATGTTTAGTATTGGGGGATTTAGAAATGCTTTGTTCAGGAAGTGAAGGGGTTTGCCAGTTAATTTAACGTGTGTTATTTGATATTATTATTTCTTTGTCACTGAACATGAAAAGCATAGCTGAGAGAATGGATGTGGGAAATGATGGGAGTAACAGGTGGCTTTTGCCAGATGGTTTTACGACATGTAAAGTCGAGCTGTTTCCTTTGTTAATGAGCTGATCTTAATATTATAGAGGACTTGGTACAGGGCTGTGCTACTTGAGAAAGACCAGGCAGCTGGGTTTCATGCGTGTCCCTACAGTGGGCAGTGATCTGTATGTTAGATAAAGACCTTAAACACGTTTTTAAAAAGGACTCACAAAGTGTGTTCCCTGCTATAACCATCTTTCTTGTGAACAATGGGGAGTGAGGCTTGATATGTGCAGTGATTCAGGGGCATGCCACAGCTGGTTCACACGTGACTGAGGAACCTGAGGGAAACCACTAGAATCTAGCCCAGGACTGATTGGTGCTGCTTAAAAGTTTCTATTTCAGGAACCATCAGATGACAAATTTTACGGAAAGTCCTATTTTATTACCTGCCTTGAAGCTCCACGTAGAAGGAAATCTCCCATCATCCCTCATAATGAGTAATACCGTTCAGCATTGTAAATGTTAGTGCAGGGTTGTATGAGGAATTTCCTTTCCACGTGAAAAATAGCCAAGAAATTTCCCACAACTTCAGGATGCTTTGTGTTAACGGAGCTGGTGCAGGTTACTGATATGATTGTGTATAAATGTGGTCGATAGGTTTTATTTATTTATTTTTTTTAAGGCGGGCGCAGCTCACAGTGCCCCATGCAGGCATCAAATCGCCAACCTTGGTGTTATCAGCACCACGCTCCAACCAATTGAGCTAACCGGCTACCCCTTGATAGGTTTGTAAAAGCAGACTCTGCCCAGAAATCATCAGGCCAGATTTGATTCTAGAAATTGCTATCTTGTTCTTAGTAGCTGTATATTTCTGGCCTGCTGAGATTGCTATGTTCATTTGGTTTTTCTGACACATAAAAAAGTCATTAAAGATTTATTGGATAGTATATTCATAAATAAGTGGTAAACATTTGATATTATTGATCACATGAAGAAACACATGCCGATTTTTATTATAATTGTGTTCCCTTCTTAGCATATTTCCTAAAAAAATGTATCAAACATAAAAGAAACACATTTACCAAGAGATACTGCTGCATCTTTTCAGCAGTCATAACAGTTTGCAAAGCTATTTTAACTTGTTTTGATGGATTAATTGGTACTTATGACAAAGATTTCTTGCATAGTTGATTATTTTGTAATGTTATCTTCAACAATATATGGAAAACATCTTAATGCTATGAGAAAGATGAGGAATTAACAGCAAAGTAACTGAAATGGGATATTTCTGCCCTAACATTTCATATTCACATGTTTACCAGAAATGTTTCTATACTCTTTTCTCAATGATGTGGTACTAGTATATATGACTTTTTTAAAATAAAATAAATGTTTCATGCTCACATATGAGGTCTGACAATTAAGTTCGAGAACTTGTAGCAATGTTGCTAACCTTTTTTGATATCAGAGGGATTGATTATTCATTATGAATTTGTACCAACTGGACAAACAGTTAACCAAATTTATTATTTGGAAGTGCTGAAAAGGCTGTGTGAAAACGTTAGATGACCTGAACTTTTTGCCAACAATTCATGGCTCTTGTATCATGACAATGCACCAGCTCACATGGCACTGTCTGTAAGGGATTTTTTAGCCAGTAAACAAATAACTGTATTGGAACACCCTCCCTACTCACCTGATCGGGCCCTCAATGACTTCTTTCTTTACCTGAAGATAAAGGAAATATTGAAAGGAAGACATTTTGATGACATTCAGGACATCAAGGGTAATACAATGACAGCTCTGATGGCCATTCCAGAAAAAGAGTTTCAAAATTGCTTTGAAGGGTGGACTAGGCACTGGCGTCGGTGCATAGCTTCCCAAGGGGAGTACTTCAAAGGTGACCGTAGTGATATTCAGCAATGAGGTATGTAGCACTTTTTCTAGGATGAGTTCGCGAACCTCACTGTCAGATCTTATAATCCATGTTAAAAAAATTGCAGGCAAATGTTCATAGCATCATTATTTATAATAACCAAAAAGTGGAAACAGCACAAATGCCTTTCAAGTGGTGAATGAAGAAAATGTGGTATATTCATATGATGGAATACTATTTAGCAATAAAAAGAAATGAAATACTGATACATGATACAACATGGATGAATCTCATAAACATTATGCTAAGTGAAATAAATCATACTCCCAAATATGTGATTGTATTTATATAAAATAATCCAGCAAGAAGAAATATATGAAGATACAAAGTAGATTACTGGCTGCTTGGGTGATGAGATGTGGGGTGGTGACAGGGATTAACAGCTAAATTGTCATAAGGGATATTATTGGTGTGATGAAAATATTCTCAAATTGGATTATAATGATGGTTGCACAACGCAATGAATTTACTAAAATCATTATACAATTAAAGTGGGTGAATTTTACAGTAAGTAAATCCTACCTCCATAAATTTGTTGAAAAAAGATATGTGAACGATTAAAACAAGTAAAATCTAAATATGTATGTCATCTTAATATCCACTTGGATTTATTGTTGTTAGAACTTTTATGTGATCTTGATGGTCCCCAACTCCTGATGGTTCCCGGCCTCCATCAGAACACATTTCTACTCACCAACAAACTAGCTCATTAGTTTCAGGATACAGCTGTGGGCTCAGGGCAGATTATACCCTTGTCAGCTAGAAGTTGAATAGAACCTTCCTAAAACATAGCTAATTACCATGTTACAAATGAAATGTAATCCTTTCCTAAATTTCTCATACTCATATTTCAGATATCAGGTCAAACCATACATCCTCAAGGATTTCTACCCTCTGGAATATGCCTGCCTTCAGTTTCATAAGCCACTTTTGTTTCACTGACCTCCTATTGTCTAGATTTTTGCTTTGTTCTGGCCAGTGATGCCATTTGCTACATTACTTTTAGCATAGTAATTCTCTGATAGATTCTGATTAAGAATTGATTACATACTAATAATATGGGAACTTGCTGAAAATGTAAATTTCTATGTCTTACCTATAAGACTCCTAATGGGTGGCTTAATAATAAGTGATTTTGAAAAACTCCAATGATGGGTCTGTGTACGAGGTATGATCAAAACATATGGTGAATGTTTAAATAAAAAAAAATATTGCAGTAAAAGACATATTGCCATTAATTCCCCTCACTTTGAACTCACTTATCCCATCGTCCTTTTTCATGCGTGTCTATAGTTGCGCTGTCATGGCTGCCTCCATGTCCTGAATCATTTTGACTTTGGGGAAGAGCCAGAAGTCTCATGGTGCCAGATCCAGTGAATAAGGGGGATGAGGAAACACCATCATGTTTTTACTTGACAGAAATTGCCGTACCAGAAGCGATGTGTGACATGGAGCGTTGCCATGATAGAAGATGAAGTAAAGACACTTACAAAAGAAGTCTTTCAGAACTGTTTCAGAAAGTGGCAAAAACGATGGGATAAGTGTGTTCAAAGCTAGGGGGAGTATTTTGAGGGGGATTAATGACAATGTGTGTTTTAGTGGAATAAAGTTTTTTATTTAAACATTCCCTGTAGCTTTTGATCACAGCTCATGTGTAGTATGTAGACCACATAGTGTTTTCAATACCCAGAAATACACTGCTGAAGATGGAATCCATCCGAGTATTTTTTAACATACTTTATGGAGGCATATTTGACCAATCATGTAATTCACCTATTTAGAGCATAGAACCCAGTGATTTTTTTAAAATTAAATTTACCAAGTGGTGCAACCATCAACATCAATCAGTTTTAGAACATTTCCATCATCCTGATAATATCTCTCATGTCCATTTACTGCCAGTGTCTATGTGCTGCTAATCTCCATTTCCATCCTACACACTCTGCCCTAGGTAACCACTAATCTACTTTCTACTTCTATAGATTTGACTTTTCTGAACATTACAAAATGGAATTATACAATATGTGGTCTCTTTGGTCTGGCTTCCCTCACTTATTAGAATATTTGACAGTTGGTTGTTTAAGAGCTGAATGTCAATTATAAGTGAATGAAGACCCAGAATAGCCATGCCATGCCATGTATCAGTGGCTCGTTTCTTTTTATTGCTAAATGGTACTCTACTGAATGGGTGTATTATATTTTGTCTATCCATTTGTCAGTTGATATTCATGTGCAAATATGTATATATGCAAATATATATCTATATCTATAGATATATAGATATAGATATAGATAGATATTTTTTTCTTTTTTCTTGGGTAGATACCTAAGAGTGGAATTGCTGGGCCTTACAGTAAATTTTTATTTAACATTATCAGAAACTGCCAAATGTTTTCAAATTGGCTATGCACCATTTTACATTCCCTACACAGTGTAGGAGGCATGTGGGGAATGTAACATTCTAGCCAACACCTGTTATTGTCTGTCTTTTTGATTATAGGTTTTCTAGTGGGTATAATATGGTATCTCATTGTGGTTTTAATTTGCATTTTCCTACTGATTAATAACATGAAACATTTTTTCATGGGCTCATCAGCCATTTATATATAATTTTTGGTGAAATGCCTATTCAAATCTTTTGTCCATGTTTTGATTGGGTTGTATGTTTTGTGGTTGAATTATAAGGGTGCTTTGTATATTCTGGATGCACACTATTTCTCAGATATGTGTTTTGCAAATGTTTTCCTTCTGTCTGTGGCTTGTTTTTTCATTTTGTTGATGGTGTATTTTGAAGCGCAAAAATTTGGAATTTTGAGAAAGTCTAATTTATTAAATCTTTTATGGATCATAATATTCTGTGACACATTTTGTGTTAATTTTTGTGTGTGAAGTGAAATCAGGTGCTAAGCTCTTTTTTGTTTTTTGCATGTGAATTTCCACTTGTCCATGACTCATTTGTTAAAAACAAAAATGACTTTTCTCTCTATAAAAAATGTTTCTGTCCTTATACCAATCCGACATTGTCTTGATAACTGCAGTTTAATATTATGTTTTGAAATTTGGAAATCAAAATCTTCCCACTTTACTCTTCTTTTCAAAATTATGTGGCTATTCTAGGCCTTCCAATTCCATTACATTTTAGGAACATCTTATCAATATCTGCCAGTTTCAAAAAAAGACCTACAGAAATTATGATAGGTATTGTGTTGAATCTATAGATCTACTTGTGGAGAATTGCCATCTTAACATTCCTGAGTGTTCCCATACGTACACATGGCATGTCTTTCTAATCATTTAGAAATTAATTTTCCTGAACAATGTTTGTAATTTTTAGTTTACAATTCTTCCACTACTGTTTAAAAATTTATTCCTATGTATTATATATATTTTAAATCTCACCCAAGTATTTGGGGTCTATCATGATCAGAGATCGTTTTAAAACTGCAAACCCAGATATCTGCAGTGATTATGCCTGATAATGTAATAATAGGTGTACTTTTATATTAACTTTTGTATATGTTTTCCAGCTTTTCCAGAAGGTTCATGTATCTGCTTTTAAGTTGGTGATGCACCCGAACATAATAAAATCACCAATATAAAAAAAGAAAAAAAATGAAAAGGAAAACCTTAATAATAATTAACCCTATTATATATTAGATTCTTATCAGGTACCAGGAATTTTTACATGTATCACCTCATTTAAACTTCTCAAACTTCTCAATGACTTCATGAATTATGTCTATTATCATGCCCATTTTATTGATATGGAAACTGAGTCACAGACAGTTAAGGTACTCACATAAAGTCTCAATGCACATAGATGACAGTAGTAATTCGAACTAGCTCTAGATACCATGCTCTTGACCTCTTAATTTTGGAATAAAATCCATCAAAATATTAGTAGTAAATATCTCTGGATAGGTTATTATAGATATTTTTATAAAAAGTACTTTTATGAGTTTTCTAAATGAGTGTTAATACTTTTATAATTAGAAAAAAAAATGTTTGAAAGTGCCACAAAATAATTCAGTGTGGACTGTACTACATGGGATACTTTTGTTTACCTAATAGTTCATCCCGAAATTCACTGTCACCAGTGGTGACCCAATGAGTAAAAACATTTATCTTTCTTCTTCTAGGAAATACCTATTCTATTACTGTAACCAAAGTTTCACACAGACCTAATATTACTTTATCAAAACCACAGGTCGTTCTAGTAGTAATTTCAGTTGTGTAAAAAGAAAAAGTACACATTCACATATTTAGATGAAAATAATATAAATAAGGAGCATAAAAGAAATTCAGATATGTGTAAGTAATTTTCTTCTTGCAAAAGACATACAACTTATTTTTCTTTCATTCATATACCATTAAACGAAGTCCTCTGTAACATTTAAATTGACATTTTCACTCAGGTTTCTTCTGTTTCTGTGTCTTGTTAGTAGTGAACAGGCTTTTTTCCCCTTTTTTTCCTTGAACAGGCTTTTTAATGTCCCAAAGTCACAAGGTTGTTAGAAAAGCCTTATATCCTATAATTAAAAATTACCATCCTTTTAGTTGTTTTGCTCAGCAAGGCACAGGGCACGGTATCTTTTAGAGACATTGCTTTTGAGATGGGAATAAAAGATTTTGACCTTTTATTGCAGCATTCATGAGTCAGAAGAATTTCATTTATTTTAGGTAAAGAGCAAATGGAGCATTGCCTATTTTCAGTAATTCAAGAACAACTGGAGTCACCTACAACTTGCCAGTCAATAGTCTTTTATAACGTTTTCCATTTAGAAAGCTATTGTGCTTGTCTTTAAAACATCAGTGGCTTTTAGCTAGCAATTTGAATGCACAACACACACACACACACACACACACCTACATGACTACAGCACAGGCACTGGTGAGCTAGTCATAAAGAACAGTACCCTCAGGTGTGAAAATCTTCCTCCTCCTCCAATTCAAAGTACATAGTCTTCAAAACTGAGCAGTCATTCAAAAATTGACTCTAAATGTACAATACTTAGAGCTTTGGGGATTCATCTAATTCAATGTTTAAATGTGAAAAAAAATGGCTTAAGGTCTATTTGATATTAAATCAACTCTGTAAGCACAATGATACCGGCTTACCCAGCTTGCTCATATATAAAATTAAGTGAATGAATAATCTCTGCATTTTTATTTTAAAAGGAAAAATAAATAGGATTATAATTGAAAATTGATAAGAAAATATTTTGTTACTTCCATCTCAGTCTCTCAGTCACATTTTAAAGCCATATGTAAGTGCTTAGAAAGCTAAGTCCCTTCTCTGGTTTGTTTAGACCACATGGGATTATGGACCCCTAAAAATTATGTAGATTCACGAGGTGTTTGAATTATCTTGACTTTGTACAATCCAAGAAGTTGCAAATCTTACTATGGCAAGTGTAGTCACTAGGATTCACCGCTGCTGCTCTAAACAATCGATATAAATCGCTGCATAATTAGCCCAGCTGCAATAATCCATCGATCACGAAGACAGGTTGCAGAGAACCAAAGCCATCGACTGTGCCTGCTGTGGCATGCTTTGTTAACTGTGTGTAGACCTGGATGTAAATATTGGGGAATATCGCTGTCTGCCACGTTGTTTGCTTCTTCATCGAAAGAGTGTGACAGCAATTAAAAAGGGAATTCAGAAAAAAATAGAAATGTCTGTTTGTAAAGGTTTGAAAGTACATGGGACAGGTTTGGGAGTCAAGCTTGTGAGGGGCCCATATTTTCTATTACTACTGGTCAGAAAGAGTCAGTTCACACCTCTCCTCATTAGGACCCCCTTAAAAGGAAAAAATAATGATTTAGGGATGGTGGCGATAGTGGGGGAGGCAATGTGTGGATTGTAAAAACAGCATGGAAAGAGAAATTCTGAGTGATATTAATAACTTGTGAGAATTAATGTAATTTCAGAAGGCCAACCTGGGAGCAATCCAAAATGTACTTTTAGAATCAGACGTGTCAGATACGTTTACACAAAACCAATTTCCTAACTCATCAAAGATAGAAACCTTGGAACTATATGCCAGATACCTAATCTCCAAAAAGTATATAAGGGTTGTTGTAGAACAAAATGTCTATTTATTGGTGGCACGAGTTAGCAAGGCTACAAAAATCTCAACTAAAAATAAAACAGAACTCCATTCCCATACTCTAGTCAACCAGATGTAAAATGTGTACAAGACCAGGAATAAAATGCTGTAACAGAGGAGTTATTAGGAAGATGCAACACAGGTGGTCAAAGCTACCAATATCTATGAGCTGCTTTTACATTCTGCTGTGACCAGTATAGAAAGGTCATGGGGTAGTTCGGGAAATGTGATCCTTATGTGATTCACTGATAGAAAAAAAAATCTTTTTGAATTCTAATTATGTGCAGATAGAAGCTACATAATTTATTTTGTACTAGATTCTTCAGAAAAATGTTAAGTTCAAACATAAAGCCTCCAGAGTCAAGGAGTTTGAAAGAAAAGAGATGAGCTAATTAGAGTAAATCTGGTTAACAGAGTATGACTGATCGGATAATTAACATTCTCCTGGGAACGAGAGGAAATATTTGAATCAGAAAAATTATACTGTCTTATATGTGTACCTGAGTTAAAAGGAAGACTCGAGATATTTAGTTCCTACACGTGAGCTTGATTAATTATTAGTAAGTTATGTAAGAGATGATATGAATCTCTGAGAATTTGGAATAGAAGTCTATTTAGATTGATGCCATTAAATTTTTTTTTTTTTTTTATCAATATACATTGGTATTTGATGCAACGTGTCCAAGTACACTGCGTTGGTTTTGGATATGTTGGCAGAGTTGTAGATCCTTCTGTGGAGTAGGCGTTGCAAAGAAGACAGCAGCAGTGGTAGGAAAAGGTCAACCTAATAAGCAAAAATCAGCATGTAAAGAGCATGACATGGTAACAATACTCCAGGAAAGTAGTTCATAGTGAGGAGGAGTTTTAATACCAAATAAGGGGGGGGGGGGGCGTGATATTTGTCTACGAGATGGAGATGGGCAGTCTAGGCACACAGTTGTGGCAAGACAGGTAGGTTGGCATCTGGAAATCCTGTCAGCAGGTAGCAGAGTTCCGTTACAGGAAGCCATGTAGAGGAGGACGGGGATGGATATTGCAGACTGGCTTGCTTAAAATTCAATCCCACCTCTTTCTGGTGTGGCTTCCTATACTGCAGAGCCTGGCTGGTGACCTAAAATCTCCTTTTCACACATTTCTGGACGTGACTTTTGTTCTGGCAACTAGATGCCTTTACATAAGAACTGAAATGAGTGGAAGGAAACATGGCACGAGGCTCTGATTTTCACTGGTGTAGATTAAAGTGGAAGTGCTTTGATCTAGCAGCTGTCATCATGACTTCTTGATTCATCGTCCTTAAGGTTTGTTTTTTTTTCCTGGAAAATCCGGCTAACATCTCTTCAGTTTATAAACAATTTTAGGAGTCATTTACTATCCCATAATCATTGCCTAGGGTTGTTTAGAATAAGAAGGTTATTACTGACAAGGTTTTGGTGGCTTAAATGATGTTGGTCATCATGGGAAGAATCAGGAACACAAGGACTGTTGTGGGGATGTGGGGTGGATTTTTTTCTGCCTGTTCCAGGGAACTTAAAGGACCAATGATAGAATGAGATTTAAAGTGTTCTGCTTAAGTTATGGTCAGAGAATCAGGGAACATCCGTGACTGCCTGCCAGGACTGTCTTCTGTCTCGTAGCTGTTGAACTGACCAAGTCAAAGCATAGAACCCAGGGCCTGATCCTTCAAGGTTCTGAACTGCAGCGCAGTGTGGGTCCGTAGACTTCACGTCTCTTATGTGGACACTCGGGCATGTATAGGAAAGAACGAGACCAGGAAAACAGAAATAGGGAACTTGGTAGATTCCTATGTCTCTCAGCACCTCAAAAGCCCAAATTCCACCAATCATTCCTTGAAAGAAGAAGCAAGCTTGTTTTCCTGTTTTGTGTGGCTGTTCCTTTCTTGCCAGAAGGCTCTGTGATGACTTCGCCCGAGGGAGGTAAGTCAGCAGGAGATGCCTCCCTCCACATGCCCCACACCCCAGTGTTGTCTTCAGAGCCATAACTAGAATCAATTCCCAGCATGCCAGGTGGTGGCAAACACAAAGTCAAAGCTGGAGGGAAAAGGCTTACACAACAAAAAGAATCACACAATTTTGCTCATTTGTGATGGCAAAAACTAGCAGTATGTGTGGGAATGGATTCCCAGGGTGTCAGATCAAAAAGAGAGTAGTATAATTTTGGATCAGGTTGATTATTTTGCATTGGGTACATTTGCCAGAGATCCTGGGTTCAATATGCCCACTTGAGTATATTGACTCTTGGATAGAAATGTGGGTACGGTGGTAGCCAATATTTAAATCCCTGCCTCTTTCACTAATAAGCCATTTTGATTGGGGGTATTGTATGACATTGAGATAGATGCAAGTCAAAATTTGACTTTTAATTTTGTTCCTCATATTTCCAGAAAAAAAAAAATCCATCTATAGGTAATATAAAAATAGCTATGTTCCAAGGTAATTTCAAAGAAAGAAACATTCAGAGATTGCTGAAAACCATGTAATTGTGTAATTGAGCAAGCAGAGATGACTTTTCTTCTTTATTCATTTTAAGAACAGTTTAAATTGCTTTGTGCATAATAAAAATTTAGCCTTTCATCAATACTTGAATAAATAAACTGTGGCCTCCCTGGAATATACATTATCAAGGGACAGCTAGGCGGTGGTTTACTATTTCACATGGTATGCCTTCTCTTTTGGAACTAATAAAAGCCACAACTGCATGCTTTATTATAACAAGCAGAACAAAAACGGGGCAGTGTTTTCCTTATTTTAGAAAGACAAAGCTCAACAATGAATAACATATTAGGAATTTGACCTGAATAGTAAGAGATTTGACTTTCTTGTTGCCATGTTGGCTTAACCTCATCTGTAAGTGTGGTCTGTAGTAGTGACAAATACTTGAACCTCTTTCTTTGATTTCATGACCTTTAGCAGAAACGTATTTCACTGGATGTGTGTGTGTTTTCACCAGATGCTGTTCTCTTACATATCTGAACTGCATTTGTTTCATTAAGGGCTTTTACTAGCCCGGTGCCCGATATCTCTTTCAAGCTAAACCCCCCAGCTCTCTCTCGGTTCCCTGCTCTCAGAAACAGTGCTAGGCTGCCCTTCATACTCTGTAGAGAAGCATGGTCCCCTGGTCTAAGGCTAGCCTACCCATGCACGAGATAACCTGCTGCAAGAGGCTGACTTAATGGGAGAGAGATTCATTGCCTCCATCAATCTCATGCTCTGCTTTGCAATTTGGACTGAGGAGCTTGGAGAGGAGAAAGGGGAACCTCCAGAAAGAAGTACAGACAATGAAACTTGCTGAGAAGTATTAACGATCAGAGGGAAGGATTCAGAAGAGAGCCAAACTGTGGTTCTCAATGGCATTGTCCCCCAAGTTTCCTTCATCCCTCCACTCATAGGTGTCCAGGATAAGGTGAGTAGGACCCCAGGAACAGCAATGCCAGTGGCTTCTCTGGCAGAAGAAATGAGAGCTACAGAGAGAGGGGACCCAGTAGATAGGCCAACACAGAGATTTCTAGATTTCTAGTACTTCATGTCTGCCTAGTGTGTCTCCTTCTGGTTGTAACTATCCAACAAATGTGTGTGGTGTCTCCAGCCTTCAGGGATGACACTTTCCTGTGATAAACAAGTAAAAATTGTTGGAGCTGGCATCACTTTTGATTTTTGGAAGTCTAGTATTTTTTTTTTTTTTAATCCAAATAATGCTTATGTGTTGTACCAGTTTGCTCCAGTTTAGAGTGTGCTCTCAATCAATCATCTTCTGGTTCCAACTCTAGGCGGGTTTCTCCACACTGTTGCTGCCCTCCTGACCATGCTGGGCGGGAAGAGAGTCCCCAGGGCTCAGCTACGAGCTGATACTGCGTTTAATGGTACTTCACAAATGAATGGTGGGCACAGGAAGGAATGGCAATGAGGAAGAACAAGCAAAGAACAAGGTGACTTCTTAGGACCTCTATTTAAGGTAGAACATCCATGCCCTTCTATGAAGGTAGCTGGGAGGTGGGGACAGCAACATAATGGGGGTAGAGAAGGGACGCTACCTGGTCTGTAAACATGATGCAGGGAGCATTTTGCAGCCTTACAAGAGACTTGTCTTTGACATTGGCTCCCTGCCTGGAGTTGAGTTGCCCTAGATCTTTTCAGGTTTAAGCCAAGTCAGATCCAGTTTCTCTCTCATTCACTGCTCTGAACCCCCAAGTCAAAACCTGCCTCAAAGAAACAATCGCTTTCAGAGACTTAATAGGGTCTAGAGGAAAGACAACCTCTTCATTATTATGTGGGGGTGTTTGCTCGTCACTATTTTGAACATCTCAATGTAAAAACCATTCTTTTTGGCTTTACCACTACAAAAACCCACCAAAGTACGTACCCCCCCTCCCCCGCAAATTAAACGCACTCTGATCACATGGTTCAAGTTAACCCTACATTTGGAGAACTTGATAAAAATGTTCACAGTTTTAACGTAGTGGTCTTCACCTGCTCCCTCTCCCACTCAGCTGAGCACCCTGTCTGTCAATGTTGTTTTCTGAAAAAACACTGGAGTCCACTCTCAGAGCTCTTATGCTTACAAAACCAGAAAAGGCTAACTTAGGGAGGTTTTTGTTTTCATATTATAGAAAGCATGAAATGAATCACTCATTTGTTTTCATTATAACTTTCATGAAACTGAAATTCAGTCCTAGAAAATGTTACTTCCTTTTAGACCAAATAAAATGGTTGTCTTTTCACATTGATAAATTTCCTCAGCCTTTTCCTAAGGTTTCAAATGATCCTATTTGCCCATAAGTGTTCTGTTTCAAAGGAAGAACATTTTTGAGCTATCTATAATGATTTCTCAGCTTTTACCTTGGAGAACATTGCAATGTGTTCTGTGTGAGAAGCTTACATTCTATTTACAAAGAAAAATATCTGTAACTGTATATTTTTCTGGATATGTTGAAGAAATCAATACACTAGTGTATATCTAAAAAAGTTACTCTGGAACTTCAAAAAAGTTAATGATCACACACACAAACATACATGCATGCATGCACAGACTCATTCATCTATTTGTGTAACATGGGATATTTTGGAAATAACCTAGATGAATTTTCTCCCTGTGGTAACTGTATCTTTATCTGTATCTTCTCTGGTATTATTGCTCCAAGAAAGGGAAGCACAATTGCCACCTTAGAAGGAACAGGATATGATATAG
The DNA here is from genome assembly GCF_036562045.2 of Rhinolophus sinicus. Classification (NCBI taxonomy): domain Eukaryota; kingdom Metazoa; phylum Chordata; class Mammalia; order Chiroptera; family Rhinolophidae; genus Rhinolophus; species Rhinolophus sinicus. The sequence continues at coordinate 111,287,013 of NC_133757.1, forward strand.
GAGCTTTGGTGACTGGGTAGGGAAGTAGAAAACGGAGGGGAGAAAGGGCAGGAAATGAGAAAAGGGCAGGAACATCGATGTGATTGTTTTTCCCTTCCCCCTCAGAGGTTTTTCTTCAAGGGAGAGAGAGTAGATACAGAAGATGCCTCAGGACAGAGTCAACCCCCATCCAAGCAGAAGGTCCAAAAGAGGTAAAAGCAGACCCCAGGAACAGACTGATAGATTTTTCAGCAAGTGTGGTGAGAGGTTCACATTGGACATAATTTCATTTAAAAATGAATAAGTGCAAAATTCCCTAGGCTCCAAGTTCTCAGAGTTTTCTGGAACCTTTGCATCTGTTACATAAAGCTAAATAAAACATGGTTTCTATTCTCAGTAGGAGCTTGGACTCAGTGAGCTATACAAATGGGTAAACAAATCCAATGCAGAAGTGGATGCAACTGAGCCAACTTCACAGTGCTGGGGAAGCATGGAAGGGCATTAAATCGATTGTCTGCTCAGAGTAGGTGATGTTGGAATCAGACCCTGAAGGATGAGTAGCCTTCCCCTGTCCCTGTACTGACATGCCTCCCAGTGGAATTCATGCCAATTATGTCCCCTGAAGTCCCTCACATATCAAACACCACTTCCTTCAGGAAGGTTTTTCTGATCCTTCCCACTAGGTTTGATTTCTCCTTGTCTTCTCATTTTCATGGCTCTTTTGCTTAATATCTCTCCTTGTTTTGTACCCGTTCATACACTTGCCATCTTCCCTCAACTAAATTAGGTGCTTATCCCTGTGTCGCCATGTCCCTATACCTTGTATGTTCCAGACACTCAATAAATACAATGTGAAAGTAAACTGAGTACTAAATAAATACATTTAGGAAAAATCAACTCTAAATCTACTAAACAACGTGCTCTCTAAAGACAAAGTTTATGCCTTCTTCACCTTTTTATTCCCAGATTTTAGCACAACTCCTGGCAAGGTACTCAGTGAATACTTGTTAGAATTGACTAGGAAAGAGTTGTGAAGATAAACTGAGAGTTAGAGGAAGTGGGTCTGTGAGAGTTTTCATTTCAAACTATCTGGAAAAATTTCCTGTCAGACGGCACAGACCTTAGCCAGATTCTTCAGAGCTGTGTTAGTTTTCTCAGGTGCTGACCAATATCTCTGTGACAAATGTTTGGAGTCATAGGTAGTGGTGAAATAGGTAGCCTAGAACACATACATCAGAGAGTTTCATGAATGAAAGAGATTTTGCCCCTTCTATGCCCATCTTCAGTCTTAACAAGGGGGATATTGAATAGCTAAGTTGTGCAAGATGGAGGTCTGTGCATGTCGTGTCCCTACAGGGAGGGTCTCAGAGGATTCCCAGAGCCACTCTGTCAGGTAGGTATCATTATCCCCATTTTACAAGTCAGGAAACAGACTCAGAAATATTAAGGCACTTGTCAAAGGTCACAGAGCTGGTGAAGGGGAGGACCATGATTGGTGCCCTAATCTGCCTGATTCCAAAGCACAAATCTTGTTTTAGTGAACAGATGAAGTCTTGATAGAGAGGGGTCTCCAGAGATACAGGTTCAACTGGGAGGCAGAGTCAGGCCCAATTCTTCTCACTTCCTCTGGTGATCAGAATTGCTCCATTGCGCCTAAATCAGACCACCAGGTGATGGTAGGGCTTGGTCATACCACAGAAAAAGAGACCCAGGAGGGTAAGTTGACAGGGGGATTAGATGTAGACGAAGTTTTGAAAATAGGGTGAGGAGGATATATTTGTGTGCTTAACTGTGGAATGCAAGATAGACACATTGATGAACAAAATATAACAAAATATTCAGAGATAGTGGGCATCCCTCTGGACAGACCTGGTTGCTCCAATCAATGCTATTGATTACCACAGACATTTTCCACAAATGTGCCTGATACATACATTTCTCCTTCATTTTATGCCATTTAGTGATATAATCAGGCAATAAAAAAGTGTTTGGTTGAAAATGGGGACAGGAAGAAAAACAACTCTGATGTTTTCGCTTTTGATGATTTCTGTTAAAAAAAGCTTTCTATTACTTGAAGGGAAGCAGCATAATACTGTCACCTTCAAGCCCTCTATTCCTTGAAAATAGCTCTCTTTACCCAGTGATTGTCTATAATTTTTCCATTTATGATTCTATTTTTCTGGCATTTACTAAACATCATGTGAGCTATTGTGTTGTAACTTATAGATACCACGCTCTTGAAGAAAATAGAGTTTCAAATAATACATTAGCAGAAAATTATATACATTAGTAGGTATTTTTCAGTTAAAAAGATTCTTCACACAACCATGTATAAAGTGTCAGATCCCCTAAGGCAAATATTCTGAATCTGGATTCGTAGATGGTATTCCAGTGATCTATGTATGTCCTGAAAATGCATTAAAAATGTGAAGTGTAGTATATAATATATATCTATTTCAGATATTTATTAAAAATATAGCTAACATACAATATTATGTTAGTTTCAGAGGTACACCATAGTTATTCAATATTTACATGCCTAAAGAAGTGATCACTGTAAGTCCAGCAACCATCTGACACCGTACCTGCTATCACAATATTATTGACTGTTTTCCCCATGCTGTACATTATATCCCTGTGACTTATTTGCTTTATATCTGGAAATTTGGACCTCCCCTTCACCTTTTCCCCCTTTTTAAAATTTTCAATTACAGTTGACATTCAATATTATTTGATATTAATTTCAGGTGTATAGCATAGTTGTTAGAAATGTATACAATTTAAGAAGTGATTCCCCTGACTCACTTAGTTCACACCTGGCACTATACATAGTTCTGTCTGTATCATTGACTATATTCCCTATGCTTTACTTTACATCCCCATGACTTTTTTTGTAAACACCAGTTTGTGCTTCTTAATCCCTTCACCTTTTTCACTCTGCCCCCCAACTCCCTCCCATCTACCACCTCAACAAATCTAGCCTCCGACACCACACATAGTTATTACAATATTATTGACTATATTCCTTATGCTGTATCCTACATCCCCATGACTACTGTGTAACAACCAATTTGTACTTCTTTATCCCTTCCCATTTCACCCACCTGCTCAACCCCCCCTCCGATCTGGCAACCATCAAAATGCTCTCTGTATCCATGAATGTGTTTCTGTATTGTTTGTTTATTTTGTTCTTTAGATTCCACATATAAGTGAAATCACATTGCATCTGTCTTTCTCTGTCTGACATACTCCACTCAGGCACAATACCCTCCAGGTCCATCCATGCTGCCACCGCAGATGGCAAGAACCCATTCCCTTCCCTGGCCCAGCAATATTCCATTGTATATATGTACCCCTCCTCTTTATCCATTCTTCCATCGACAGACATCCAGGCTGCCTCCCACATCTTGGCCGTTGAAAGCAAAGCTGCAATGAACATATGGATGCACACATCCCATCAAAGTAGCATTTTGGGTTTCTTCAGGTAACCACCCAGAAGTGTAATTACTGGCTCCTTGTCTCTTGTTATACACATAGCTTTTGTTTTAAAGTCTATTTTGTCTATTACCAGTATTGCTAACCCAGCTTTTTTCCCATTTCCATTTTCATGAAATAATTTTTTCCATGTCTTTATTTTCAGTCTGTATGTGTCTTTCAATGTGAAGCGAGTCTCTTGTAGGCAGCATATGTAAGGATCTTGTTTTCTTATCCATTCAGTCACCCTATGTTTTTGATTAGAGCATTTAATCCATTTACATTGAAAGTAATTATTGATCGATATCTAGTTATTTCCATTTTATTATTTATATTTTTTACACCCCCCCCCCCCCCCCGCCATCTTAAAGAAGTCCCTTTGATATTCTTTGTAAGACTGGTTTGGTGGTGATGAACTCCTTTAGCTTTCTTTCTGGGAAGCTCTTTATCTGTCCTATGATTTTAAATGATAGCCTTGCTGGGTAGTCTTGGTTGTAGGTCCTTGCTCTTCATCACTTTGAGTATTTCCTGCCAATCCTTTCTGGTGTGGAAAGTTTCTGTTTAGAAATCAGCTGACAGTCTTAGGGAGCTCCCTTATAAGTTACTAGTTGCCTTTTTCTTGCTGCTTTTAGGATTCTCTCTTTTTAACCTTTGCAATTTTAATTATAAGGTGTCTTGGTGTGGGCCTGTTTGGTTTTATCTTGTTTGGGACTCTGCACTTATTGGGTTTGTATGTCTGTTTCCTTCACCAGGTTAGGAAAGTTTCCAGTCATTATTTCTTCAAATAGGTTCTCAATCTCTTGCTTTCTGTTTTCTCCTTCCGGCACCCTTATGAAGCGAAAGTTGTTACACTTGATATTGTCTCAGAGGTCTCTTAAAATATCCTAATTGTTAAAAGTCAGCAGGGGATGGCTGGTTAGCTCAGTTGGTTAGAGCGTGGTGCTGATAACACCAAGGTTGCTGGTTCAATCCTCGCATGGACTGCTGTGAGCTGCACCCTCCTTGAAAAAGGGGGAGGGGGGGGAGTCAGCAGAGTCTCTAAATCGCAGGTACAAAAAATGAAACATAATTTTTGTAAAATAAAGTTAACTTATAAGTGCCCATTTGTACTCAGCAGCAGAAAACTTAGTTTCTTAGTCCTATCCAGTAATTGAAGCCAAGCCTATCCTGGTTTGAAACCTCTCTTTGCTTTCACCCTCACCTCTGGGGTCGCTTGTTGGTCCAGGTGAGACCTACGAAGCATCACGACATTGGGGACATGTCTGGATGTTGCTGACCTCTCATTTTCTAGAGAGGTGATTTCACCTCTGTTATCCACGTGTGTGTGAAGCATCACATTGCTCTAATGCACAGCCACTGACTATTCTGAAGTCACTGGTTGGCCTAATGCCTGGTAGGTGCAGTGCCTGCCACATCTCTGCATAATGGTCCACAGGCCACCCCGTTCCTTCGTCTTTCATCTGCTTGCCCTCTCAGGTCGCTTCTTTCATGTCCCCTGGCTCTCTTTCCTGACTCATTTCCAGGCCCTCCTGCAGCTCACAGGGTCCCCTTCCTTAGCACTTAGACACCACGGGAAAGCCCAGGGGCTGGACAGGCCATCGTCTTCAGCCCTTTAGGATCTATATAAGGCATGCTACCATTTATATTTCCACTTCACACCCTTGTGTTCTGGGTTCTTTTAGTAAGACTGAGTTTTCCAAAATACTCCATTGGGAAAACTGGATATAAATTTCTTTATGCTTGGGCCCTCTGAACATAAGTGGGGAATCTATATCTCACTTCCAACCCAGACTCTTTCTGGAGTTTGATGCAGTGCATGTATGTAACGGGCTGAGTTGTGTCCCCCAAATTTATATGATGAAGTCCCCAACCCCAGTACTTCAGAATGTGACTGTATTTGGAGATAGGGTCTCTAAAGAGGTGATTAGGTTAAAATGAGGCTGTTAAGGTGGGCCCCAACCCAATCTAACTGCTATTCTTATAAGAAGGGGAAATTTAGACACCAGTGGTGTTTGTACACAAGAGGAAAGGCCATGTGAGGACACAGAGAAAGGTGGTCATCTCCAGGCTAAGGAGAGGGGCCTCAAGAGAAACCAATACTGCCAGCACCTTGATCTTGGACTTCCAATCTCTAGAACTGTGAGGAATACATTTCTGTTGTTTATACCATCCAGTCTGTGGTATTTCGTTACAGTAGTCTTGGCAAATAAATACAACATCTTTCTCCCATCCTTCTAAGAGCTCTGCCTTCTTCTTCTACCTACTGCTCATTTCATTCAGGGCAGCTGTGGGTGGGAGGGGAAATTGTTCCCCAGGTTCACATATGCTCCAGCGTCTCTATCCCCAACCAATTTTTTGGCTTTAACCTACTTGGCATTTTGAATCTTTTGTTCAAGAATCTGTAGTCTTTGTTTCACTTGTTCAAATGGGAGTGATTGGAGGAAGATGAAAGAAACATGATGTTTGAAGTTCCAGATCTCAAGTAAATATGTCACATAATGTCCCACCATAAGTGTGTGTGCATCTGTTCTTATTTTTTTCTGGGGAGAGTCTGTAGCTTTCTTCAAATTCTCATAGGGATTTATGGCTACAGAAATGTTAAGATTTACCACCCTATTATTTTTGAAACATGATTCATTCTCAAATACATAACTTATATATACCTTAGAAATGTAACTATTATGTAAATGAGAACAGAATGTTTATCTTCAATACATGTAAATGGTATCACACTCATTTCCTTCATTAAAAAAAATCTTATTTAATTTGCCATGAAAAAAGAAGCTAAAGCAAACTGTGAAGTCCTTGATTCCTTCCTCATGCGCATCCAGTCCCATGTCGATTGATCATAAAATCACGTTGATACTTCTGCTGGGACTAGCCATCTCGGAGCACCATCCACAAGGGGCATTCTGCCTCACCCAGCATTTAAACATGCACACACATCACACACACACACATCATTGCTCCTTGTGTTTCTCCGCCCTGCCTCCTTCTGCCTTTGGTGCTAGTGTTCACGGAACAAGGATAAGAGGTAATAGTGGTCGAGAGCGACCTATAACGCCCCACATTCTGGGAATTTTTAATCCTTCTCTCCTGTCCCAGTCTACCGCCACTGTCCACCTGGTTACCAGAGTAGCTGCTATGGCTTGACCTTCACCCCCAGGCCATGGTTGTTTGATTAAGGATTTGAAAGCTCATGGTACTTTTTAGAATTTGGAACTGGCCCATAGGCTATGAAGTTCAAGTAACGATGCAACTTTGTGCACACCCGAGAAGCAGAGGAAGTTTGTATGGGAGCCGGGGTTGGGGGTGGGGAGAGAAGGATGCAGCAGCCAGTGTAATAGGGAAAAGGGGGAGAGCAAGTCCCAATGGCATGTCCCTGTTTCCAGTTGTCACTGATGCCCAACTGCATTCCTGTTCTTAGGTTCTAGGAACAGCCAGCTACTTGACAATAGTTCCCCCCTTTAGTTAAGTTGGGTGACATTTGTATTTCTAAGAACATTCCCCATTAATTTAGAAACACACATACACACACGTGCATATGCAAGAGATGATCTTAATGTATCAATGTCAAAGCTTAACTCTTCCAATGTCAGGTTTTTAAAAACTGGAATGAAAACAATGACTTGATCTACAAAATTATCATTCATATAAATGTGGTGAAAAAAAAAAAGCCTACGTCATGCTTGGTGCTGTATTTTAGAAGAGATTAGTGAAGGATCACGAAAGTATAGAGTCCTCCTTTTGTGATACCAGTCTCACCTGAAATAAAAGTCTCCGGGAACAATGAATTTATACAATGAAAAAGTATGAGCTACTTCACTAAAAAGGAGGGTGGGACGCCAGCCCTCTGGATCCTGGCTTGATTTTATCGCTTTAGACAGCAAGGTAACTTGTGGGAATCACCTTTGACCTTTGGTCCTGCAAACATATTTCAAAAGGAAATGAAAAGTATTTTGTCCTTCACTGGCAAATGGAGTTATGTTTTGGTAGCACAAGTGGCTAAGCATTCAGGGTTTATAAAAATGGATGCTGAATGAGTTTAATAAACCATCGAAGCATGTAAATCCTCTAGGCTTATTCAAGGAAACTCTGTCAAATAACTAAAAATGGTAAATGCCAGGCTGATTGGTGGATTTTCAAAATGCTATGTGGTAAACGCATTTGATCCCCCCCCCCACCCCTTCTTCTCTCCATCCTGCTTTCCTCCCCGGAATTTAAACTTCCTAGATGATGGATACAGGTACATCACATTTTCCTCAGCAACCCTGTAAAAGGTCTTGGTCAGCATGATGTCTAGATTTTCATTTTAAGAGGGTTTTCTGGGTATTTCACTTTGAGTGTTCATTTCCATAAAGACAGCTGTATCTATTTTACAACTCTGTCTTTTAGAAGACATGGTTTAGTACTTCCAGTGCTGTCGCAATCTTCACACACACACACACACACACACACAGCTCCATTTAAAGTTAGAGGACAGATATACAGATATGTGTTTACAATTTAGTGGCAAAAGTCTGGCACTCTGATGTTCTAGTACTCTTTCAATCCTACTGTACTTTAAGAAAAGGCTGAAACTGTTGCCCAATGAGAAAGTTGCATCATCTTGTCAGTAGATCTCTACAAACAGGAGTTACCCATTGCTTCAAGTCCCAAGTATGACACAGGTGTTTTTTCCAAAACGGGTGTGTCAGCATTGCCCCATGGAGGAGAAATCTGTATAATGGGTTCCTCAAGTGGGATCCCATCCCCACAGCCCTTCCTGGACTCTTGGCCACTCACCCTCCTTCTCATGATCCAGCTCTCCTGTGACGGTGGCTGAGCACAGTAGAAAAAGCTTGGAGAGAAGGAAAGGGAAGGGCTTCAGGGACTAAGAGATAAAATGGGACAAGCACAGGTTTTGGCCCATAGTGTTTGTTAATTCATTCTATAGACATTGATTGCAACTACAGCAGGTTAGGCATTGTTTCAATCTCTGAGGAAGAGTGATGGAAAAACAAAACACCCAAGTCTGTGCTCTCATTGATAAAGCTTATAACCTAGTGGCAGTTAAATGTTTGTGGAGTGAATGGATGTCTAGATACAGGAAGTGACAACAGGGGTGACAGCTGGGGGGCAGCTACAGCTTCCCACTTTGTGTCACTGTAAATACTGACTTAACCCAAATCAAAGTCACCATCCTAATGTTGGGATTCCAGTCTCTCTGCCGTCAAATGTAACCCGTGTGTACTAGCAAATCCACTCTATTTTATTTGAAGTGTGAATTTCAAGTACCCTTGGGGAGAGAAGAGACTGGGGCGCCTGTGTGGACGGACTGGCGCTCAGCATTACCAGCATAGCCATTACCTTTAAGCAGCTCAGTTAAAACCTCTCCAAGAGAACCGCCAGGTGGCACCTGTAAGGCGCAGATGGGGATTGTTATTTGCCCCACACCCCACAGCCGGGAATAACCAGCCTGCGAGCCTTCCCCGTGGGCATGGTGGCGAGGAAGTGGCGGAGTTTTAGCTTGTGCTCAGACTGTGTGATTACGCACCCCGTTTTCCAGATACTGCAAACACGCAGAGCGCTTTTATATCCTCACACACTCGGGCTGCTAAAGGCACACACGCTTGTCGAGAGTAGCTCGGCCTCAGTCATCAGCCGCGACGTGGGGGCTGGTGGTGGGTGGCCCTGTGCTGCTTTGAGCCGGTGCCCAGGTTTACACCGCTAGACCTCAACCCGGGCCACAGCGGAGGGGAGTGGCAAGAGAGACGGGTCCCAAGGTGGTGGCAGGCAAAAGTCTGGGGAACGGGGGACACTGCCTCCCATTCCCAACCCCTCCCGGGTCTGGGCCGACGCTGCCAGTGGTGGCCTCCAGAGAATTAACGAACCCCGTGGTTTCTCTGGTCCCGGCTTCCCCGTGGCGGCCCCGGGTCACCCCTCACCACCGCTCCGCAGCAGTGCTCCCACAGCCCAGGCTGGGCAACCGGCCCCGCTCGCCGAGGGGCTCAGAAGAGGTTTGGGGCAGGGGGTGTGGGCTCACGGAGCAAGCGTGTTTTGGTCATTTCGGGCTGGGCGGCTGGGCCATCAACTCCATTCCATCAGTAGCGGGGAGCGAGCTGCGCCAGTTGCGCGACTGTCACCGCCGCCGCTGCCTCTATTCGGCCGCTGGTGACATTGGGAGGAGACCGCTTGAAACGTGCAGAGGAGGAGGAAGAGTGCAGGGAGGGTGGGGGTGGGGGGAGAAAGTAGCAATTGTGCTAGGGGGCGTGTGAGCAGCGGGAGAGGCAGCCGCGCTGGTGGCAACTTCTCTGGGGCGCGCGCGGCAGGGCGGGCGAGCCGGGAGCCAGCGGGAAGCGCGGCGGGAGCCGAGCCGAGCCGCTGCCCGTGCCCCGCGCCGCCAACGCAGCCGCTCGCCGCCTCTAGGTTCGCAGCCCCCGGCGCCGAGGCTCGCTCTGGTCTATAAATAGCTCGTTCCGGCTCTGCTCCGCGCGCACACGCTCATCGCGAACGCCGGAAAGTCAGGCTCAAAGTGCCTGCTGCTGCCGCCGCTGCCCGCCACGCCACCTCCGGGAGAGGTAATTACCCGCCTGGGCTTTCTGCAGGGTGGGTGGGGTGGGTGACAGTGGGTGATTTGCTAGGCGTTGGAGCGGGGCTGCGAGCGCGGGGGTACGTCCTGGCGGGGGCAGCCTGTGTGTTTTGCCTGAAGTTTCTCGGTCTTGTAGCGCAGATAGCCCCTCCAGCCCTGTTGCCTAAGGGGTGGGGTGCGCTGTGTCTCCTTGGTGGCTGGGGAACCTCTGCAGCCCCACGTACCCTCTCGCCCAGAGCCCCCCTCGGCCCGGCCAGCGCGCCTGGTCACCCTCTCCCACTCCCACTGTCTGGGCCCGGCGAACTCTGAGCTTCGGCCTCACTGACCTTCCAAGGCTGCGCCCACCTGTGTGGTTTCTTCGGAGCAGCTGCGTTGGCCCAGGGGCTCGCTCTCACCCCTATCCCGGCCGCAAAACTGCCGCCGCCCTCCGCCCGCGCACCCCCTCCCCCACCCCGCCTCGGAGGTGGGGGGTCGGAAGTCGTCTTTAAGGTGAGGAGTGGGGGTGAGTGGGAGTGAGGGTGACCCTGGGGTCTCAGTTGCCCCAAGTCCTGGCTTTTACTAAAGAGCCCCTCTCGGTGACCACCTCCATCTCACCCGCAGCAACTCATTCCTCTAGAGAAGCCCCACACGTCTCCTCTTAGCCACCAAAGCGTCTCCTGTCCTACCTCCAAGAGGTCTCTCACTAAGGGGTTAGAAAGAGAGGGCCTCGGGCTGGGGGGAGATCGTTGTTTGGCGTCTGAAAACTGCGCTGCCAGCTCGCCCGCACCTCTGGCAGGGAGGGCCCAGGCCCGAGGAGGTCTAGGAGCCCGGCGCTGGTGCCTGCGCGGACTTCCAGGCTGGCAGCTTGGAAGGATGAGGATGCTGGAGCCACACAGCTGTGTTTGCCCCTCCCCACTCCTCTGAAATCGCCTCCCTTTCTGTCCTCCTCGGACAAGGTTGAGAGGGATCTACAGTTTCTGTTTGGGGACAAGAGGTTTCGAAGGGTGAGGGTGTGCATATTGATTAGGTTCTTTCTGCTGCTGCTGCTGCTGCAAAAACTTACTGGAAAAACCCGGGAGGGTTTTCTATTACTCTTCGTTTAATGATGCAGACTCGCTCCTTTGCCTCTGGTTTTTCTTCCCTGGAGCAGGTTTCCTCCCTCTTTTTCAGATGTTATTTGAGGTCATTACATTTTAAGACTCCAGGTGTTACATTGTGCATATCTCCTTTCTCCCAGTATGATGGAACTTGTTTAGAAATGTGTGGCTCTAGAAACTAAAAGCCTAGAAGACAGAGGATAAATTTATCTTCTTCCCTTCAAAATGGGCACTAGACAACCCTTTTGTAAGTGTACAACTACATTTCAAAGACCTTGCTTGTAAACAGGGATTTTCTTAATGGGTTCTGGACCAGAAATGGTAGTGATCTGACTTAATGCTAAAACAGCATATAAGATGCAAGGAATCACCAACAGGGCAGCTGGCTGACAGTGTGCAAGAAGTTGAGTAACAAGAGGAATAGGCAAATGGGCATTGTCTTACTTAGTAGACAAAGAAATGCATTATCTTGTGTTCCTTTGTGATATACTCCAGTAAAGTACTGATATGAAATGAGAGTACATGTGATAAGTACCTGGGCCTTAAAAATTGAACCACTTGGATTTGTAGTAATACAAAATGCTGCTGCAATGGATTGCCTTTTCAGCGTATTTCTTTAAAATGTGATTTAGAGGATTGTCCTTGAAAGGTTATGAAATGTGCATGTAAGAGAGTCTAGATGTCCAGTGTCATTAGGAAACGTGGTGATTTAAGAACCGCACTTATTTTAGAAGAACGTGTTCTTTGATTAGGCAAATCAATATTTATATTTGTGACAAACTAATGACCAGTTAGAATGTACATATTTATAACTGCGTTTTGCTTGTGATCCTTTGATAAAGTATAAGAAAAACCAGATAGATCAAGTATAGTCTTGTCCCTCCAGCTGTTTAAAGAAGCACACAAAGTTATAGGCAGAAAATACTTTGAAAATGTTGGGTTTGAACTTCATTTTGGGGATGCAAATTGACTGAATAACTTCATTTCTCATAAGGTTTCTGTCAAAATACTCATAACATAGACTCATCTATTAAATTTGATTATAAAATAATGCTATTATATTTCAGTTGTGTGAAATGGAAAATCATTAAGTTTATGGAAAAGCCAGATATTTGTTCTAAATTGGACAAATTGAAAGTAATTCATTTCTTTTCTGAGACCTGGGAATTTCTTCTAGTACAAGTAACATCAATGTCCACATGGGTAAGAGAGTTAACTTTCACTACTTTGAGGCAAAACCCAAGAGGGCAATTCTCTAAAAGACAGGAAAAAACAGTGCAAACTGATTTCATATCTCTTAGCAACCAAATGGATGTCAGTTTCCAGGTAAGTACCTGACATCTGAGAATACAAAGTTAAAAAAAATACAAAATCATAATTAGTGAGTGAAATGCTTGCTGAATATCTATTACGTTTTCTTATTTCACAGTACATAATCCCTAGTCAGTATTAATATTAGGTATATAAATATCATAATTTTTGTAATCTGTATGGAGTAAATTCTTGTCTTTCAGAACCATGGGGATTTTACTAGATAGAAACGTGCTGTTTTAAACAATCTCAAGTTAAATGTTAATGTTCAGTTGAAAGCTGTGTCTGTCCCTTCAGTATGTTGTACCTTAAGTTTTCAACGTCTTGTCTCTTTCTAAAACCCCAGGGATTCTGCTTTATAGGCCATTTTGTTACTACTTTTTTATGTTGAGTTAGAAATCCTTGATTATAATGCTCCTTAGGATATACTCATAAGTACACATGCTTTCATATTCAGGCCTAAGAAATAAGGTTATTAGACAAATAATTTCCATTTAAACATTTATTTTAAAATGATGATTGCATTTTTGTGTGTCAGATGCACACAGCCTTTGTTTTTCAAAACTTTAAATGCAGTATGGACCTAGGAAACACATTAAGATATGTGAGACTATTTTAAGGAATCTTCAGAGTCTCAGGCACAATTGTCATTTGAATCAACACTTGTTTGTTCACTTGTGCTATACATTTTTACTCCCTTGCAGATTAATGGGAGCATTTTAAAAATGCTTATGAAATTTTATTATAACTCTCTTTATAAAATATAATATGATATGATGTAACATAATGTAATGTAATGTAATATGCATATGGTGCCAAAGAAATATATACACATTTTAAGAAAGGAAAACTATATTAAAATTGTAATATTCAGTATATACTGATCACAAAAGATGAATACAAGTTAATTTGACTTCCGCAATTACAAGAGGTGCTCAAAGTGGTTACCATCAGCGTCCAGACACTTGTGATTATGATGAGCTACTGCTTGAGCAACGTTGACCAAAGCGTCCACTTGTATACATTTTTTGGCACCGCTGGTGTATATATAACTACAGTGGGGTTTTTTTTTTCTTATATAAGGTGGAGTTGTAGCCACTCTCTTATTTCCTAGAAGTATCTTGTTATAGACGGTATACCGTAAGGCCAATTAAATATCTAGGAGTTGCAACTTTAGACTTTTTTATAATTGACTTTGTAATTTTACCAAACGTTCAGCTATCATGAGAGATGTAATCCCAACATAGGGTGAAGAGTTGGATTTCAATATAATATGTGTTTCTAAATCATATTTTCCAAACTGAGTGTCTTCAATTGCAACATTGTGAGTAAATTCTGTCTTCTGCATTGGGTAGCCATACCAACGTAGTATCCTAGTTGTGTGAAGGAGGCCTCAAAATAGCCCTTAGCAGAACTAAGTGAAATAGATTTGTCAGTAGTCATTTGGTTAAGCTGATTAAAGGAAATCTTGAGAAGTTTTCCAGATCATGTGGCTTTGGTTTGCAATTCCTTTGGGAATTATCTTAATTAATGAATCCAAGAGGATGGAGGCAACACTTCCCTTAAAGGAGAAACAAACCCTCCCTCCCTTCCTTTCATCCATTTGTCTATCATCTGACTGTTTTTACCTGCCCTTCTGATTATCCAAATGAAGCAATGCAACAGGCCTAGTGTTGAAATTACTGAACAATGGTCTGCATTTTCCATAGAAAATGTTTTTAATATCGTTTACTTATAAATTTTAAGTACTTTAAAAGAAGAACCTGAAATTTTTTTGTTTCTCCAAAAAAGAATGTGATTTTTAAAAAGTGATGCAATAGTGGTTTAAAGAGAATCGTCTTAATACTTTTTACTGAAAAACCTAATGGACAGAAATAATGTCTTTCACCTCTCACCTTAGTTCTTAAAATAGGTAGTTACAGTGCATTAAGTAGACCAAGCTGGGAACTTCCATTGTAGAATACAATGAAGCAGATAAAATATACTCCCCAACAAGAGCAAAATCATCTACAGCAATCCTTTCCTTAATCTACTCTTTTACATGGTTCTCATTTCATTATCGTGGGGATTTACTTTTCTCAAAGCCTAAAGATCAGGGATGAGCTGTAGCGATTAGCACAACCAAAACACAAAAATTATTCACTGCTGGGTAAATAAACTAAAAACCAGTGGCATCTTAAATTGAAATTATAAGCTGTAGATAAGGGGACATTACAGCTAAATTCTTAAGAAAGCTTGAAATTATCGTTAGTGATTATTTAATATCCTATTTAACATCTTCATGTGCCAAACTTGGTGGAAAACCACACATTGCACTATAGCATCAGCATACATCACATTCATCATAGAATATGTGACATACTTGATGCCCAGTATTAAAAAAACACCGTTTAAAAAATTTCATTTATTTCTAATAGTTTTTTTTTTTTTATCTTGAAGCAATTATCAATAAATATAATTTAGGCCTGTCTTTCTGAATGAATTTGCTTTAAAATAGAGCATTTCTACTTTCCGGAAGACGTCCATTGTGCCTTGGGAACTAAAGAGGCATTTAGCACTAGATGGCAGTGTGCAATGCTTAGTAGCCTTGGGTCATTTTAATTGCAATGGATTTATTATTAAAACTTTTATTTTAAACCCAATTTATTTATATCATGAATGAGTTAATGAAATTAAAATCAACGGGCAGCTAAATCCTTAGCAGTATTTAGAAGATCTATTGTTTGTAATACTTGAAAGATTTGATTGTAATATTTAACATATTCTGCTTTAGAGCAGGGTCTGCTTATGTGAGGAATTGTTAGGAATTAATTGAATTAAACGTGCCAAAATTCTGCTTATGACTAGGGAAGAGAAAGCAAAAGGGAAAATTAAGTGAATGTGGTAGGAAAAAAAATATGGCCATTCTAAAATAGACATTGTATTTACCATTTGCACTTAAAGCCTAATCCTGTCACTACACAGGCTAAAAAAATTCTTTCTCGGACTTGAAGCCTATAATTGTTAATTTTTCTTGATCTATTTCCCTTGAGACAATGTGGGGGGGGAAAAAAGTGCAGACTGTCTCACTGACACTTCAGCAGATCCCTTAATGTCCTCTGTAATAGTTATGGCTTGGCCACCACAGTGACCAAATTGGATTAGCCACGTAGCACTATAATTTACTGATAATTGTGACAGTGGAAATTTGTCTAAACCATTTTTTCTTGGTTAATCTGGAATCCCTGTCTTCGGCTGAATGATTAAATTATGGGTCATGGGAGAGTTAATCAATGTATTCCATCATCTGTGCACGGGAACAGGACCTCGGCATTGTCTGGCCACTGGATTGGAATCTCCTCAAGATCCATATGGCAGGCGTTTCGACCTTGTTCACTAAGTGTGGCTGCTGTGGGAGTGGAGCCAAATGAAAAGGTAATGAACATAAATTGGCGTAATTCAGAAACACACTTCTTTTAACAAAGAACTTTTTACTGTGTAACATTTCAAACATAGTAATAAAAAAATAGTATAGTACGATGAACTCCCATGTACCCATCAGCCAGTTTCAATAATTGTCAAATCATGGCCATTTTTGTTTCATCCACAATCCCACTCACTTTCCCCTCTCTGGAGTTTTGGGAAGCAAATTCTAGAAATTATACCAAAGGAAATATATTTATGAAACAGTTATTGACAAAAATAGGGTAATGACTACAGTAAAAACACTAAATATTTTTAAAACACTAAATATTTAAAAAATCAGAAATCTTAGCATTAGGTAAATTAAGCACTTGAATTTGTTTCTGGAAAATATGGCAGACTTGATATAATTAAGGAATGCATTTCCTTTTAAGTTCTATGACGTGTATGTCCTATTTCTTAATCACCCGAAGTATGCAGCTGTGCCCTTTGAACATGTTAGGTAGTTAGTACCTGCTTGATAAACCGATGACTATATTAAGTTTCTTAGATTAAAAAAAAAATGTTAACTGTCTTGCATACCTTATCACCACAGTTCTCTTATATAACCTTTTCCTTCTACAGAGATACACATAGAGATGGCTGACCCTTTGCATGAAAGAATTTAGTTTGTGTGAATCCAAGATTTCACCATCTGTCTTAAAAGTACATGACATGTAGTAATCTGAAATCTTGCTGAGGTGTAAACTTAAATCTCACAGTCCTGGAAACTGGCCTTTCAGTTCGTGAGGCCAGCCAGTGGCCAGCAGTCACACTTCCAGGTGATTTTATGCTCTAGGTGACATGACATTTCACTTTCTAGGGCTAATGATCCCTGGTGAATGTGTTTGAGAATTTGGGAATCTGAGAAATTGTTTGGTTCTCCCTTTGAGAATGTCATGGATCTCCCAAAATAGACCTTATAGATTTTGTGTAGAGTTGAAATTGTGAATGAGTAATAGTGTTTCAGATTTCAAAAATTTGACAGTAACTACTATGTATAAATCTTTGTGACAGTATGTGTCTAAGAGTAAACATAATTCCACTATAGAGAAAATAAGTAATTTGTATCTGAAGGGTTTATGCCGTCCTATATTTTAATATGTATAAATTATATAGGGAGCAAAACCCATGTATAATTTTCTTAATATTAGACACACAGTTTTTTGACTTTCTTGAAATTTACCATAATGTTTTCCTCCCTGGGCTGTGTTTTAAAGACTGCCTCCCAATTTATTCATGTTATTCGTACTCTCATTTCCCATTTTATATTTTGGGTGGGAGTGAAGACTGGTACATACTCAGAATAGTGTAATGAGAAATAATCAAGCCAGTTGGCTTCTAGTTGATTTCTTTCATTCTTACTTATTTTTTCCTAATTATAAATGTAATAAATCTTCACTGAAGAAAATTTGGCAAGTGGAGAAAAGCCTAAAGAGGAATTAAAAAATCACCCAAATACAAGACTGTTAGTATTTTATCATATTTCTTTCTAGGATTTCTTGTGAGTCTTTTTTAAAAGTTAAGATTATTGTGTGTGTGTGTGTGTGTGTGTGTGTGTGAGAAATGAGCGTTCTCATTTTGTTTTCACTTTCAATTCAGTTGTTCAATTAAGTGTAGATACTGCTTGAACCCCTACTATGTGTCAAGTACAATGCTAACCTTTGTTCTGGTTTACAGCAATGAATACAAAAGAAAATCACTTTTTCCATGTATGGAAACACTTTTCTAACTTTTTGTTTTTATTGCTCTCTGGTAGTCAAGCATATGGGTCATTATCATTTGTTTAGCCATCCTCTCAACTTACACTTTTACATTATTGGCATTTTTTTCCTGTTATCATACTGTGATAACTATTTTCTGTATGACCCCATTTTCTGTTATTCCTTGCTTATATTTTCCACTATTTTTTTTTTTTTTTTTTTTTTTTTGCAGAGATTCCTAGAATTAGTGTACTAAATAAAGGGTATGACCTTTTTTTAAAAACTCCTTATCGGTACTGTCAGATTTCTTTCCAGAAAGACTGCACCTATTTTCATTCTCCCTGAAAGTACATAAATCATATCTCTATCCTCACCAGAATTGAGAGATATTATTTTTTAAAGTGTTTGTTAATTGGAAAGGTGAAGATGATCGTAACGACATCAGTAACAACAATAACATCATTATCATCAATCACGACAACAGTATTTATTGATCACCTCTTGCAGGCCATTCATTGTGCAAGATCTTTATATTATCTCATTTAATCTTTACAACAGCTGAACAGGAGGACAATATTATCATCCGTTTTAAAGGTTAGAAAACATTTTTTGAGAGGGTAAGTGACTTCCCCAAGGTAACACAACTGATAAATTGTTGAATTGGGTCTTGGACCAAGATTGATTTTACTTTAAAGTCTTAGGCTTTAAAGTACTACATTCTTCTACTGTTGTTTGATTAGTGAGACTGAACATTTTTGAAATGCTTATTTTCATTTGTGCTTCATTTTTAAATATTCATTCCTGTTTAGCCTATTCGTGTATATTGGGGCTTGGTTTTTCCCCCATCAATTTTAGTGTATTCGGGATACAGGCCCTTTTGCCATAAATTTATGTTATATATTGATTCCTTTCTTATCTTTTTTTCACATATGAAAGTTGACAATGTGTGTGTAGTTAAGTTGAATGTCATATTTCTTTCATTACTCTTTTTGCTTAAACAATGCTTTCTCATTCACAGAAAAGACTAAAATTTACCTAAATTATTCTTCCTTGAAAGCAGTTTACATCTAATTCTTTAATGATTTCCCACCCTCCCTAGTCTGCCTGTCGTTGTTTTGGTGTATGGTGTGAGATAAATGAAATAGATTTTTTCCGAAAAATAGTTAAGCATTTTCCAGCAGAAGTTTTTGAATCATCCATCCATTTGTCACTTATTTGTGATTCTAACACATCATATATCTTATTCTAGAGGTAAACTATCTCTCTCTGTCTCTCTCTCTATCCTCCCTCCCCTTCCCTCCCTCCAGCCACCCCACCCCCTCCCCACAGGGTAAGTTTCTGGTTCTGGTATACTTACTTTATTCTGTGTTCTTTCATTAATATCACAGGTTTAAATGTTATTTGCTTAATCTCTGAGAGGATTGATAACGTTGATTTTTCTCTGTGTTTGTGTGTAACTTTTAAGATACTCTCACTGATATTTCTTCCAGACTCATTTTAGAATAATTTGGTAAAGCTACCACAAAATGTTTTTGGATTTTAATTGAAATGTCATTGAGTATATAAAGAGCATTGAGGAGAATTGGCAAATTTACTAGATTTACTCTTATCCAGGAACCTGGTGTGTCTCTCAGTAAGTTTTGATTTGGGGAATTTTTCATGCTATCTCTAAGGACCTATGTTGGACATCAGTCATTTTGTGTAAATATTTTCCTTTTTCGTGATTCACTCAAAAAATTATATAGCATGCCCTATGCACCATGGGCCCACATTAGCTTTGCTCATTCATGTCGACTGGTTTGGCCTAATGGCATCCATTGTCTATGAGAGGGAGGGGCCCATGAGGCCCGAAAGCTTCACTTCTCATTACTGGCTCTCAACATATATTTATATTAAATCATTTTCTTTACATTCAGTAAAAAGATACATTCAGTATAAATATTTAAAACATCAGTATGAACAATAGTTCAATTTCAACAGCTCACTAATGAGATGTCATAAAATTATCCAAATACATGTATATGTGTTACTTTGTATATCAACAAAATACAAAGCAGCAAACATTGCTTAGCTTGATGCTTAGTTTCCAATTGTCAGCTCTGATGAAATTACCTCTAAGATCATGGATTTCGACCTTTTACAATGGAGTGGCAGAGCTGGGTAACTAGCCTGAAGCTACACCTTATTATTTGGGTCTGTATTCCAGTTGCAGAGATTTTTAAAGTGAAAATCCAGAAATATTTTCATACACAATTTGTGTCTTTTTTCAATGCTACAGAGTGATATATTCTCTCTCTCTTCCATTGACCCTGGTATATAGAAAAGTTTGCTTATTGAAATCACACAGCAGAAAAACCTTTTTTCTTTTATTGTTAATTTCAGGTGTACAAAGCAATGTAATAGTTAGACATTTACACCCCTCACAAAGTGATAACACCCCCAATCTACTACCCCTTTGACATCATATGTAGCTGTTACAATTCCATTGACTACATTCTCTATGCTGTACTTAACATCTCGTAACCATATATAGTTATAATTGACATTCAATACTATTCTACTTCAGCTTCAGGTGTACAGCACAGTGGTCAGGCATCTACAGTCTATGAAGTGATCCCCCTGATAAGTCCAGTGCCCATTTGGCACCTTACATAATCTTTACAACATTATTGATTATATTCCCATACTATATTTCATATCCCTGTGACTATATTGTGACTACTAATTTGTACTTTCTAATCCTTTTACCTTCTCCCCCCATCCCCCTCCCATCTAGCAACCATTGTTTTTCTCTGTATCTCTGAGTCTATTTTTGTTTTGTTTGCTCATTTATTCTGTTCTTTAGATATTACATATAAGTGAGATAATATGGTATTTGCTTTCGCAGTCTGACTTATTTCACTTAGTATAATACTCTCTAGGGAAAAAAAAAGAATGAAAGCTTTGCTTTTAATAACATGAGTCCTCCATGTTTTCTTGAAGCTGAGACTTGCTTATTTGAAGCTAGTGAACCAACCCTCTGCTGGTGCCCTGTCACAGGAAGCTGCAAATGCTCAAATAGGAGCAGTATTGTGTGGGAGGGTCTTCAGGCCTAGTCTCCGGTATCTCCAATTCCAGTTATATTATTTTCAAGGGCAATTCTTCTGTGTAGTACATGTTAGTCATATATGAGTTATAGGTATTGTGGTGTGATAAGAACCACGTTCATCTCCCTGTCTATGACAGTAAGGGCTTCCCCATGGATGGGACAGGTGTCAGATTCTACCAACATTCACTTTCCATTTCATAGGCTAGATAACTGAGCTCAACAATGCATGAAAATAAGTGAGATGCTTCTAATTTGCTTCTGTTAAGAGTTTCTAATTTTCATGCTTAGGTTTATATATTTCTCTTCAGTTGAATGCTTGAAGCAACAATGCACTAGCAGTGATGAAAATTCTCTCAAAGCCTGGAGAATTTTTCTCCTACTTGTTTAAATTTCCCTGTCAAAATCTCTTGGGTGATATGATGCTGAGAAAGAGCATGAGAGAGGGAGAAAAATATAGAACTAGTGTAGACAGTGCACACAGAAAGGAAATTGCACCGGGATTATAAATCACATATTTAATTTGGGGTTCTAACTCATATACACTTATATTTCTATGTTTTCTGATTCTAGCACATAAACATTAATTACAATAAAAAATGATAAAAATTCACTGAAAAAGTCTTAGTTTGAGAAGGTGTCTTCAAAGACCTCCAGTTTAATTTTTTTCCATGCTCTGTTTTAGGATGACCAATGTCTTGATTTGCTCAGGACGGGGTAGTTTCAGTGCTAAAACCAGGAAAGACTTGGTTGATCACCTTGTGTCCAAAAACACGTTTGAAAAACATAGGGAGAGTAATAGGTAAAAGTTTTCAGATAATCTATTGTCCTCAGTAGAAAAAAGAGACAGTTTTGGTTATGAAAGTGTTACGTGAACATCCTACAAATAATAAGCACCTCAGAGATGTTACAAAATATGGAATCAGGTCTTTTGCTGCCAGAAACTGGATATTTTTTGTTTATGTATTTATTTATTTATAATTTATACCTTGCATACTTCTAAAAATTATTTGAGATAGCTTACAGTAAAACATACCTACAAAGTACTGTGTCTATAGCAATTCAATAATAATGTAAAATATATATTCTGGAGCTTGACTCAAAGTAGTATGTCTTAAAAATTAAATTTGTTGATATGAATACTACCCAGTGCAAGACTGAAGGTCTTCTAGGTAGAAAAATATATTGGGATGTTTAAAATCACTACCTAAATCCCATGATTTTGGATAAAAATGTAGCAATTATTTGAGCAATTGTTTGATGTTACAAGATTCCCATCAGACAGTCTGGGCGAGCTATTGAGGTGGGACACAACATAGAGACTGTCTGGCCCATCCAAACACGAATGGAAGCTTTCTTTCACTAGCATATTTTCGATTCTGGGTCCACAAAGTCTATGTTTAGATGCAATTGTATTGCTGTGAAAAGACTGTTCCATTTTTTTTTTTAAACAATTACTATAAACCTTTGTTCTTTCAATTCTAGACTATTGTGGTTTGGAGAAAGTTATTGTAATTTACCAGAGACTGTTTTCTCATCTATTAAGTAGAGATAGTAATAATTATCCCAGATTTGTAGTGAAAATTAAGTGATTGTATATAAAAAATGACTTATGCAATAAAAATAGAATTTATTATTGAGTATTAAGATTATGGACAACCATTAATATTATGGTTCTGTTTTATCCTATACTCAGAATGCTCACTTAGGACTCCATTACAGTTTTAAATTATAATCAAGAAAACTAGACAGATTCATCTTGGATGGGGGTGGGTGGCCAAGTATATTTAATAGAGAGATGTATACTGATTATAATTTACCCAAGTTAGTTAAAATTTTGAATTACAAATGCAGTCAGTTGACTTCCTGGGTAACATAAATGAAATTGCTACATTTTGTATAGTATCAACCTAGAGTTTCTAGAAGAGGTGACAAAAACATAAGTATGTTTTAAAAACGAAATTTAAACTGCCTTAGGGCAAGAAAACACATTTAAAAAAATATTGAGTTTAACTGTCTTTAGACGGTATGTCTACTCAGAAGGTCATAGTGTCTCCTCCCTCTCACCTGACCTTCTTCACTTATATTACTTACCTGATCCTTGCAAACATTTGAGCTTATATCTTCTAAACTAGCAAAAATCAGTAGGTTACATATTTCTCAAACTATCCTTCATGTATATTATCACACAAAACAAGGCTCCAGTAAAAGGTGAGCAACACATACTTCAATGTTAAGTTTTCTGGCAATGTTTTTGTTTGAATATACTCTATAGCTTCTTAAGGTTTCAACCTTGAGTTAAAACACGGTGGTAAACTTGGCATTTCGTGTGTGAAATTTAAGAACCTAATATAGAATCTCATCCAAATATGTAGTCATTTCCTAATGCCAGATGGAGGAGGGCCAAGGGGTTATCTGGGAGTAAGGCTAAGAAATGTTTTAGGAAACAATTCAAGTCCCCTCTGATGAATTTTAGGCCATAGCCTCCTTATCTGTAACCTGGTTCATTAACACCCACCTTTCACAGATGTTATGACGATGAAATACAATAAGGGATGTAAAGTATATGGTGTCAGACCATAATAATTCTTCGGTGACTAGTAACTCTTCAAGCTATTTTGTTATTATGGTTAATACTTTTTATTATGATATGAATGAATGGAATTGAGCTAATCATGGTATTTTCTAAACTTTAACAGTAGAATTTTAAATGATATCTCAGTTTGCAAAGTAGATATAAAAACCATATGAGTATAAATGCATTTTGTAAATCTACATTTAAAAAATATACTTATTGATAGGGTCAGTCACTGAAAGCAAGAAGGTTCCTTTTTTTCTGAACAGAAATATGTAAAGTTTGGACTAATAGATAATATTTGCACAATTATACCACCTCTATCATACAATTTACTTTTCGTTTTATTTGGTTTCTTCATTTTTTAATTTGGTGTCTTTATTTGATTTTGCTTTATTTGGCGCTTTTATTTTGCGTCTTCATTTGGTTTACAGGGTTTGCTCCTCTAGATTGCAAATTTCTCAAGGATGGGGAGCGTCTCCAAATCATCTTTTGGACCCAGTGTCCAGTAGAATGCGTGCGTGTGGTAGGCCTAAAAATGTTTTCTTTCCACCTGAGTGAAATCACTGTTTCTTAAGGTCAGTTGGTATGTAAAGGCATTAGAGCTTGGAAAGGACAGAAAATTACGTAATAAAATAATTAATGAGGATCTAGAAAAACTTTTATCTATTAGTTAAGCTCATGGTAAACCAGGGAAGAGTCTGGTCTTTGAAAAGTTCGCGTGCGTTCGTGCTCGCATGCAAGCATATGCGTCCTCTTGCCTGCATGTGGGTTTACGAGGATTCCTGTGGGACAGAATGAAGGAAATAGGGGGGGGGGGAAGAACATTTGTGGAGGGCCTGCCATGTGTCAGGCACTTGCTAAGCACATTGCCTTGAATATGGCTTACCCTTCTTGAGGATTTTTGCAGCATTAGAACCTGTTAATATATGCCCATTGAAATGTTTAACACCCTTTGACAGGTTGACTATGGAAAATAATTAAAAACTATCTATAGAACTGTGGGGTCGACTTCTGTCTTCTTGAGGCTGACTAATTTGCTGAGTTCATTCTCACCCGTCTTATCCATGAGAACTAGCAATAAAAGATTAAAGTAAATGGATGAAAAATGTATACTCATGGGAACTCACCCACTCTATTCTGATGAACATAACAATAGCTATGTAGCATTTATTGAACACAATAAATACTTTACTCCCATCAACTCTTGTATTCCTCACAATTGAATGAGGTATGCCCTGATGTTACCCCATTTTACAGGTGAAGAAATTGAGGAAAAGAGAGGAAATGTAATGTGCTCTAGTTGCATATTTAGGAAGTGGCAGATCCAGGATTCAGAGCAAATTCCTTAATTAAGCACCCACCACTCAGGACCTACGCTTACAATCTGACTCTGAATATCGGCAGCTAAAGTAAGAGGAAGCCTTATATTCTTGCCAGTTCCATGTTGAGGGTTCTTCATTTGAGCTTCAATTGATGGCAAAGGAAAAGATGGCTCCCTTGTGGGTGGTTTGCAGCCGTGGTACCAGGGGCCAGATGTGCTGTCTGCCTGTCGTGGTCCGGAAGGGGGTAGGTGATTATTCCA
Organism: Rhinolophus sinicus; assembly: GCF_036562045.2. Classification (NCBI taxonomy): domain Eukaryota; kingdom Metazoa; phylum Chordata; class Mammalia; order Chiroptera; family Rhinolophidae; genus Rhinolophus; species Rhinolophus sinicus. The sequence goes on from NC_133757.1 coordinate 111,311,813, forward strand.
AACCAGGAGGGAGGCTGGATAAAAACAATGTAGGTGTCTGTAGGGTCCTTTCCTTTGCCATTTGTTTCTTTAAGTTGGGAAAACTGATTATTGAGCTCTGGTTGGATCAGTTGGTTGAAAAAGTATATCCTGAAAAGAAAATGTGTGTATGTAATATCTGGAGACCCTGTGATAATTATGAGCATCAAGTTGCTGAGCAACTGGAAACCTTTAATCATGCACTTTGAACATTCTAGCCAAATTTTTTTGTGGCCTGAAAACATCATAGGTAGAAGGAAACATCTGCTGTGCTTTTCATGAGAGCTGTGGAATCTGATACGCTTTATTTACACGGTCATTTTACATGCATTGGGCACACTTAACATTTTTACCTGTCACTAAATGTTCTACTTAGTACCTTCCACATGAGTATATGAAATAAATGTTAACCTCTGTAAAATCCCTGGGTTAAAGCCGTGAAGTTGGAAGCTAAATGTAGAAAAACCACTGTACAGACTAGATTATTTTTCCCTCCTGCTGTCTTAGAAGATAAATCATGGACACAAAATGTATTTTGTCTTTAGGAAAGATTTGTTTACACCGTATGGTGCCAATGATGCTAAGGTTTATTTGTGCCATGGCTACAGCTACTGTGGGACTTTATCCACTCCGTTAAGACCAATATATTTGCAGAAAATGAACACACCTTGGGTGACAACTCTTCATTAGGATAAGCATGCTTTAAATCTCATTCTACGAAGAGTCCTCTATCTCTTAATGGAAGACAGTGTTGCAATCTAGCATTGCCTGACCATTGCAGATTTGTTTGCTGGTCTCTGTGGGGAGGTTCAGTTGCAGATCACCCAACACAGAGGCTTAATCTTGGGAAGAGGAAAAATGCTTTTTGGAAAACACTAGAGGAATTGGTATATTCAGCCTGATCATAATTCAGTGAAAGCACAGGGGGATCTGTATGAACCATGTTCTTTAAATTAATGGGCAGTGAGAAGTCTTTCTTCACCCTGGTGAATCCTTGTAGAAGACATTTGCAGAGAAATTACTGGAGCTGCTCCCCTGTGGGGAGATTCATGTTTTAATATGCAAAAGCAGACACCTCACAATTCCTTTGCTCAGGCACTCCGCTGCACAGTCTTACTGCTTTGTTTTCCCCTTATAGCTTGTCTTCCTGAAAACTTTTGTGGATCTTGAGCTTATCGTCCTAAGCGAAATAAGGCCGACAGAAAAAGTAGAGAACCATATGATTTCACTCATATGTGATGTATAATACTGAAAGCAACAAATGAACAACACAAACAAACAAACAAAAATTTTAGTGGCACAGATAATATTTTAGTAGTTACCAGATGGTAAGGGGGAGAGGGGGTAGTAGAAGAAGGAAAAGGGGGTCAAATATATGGTGATGGAAGGAGAACTGTCTCTGGGTGGTGAACACACAATGCAATATATAGAAGATGTATTATATAGAACTGTACTTGTACACTTGAAATCTATGTAATTTTACTAACCAATGTCACAACCATAAATTTAATAATAAAATATGAAAAACAAAAAATGTTTGTGGAGTAAAATACAGCCACTAATACCAAGGACTCTACTACGTGGAACCACCAAGCAATTTGTGACCTAGATCTGGTAGAACAAATATCTTTGTGAAGGTATGGAGATTTTCCTGCTCATCTATGTGAGTTTCCTACTTGATTTACTGGCATCAGAGTTAGGCACTAGGAGATGGTGATGGTGGAGGTTGTATCCTAGACCCTCTTACCTCTAATTTCCAGTGAAAGTAGAGGCTGACGAAAGCATTACCTTTAATGCCACGCCACCAGCATATGGCACTCATGCATCTCATCGTCATCCTGTCTTCTTTCCTGTGTGGCCTCCTGAAATTTCAGGGATCTCTACATGGCCTTCCTTATTGCCTGTATCTCCACTGCTCCTCTGTCTCCTTCCAACGAGCAGTGAACATACTCAAGATTTTCACATGTTAAAAAGAATAAACCATCCTCTCTACTGCATATTCCACTCCAGCTACCTTGATTTGTCTTCCACGCGAGAGCCAAGCATCTTGGGAAGAGATTTGCATTTCCCATGCTTTCTTGTTTCATTGTAGCCTGCACTCTACCCCCACAGCGCCCATGAAACTGCTTCTGCCAAGGTCACTAAGCTTCTTGGTGGTATGTTACACAGCCAGTTCTCGCTCTTACTTGACTGCCTGGCAACATCAGATCGTGTTAACTGTTCTGTTAAAAAATTCTCCCTGTTTTTCTTGATACTGAATTCTTTTCTTAAATTTAACTTCTGAATATAAAATATCTTGGATAAAAAATATATAAAATGGTTGTATAGTATAAGAAAAAAATCATCAAACATGTTTTCGCCCCTCTCTTTGATTGGGATTACACTGAACCTTTCGATTAATTTGGGTAGATTTGATCCCTTACAATGTTGATTATAATTGTTGTATCCATGAACAATGTATTTCTGTCTTATTGACTTTCAGTACAGTTTAAATATTTGTTCTATAAAGGTCCTCTGCATCCTGTGTTAATTTTATTCTTTGGCACCTCATTTTTATTGTAGTAATTTAAAATAGTATCTATTTTAAAATTACATTTTCTTACTATGTGTTAATATTGTATAGAAATATTATTGATTTTAGTGTATTGATCTTATAATCAACCACTTTACTAAATTCTCTTAGTCTGACATTTTCTTTTTTTTTTTCCTTTGCTGTTTTCTAAGTGTATGTATTATGAGAGTTCATTCTTAGTAAACACTCTTGGTTCTATTTATCTTAAACTGCCTTTGTTTTGGGCTCCTATTGAATAATACTGTTATACAATTCCAAGTTGACAGCTTTCCTCTCAGCATTTTGAAGATACGGTTCCACAGTTTTCTGGCTTCTACTGTTACTATTGAGAATTTAGCTGTCAGTCTAATAGCCATTTCTTTGTAGTGATCTGTCTTTTCTTTCTCATTGAGATAAAGGGGAGCCACAAGGAAGAGTGCAGAAATTCAGGAATAATAGCAACAGAACTGCCAGAGAGGGAGAGGTTACTGGAAACTGGAAGGGATGGCTGTGTAGAGCGGGAGCAGTGAGTGACCGTCTGTCAAGGGACACATCTGCCCTGGGGACCTCACAGAGAAGGAGCCAAGGTTAGAGACACTTGGACTCACTCGCCCCCTCCTCTCTCTTGTCTCGTGCCTGTGCTCCTCCTTGGGCAAACCCAATCAGAAGTCAGGGGCCATGATATGATTGATATGGTGATAGATAGAGGGCAGACATAAATAGAGGGTGGAGAGCATGGTGTGAAAGGGTGGAAAGAGTAGATCTGGAGGGTTCGACATCATATCTTTAGCCTATTCTACCTAATTTTCTTTTCAATTTTATTTTGATCATTCTTGGCCTTTTCTCAAACTTATATCCCCTCTTAACTTCTTTGGGCATCTCATGCATAGTGATTTATATTGTACCTGTTAGGTCTGGTATCTTAAGTGTAGAGGTTTTAACTTTTTGGTGTTTCTGCTGACTCTTGCCATGATGGCCTGTTTTCTTGAGTTTATGTTCACTTGTTAATGTGAGCACATTTTTGGCTAAAATTAATCTGTGCAATTCTGAGTTGAAGATCCTTTTCTCCAAAGAGAATTTGCAGTTATTTCGGCAACATACCAGGGACCTCCACAGCCTTCTGTGTATGAGCAGTGCCGCTTAAACCTACGACTCCTGTGAAAGAATAACTACATATACAGGTTTTCAGAAAAGGCTTTCATTGTTTTCCCAGCTCAGAGCTACGATGGAGGCAGGCGGGTTTCCTCATCTGTTCCCTTTGTTGATGGAAGTTTTACAGCCTCACCATTTATAAATAGTACTGCCCTGGAGTGGGGGGTCAGGGTCATCCTCCCCTCAGGACACAGGCCCAAAGCCTTCACACCTATTCTCTTATACTGGAACTCCTCAAGGTCTAGTTTCCTAATTTTAACGTTTGTCCTGCCCTGTCTTGATTTATTGTTCATTTTAATTTGCCATTGAGGGATTTCCTTTAATTTCTTGTGGACTCAGCATTGTATGTGTTATTGCAATTTATTGGAAATCTAGGACATTGGTGTGAAAGCAAATCATCAGTTCTTCTGTTTTTTACTCTTGTCTTGCCCTGTCGTCCTTCTCAGTGTTATTCCCTGCCTGTCCTTTAAATTTGATGTACTTCAGAGTTCTGTCTACTTCACTTTTCCTGTATCATCTTATACTTACAAATCAATTATTACATTAATTCACCACCTGTTGTAATCTCCATGTGGACAGGGATTGGGTTGATGTTTTTCACCAATATCTCCCTAAGGTTTAGCACACAGTAAGTCTCCAGTTCATATTTGTTGAGTGAATGGAAGAACTGTTAATGTGTCTCAATAGAGAATGGTTAGTTGTTGTATTGTAGGTGGGGGGATGGAACAGTGATGGTACCTTAATGGATAAATACTTTGTTTACTTCACTTCTCTTCAGGAAATATGTCTGTGCCTTTGGATTTGTCACTACTTCATGCTACAGGCAGTGTTAATTGTTTTTCACCCTTCCTTTAAGAATATATATACCATGTTTCCCCCCAAATAAGACCTAGCTGGACCATCAGCTCTAATGCATCTTTTGGAGTAGAAATTAATATAAGACCCAGTCTTATTTTACTCTAATATAAGACCAGGTCTTATATAATATAATAAAATATAATATAAGACTGGGTCTTATGTAATATAATATAACTTAATACCGGGTCTTTCATTAATTTTTTGCTGCAAAAGACACATTAGAGCTGATTGTCTGGCTAGGTCTTATTTTCAGGGAAGCACAGTATATATACCTGTAATGCATGTGAACATGTAGAATTCTAAACATCTTCAGTTGGTAATGGGGTTTTTCTATCTGCTGAGGGGGATGTTATTGCATCTCTCCTCGTGAATAGCAACAAATTATTATTGGCATTTTTTCCAGTTAATATGAGGACCTTCTAGTTCGCGTGTGACTTTATTAAATTTGATGGTTGGGCTGGAAGACTTAGCTTCAAGTGGAGCAGGTAAAATGAAATTAACTTCTGCTAGTATTCAGAGCATGCAACACCTGAGTACATATGGGAAAGCACTTTCAGTGCAGAGGGGTGGAGGACTAGCGTGAAATCGGTCTTTATTAATATTGCACAGCTCTTATGCCAACAGCATGGGACTGGCTCATGTCTGTAAGGTTCTTTTCTCAAAGAAGAGCATGGAGAACGAGCTACTGCTGGGTAGAGGAAAACCAGAGACTGACTCTCAAAATAAAGAACTCCTGGCTTTTCCAAACAACAGGTGACTGACCTTGAAAGCAGGTGGCTACTAGGAGCGGTAAGGCAAGGCCGGATTTGTGATTTTCAGTAAGCCTTGACAACAATGATGGGGGAGATGACTTCAGGAATAATAGATACTGCAGAACGTCACCAATAGGCCTATGGACAAAGAAACGCCGCTGCACATTTCAGTAGCTACAAAGGAAAAGCGATTTCAACCACAGTGACAAGCTTCCAAGAACTTTTAAAGATGAAAATGGGCATTGTGCTTTATCTTGGCTATTTTGGAGAGCTTGCTGGGTTATTCATTTTCCTGGTACGTCAGAAGCTGGCGAGCTGAGGTTGTGAAGACCATAGTGGAGAGAGATCTTGTCAAAGTGAATAGGGACACAGGCCTCACAGTCTGAGTTTCCCCAGAGAAACACTGGTTGAAAAGAACAGCATTATAGATGCCAACAAAATATCAGAAAGGCAGAGCCTGTGCAGGGGGAGAGAGAGTGTGCAGTTTTAAGAGATGCGTGGGAAAAGTTTTCTGTTGGTTTTGTTTGTGTGTTTGAGTTTAAGGAGACAATTCAGCATTAGGAGAATGAAAAAGAGGATAGGGCAGTGCCTACTAGGACTGGAGATTTCGGGACAGCAGGCAAAATCTCCAGGAGCAAACCTAAATGACAGCAGCTACTCAGGTAAAATGCTGGAACGCATGCTACTAATTCTTTTGTGGCATTGTCTTGAAATATAAGAATATTGAAAATGAAGGACTGTTTCCATGAAATTTAAGGGATATGAACCTCATCGCCCCCCTAGTGAAATCCATGTATGGAACTTGAACTAAACCAACTAAAGCTTAGGGGAAGGTATCTTCAAATTTTGGTTGTTAGACCTGAAGAAGAAAGATATGGTAGTTGTTGCTCATGTGTATTTCACAGGTTAATTTGTTAACTTTCTAACTAGTTGCATTGAAATTACATTTAAGGTGGTCAATGGAAAATGGGCAATGGCATTAAATTGAAAAGAAGTGTCTAGAACAGGGTATATAAACAATGAAACATATGAAAAGGGGCTTTTATTTTCCACATCTGTAAAAATAAGAGATTGGACAAAAGGTCTCTGAGCTCCCTTCTAGCTTGAGCATGATATGGCTCTGAGAAGCTACAGTTTGCATTTTTTCCCCCTATTTTTCTTTGCTGTGCTCTACACTATAGCCAAACAAGACTACTTGATTTTTGCCAAATGCACTCGCTGCTTGTTTAAATTTTCACCTTTAAGAGTACGCTTCTTTCCCAATTTTGTCTCTCAAAATTCTACCCATGCTTCAAGGTCTAATCCAGGTTAAATGCCACAAAGCTGTCCCCAGGTTCCCCAGCTGAAAGCGACCTCCAGGTGCTGTGCACCAAAACGCATGTGGTTACATACTGTCCACAGGCTTGTTTACCTGCCCATTCTTAACTCTACTAGATTGTGAACTTCCAGCAGTCAGGGTTTGGATCAATACATTCCCAGGAATGCGTAGCACCATGCTTTGCACATGATAGGTGCTTTCTGTTTATACATTGAATTGAAAGTTAAGTAAACAAAATAATTTGCTGGTAGAGTAAAGCCAGCCAGATAAAGTGACAGTAAAATATTAAATTTATGTAATACATTGATTGAGTGAAAATAAGCAACTTTTATAATCTAGAGTAAAACAAGTGAATGGGATCATTTTTGACTCTCAATTAGCAGAAGTTAGATTATCGGCACAGTACAAAAAAAAAAAAAAGAAAACCTATTCTGTTCACAAAAGGCAAATAATGCACCCTTTAAAATATGTCAAAAGGAGCATGGTTACTAGAAAAGTTTGACATATACTTTATTTAGCTCATCAAAGAGATTAGCATACAAATCCAAGGTTTTAGTTATTATACAGAATTGCCATTGTTTCCCCCTCCAGTATATTTCCCAGCTTTAAGTTCTCTGCTGCTAAAATGGAAATGACTTTAAAGAAGTCCTCAGTACTTTGTCAGGAAATGTATCTCTAAACCCAAAGACAAAGATTTCCATTTTGAACAATTTCTAATTTATGTCATTAACATTAAGGTGTATTTTCTTTTGTGGGTTTTTTTTTTTTTTTTTTGAAAGGATACTCTTTATTTTAAAAATTCATTTATATAAAGTGGAATAATATTAAGGTAATCAAACTATTTTTTTGAGAGGGAGTCATTGAGACCCTGTATCCGAATAAAGGACTGGGGAAAATAAATGAGCGTGATGCTGCTATGACAGCTCAAAACCAAAGAAATTCACTCTTCTGATATTGTGGAGAGAAGAAAGCTTTTGAATTGTGCCATAGGAGGTGGTAATTCATACAAGAAAAGCCAGAGCATTTGGAGTTTGAGTTATGTCCAATTTTAAATTTCTAAGGAATCACTGATTTGTGTTCAAGATAGCTATTCTTAGACTCTTCTAAGAATGTTAAAGCCAGGAGGGTTTAGAGGAAAGAAGGCGTGGTTTAGGAAAAGAGCCTAGAGGACTGACTGCTGCTACATAGTACAGCCTCTGCCTTCTCGTTGGATAGACTTCAGGGTAGAGGAACAGCTTTTATCCTAGAGCCCCGTCAGCCCAACTGGAACAACCAGCAGCCCATCCAGTCTTGGTGAATTAGTGTTGAAAGTGAAGGTCATTTGAGAGAGAAGATATTTAGTGATTTAATTGATCTATTAACAACAATAAAGCACGTTAATGAAAAATATACATCATTTAAAATGATAATGATAGAAGTTCAGACTATGTTTTTAAAAAGCCTACATATGAAAATTGCGTTATTCTGTTTACTCCAGTGATTGTTTGGGGAGTGAATAGATATTGTCACGTTCTTGTGGAATTTCACCTCTTAATTATTTTTTATTTATTCCTGTTAGAAGAAACCCTTCACTTTGGGGAGAGATATAAATGCTGTGAAAGAGCAACAAAGGGGCAGTAGCATCCCTGTAGTGTGCTACCACAGAAAGTTTCCTCCCTCTCATTAATTACTTGGGAAAAAACATTTTGAGAAGACATTAGCAGCTTTTGAGTGAGAGAATGCTTGGAAACTTTGTCGAGAAAATGTGGTTGTCGTTTGTTCTGTTGACCAAATGCTTCTGGCTCTCTGCCTTCTGAGCTGTCACAGGATGGCACAGACTGCTCCTTTGTGTTTGGATGGACAGGTGACAAGTTCTGACCAGTGACTTGTGAGTCAACATGGCATCTGTGTCACTTCTTTACCTGAGCATTTAACTGCCAGTGTGGCAGCCTTCCGAGCCCTCTTTTCTCCCTTTGCTATGCTCACTGACATCCTTTCAGATGGCGGCTGTTCCATCAACCCAAACCCAGTATTAGGAGCTGGGGAGCCAGCTGCCAAACCAATCCATGATGAAGGTGTGAGTGACTGAGAAAGAAACCTTTGTAAGAGCAAAGGAAGATTTAGGGGTTGTGTGCATGTTTTAACTGATACAGAAGGCATTCCACACTGTAGGACCAAGTTAGGAGACTGTAACAGAAGAAAAGATAGGATGTCCAACTGCACTGGTGTGTATTACTGAGGGGACCCGAGTCAGCTTTAGCACGTCCCGGGAGGCAGCATGACCTAACAGCTAGGGGCTGCCATGTCCTCTAGGACAAACAGTCTAGGCCCCGTTTCCCCGTCTCTGAAATGGGAGTGATCACCTAGTATTTAACCTCCTGGAGTTGTGGTGGTGATTAAATGAGACAATGCACTTAAAGTGCCTCACATACTGTCATGCAGTGAACATGCAGCGAGCTTTAGTTTTTATTGTTTTTCATTATTACAGTTGTTAGGAATCTTGAATTCTTCTGGCAAACCTCCCAGCCAGTTGAGGAGTCACTTTTACAAGGTCTCTGACAGGTTGTTACCCTGCTTTGACTTGGAGTCTCCAGTGACAGGGCCTTCACGACCTTCTGGGACAGGCAGTGCTTCTTCCATCTGTGGAAACAAAGGCTTTGTTTGTCCCTATGGGTAGGTATCTCCCACCTATCTGTTCTCCTTTATGAGCACCTGGAACAAAACCTAATCTTCCTTGCACAGAGTAGTACCAGTTCCTTCAGCCAATCTTTAGGTGATGACACTCGTAGATGCCTGCACTTCTTCATGTGTCAGTGACCCATGGATACGGTGGGTCTAGACCAAAACAAACACAGGACTGCCGAGCCAGTTCCGCTGTGTGCGAAACAGTCCAGCTGGCATTTAGTGAGTGCTCACTGCCTGCCAGGCTGTGTCCTCGCCAGAATTCTATGAGGCAAGTTTTATTATCTCCATTTTGTATTTAAGAAACTGAGAAAAGTGAAAAATGTATCATTCTGCCTGTTTATTAATAAGATAGTTGGATACATAGGAAGATACTTGTATATATAGTTATAACTTGAAATTTACAGAGTAATCTGTAAAGTGAAAAAAAACACACTTTAAATAAGATATAGAGTTGATGGCAATTTGAAAAAATATGATGATAACAATATGTTAATCAGATAAACTAATTATATAATGCAGGAAATGTGTGTTTTTATCAGCCTTATTAGTAACTTTTTGGATTACTCTAAGCAACAAAGAAAGAGCATTATCAGAGTGACGTCATAGGAATGGCGGCAGCGGGGCACACTTTTTGAGTTCTCCTCTGGATCTTATCACAAACGGGACATATAACCCATCAAAGGACTCTCTGCTCATCACGCAGAACAGCTAAGAGACTTGTGCAAAGATTACTTGCAGGTGGGCAAATTGGGCAAGCAGAGGAAGAGAGGTGGGAGCGGAGTGGAGATGCGGCCCACATCTGCGGCGGTGGAAACACGGCTGGCATCTGCAGCTGCAGAGACACAGGGGATCCCAGGACGGAACAGAGAACACAAAAGCCAGGAGGTGGGCTCTTTCCCTGCGTCCCACAGCTGATCTCTCCTGCCGAGGGGGCAGCACATCCAGCATTTGAGGCAATGACCTCAGCTGATACCTCCAGTTGGGCCCTAGGTCGGACAAAGGACACAAACTCCATACCTGGGCACCCCCCCACCCCGACTCTTCCAATCCTACCCCCACCCTTCCAGAGACTTGAACTGGCCCCTGAACTGAGGAGTAGTGTCAGATTACAGAGGATCCTTAGTGCGCAGGCTCTGGGAAGACTGGCGGGCAGCTCTGACCCAGGGAAGACGCTGGGAAGAGTGTGATTTTTGCTGGGCTGGGAGAGAAGAGACTCCTCCACCCCCAGCCACCACCTTTTCTGGCCTGCGGGAAGAGTGTGACACAGCTGGGCTGGGAGAGAGAAGACCCCTCCATCCCCAGCCCCCACCCTTTCTGGCGTGCCTAGGGCGGGCAATTACATCTGCGGAGGCACCCCCAGGGATCAGCAGTAAGCGGCAGACACAGCTCCAGGCTTTCAGCTGCTCAGAAATCTCCCGCCTGCCACACACACACACACACACACACACACACACACACGGAAGAAGTGCCCTAAGACTCAGGAGAACTGGACACAGGGCTGGTGGTGCTACTCTTAGTGTGCATATGTGCAGGCAAGGGCAGAAACTGCACTGACTTTGTAAAAACTACCATCCAGACCCCTCAGCGCCATGCATCTAAATCTGCAGTCCCAATGTCACTCTGGTCACCAGGTGACCGGTTCTGCCTGCACAATATGCAGGGGACTCTTTGGTACAGCAGAGGACAACCTGGAGATTAGTTGGTGGGCTTAAGCCAAGACTGGTGCTGCATTTTGTTTTGTTTTGTTTTGTTTTGTTTTGTTTTGTCTTTATATCTTTGATATCTTTACCTGTATTGAGTGGGGGTTGTCGGTTGTTTTTACATGTGAATGTATTTGATTTTTTCTTTGTTGTTGTTGTTGTTGTTGTTGTGCTTGGTGATTTGCTTTGTTCTGAAATTGCCCTACCAGGGCCCAGCTTAAGAGGCACAAGATTCAACATATCCAGAGGCCAACTCCAGACCAAACCAGAGTACTACTGGGTTTGACCTACAAGTGACACACCTACAAGTGACAGAGGGAATTCTCTACAGGCACAAGAGCCCATAGAGGCCAAACCACATTTAAGCGGTCAACCCTCACGCAGCAGAACACCCTGCGGTGGGCAGAGCCAAGTCTCAGAACTAGTCAGCCTAGGAGTTAACCCCACCTACTCACAAGCGAAAAACAACTAAAGATCTTCTTTAACAGGACAATATACACAACACAAGAGTCACCTTTGGAGCACACGCAGAGGAGAAGAACAAAGTAGTGCAAGTCAAATATAAAGGACACATACTACATAAGATAACCCAGCAAGAACTAAGAACTCTAGGGAATCTACCTGATACATCGAAGCAAACAGAGAGAGTCAGCCAGAATGGGGAAACAAAGAAACATGTCCCAAATAAAAGAACAGAAGAAACCTCCAGAAGTGGAACCAAATGAAACAGAGGTAACCAACCTATCAGAGACAGAGTTCAGAACACTGATGATAAGAATGTTTAAGGAGCTTAGAGATGACATCAAGAAGGATGTAGAAATCATAACGAACAACCAGTTAGAACTAAAGAACACAATTACCGAAATAAAGAACTCACTTGAAGGAATTAACAGCAGGTTAGATGAAGCAGAGGATCGAATCAGCGACTTAGAAGACAAGTTAGCAGAGATCACCCAAACAGAACAACAGAAAGAAAAAAGAATAAAAAACAATGAAGATGGTTTAAGAGACCTCTGGGATAACATCAAGTGCAACAACATGCATCATAGGAATACCAGAAGGTGAAGAGAGGAAGCAAGGGATTGAGAACATATTTGAAGTAATAATGTCCGAAAACTTCCCTAACCTGATGAAGGAAACCAACATACAAGCCCAGGAAGTGCAGAGAGTTCCAACCAGGATAAACCCAAACAGGTCCACACCAAGACACATTATAGTTAAAATGGCAAAGGTTAAAGACAAAGAGAGAATCCTAAAAGCAGCAAGAGAAAGACAGAGGGTTACATACAAGGGAACTCCCATAAGACTATCAAATGACTTTTCTGCAGAAACATTGAAGGCCAGGAGGGAGTGGCAGGAGATACTCAAAGTGACGGAAAACAAACGCCTACAACCTAGATTGCTTTATCCAGCAGGGCTATCATTTAAAGTTGATGGAGAGATAAAGAGCTTATCTACAGGAATTTATTACCACCAAGCCAGCATTGCAAGAAACATGAAAAGGACTTCTGTAAATAAAAGAAAGATGAAAACAATCTAACTACAAATTTAAAAATGGCAATAACTATGTACCTATCAATAATCACTTTAAATGTAAACGGATTAAATGCTCCAATCAAGAGACATAGGGTGGCTGAGTGGATAAGAAAGCAAGACCTTTGTATATGCTGTATACAAGAGACTCACCTCAGATCAAAAGACACACACAGGCTGAAAGTGAAGGGTTGGAGTAAGATATTTCATGCAAATGGAAATGAGAAAAAAAGCTGGAGTTGCAATACTTATATCTGACAAAATAGACTTTAAAATGAAGAACATATTAAAAGACAAAGATGGGCACTATATAATAATAAAGGGATCAATCCGACAAGAGGACATAACCCTAGTATACCTCTATGCACCCAACATAGGAGCACCTAAATATATGAAACAGATATTGACTGACATAAAGACAGAGATCAACAGTAATACTATCATAGTAGGGGACTTCAACACACCTTTGACAACAAGGGACAGGTCTTCCAGACAGAAAATCAATATGGAAACAACAGCTTTAAATGACACATTGGACCACTTGAATTTAATCGATATTTTCAGAGCATTGTACTCCGAAGCTGCAGAATACACGTTCTTCTCAAGCGCATATGGAACATTTTCCAAGATAGACCATATGTTAGGCCACAAAACAAGTGTTGATAAATTTAAGAAAATAGAAATCATACCAATTGTCTTCTCTGACCACAGTACTATGAAATTAGAAATGAACTACAGGAAAAAAACTGGAAGACACACAAATTCATGGAGGCTGAATAACATTTTACTAAATAATGAATGGGTCAAGCAGATCAAGGAAGAAATCAAAAGATATCTCGATACAAACGAAAATAACAACACGACAACCCAAAATCTATGGGATGCCATGAAAGCAGTCCTAAGAGGGAAATTCATAGCATTGCAGGTCTACTTAAAGAAACAGGAAACATCACTAATCAACAGTTTACCTTCACGCTTAAGGGATCTGGAAAAAGAACAGCAAAATAAGCCCAAAGGGGGTACAAGGAAGGCGATAATAAAGATCAGAGTGGAAATAAATGAAATAGAAACCAGAAAAACAAAACAAAAGATCAATGAATCCCAGAGTTGGTTCTTAGAGAAGATAAACAAAATTGACAAACCTTTAGCCAGACTCATTAAAAAAAAGAGAGGACCCAAATTAATAAAATCAGAAACAAAAGAGGAGAAGTGACAACAGACACTGCAGAAATACAAAAAAAAAATTAAGAAATTACTATGAGAAAGTATATGCCAACAAATTTGACAATCTGGAAGAAATGGACAATTTTCTAGAGGCCTACAACCTTCCAAGGCTAACTCAAGAAGAAACAGAAAACCTGAATAGACTGATTACCACCAGGGAGATTGAATCAGTAATCAACAATCTCCCAACAAACAAAAGCCCTGGACCAGATGGCTTTACCAGTGAATTTTACAAAACGTTCAAAAAAGAATTATCACCTGTTCTCCTCAAGCTCTTCCAAAAAATCCAGAAGGAGGGAAGACCCCCCAAACATTTTTACGAAGCTACTATCACCCTGATCCAAAAATCAGACAAAGACACCACAAAAAAAGAAAACTACAGGCCGATATCGCTAATGAACACAGATGCAAAAATCCTCAACAAAATATTAGCGAACAGAATTCGGCAATACATTCAAAAGATCATACACCATGATCAAGTGGGATTCATCCCTGGTATGCAAGGGTGGTTCAACATCCACAAATCAATTAATGTGATACACCACATTAATAAAATAAAAAATCACATGATCATATCAATAGACGTAGAAAAAGCATTTGATAAAATGCAGCAGCCATTTATGATAAAAACCCTTAAGAAAGTGGGAATAGAGGGATCATATCTCAACATAATAAAGGCCATATATGATAAACCCACAGCTAACATCATACTCAATGGGGAAAAGCTAAAACCATTCCCCTTAAGATCAGGAACAAGGCAAGGTTGCCCACTTTCTCCACTTCTATTCAACATAGTGCTGGAAGTTCTAGCCACAGCAATCAGACAAGAAAAAGAAATAAAAGGCATCCAAATCGGTAAGGAGGAAGTAAAATTGTCATTATATGCAGATGATATGATACTATATATAGAGAACCCTAAAGACTCCACCAAGAAACTATTAGAGCTGATAGATGAATTTAGTAAAGTAGCAGGATACAAAATTAATATTCAGAAATCAGTTGCATTTGTATATACCAATAATAAAACATCAGAAGGAGAAATTTAAAAAACAATCCCATTTACAATTGCTCCAAAGACTATAAAATACCTGGGAATAAATTTAACCAAAGAAGTAAAAGATCTGTACTCAGAAAATTATAAGACACTGAAGAAAGAAATGAAAGAAGATACAAATAGATGGAAACACACACCATGTTCATGGATAGGAAGAATTAATATAGTTAAAATGTCCATACTGCCTAAGGCAATATACATATTCAACGCAATTCCTATCAAACTACCAACGACGTTTTTCACAGAAATAGAACATATAATCCTAAAATTTATATGGGACCATAAAAGACCACGGATAGCCTCAGCAATCTTGAGAAATAAGAACAAAGTGGGAGGTATAACAATACCTGACATCAAATTATACTACAAGCCTACAGTAATCAAAACAGCATGGTACTGGCATAAAAACAGACACATAGATCAATGGAACAGAATAGAGAGTCCAGAAATAAATCCATGCCTATATGGCCATTTAATCTACGACAATGGAAGTAAGAATGTACGGTGGGGTAAAGATAGTGTATTCAATAAATGGTGCTGGGAAACCTGGACAGACACATGCAAAAAAAATGAAGCTGGACCACCTCCTTACACCATATACAAAAATAAATTCAAAATGGCTTAAAGACTTAAATATAAGATCTGAAACCATAAAATTCCTAGAAGAAAATATAGGAAGAAACTTCACAGACATTACCCAGAGTAAGATTTTTACTGATATATCCCCTTGTGCAAGGAAAGTAAGAGAAAAAATAAACATGTGGGATTACGTCAAACTAAAAAGTTTTTTCACAGCAAAGGAAACCATCAATAAAACAAAAAGGGATCCTACTGAATGGGAAAAGATATTTGCCAATGACATATCTGATAAGGGGTTAATATCACAAATTTATAAAAAACTCACTCAACTCCAAAAAAACAAACAACCCAATTAGAAAATGGGCAGAAGACATGAAGAGACATTTTTCTAAAAAGGACATAAAAATGGCAAACAGACAAATGAAGAAATGCTCAACCTCACTAATCATCAGAGAAATGCAAATAAAAACCACAATGAGATACCACCTCACCCCAGTCAAAATGGCTATCATCAATAAATCAACAAACAACAAGTGCTGGCGTGGATGTGGAGAAAAGGGAACGCTTGTGCACTGTTGATGGGATTGCAGATTTGTGTAGCCACTATGGAAAACAGTATGGAGGTATCTCAAAAATCTGAAAATGGAACTACCTTATGATCCAGCAATTCCACTCCTAGGTATCTATACGGAGAAATCCAAAACTCCAATTCAAAAATCTTTATGCATTCCTATGTTTATAGCAGCACTATGCACAATAGCCAAGACATGGAAACAACCGAAATGCCCATCGGTAGACGACTGGATTAAGAAACGGTGGTACATTTATACAGTGGAGTATTACGCATCCATAAAGAAGAAAGAAATCTTACCATTTGCAACAACATGGATGGACCTAGAGAACATTATGTTAAGTGAAATAAGTCAGACAGAGAAAGACAAATCCCATATGATCTCACTTATACGTGGAATCTAAAGAAAAGAATAAGTGAATGAACTAATCAGAAACAGTTTTGGAGACATAGAGGAAAAACTGAGGTTGCTAGATGGGAGGGGTGGGGATAAGGGGGAAGGTGAGGGGATTAGAAAACAGTCAGTAACCACAAGATGGCCACGGGGTTTTGAAAATTAATTTGGGGAACGTAATGAATAATGTAAAGATTTTGTAGGGTATCCGATGGACACTTGTCCCCTTTGGGAGACCACCTCAGGGATGATGTGGATGCCTGATCACTGCACTGTACTCCTGAAGCTGAACAATAATGAATGCCAACAATATATATATATATATACACACACACACACACACACATATATATATATGTATGTATGTATATACTTATAAGAAGCGGAGTACAGTATTAGGAATGGAGACAGTGGAGCTGTAATGGCTCTGTGCGATGTCAGAGGGGTAGTGGATGGGGGGAGGGAGGTTCACACAATGTGAGGGATATAAATGATAAACGTCTAAATATTACTTTGTCTTGTGCACCTGAAAATAATAAAAGTAAGTAAATAAATAAATAAATAAATAAATAAGAAAGAACATTATCCTCCAAAAAAATTTATAGCCACTTTGTGGTGTCCTTTTAATTAAGGCACTATGTATTTTTAACATAATGTGTGAAAACAGAAAACTGACTGAATTATAAATCTCACTGTTCCATGAGAAAATAGTATATAAATCAAATAAATAAATATACTCAAGAGAATTTAGGTTTGAGAGAATGTAATAAATACTGTATCTTCACTGAAGTTTTTTATAATGTTATTACTGAAAAATGTGTACTAAAAATAAAAAAGCCATTGACCAAGTTCTCAAGAGGCATTATATTTCCTAAGAGAAATTACTGACCCGATGGGAGCATATTGTGAAGATAATTCATACAGTTTGCTAATAAAATGCAGGAGACCGATTAAATTCTTAACAGACTATAACCAATATAAAGTTATAATAGAAACCACGAGGTAGAGTCCTCTTAAAATCCAGCAAATACACAAGCCCAACTTCATAAAACAACAAATTTAAGTTAGAAAAAGGGACTTGAGTTGGCTAAATAAATTCTTTAGGCTCCAGAGTCAAGTTTTCTACATTAAAAGTTTAGAAACAAATACTTAAAACTAAACGTACCCACTATACATACAGAAAAGGAGCAAAAGAAAAAGGTTACTTACAGTATATTGCAACATTCTTTTGAATTGAACATTCTCCTCCCTAATACTGTCTCAGCAGGGATGGGCAATGAACTTGTCAACTGAAATAGGAAACGTTCTTCCTCTGCATTCAATATTTTCCTAGCTCTATGAACTTCGAGTCTGTTACATTCAAGTGGCCTTAAAATGAGGTAGGATTTATTCCGATTTAATCTAATTGGAGCCATTCTAACTTTGGAGTTTAAATCAATAGCCTAATCCGGATGTATACCGTTTCATGTTGGCTTTTCAGAAGCAGAGCCTCAGATGGGTTCAGGTGCCATCAGTTGTGGTGGGGATGCTCTTCAGGAAGAGGCTATCAGGGAAGACGTGATGTAGGCTGGGGAAGGCAGAAGTGAGCAAGGATGTGGTTTTAGGTAAACTGTAGTCTTGGCTAGAAGTGGAGTGAATTCCAGCCTTGGCTCTATGTACATTTGCTGGGAGGGTTAAAGGAAGGGACTGTGGAAGCATAAACCATACCTTGTCCCCCAAGGATGTCCGTCAGTCATAGGCTGTGGGCGGTGTGTGCACGCGCACGCGTGTGTATGTGCACATGTGTACCTGTGGGATATGCGTGAGGGAGCTAAGGAGCATGTGGTGAGCACAGGGAATTCTGGACAGGGCATCATCACAGCCTCTACCAATGTACCTTTGAGTTTTGCTTTCACCAACTTGAAGGCCTTCAGAATTACCGTTTTTAAATATCTTGCTGGAGGGAGGAGGAATGCAGATGGAATTTGTAGCCTAAAAATTATACTGGTGTTTTACCCAGATTGGAAGATAGCTGTTGATTTAGATGAAGAGGGTAAACGTCTTCATTTAGGATTCCGCTTTCATAGTTCCCTGAGAATCTCTTTGAATTTTCCGTTGCCATTCTAAGACCTCCCACTTTGTGTGCTTAGTTTCTTTCCCTGTTGCTTCGAGAGTGACTCAAATGCTAACCAGACCCTATGTTTGGCTGTCAGCGGGGTACAAGCCTTTACAAGTTGGTTTGAAAGAAATGAATCAAACATCTCAGCACATTTTCCCCAGGCCATGTGATAAGATGAAGGAGAGCCCCGGATTCAGCCCCTGTGGCCTCTTAATGTTTGAAAATAAAGTTGTTTATTGATGAATCTGCTTACTTTCATCACTATGTTCTCCCTCCTCAATTCTTGATCGTTCTTCTCCTCCAAAGCACTTGAATCCAGGAAGGCTGGGCACATGAGTGTCTGACTCACTCTTTCTTCTAGAGTAAACACAGCAAGGTAATCCCAGGGCACAGCGCCAGGCTGAGCGTCATCATTCCTCATGGAAACTCATGGTGAGCCTGTGACAGCCAGGAGCTGCTCTGGGTGCCGGTATGTGGCACTGAGCCCAGCTGGCCAAGTCCCTTTTCTCATGGCAGTGACGGGTGGGTAGACCGAAACCTCACAAGCAAGTATAATAGTGTATCAGCAGGAGCGATACATATAGAGAGAAATAAAACAGGATGAGGCGTTCAGGAATGTTGGATGGTCGATATTTTAGACGAGTGTGTGTGAGGGGTCTCTCTGATAGAGGAACAATTGAGCAGTGACCACTAGAGCCATGGAGCAGGGGGAGAGAAGAGAGCTTGTGGGGACAGAGCCCCAGAGGGCAGTTTCCAGGCTCTCGGCCTCACGTGTAAAGGTACTGGCTTGGGTAGTAGATGGCTGTCAGCTGTGGCTAGTTGGCCATCAGCTGTAACCATTGAGCCGTTGGCCACTAGTATAACTGCCGTGGCTGCACTGGGGAGGAGAATCGAGTCGGTTGGTCGGTTGGCAGAAAAGCGGACAGCAGGTCGCACGTCATGTGAACCCAGCCTCCAGTGAGACTATAGTGGTATGACTCCCCTTCCTATGGCTCCGTGGGTGTTCCTTTTTGGCCTAGCGACATCCTGAGTTCTTATGTGGGGAACGGGAGCAGAGACCCCGCCTGTCACCCTGCATGACACACACACACACATACACACACACACACACACACACACACACACACAGTTATGTATATTTCAATTGCCTTCTTTTTTTTCATGGAAAAACCTAGCCTACACATAGCCTCTGATAAGAAAAAGGCACGGAAATTGTACTTTGGTACAAATGACACTAATGGAATAAAAAGTTGGTCTCATGTTGTTTGTGGGAAAAACAGGCTTTACTCAGTGAACTGATAGTCTGGAAATTGGGCTGATAGCAGAGAGGAAATGAAATGCTGGCAAGGGAATGGACGGTGGACTTGGGGGTGCCATGTAGTTCGGGGTGCTTCTCTCACATTTTTCCATAAAAAGCCAGGAGGAGCTGCTTTCTAACCATCTTTTCATTCTTTAACATCCCTGAAGTTCCGTTTTCTTACTATTTTTGACTCCTGTTGCTTTCTTGTCATTTAAACTCTCTCACTATTTTTTTTTCCTTTCTCCCCCTTTCCTTCTCCCTTCTTAGAAAGCTGGCTGTTTATTTTTCTAATTCTAGTGAAAGGAAACCACAAAACCACCCAGGGAAGTTTATCTAAGACGTTCTAATTTCCTGGAGTCTTTTGTTGTTATTTTGGTTTCCTTTGTATGTCAATATATAGCAGTCGTAAAGTAGGTTTAGAGGTTTTTGTGTTTTCACTTCAACTACATCCGGAATATAGAAGAGACCCAAGAAATGTTAATGTTATTTAAAATGGATTTAATTCTACTTGAAGGCTGATTTCCTGGGTGATGTGCCGCGAGGGATGCAGCTTAATCCCTGGCTCCATGGCTTATGTGGTTGGCATGCTAAACATTTAATCAGTTAGTCACCAGCCACCCTTCCAAGGGCCTGCTGTGGCCCAGGCGTTAATAGTTGGCCTGTCACCTCCCTGAACATGCCCCTTGGAATGGAGATGAATTGGCGGCATGAAAAATGTAAAAGGGCTGGGGAAAGTCTGAAGCAGCTGTTCCCAGATTAAAGCATTTCATCTGTTGTTTGACTTCGAAAAGACTGAATAATCAAGAGGAAAGCAGGGGAATGAAGGGGCTTGTAGAAGGCAGCTCGCGTGTGTTTTGGAAACCTAGCAGGTCTGTGACCGATAATTTCATTTCATGCATCTTCAGTTTTATGTTGCTTGTTAGCCATGGCTGGAGACCTCCCTCAGACACTTGAATCCTCTAAGCGGAATGATCAGCCACCTTGCTGAATGAATGAGTGTCATGCAAGGTATCGCAACAGGCCTATAAGCAACTGAGAACATAATTAAATCCCGTTTCTTCCCTGATTCCCCATCTCAGTTGTTTGTACTTTATAATTTTACGTTTAGAACAACCGTTTTGATATGGAAGGCATGGTGTGTATTTTCAAGGGTTCTATTTAAACTGAATCCATTCTTTTAGAAATCCTTGTTTGTATGTATAGCTGACTCATCCCATGGATTAGTTTCCTAGGGCTGCTGTAACAAAGTACCACAAACTTGGAGATACAGAAGAACAGAAATCGATTCTCTCGCAGTTCTGGAGGCCAGAAGTTTGAAATCAAGGTTTTGGGCAAGGAATGCCAAGACCACCAGCTCTCTCTAAAGTCTCTAGAGGAGGGTCCTCCTTTGCCTCCCTCCTTGCGTCTGGTAATGCTGGTAGTCTTGGCATTCCTTGACTTATAGATGCATCACTACCTCCATTATCACTTGACAGTCTCCCCATGTGTGTCTCTGTTTTCTCTTCTTATAAAGACAGCAGTCATGGATGAGGGCCCACCTAATCCAGTATGACCTCATCTTAAAGTCACTGATTAAATCTGCAAAGACCTATTTTCAACTAAGTTTCACATTGAGAAGTCCAGGTAGACATGAATTTTCAGGGGGATACTATTGAACTCAGTACCTCCCCCTCCCACTAGATTGTTGACTTTTTTGAAAGACGCGACAATGCCTTGTTTATATACGTCTACAGTGGCACTTGGAACACAGTAGATGCTTAATAAATGGTTGTTAAATAAAATGAAGATTTTACTTTGAACATTCAAATGTACTATAAGGAAAAAATAACCAGAGATGCAAATGGTATCTAAGAACCTTTCTCTCTATATAATACACACATATGTATGCATGTATCTTTTTATATATGATTTTCTAAAGATGTTAGGCACCATGGAGTATTGTTACTATTTGTCTTTTCAGGATAGAACATAGTTTAAGTCTGAAGGAAAGGACTAAGTGGACTGTTTTTTCTCCCCCTAACTCTTAGCTTTTCCTGTAATGGCATATTTGACATACAAGTATGGAAAGTATAAACAGACACTCAATTAAATGTTTAAAGAGTATCATTGCCATGTTCTTGATGAAATAATTTCTTACGAAATAAAGATTGGGAACTTGGAGTTAAATCTGCTTTAATCTATGCTGAGAATTATCTCTTTCTCTGCAAGTTACCCTAAGAATGGAGAGTGGCAACATATTCCTTCAATAAGATACCTTTGGTTAAAGACTCAATCATGGGTACAAAGATGGAGGTATTTCCCTAAGAGGGCCTACCCAGAGGGGTAGCAGAAGACATGCTCTGGCCTTGGAGTGGTCTGTTCACTTTTCTGACATCAGTCTGTTGCCACGGAAACAAAGATGGTGACACAAATTTAGCATTATGACTTCTCAATGAAAAGTAGAACTTTCCTCCTTTACCCAAGAAGTGGACAAGATCGACTGTGAAGGGAAAAAAGCATCGTGTTTGGAAAGCCACCAATTTACAAAAGTGAAGAGAAAATTAGTACCTACCTATGGAAGAAAAATGGGGTTTTCTGCTCTAGATTTTCACCTATCCTTTATAGCGGGACATCTAAATTATATCTGCAAACAATACACCTAATTTGTAATAAAAAAATACATACAGAATGAATCTAATGCATATAAATATATAAATATATATAGAATTAAGTTAATGTTTTTTGTCCAGCTTACTTACCTAATTTGTCTTCATAAGGTTAAGAATCGTATGACAACTAAATGCCTGCAAAGATGTCAGATTTGTTTTTCTCATGACAGCTTACATTTAATAGAATGAGTAGCGTGAAAGGTAATTGTTTTCTTAAACTGAAAATTATGAGTGGCACAATAGATTTATATTTGCAAAGCTTTTGCTTTTGTTAAAATAAATGTTCTATTTTAGAACAATTTTGGATTTACAGAAAAATTACAAGGTAACACAGAATTCCCACGGACCCCATACCCAGTTTCCCTTATTAATATCTTACCTTATTATTGTACGTTTGCTAAGATTAATGAACCAATCTTGATTCATTATTATTAACTAAGTCCATACTTGATTTAGATTTCCTTCATTTTTATCTACTGTTCTTTTTCTGTTCCAAGATCCCCTCCAGGAGGACGTTTTAGTTGTAATGTCTCCTGAGGCTCCTCTTGGCTGTGACAGTTTTCTCAGACTTGACTTGTTTTTGACGACCTTGACAGCTTTGAGGAACACTAGTTGGGGATATTGTAAGATACTGTTCTGTTGGAATTTGATCTTTTCTCATGATTTGACCAAGTTTATGGGATCTTGGGAGGAAGACCACAGAAGTAAAATGCCATTTCATCTCATCATATCAGAAGTACATTCTATCTACGTATGTTATCGCTGTTGAGGTTAATCTTGATCACTTGGTGAGGTAGCGTTTGTCAGATTTCTCCACTGTACAGTTACTCCTGCCTCCATACTATACTCCTGGGAATGGAGTGACTGTGCACAGCGCACAAGTAAGGAGTCCCTGGGGGGCGGGGTTGTGCTCCAGCTCCTTGAGGGTGGAGTCCTTCTATACAAAAGAAGGGTCTCTTCTCTATGTATTGATCTATTCAATCATTAATTTATATCAGTGTGAATTTATGGCTATTCATTTATGATTTGGATTATAATCCTCTACTACTTTAAGAATGTTTTTGCTGAAATGGTTCCAGCTTTGGCCACTGGGAACTCTCTCAGTTGACTCCTGTTTACTGTGTATAGTTTTTACGTTGGACAAATTGAGTTTTCCTAGTCCATGACATCTTGTTCCCTCTTCACACAGTAACCATATAAAATAATTGTGGAGAAGAGGACACATTATTTGGCCATAGTAGTACCATGTTTCCCTCAAAATAAGACCTAGCCAGAGCATCAGCTCTAATGTGTCTTTTGGAGCAAAACTTAATATAAGATCCAGTCTTATTTTAATATAATATATAACTATAATATATTATAATACTATATTGTAATTATATTATAATGTAATATAATACTGGGTCTTATATTAATTTTTGCTCCAAAAGATGCATTAAAGCTGATGGTCCGGCTAGGTCTTATTTTTGGGGAAACACGGTTAGTAGGTTGCTTGACCAGAGAGTATAATATATTTCCTAATTTTGTTTTCATTTTTGTCTTAGCATTTTGTTAATTTATACTGTCTCAGGAAAAATAGACTTATGTTTTGCAGTTTGTTAATATATGTTTGCCAGTTCATGTTCTAAGTAGTTTTTTTATAAATCTTGGGTGTTGGGAAAAAACTGGGGACATGGGTGGTGAAGGAACCCCATTCCCCCAGCACAATTCCCTTGTCTCCCACTGACATTTTACTTTTGCTTGAAGATATTGTACTTAAAATACGATCATTTCTGTAGAGAGAGATGTGTGGTTCTTACTTATTCCACTTACCTGCTTTCTTACCATTCCTTCCCTTTTGCTTTTTGCACAATGACGGGGAAGCACTCTGCAAGGCAAGGATTATGTCCCATTCTCCTGCCACTGCACAGGTACAGTGCCTGTTCGGTCTGTAGCTGAAAGCACTTTCCTATCTGGTTACACCTGGGGAAAGGTTCAGACTTTGTTTTGGTGATTTTTTCCCTCCTCTCAGGGACAACACCAAGTTGGGAGCAGTCGGATGGTTTGGAGTGGAGTGGTTTTAGGTTTTATAGAGAAATTGGCATCATGATTTTTAAAGTAGTCACCACTGTGTTTTATTTGGTACTACAATTTCAGTTCAGAATTTAAATGCTTCCCAAAGACACAAAATACAGCATAATAAAAGGAAGTGAGAGATATGAGATGGAGGTCCTCAGTCACTTTGTGGTTTTATACTATATAGGACACTAATATATTGTAAATTATTGATTTAATATTCATTTATTTTGTTGTTGGCACTATGATCTTTTTTTTTAGTTAAAGTTTATTGGAGTGACAATTGTTAGTAACGTTACATAGATTTCAGGTGTACAATTCTATATTACATCATCTATAAATCCCATTGTGTGTTGGCACTATGATCTTTTAAAATGAAACTTTATTAGCTTGACTTTATAATCTGTTCTAGAAAGCATTGCCAACTTCTTTTACATGTTATTGTTTATTTCTTTATCTTTTCCTTGCCAGTGACAAGGCATAGAGCAAAGCTCCACTAAATAACACAAAACACCACTGCATAGCTTAGGAGGTGAAAAGAAGACGTGAAGAAATAGATACTAGAGAAACGCTGTGTTATACTTAACTGCATTAACCCAACCGAAGTAAACTCTCGGCTCTATTCATCCAGAGATTTTTTTCTTAGCTCTATGCGATGATGTATGTGGAGAGGTTTTTCCTAAAAGACCCATTGGCCTTTCTTTATCGTTTATCAAATGAATGGCGAGGAATGACAGAACAGGTTGCTATCAAAATGTTCAGAAAAAGATGTTAATTTCCGTTCTGGACTGACATAATGTTTATGAAAGGTTTATAAGGTTGCAAGGTAGTATTATTTTTTTTCTTATTATTGTCTTGGGATCTGAAGAGTGCATGTATTAATTCTCTTTGCTGGGTTTAAGGAGGCTTTAAGTGGCACCAGAGTGGAGTGGAAGAAACTCCTTCTACAGCGAGACTGTTTTTAAGTTTCACTTTCCACAATTTTAGGAGTTAGATCACAATTTGAGGAGAAACTGAGTCAGGGCATATAGCATTAGATACTTGAATGTGCCTTATACATATGACGTTGATCATAGTAAAACCTTTTATTTTTTGGTATCTAAAGGGTAGATGAAAGTCCTCCATCTGTGACTCCTGGGATGTTCCAGAAGGGTGTTCTAATAATTGTAAAGGATTGTCATGCTTTTATAGATGCAACCTGTCAAATCCATATAGCTGAAGAAGTTGGAAATAGTCTATGGATTCTAGAATTGTTTTTGGCCCAAAGTATTTCATTAAAATCACGTGTTCTGATGTCTCTTTTAAACCTTATTTTGTTATAAATAAGTATATATACCAGTGAGGTAATTGTTTCTATTTTTCCTCAGTGGTAGGTTATTGTTTAGACCCTTTAAGCATCCATGCTGGTTGCTTCTCAAAATGAACAAATATGTACATTCATTACCACACATTAGGCAAGAAGACCAACATGTTTGCAAGGATGAGACTGAATAGAATTTAGTGGAATTAATGAAACATCTGTATTTATTTAAAAAGCATAGTATAATTTTCTAACTTTAAAGGGGGAAAAAAGAGGAACAACAGGAAAGTTGATGTTAAAGCAGCAGTCATGGCCTATAGAGCCTTTAGAGAGTGCAGTATCTTTTTCACTTGACAAGCACAACTATGAGGTACTTCCGGGGCAATGTGGGGCAGGCACCATCCTGAAAGCCCAAATCCTTTAGCCACTGCCAAGGTTAAAATACCACAGGTGCATGGCAACGTGCATGCTGTTAGGTATATCGTTTCCTGAAGAGCCTGCTGTCATTACCGTGTTGCCCTGAAAATAAGACCAGGTCTTATATTAATTTTTGCTCCAAAAGACACATTAGGGCTTATGTTCAGGGGATGTCATCCTGAAAAATCATGCTAGGGCTTATTTTCTGGTTAGGTCTTATTTTCTGGGAAACACAGTAGTAGAGATTTTAGTTTTTATCAAGAAGCTCTCTTTTTTTCATTAGATTTTAAGTTGTTTGAGAGCAGGGACGGAGTTCATCTTCATACCCCCCACAGAATTCCCATGGTGTCCTACACAGTAGATTCTCAAGAATATTTTTGTGAAATTAAATTGTTGATATAGGTTTGAAGGGGAATTGGGAAATGAAAACTGCTGATTGAGTATCTATTTATTCAATGATTTAATCATTCATTGGATAATATTTTGAGGCCTGTTGTGTGCCAGCACCGTGTTTCTCTTTGGGGAGATATTGATAAAGGTAGACGTAGGCCTCATCTTCATGCAGTGGGGGTGATAAGAGTAAAAGGAAACAAACAATACTCAACATATTATTAACCAGATGATCAGATGAATTGACACATGAATCAATGCACAAGAAAAGTTTGAAAAAAAGTATTTTGTAACTTAATTGGCATGTATTATTAAGAAAGTTTGTCAAGAGTTTGAAGCTATACTTCAAAGTCTTTTGAATTTATCAAATATTCCAACAATTTCCGAATCATTGGTCGTTTTAAATAGTATCAATGTGATCTTTTGTTTGAGGAGGTGGTTAATAGCTACGATGCCCCTTTCACAGTCACGACATGGTGAATGACATCACCCTTTTCCAATGAGCTTCTCCTCAGGCCTCCTGTCATCAGCGCTGACTATGTAGTAGGAGGGCAGCTGGCACGAAGCCTTTGGCTCAGGGCAGGATCCACACGTGGACCAAGGAGACTCGGGATTGGCCCTGTCAGCACCTGCACAGTGCTGCCTGGCCTGTCACCCACACCCTGCCCGTCATCCACACCCTACCCACCCTGCCTGTGTTGTACTGCTCTGAGGCAGTGACAGCCATTGCCCCTGACTCCGCTGCCATGGTCATCTATCTAGTTCACCCTTGGTGTACTAGGTAGATGTGCAGGCAAAGGTAGGGGCCACATACTCACCAGCACTGCACCCCACCCCATTCCCAGCTTCCACTGCCCCGGCGCCCCACAGCATTCTAGGGGAACTCCAGACAAGGCCATAAGTGTAGAATTCAACAGTTGGATTCAAAGTAGATTAGCATTTTAACAACCAGTGCAGAAAAATGGCAGCGTTGTCCACTGCCATTTAATTTCTTTAAATTTTAAATTGCTGGAACAGAGCCTTCTTCTGTCTGGACATGTAAAATTAGTAGAATCAGAAAGAAATACTGTTAACTAATGTATGTATTTTTGTTGAATATCAATTTGTATGCAAGGCATTTTTTTTTTCCTTTTGTGCCAAGAGGATTAGGGGTCAGATATACATGTAGGATACACATGATAACAAAATTTGGTCTTAGAAAATTTCCATAATAATCACAATGTGGGGTTAATAACAGCCTTCCATACATAGTATGAGTGTAAAGTTTACAAGCTCATCGACTATATGCTGAGATGACAATAAAAGTGTTAAGGAGAGTCCTGTGTGCTCTGTAGGAATGCAGGAAATATTAGTTGAGCTGATTCTGTGAAACCACAGTACTGAAAATGTGATTGTATATGTTAGCTGGTGCCCCATAACTGAAATGTTAATATCAGTCGATTACTGCTCACATTTATGGCAGTGAAGTATTTATATTCTGTTTCAATGAAAAAATAGTTCTGATGGATCAAGATATAGTTCACGATTATGAATAAAAGAAGCTAGTAAATAGGAACACGGCTTTATATGTGGATACATAGTGAACAAATGTGGAATATATTACTTTATAATTAAATGATAAACAACAACATTATTAATACATGTTTTGATGATAAATTTTTTCTAATTTGTGGTAAAATATGCATAACAATTTACCATTTTAACCATTTTTAAATGTGGCATTAAGTACTTTCACATTGTTGTGCAACTTGATGAGAAATTCTGATTAAGACCAAAGTCATGTAATAGCCTGTAGGTATTTATTTATGTATTTATTTTTAAACATGCGAGAACCAAATCTTTTTAAGAGTTGCTTACTGCTATTTAACCGAGTCTTGTTGACCCAAGAATATCAGTCATAAGGGGGATATAGGAGGGAAGAAAATGGATAACTTGGGGCAACCTTCATTAGTTTGAAATAAATCCTCGTATATATTCTAGGATATTTGTACATTTTTTTCTTTGCATTTGGGTCATTACTTGCTTAACGACAACAGAATATTATTAATAGTTTCTAAATGGAAATTCAGTCTATGAATCCATCCTCAGTAATCTGTATTTACACCAAACAGGCACTGCCTGGTATCTATTACTTTAGAGATACATAGAGCTGGCTAAGAAATGTATTAATTGATCAAACATTTGCCCTGAATATAATGTTGAAGGTGTCAGAGACTAATGGAGTTCTGGAGTGCTTCTTGGAATAGCTGGATTTTTAGAAGACCTTGGTTTTTCAAAGAGTGGAATGACTATTAACTACTAGGTATTTAGGCAATATTCAAAGTCATGATGAGAATTTAGTACCACTATTAAGTCCTATTAAACATCTTTTCTTACATTACACGAATGGAAATTAAATGTGAAGGAATATGATTATGTTTTGAAATCTTAAAAGTTTCACGTCTTTTTCTTAAAATGGAATTGTTGACCAGTTTTCCTTTTTATGCTTTTTTTTTTAACATTAAGATTTCAACATGCACTAGATTCCAGAACACATTTCAGTGATAAAAAAAAATTTTATTCACTGATAGGATTAAACTTTCTTTAGTAATAAGATTTTATCTAGGACAACTGGTGAAATCACTTCATATGCAAATATTTCTGAAAAATAAAAAAAGTAAAATTCCTTGTGTCCTCTTCACTAACCAATCTGAATATTTGGTTCTTAATTTTCAAATACTGTATTATATTAACACATTGATGAATATTTAGGGTAACAATATTGATTTTCATTCTGCAATTTTCTGACTTTTCAAAATCGTCACTATTTTAAATAGTTATATAAATAAATATTGTGACAACATCAAAAAATAAAGCATTCTGAAAAAAATATTTCTTATGTAGCAATTTCTGTTAGTGTTCTGAACATGAATTAGTTGGATGAACATAGAGAATGGGGGATTTATGTTTGCATTGTCAAAGGCTGTTTCCAAGTAAAACATCTCTAAATTCTAGCTTCTATGGCATTACTATCTCCTAATGTACTCCATTTATATTCTTATTAATTATGCATATTCATCTAAAGTGGAATAGTCTTGTTGCACTGAAAAAAAAAATGGGTACAGTTGGGATTAGGTTATATTTCTAATTAAAGGCTGTATATTGTTTTCCTTCTGACTGCATGATTCTGTGAGTCTTAAATTCCCTGAGAGACTTTATGTCATTTTCTTTTACATATCTTTATTTAACTTACAATTGGAGAAGCCTTGTGAATTTTCTGCATTTTTACTTCCAATTTAAAAACCTTTAAGCAAGAGTCCCAGAAAGTTTCACCTGCTGTGAAACCCTATTTGGTAATTCTTTTCAACATTGGTTATTTGGTAAAATAAAACAAGATAAAGAAAAACTACTCCGCCCTGAAGGAAGAATCTGGTTGGTAGGTGGATGGCTTGTTTTGCTGTTTTTTGTTTTGGGGGGTGTGTGTGTGTGTGTGTCTGTGAGTGTGTGTGTACGTGTGTGTGTCATGAAGGTTAGCAACAGGACTCCTTTCCTGGATAAATTGGAGGACCCCAGTAAAGTCTTTTCTTTTAAGTCATAATGAGAGATAATGAAACTTGGCAACATAAGTATTTATAATAAAATTGAAAAATCAAAACTCCATCTCTGGTTCCTATAGAATCCAAACATAATCAAATGAATTTTAAATAACATGTAAGATGAATCTTGGTTTTCACATAATTTTAGTATAAATGTTAACATATTTAGATAAAATAAATGTTCCAAAATGCTATAGTAGCCCAAGGTATATTCTTTTTACTGAATGGTATTAGAAAGCGTGCTACGTATGTTTGTTTCGTGTAGGCCCTCTCTGTTGACATAGCAAAGAAATGCGTGCATACTAACCCGTGTACACACATATTTCCATACATAAGCGCTTTTATCTGTATTAAGCTAAACATAATTTCTTACCAATGACTCCAACTCTAATCCATTGCGCTGTGAATGATTCCAACCTCTTCCTCTTGCTTGTCTGTAAATTCCCACTCTCACAGTGAGAAACCTGGCTCCCATCGTCTGCCACCATCAACTTAATTATTGAGTTCTGGCATATGTGTACATTGTCAGAAGTGTTAACTTGTCCCCCTGTGAGAAATAACTACCAGTTAGAGTGCAGTGTTTATGTGCACTTCCTTTTGCTTTAGTCTTACAGATGCCACTCATTTCCAGAGTTATTGGGTCAGCATCATTTCTCCACATTCAGTGAATGTTTCATACGTTTCTGATACATTTTTATTCTTTTGTCACAGTGTGTGTTACTTCCTTGGATCTTTCTTGATCTCAAAAATAATTTATTTAAAAATTTTGTGTCTGTCTTTGTGCTATATGTTATGTCGGTTTTGAGAAAGGTATGTCATAAATCCACCATCATAGTATTATACAGAATAGTTTAATCACCCTAAAAATCCTATGTACTTCATCTGTTTATCCCTCCCTGCTCCCTTCTGGACCCCTGACAACCACTGATTTATATTTCATTTTTATTTCTAAATTTAATTTTATTTTTGTGCTCATGTTCCAGTAATTTATTGCTGAGTAATAAACTACTCTATAACAGAGGCGTAGGAAAAAAAGTCATATTACTTTGCTCGTGAAGCTGGAGTTGACTGGGCTTGGCCAGGTGAACTCGCCGCAACCACTGATTTTTTTTTTTTTTAATATTTTATTGGGGAATATTGGGGAACAGTGCACTTCTCCAGGGCCCATCAGCTCCAAGTCCAGTTGCCGTTTTCAATTTTTAGTTGCAGGGGGCACAGCCCATCATCCCATGCGGGAATTGAACTGGCAGCCTTGTTGAGAGCTGCCACTCTAACCAGCTGAGCCATCCGGCTGCCCTGATTTTATTTTATTTTATTTTATTTTATTTTTTTGCCTTTTGAAGAATATCACATAATTAGAATCATATAGTATGTTACCTTTTCAGGCTGGATTGTTTAACTTAGCAGGATGCACTTCAGGTGTTTCTAGCAGTTTATGACTCCAGCAGTTTTTGTTCCAGGTGAGCTGTTTTTGATTTGATTCTCTGTATTTGCCTGTCTTTACAGATTTTTGGGTGGTGGTTTGCCCTGAGACCTCAATTCTGATTGGTCTAAGAATAGTTGTTGATTTTCAGTTAAGCTTTCTTTCTTGCTATAAGCATAGGAATCATGGCTTCTAAACTCTTTTGATACAGAAACTAAAACCCCAAACTTTTGTCATTTTTTTTTTAGCCTTAAAATCTTGGAATCTCTTCTTCTTAGAAAGCAACCTATCTTTTATTCTTTATAGTCCAACGATGCGCCTTTACCAGCTCTCAACCATTCTTCTATTCCTCTCACCCCACTCTACACTATTTGCCGCTCAGACCCTAGTACTTTAGGCGCTGAGCCCACCTCAGTAACTGGTAAGAAAGAGATGGAGAGAGCAGGTAACATGCAACATGAAGCATTAGTACACTCTGTATGTCTAATGCCTATTTTCTGTCATTTTAATGTTTCTCAGAATACACAGAGAGGTCTGTATTTCTGTTTATCACAATCTCAGTGTAGCAAAATGTGGGGTTAAAAAAATTCATCTTCGACAACAGATGCCCGAAAATGAAACTGGGAACTAAAAACTGAGAAGAAGAGGAAGGAAGCCAAGTCAGAAAAAATTGTCTATGCACGCTGCTTGAGTCCGCCCTCCAATACAAATATTACTAATATGGAAGATACCCAACTTAATTTAAAATAACATAATTTTAAAAAAGGTTAACAAGACAAAAAGAAGGAATGCAAAATCCCAGCTGCCAGCTGCCATTCCATATGGAACAATGCTGGCTATTAGGAGGTTCCTTCATAGAAGGATTGAGAGGT
This sequence comes from Rhinolophus sinicus, assembly GCF_036562045.2. NCBI lineage: Eukaryota > Metazoa > Chordata > Mammalia > Chiroptera > Rhinolophidae > Rhinolophus > Rhinolophus sinicus. Next base: position 111,344,259 of record NC_133757.1, read on the forward strand.
GTTGCCTGCTGTTTTGATCCATACAGAGTGAGGGTTTGTTCACAGCAGGACAACCAGTGGGGAGGAGGTGAGCCCTGCCTATAGGAATAGGATCAGTCGTAGGAAGATGAGTCATCAGAGGAGAACTCGTGAGGGACAGGCAGCACATATTTCTCCTCCCCCTCCCCTCCCCCTCCCCCTCCCATCCCCCTCCCTCTCCCCTCCCCCTCCCTCCTCCTCCTTCGTGATTTGGAGGGAGAAGTGCCCACCTAGTTGTCCCTGTAGAATAAATCTAAATGAACAACTTCACCCTGCTCCTGCTTTCCTAACACCCACTCTTATACCAATACGCAACCCACCACTGTCTTGTTGAAAATCTACCAAGTTTTAAGACTGTCTCATATGCAGATAAAGAACCACGGCAATGATAACCTGCATTTTTTAAAAGCACTTTTTAGCTCTCAAATTCAGTGAGTATTATGAGATTGATTTCTCTAAAGCCTCTAAGGTCTTGAGATAAATGAGCTTAGAGGCACTCTCTATAGTCTCATTAATTTTATATTTGCAACCAAAAAAGAAACCATCACATCGCTTCTGACACCTTTATGAGAAGTCCATTAAGATCAGGTTCAGTCTAGACAGAATCGAATTTTGGGTTAAATTGAAAATTGTTTTTCTAGAATTTATTAATGCCTTAATTCCTTAGTGCTAAATATATATGTCCTCAGCATGTATCAAGTCAAACATAACAACTTTGCTTTTCTGTCCTATTCCCCTCACCACTTTGGATTTTGAATATGTCCGTATTGATTCTTTCCTCTGAAAATTCATTTGAATCCACCCCCTCTGTCAGTTCCCTCTGATATTTGACCTTAGTTGAAACTCTGATTACCGCTCTTTTGGAGTTTTGTTGAAGGTCAGAGACGAGAAACCCTACTGGATTTTATCGTATGTGAAGATGCCAGTACTTAGCTTCTTGGGATTGACTTTAATAAACTGTGAAAATAATGTTCACTTTAAAGAAAAGATCTAATTCTCTCTCTGAATTGAACCTGAACTCATTTAAGCTGTCATTGAGGTGCCAGAAGTTACCCTATTCTTTCGTTCCCTGCTGTGAATATAAAAATACTGAGATTGATTTAATGAATATGAGCTCATTTCTCTAAGGAGTTGTGGACACCTCTCCTCAGACCTGCTGTAGGCTTAGTTTCTGGCTGAACTCCCTCGTGTCTAGTCTCTTCTTTTGTTTTACTCCCTTTTGGGCTGTCTGCACTGGGACCCGATGTCACCACATGGTTTTAATGATGTTCTAGCTTTCTTTCCATCCTTCCTGCTTTCCTTCTGTTATATGTTCATTTTTATCTCCTTATAGTCAAAGTCTACGTTTCTGTTCTTTAAAAGCTGAATATAGCCTCCTGACCTCTTAGATGGACCATGGACCAACCTCTCATGGTTTCAACCACTACTTTTTATTCTATGAACATGAAATATAGGTAAAGAGGGAGAGATGACACACCCATAGTGACCTCATGTACCCTTTTGGTACAAAAAATTAATAATAATAATAGCTGGGAATCATAGATTCATAGGAAGAATAGAAAGAAAAAAATTCTGATAGGATAGTAAACATATCACTAATGCCTCATTGTCTTTTTTCAAAACTTTCTTTGATCTGCACTATGATGGTTTTTAATGTTATAGATTCCTGTGGACTCCAAATTATGTGGTATTTGTATTCCAAAAGTTTGTTTATGAAGGACTTGTTTGGGACTTTATATAATGGAAACACTGTTACCAATGTTTAGGGTGCTAGGTTAGCCCACAAAATACCATTCAATCCATTATAATGAATTTAAGTTATAATTTTAATAATTACAATACTTATAACTGGCATTTTAAATATTGTTTCAGAAAAAAAATCTGAACTTCATTCTAAGATGTCAGGGACATTTTTGGCTGTGATTCTGTTAGTGACTGAGTTGGAATAGGCAGTTTCAGTGGTCACCTGAAAATCAGGGGCATATTAACTCTACTTATGCATTTGGAAAGTTACCTTTCCTGTTTGCATAAAATAAGTTGGCAATTCAGCTTTACTCTGTAGCTGCATTGGTTCTTACCCTCAGAGGGGTGGACAAGTATAAATTCTCTGAATTTAGACCTTCAGTCGTCGTCTTCTTTATATGAACAGATGTCTTATCCGATATTAAAAGTCATATATTGCCTGAAGGAAAATTTACATGATGGAGAGGTTATGGAGTTGTGATTTGTAAAAAGCTGCAGACTCAGAAAATAACTATATTGAAAACAAACATATCCCTGTTCACCCCTAGAAGGTCAACTATATGGAAATCTTTTCTAAAATAATGATTCTGAACAAAGTAATGGTGATGAGTTGTATACTTGCCTTGTCAGAATAACCAGAGTCTTTTCCACTTTATCTACCTGCTTGGATTCTTATAGCTTCTCCTTCCAACACTTATCCAGCTGAGACTTTCCATTGTGGCATCTCTGGTATTGATTGGGCGGAGTGCGCCATGTTGCTTAGGAATACTGGCTGAGAGGTAGCTCTCTAGTGGCTTTTAAGAGTAGGGTAATAAGATGCCAGATATGTTGAAAAATCTTGAGCTAGTTCTGAATCTGTGCTGTACATCTTTATACAACTTGCCAATTTAAAAAAACAAAACTAATAAAGCAGGAAGAAGGATCTGAAAACAAGTAACAAGCCTCAAAAAATTCATCACCTTTTGGTTTTACCTGTGACCAGTGTGTCTCCGGACAACTAAAGTTACTGTATTATCTGTGTTTGGAGAAAAAGAAGGATAAGAAAGGATGTGTGTGTGTGTGAGGCTGATGGTTTAATAGTAGGCAGACCAAAAGGCAGATAAAAAAGTGAGCATTTCTTGAATACCTAAACCAGCCCAGGAACTGCCACATACATACATTTCACACTATTGAGTGCTGCCAGTGACTGTGTGCCTTTTTCTGTGGCTGAGTACACTGAGACCCAGTTTAAATCATTTGCTCAAGGCCAGCTTCATGAGCAGTTGTGCAGGGTCCTGTTCTTAGAAGGGCCCCACGTTTGGTTTAATGCTCTGCTGTCACCATCCTGAAATTCTTAAAAACATTTTGAACAGGGGGCTTCACTTTTTCATTTTGCACTGGGTCTAAAAAATTACATAGACAGTCTTTCTGGTAGGCTATGCCGGCGTCTTCCATGGAGGTCCCTAAAGACATCCACTGGAAACTCCTCAGCCTTGTAAGGCAGACAAGAGAAGGAAGGGTAGCTTCAGGGGCCTGGACAGTAAGAGGTTTGTGTTCTGGAATCAGGCTATTGGGCTTGGTGGGCATACCTCTCCAAAGAAGAATCATTGTCTCTGATGATAGTATAAGTGGTTTCTGGGTGTCAGTGTGGCTTGATGCTTTATATTAATTTCCTACTGCTCTGTAACAAATTACTACAAACTTAGTGACTTAAGTCAACACATAATTATTTGCCCACAGTTTCTGTGGGTGAGAGTCTGGGCATGGCTTAGCTGGGTCCTCTGCTCAGTGTCACCAAAATGCAATTAAGGTGTTGGCCAGGATGCATTCCTATCTGGACCTCAGGGTCCTCATCCAAGCTCACATGCTTGTTGGCAGAATTCAGTTGTTTCAAATTGTAGGACTGAGGTCCTAGAGACTAGACTAGAATTGACTAGGCCTCCTAGTGGCCACCCGCCGTTCTTTGACATGTGGCTCTGTCTATAGGCAGTGCACACATGACTGCTTTTGCAAGGCTAATGGGAGAGTCTGTGTGACTGACTGACTGACTAACTGACGGTCTCTCCCCAGTCTGCTGTAATGTAATTATGAGAGTGACTTCTATTACCTCTGCCATATTCTATTGATTAGAAGCAAGTCACAGGGCAGGAGTTTACACAAAGACCTTAACACTAGGAGCTGGGGATATTGGGAGTCTTCTGAGGGTCTGTTCACTACGTATGAAATCCCACAGTTGTAGAAATTCCACTTTGCCTAGGTGGGCCTCTCCATTTAAATGGATTGCTAAGACCACCAGACTTTGGACATATATCCATGAGATATAAGAAAAGCAGTGTAGATATTTATACTTGTATAATATCTATAGTGGTATTTTGTATATTTTTTTCATAGCTTTTTGCGACTTCAAGAATAAGTCAGATTAAAAGCAACCTTGAACTGAGTTTCAGTCACTCTTCGTGATCATCCTCCAACCCGAGCTAGAATCTGTGCCAGCCCGAGCTCGCTGTTAACGGGCAGGTCTGGGTTTGTGTGGCTCTGCATTTCATGCCCTTCATTGGGATATATTCAGACCTTCTGGCATCTGAAATTTATACATTTTGAGGGGCCCATTTTGAGTAAGAGAATACAAAATAATAATTTACAAGATTAGATGCAAGTTGAGTATTTAGAATGAGAGAATAATCACAACAGATTACTCAAATCTTGGAGATTTAGGTCTTCTTTTTCCCTGAGATCTCTAAGTACTTTGCCAGAAATGCTTACATGGAAACACACTCTAACTTCAGCCTAGTTTCCTCCCATTAATCTAGAATATTCTGTAGCTCCTGGCAACTTCCAAAACCCAAGGGAGGCAGTGCAAGTGATGGTCCTTGAAGTTTCATTAGCTTCCCAGGAAATGTGCCTCTGCTTCTCACTGTAGTCTTGCTACTCAACAAGTGGTTCTTGGATCAACAGCCTCACCACATCTGGGAGCTTGTTAAAATGCAGAATCTCAGCCCCGTCCATACCTTCTGAAGAAAATCCTGCATTTTAGCAAGATCCTGGATAATTTATGTGCACATTAGTGTTTGAGAAGCACCACAATATACCACATACTGAGCAGCACTGCTTCCTCTTGGGGTTGCACCCAACCTGTTTTGCTTGGCTAGAGCAAGGGTAATAACCCTTAGCCCACAGCTGGTAACAGTCCTGACAAGAAATAGTAAGAATGCTCGTCAAACTGCTTTAAATTAATACAAGTCACCAGGGTCAGACAAATTATATCCTTGGGGTACAGAGAAAAATTTATAGCTGTGATTAGAGAAGCACTGCCAGTAATCTCTGAAGAATCACAGGGAACCAGAGAGGTGCCATTCTTTTCAAAGAAACAAAAAGATAAATTCTGAAAATTACCAGTTAGTGAATCTGACAGCAATTTCCTATAAGATTCTGGAAGGAATTTTTAAACAGGTAACTTGTCAGCTCTTAGAAATAAAATGATGATTACTAGGAATCATACCAAATTAACTTCATTTGTTTTTTTCTTATGTTTCTAGATGGGGAGGCCCAGGCAAAGCTATAGGTATGATGGTTTTGATTTTTGATAGGTATTTACAAATCTTCTAATGATATTCTTTTAGATCATATGCAGAAATGTGGTGCTGATAATAAGCACAGCTAAATGAATTCATTGTTGGTTGATCGATTATCTTCTCTAAGTTGAATCACAAATAGTATGAGGAAAAGAACTGATGATAGTGGGGCCCCATATCAATCAGGATTCAGTTATAGAAGTGGAACCCCTAGGGTTGATATGAAATAAGGCATTGGTTACAGAGATTTGACCTTATGTAATTAATTGTGGGAACTGGTTGAAACGTTGATGGAAGGCTGCTGCTTTTGCTGGGCCTGAAGTCAGTATGGCAGAAAGTCGGGAAGAAAAGATGGATGTGAAGAGGGGATGGCAGGGACAAACTGGAACGTGTGAGGAGGATGGTTTGGATCCTGCTTTAGCCTCTGAGTTTCCGATTCCGATGATGCAGGTATCTGGCAGGAGAAGCTGAGGCCCAAACATGCACCTGACCCAGGAGTTGGAGAAGCTGAAGGAGTATGTCCCTGGCAGAGCTGCTGCATGCCAGTGAGGTCAGCCAGCAGATTCACAACTGATCTGTAGAAGATGCAAGAGCACATGGTCCAATGTCAACCTTCCAAGTTTAAATATGGCTGCTGCTTCATGATTGCTTTCCAGTCTCACCCAAAGTTCTCTTGTGGCCAAGCTAGCTCAGAACCATGAGGGAAAGGAATTCTGGGAAAAGTAGTTCCTTCTTAGTTGAGTTGACACAGTTCAAAGTTAGTGTAGCCACGAAGCTCTCTTCTTAGTCTTGTTCTGTTGATTGTTTTTAACAATGCAGAGCTGTGAATGACAACACATGCTGGATGGCAGGATTCAAGGAAAATCTCAATAAACTGATTTTTCATCCTTCAAATATCATGTTAAATGTGAGAGACCCTTCTTGACTATGCTCCATGACCTAGCATCTCAGCCTCCCATATCCCTATAGATTCAGAGACCTTGCTCTATTTTTCCATGGTACTTACTAGGATTTGTTGTATGTTGTTATTGGTTTATTTATGTTTGTCATCTCCACCAGAATGCATGCTCCATGAGAGCAAGGGCGTTGCCTGTTTTGTTCAATGCTCAGTCCCCAGCACCTAGAATAGACTGGCACATACAAAGTACTCAATAGATAGTTGTTGAATGAATCTATAGTGAAATTTAATAATAAATGTAGCATCATATGTTGAGGAATAAAAACCCAGCTGCATAAGAAGAGAATGGAAAATATCTAAATTAAAAATAATTCATGAGAAGAAACAAGCTTGGGGCTTTTGTTGATAGCAAGCACAAATTTCCAGTCAAATTGGAAAATGAATACATGTTTTATTTATATAGAAACAAACAAGGTAATATGCACATTGTGCTCTATATGGAGGGGCAAGAGGTACCATAGTTCTAAAAGACGAAGAGCCATCACATCAACAGGCTGAAGAAAAAGTGTAGGATCATATCAATGGATGTAAAAAATGCATTTGACAAAATCCAATACTCATTTATGATAAAAAAACTCTCACCAAACTATGAATAGAGGGGAACCTCCTCAACTTGATAAAGAACAGCTACAAAAAACCCTACGAATAATGTCATTCATAATCGTGAGAAACTGGATTATTTCCTCCCAAGATTTGGAACAAGGTAGGATGTCTACTCTTAGCTCTCCTACTCAACCATCTACCAGAAGACTAACTAATGGAGTAAGACGGTGAAAGGAAATGACAGGTATACAGATTATTTGCAGATGGCATGATGGTGTATGTACAAATCCCAAAGAATTGACAAAAGTCCCGGAAGAAATAACCAAGTATAGCAATTTACCAGGATCCACGGTTACTATACAGTAGTCAGTTTTTTTTTCCTTACATTCCAGCAGTTAACAATTTGAATTTGAAATTTTAAAAAAATCACAACAGATTTATACCAGCACCAAAAATTAAAGTACTTAGATACACATCTAGCAAAATATGTACAGGGTCTATATGTGGATAACCACAAAACACTGATGAAATGCATCGAAGAATGTCTAAAGGAATGCAGAGTTATTCAGTGTTGGTGGATTGGAATGCTCAATGTTTTTACGGTGTCACCTCTTTCCTATTTGATCTATACATTCACTGCAATCCCAACAAAAATCCCAGTTATCTATTTTTAGATACTAGCTGATTAAATAGCGGACAGAGACAAATGTTCCACACAAATTAATTCCAAATAATGTATGTTGATACTCTACCCTCAAGGAGATGCAATGTAACTACCCACTCTTTAACTATGGGCTCTGCATAGTGACATTGTTCCAAAGAATACTGTATGGAAAGAGGAGTGAGAGGAGAGTAACTTCAGAGACAAACACTACCTCACCAGGCGATCAAGGTCAGCATCAACAGTGATGTCGTCATGTTCACAGTCCATACTTTTAATACGATGTGTTGAAAATGTCTCTTTGCCTCTGTGCTCTCTCTCCCTAAGCTTATAACCCCAGTCTAATCATGAGAAAAACATCAGACAATCCTGACCGAAGGACATTCTACAAAACACTTGACCCATATTCCTCAAAAGTATCAAGGTCATTAAAAACAAGGAAAGCCTGAGAAATTGTCACAGTCAAGAGGAACCTAATGTAATGTTTGTTATATCTATCTAGATAGGGTCCTGGACATTAGGTAAAAACTAAGGAAATCTGAATAAAGTATGGACTTTAGTTATATATATTGTATATAATGTATCAATATACATATAATAATACATATGTGTATATATATATAATGTATCAGTGTAGGCTCATTTATTGTGACAAATGTCCCACATTAATGTAAGATAACGGGAAACTGGGTATGCATACCATATGGAAACTCTCCTGTCTTGCAATTTTTTGGTAAGTCAAAATTACTTAAGATAAAGAATTTATTTTAAAAAGACAAACAGAAAGTGCAGAACACAAAATCAATGAGTGACTCTGGCAACCAGGTTATAGATGGAATGATTAATTAAAAAAAAACAGTATTTATGAGGTACTTAGACTTCAGTAAATGCTTATGAAGTAGTTATAATTGGAGTACTTAGAATTTTTGCCTTCAAATATTTCAGATGTTGAATGTAGAGTCATCATGCTCAGGGTATTTTCCACTGACTGAACTAGAACAAATTAATCCAAGTTACATGGCAGCAGATTTCCACTCAGATTGGAAGGAGCATTTTGATGATTATTCGAGCCATACAGATGGGACTAGTCTGCGTTTGGAGGGAGGCAGAGCACTTCCTTCCTGACGTTCAAGCCCAGGCTGCAGGAATGTCACCATGAGGAACAGTCGGATGGGAATGAGCCCGAAGGTGTCTTCATCACAGAGGCAGTGGTTGCGTGCATCTTATTCAACTCCACTGCCGTTGCATTGGTTCAGGTGGCTGCAGGCAGGCCTCAGAAACTAGCTATTTTCTTACGATGTCCAGATGGCAAGTTTTTCTCTGATCGTCTTGAAATGACACACTCCAGATAGGAAGGGAGGAATAATTGTTGAGAACTGTGAGGGGTTTAAGAAAAGCCTCTGAGATTATATTTATGCACATGCACACTTCTTTTCTCTTAAAAACAAAACAAAGTTAAGGAAAACGGAATGACGACATGAAACAAAACCCCACAGGGGTTTCCTACTGGATATTACCATCTCAGTTTTAAATACTGTCTGGTCTAATGATGCTTGAGGCCAACTCCAGTGGATAGGATTAACTTTTGGAGGGTAGGCATCCGTGACTGTTAGCCATAGGACCAGATGTCTCTTACCCTCTGGAAATCCACATCAATTTCATTTTCTGGGAAAACAGCACCAGCAGAAATTTTGGTCACTGCCATTCTGCTACTACTGGCAAAAGAATATTGTTTGGCTTACGAGTTTCCACGCTTATACATTTCCTTTTCATGTATCTCTACTTTCCGATTCATGCTCTAAAAGTTACGGAACTTCAGGAATACTGAAATGAATACGAAATGGAGGTATCTTCTATCATGTCTGTCGTCTGACAAGTGTATATCCATCAAAGCTCAGGCAAATTTTAGCTGTTCCAGTAAGAGAGAGTTTAGTCAGTCGATCTCAGATCAAGAAATATCTCAGTACATTTAATATAGCAAGAGTCACAACTACATATGTACATTTGTGTGCCTGCGTGTGTGTAGCTCATGTGATTTTTAATAATAAAAAATGTGTGTTCAGTTAGTTCGGCCACCTCGTACTTACCATGTACTTATGAGTAGCAAATCTGTCATTTTAGGCTCCATATTCCTTGGCAATAGTTTGCATGCAATAGTAAATGTAAATAAGGTAATTTTTTAGTTGGCTGGTCAGGAGACCCAGACCTTTGAACTTTATGTTTATGGCCATACCACATTAGTGTTCTAATTTTTTTGCTGATCTTAATTATAGTCAAATTAATGCTATGGTGCATGACAAAGTGCAAGAGAGAGCACAAGCCTGATTTTTATTGATGATTTGTAGGCATAACAGCCTAGTCTCTCTGGCCTGTCTCTTGTCTCCAGTTAAGAGGAGGCTCTTCATTTTTACTCTCTAGCATTCATTTTTTCTTTCTTTCTTTCTTTTTTTTAAAATTAAAGTTTATTGGGGTGACAATTGTTAGTAAAGTTACATAGATTTCAGGTGTACAATTCTGTATCACATCATCTATAAATCCCATTGTGTGTTCACCACCCAGAGTCAGTTCTCCTTCCATCACCATGTATTTGATCCCCTTACCCTCATCTCCCACCCCCCACCCCCCTTACCCTCTGGTAACCACTAAACTATTGTCTGTGTCTATGAGTTTTTGTTTCTCATTTGTTTGTCTTGTTCTTTTGTTGTTTTTGGTTTATATACCACATATCAATACTAAGTCTAGCGTCCATTGCTAAGAGTATCCATTTCCTGGATTCAGACCCTGAGAGCAATTGTACTGCTGGGCTAGGTCTCTAAGGCATCAGATTTCATGGTATCAGTTTGCTCTCCTACTGCATCCACGCTCCTCTCTGACCCCCTACAATAGCCACTGTCCTTATTTGTGTACATGTCGGTCTCTTTCTGTAGACTTTATGCTCCTTTCCTGTTGGGGACTGTGTTGTTTATCTGTTCCTTCCTTCCTGCTCCACAATGTGTTTTGTATTCGCTTTTGCACGTCCTGCTCACACTGGACCTTCAGCCCTCTCCCTCTTCATCCACTACTTAGATCAACATGTTATGTAAGGGTCCCCGGAAATGTCATAGCCTCTGAGAAACAGACCGTTTAGTTGGAATTAATCACAGCGTTCCCTGTATTCCTACTCCACTTTGCTTTGGTCTCTGTTATAGCTGTTTCCTTCAGCTCTGCATTTTACTTATTTATGTCTCACGCCCTCCCCAGAGACCTACACGTGCACACACTCTGCCGTAAGCCCGTTAAAGACAGCCATCCTGTTTATCCCAACAAAAGGACTAGTTAGCACCTACTTCACACGTTGCAGATGCCTCCTAAATGTGAGTTGAATAACATACTTCAGGGTCTTGTTATAGTTTCAGAACCACCTATTCTCTGATGGTTTCCATTTCTGTACCCAGCCTGGCTGGGCTGGACCTCCCCTTACCTCTCTTATATTCCTATATCCAGGTATCTGCTTATCTCCAGTTGGCTTTCTAATTAAAATCTCAACTTTAGCATGGCCAGCAAAGTCTAGTTTCTTTTTTTCTCCCCTCACTAAGCCTTTCTTATTTCAGTAAAAGTGGGTACCATTTATAGTGCTGCTCAGGCCACACCTGAAACTAAGCCTTGATTTCCCTTTTCTACATATTCCATATCAAGTTCATTAATAGATCTTGTCTGTTCATGACCAAAATGCATCCTGCATCTTACTCATTTTCCCCATCTTCATATCCATAGCTCTGCGCCAAGCCGTCATCATGTCTCCCCTGGGTTGGTACCACCATCGTTTTACCTGAACTACAGCCACAGCCCCCTAATCAGCCTTCTGGCCTCCATTATTACTCCGCTAAAATCAGTTCTCCACACAGTTGCCAGAGGAAACTCTGTATGACCCACATCACAGCACAGCAGTCCCACTGTAAAGCTCCCCTATGGCCTCTACTTACAATTAAATGTAAGTTTCTGACCACATCATCCAAAGGCCCACGTAGGTGTAATCTGACCCCAGTAACCTATGACGTTCCTTCTTTCCCTCAACCCTTTATTCACTGTGTTCCAGTGCCATTGGCCCCTTTCCTGTCCCCAAAACATGGCAAACTACTTTGTTCCTAGCTAGGAATTTTGTTCTTGCTGTGGTTCCAGCTTAGAGCTTCGTGGGACCAACTCCTCCTAGTCCTGAAAGGATCACCTTGGTAGCTGAGCACCCTCCGTCATCCTCTTCCATGATTGCATCTTCTTTCTAGCCCTTATAGGTGCAAGGCGCATTTGTTCTCCCACTTACAGCTAGAATGTGATCTCTAGCATCTAAAATAACACCTGTCTTAGTAGGTGTTTATCTACTGACTGGCTGATAGACTAACTGTCATTTCATTAGCAGCCCGTCTTGCTTCTCTAGGTAGTTGGTTCCTTTCTCTGGGGTTGAGGATTTTTGCCCTGTCTTGCAGCTATCGATGCACCTCACAGCTGTTTCTTATGTTTCCCTGTGAGCCCCTTAGAAGTAGACACCACGCTTATGTCCCCACCGCTTCTCGGAGGACTTGGCATACAGGAATACTGAATAGATGAGCGTGTGTGTTTTCCCTTTAATTCTGTACTCTTTCCTCCCTCATTTTTTTCCTAATGGAATTGCTTGTTAGTTATAGGAAACTTAAATTCCTATTAGAGTCTTTTAAAATTGAGATTGGGGAATTGATGAGGCCTATAATTGGTAAAAGAAACTGACCTAAGGTACTTGCCTAATGAAAGAATGTGGTAAGAGGGCAGTGGGAATAGTTTCACTTAATAGAGGAGATGAAGATTTGATGTTCATGGTACCAGTTTATTAGGCAGGAAAACCAATGCTATTAATTCACTGAAAAAATGATCTGTCAGAAAAGTTCATCTGCTCTACAGGCTGAGAAACCGGCTTAGGCCTCCTCGCAAATTACAGCCCTTTTACTTAGGTTAAGATGATTAAATAAAGATTTATCTTTATTATAAAATTTTAGTTTATATAACTTAATATTCTAGACTGAAGGCTGGTATTGGACCTCGTTTGCTAGCTTCACTCCCAAGCAACAAGATCCTTCAGGTCCCTTGGAAAATTCTCATTATCAAGAAACAATCTGATTTTATAAAAACAAACAAACAAACAAACAAACAAACAAACCACAAGCACACAAGCTGCTATCAGAATTATGCAAGCATGACTCAGTCTGTTTTCTAGGTTTCCACTCTAGTTCTCTCACACCACACACTGTACCAGATTTTGAAGTTGACCCCAAATTGCTAAAATAATGGAGTTGGCCTTTAATTATTCTCCACTTCCTGTGAACCGCTCCACAACCCAAGTCCACTTTCCCTGCCAACAGGGACTAGGTTCCTGGATGATCCCTAAGAAAAATGAGTCTCTTTCCATCCTGTCTTCCCCATCTGTGCTTCCAATGATCCCATTTCTCTATCCCCACATCAAAGCTCCCATTCCCCCAGTGCCTTGTTTCCAACTAGATTAATGAAGACAAACATAGATTTATCATGAGTGATAACACCTCAATGAGTGGATCCAAAGGTATTTGCGCTTTTAAAAATAATTCCTGGAATTGAGCAATATATTAAGAGTCATAACTCATCAGTAGTGGAATTTCAGACACAACGTCAATCCACATTATATCCCATCATGTACCTAATGTCTATTCTAATGATGATCTAGTCATTATTGGAGTTAAAAATGGTTGTATATAGCTTCTAGTTTACTAAAAAGCCACAGCTTTGCTTATTAAGGTGTAGTTTCAGTCTGGGGCCCAGAATAGTATTTCAGAGTGCCTTGCAGAGCATCATGGGGACCTCTCTGTGCCTTCCTCACTTCAGCTGGTCCCTCTGGCTGACTTTACCATGGAAACAAGCATGAGCTTGGCAGATCCCTCAGAGTCAACATATCCAATATGAACTCATTATTTTCTTCCTTTCTCTGAGATGTAGTCTCTTCTCTATTTCCTGTGTTGGTTGAAAACATTACTAAACAATGAGTTACTTATGCCAGAACCTGGAGGTCATCTCAGAAACATTATTCTTCCTCAACTTCCATATGTATCCAGTCACTGAAACTTATCTGCCTCTTATCCTCACTGCCACTCTTCTAGATTAGTTTTGGCCTTCATCATATTTACCTCAGATAAATCACATGCAATAGCCTGTGATTTATCTGATTTTTTCGATATCCAGTGGTGTTCTCCACCAATCCATCTCCTATATTTCTAACAAGTTCCTAAAATATGAATGCTTCCATCATTCCCCATTGCTTGTGGAATGAATTCATAACCAAGGCCAATGCATTATCCTTCATGATAGTGCTTTGCCTCTTCATGATACAGTTTTGTTTCCTGACATTCACCCATGGAATTCTATGTTCCAGCCAGCCCCTTGAGCCCCTTGCTACTCTTTAAGAGCTCCATGTTTTCTTGCCCCTGTGACATGCTTTTGTATATGCTGCTGTCACTACTGAAATGTTACCCCAACCTGAGGGTATTCCTACTTACCTGTCAGGGTTTTGTGCAGATACAACATCCTCTATGAGACCTTTCTGATCGCTGTGATCTCTAGGCAGAGTGTGTTTCTCTCTACTTTCTGTAGCAATTAGACCCAAGGTATGGCTGTATCATAAAATTTGCTGCTTTGGTTGGCAAATGCTTGAGTCTTTGCTGTCTCTAGTAGACTGTGAAGAGATTGAGAGTAGAGTCTGTGTTATTTATTTGTTGTTATTATTTTTGTATCACCTGGTACAATGTGCTTGGCACCTGGTAGACACTCAATAAATATGAAAAGAATAATAATCACAGCTAATATGAATTGATCCCTTATCAGATGCCAGGTTGGTTCTAACCATTTTCACTTGAATTACCCACAATAATGATTTGAAGTAAAATATATAGCTAATGCTTTCAGTGCCTTGTGCCACTGCCCTTTAATTCAACTCTGATCTCAGTCATCTCTGTGGAAGATAGTTTTGTGCAAGCTCAGACTCATGCTGAGTGTCTCACCTCAAACACACTGTGTCAACCTGTTTTCTGTCTCAGGCCTTCTACAAAGCTGTAGGAAGTCACTAGAATCTGTTTGTAAGCCTGGCACAAAAGTGAAGGTTTAACATTCTCAGAGCAACCCTCAACCGAAGATGCACAAGAGGTGGTAGGTTGATGCTGCAACTTGTCCCGCTTTGGATCTACAGTTCTAAGAGGTATTCTGTACGCTCAGTCGTCCCAGATGAATCAGGCTGCCATTGCTTATAGAAGCAGTTTCGATAATTTATACCTATGTAGCTCTGTCACACTCGTATCAGTCCTTGTTCTTTCTGGAGGCATCTTCCAGGTGAACTATATACACACCAAGATTCCATCAGGTTCTGTTTTGGGGAAACCCAAATTAAGACAAGTACTACTGTTATCCCTGTTGTATCAGAAACAGAGGCACAGGAGCTCTAACTATGTCCCCTAAGGTCTTACAGCTGGAAAGTAAGGGATACTGGGTTTGAACTCAGTTTGGCTGCAGAGCCCATTTTCTTGACTGCCACTCCATACTGAATAAATACTATAACAGATGTAGGGGTCTCAAATTGCATTATATAAGCAACCTATCCTAATTGTGTTTAAAACTTGTATTTGCCAGATTAAAATCCATCCATATTTCTCTCCTAGGTTTAGAATACAAAGGTATATTGCTTCTTTGAATTTTTTCCCCTCCAAATAAATCTGAATTTTAATTTCCAAAGTGTTTGTTCCAGAGGAAGAAGAGTATAGAAGAGACAGGGGAGATGTAAGGTGTTGTAACTTCCATTCTTAAAAGCTCTAATTTAAGATTTCACAGTGGAGGCATCTGAGTTGTGTCAGTGTGGGAAGAGGAATGAGCATTTAGATCATAATCTGGGAGACCAGTGTCATCTGAACCACTAACTGGCCCATGTGTTTGGGTAGCTCCCTTCCCCAACTTAGGTCTCGGTTTCCTAATGTGTAGAAGAAAGAGTTAATTGTACACGTGTAGAATGTAGAGACGAAATCTAATGTGTAACATAAAGAGAAAGTGGATATTCTTACTTTCTTTCAGTGTCATTGAATCACTTAAGAATCTGCTGAAATCTCTGTATATCATAACCACTGTCTCTTCCTGACCCCAAATGCGCATGCACCAGTGATTTCCTGTGTAATTTTAGGGGCTGTTATCATCTGTGGATCTTCTAGGTTTAAGAGCCCATGAACTTGATCTCTAAATTCCATTCCAACTCTAGGCTTCTGTGGGCCTTAGGAAAGGAAGCGCTCACTGAATTCATTCTGCTTAGGATTTTTCTACGAGAATAGAATTTATGCCTTTTGCTAACTACTGACTCACCATAAATGAATCATTTAATAACAGACAGGTGACTTTTAAATAGACATTAGTGAAAAGAAACATGTATATTTTACTGGAATCTTATTCTGTTATTAGTCTATGTTTGAATATCTTTTTAAACCATGTCAGTGGATTATGTAAACGACTGACTGATGCTATGCCCTATAAATGTTTGCTGCACAATATAAATAAAATGAAAAGTATTAAGGACATGGGCCAATTAAATGGATAGGTATTACCAGATATTCCTATTACTGATTCCAGTGTCTACAATTAGGATATTTATGCAGATGTTAGATTAGTCTGTACTTTTCTACAGGAGTCTATATTGATTTAATATCTCTGTTTTTTTGTTTTGTTTTGTTTTTAGAGAAAATGTTTTATTAAGTGAGAATGTAATGGGCTGGAAAAAACTAACAGACCAACTTCAATGAACTAATATATTTATTGAAAAGCATACAGTCCCTTGTTAGCTGGAAAATAACGGTAGCTTTGATTGACACCATATTTGTACTGTATTATCATAAAGCCACTGCCTTTTGCTGACAGTTTTCGGTACATTTTTTTATGAGTTGAAAGCCTAGCTTATAAAAGAGAGATAATGATGATCAAAAAAACCCCACAATGCTCGATCTTAATCTAGGTTACATAAATAAAAGAAAGATGTTTGCATACTATGCTATTGTACTGGTTTAGTTAATGTTTCTCTTGGGAATTATAGGAATTATGGTGACATTAGTAATTAAAATCCAGTACAGTTTTCTAAATCCAATCAAAACTAATTTGATTTTGTTAATTTTGTTTTGAACCACACTGGCCCTCAGGTACTTGATTGGAAGAAGGTGAGGACATCCATCTACACCAACCATAGGGATTACCTGCCATCGTTCTACTGATGGCTCTTTCTCTAAATACAACCATAGTGGTGGGTCCGCTCGGACTTTCTGTGCTGTATTTGGAGAGAGTGTTTTGGTGCAGTACAGTCACTCAGTGAGCCTTAGGGCTCAGGACATATTAGATGCCTGTGACTCTTACATTGTTTTTCACAGCATTACAGATGCAGCCCTTCCGCCTGCTCCCTCCTATAGCATCTTGGCTCATGAGCACCTTATAGATTTCACTTCTCTTGCTTGGCCCTCTGAACGATGGTTAGTCATTTCAACCCCACTGTCATCACCTTGCTAATCTCTAATGTTGGGTCACCCCATGACCAGCTTCCTTCACTAGCTGGCAACCAAGCTCTGCTGTAGGATGTCATGAAAATTTTTCGACTGAGGTCTGTGTAGTATCATGCTCTCTCCTCTCTGCTATGTCCTCAATGTGGCTTAATTGTCTGTTTATCTCTTACAGACTTTCTAGAATATTACTGAAAATCATTGCACCGAGTCTTTTTCACTATTTTCAAACACTTGATTAGTCAACCACCCCCAAAGTAGATGACTTACTCTATTGAGAACGCGTACTTCCCTTGCTTTAATGAGTTCGTGGTCCCTTATGACCTTTCTACCAAGTCTAAGTTCTTATCTTCATGTTCAAGACCCTCCGTGCACGGGACCCAGCCTCCATGCTCCTGTGTGTGTATCTGAAGGTCTCCAGTTTCTTAAGTTTCCTGAGAAACTCTTGTTCTCAGGGGTAGATTCTCCTTATCATTGATGGCAAGAGGCAGAAGCATAGGAATAGAGAGGATGGGTATGACTCTGGGTTTTGCATACAAAAAACAAACAAACAAACAAAAAACCCTGAGAGATCTAGGGTGTCTCTTAAGAACCTTTCTTGAAGAATAATGGCTCTCTGGATTCTATTATGGTCCTAGGAGAACAGCTGGTTCCTCTGTGTTGTTGTCAACATAAGATGGTTATGTTTACAAGGTGGGATCCCAGTATTATGAGAGCCCCAACTACGTTATTATTTTTTTGTTTGAAAGTAACTATAACATCAACAGCTTCTTTGATGTGAGCCCAGCGTGATGCTGTGCCAGCTATTTTCTGACAGTTACCTTGAATTTTTCATCACTACATAAAGCAAGAAATGACCTTTGAAGATTTCAGTATCTGTTTGATGTATGTGTTCATTCATACACCTTTTCAACAACCATTTTAAAAGGGTCAAGAAATAAACATAATGGTTTTAGTCAGAAAGGAGCTTTTATTGTTGTTTTTGGTTGGTTTATAAGTTTTGACTTACAAAGTACAGATTAAATGCAGTTTCTATTTTGGATGTAAATTATGTATACATATATTTTTATTGCACATACATAAGTAATTTTGTCTGACACATTAAAAAGGGAGAGAAACTATCTTGAGAAATGTAATAAAACTTTTTTAAGGAAAAATTTATGCTCTCATAAATTAAGTAATAAAATTAGCATTTTTGTCATAACTTTTTGAACTTGAAATAAAACATCTTAAAACTGAACAAGCTCAAAGAATATCAAATAGGAGATTAGAGCTTTTAGGAAGCTGTCAATGAATATGTTTAATCATTAATTTCCTACATAATTTTCTGTTTTCTTCGTGTAAGAGCTGGAATCCTGACTATTTACACTGCTTTCTTGCTGATTATTTTTTTCCATTTAAAATGCCCCTTTACTAAGCTAAGCAAAATTTGTTATTGTCTTGGGAAAATTTCCTAGTTGCAGAGAGGTGTAAGCATAACAATTGAATCTTAGTTAAAATTGGTCTGGCATCACTTTTACTCTGGTGGTATAGCTATTACATTGATTTGTGGTTACTGGTTTCTTATTTCATGGCATTTTTTTATTCTTCTTTTAGAAAAGCAACAGGTCCAAGTTGAATAATTTATGGTTTTTAGTTCTTCCTTAAGATACGACATTATATTGTATTGTAATTCTTAAGCTCAGTTTCCCTTCTCAATCGTGTCGATTTCTGTGGTCCATCTGTGTTTGTCAGGGAATTACCTTCATGTTCTATAATGTATTCTGGTGTTTGTTTCTTGGTATTACATCTTGCTGTTTGGGGTTAAAGCCAAGGAAGGGGGGAATTAATGTATATCGAGGTCTATTTTTCTTGAAGCTATCATTTTTAATTCATAAGTGAAATGTGTTAAAGAGTTTTATAAAATTATGAAAGGCTTCCATGAGTGCTGACAAGTTCATTTATTTTGAAAAAGACTTATAATATATTTAATTGTAGGCTTTTAACCAAAATTCACAGTATTTATGTAAAGTTCAAGTAAGAATGTAGTTACAAGCAGGTAGAAATTTATACTTAGCGAATTTGAATGACTTTTCCAAGAGGGTGAAGCTAGAGTCTAAGATACTCTCACTCTGACATTCTTTCCTTTGGCTCACACCTCTTCAAGTGTATGGTGCCCCACCCCTACCCGCATAGTGCATATACATTGCATTCTACTGGAATGATTAAAGATAATATCTTGTTTTCCTTGTCTCTTAGAACAAAAAATATGGTACAGTGGATTAGTTCCAGGCAAACCAAGCAAGGAAAATCATGGAAAAATTTGGGCTGGTTTACTGCAAAGTGCTTCTGTAGAATTGCTTTACTATTGGCAGTGTGCCATAAGCCAGCTTTAACCAGAGAAGGGTTAGCTCATGGCAGCTATTTTTAACTCTTGAGGAAACTCACCTCACAGGATTATGGTATCTCTCCGAGTTAAAATCTCCCTGAGATTATAAATCATTAGATGATTTACCTTCCCGAGATTCTTCTTCTAAACTTTAACAAACTTTGTGTGTGTGTGTGTGTGTGTGTGTGTGTGTGTGTGTGTGTGTAGAAGTTAGTTGGAGAACTGACGTAAGTGTGGTCATGGATTTCTATTGCTCGGCTCTGATATCAATTAGAGTGTTTCTAGGAGCCCCACAGGCTCTAGAGTGCTTCCAGAACGCCAGGGGAATGCAGAATGAGGGTCAGAGTAGTAACACAGAAATACAGAGTGCATCAGAGCAAATAAAGGGAAATAAGTGTGGCGTGCATGTGTGCACTTGGCATATGGTTACAGACTACTGTTTCTGTATGAGACAATTAAGGGCAACAACCCCTACGCCATGGGCTCAAGTTATGTCACACATTTTTGTTTTAAATTCAGTCGTGTCAGGATTTCATGTTGAATCTAGAAGATCAGAAATGGTCATTGTTGATTAGCAAGCTGAATTTGGCCAGCTTCCACATTTACACAGTTGATCTTGTGTTCTCAAAGATTTTAAAGTGGCTTATGCTCCACCCTTGGCTAAGACTGTTATCATGTCTTAACGTCCCTACGTGTGACTAATTCATTTTTGAATGGACAAGTCAGAGCTACCCCAATGTTCTATTGTAACAGAGAGTCCACTTAATATATGACAAAATCGGCTGTGCATCTTTCTACTTCTGTCAATGTGTGAGAAACAGAAAATGACAAATATCACACGTGTTTGATCAGCTTAACAATGACTTCCAAGTGAATTTTCCTAATATAGAATAGGATTCAAAAATCTTTCACAACAGTGATTACAGTGAGACCCACTGTGAGCATATTCTTTTAAATGCAAAATTAATCGAAAAAAGGTGACCCTGTCACCTGAGTATATTGTTATGAATGCTAAAATGGGCACATTTCTCAATCTTGACCACATGCTATTGTGATATTTTTTTGTGTGTAGACAGGCTTTCATGGTAATGATTTTAAATAAATTGTATGAAATATTATACATTTTCTCTGTTTTCAAAGTGGGAAATCAGTAGGCAAAACTATCAAAAGGGACTCATGGACAAAACTTCAACCATTTTCCCAACTTGTGGCAGGACTGAGGACTCCTGCTGCCATGGCCAGGAGATAAAATGGGGAATGTTGCAGAATCCAATAAAAAATGTTCGCGAAGCTTGGATGTTTTTTAGCCAATGGCAAAAAAATTACTTCTTTTTATGACAGTGCATTCATTTCATGAAAATTATGTTAAGTAAATACTCTGCTCTTGGAAAGAAACTAGATGCTGTGTCCCAGCCTAAAAGGAACTTCCAGTCCGTGTGTGTGTGTGTGTGTGTGTGTGTGTGTGTGTGAACGCCTGCATGCGTGTGCACACACTGCAAGATGGGGGGAGTACAAATGCATAAGAACTGACGAGACGTGCTTTATGCTATATTAGGGGTCTGCATAGGGTGCTAAGGCTGGTGTTCATTTTGGGGGGACATTCAACCCAGCTTTGGGGAGGATGTTCAGGGAAGAATCCAAGAAGGTAATAATGTCACCTGAATCCTAAAGAATGAGTGCAGTTTACGCGGAGGAGAAGAATTGGAATCGGAAAGGGGTGATAGGCAATGGTGGTCCTGGATGTGGTTACACCACTGCTTGTCTGAAGGCAAAGGGAGTGCACAGGGTGATCAGGGAAACTTTTCCCTCATAAAAACTTATTTTCAGTGGTTGTTCTACCAAATTTACGACAAGAACAGTTGGAATAATTAAAATAAGATTCTCCTTTAGTTCTTACAATTAACAGTTCTAATATATTGAGCTTCTTTATAGCGTGACGATCGCATTTTTTTGAATCAATCGTTGAAAAAACTTTCAGCATAATTTATTGCTCCTTAAGAGTACCTTTGCTCTTCAGCATAATGGATTTCCTCTCTGGAACTGGCTGTGAAAGCTTTTTATAAATGTTGACATTAACTTCAAGTACACTGCTGGTCATTCACGTAAATTGCCACTTTATATAAAACAATAACCTTTCATTTTATATGTATGTATCGATGTGTGTGTGTGTGTGTGTGTGTGTGTGTGTGTGTATGTGTGTGTGTGTATGTATAGCTACACCATGTTTCCCCCAAAATAAGACCTCACCGGAAAATAAGCCCCAGCATGATTTTTCAGGATGATGCCCCCTGAATATAAGCCCTAATGTGTCTTTTGGAGCAAAAATTAATATAAGACCTGGTCTTATTTTCGGGGAAACAGTGTGTGTGTGTGTGTGTGTGTGTGTGTGTATATATATATATATATATATATAGAGAGAGAGAGAGAGAGAGAGTAAGAGAGCTGAATTTTTCTATCAAGTTCTCTGATTTTACATTTTTTTCCATGTATCTCTTTTGTGAGTTGAAATACATTGTCTTTTCCATGTGTGATATGCAGAGAGGCTGTTGAAGTGATTTATTGCTGTTTCTTAATATGATGGCATAAGAACAGCATTTTCCAGATTTATTTGTTCAGGGAATGTATTCTCAACTCTACAGTACTATCTACTTAATTAGAAATGTAGGTTTCTGGATATTTGTGAACTTTGGCAGTTGAATATTTAGTGACTGCCCTGACAGATCTCAGTTTCAAATACTTCAATTTGGCTTTAATTATTTAAGGTAAAATATCATTAAAAAATATGACAACAAATAGATTTTCTGCTTTTCTTTTCCCAGAGAAGAAAACAGAAGACTTTTCCTAAAAATTTTTGCCCGCTTTTTTTTCTTCCACTTGGAAATTTGAATGAAAAATCCACATATTTTCTTGTTTCTAGTGGTATAAGTTTGTAGCAGAATCACTTTATGATATAATTAAATAATAATAATAATAATAATAATAATAATATAATAAAGCAGCTCTATAGAAGATGTAGGCTCAGGTTCTGATAGAAATTACTTTGGTGATCCTGGCAAATCACTTAAATTCTTTGTGGCTTAAGTTTTTTCATTCATCTATTTAATCGAAGGGTGTTGACTATATACCATGTGCATGGTGGTACATTCCATTTTGGAGGAGAGTCAGTGGGGGGAAGTTTTAGAAATTAGGAGAAATTAGACGTACAAAAATCGTTATAATGCACATCATATACACACATACACATAACACACACAAAATGCAAAGCAGAAAATGTTAATACTTTCAGGAAAGCTAGTATAGAATGCAGTGGGGCTTCTCAGGATGGAAAACTTACTTTGGCTTGAGGAAGAGGGAATGTTTGAGGGAGGGAAGAGGGAATATTTTAGGGAGGGAGTATTTGAACTGGTCCTTGAATAGAATTTGAGTTTCGAGGGATTAGGAGAATAGAATAAATGATATTGGAAGGAACAACTTTAACATAAGCCTTAGTGTAGTCAGGAGACCTTGGGCTCAGAAGGAAGCAAGTAGTTCAATTTAATTGGATCATAAGTTGAATTCAGGGTAATAATGAAAGATAAGGTTGAAGATATAAATTGGTGAAAGATCGTAGAAGTTCTTGAATACGAAACAGAGTGAGTTTGTTTTGTAAACCTTGAGAAGACATTGGAGATTGTCATTAAACAAAAATGAGGGTGTTGGTAAGGTTTGGTTTTAAGTTTCATCTCTTCTACTTAATATTTAAATGCTTCAGGGAAGTTAGAGACCTCAGAAAATTGGTTTCTTCAACTTTAAAATAAGACTAACAATGTGATCTTTCTGGGTTGCTGTAAGAATTAGGGATAAAGTGTATGTAATATCTGACATGTAGTAGTTGTTCGCTAAGTGTTAACAATTGATATTGCTAGAATGAAGGACCTTTAACTGGCAAGTTCCAAGGTTGCCTTTTGTGCTGTTTCTGTGATTTTAATGTAACATATTTGCTCAGAGTATTATAAAATCTTAGAGTCAGAGGTACCCTTGAAGTTGTTTTAGTTCACTCCCAATTGAGGGCAGGTGTCCCCATTGCAGCCTTCCTGATTGTGTTCTAGAATGCCAGTCATCTGGCTTCTTGGGGGGACTTGCAATTATGAGAAAATTGCTATGTTTTCAAAGCAGTCCTTTCCTTTGCTGAACCCTGTCATGGCATGAAAACTTTTCTTTATCTTGATCTAAAAATCTGTCATCTTCTGACTTCACAAATTACTCCTCTAATCTGTTATATCAGAGTTATCAAACAGTAGTACCTTCTTCACATGTCAAATCTTAACCATCCAACATGCGTCTATAGTTTCCTTTTAAGGATTCCTTCTGAGTTCTTTCATTTCTAGATCCTGGGGTCTTTCATCTGCTCATCATATGACATAATTACAAGACTCCTCACCCTCTTGGTTGGCTTTCTATGTGTGCATTCCAACTTTTAAATGTCTTTTGAATCTGTGGTTCCCAGAAGTAACTAAAGTCGCACTGATGAGACCAACTGGAGACAAGTTCAGCAGATCTTGCTTGTCTCGAGTTTTGACCAGTTCATTGGCTGTAGCCTGTGGAATTTTACAAAATGAACAAGTCAGGTCTAACTCCAAAGTATTACACTTCAGTGGCTCTGGAGTTGAGCCCAGATGTTTGCATTCTTAAAAGGACACAGATGATTCTGATATCTTGTTGGGGCTGAAAATCACCTATCTAGACACTATGCTCAATTAATGAAGGAAAATATCATAAGGTTTATGGTGGCCACAAAACACTGTTTGTAGGGGCAGCCAGATGGCTCAGTTGGTTAGAGAGTGAGCTCTGAGCAACAGGGTTGCCAGTTCAATTCCCACATGGGATGGTGGGCTGCTCCCCCTGCAACTAAGATTGAAAATGGTGACTGGACTGGAGCTGAGCTGCCCTCCACAACTAGATTGAAGGGTAACGACTTGGAGCTGATGGGCCCTGAAGAAACACACTGTTCCCCAATATTTCCCAATAAAACAAACAAACAACACTATTTGTATGTGCCAAATTTAGGAACAATTAAAACCGCTAGGGCTTCCTTTTAGCTCTTTCCTAAATTTGTACACTTGCATTTTCTAGGACCTAGATCTAAGACTTTACATTTATTCCTATTACATTTCATCTTGGGCATTTCTGGCCATCACTCTGTTTGGGAGAATCCCATATTGTTTGCAGTCTCATGTGTCTTATTTAGATAACCTTTAAGGATCCATGTGCTCAGGGTAGGCATTCCGGATAAATATAAGGAAGCTTCAGATTCAGGTCTGTCCTTTATATTGATCACTACTCTTCTCTGGTGAGTGTTATATATTGCTTTCACTTTTTCATACTTGACATATTTGTTATTTTGCCTAATGTTTTGAGTCACCTTTCCTTTCTGAGTTATAATAACACATGCCTGTAGAATTGGAAGTGGAGAGAGACTAGGTCTTAGAATGCTATAAAATAAAGACAGGGCCTCCCCACCTAGCACTAAAGCAGTGGACATCTTTTAGCCCTTTGCAAGCATCTCATAAAATATAATAATGCTGTAGCTTAGTTAGGCTGATTTTGGCTGCAAGTATCAGGAACCCCAACTTAAAATGTCTAAAATAATGAGGGGATTCATTATCTTACATAGCAAAGGCTCCAGAGGTAGGACAGTCCCAGTTACTTAATTCAACAATTTTCTAATGTCACAATCCTACTTTACATTCATCTTTCTGCTCTGCCATCCTCAGCATCTCCTTGTAGGCTAACGTTCTTCAAGGTCCCAAGATGGGTGCTGCAGTTTTGTGACAACCCACAGACGTGACAATATCCAGGAGCAGATGAAGAGCCCTCTCTTCTTCATCTCGCCTTAGAATCCTCTGCTTAGATGTCCTCTCCTGCTTCCTTTACCTGAGCTGTGTCACCTGTCCCAGCATAGACCAGTCACTGGTGAAGGGAACCAGACAAATTGTGATGCACCCCGATCTAGTTTTGGGGTTAGATCAAGAAGTGGGACCACCTCCCCTGAAGCTGATGGAAGGTTTGATACCTGGTAAAAATTGGGGTTTAATGAGCAATACCTGAACAAAAGTGGGATTCTGTCAGTGAGGAAAAAGGTGGGTGTGGGGAAATAACTTCTGGATGGGCAACTCCCAGTGTTCATTATACTATGAAAGCTCAATAACGTTTTCCTCCTTCAGAGGTTGATTTTGTTATTATGCCACTGGAAGTGTTATCAAAATTGTGAGATGCTGGCAGTGGCTGGTTGCTGAAGATCAAGCAACCATTTCACAGGACAAAGGTAACAGGATAAACTATTCTGCTGACCACAGGGTGACATTTATTTTCTCTCTAAAGCAAATTAATTAAAGCCTAACTTTTAAAAATAATTTCTGTGTGGCTGCAGATTACTTTTCTGGTTGTGTTTGTTGGCCCTGTGTACATATGCTCCATCCTTGCTGAGAAGAAAGGACCTTCAGCTCTTAGAAGGAACAGCTCCTTTATTTTTAATCTTTTCCCGTCTGACAGTCTTACAACTCTTTTAAAAGGAGTTAAATTATAGCTTTTCAATTGGGAAGTGATGGGAAAAAAGGACTAATTGAGACCACTGACCGAGGAGTAAGTATCTGGGAGAGAAATTTTCGAAGAGCTGGGTAATTAAACACAAATTAAAAATTTGCTTGAAAAAGTTCATAAAAAGTCACTATAGTATTATTTCTCGTTGATCCCGGGGAAGTCTAGTTAGGGGACTGAGAGAAATGGGTATAGACATAGAGTAGAGTCTGAAGAATTCATGCGCTGTGAAGACATAGAATAGAGTCTGAAGAATTAATGTGCTGTGAATTACTCAATGCTCTGTTAGAAAGAAAACCCGAGGTAAATGAAAGTCTGTGGCTATTACTTGATTTCAATGCTAACGTGAAGAAAACACTAACAGATTTATGAGAACATATAGAGTAGAAATGTGTGTCATCCACAGAAGAAAATTAAGTCAGTAACAGGAACAAGAGTTGCCATTTACTGTGACCTGTGTATGTGTCAAGAATGTCACTGCATTATTTCATTTAATCCTTCCAGCTCATTGAGGCAGTTGCAATATGAGGCAGGTATAATCATGAAGAATTATGTAGTTTTAACTTGTAATGTGCCATGCAAATACAAGGTACTTTTAGTCCATGTTTTTCTGCATGCATGTTAGGCTTTTGTTGGGCATACTGGCTCATCTCCGTTCTAAGGTGAATGGTTAGCAGTATGAGAATTATTAAGCAATTTTACCTGATACCTACTCTCAGAGCCTCATTGTATTTTGGAAATTCAGTAAAACACGAAAGAGTTACAAAATCAAATTCACCAGCCATTCATCTTGAGACTGAATTATTTCATATTGCAGATGTACATATATTTTTAGGTTGGCAAAGTGAATGTATATCTTCTATATGTAGTCAAAAAACCCCTCTGGATATGTATATCTATATGTGCGCTGTGTAGTAGAAACCCCCTCCTGGATTACTTCAATAACTTTGAAGTTTAAAAAAAAATTCTTTCGGTTTTGGTAAAAGATACGTCTTGCTGATTAGCATAGATTTGCATTTAAAAAATACCGTCCCAATAATTTTTAAGCTTGGATAGGGCATAACTCTGGAAAAAAAAATACAACCTGATGATAAATATTGGTGTGGACAAGGTCGGGATGTAGAAGGAGAGAGAAAGCAAGTTTGTACGTGAAAGTGCACTCGGCTTATTCACATACAAAAGCTCTGTTTGGGTTCCAAGCAATTATTTTCACTGCTTGTCAGCAGTCAGGGTCACCATTGTTTCAACCCAAATAAAGAAGCTCATTAGTAAAAGATGTCCTAGAGAACAGCATGACTCATTTACTTGAGAAATCGAAGGCAAAAGAAACCCCTAGCTAATAATACTTGGGAGTTATTTTTGAGAAGCGAAGAGTTGCAGGGGAATTATGAGAAGTATAAAGGGGAATTCTGAATGAAAAATTCACACTCTTCTTTATTCCACATCAGCTAGTTTGGAAATGAGCCCAATTTCCACATGTGCCATTAAATATGACCTTACTTGGAATCGTACCGTTGCTGTTCTTAGTTTTGTTGTTGGAGGTGCAAATCAGTCACCAAGGTAATACCTTGTAGTGTTTTCTTAGGAATGAGTAAAATCTGGACTGGACATTTGTGAATAAAAGGAATAAAGGAAAGGAAGGAGAATTATACTTGGGATTTCGGGCAGGTGGTAACAAGCCATCTTCAGAGTTTTTCAGTAACATTACACATAATAAGCACCTTAGATTGTTTTGGTAGCAGTTTGTACAAACAGAAAACTATTCTGATAAAGTCCTTACATGTTTTCTTTGTCATAGAGGGCTGACATAAAGCTGGTCTCTTTTATTTTCATGGGAGGGGGGACAATTTATTGAAAAAATATTTCATTTCCTCTTTGAGAAGAATATTCTACTATAGATGAGCTTTCAACAGTAACATTAATCCTGAAAACAAATTTGTGAGAGATTTGAGGTTTTCTCTCTTTGGAAAGACATAAACTCCCAAGTGTCCCTAGATGACAGCAAATCTCAAATATAGTCAAAAAGGGATAGAGAGAGCTGGGAACCAATATGCAAATTTGCTTTGAGAGGGTCCCCTGGGCTGACCTGGGCTTTGTCATACTAGCCGGAGTGCTTCATGTCAGGATGATGATGAGCAGGTTGACAACAAATCGATTTAGGATTCGCTCTGACGTGGGTGCCAAAGCTGGTAGCATAAGTCATCCCACGGCCTCAAGCCAGCTACCAAGTAACCTTGGCTATGCTTAAATATTTTATGACGACGAGAATGATGAAGCCATGACTGCATCCTCCTGGTTGCCCCCCAATGTACATTTAAAAGTTTAACCTTGAAAAACGTAAGGATTTGAAATAAAAATTGATCTCACTGTTTTCGAGCAAGATATAAACAGCTGATGTGAGGCCAACCCTGACAGTTGTCAGCATGGTTGCTGTGATGTTTTGGAACCATTACATCTCAGTAAAGCGTTTATTCGAAAACGTCCTGACTTAGACATTCCTAGGTCTGTCAGAGTAAAGGCTGGGTCATCAGTCCTGAGGGTTAGAACTATCTTCCACTTAGAGCTATGTCCCCCAGGGAAGAACGTGGCGGGAATTATTTAGTCTTCTGAACTTCTAAGATCTGTAGAACTTAGCTCGGTGCCTGGCTGGAAGGAGATACTCAGAAAGCGCTTCCTGAGTCACTGGATTCTGGGAACTTATCTATTCATGCATGCGGTTCCTTCCGCTTTTATATTGGGAAAAAAGGGAAATTTGCTTTTCTTCAAAGACTTCTCAGGATGTGCAGGTGCATGTGGCCAATAAAGAAGACACACCTGGTCCTCCTTTGTTGGGGACTGTATAGGTGGTAGAGTCTCAGCTGCCAGGCTGTGGGTAACTGATAACGTAAAATATGATGTTATCTGAAGAATTACAGAGGATCTGTGAGACTCCTGTGCAACTCTTGTTGCCAGACAGCTGCTTTCTATGACTCTTCCAAGGGCAAGAAAAGGGCTCATTAAGTCCAGAATTTTCCCAGCTAGTTGCTTAGAATCAAACAGTAAAACTGCAGAAGGGCAAAGCCTCCTTCTCCTCCAGCAACCAGCAGGGTGTTCACTTCTGACACATGAAAGACAGATAGTTCCCAGCCTCAGGGACAGGGCCTTGGGCAGAAATTCTGCCTGTGATTCTTGAATCTAGGCAAGTTACAGCTGGAAAAGACCTAGAGAGAGGGAAACTAAGGAAAACAGGTGGGCGTTGGACTCTCTGAACCTGAGATTTAATGCTGATCTTTAGGAGAAGATGACCAGGACAGCATCCTCCTGGATTAGAATGTCATTTCCCAGGCCGACATTCCCCTGGCTACAGAGCAACTTGGGCCTCAACCTCTGCTCTCCATATGAAGCAATTTAGTTTTCTTTTTCAGCCACATATGATGTGATTCTCTGATCCTTACCATACGTGGCCCATTTCCATTCTACAGCTCTGAAAAGTGTCTATTTCTTTAAGTACGTCTTAGAAGAAACCTCAGCTTTGGTGTCTAAGGCTTGCAGTGCTTGTGTTTTCGCCTTATATATATCATGAGGCAGGTTCCCAGCGAGGAAGGAAGAAGAATCCCACATCCTAAAACATTAGGTTGTTGAAAATGGGAATCTATTTGTGTGTTGTTGTTTTTTTGTAAAGCAGAGGTGTCTTAGTTTGGGATGCTATAACAAAAGTTGGTAGCTTATACACAGCGGAAATTTCTATCTCACAACTCTGGAGGCTGGAAGTCTGAGATTGCGGTGCCAGCACAGTTGGGTTCTGGCGAGGGCCGTCGTCCCGATTGGAGACTGGCACCTTGTTGTATCTTCACATGGCAGAAAGAGAGTGAGCTGTGTAGCTCTCTGGCTCCTTTTTACAAAGTGCTAATCCCATTCATGAGAATTCCACTACCATGATCTAATCACCTCCCAAAGGCCCTACGTCCAGATACCGTCACATGGGGGTTAGATTTCAACATGGGAATTTTGGAGGGACACAAGCATTCAGTCCATAACAGGATATGATATGCCCTGTGGAGAATGAAGGAAATAACTCCTGAAGTACACGGAAACATGGAAAATAGAAGATGTGCAGAGTGAATCAGCATCTAGATCAGGGATGAGGCAACCTGAGTTTCCAACTAATTCTCTTTTGGACAGTGCGCCTAACCCTCTAGGCCTCAGGGACAATTTCATAGGAGGTTATCTGTTTGAGGTGATATGTTTCAGTGATATTGTTTAATGATTTGAAACACTCAGAGTAAAGAAAATACATTTATTTTGAGAAAACAAGGGAAAGAAAGTTTTTAAAAAGCAGGAATGAGGAAAATTTGGAGAAAGGAAGATAGGGGGTACTTTTAAAGACATGTTTATTTAGGCAGCATACAAATACACTTTGGTTGCCACACGTCACAGACGATGAGCATGAGAGTTAATGGTGGTATAAGAGCTAAGGAGAAAGGAGAATTGTTCCTGACACTTTTCATGTAAAAAAATGATATATTCCATCAATTTGATAAATGATAGCGTTCTTAATCATTCCCGTCTTTGGGCAGTGGGTTATTTCTGAATACTTTTAATTATGGTGGTGGTGTACACATGACTTACAAGCTGGGAGGTAATTTCTGTTTTGTATTTTTCAGTCTTTATAATATTAGTTCATCTGCTTTGTCATTTATCTGGAGAAGTTTGGCCATCGATCACTTACAAATTTCCTAAATATTTTGAAAAATAACTTTTTCCACATATGTATTGGCATTCTATTATAGTTTTATATTCATTTTACTACAGTTTATGCAATTTTAAAATGTATTTAATTAATCTCGCTCGTGTCTAATGACTTTCCTTTATATCTTTAATAGTCAAAAGTTTTTATCTCATTAAGATGGGAAGAAATACTGTCTTTTATATTAAAATTATTTCAAATTATTGATCTTTTTGAAATGTAAAGCCATGAAGTTGTGAATTATAGATTTATATAATTCTTTTCCACACTGACATCTTCATTAGTAGTTATTAATAATATATAGCAATTCTTTCATCCATTTTTGTGTTACTGTAATTTGGCATTTCTTAAGATCTTATAATAATTTGATTCCTTTTTTTGATTTTCCTATTCTATTATTTTTCTGTGCTAACTTCTATGTGATTTCAGGAATTTTCACTTTATAACATAGGTTAACATCTCATAAGGTAAGAGCATCAGGGCGTTAATACTATTCTTATATAATTTTATCTTGCTTCTTCCAAATGAATTATATCACCACTTCGTAATACTGTCATTATGGGATTGTCTGAAGTCTGCCGTTAAATGCTTGCTTAGGGATCAATCTACATTTTACTTAATAATCCTACCCAGGGAAAGTACAAGTCTTTACATTGATTTCTATCTTCCTATATTTTTTGGTTATGATTATTCCATGTGTTTCAATAACTCTTTTGTATTATAATTGGGATTAATACCATAGGCTGAATATATTGGGGTTGTAAGTGGAATAATTCTCGTATATTTCTAGCTGTGTGTCACTACTGCATGGTAATGGCAGCTGCCATGTATTGTGTTTAATTTAGGCTAATAGGTAGGCCCATTATCCCTATTTTATAGATGAAGCCACTGAAACTCAGAGATTAAGGAAGTTACTCAAGGCTAGGTGAATGGTCAACAGTACATCCCATATTCAAGTCCATACTTGTCTGCCTCCAAAGCTGAATTTTTTACACTGTCTCTCTTAGAAGTACTGTTGGTAGTTCCGATGTAGCTTATATAGTACAACTTTTCTGAACTCAGTTATAATTAGAGGATAATATTCTGGTTTTCTATGTGTAAAACTTATGAATTCAAATTTTTCCTATTTTTTTAAATTACAGACTCCTTTTATAATTGAATATGTCACTCACATTTCTTGTAATGTGTTAAGTGGAAGTGGTGGTGAAGAAAGCTACTTTATATTGTTCTTTCTCTTTAAACACATTTTATTTTGAAATAATTTCAAATTTATAGAAAAGTTGACCAAAAAAGTAAAAAAAAACCACGCATACCACTGTTCTGTACTTAGATGATTTTTTTTAAACATTTCATTTTTAATTCAGTTTTTAAAACATTTTGTTGCATTTGCTTCATTATTACACACACACTTTTGTGCACATGTGTGTACATGCACATGTTTTATTGAGATAGGTTGCATATATCATGGCCCTTAACTTCATAATGCTTCAATTGATATTTACTAAGAATAAGAATATTCTGTTATATATTTATAATGCAATTATCAAATTCAGGAAATTTAGTATTGATATTTTTCTTTAATCTCAATCCTTATTTCAGTTCCATTAATAGTCCCAATAAAGTTCTTTAAAGCATTTTTCCCCCTCCTCAAACAAGAGTCAGTTCAGAATTACATTCTAGGTTTAATTTTCTTGTCTTCTCAACCTCTTCCTGTTTTCTCATTCGTTTCTAGATCATCCTTTTATCATTAATATTTGTAGTGTATGCAGAGAGCTTAATATGATGTCAAGAAGAAATCAATGTTAAACCACAAGGTCAAAGGATTTTTTAAAGATGATACACAAGTCAAATTCTGTTTTGGAGTCTTTCCTTAATTGTTTGGATATCTTTATGATTGATCTTAATTCATTTTTATTGTGATTAGAGCAATTGTCTGAAAAGAGCTTAATATTTAGTCAGTTTGGGTAAATATTTCACATATACTTGAGAAGAATATGTTTTTTGTTGGATAGAGGGTCCTATCATTTTTATCATTTATATGTAATTAAATATATATTATATACGTCTATCATTTATGTTCAAATATTTGGCATATTTATTAATTTTTGTTTCTTTGTTAAATTAAGTAGTCAAATAAATACTTAAAATACATTAAGTATACTAAAATCTCCTATTAAGATGGTGTGATAAGAAATATTTCATTTTGTCTTTGTAATTCTATCAATTTTTGTTTTATATAGCAATGCTAACATAATTTTAGAATTGTTCATTGTTATATTTTCAAGCGAATTGAATGTTTTATTATTAGGTAGAGACTACTTTATCCCCAATTTTTTTTCTTTTTGACTTAAAATGCATTTTGTCTCTTATCAGGTAGCAAGATGGCTATACCATTTTCTTTTACTTCATTTAACAGCTTTTACTCTTTTGACCCATTCTTTTATATCTAGTTTCCCATCGTAAGTTTGCAACTTTTAAAGACCATATTGTTAGAGTCATTTGGTTATTTTTATCCAGTTGAACACTTGTTTTTTAATTGAGACAGTGTATTTTTATGTATTGCTTTTCCTAATATATTTGAATCCTAATTGCTTTTATTTTGTGCTTCCAATTTGCTTTTTTTTCCTCTTCTGTTTATTTTTCTCCTCTTTGTATGCCTTCTTTCTCTGTGAAAAAGTTTCTGATTATTAATTCCAATTCTTTAACAGAGGGAAGGATACTATTCAATTTTTTATTTCTCCTTGACTCAGTTTTGGTAAGTTGAGTTGCTCAGGGAATATGCCATTTTCATCTAAGTTATTGAATTAATTGGCATATAGTTCATAATATTTACTTTTTTCCTTTAATGCTTATAGGATCTCTAGCAATATCTATCATTTAATTACTAATTTTCTTAATTTGTTTTTCCCCTCCTTTTTTCCTGACTAGTTTCCTAGGGTTTTATCAATTTCATTAAACTTTAGAAGAACCGACTTGTGTTTTTTAAATTTTTAAATTTATCTGTTTAATGTTTTTTTGTTTCTGTTCTGATTTTTAATATTTGTTTCCTTTTTCTTACTTTGAGTTTAATTTGCTCTCCCTTTTTCAGGTTGGTAAGTCAAAAACTTAGATCTTATTTTCTAATATAGGCATTTAAAGCTATAAATCTCTTTCTAATCACTGCTTTAGTTATGTCCCATAAATATTATACTATATTCTTATTGTCATACAGTTTGAAACATGTTCTTATGTGCCTTACATTTTATTAGATACACACATTTTAAAGATTGTTATGTTTTGCAATCTTATTATGAAATATCTATGTTTATCTCTTGGAATATATTTTGTCTTGAAGTCTACTTAGACTCATATTAATATAACCACACCAGCTCTCTTATGCTTCCTGTTTACGTTGTATAAATATTTTCATCCTTTTATTTTCAACTTGTTTATTTAAATTTAAATTGAATCTTTTGTTGCATATAGTTGGATCTGGCTTTTTAATTCAATCTTGTAAAATCTATATAATTGGAGTTTAGTTCAAGGGTTGGCAAACATTTTTCTGTTAAGGGCCAGATAGTAAACATTTTAGGCTTTGAGAGTCATCTGGTTTCTGTCACAAGTACTGAACTCTACCATTGTAGCACAAAAGCAGCCGCAGACAATAAATATTTACAAAATAAATGGGCAAGATTTGTTCTGTAAGTCATAGTTTCTCAACCCCTTGTTTAATCTGTTTGCTCTTCTTACTTTATTTAATTATATAATAAATTACTATATTTAATTATGTAATTATTGACATTGTGTTTAAGTCTGTCTTCGTTTTATTTGTTTTTCATTATTCTTTTACTTTTTTGTTTGTTTTTTGTTGCTCCTTTCCTGACTATTGAGGGCTAGTTGAATATTAATATTCTGTTTTATTTCATTTCTTGACTGCTTTACTCTTTCTTTTTAATTTATGTAGAGTTTACTGTAGGATTAATAATATCCTATCCTTAATACTTAAAGTCTATTTTGAGTTAATATTATTATTATTATTCTATTTAACACCTGATCCTTCATAGTTCCACATTATTACTTCACATTTTATGCTTCCCACTCCTACTTTCCATTTCCAAAGTGTTATAGCCATTCAACAATAGGATTCCATTAACTTACCTTTATTGTGTTGTTCACACATCCTCTATTTGTTCATATATAATAAACTCTACCTTACAATTTTATATTCATTGCTTTTAAAAAACAGTTATTAAAGAAATAAGGAGGAAAATATAATCTCATACTCTACATTATTTATTTTTCTCAGAGTTTGTCTGCCATTTCATGTGGTATGGTTTCCCTTCTAGTAAAACATTTCTTATAGTATGTGTTTGCTCCAAATAATTTTCACTTTTGTTTATAATAAAATGCCTTTATTTTACCTTATTTTTAAAGTATATTTTTGCTAGATATAAAGTTCTTGAATAATACATTTTTTTCTTTTAGCATGTTAAAGTTGATGTTCCATTCTTATCTGGACTGCATTGTTCAGATAAGAAGTCAGCAGTTATTTTTATCATTGTTTCCTGTAGTAATGTGCCTTTTTCTCTGACTGCGCTATCGTTTCTTTTCAGCAGTTTGACTATAATGTACTTTGGTGTATTTTTCTTTAATTTTATCTTTTGAGGGGTTTCCTCAAATTCTTGGCTTAAGTTTATTTTTTTCGTATCAAATTTAACATATTTTTTAGCCATTATTTCTTTAAATGCTCTCATGTCCTATTTTCTTTTCTTTCTGAGACTCCTAGTATACATATACTTTATTTGATATTGTCATTCAGATCTCTAGAACTCTATTCATTTTTCTTCAAACATTTTGTCTCTGTTTCTCACACTGCATAATTTCTATTGATTTCTCTTCAATTTCACTGACTATTTTATCATCTCCAACTAGCTATAAGCCCATCCAGTGAATTTTAAATTTTATTTGTTATTCTTTTCAGTTTTAGAATTTCATTTGCATTTTTAAATAGCTTTCATTTCTCTTTGGATATTCACTATCTGTTTTCTCATTAAGACCATATTTTCTTTTAACTCACTGAACACATTTTCTTGGATCTTTGAATATATATGTGTGTGTGTATATATATATATATAATATACATGTTGTATATATATTATGTATAATATATAATATACAATATATAATATATTATACACACACACACACACACATAATTAGTCATAATTGCCAAAATATGGAAGCAACACAAATGTCCTTCAGTAAGTGAATGGGTTAAGAATAAAATGGTGGTACATTCAGACAAGGGAACATTACTTATCGATAAAATAGCTGCTTTAAAGTCATTATCTGCTAAATGCAAGACCTGTGTCATCTCTGGATCAGTTTATTTTGATGCATTTTCTTTACTATGTGTCACATTTTCCCACTTTCTTTGTATACCTAGTAATTAATGTATACTGACATTGTAAAAAAAAAAAGTTACAATATTAGGACATGTTAATGAGCTATCTCCATTCTGGCTGCCATGCACTCCAATGTCCACTGTCACTACTTGACCTCTGATATGTCTAATATCTCTGTTTCATTCTCAACTAGTAGCAGTGACTCTTTAAAATGCCTCCTATATCCTTGCCCATGTGTATAGCCCAGTTCTTGCCTGACAACTTATAGGGAACAATACTCAGATAGTTGAGACCTGCCTTCTGCACAGCACCTGCCTTTCTGACTCCTAGCCTTGTATATTCCATCTACTAAGCTTCCTTGAACCCTAATCTCTGCCTTCTAAGTGCAGCAGGACCATGTGCTTTCCTTGGATCCTAGCTTTCTTTACTGAGGTTGGAAAATTGTTTTCTAAGGAGAGAGTTGGGGAAGTTATGGAGCTTTCCCTTTACTCATAAAGTGCAGTTTTGTGCAGCATGTTGTATAATGCCCCAAAGTATTTGCCCTATATTTTTTGCCCAACTTTATGGTTGTTTATAGTGAGTAAACTAATCCAGGCCCAGTTACTCCATTGTAGCCAGAAACAGAAGTTTTTCAAGTCTTCTTTCGATTGAAGTTTTCTATTTTTTCATCCCTTCTTTGCTGGTTTGAAGTTCATATATCTGATTTCGATTTGTTAGAAATTGACCTTAAAATCTTTGCATGCATACTTAAAATCTAAATTTAACCTTTATTATCTTCTCCTCAACAATGCAAGATATTACAATTTAAATTCAATCACCTTCCTGCTTTTTCTGTAAAATAACTTAGTTCAACCTGATTTTGTTGAACTAAGCTCACTGAATTGAGCATTTTTATTAATATTATTTTAAATACAATTATTGATTTAAGTTTACCCACAGGGTCACTGATTACTCTCCCTACCCCCACCCTCTCATCCCCAGTTTCTCTTGAATCTCAGATTTCCCTTCTGGGATGGTTTTCTTTCTGCCCAAAATTCTTTCTGTAATTTTTAATTTTTATTTATTTATTTATTTATTTATTTATTTATTTATTTATTTATTTATTTATTTTTGGTGTGGGTTGGTGATGAACTCTGTTTTGATACATCTGACTAGATATTTTACTTCTGTCTCAAATTATAGTTTGGGGATAGGGATCTTAACAGACAGTTACTTTTCTCAGTGCTTAGAATGTATTATTCAACAGTCTTCTGGCATCTGTTGTTGTTTTGAGAATCTGCTGCTGATCTATTTGTCAATTTGCTTATTGGTAACTGTACTTCCTAGAGTCAAACCCAAGATGGAGATTCTCAGCTTTCTTTGTTGAAATCAGGAAAAGAAAATTAGGAAAGCAGTATAGGATAGCAAAAGCAACTAGTCAAAGATGTGGATTTAGTGGAAGATCAGCCTGATTCTACAAGAAGCTCTGCGTCCTGAGGGTACCACAGAAGAGTCCCCTGCCGATGCAAGGGGACTGGCCGTTGGTATCCTTTTAGATGTCACTCTTTGGCAGTGGGCTGCCTGCAGAAGGGGTATGGAAATTCAGAGACATTTCCAATAAACTGAAGATGATTATCAAGAGAAGAGTAGGTATGCGTGCACTGGTAAAGAGGATATAGCAGGGTGTCAAAAGTATCTACTTAAGTAGTCAACCATATATTTCTGGATGCTTTTAAGACCTCTTTATCTTTGATATTCCATAGTTTTACTATTGTCTCCAGGCATAAATTTCTTTTTGTTTATTCTGCTTGGAAAATACTGAGTTCCTGGATCTCAAGTGTTAATTCTCGAAAACATTTAGCCAATTATCTTTCTTGATATTGCTTCTTCCTGGTCACATAATTTAAAAAGATTAAATCTCCTTAGTTTTTTTGCCCTAGCTGAGTCACTTGCTTCATCTGAGGCCTGGCCCTGGTCTATCCTCCATTCTTTCTTATTTCTCCTTCAGGGAATCTGGTCACATGTTAGAACTTTCCATTCTATCATCCATCTTACTTATGTTTCATCACCTTTTCTTTCTTTGTTGTATTCTTCCTGTATTTTAAGTGTATCGTTCAGTTTATTAACTCTTTCTGAAGTAGTACTTAATTTTCTATTCAGTACATCTACTGAAATTATAATTTTATTTATTTATTTTTTCTAGAAGTTACCTTTAATCTTTTAAAATTCCAATTGGTTTTTAAATCCTATTGTTCCCTATGTTGTTTTAGTTCCCTCTTTTGTGTGGTTAGAGCTTTTTAGCATATTTATTTTATGTTGTGTGTCTGACAGTTACAAAGTCTGAAGTCCTTGGCAGTCTAATTCTGCTTTTTTGCTTCTTTGCACTCTCCTTTAGGCAGGCCGGTTTTCTTGTACATTGTGTAGTTTTGGATTGTGAGCTCATCTGTGGCTTTTTGAACATTCTAGGGATACTGAGAGGTCTGAGATGAGGTTATATTACTTTGGAGTGGATTTAATTGGCTTCAAGTTAAATTCTCTGCTTGAAGTTTTTCAGGATTTATAATCAGTGTATAAAATGAAAAGACATGAGGAAAAAATGACGGTTTATGAATTTTTAGAAGATAGATTTTTCTCTATTCCTAGCAAAAGATGTCACATATAATTTTTCCATTGTTACTTCCCCTTGGTAGAAGGCATTGTTAAAAAACTGCACATCTTTTGGACTTTTGGATGTTCATATTTCCAACTACCCATCTTTCTCAAACCTAAATTCTCATCCACTGTTTCCTGGCAAGCTGTTAAAATTCAAGACTTCAAGATCCTAATATTAGTAAACTTCACCTAGTATTAGTAAATGTTCAACAATGCATTTAAATTTTTTTAGATTGAATTTATTGGGGTGACAATGCTTAGTAAAGCTACATAGGTTTCAGGTATACAATTCTGTAATACATCATCTATATATCACATTGTGTGTTCACCACCCAGAGTCAGTTCTCCTTCTATCACCATATATTTGACCTCCTTTACCGTCTTCTACCATCCCCTCTCCCCGCTTACCCTCAAATAACCACTAAACTGTTGTCTGCGTCTGTGAGTTTTTGTTCCTTTGTTTGTTTGTCTTGTTCCTTTGTTGCTTTCAGTTTGATATCTCTCATATGAGTGAAGTCATATGTTTCTTGACCTTTTCTGCCTGACTTATTTCGCTGAGTATAATAATCCTAATATCCATCCATGTTGTTGCAATGGCAGTATTTCATCTGTTCTGATGGCAGAGTAGTATTCCATTGTGTATATATACAACATCTTCTTTATTCATTCATCTATCGAAGGACACTTTGGTTATTTCCATGTCTTGGCCACTGTAAATAATGCTGCAATGAACGTTGGAGTACATATATCTTTATGGATAAATGTTTTCATGTATTTTGGGGGGTAGATACCCAGTAGGGGGATTGCTGGGTCATAAGGTAATTCTATTCTTAATTTTTTGAGGAATCTCCACACTGCCTTCCATAGAGGCTGTGCCAATCTACATTGCCACTTATAGTGTATGAGGGTTCCTTTTTCTCTATAGCTTTTCCAACAATGCATTTTAAAGTATGTCTGTTGTGTTTTATTAAGCATTTCTAGATATATTGAAGCAGAGGACTATTTAAACTTACTAGTGTCTGTGTTATCAAAAGCAGAAATTCCCTGAGTGAATGTTTTTGTCCCCATTTTCTGTCATACTTTGATAGTGAGCTATGGTCTCATTCAACTATAATTCCATTTTCTTAGATTGTTTATATTTCTTGCATTTAGATATTATGTGTTTTTCTGTGCATGTATAGCTCAGCATTGCAAAAATATTTTTTTGCTATGTTAGTTTTGTGGTTTATATCCTCCACCAAAATTGTTGTTTCCTAGAATGGGGATGGAAAGTAAGAGTTAATTTACTTAAAAAAACCAACATTTTAAGTTAGTTAGTTTCCAAGTATTTGGATTAAGTTTTACACTTGCAAAATGCATTTAGGCATAGAAAGTGCCTACTAATAAAATATGGCTATCTGACTCATCAAATTATGTTTCCTTATTCTATAGGGTAGAGTAAGTATAAGATAGAATCAAAAGTCTGTAAAGGGAACAAAACTTCTCTCCCTTGTGGGCCAAGCCAAAAAAGTTGTGAAAGCGGGCAGTGTTCTTTATGTCTCTTTTAAATACTATTTTTAAAGATTATAAGCAATTACACACACACACACACACACACACACACACACACACACAGTGCCAAAAAAAATGTATGCACTTTTTAAGAAAGGTAGATGAGGGTAAACGGGAGCAAATATATGGTGATGGAAGGAGAACTGACTCTGGGTGGTGAACACACAATGTGATATATAGATGATGTATTACAAAATTGTATACTTGAAACCTATGTATTTTATTAACCATTGTCACCCCAATAAACTTGAATTAAAAAAGCTATTAAAATTGTAATATTCAATATATACCAATAGCAAAAGATGAAAACAAGTCATGTTATACATTTTTTGCACATTACTATGATAACATACATATATGTTATATATGTTATATATGTTATACATGTTATATATGTATGAGTTATCGCATATATATAAGTTATCAAAGTAATTAGTGAACAAGCAGTCCATAAAATGTTCCATAGCATTTTTCAAATATAATGTGTTAGTTCAGTGACATTATGAATATTAAAAATTTAAAAACCTACTTTTTTTTTCATCACTTTTAATCTAATGGACTAATATCTTACTTAAGCCTCCTGCATTGATATTAAAATTTCTCTATTATTGGTGTATTTTCTGGATTGCTAATATCTGTCTTTTTCTCTGTTATTGTTAGTGGTACTTTTATTTCATCTTTAGTGGTGGCGGTGTGTACCTGTATATCCTATTGGCAAATGTTTTGACATTTCAGCTCAATTTACTTAAGTGCAATTTACTTATCTAAAAGATAGGCTGTTCATCTTACATTACCACAATATTGTTATCACACCTATCACAGAATTAATTCCCTTTTACTATCTAATACCCAGACCATACTCAAATATTCTTTATTTTCCTATTGGCAAAATTTTAAAGAATGATCTTCCTTGCTCAAGTAAATCAGTCTTCTTTCCCCGTTAATATGTTGTAAATCTATTCAGGAGCCAATGCAAAGAGATAAGGTGTACAATAAATTTGATACAATTTTTTTCGAGATCTGAGTATTGGTGCTTCATTAAAATGGTAAAAAGCACTTACCAGCACAGAATTTTCTCTTATATTTTAAGATTGATTTTCTTTTGTATTAATTTACTGTTTTTGAAGCTTATTTTGATGGTTTTCAATATGGATATTTGTCTTTGAGGATTTTATTAGTTGTTATGTTTGGTTTTGGTCATTGTTGATAGTGGTTGTTTTAGCCAGAAGCAAAACCCAGTATTACTACTAAGATATCTTACTGGAACCTTTTCAGGTCAACTAATATAAAAAGCTGGAACACCCTGGGGCAACTTATAAGTGAATACCTGGGAACTAAGAAACCTGCGAAGAATTCACAAAGGAGTTGAGATCAGCACTGGGCTATAATACAGCATAAAGTCTCCCAGGATCTTGAGAAAACAGTAGCTACTCTATTATTGATCTTTTAACTTAGGAACACTCAGACATTTACAAGGCTACACACCAGAGCTAAAGCATGTCGGCTCTGCCTTTTTCCAATTGATGGCATTTGTAGTCACTTGTGGAGGATACAGCACTTGCAAACAAATAGCTTTTCAGATAGGGAAGCTTCTGTTTTGAGTCCTCAGTACTTAATTTAGTAAAATTTACTAACACTGCAGGCAGTGAAGCTGATAGTGAAACACTCAATAATAATTTTAACAGACTAAAACAGTTAGTGGTAAAATTGATAAGAATATCTTTCATGGCACCTACGGAAATAAATTAGCTGAAGCTAGGATTAAGAAAGGCTTTAGAGGAATATATCATTAAAACAGGTTTCTTAAACTTTAATATGCCTACAGATCACCTGAGGTTGTTGTCCAAATGAAGACTGACTCTGTTGTTGGTCTAGAGTGGTGCCTGGAACTCTGTCTTTCTAACGAGCTCCCAGGTAATGGCGATGCTGCTGGTTTATGGACCAGCCTTTGAGAATAAAGGGTCTCGACTCTGACTTTGGCAACAGCATGAGATAGAAGGTGAGAAAATATACAATAAACCGTATGAAAATCAATTCAGAAAACAGTGCTGGATGAGTATATGTGCTTAAATATAAATGGCATGATGTATGTAAATTGTTTTATACTCTTAGGAGCTAGTCCCTGCTCTGAATTCAAAGTATAGTGTGTTTACAATTCTAATGAATACATGAAAAATATAGAAAATAGCAAAGACATAACACAGAATAGAATGTTTAAATAAAAGATACATTTAAAGTAAAATGGGAGACTTCGCAATAAGAATTAAGGAATATATTTAAATTATAAGACGTAAGGATAGAATATGTGCTACAGTAACAGGGGATTACATGGAAATAGCAGAGGCACATTAGCTCTGGAGTCAAGGGAACGGGATTGGTGACACTTACCTGCTTTCCAATCCTGCCTTTGCTTACTGGCTCTGTGGCTCAGGTAACTTCGGTAACCAAACTGTGCTTCCGTTTCCTCTTCTATAAAATGGGATAATAGTGTACCCAGCTGTTAAGGTTGTTATGAGTATTTATAAGATAGCGGCTCAGAACAATGCCTGGTTTATATTTGGCAATACTAGATACTTATTTTTATTATTACAATAATAACAATAAAGTACTTCTAAAATAATTCAGATTAAGAGATTTAAAAAATAGTTTCAGAAAGTAGAAGTTTCCTTGAGTCCATATTATTGCTAAGTTACCTATGGAAAAATGTTTTGATTATCTGAATAAACAACAGAGACTGAAAACTTATGATTAAGTAAATAAAGTTATCAGTGAAATTAGAGTTTATCATTTAGAGAAGAATGTTTTTGTCAATTAAATAAAAAGTCTGATTGTTAAAAATAAAAGGGTAGGAAATAATGATTCTAGTATTCAGTTTTTTGTATGCTTTAAACATGAGATATGGCTTTTTTGCCGTTATTTTATATCTACCTTTCCTCTGTCTTAGATTAAGCATACATTTCAAAATGCCTGAGCCTTGATTATTACCTTTGTGATTTGTCGTTATTGATGCTTAATCTAGGTATAATTATAATTTAGAGAAGAAAAGTTTTTTTCTATCTTATTGCTTGCAGACAGAGATAAACAGGGGTTTATTGTATTGCTTTTGTCTATCTGTGTTTTCTTTCCAACGTTTAAATGCAGACATTTGTAAAAACCTACAATTCTAAACCTTTGTTTTGTTTGTGTTTTTCCTTTCTGAAATAATTGCTTCGTAAAATAATAAACGGGGAAAAAGAAAAGAATTCAATTGGGGGTAATTTTAGTATTTGCAAAAGGAAATAATTTCAAAGGTCAGGTATATTGCTTAACATCTGATTCTAAGTGTTTTCTGGCTAATGTAGCCTAAATCTTAAAAATTTGTCAAACATATGTACTGTTAAACATACAAATGTGCTTTAAAATGGAATATACATGCATTTTATGCTAGATTTCCTTTTATTAAACAAAGCCAACAATGAATAAGTAATTTGAGTAGGAATATTACATGTTGTAAATATGGAAAATGGCTGTGTCCGAGGGAAAACACTAATGTTCTGTCTCCAGGTGTTGTTTTGAATTATCACTGACCCTGTAGATCTGTGGATGACCATCTGCTGATTGAAACCTCTTTATTTCTTCTTGATTATCTTTAAAACCAGGGATCATCTTTAAAAATATCTCTGTATCTGTTTTTCAAGTGGTACAGACAGATGGGTGGGCATTGCAGTGCCCCTTTAAAAAAATAAACTATTAGAGTATAACATGCATATGGAAAAGTAAGCAAATCTGAAGTGTACAGCTTGATAATATTTTGCAAAGTGAACACATCTGAAGATCCAAGACCCAGATCAAGAAATAATATTAGTAACTCCAAAGCTCCCCTTTATGTCCTCTCCCAGTCACTTATACCCAGCAAGGGGTCTCTCCCACCCCATATTTTAAGATAAATGTTGTCATGTAGTGTGTAGCTTTTTTGGATATGAGTTCTTACCCTAAACATTGTTTGTGATATTCATCCATGTTGTTTATGTAACTCTGGTTTGTTCATTCTCATTAATGTATAGCATTTCATTGATTGACTAGATCTTAATTTGTTAATTAGTTCTACTGTTAATGGATATTTGGGCTGTTTCTAGTTTGTCCCTACTGTGAAGAGTGCTGCAAAGAATCTTCTTGCACATACATTTTGGCAACCATTGTATGCCTTTATAGTGGTTATAAACCTAGGAATGGAATTTGCACAGCTATAATCCACCTTTAGTAGATACTACTGAACTGTTTTCTAAAATTACACCACTTTCCCCCATTTGTCACCCTCAAGCAGGGTATGAC
Source organism: Rhinolophus sinicus (assembly GCF_036562045.2). Lineage (NCBI taxonomy): Eukaryota > Metazoa > Chordata > Mammalia > Chiroptera > Rhinolophidae > Rhinolophus > Rhinolophus sinicus. The sequence goes on from NC_133757.1 coordinate 111,388,825, forward strand.
GGTATCCTTTGCTCTTTATCCCTTTCAACTCTTGATATTATCTGTTTGTTTTAGCCACATTTGTATGCATGTAGTGGTATCTTATTGTGATTTTAATTTGCATTTCCAAAGGATAATGAAGTTGAGGAAATTTTAATGTTTGTTGAAAATTGGAATGCCCTCTGAGTGAAATTTCTATTTGTCTTTTGACCATTTTTCTATTGAGTTGTCTGCCTTGTTCTTATTGATTTGGAGGAGTTTATTTGAATATTCTGAATAAGAGTCATTATATGATATATGTATTGCAAGTTTCTCCTTATACTCTGTGGCTTTTCATTCTCTACTTGATGTCCTTTGATGAACAGAAGTTCTTAATTTAAATGCGGACAAACTTATCATTTTTCCCTTTGTGGTTACCTTTTCTATTTCTATGCTGTTTAAGGAATTATTTCCTACCCCAAAGGGAAGATATTCTCTTCTAAAAGCTTTAATGTTTTCTGCCACCCACATTCAGATATATAACCCTCTGAAACAGATTTTTTTATGTGTTGGAGTAAAGATTCACTTTTTATCTCAAATGCACATATAATTCATTCAGTATTATGTAGCAGAGAGATTGTCCTTTCCCCACTCCTCTGTACCGTCAAACTTGCCATCATTTACTTGTATAATTAGTTGTCCTAATTTGTGTGGGTTTGTGTCTGGACTCTCTGTTTCATTCCATATATCTGTTTGTTTTTGTATCAACTGTTCTGTGTTAATTACAAAAGCATTATAATGAATTCGATATCTGATAATTGAAGACTTCTGGCTTTCTTCTCTTTTAATATCACCGTGGCTAATCTTGGCCCTTTGCATTTCTGTATAAATGTTAGCTGTTAACTTAAAATTAAAAAGCAAACTGTTGGGATTTTCATTGTGATTACACTGAATACATGAAATCAATTTGAGAATTGACATCTTTATAATATTGAGTTTTCCAATCTATGAGCATGTATATATCTCTTTCCATTTACTTGTCTGCTTTGTTTTCTCTAAATAGTGTTTTGTAGGTGTTGGTGTAGCGGTCATGAACATCTCATGAACATCTTTGTTAGATTTATTGCAGAGTATTTGATATTTTTAATTATATTTTTAATTTATAATTTCTATTTTTAAATTTGTTATATAGTTGCACAATTGATTTTTGTATGATCCTAAACTCAGTATCCTTGCTAAATTTACTAATTAAATAAAGCCAATAGTTTTTCTGTAAAATCATTATTTATTATTTTAATTTTAAATATATTTCATTATTTAGTGAAATAAGTGAATTTAAAATTATTGTCTCTATTGTATTTTATTTAAAAATAAAATTGGAGTTTTTACTTTTAAATATTAAATAGCATTAATAAATATTTATAATATAAAGGAAAGCTGGACTCTAGATGAGAATATAGGACAGTGTGTTAGCATTTTATTACGTTGCAGAAAAATTGGAATTATTACTTCTCTATCCTCACTTGCATAATAGTCTTAAGTAAATGAGTCTGCCACTCTGGTCTTTAGTTTTCACATCTATAAAATGATGATATTAGACTCGATAAATTTTAGTTCCTTGGAATCGGGGTGAATGACTCAGGTTCCTTTTGGGTAAGTTGTTGTGCTTTTGGATTCTTTTCTCCTTTCTTCTGCTCTTCCCTTTTGGCTTTGCAAATATAGGGGAAGTGGGCCTCCTGTGATATCATTTTGGGGGAGAGTAATAGGTGGGACCATGCCCACTTGACACTCTTCTGTTTCCTGCTCAGGACACTTGGGAACTTCTGTCTCCCATGGACACTACACACTGGCTCTGGGAGTAATTGGATTCTAAGTTCATCTCTTTAGACACTTCCCTCTGTCCCTAATGCCCCCTAACTGCTCGTATGTCATGTTAAATAGTGAATCCCGGTTTTCTCAGAGCATCTTGAGTTCTCTCCAGTCTATGCCCTGAAAGTAGTCGGCTAGACCTGATACTCTTATTCCCATGTTCATGTGGGGATTTAATTAGAGAAGGGAAGTGAGGACTTCCTGTTTGACCTCTTCCCCCGTCTTTCTTTTTATCCATCCAACTCTTACGCCTGAGGTTGTTTTAATCTTTTACATCATAAACTATGTTTTCTCCACTCTTGGAATCACAACACTCCACGACCTAGTTCTCTAGGTCTGACTTCTAATAGTATGTTAACGGAAGCTAAGATTGTGTTTTTAAAAAGCCTTTTCTCTCTAAGGAAAGCCTGATATTCAAGACCATTGTCTTGCTATGGATCCACAGTTCTTGGTGGATGTCAAACTCTAGACTTCTCCTTTCTTATTTATCTTGTAACAACCCTAATACACCTTGAGGCAAGTGCTACCCCTGGCAGAAAGGCAAGGTCAAACACAGAAATGCAAAAGCATTGCATGTAGATATATTTCCAACTTTTTGTACCCTTGTTATATGATAGCTTGTCACCTCTCTCATATTCCTTTGTCTTCTGACTCTTTTCTACCTGACATTTCAGTTTGTTCAAATGTTCTTTAAATTTGATATGGTAAAAGGACATGTTATGCAATTCCTGTCATAGGTAAGACATTTATGCCACATAAGTTAGCTCTGTTTTATCTTCGTTAATAGACATTTAATACATAGCAAGTGGGTGTGTACTTATTTGGAACCATTCTATGTGCTCAACATTGAATTGAATTAAGTACTGAAGGGGATAAGTGAGAGGCACAAAATACAGTAACTGTCCTTGAGGAACTTAAAATGTAGTTAGGGAGACATAACAGCATAAGACAACCCAAGAAGGCAATATAAATTATTGGCATTAACTATAATTGCTATACAAGGTCAGAGAATGATAAATCAACAGAGTCCAAAGTACCTGGGGATCAGTTTGTGGAGAAGTTGGCATTAAAGCTTTGATAGGGTGGTAAATTTGGAAGGTGCTGAAAAGTAAGAATTGAACCACAGCCAAGGGGAAGCGACATGGAGAATGGAACTGGGAGAGAACAACAAGGGAGCCATTAGGCACTCGGCCTGACTCAACAGGAGAAATTATATTGAAGAACGATGTAAAATTCATGGAATGCTCAGGAAACTTAAAAAAATATTAGTGGATCCAGTAGACACCGTGTGCATTTTCTTTAAGCTGTTTCCTCAGGGGTCTCTTAAAGCTCAAATTGTAAAAACTAATATCACAGGATGTAAAATTGGAAAATTTTGACCTCTTAAGGCAGTAAACTATCAGGTATCAAAGAGATTTATGAAATAGATCACCTTGTAGAAGTTCCTCAGTAGGAACATGAGCTTTTAGATAACTTTTACATTCCTATTCCAAAAGAGGTGGACTATCTGGTGATTAAAGGCAGATTTCTTTGGGGTGAACTGAGGGTCCACTAGGACATGTCCACAAAGCTGTAGGTCATGTCCCCTTTCATTGCTAGAAAGTCATGCTTCAAGGAGACTCGGTGAGAGTGTGATCTGTGTCCTTGAAGTTTTGGGGTGATTGTAGAAACACTGGGCTGGTTTTTGATGAATCTAAAGGCCAAGATATGAGCCAGGGAGCAATTTGTGATGGACCAAATAGGAGATGCTGAATTGGGGAAATTCAGTGGAAGCTGCCAGCCACTCCGAGGCAAAATAAAGGCAGCCACTGCGTTGGAACGGGTGGCTGCTTACTCATCTTCCTGGAATGCTAGTCAGTCTTTTTCCCTCATCTGCCCAAAGACCTAAAGTGACTCTTTATTTCCTTTGTCATCACAGAGTCAGATTATTAAATAGGCAAATTAGATAACGTCCAGTATGAAACGTGGCTGACTACAGCAGTGATTTTCAATGAGGTACAATATTTTTTTAAAGGAGAATGATGATAAAAAGGAATAAAAATTATGTTGTAACTATATTAGCTAGCATTCATTAGTTCTATGTCCTTTATATGTATTTATCTCATTTATTTATCCCATCGGCTCTGCGGAGTAAAAACAATTATTGTTCTGATATTACAGATAAAAAAATGAAGGCTTACAGAGTTTAATTTACTTGCCCAAGTTTACACAGCAAGTAAGATATTGTGGTGATTGCATTTATATGACTATTCTCATAATGAATGTTATAGCCAATTAATCAGTGTTGCTTTTAACTGTTAACATTTCTTCAAATAATTTTCTTAAGGGGTGAATTTAAAATTCTTACCTATCTATGTGACAGTCCGTTTTGGAAAGCTATTGCTCAGACTTGAATTTTTTATCCTTCAATCTGAACATTAAGATAATGATGCAATAAAATGTTTTATGGGACACTCCTCAAGATTGTTATACGCGAAGGGAGGGAATAAGATATATTTTCATAAATTTTGACTTCTACAAAGTACTCTCCTCCTCGTTGCGCATGGAAAAGCTCTAAAATTGCATCTCACGAGGAGGGTAATCTGCAATTATTTACAGAGTCATCTCACAATATCTCATTTTATCCCTTTTGTGGAAAGACAGAATAGAAAAACACCCCAACTTTCATGAATACTTTAAAACCCACACTCACTGGGGGAGGGAAGAAAGTAAGTTTAGATAATTGCAAATTCCATTTCAGTCACTTGTATTCCAAGTAAATGTTCAGTCTCAACATGGCTTACATCGTATCCTTTCAGATGATGGAAGCTAATCCTTTTCCTTGCTCCAGCGCTAGTCTTGTTCCCATGTGAGCAAAGAGAGAAAAGCAAAGAAAACGGCTGAGTGTCCCCGCAGTTACCCACATTCTCAGCCGCAGGGCAGAAAGGACCTTTGGGGAAGTTATTTGGCATTTAAGCAAGTGGTTCCCAAGGCAGCTGCTGAATATTTTGTTAAATGATTTTCTTCTCTGACCTTTCTTACTAATGAATCTTCTTTAAGAAGTCCTTAAAGAGTAAAAAGAAAGGTTGTTTTTATTAATCTTTTTTCTCTTTGCCCACAGAACCCAAAGAAATGGTGTTACCTGGCAAGAGATCTGCTCTCTTTTATGAAAAATCAGACCAAGGTAATACTTATTTTGGATTGATATATTTTTAGTCTCTTCAGCTCTGATACATTAAGCTAGTTGGCTTTTCTTGATTGCTGGTTTTAGCTATTGAAGAACCCATCAAAAAAATAAATGATTATCTGAAAAATAGAGGGAATAGTTTATGATGATCACCATATTTATGAAGTGAACAGTAAAATTTAAAATATACTTTAGCTTCTCAAAACATTGTGGATAATGGTTAATTTTCTGACACTACTCTTTCATTTATGTTAATATGTGAATAGGATTTTGACTAGAAGATTCTATTCTCTTTGTTTGGAAAATTACTCCAATTAGTGTACCATAGTTACAATGATAGATAGACAATAAGAGAATTAGATTCCTGTAATGGTAGAATGATAAGATATTTCTTTTTATTTAAGCATTAGTCAGAGGTTTTTCGTGTTATTTTTTGATATGCAAAAATTTCAGTGCAAATTCCTCTAAAGCTTCATTGAGTTTTATGAAGATACCCTCATACAAAACATATGTTTTCTTTGGAAAGATGGAATTATATCATACAGTTGTTGAATAGCATGCCTGATTATGCTTAACAGTTGCATATTTAGTTGCTAAATTTCCAAATTGCTATGTGATTTATTTACATATGTTGGCTTAAGAATGCAAATATTCTAATGAGATGTACATGTAAACAAAGTGTGACTAAGATAGAGATATACAGTGTGTATATTTTATGAATAAAGCTACTATCTAAAAGAGTTTTTTCAGAAACGTTTCTGAAAGGTTAGAACTGTGATGGGAACTGCACCCATCTATTCAGTAGTATCTATTTATATAGCTATGAGGATATGACGTCACTGTATGTATATGCATAATCGATTTATTGAAATGTAGATGAGAGTGCATACTAACTAGAACTGATTGGGTTTTACTTTTGACAAATTGTTGAATTCCTAAAAACGAGTGCTGAAACAAAGGGGACATTTAAATTTAATGGACATCAGCAGAAAACTTTTCTCTGAATTTGAATTTACAGTTGAGCAAAAGTAAATTGTGAGGTTGAATTACAAATTGGGGTTTTCTGCTTATTTCTGGATTTCCGTTGACTCTTCAAAGGAGGTGTAAACCTCTTAAGGAAGCGACTTCTCTTCTTTAAATGGGATTTGGAATTGTAGGCACTCAATTCAGGTTTTCAACATCCTAACATGTTAGCGGGAACTAGAAAATACTTTTAAATGGTTAATTACATCAATGGAGGACTGCCTTTTGCACAGAACTATCAACTGTGACTCCTTAAAGAGAGATATTATAATAAGAACTAGTACCTAGACAATATGTGGAAGAGGTCGAAGCGGAGCTATGTGACATAGGCATGGGAAATAAGGGGTAGAAAAGTCACTGTTGAACGGAGAATTGATGGAAGATGTCACAGGAAAGAGAGAGAAAGAAACACACCGAAGAAGATCAAACCAATGAGAAGGGTCAAGGATCCATGCCCTTTAGAATAACAGGTTAAAGAATAATGGGAACACAGACTATCCAGAATGCTTTCATGTGAAATTACATTTTTCAGAGGTATGTACATACTAATGTGTTCAATTTTATTAGGTTTATTGTTTAAGATGTGGATAAACTTACTTCGAACTGATGTAGGAAAAGGAGAGTTGAGGTGGAAGGAGGGAAATTTCCATTAACATGGTAGAATTTCCAGCCTGTGTACCAGAGTACAAACTTTGTTTCCTCCCAACATGAGAATAAAGGAACAGTTCTGTATCTTGCTAGAATCCAAGTGCTTCTGCTTTGTTCTGGTAAAACTCCCACAGAAATGATGTGCCAGGGTGTGTGTGTTTGTGTGGGTGATGGGACTGGGGTGTGTGTAGGAGTGACTTAGGATGGGAAAAATGGTGTTTATGACATCATCTCTCTAGACTGGTCCTTTGGATTCTGTGAAATACCGTAGGGGTGTGTGCATCTGATAAACAGTTCCTGTGAATAAGATACAGAGTGCTAATAGACGGATGCTCTGTCTCTATCCCAGATGCCACATGTTCATTTAAATTTCAACGTTGAAGTAGCAGATTTTCAAGACACGCTAGTGAAGGTGCTATTTTTAGACAAATGGGACTGTTCAGCTTTTCTCAGTTGCACATGATGACTAACCTCATTTTATGTAGGATTAACTCCAGCAGTGGAGCTCAGAGAGCTATCTATTGGATTAACAGGTATTTCTGTGCGCAGATACCTGAAAGCTCTACATCTGCCTCTTTTAAAGGGGCATTTAAATAGCTCTTTGTGTAGTGTTTTATTATGTGAAGTTATGTCTATTAGTCACAATAGTCTTAATTTTGTCATCCAAAGAGAGAGGCAACTTGAACCAATCAGGTCAAAATATCCTTCTATAAACGTGTAAGATTATGAAGAAAAATAGAGACTGTTAATTCTGTTACATTTTTATATAGGTTTATATGTCCTGGAAATAGATTGAACTTCAATTAAGAAAATGTCATGTCTGTAATTTATTTTTATTATGTAGGAATATTAAGTTTTATTCAAACAGATATCCAACTTTTCATGTAGGAAACTATAATGCCATATTAAGGATTCAGCAATTTTTTGATGTACTGTAGGTTGAAATCTAGGCTTAGTATAAACACAATTTTGAGAATTGAAAATAAATTGTCATAAGGCTAGTGTATAGTATTGCTTTTGTTAAAGACCAGTAAGAAATAGGTTATAAATATGTTGTTTAGAGGTTTGTTTCATTGAGTTTTGTTACTACAGGTTGTAGAAAATGTTGTGGATGTAATAGTTGTTGAGATTTAAAAAGATAAAAGTCTTCTAATATTTTAAGAACTTACTACAAATTATATTTTATATTATTTGTTACATACCTACTATAACATAACAATGGAAAGTAAAGCATTGAAACTTGCAGGTTGATTAGTAAGTTAATGGCCATGAATTTAAATGAGAGTTAGAAATACTGCTACAGCTTATGATAAAAGGTGTGATGTAATTGTCCCTTGGTCTGTATTAGAGTCCATATATGATATATGCAATGCTTTACAGAAATATGGCTATAATGTCAGGTAAAACATGTTCCCAAAGAGAGCTAAAACTGAAAGAGACTAAATCATTGAACATTTTTATGGAGATGTGGTTAAAAAGTAATTTTTAAAGAGGAATTTACCCGAGAAAGAGTTATTATGATAATTTTTATGAATTTGCCCTTTCGGTTTTTATGATTTTTGTTATTTGCAAAAGTTCTTGGTATTTTTACTTTTCTGAGTATTAGAGTCTGTGGGATACTTCATCTTTTTTTAAACTTACAGGAAAACCTCCAAAACTATAAGCCATAATATCATCTGCAGTCAGCTTCTGCTAATATTCAAGTTCTTCCATCAGTTGCCCACCTATGTTTCTTACCTTATTTGTTTCTCTCCCGCTCCATTATTTACTCCAAACATTCCATCTTTCCTTATGCTGAAAACTCCATGCTGAATGCCCAATCTTCTTTCTCCCTTCTTCCAACTCTGCATAACCTTAAACCTTCTCTTCACAGAGCCTTCTGAATTCCTCCGTATTACTACTGTTTCTCTCCCTTAACCCGTATTTACCCAGGATCTAGATACTGCCACACTGTCTGTCACTGGTTGGCTATGCAGTAGTTCTCATGTGTGCATGTATGTATGTTATATTTTATTATGTATGTATGTATATATTTATTATATATAAAGGTACACATGGAGATATAGGATTTCCTTTCCTTCAATATGACTGTACAGAAGATCCTTGTCATCCACTTTTACTCTCATTTGTGAGTAAAATAGACAAATTTAAATGGATGAGCTCCTTCCATCTCCAGGATTTCTATTGAAGGAATATTTAAAAGGCTAAAAGATTCCTTTGTACTATGAGAGTTTAACTATGTTTTGTATTAATTAGGTCTACCTTGAGAACCTACTTTCCCTTTATCATATCTCTTCAATGAGAATAAAATCTAAACTCAAATATACTAATTTATACAGCAAATTATTTTCAATGATTGAAACACACTCCCTTTGCCAAAGGGAGATTGTCTAATTCTATCACCCATTGGCTTTGTGCCACTTTGTACATGTCATTGGAGAAAAATCTAACCTGAACTACTCAACAAAGGCACTTTTGCCTAAGAGCAAAACACTGCCTTATGAGGACACTGCTTATTGCATAACTTACCTTAGCATCAACAGTGAAAATGTTATATTGCAGTTTGCCACCTTTTTCTTTTGTGGATTCATTCATCAATTTAGTATTTACCTAGTGTATTCACAGGTGCCAAGCTGGAGTGGGATTACATGCAGAATTTGAGAGTCTCTGTTATTGTATACACACACACACACACACACACACACACCCCTTACACACACACGCGCGTGTGCATGCACACACACACCATACATGCATACATACATACATGCATACATACAGACAGACACACGTACAGAGGCTACAAAATAAATGCTTTTATATGCTTGTAAACTTATCTCCATGCTTCTTATCATTTGCCTTCCCTGTTCTTCTGTACGTCATCATGCATCATGCATCATGGATGGTTAGAAATCATTACAGCAGTCCCTGAATGCGATCATACTTTGGAGTTTTCCATAATTGTTGAATACCATGTCTAGGAAAGTCGTGGCCATTTTGAATGTGCATATATGTTTGTGGATATGCAGCAATAACATATTCCCAGCTCTCCAGAAAAGTCTTTTAGGCTAGGACCCTAAAAGTACCTACATACTAGGTGTGGATACTGGGGAAAAGCTACAGTTATTTGGGAAGTTGAGATGAAATTAAGACTCTTGGAGTTGGGACAGGGCCTTCGAGAATTGGGGCTCCCAGGGAACTGGCAACTCCCAGTAGAGGACTAAGGACATTGAGAGAATTGGTTCCTTTAAGACTTTAGCAGATTATTTAGTTTTCATTTCTTCGGTTTTGCAGTATTAGCATTACTTTGGAAGGGATGCAAGTCACTGGAGGCAGAGTGGTGAGGGCAGAGGCAAATCATTTGTAACATTAGATGGCCAGTAGACTTTCCAAATGCATATATGTATACGTGTGTTTGTTCCTTCTCTCTTTAGATGTATTTTTAATGCATTTGGCATTTAAAAAATATGCCACTAGATGTCAGCAGCAACCTCCTAGGGTTCCTGTGGCCTTAATTTGTAAAAACAATAAAAAAAAGGATACTTTATTAGAACACCTTCTCTAAGAATAATAAATACTTATTTTGAAAGTATAAGAAGTATTTTTGAGATGTAAGGAAGAGGATTACAAACATCTTAAAATATTTGGAAATTATTTTTTAAACCGGGATTTCTGTTCACATATAATAAGTTGCTTTTACTTCCAGTATTCTGTCTACCAACGGCATGAAGAACTATGTGCGAGACCGAGAAACTTGTCACAAATTGTACCTGACACCAGAGCTCTAAACTTCTGTTGCAGTACTTTATGATTCATTTATGCCACCACTGCATGAGTATTTATGCTTGGGGTTTGTTTCATTCTGTTTTTGTAAAAGGAGCATTTTTGGTGCTACAGCCCATCAGAAGATTGTGTGGGATTAATTTTTCAGCATCTACATCTGTGCACTGTTTACTTAGAAATGTCTAAACTTTCCTGGATCTGTGCTCTGTTGTCTCAAGATACTCAGAACATTTTGATAGATGCCAAAAAGTATTATGGGTGTTTGCTCACAGGTTGACAAAGAAAATAATCTAGGAATAGGAAAAAAAAAAATTTCCCTGAATTATAATACATACAATTGTTTAGTCCTTAAAACATCAGGTAAAAGTATCTCAAATTTTTTCCCCGGAAATTAATAAGAAAATTGTAGTATTGGCCAATGTTCAATAGGAACTAGTAATATTATAGAACTAGTAATATTATTTTATAAATAATATACTGATCTGGTCAAATCAGATTTACATTAGCAGGAAGATTCAGACTTGTATGTCAGATTTTTGTCATCAGCTAGAATTCAGTAGTAGGTGATTGGCTATGAACTGACCAAATATCAAACAGATTTTTAAATGATTATTACAAAGGTAGAGTTGATCCTATTTGTCTTCCATGGAAAAATTCTGCTTTCAACGCATTTAAAAATTATCTCTGGAAAAGAGAATATAAAAACATTTTCTTTTCTGAAACCTGTTCAAAGAAAATGCTAATGTTATATAACCTTATAACTATTAAGATTTTTAAAAATTGTTTTTGTTGCTGCAGTGGAGTGGGGGCTAACTCAACTAGTACATGAGCTCACGAAATAGTTCCCTTCATACCGAAGTTGTTATATTTGAGAATTATTCCAGAAATTATCAAGTTTCTATTTTGTGGCTTTCTATTTTAGAACTATCAGTAAAAAGGACTTTTCAACATTTTCCCCCAGACTGTGGTTATTCTTTAGTAATGTTCGTAGGTGGTGAGGCAAACATGTGAAGTCATGCTGCCGTTACATGACCCATGTAATCTCATGTGGAGCAGGCGCAGTGAGTCAGTGCCACTCATAAATGGAAGGACGTTATCAGCCAGATGTTCAGTTAGGGTACCCTCCACATTGAAGCTGGTGTGGGATCCTACGGCTTGCTTGATCTAAGACAGTCCATCCTGTGCTTCTGGTACTTAACCCCTAGGAGGGGTCTGGGCTGGAATGTGACCGGAGCATCCGTCTTCAGTCTGTCACTTTTCTGTATCATTTACAAATAGTTAAATGACACAGAGGTTCGTAAAGTATTTTGGATTAGAGATGCCAATTTTAAGCAAACTGTTAGAGCTCCACATTGAGAAACTAACTCCCACTTCCATATGCTCCAGTGCATGTCTCTTCAACATATTTGCCTATGGGTTGACATGGATTAAGTTAAAATAGAGAGAGGGTCAGGTTACCTTCGGGCTGTTCCAGAAATTCAGACACCTCAGCCTGACATGCAAAGACCACTTCTCCGCTGCTGCAGCCCAAGTCTTCCCAACCTCATTTTCAACCTGATGCCTCATCCGGAAGCTACTTTGTAGCCCATACAACCTGGTTGACCCCCCCACCCCCATTTTTGATTTATTTATTTCTACCTTGATGACTTTGAGGGTATTATTACTTTCATCTTGCCTCCTCAACTTCTTACTCTTCTTTCAAAGACAGCAGAATGTAGTTGGGACACTTCCTGGGAGCCAGACGGTCTGAATTCAAATTCCTGACTGTTGATGGTTTATTAGCTTATTGCTGCCTGATCTAACGTAAGCTATTTAACCTATGGGGTCTCATATTGGTTTCTTCTACACAACCGTGAGAAAAAAATACTTACATTGTTAAGTTAATATTAACAGAGGATATTGATATTAACTGACAATAGTTACTGGAATATATCAACTACTTAATATGTCTTAATATATCAACTACCATTAATTTTGTCAAGTCAGTCTCAAAATTCACTTCCATAAAATTGAACCTCAGACTTATGCTTCATAGAGGCTTTATTAATCTCCTTGGTGTGTGTTTGTAGCTCTCCCTGCAACCCCACTTTTCTGTGTGGCTACATCTCAACCTCTTGGTATATTATTTTCCTCGTCAATAAAATAGGATGATAATATTTGCCATGGAAAATTAGAAAATAAGAGTGACAACAGGATTGGTGGTGATTACTATTTATCCTGCTTTTGTTATGTGTGAGGAACTGAACTAGAAGCTTCACTTACAGTGCGTTATCATTTTATACCATACACGTGTTTGGTCCGTGATGGACAGGGAGGCAACACGCCCACATTGCGACCTATTGAGGACTCGGAGATGGCAGAACATCCAAGTACAAAATCCAACAGAATGAAAATATAGAGTTGGGTTCCAAAGAGAAGTTATAATCTGAGATGGACTTTGTAAACTGTCATAGAATTTGAAGTTGAATAAGTGAGTGAATGGCGTATCTGAGCAAGAGTACAAACAGAGGAGAGTAGCCATGAGAGACAACCCCACCACACACACACACACACACACACACACGTGAGGCTCAGAGACGTGTGTCTCCAGTTTTTGTAAAGGTAAAGTATAATAATGTTTTCTTGGAGCTAATGCATTTATCCTGTTAAAGTCCAAAGTCTAAAATAGGATCAGCCATAAAATTATTATGTCTGAAAAACAGTCGGACAGATAAAATGACTCATGTCCTGATTTTTTTTGACCTGATATAGGTGTCATTAACAACAGCAATTATTTATGTAATAAAAATGTTACTGTCCATTTTGCAAGGAAGAAGTTTGGTATTTGATCTAATTGGTGATATGATAGCTAGGTATAGATCAGATATTAGATATTTATACAGGATATGTGAAGGGCTTTGGAGATTGTCTCTTTTTACTGTACTGAAAATATGTGAGTTTCTTCCCATTATGAAAATATGCTTACTTTTTCTTATGAATGTATTAAAATTGCTAAAAATTTAATAGATCAGTATTCTGTCTTTATTAGGCTCACGAAACTTGTGGTAGGTATCTCATTTTTAATTTTGTTTGTTTATGGAATTTAGTTTGGGAAACTTTTTCTTTAGGAAGCTACTCACATTCCGTGTGGTATTGACAAGTGATGGATAAAAATAACAGCAAATATTTATTGATTACTTAAGCAATGCCAGGTGTTATTCTAAACACAGTACTAAGCATTAGAGCCCATTGTTATCTCTGTTTCAATTTCGCCATAATAATAGTGTGTAACAGACACCCAATGAGAAAAACTCAATTGGCACAAATTTGCAGACTGTGTAGATGGTTCCCATGGGCCTTAGCTGGGTTTGCTCATGTGTCTGCAGTCGGCTGGAAGGGCAGCTGTAGGTTGGTGCTGCTGTTCTTCGCTAAACCCTCTCGTGTCTGTGACTCTGGCTGGGACAAATGGGCTGACTTGGCTTTACACGATCTCTCTTCCCCAGCAGTCCAAACTGAGCTTGTCCTCATGGTGGTATCCAAGTTCCGAGAGAAGAAGAGCAGAAATGCTGAAGGGTTCTTGAGTCCTAGGCTTAGAACTGGTACAAAGCCCCTTCTACCACATGCTGTTGGCCAAAGCAAATCTCAGGGCTAGCCTGGAATCACAGGATCAGGGAATAGGCTCCACCACTGCATGGAAGGAGCTGCAAAATCACGTTGCAATTGGTTGGCTATAGGACAGGGGAGAACTGGAGTCATGTTTGCAGTCCATTGACCAGAATCTCCATTCCGTACGTGACAAAACGGAAATGCAGAGAGTAAAGGACTTCCCGCTAGGGTGGACTCGCCAACTTTACCTGCACTCAGTGGGGCTTCACTTCTCAGGACCTACGTTCTTTTCTAGCCCCTGGACAGGTGGATAATGCTTTATTTTTTTGGCTACATTAGTTTCCTTTCTTCAATTTTGCCTGACTTTTGTAACAATCCATTTCACAGAAGTTATCCTACTAACAAAAGATATCCCTGTGGAAATACACTGGGGCCCTGTTCTTCCAGCAGACAGTTCTCACGAGCACATAGGGCTTTGTTGACTTGAAAGTGAACTCTGGCTGTGGATTAGATATTACTCCCTGAAAAAAGAAAGAGAATAACTTCAAGGCAAAAGGGCCTTTTTTCTCCCTGGGTATAAGTTTCCTTGAAAGCTTGTTTATCGATTTTCCTCGTAACAACTGAGCTTGCAAGAGATAAAGAAAAGAGAAAGAAAAAAAAAAGAAAGAAAAAAAAACACTAAAACAAAACGTAAATGGAAGCAAGGAAATAATATCAGTGATCAAGTTTATTCATCAGCTTTATCTCATGTGTAGTCAATTACACAGGGCTGTGCAATAAAAAGCACCTTATGCCCCATTCCAGTTTTTATTATGGAGTTCATAGAATTTAGTTGATGAAAAGAGAAAGCAAACACTTAAACTTTCAAGCAAGGGTCCATTCCCATTAAAAGTGATTGTGCCCAAATTAATGTCATTGTGTGAGGAGAGTATGGAAAGTGGGGTGAACTGAAGAAAATGTGCCTCCTCAATGGGATGAAACCTGGTACAATTAAAATGGTACTGATTTTGATCTTGAATCAGTCTGTCACATTGCCCCAAATAACCTTCATTAACATCATTAACATATAACATCGTTCCCATAGGAAGTCATCTCTCTAAATGTCTGACCCAGGTTATGACACTTTTAAAAAGTCCTAGAATCAGGTAATTTTGGAAAATTCTGAATTTTATATCCTTCTTCTGTAGTTTTATGATACACATTAGAATATTAGCCTCTGAAAATCCTGCTGTAAAGAAATCTGTTTAATTTTTTTAACCCAGCATTGCCTAAAATTAGTGGGCTATAAAACCTTTTATACTTTAGTATATTTTTATGTAATACTCATTGCACCTAGTAGTACTAGTTTTCAGTGAAGCATACTTTGTGAAATGCTGCTTTAAAATAAAACTTGGAATCCCAAGAGGGCTTGTTTTACGACACAAAATTTACCTGGTTAGAGGAATACTTTAGCCTTTAGTTTCCAGACATAGAGGTTCATTTTCCTAAACGAGCAGAAACCTAAGACTCTGACGGCATGGGAGAGGCCATGACATGGAGTGCTTCCTGAAGGGGTCTGTTTTCAGGAGGATTCCTAGCAAGTCGGAGGATGGCCGGCCATCTCCAGCAAGGTCTTTCCCTGGACATGATTCTTTCAGAGCTGTGTTTCTAGGAAGGTTGATTGCAGAAGGCATCAAAAGGGAGATGATTAGCTGAAGAAAATTTTAATAGCTCCTGTGACTTCCAGATAGTGTTCAATCACTTTCTTCCCTTTCAAAATTATTAATTATTTCTCCAAAGAGTAGATTACTCTCACTGTTTCTGCTTCCTCACCCACCTTTCAGTTTTTGACTTACGATAATCTTTCATTCACTCTCTCATGCTAGTAAAACTCCTCTATCTCAGATAACCAGCTAGTTTCTATTTGCTAAATGCAGTGAACTCTTCCTGGGTGAACTGATTTGATTCTGTGATTTTGGACTGTACCAAAATGCTTTTGAGTTCCACATTTGTATCTTCAGCCCAGGACATAATTCTGAGCTTCCAAATTGTGTTCCCACAGGAACCTTGAACTTACATCCAAAATTGATTTGATAAGCTTGTATGCTAAACCTCTTCCTTCTGCAGCTTATTGCAAGAACCATCATTCACTGTCACCCAAGCCAGAAACCTGGGAGTCATCTTTGTGTCCTGTTTTTGCTCTTAGCTCCCTCACAATCAATCATGTGTCTCAAGATATCTCCTCTGTTCCATAATCCCCATCTCTTTTCATTCCATCTCTTTTTTGTCTCCCTGTGGAGGGAAAAAAGTACTTGTTTGTTATTAAGGGGAAAATCTTAATGGATTAGTTAGTGTTTTTACAGGAGCAAATATCTTTTAAAATGCTATTGTAGTGCATAAAAAAATAAGATGGTGACCTGGTTATACTGCATGGAGAAAATAATGTATTACTATTTTTTCTCCTTTTATTACACAATTATGGACTACTGAAAAGAAAATAAAGGAAATTGAACCATCTTGACCATGCTTTTGGCCAACAAAAGTGATTGTGTGTGTGCTGAAGTAGATATAAAAAAGGAAGGAGCCAAGAGCAGCAACCCTCAGAAATTGGTATCATCTGTTCCAGCAGGCAGTATTCCAGTGTCTGCATCTTAGACAGTGGGCCAGCAGGACCCCTGCTAACATAGGATTAAGACCTGGGTGTGAGTTTCAGACAGTTTCCTGTAACTCTCTCTTATTACTTGCTTAATAGCTAAAAGCCACCTTTAAAATCACATTACACATAGAACTGTATAGAATAGTGTCGGAGTTACATAGCCACGTGTACTCAGGGTTACCTTCATCATAAAACTATGTGATTGATGATAGTCATTCGTTCTTTGAATAACATTACTGGCCTCCTAGTATGGACCACCCATTTTGGAGGCTGGGCATATATTGTCTGAAAATGAGAAATCCTTGTCCTTCTGGATCTTATGTCGCCGTAAGAGGAGATAGACACTAGACAAAATACATACTTGTATAGTATTTTAGACAAGGGCTAGGGTGAAAAGTAAAGCTGGAATGGGATACAGGGCATCTTGCAGTGGCAGTAGAATTTTATGATTAAAGAGAGAGGCCTGGAAGTCCTCTCTAAGAAGATGTTATTTGAATAAAGACATGAAGGAGATCACAGGACCAGTGAGTGGTTCTGGTCAAAGGAATGAGGTGATCTGACTTTCCCTTCATCAGCGTCAACCTGGCCAACCTTTGAGACTAGACAGACGGGGAGACCAGTCACTAGGCTGTTGCAATAATTCAGGCAAGAGATGGTAGCAAATGGGGCCGGAGAGGTCGTATTGGAGGTGATAAGTGGCAGAGATAGAGTTCAGTCTTAATTTATGTGGCATGTCTGAGGCCCATGCTCTATTTTGCAGAAATGCCAGGATTTCAGGGGAAGACTGAGGAAGAGGAACCAGAGATCAAAACCTAGAGAGAAACACCAGGGAGATGGCAGGAGAATCATTAGAAAGTGATGTCACAGAAACCAAAGGCAATGCAAGTTTTAAGAAGGAGTTGTGATCAATGTTTAGCACTACAGAGAATTCAACTATGAATGTATCTGAAGGGAGGTACATCAAATCCGACAAATAGAAGGCCATTGGTAACATTTTCCAGAGCAATTTTAGTGGGTTTGCTGAAGCAGAAACACCAGATAGAGATTGGGAAGTGTAAAGGCAGACACAGAGAATTTAGATTACTCATTTGTGAAGCTTGATAAACACAGGCCAGTGGTGTGTGTGTGTGTGTGTGTGTGTGTGTGTGTGTGTGTGTGTGTATACACACGAGGTCTGACAATTAAGTTTGCAAACTTGTTGCAACGATGCTGCTAACCTATTTTGATATCAGAGGGATTATTCATTATGAATTTGTACCAACTGGACAAACAGTTAATCAAATTTACTATTTGGAAGTGCTGAAAAGGCTGCGTGAAAAAGTTGGTAAAGTTTTCACCAACAATTCATGGCTCTTGCATTATGACAATGCACCAGCTTACACGGCACTGTCTGTGAGGGAGTTTTTAGCCAGTTAACAAATAACTATATTGGAACACCCTCCCTACTCACCTAATCTGGCCCCCAATGACTTCTTTCTCTATCCAAAGATAAAGGAAATATTAAAAGGAAGACATTTTGATGACATTCAGGGCATCAAGGGTAATACAATGACAGCTCTGATGGCCATTCCAGAAAAAGAGTTCCAAAATTGCTTTGAAGTGTGGACTAGGCACTGGCGGCAGTGCATAGCTTCCCAAGGGGAGTACTTCAAAGGTGACCGTAGTGATATTCAGCAATGAGGCATGTAGCACTTTTTCTAGGATCAGTTCGCAAACTTAATTGTCAGACCTTGTATATCCACAACCCACAGTAAGAAATACATTTTATACTGTGATCCACAACACACACACACACACACACACACACACACACACACCAATATCTATCATTTTTCGTGGCGTAATTATTACTTTTTATATATGCCACACACTCTATTTTCTAGTCTCTTCCATAGAACTTCTTTTAAAAAATGTTTGCCACAACCCACTAAGTTGATTTTATAACCCACTCTAGAGTCTTGACTCATGATTTGGGAAGCATGGTCATGGGCAGCAATCAAGGTAAAAGATTGCCCCTCAGAACCCCTCCCACAATCCCTGCATGCCATCAATCTCCTATCTTGACACTTGGGTTGAAACTTTCAGAAACATAATCTCTCCCTTAATATGGAGCTTTTACCCTTCCATCTGTAGTCACAAACCGTAAATCAACAGAATGGCTAATCCAAACTGATTTAAATATCGTTAAGACTCAGTGTGCAGTAAAGACATTGGCTGTGCTCACAGTTAAGTGTTTCTTGCCAACTAAACAGTATAGGCTCGATTCCCACTTTGATTTTGTCCTGTCTCTCTGACATGAGAGCTAGAGACCCATGACCCGTGGCAGAGTGGGTGAACTGTGCCGAGGAATTTTGACGTCACGTGGGATTTAGAATGGACCATTCTTGAATGTACGAGGCTAATAAGTATTTGTCAAATAAGCAAATGGCATTAAGTACTATATATTTTGGAAAGTCAGGAAACTTAGAGTAGGTCAGTAAAAATGATTTGTGCCTGTTCTGGAAATCCATCCTAATACAAGAGTAAAGCTTATAGGACACTGAAAATTATGCTTTATTTTAAAGGAAATTTAAAGGAGGGGACAGTAGGCATTAGGTCCCCTGCCTTCCAGAGATGGGAACGTTACTAAGTTGGACAGAAGGATGAAGTTGCAGGTCTTAGAGAGAAGAGGATAATCAAGGGAGGAATGTATTAGGGGAAATGGTTGGAGGATTCCCTTTAAAGAGGAGGAAGGTTTGCTCTCCTTTGATGTTGGAGGTTCCGATATAGTTAAGTTTGTAGACTGAAAGTAGGCAGTTGAGGAGGTTCTTTACTAATGTCTGTGGGTTTTCTTTATGAATTAGGAATCAAGATCTTCTACTGAGAGTGCAAGGGCGTATGTTAGGAGGGTGTTTGAGGACAGCATCGAAGTCTGGAGTTGCCACGGGGTAGAAGTTGTTGATCCAAGGTAAGGGCATTGATGGGCGTGATGGATTAGTACTTAACTTTTGGGCACTCTCAAATTCTGTTTCTTTCTCATTGGCTTAAAGCTAAGGTCATGAATTGACCACACACAACAGCTGGATAGGGCCCACAGATTTGTTTTGTTTGTTTTCCATTATTTTGATAAGCCAGATTTAAAACATAAGTAGCTTCACATGCACGTTTTAGATTTCCAGGTTGAAAAATAAAGCAGCCCAAAGATCTGGGAGTAATTCACTGCTACTGGATAATGTCTGTCCCTTTAGAAAAGGCCTGCATTCTTCTTTCAGCCCAGCCCCTATCGGTCCACAATATGCATTTACCCATGACCCTCACTTACGATGCTTCTCTGGTCCCTGTGGAATCCCCACTTTAAACCTCAGCCTATGGGATGTGTCTTTGAAATAAGTAGTAAGGCTAGGCTTCCTTATTTAGCCTCAGCCTAGGGTGGATGCAGCTCAGTGAATTAATGGGTTTTAAGGTCTGCTCACTGAGCTCTGGGTATTGATTCATGTGAGTAACACCTAGGAGACAGATTTGTAAACAACCACATACTCCTGACCAGACTAGATGATGAGCAGGGCACCCCTTTCCTGTGTGCAAGCCCATTTAATAGCCTAAATTATTTATTTATTTTCTAATACAGTCTCTCAGCATTGTTGTTAAGTACCTACCCCGAGTCAAGGAGTATGCTAGTTTCTGGGTTTACAAAGGCAAACAAGATATATATGGCTACATATGCTCCCTTCCTCGTAGAGCTTAAAACCCAGAGAGGCAGACAGCCCATTTCGCAATTACAGCAGTGCCCTGCTCTGGGTATCCAAGGTGCTGTGAGTATTCATTGCCAGGCGAAGAGGAGTGGGCAGGGGTGTTCAAAGGAGAGGCATTTCATTTGCAAAGTTTGGAGATGTGAAAACATGAGATTGGGGGGTGAGGGCGGAGGCTGAAGGAAATTTCCTGTGACTATAACATAGAGGGCAGAATAAAGGTTGAGAGGTAAGACAGAGTGTGCCAGAGGCCCGGTCATGAACAAGCTGGGAAACCGTCTTAAGGGATTCAGATTTTAGGCCACGTGCAACAGGAGCCACCAAATGTTTTTTCTTTGAGAAGTGACTTCATTAGATTTCTAGTTAGGAAGATCTCTCAGATTGCATTGTGGAGAATACACACCAAGGAGTAAGGCAGGCAGCTTGGAAACACTTCTGGTACCTACTGAGTAGCTAGCTATTTGCCAACACCATGGCAAAATCTTGGGCATTATCTCACTCGAGTCTTACAATAATTCTGTGAGGCTGGCCATTATAATTGCTCCCGTTGTAAAGATGAAGAAATAAAAGCCTAGAGAGATTAAGTGCATTGTTGAAAGTAGCGCAATAAATAAGTTGCAGAGTTAGGATTCAATCCCTGCCAAGAAAATTTAGGTTACATCACCTCCAAGTGCAGCTACCCAGGTGTGATATGTTGTCTAGGGCAGGGGAACGGGCTGAAGAGAAGCAGACTGCTTTTGGAAGTGAGAACATGATTGACTTGTTTTTGTGTGGGGGTGCAGAGGGGGTGTTTGGTGAGGGCTCAAAGGAGGCAAGGATAATATCTAAGCTTTTGACTACATCAATTAAGTTCATGATGAGCCAGTTTGTGGGAGATGAGGATAAATTCATTTGAATGTGTTAGATTTAAGGTGCTGTGGGCGCACCTGTAAGGAGCTTTCCAGCACAGGAGCGAGACTTGGATTAGCAAGAGAAAACTCATCGTCCTAAACACCAAAGCAGCCACCAAATTCAGGGGAATGTAGGATACTGCCCAGAAACTATATGCAGATGGGGACTATGAGATGACCTAGGAGAGGCAGGAATAGGACTAGTCTCAGGAATGGTCAGAGGAAGAAAGAACAGTAAAGGACATTGAGAGCAAGAATCGGAGAGAGCCCAGGAGAGTATGGTGACTTTGAAGAAGGAAATGATGGGCAGTAATAGTAATGATTTCCGAAATGCTAAATAATATAAGAACAACTAAAAAAAAAAGTAGATTTAGTGATTAATCAAGTCACAAAGTGACAGTGAGGAAGACACTTTTTGGGGGAAAGTAGGGAGAGAAGCCAGATTACTATGGATTGAAGAACAACTGGGGAGTGAATCGTATATAGAGCATGGGCATGTATTTATTTAAAGAGGTTTGTGAGTGGAAGGAATGAGGGCAGTGACTGTGAGGAGTAGAGATTTGAAAGAGAGAGGTGTCCTTGCTTGTTAAGAAAAACAATCATCAGCGTGTTTACCTGCTGATAGAACCAAGTAAATAGAAAAGGAGGAGGTAGGTGACGCAGGAAAGGATATTCAAGCCATTGAACTATTTAGCAAGTAAGAAGGGGTAACGCACAGAGAGCTGATGGAGGATTACTTTTAAATTTAATTCTCCCAGAGCAATTATCTTACTCTGCTTGGGCTGCTGTAACAAACATGCCACAGACTTATACAACAAACATTTCTTTCTCTCAGTTCTGGAGGCTGGGAAGTCCAAGATCATTGTGCCACTGATTTGGTTTCTGGTAGGAGCCCTCTTCCTGGCATGTGGATGGTGGCCTTCTACTCCTTACATGGGAGACAGAGAGAAAGAGAGAGAGCGAGCTCTCAAAGTATGTTCACTATGCTGTTCATCACCCACCCCCACAGTTATCCCCTCCCCCATCTTGGCAGTCCCTTCTGGTGCTACTTTAAGTTGCTTCTGTGTGTTCTGGAATGGCTCCCTGTGGTCCGTCCATTCTGGCCTCCTTATCTAGCCGTCCAGTTGCGTCCTGTGCTGCTGATGAATGAGGACTTGTGTCCTCTGCACTGTGACGCACAGCTCCCTCTATTAGTTATTCCTTCTGATGCACCCTCATTGGCTGTGGGCAGGGGCACTACCCTCCCTTTGTTCCAAGCACTGCTGTTGCTGGTTGACTGCTAGATTTCAGATACACCACCTCCTTCTACACCCTAAAGAAAATATTCTCATATTGGGCTGCTCTGAATGGTCGAACTCCAGAAATTGGCCACTCTTCTGCATTGCTACTTCGGTGCTGCTGGACTAAAGCAGACACTGTGTTTGTCCATTCATTTGTAGCTGAGGGCATCTCCCTTTCACCGCTAGAACTTCTGCAGTTTCCTGTGTTTGGCACCAATGCCTTCTGTCCTCAAAGAGAAGAGCCACTTACTACTTCAGGACTAATTCTGAGCAATACTGATGATTGCA
The DNA here is from genome assembly GCF_036562045.2 of Rhinolophus sinicus. Classification (NCBI taxonomy): domain Eukaryota; kingdom Metazoa; phylum Chordata; class Mammalia; order Chiroptera; family Rhinolophidae; genus Rhinolophus; species Rhinolophus sinicus. The sequence goes on from NC_133757.1 coordinate 111,411,678, forward strand.
ACATTTCTTTCTTTCAGGGATAATGGGACATGATGTAGGGAATTAAACTGCCCCAGAGAACACAAGCTATATATCTACTATTCCCATGCACACCAACCCCTATGCAGCAAACCCGGTACTAGTTTGTTTAATGCAACTCACTGGATTCCTGGCTACATTTGGGAGCATGTTTTACTTTTTTTTCTCCTGAAGCTCTTGTTCTCCCTAACCTTCTTAACAAGCTGTTTAATCCTGTCACCTTTGCCCCTCACGATGTCCCCTAAACAGTAAATCCGGCTACCATAGTATTGTGGCCTGATTATTGAATGTAACTAACTGCAAAATGCATTGTTATCACTGTGAGGTCTTTACTCATCTTTTTAAAAAGTGAAAACCATTTATGAATTTAAAACCTGAGATTTCAAATACAGATTTGTTGTGTGCGAGAGTGACTTTGTTTGGAAGGACCAGTACCACAGGGATTCATGAAACATCTTGGGTTTAAATGCATTATCTCAGGATATAGAGCTGATAGAGTCCCTTCTGTCACCACTTGTTGGCAGGTGAGGACATAAAGCCTATCCATGTATGTGAATTAGAGAATGGGAACGCCTTTGAAAGGCTCACAAAGAAATCAGGAGAGAGAACAATAGGTACTGTCAAGTTTTTTCACAAGTTCTCCCTTTTAATCATTATATATTATTATCTGCCTTTTGCAGGTAAGGGGGTCCATGCTAAAAGAGTTAAATAACTTTTCCAAACTAATACTGCTAACAAGTTTCTGAACGGAAACCACATCTTTATGATTCCAAAGCAAGTGCCCTAGAGAAAGATACTAGTTTTTCTCCAGTATGACTAGATATAAACACTTCTCTAGAAAAAGACCTTCTTCAGTGTCATGGAACTTTATATGGAGCCCACACCAAGATCCGTAATTGTGTGGAACCAAATAAGGGAAAAAATTATTTAAAATATCAATCTTTATCCAAAAAGTCTTATATTTTATCAACCCAAAGTAAATCCAAACATCATGTTTTTAAGCAATCATCTATTGAAAAAAATGGTCTATTTTTCTATAGTTTGGAATAAGTAACTTAGCTTTCTGGATTAAGACAAAGATAAAGAAAAAAAGATTATTTTAAAGATGGCCCCATCAATAAGAATTCTGTGAGGCACATACCTGAAATAAATTCTACCAATGCCAGTTTGAAGTCTCTCATGTCTAATGGTAATAATTTGAATTTAAAGGATACCTCTATTAAGAAACTAAAGCTTCTCCTGTCTGACTTATTTCACTTAGCATAACAATCTCAAGATCCATCCATGTTGTTGCAAATGGCAGTTATTTCATCTTTTCTTATGGCAAAGTAGTATTCCATTGTGTATATATACCACATCTTCTTTATCCAATCATCTATGGGAAGACACTGAAAAAGTCGAGAACCATATGACTTCACTCATCTGTGGGATATAAAACTGAAAGCAACAAAGGAACAAGACAAAGTAATAAAGAAACAACAATTCATAGTCACAGACAACAGTTTAGTGGTTACCAGAGGGTAAGGGGGGAGAGGGGATGGTAAATGAGGGCAAAGGGGGTCAGATATATGTTGATGGAAGGAGAATTGACTCTGGGTGGTGAGCATACAATGTGATGTATAGATGATGTATTACAGAATTGTACACTTGAAACCTATGTAATTTTACTAACCATTGTCACCCCAATACATTTAATTAAAAAAATAAAATAAACTAGGGCTTAAAAAGGCTGAAGCTATGAAAACATAGAAAAGATGACAGGGGATGTGTAAAGTTACAAGTCAGGGAAATCATGAACAGTCTGGGCTGCTCACAGATCTCTCAAACTCTGAACTGAACCATGACTTAGGTGGGCTTTCAGTGTGAGTAGAAGCCTCTTTCCAATTACCTGATTTGATGTAGTTCATTTTATGCTGAGCTCTCACAAGCTCTAGATATTCCTTGTATTTACTCATGTTTGAAAATCTCGACCAACCCAGGTGTTGACGACATTTGGAAAGATCTATCTTTCACAGTGCCAGACTTTCAGGCTCGCCACAGGTGACTCTGTTCTCTGCACATCAGATGGAGATACCAGCCCCTGACATTTGGGAGCTTTGAATATATGCAATAATTCCTGAAAGCATCTGATGGAGAAATGGTAGCTTTCCAGCTGCTGTTTATAACAGGATCCACAATTTCACATATATCGATATGTTTGGTGAAAGAGAAGGAAGATCCCTTTTCCTTTCCTTGGAACCTCACCTTTTTCCTGGTTATTTAATGCATTTGTTACCATTTTTCATTCTGGGGGTATTTCTGATGACAGCTTCAGCTTAATTGCACCTGTTGGGGTATGGCTGCCCTTGATGTGATTAGATCTGTGTGGTGTTCCTTCAAGGATGGCCTGGAGGTGACCTTTGTGATTGTCTTGGCCATACCATACCCCTTTAGGGCACCCCCTTCTGTGCAGACACTGGGTATGAGGGCGTGTCCACTAACCACTATGGCAATGAATGGGTGTGATTTCCTCTTCCCTTGTCTTACAGCCCTCCAGGAAAAGGGGTAATCGTGACATAGCTTGACTATCATCTGCACATTTCTCACACTTTCATGCAGAAGCTGTACTAACAATAGCACGCAGAGCAGATTGTTCTAGCTCTGTGACTTTTTCTGAGTTTCCGGCTGTCTTCTTGGGTCTCCCTTATTCCCACGAGTTCTCCAAGACTGGCTCTCTAGCTTCTTATCAGCCCTGAAATCTTCCCAATAAATTCTTTTATGGTTTAAGGTAGCCAGAGCTAATCTGTGTTCTCAGCCTGTAATTCTGATATATGATCTTAACATTTTCTGAGATAAAAAATGCTTAACTCACCTGAGTTTCAATATTTTGTAATATTTTAAGTGCAATAAAAATTAAGTATTCTTTGCCCAGATAGTTTTTATATTGAAATTTGTCATGAAAATATGAATTCAAGACATTTGACTGATGCTTAAACACAAATCCAGACATTTCAGAGAAAGGTCATGCGACTTGATTCTAAGAAAACATTATAAACTGAGGTAGGTAAAAACATCTGCTGCCAGAATTAAAGATATTAGTTCCATGGGAATGACATAGGGCAAAAATAAAGGATTAGTAAATTAGACAAATATGCAATGTCTAGTTTTTTTCTTAATGGGAATATTCTTAATTTTTTAAAATAAATAAGGAAGGGGTTAATAGAATTTGGAACAGATATTTAGAAGAAAAGAAAGTCTCTATCCTACAGTGGGAAGGGATACAGAAATAAAGTGCTATAGGAATCTGACTGACTGGTCCCACCTTTGAAGATGATTCCCTGTGGGTTGAGTTGAGGGAATACCGGATACACCACAGAGAAGAATTATTAAAATCATATTCAACTCAGTATTGTGTTTTTATGGGAAAGAGGAACCATGCAATCTCTCCATCTAGTACATTTTTTAAGTTAAAAATGGCAGCTCATAATTAAATGTCTTCATTTTAAATGATAGATTTCATTTAAAATAATAAAAGGTCTATACAAATACACATGACTGAAGCCAGATTCCTCATTTATTGAGCCTAATTTCCCACCCTCTGCCCCACCCTTTGTGGCTTTAGCAGTTACTACTTGGCATCACCATGACCATGGGCTAAAGACAACCTCAGACCCTTGCATCCTACCTTAACAAGAGAGGCAAATCACTATTCCATTGCTGGAAACTTTGCTGATAGTTTAGCTTTAGATCATGGTTACATGATCATTGGTTATGCAACAAGAATGTCATTGGTGATAATGACAACAGAAGTTTCAATAGAATAATGAGAGCAAAAGTTTGATTGGAACGGTTTCAAGGAAGGATGGGAAAGATAATTTGAGGATCAAGAGTACAGGCAAATCCGTTAAGATACTTTACTGTAGGGAGGGGGAGAAAGAGGGTGGTTGCTGAATAAAGTATTTTTTGTTTTGTTTTCTTAAGGTAGGATGGGTAACAACATGTTTTTATACTGATGAAAACACCCAGTTGAGAGGGGATAACTGTGTAGAAAAGAAAAGGAAGAAATACTAAAGTGATGTCCTTGAGTAGTCAAGAGGGGTTGAGATCTAGTATGCAGCAGAAGGGTTGATTTTAGCCAACCTAATAGAGTTGACTCTAATGATGAGGAAAATGCAGAATACAGAGGCACAGATGAAGTTGATGGTGGATATAATGTGGGAGCTTGCATACCTTCTAATTGCTTATATTTTCTTATTGAAGTATGAAGCAGGTGCATCAGAGAAGCACACTGATGGAGGAGGTTTCAGACCTTTAATAGGAACAATGGTATTTAATAATCCATGAGGCATGTGGAAGCATGAATGGGCCAGGGATGTGTATAGTATGGTTGCCAGGCTGTCGTAAGAGCCCACTGAGCTTAGAGATCATGGAAATTAACTGACACCAGTCATCACAGTTGTGGGGTTTTTTTCCGACACATTCAACTGCACAGGAAGAATTAGGGAGTATGTGGGGAGATGATTTTTTTTTACCAAGTGTGTGGATTTCCCAAGGGAGATACTGAAGTGCAAGGACATGACGGTAGTTTGGGGTGTAAACAAGAGGCTGAATGTAAGAACCAACCATGACATTTCAGCTGGGTAAGAATGGAAATGAGGACATGAGGAGACAGGTAGCATAATGGATTGTAGATATCAGGGGCCAAGCTGAGATGGAGAGAACTGAACTGCACGGCCAGATGTCAGACCAGCTAAGTAAGACAATAAGCCAAAATAGAAATAAGCAGTCAAGGCTTTCATCACTTACTGTGATAGTGTAATCCAGAAGCTAACCCAGAGAAAGCAGTGACAGTCCCTGAACCATTTTTTTCCTATGGAGCAGTGCCTACTGAGGGTCCAGTGGGTCCGCATGGATGTGAGGACTTGCTTTACTGCTGAGGGATCCCTGTACAAAAGGTTCCTGCAGTTTCCCTGATGATTAGTGATGTTTACCACTATAATGCTATAGCAAAGGGACTGCAGGTATCTCCCCAACATACTGATTTAATTTTCTTCAGCTATATACCTAGGAGTGGGCTTGCTAGAGCATATGGTAGTTCTATTTGAAATTTTTTGAGGGACTGCCGTACTGTTTTCCACAATGACTACCAATTTGCATTCCCACCAACAGCATGTAAGGTTCTTTTTTCTCCATATCCTGGCCAACATTTGTTATCTCTCCTTTATTTTTTATTTTTTTATAATAGCATTCCTAACAGGTGTGAGGTGATAGCTCATTGTGGTTTTGATTTGCATTTCCCTGATGATTAGAAATGTTGAGAACCTTTTCACGTATCCATTGACCATTTGGATGTCTTCTTTGGAAAATGTCAATTTCAGGTCCTTTGCCCATTTTTAAATTGCATTATTTGCTATTTTGCTATTGAGTTGTACGAGTTCTTTATACATTTTAGATATTAACCCCCTACAGGATAATATAGTTTGCTAATATTTTCACCCATTCTGCAGGTCAGCCTGCTAGTGTTTTATGAACAGACCAGAATTTTAACAGGATAGAAATTTTCATCAAGCGCTGCCTTCTTTGTAAATCAAGCAGGTGTCACATTCTGAGAACCTAGTCTTAAATTACATAGCCCTTAATTTTGTTCAATGTTCAGTATTCTGGGAATTTGAAATTCCTAAATAGAATCTTTATAAGTTTATTTGGTAAGGCTGTTTCATTGTTAATATTATTATTTATATATGAATGCAGGAGAAAAAAGGCATTTAAGTAAGTCAGTGCCTAGAATGTTCTTGTAATGTCTTACCCCTACGTAAGAGCTTTTCCCCCTGCTTAGTGATCTGAGATTTATACTTAATTGCAGTTCAGGGATCTGAATAAGTTTAACCCATGATCCTGGGAAATTCTGCTGGCTGAATTCCTTGCACATCTCTCACCTTTGTCTTCTGTTTTTCTTGTAGGTTCCCAGTATATGCTCTGGTCACAAAACGTAATGAAAAGCATTTAATCATATAGAAAGCATTTACATTTAATCATATAGAAAAGCTCACTAAGAATATGTTGTCCCAACCTTTTTCAGCTGAGATTGACAATTTTATATAATTGGATAGGATTTTTAAGAGAAGATGAACAGAACATTACCATGTGATTAAAACCTACTGCCAGAAACAGTAAACTTGGCTTCCGTATTTTGTTAGAGTCTTATTTTGATTTATATGCTAATATAAATAGAAATAATATAATAGTTCACTTTTACAGCTGATACCAGATTCTTCCTTTTTTATTAATGACAACTCCATAAATTTAGGCAGCTTATCCAGGAGTGAGGTAGATGGCATCGGTTGAGGAAAGCTTAAGACTATCAGAGAAAGGGGCAAAATTAGGGTTACTTGCTGTAGTCACACAACAGCCTAGCCAGCTGTCCCCCCGTGTTTTTCCTTAAGGAAAGAAGAGTCTGTGAGACTGTGCCTTTCTGGGACTCTGTTCCATCCTTGTGTTTATACCTTATGTCTCTCTGTCTGGTCCACAAAAGATGGTTTGCAGCCAAAGACGGGTAAGATATCTCACGGGAGATACAACCTAAGCAAGGCAGAACCGAGTGGGGACCCCCAATGAGCTGCCTTAGAAAACTATGGGAAGGAGCCTTGCCTCTTCTTCCCCCTGCCTGGGAAAAGCTGTTGCCGACTCTGGCTTTTCCCTGGCACCTGTTTGTGAGAGAAGTCTTAAAGACAACAAAGATCAGTTATCTCCACTTATCTCAATGGAACTGTTACAATATGAGAGACTTGACCCTGAAAAGATACATACCTTAGATAAGGACCTTGTCCTTCGTCTGTTTATAGACAAAGGGTGATTGGAATAAACGTTTTTCTGTTATGATGTACGAGTCTCACAGACCGTGTAAGAAACAATGTTACTTTCTTGTTTTTGTATACCTTATTCTGGGCTCCAGTCCTCTGAGACTGAGAGACCCTGGCCTTCTGAGAGATTTAACTGCATTAAGTCTCTTTGTTTCTTTCTTAAAAACTTAACCCAAACCGCCCCTTCTCGCACCCTCACTGCCCGTGTTGCGCTGGACGCAACAACTTGCCCTGTGTTTAGTGACAGGTATCTTTTCATAGGAAGTCTATTATTCAGATGTCTCCTTTCCCTGGAAATTATGAAGCGCTGCACAACAGATAATTTCACAATATAACTTAGGCTGCTTGCCACTGACATCAACATGTGTAAGATGTGATTCCAAGAAGGTTTTTTTTGTATTCATTATTGGTATAATAAACTATAATTGACATACTTTTAAACTAAAAGAAAGTAAAAGCTTGCCAACATCCGTATTGTGTTTGACTCCCTCTGACTTACCACGTTAAGAATAAATGCATACAATGGAGTGTGCTGGGCTGCACGCTGAGGTTTTATCAACTTCCTTGCTGGAGGAAAGTACTTTTATAAAAACAAGTAAAACATGCAAAGGAAAGTAATATAATAAGTTATTGAACAAAAAAAGAGTAGAATTATAAACCTACTTCTACTTAGTCATCCTTGGTGTTATCCAATTTACCTCCTCACTCGGCCTCTCAACTGTCTGGCTGGCAGAAAGGTTGGGGAATTGGGAAGTATGGAGGTGGATGGCTGTGTAATGCCTAGTCTTGAAATACTCAGAGATGTTCAGAGAGCTATGTAAATAGTAGCTGATGGAAGGCAGGAATACAGGGGTTGAGCGGGCACTGCAGATGCCAGGTTAAGCTGGATTAACTGGGTTTAAACAGCTAAGTAAGTGACAACATTGGGGAAGTTTGTACAGGAGGCAGATGTTAGGACAAGGTGGGGATAGGGAGTATTTGTGCCACAAAATTAAGCACTGGGTCAGTTATTGCCTTGCACTGATAATGTGTGCACAGCGTGTCCTCGAATAATGTCGTTTTGTTCAATGTTTTCTTGTTACAATGTTGATGAGATGCTGTGGGAACGTAACTCTTATTTATATTAATCTGCCCATGTAAAATTGCTTTCATTATATGTCATTTTGCTTAAAGTCATAGGACCTATTGACAACGTTAAGTGGTCCTGTAATTTGTGTCCCCTCGGCTAGATTTTATGCTTTTTGAGGATGGCTCCTCAAGCTCCTGGGCACAGTTATGGAATGAGGCTGGTTGTTGCATGAGGCTCTCTTGTGAAGTTTTCTTGTGACTTTCCAATCTCTTCAGGTCTACAGGAAGAGCTAGGAGGCCCAGAGACTCTCTCTGTCTAAGTAGAGAACAAGAGAACATGGCACAGGGCAGAGAGGAAATGACTCATTTTAAGATCGGAATAAACTTCAGTTCATTCATTAAGCCAGTGTCACCATGGGACTTCCTGGACCCTAAACACTGTCTTTCTTGACCCCTAATATCTTTGTAACCTTCTCATCCTCTGAGAGCTCCTTTGACACTCAGCATTTTCTGACTTGACCTGGGGTATCTGTCTAATTCTCATAGCCCCAGCCGGCTCTCCTGGAACTCGACCTCTGGCCTGATGAAAAGTATCTAGGTTTTGGTTGTTTTTGGCCCATCCTATCCCTTGCAATCCAATGTCCTGATAAGAAACATTGCCTTCGTTTGAGTGAATGACATGTATATGACCACGGAGACCTATGCCTGACAGTTAAGATTTGGTTACAATTGACCCTATGGATGGATATCTTAGGGTTCTGCTGGAAAGACTACTGTTGCTGTCTGAGTGAGCATTCTATAACTGATTTAAATTCTATTGCACAGTTTATTAAATCATATGTGTTGGACAGATTCCTGCCTTTGAGGCATGCTGCTAACAACACTATACAACATCTTATTTTTCCTTCAACCAGTTATTTTCAATCATAGACTTGTGCACACTATTTTAAAAATACACTACTAATTTACAGATAATTGCATGCGGAAAGTGACGGCTGCATTATACTTGATTCTCTGCTTAAAAAATACATTCAGATCTTTGGCATGGGAAAGAAGGTTTTCAGCATTATTAAAATTCATTTCAGTGTATTAATTTTTTTAAATTTATTTTTAGGGAAAAAATAGCTCTTCAGTTGAGCAGAATCATTTGTTTTGGGCTTTCTGGCTAACAGAACACATGCGTCAACTTTGGCAGGGCTGTTTGAGAATTAGCTCCATGTTTGGACTCTTCTGTTTCCTGGTTCATTGTAGGACCTCCATTTCAGAACTTCATATCTTTCTGCAATCCCGAAATACGGTCAGTGATTTTGATGTCTTCATAACGGAGATTATTCTCTCCGGTAATGTTTTGTACAATTTGTGGATGATCTTCTTATTTTTACCCCACAGGCATAGGTGTTGACACTCAAAAATAGTAGATGATTAAGGTGTTCTAGGCACAATAAATTGCATTGCAATTTTTGCAAATTACTCCTCCCCTTCCAACTTACAAAGATCGTTCTGTTATGACTGGACCAATAGTGAAGGGTCGTTTTTAGTTAATAAGTTGGTTGCTTCTTAGGTTTTTGCTCCTAGTAGAGAAAAAGATTTCCATGAGGGACTGTAACTGGTACCCCTGTACATATAATCAAAGCAAATGTATTTTCAAGAATGTTAAGTAATTTAATCAGAAAACATTTTGGTAAATTTAAGCCGAGAACATTTTTAGGTTCGCTGTAAATTTTGTTGGCAAATAGAAGGAAGTGAATTATGAAATGGTGGGAGGGATACTTACTGCCTATTAATACCATGTAGTTTTTGCCTTTAATATTTATCTCTCTTCTAGTAATTTTTGTTTGTTTGTTTGTTACTAGTAATGTCTTTAAATTAATGATATTGCAGGTGAGAAGCTGGCCTGATTCATTCTATATGTGGCTTCTGAATAGAAGTCTTTAATGGGACAGAGAAATCATTTCACATGGCCCATAAGCTTTCTTTTCTATATGAAGATTCAGTGTTAATCTGTTTTGCAAACAGTGAGTAGTTCTTCATTGATTTTATGTCTCAAGGTTATCTAATCCATCCCCTTCATTTCAGAGGACATAATGAGGCCCCCCAAATTGAAGGGTCTGCTTGATTCTGGTGAGTGACAGAGTCATAAATAGAACTCAGGCCTTCTGGTTCTCCCCTACATTTTTTAATGTGGAGCTTCCACATAGCCCCTGGGGGGCGGGGGGAGGCATGAACAAAGGGGTCTTAGTAATCCAAGGTCAATAGCTTAGGGACTTTGTAGTTGAGAAGTATCCACCTGTTTTCTGGGTAATTAGCCTCAGGAAGGATAGAGAAGAGAGAACACACAAAGATGACTCAGGGGTCAGAGGATAAGTTGAGGCTATCTGTGTCATTTAACTAGAATGCTGAGATGGTGCTGTTTTTAAATCTGGGTTGTCGATGGCTAAGTAGGTGCAATCTTATTAATGGTTTTGAGACACAGGGTATCTGTCCTGACATTTTACTCAATGGTCTTCCTACCCGTGCCTGATTCTAATAAATGTACATCATGGTTCAACCTTAAAAGGTACAACCTGAATAATTACAGCATTAATCAGGGGACATTTTTCTAGTAGCATCTGGGTTCCAAATATGGACTTTGTGACATATGTTGTATATGTGGATCCTAAGAAACTAAAATTAACAACAACAAAAAAGGCTGCCCTTGTAGACATTTTGGACTCACTGCTTTTTTTTTCTTCTTTCTTCCAAAATGCTTAAAAATCACATTCAGGTCTTGGTGTCAGAAGGCTATCATTCCCCTCTGAGTTTTTTCAGTGGAGTTTTAGAGTTTGTCAGAAAATGTGATGACGGTTATAGCTAAAGATAGTGTTAAGATGAGAAGGAAACAGACCAGTTGGAGGGCTGAGGTGTGCTTAGAGCTTCATAGTCTCGTGGTGATGGATTTAAATAGATGGTTCCCACCGAGTTCTGAGTTCTGTCAAGTCCTGCAGGTCAGGTGGTCATGCCAGACTGGATCGTATACTTCATGATAACTGAGGATTACATTCAGAACTTGAAACAATGGGGTAAAAAAGAGACCCGTTGCTGGCCATAAACAGCTTTTGGATATGCTTTTCTAAAAATAGATTCCAGCGAAAAGGTCCTGGACCCATGGCTCCTGGTGTCTGGCGGTGGGTCAGGAGAGAGGTGCTGGGGGCCTCTAGTCTAGTTTCTAACCTCTTGCTGTGCTTTACAGAGAGGTCAATATCTCTATTCACTGGAATAGAAAAGTCAGTATTCGGAGCCATTTTAAAAGTCTAAATTGGCTTTTCTAATGAAGTTGAAGGCACCAGGGGAGGCTCTCTTGGAGGAACGGGAGGCGGCCATTTACAATTCCTTTTCTGGTCTTTTTTGCCAATTCTCCAGCAGTTCCCTGCAGGAGAGCCAGGTTCCTTTCAAGATTGTTTCAATGTTAAATCGACACTACATCAAGGGCACAGTCAGCCCCCAACCTTGTCTTTTTAAGTGAAGACAATTTTGAAGGTAGCCGGGTCTCCTGTGGGGATCTGATGCAGAAGTGGGGAGACAGCAGATAAAACCACTGACGAAGTTGGGGATTAGCAAGTCAAAATTAATAGGTTTTTATATTTAATTAAATATATGTCTTTCTCTCCTTGTATGCAGTCTTTCCTCACTGCATCTTCTTATATTATGTGTTTTACATGGTGAATATTTTTCTTTAGTTTAAAAGAACAAAAATTACATTTAAGCATTTGTCTCGTGTTGCATTTAGGCCAAGACACCACTAATCATCCTTTATCTACCTGCATGACACCTTGTTGGCTCAAGCTCTTAGACAGTGTCTTTGTGCTTTGCAACATACCTGAGTCAGATATTAATGGATCAATACAAGATGACCTACTGTGTCTTAAAAGGATATTAAGAACCAGATGGTGTTGATGGTGACTCGATCTCTTATCAGCAAAATATAGCTAAGCATGTCACTCAGTTTCTTAATAAAACACCAAAGCAATATACAAGATAGTGCATCATGGAAAAGATTATTAAATATATAAATGCCAATTCATTTTGTTATGCAGATGGTAACTGCCATCTATCTATCTATCTATCTATCTATCTATCTATCTATCTATCTATCTATCTTCTATCATCTGTCTATCTTTATAGCTATCTGTTTTGCAAGATAAAGATTTGTTTGACTTTTAAAATTGCATGACACCAAAACTGAGTATTTACTTGTGAACTTAGCTCTATAGCAAAGGAGGAAGATGAATATTATTTTTCAAAGAATTACTCAGCTGTGTATGAACACATGCCTTTATGTGATGCAGAGTTTGTTTACTCACAAATGTTCATCTGTAACAACTGTGAGGCTTTTTAGTGCTTTAATGTGAACTGTACTGTGGCCCATTCTATGTTATCAGCTTGGGCTACTTCTTTAAGAAGGATACAGATCTTGAGAATTAACACCACTGAGTAGAGAAATGTCACCAGCTCTTCAAACATTCTGTGGCTTTTTGTTCCCAAATGACCTTGAAACAAAGAGTCTGTGTAACTCTGTTGAAAGAATCATTATTCTTTTGGTTTAAACCTAACCAAATAGATTATCATGAACAGCTTGGCCTGTTTATTGAAATCAGCCTGAACATATTTTTATTTTTTGAGTAAGAGATTGTAATTTCAGAAAATTTCATTCATTTCACAAATACTTAATGTCTGACAATGTGCTGGGACCTTCATTTGGTCCTGGGTTCTAGTCCTCTTTCTAAGGAGGCATATCGAACACACATGTACGTGACGTAATTGCTGTGAGAGATTCCTTTGTATTAGTGTATATACACACTACAGCAGTGACATGAAAGTGGACCATTGGCTGATGGAGACGGCTCAGGACATGTACAGAAGTGAGGGAACTCTTGGAGGAGGAATATTTTCCAGATAAAAATGTTATGGGAAGGCATTCTAGAAAAAAAATAATGATAACGTGTAGAGTTGTGGAGGCAAGAAATAGCTCAGCGTATTTTGGGTAGTCCTGCAGTGTTTCCTGTCAGAATCTTGCTTTCATTTTAGTATTCATAAAGAAAACAAATTGGATTTTCTGCAGCAGATGTGAGATACGTAAGACAAGGAAATGGCCTTCAGTTAGCTACTAAAGAGGATGACTTAGTATTGATCACACGGTTCGTTCTGGTGATAGAATGAATCAGGAAAATGTTCCAAAGACAAAATTTTCTAAAATGTTGTGCTCTAAGATAAGAAAAAAATGACGATCTGAAAGCTACAGGTATCAGTAGGAGAAAGCTGAGTGCAGCTTTGGTGTCTGTGGACTGTGGCTCATGAGAGAATGAGGAAGGCAGATGGTGCCATCAGGCAAGAGTTGTGTTTCTTTGAGGCAAAAAAAGCACAGAATGAAGTTTAGTCAAGTCTGTCACAGTGGGCCAGGGGTTCCACAGGACAGGGTAGAAAGGACTTGGGTGGAGAGGGAAACAGATAAGGATGAGGGAGGGACAAGCAGACATTGGGATGGGGACAAGGCCATTGTCATACTGGCAGTGTAGGTGTTGCCTGAGCGTGACAGGGATGAGGGTGTGGGACCTGGGGTGTACATATGGTGGTTGCGAGTCCCACAGCATCCCACTGTGTTTGGAGTGTCTCAGCAAATATCATCCGTATCGTTCCTAGTCACCAACTGTGTCTTCTATTCCTGGCTATTTAAATGTGGCCATCACCAGGCCCTGGTGTTCTCCATGCCTCCCACTAGCTTGCTATTTCTGCCTGTCATCTCCCTGCCTGGCCTCACAGCTCAGACCTGGACTAGCCCAAGGCTTTTGTTTTTCCTTCAAGGGTTTTCCTTAGGAAGGATGATTGCATAAGATAAGAATTGGCAAACTCACTGTCCCTGTATCCCTTTTTGCTTTGAATCCTGGAAAAATTAAAGCCGAATTTGTTTCCCAGTTCCAGGAACTCTGGAAGACCTTATGCTGTGTATTTCTGTGTACGAATCCCAGTCAGAGCTTTACTGGATTTTCAGTCATTATTTTCTCTCTTTCTCAATTTTTTTTTCATTGACTAATTTTGTGCTCTGGGATTGTAGCTATTTTAGAAAGTCCTTTGAAGCCCTTGTGCAATGAATTGAAAAATAATAGTAAAAATAATCAAATACTTTCTCATCTCATGCGTCCTTTGATATAATCCTTCCAGTTCTTCTCTGCCTTGGAGCATGTTCTTGATTTCTTGTCAGTGGATCAATTTCACATCTTCTAGCTGATGTTCTTTCTTAGTAACTCTCAGAACTCATAATAATAATAATAATAATAATAATAATAATAATGGCTTCCATCTTACTGGTGGCGAAACTTTGTTTATTCCGTTTTCTCAAGAATCCTGACATTTCTCCCCCCTTCCTCCAAAAATCATCACTATTTCCTGCAAACAGGAAAGAAAACCTTTCCATACAACTTTTTTTTTTTCTTCGCTAAACGACTTTATTCTTAATAACAAGTCTTGGTCATTATCCCTCTCTCCTATAGAATGGATATTTTCTGCTCTTTGATTTTTCTTGGGTTGGATGGTTTGCTTTCTAATTTCTAGAGAGTGAAGATAAAGGGACACATAATCTCTCTGTTGGAGTTATTTTCTCCTAACAAAGATTTGTTCTTTCCAAATTTTAAATCACATATGGAACCCAGAAATAAATGAAGATTTTCGTTTATAATTGAAGTTGTTGTTGGATCATGTAAACAATCTTTGAAACACATTTTATACTACGGCAAAGTTCAGAATGGCTGATAAGAATTGTCAAAGATGAGCAATATTTTGAGGATCACTGATCCTCTCTGCATGAAAATAGTGTGGTGAGATTGTTGCCCTGTGTTTTATTGCTACTTTGACCTCTTCTGTCCTCCAGCCTTTATTATGAATCCTGACCACTGAATGTCAGGGCAGGAGGGCCATCTAAGAGACTCTTGTGTGTGGTTCTCAACTTGGACTTTATTTTTTAGCTTTGATTCAAGATACAACTATATATTGCTTATTCAAGTTGGTAACCAAAGTTATTAGAATCAGACTTCTACCTATGCAGGGTTTACCTACAATTGGTGACTGTCATTTCCTCCCTAAGCTTGTCTTAACTTTCACTCTCTGTTAATTAAGAACTGGAATAGTAGTTTACATTATTTAAGCATTTAAACTGTAGCATTCTGGAGAATGTAATAAATCCTTATAGGCAATCTAGGGAGTAAAAACCATAGTCTTAGTGTCTTGAAATCATTTCTAGTCTCAATTCCAACCTGATTCTAGTTTAGAAAATCTGATCAACAGCCTAGGGGTTCAGTTGTATCCAATGCTGAAAATAAGCCTCCGAAGATTTGTAAACCCGTGCCTTGTAGTTTGGCAATAACTTTAGTAATCTAGTTTTTCAAGTCAAATATCTATTTGTGGCTCATACATTCTATGCAGCTAATCTTTTGTTATTGTACAGCACTGGATAATTTTTATAGTCTTACCTATTTAACTCAGTTGTCTTAATAAATATTTTTAAATGCTATATATTTGCATGTAGAAACCTATTTGATTTTAGAGAAAGTATAGTTGGTGTGGAAATTTAAACATGACTAGTTTGGTAGGGAAACTCTTGACGATTTGTATTTTCAGAAATGATTGCAGACAGTAGAGTTTCAGCATAATGACAGTACACCATATCAAAAACCATACTATGAAATTTTCACCATGGCAATCACTAAAATATTTATTGTTTAGAAAACATTTTTTCCAACGTTGAACAGTCTTTGAAATATCACTCACTAAAAATGTCTCCCCAATGAAGGATTATTCTAGAGTGCAATTGGCTTTTTTTTTGTTCTTCTTCTTCTTCTCTGAAACCAGGGAAGATCTATAAAATGGTAAATATTCAGATGTTCTTTTTGTAAAGTACTATATATTTCCCTGTCTCAGGCAAGTGGAGGACTGTGTTGGCAGAAGTCAGCTTCTGCTCATTAAGTAATATTGCTATGGCTCGTAAGATTTGGAAGCACCGTATCTGAAGCTGCAGCATTCTTTAGATAAATCACTGACTGTTATGCCTTTCAGAATTATGGAAGACATACTTAAGTTTGAATCAGAAAATAATGTCAGAGAAAATAAATATCCACTTTTTTGGCAGCAGTTTAAAATATATCAAATTTTAGAAGTGTTCAAAGTCACACATATGTTCATTGATTTATTCCCTTTTATTAATGTATAATCAGTGTGCAATGTTCAAACTGACATTTGGGGTTTGGATTATCACTCTGGCTAATTTTTTTAGTCTTATGCCAATTTAGTCCAATTATAATTTTGCCAAATAATTAGTAATGTAGACGTGTCTTTTGTTTCGAAGGAATCATGTGACCAAGGTATATATAATGAAATCTATTTCAAGCCAAACTGGTTGTTGCTGAATATCACGACTATACGTTTTCAAAAATAATGTCTCTGAACACCTAGGAAAGTGCAATGAAATGATAAAGGCATATACAAAGTCATAATTCAATGATAAGCTTTTTTATTTTTAAGTTATCAAACTCCCTTTCTACCACTCTTCTGAATTCTGAGGCCTTTCTCAGTTTTGTGGCTGTTAAACTATGGGACGTACTGTAGTTGAGCTTTTCTGCCTAAGTAGGAGTGAAGGCAGAGAGGAAGACGTTTTTAAGTGGACTTCACATTGTTTTAACTTAGACTGATCTCCAATCTGAGAATATGGCCATACTGATAGCTTGGCAAACAACCAACCACATGCTCTTGGACAAGTTATAGGAAACTTTTGGTCTTAATAGTTTCAGTCTTCACAAAGGGATCACATGTGCAATCCTTTTGGTAGAGTCATTCATAAAGGTCCAGATCACCTTCTAAGAATGTTCCATTTTGTATTGTTTCCCAAAACCCACCTGAAATCTTGGCAAACCTCTCTGCTGGGCAGCCATGTTGGCTGTCAGCAACACCCCCGCTTGCAAGCATGCTAACCACAAAGATCCCAAAGAAAGCTTTAAAAAGCCTATAAACTGAAGGGGTTTTGCAATGGTAAAATCCAAGTTATGCCTTTTCAGAATTATTTGTGGTCATTTCACCTCCATATATACAACATGCTGTAGCCTCCCCAAATCACGGCTGGTCCTGTAACACACTGTACTCCTTTTGCCTCGTTGTGTTTGCCTACAATGCCCATAGCCTGTTGCTGTCTGGTAAATGTATACTTAGTTTTCCTGCCTTGATTTAAACATCAGTTACTCTGTGAAGCCTTCCCAAGTTTTCCTCCCTTTCCTCAGCACAGATTGGCTTTGGTCCACCTTTTTTCAATCACACTATACTTACACCTGTTGTATACTTAATAGATTGTTTTAAGATTTGCTAGTTTGCTTATATGTGTTATTTATATATCCTCAGGTCTTCCCAACCTGGAGAGTAAAACATAGGATCACAATAACTTGACAAAAAGGCATGTGGCTGGCTTATTTCCCCAAAGTTGGTATTCATGAGATTGTTTTGTATGAATCTGTTATAATTCTCTCAGTTTCCAAGTGGTAGGTAGCATTTTTCTCTTCTATACAGTGTTCCACTGATGTCCCTTGGAAGTCACCAGAGTCCAATACACTTTGCTTTATCTTTTCTCCTCCATCTGGAGGCTGGTCTTGTGTTTCGTTTAGATCACCATGCTCGTTCTGTACACCAGTGTCCTTCAAAAGCCTCTCTGATGGGGAGTGTCCTTTCATTTCCTCTGATCCTGTGGACTGTCCCAGTCACCAAGAAGTCCTGTTTTGTGCTCTCAGTGCTTTATGGAGTTTTGATAAAATAATTCTTCTAATACCCCTCTTCTTCTACTATGGACACACAAAGTACACTGAGAAAAGATGTCCCTTTTTACCAGGGCTGTGGCATTTAAGCATAGGAGGCTATTTGTGTATGTAATATGCATGTACTCTATTAAAAATGACTTAGGAGTCCAAGAGCAGTATTGCTAGAGAACCCAAATATGAATAAGAAAAAATTTAACTGAATTAACCTTGACTTACCTAGAAAAATATCCGTATCAAGTTTTAAGAGATAAACTCTTCGGAGAGGCTTTCCATTTATCACATATGTATGTGTACATATAAACATAATATATAATCATTGAAATATCTATATTTCAGAACACGCTACTTGTTGCCATTCGAAAAAGCTAAAATACTCTTGTTTTTGGCTTTTCCCCCCAACCCTACTGATCGATATTTTATAGGTATCAACATTATTTTCTATGAAGTATTTTATAACGTCGAACTTCAAAAACAGAACTCACACAACTCAGTTCCTTTTGATGATGAAATGTCAGATATCAGTCTCTCGTCAGTCTTTTAGAGTCTCATGGTCAGAGTCCCTGGGAGGAAGATCTTTTTAACTTCATTCACCAATACTCTGTGGGGATATTTTGTAGTCCCCAATAGGGAAAGAGACTCGTTGTTTAGAATTTGGCTGTTATAATCACCAAGAAAGCAAATCAAGGGTTTTGTAAATTGGTAAAATATGAATGTAAAAGTAAAGAGAATTGGTCTTTACTTTTAATTAACCAAATTAATTAAAATTATTTTGAATCTTTTGAAAAGTTCATAACGGCTGCCAAAACTACTGTGGGAAGACAATTTCAATAGATAAAGAAATTTTTTTTTAAAACCTAGATTTATTCCATATCACATCATTTTACAAGTCTCTTTAAATTCTCGTTTTTTGTGTTGGGGATCCCAAAGACCATCCTTAGGTTCAATGGTTCTCTAAAAGGGCTCACAGAACTCAGAAAAAACTGTTATACTCATAGTTACAGTTTATTGAAAAGGAGACCGATTCAAATCAGTAAAGGTGAAAGGTACATAAGGCAGTTTCTAGGAGATACCAGGTATGAGTTTCAGTTTTCCTCTCGTAGTAGAGTCATATGGACAGCATGGAGAGTCGTTAATTCTCCCAGTAATTATAGGTGACACATATAAAGTAGTACCAACCGGGGAAGCTCACTTCCACCTTCTGTCCAGAGTTTCTTTCAGGGGTCATTCCCGTAGGCCTGGAGGGACCATGTGGCTGACCATAACTATTGTCTCCAGCTCTCGCAGATGTCAAACTGATGTGGTGATCCAGGACCCCAGGTGATAAACAAAACAAAACCCCAAACAAGCATTCACCATATGACATTGTTAGCATAAACTATTTCCAATGGCCCAAGCCCCCAGGTATACAAAGACAGTCTTATCAGACAAGATATTCTAAGGGCTTAGAGATTATTCCTCAGAAGCCAGTCAAGAACTAGCTCTTTCTTGGAATGTGCGGGGTTTGACCACCTGGAGTCTGTTCAGTAAACTCTATATTGCACACTTGTCTTTGGAGACACCCAAGCTGAAATGAGGCACTATAGTTGGATTTTATTTAACAAAGACCGTCTCGTTTGCCAGTCAGAGTAGCTGTACTCAGAGAGAAGGCCTTGTTTGAATTTCAGGAGATTGGCAAATATGTGTCTGTATTTTTAGTTAAGGTAAATCTTTAAAGCAGCATATAACATTGTTTTTATTCCTCCTTTAAATTGGCTTTTTAATTTCCTAACTACCTATCCCAGTCTCATCTGCTAAAGCCACTTTTTATGAGCTTAAAATCATCTTCAAATTTTCATATCCATGAAATGGTGCACAAGACCTAAGGACAGCATAAAAAAAAAAAAAGTAGCCAAGCTATTCTCAGCAATTACAAATACAAATGCTGCAGAAATACGTATCAGCACCTAGTGCTTTTGATCACAGATGTGGTTCCAGGTTTCAATATCAAACAAAAGATAACTGAAGTAGGTAGACATGTAAGGAAACAACAGCTTTTTAAGGTGGGGATGTGGAGAGTCCTCTTTTTGTCTTACCTTGTGCTTCAAAGCATGCTGCAGTGCAACTGACCTGTCCCCACTCCACTCCCACGCTGACCCTGATGCAGAAGGAGGGTCTGGCTGCACCTAGCAACTCAGTGGGATCAGGTATTCTCATTGCTGCACACGTTTTGCTTTACCCAGCAGCATGGCAACTGTGCCTTAAAGAACCTCTCTCTTCTGCACATAGGAAGGGGCCTTGCCAGCTTTCTTAAAACAGGAGGAAAGCGTCAGCATGGCTTCCGGAAAGAGGTTCAACAATGCAATATCTGTTAGAATTACAGTGCTGGCATAATCTTAGATATGGGCCCACGGCCTACAGGGGAACTGTAGACTGTCAGTGAGTGAGTTATCACTGTTTCTGCAGAAGTTGCCCATGTTTCGGTAAATCAGATGTAGAGCAGTACTAACGAATTAGGAAGAAATTATGCATCTGGATTGCGCTGTGCTGAACCTCAGACATCCAGACCTCCAAAGCTCAGGATTCAAGCTCATAGAAAAGTTATTCTTATGCGTAATTCACAAATTTATGATTAATTACCTGGTGTTTTCATTAGAGACCTTTGCAAATATGTTTAGAAATGATGATAAAAATATAAAATTAACATTTTAAAATGTTAAATTGGATTCGAAGTAATTTTAAGAGAAATGGAAGGACAAACAGAGAAAATATGAATAGTCACTGCTTTTCATCCCCGAGACAAGTGCTCTTAGTGAGTAATGAGTTATTGATTCAGTGTTGAGGAACCTGAGTTTATTTTGAAACGTCTACGTTAGATTAGGCGACAGCTGGAGTTTAACCTCCCTTTGCTGATGACGAACCTAGGAGTTCGGAGCAGCTCTTGGAAATACAGGTTATTGGCATTTTCTTCACAAAGATGTCTGTGCATACAATTTAATTGATCTAACAACTATTTATTGCCATTTCTGTGCATGGCAAATGCTAGGTGCTATTGGGAGGAAAAATCAATATCGTATTGGATAAATATACACAAAATAATGGTGTGTATGAAGGTAGCTTTTGTACTGAAGCAAGGCAATGCATGTTGTTCCAAAACAAATATCAAATATTTAAAATGTTCACAAAATTATGAGGCTATCTTTTATGCATGTCTGATTATTTCCTCTCCAATTAATAATTACCATAGCATAAAATTATCATCAACTTGTTTTTCCTTATTTTTCATTCATTGCATGAAAACAGTATTTTAATCTGCATTGATATAATATTTCTATATGTTAAGAAATTATTTCATCTTCCAAATCTTGTTTTTTGTCTACATAACTAAAGTGATGATGCTAGATGTTTATTTAGTCTGAATAAAATTATGACAGAGTAAATGATAGTAATTTGTGTACATTTGTACATTAAGATAATTAAAAATACTGAACCTGTCATCCTGATTTGACCTTCTTTCATACCATAAAATTAGTATTCATTTTCTTAAGCTGCATTATTTATCCTGGATAACAACTTTATATTATTCAATAAAGTAAGTCACTGAATTTGTCCTATTAATCATTTCAAAGTTTGATTTTCATCTGTCACTGAATCCTGATTAGTTAGATGAGGAAGTTATTCCATAACAGTGATATGTATGAGGGTGTCAGGGTAATAACCCAATGATCTAGGTGCCCAAATCCTTCCTGTAAGGCTTGCTTTGCAAATCATCTCAGTCGTTTCCTTATATGAAAGTGACTGTTTTAGGTAGGATTGTTATGGAGTTAGTGATGCTATTTTAATGAAAAATAGAATGTTGTAATTATATTATCAGTGACATAATGACTCTTAAGCATTGTTATTTTTGCTACATATTGTAGGAATATTACTCCCTTTCCATTTTTTATTTTTTATTGACATTAATGTCAGTCTTCAAAAAAGGAGATGATGACACCTCAGGTAAGATGTCATTTTTTTACAACCCTTATTCAAGGTTAAATTAGGTAGATATTGTTTTATGAATGAGAGAGAAAGAGAGAGAGAGGGAGAGAGAGAGGGAGAGAGAGAGAGATTTTGCTAAGTAATTACATTAAGTATTCTCTCGGGGAAAAAAGTGTCAAAAGACTAGAGAAGTTGTGGAAATTGATAGAGTAAATTAACTTCTTGTAAAATCATTTTCCACATCATTAAAACATTTGTTTTCAAATGTCAGAAACAGATGAAATCATTTTACTACAGATATTGCTTCAAAGATGAGGCTAAAACTCACAGCTCTAGAACAATGGAGGATACAAAATCTTCCGAAGGTGTGCACTCAGATTAAATTGCACACTGAGCAGAAGAAAATGACTGAACTTTTGAGTTGTTTCTGCATGGATTTGGGATAATTATACATGATGAAATATTGTAAAGGATAGACAATGATATCTGCCAATCATATTTATTAAGATCGAAAGCACATGGAGCATTAAAATGCCGTACAATGCAATTTGTTATGTTGAATTTTAAGACATTTTAAATCAGATTAAAAAAAAGACATTAGAACAAATCGTCTGTCTTTGCCTTCTGCTATAAATCTTTCCATTATCGTTTTTCTCTTTTCATTAACAACCTTCATTTCTTTGGCATTTGCAGACATCCACCTTCTTGGAAAACCTCTCTCTCTCTCTCTCTCTCTCTCTCTCTCTCTCTCTCTCTATCTCTATCTCTATCTCTATCTCTATCTCTATCTCTCCCTCCCTCCTTCTTTCCCTCCCTGCTTTCTCTTTCCCTGCCTTCTATTATCCACATGTTTGCTTTCATGCCAAAATTAATGATACGTTTAAATTTACTTTTTAGTTTAAGTTTTAGACATCTGACCTTTCCTGCCTATTTAATCTCTTTTTCCTTCAGCTGTACCCCATAGTCAAGGGCAGATAATTAATTAGCAACCACAGCAGAGGAGAAAAGAGTTGCACTAGCCTGAAATTCCTTTTATCTCACTATTGAATTGCATTTAGAATTTCCAGACATCTGGTTTGGTTCTGTGGGCTCTTTGATGTTTGTTAAGACATGGCATCCCCAGGTTAAGTGGAATCTTGCTCTGAACAGGATGTTTCCCTTATTTACATGATAGTAAGGATATAATGCCTGTGTTGGGAAAGGATATTGACTTCAGATCCATGGCTCATTAAAAGACTGTAAAGAGTTTAGAAAAAATGATGCAAACATAAATATGTGTTTTAGACTGTTTAAAGAGCCATGTAATTACACTCAATATGTGTATATACTAAGCACAACTTCAGGAAAGTGGGATATATGAAAGCAACCTGATACAATGTAATTTCATGCATTGTATATGGACTTGAATGAAAACTCAGTCAACCCAACAGCCTTTCCATATGAATGTGTATTTGAGACTGGATAAGATTTTTCCCCTTGGGTCCTGAGAAGGGATGTTCAGGGAAAATTACCAAAGAGTAAATGATACTTGGATTTTCTGACTCTCATGAATGGCTGCGAAGAGCGTCTGGCTCACCTTTGGGTTGTAGGTATATGTCAGAGCACACCTGGTAGTCTGACAAACAGCCACTGGAGCACTTGGGTAGACCATGAGTGAGAGAAGAGAATCATGGCACCTTGGTCAGCTCTAGTTTGCCTGGTAGTTCAAACACCTCTCCCGAGTCCTAAGCCTAAAACCCAAATGAGATGCCTGGGAAATGGAAAGAGGAAGATGGTTGAGCAGACATTGACAGCCCAATTCTAGCACTGTGTGTGGTGAACTGGCACCTCACTAGTAAAAATAATTAGTACAAAAGATACTTTTCTTTCTAGTGACTTCAATTCCTAAATAGCTTGCTGGTAACGCGTTTAAATAAAGAGGCTTAAATTATGTACTTGTTGGACACTGATTCTAGTCAAGCACGAGTCTTTGATTCTATGGTTTTCCATCTTTTTATTTCTCATGGTTATATAGGGATGGATAGTCTACTATAAACAAAGATTCAGGTTGTTTAGCAATAGGTACTTTACAGGAGGAGCTAAATACATTTTTAATTTGGAAGCAAACCTAAAATAAATGATCATGTGAGCTGAAGTGCTTCCCTTGGAGATATGTGATAGGTAAGAAGGGGCAATAGGATTTGGCAGGGAGTAGGTAATTTTAGAATGCATTGTAGCTAAGAAATATTTTGATTTGCTTTCCTGTTGCTTTCTTGGCTGGGGTATTTGGCACAAAGTGAGGAAATCAAATTAATAGGAATAGGTGAAGTTTTAATATTTTATGTTAAAATGCCATTTTAAAATTAGTCTAAAAATAATCAAGTCTAGTTTGAATTCACCCACTAAGACCTGTAATTAGATTTATGCAGTGTGATATTTTAGCTTCAAACCAGAGCTCAAAGTGAGTGAAGAGTAAGGCTCACTGAAACCAGACAGCTTGTCCAGTGCTGAAAATAAAGTGGAAGAGACACAAAACAAGCTACATCTTCATTAAGAGTCGGCACCCATTTCTTTTTTTAAATTAATTTATTAGGGTTATATTAGTTAATAACATTGTATAAGTTTCAAGTGTACATTCTAAAATATATCATCTATATATTGCATTGTATGCTCGCCACCCAAAGTTTAGTCTACCTCTGTCACTGTCACAAAATATTTGACCCCCTTTACCCTCTTCATCCTCCCCCACCCGCCATCTAGTTCTAAATCCAATTGGTCAAGTCTCTAATGTCTAGATAAGCCTATAGTGTATCTATTTTTTTAAAATGTATTTTTACAGGGAATACTGTTGAAGGGTTTACAGCTCTTATTTACCACTTAACTGACTAAGAAGAATGTTCTTTTGGTGCATTGAGGATGATCATTAGTGTTTTCTGGATAAGAATTGAATCCTATGTAGATAGCCTGAAGGGTTCTTTCGTAGAATATGTTTTCTGCTAGATAAGGGCTTGTCAACTCTTCATCTTCTTGAACTCTTCTCAAACCTGTGCATAGGTTTGAGGCACTGATGATGCCAGAGAAGAGACTGCATGTGTTTAAACACATGCCAACTGCGCATGACCCCTCTAATGGGAGTTATTTTAATTTGTCCTTCTCAACCTTTCTATGACAACTCTTTGGGTATACCTGCATTACTACCCTGAAGTAAAATTTAGAAATAATGCAATTTACCTATATACATAATTTTTAAAAAAATCAATCTAATGACATAATGGGAGAAATAAAAAGAAAAATAAGTTATTATAAAATCATGCCTCACAATAGGTAAACACTCAGGTCAGACTTTACCAGAGAACAAAAGGTAGCTCCGCAGTTTCTATTGCCATTCTGTTTCCAAGAAACTGTTCGGGGCAGGGCTGATCTATTAGGATCTCTGCTTTAAAGAAAGTATTTTAAGTGTCTTGTCAAGCCTTTGGATTCCAGATAGATGCTTTTCTGACTTGCTAAAGCAGCAGGACTCTATCTCCTTAAGAAATCAAATGCAGAGGTGTATATATAAGCAGTATATACTGCAGATAAAAGTTCTTCCCACTTCTGTCCACCACAGTGGTTGTCGCTGAGGCACCACAGGTCAGTGAGTCTCGATATCTGATCGTGTCAGTGACACCTTGAGAGCTAAAAATAAGTTGAAGTAGATGAAAGGAAATCTGTTCGGAAATGACTTCTTCCTTAAATTTTCCCTTTTTTTTTTTTTTTTTTTTTTTTTAATTAGAACAATAGACCAATTCTCTCAGCCTTACTGTTGAAAGGGATTTTTTAGGATTAGAGAAATTAAATGAATGTCTCTTGGGAAGATGTCTCAGGGATGGTTTATATTAGGTTGGTGCAAAAGTAATTGTGGTTTTCACAATTGTTTTTAACCTTTTAAACCACAATTACTTTTGCACCAACCTAATACAATTTGTCATTGCACAGCTAAAGGAAATAACAAATGTTTGAGTGGTTGAGGTATTCAACTTGCTAAATGCTGCTCTAACTTCAGATCAGCTACTCGTGTTTAAAATAAAGCCATTTGAGGACAGGTTCTCTAACATTGTTTCAAGTGGAAACTATAGATTAAAATTTTTTCTCATGAACGGATATGCGACATGTACGATTTTCCTTTCACGGCCCCTTTTTTGTATCTTCTTATGTTACGTGTCAGATCTCTTATATTTAGTCTTCTTTTTTGGAGTAGTACATCATAGAATCAATATCTTATTTCAAAGAAACCTAAAGAACACCTATTGCAACATCTAAAACTTGAAAATATGGAAAGAAAGCTTAGAGATGTAAAGTGATTTGCCCACGGTCATACACAACATCAGTTGTCTACTGAGAAACACATACAACGACAGAGTCAATACCATCTAAAAAAAATCCCCTTCTAAGAGGAACTTAAATCTTTGTGTCTATTTTGAAAAGTATCAGATACTTAGAACGAAATATTTCTTCTAGCAAAACAAGATTGGGTTTACTAACCGGCAGGAACCAGAGTGTTGTCGGACTAGAGGAGGTCTGATGGGGCTCACCCCGGGGTGACTCACTTCCTATTATATTCCCAATGGCCAGTTGGCAAATCTTGCCAGGTTAATTCAGGAGCCCGTCACCATAGTCTTCTATGAAGTATATTACAGTGGTCTGCCTTCATGCCTGTATTTCTCCTGAAAAGGTAAATTCACGTTGTCACCATTAACTGATCTCAACGTGGCAAGAGTCTTTCCTTATACACACCACATCTTTAACAGACCGTTCGTTCCTGAATGGTATTGCTCTGAACAATGATCGCTACCTAATTACCCACTCTGAGACTTCCTTGTTGGACAGAAGGGCCTGCGGGCTCTTGTCAGTCATTCTTCTTGCTCTTGCTCCACAGATAGCTTGCTCCTAAATCCACATACCAAGTGGATTGGCCATATGCCTGCTCCTAAAATGGAATTGCATTTAATTCCTAAGTAATCCCTTGGAAATGCTGTCTCAGGAGACACAGGCTTAAAGAAGTGACTCATTCTTGTTCATGTAGTTGGTAAGCAAATGAGACAGGACTGTAACCCAGTCACCTGACTCCAGAACCCATACTCCTAACCCTCTAATGTCCAGGTGGAGGCCATAGTCAGACAGCCCAATAGGGTACATTACAGTTACTGGGCTTGGTGATCTGCATTTTGTGGAGCTAGATTCTGTCAGCATCACGATCACTACCTGTCCCCCAAAATATGGACATCCAGGTCCTAGCCGCGTGGATCAGGACTCTGGGGAAACAAACTGGAAGACAGTTCAAGAAACAAGAAAAAGCAAAACACAAAGACTGGACAAGCATAGCAGAGACCGAGAAAAAGGGCTATCGTCAGGCAGGCACGCAGGTTCGGAAAAGTATCTTTTGTTATACCATTTAGGCCACAAGTCTCACTGATGACACCATTTGGCTGTGGTTCTTGAGCCCATTATGCTGTCATTACGATCTGCACTGCTCTGGAATTTAGACTTTCAAGTGCCAGACTGAAATGATTGGTCCAGGCTCAGGAAGATATGTGTTGACAAACATATGTCAGATTCAGTGATTTCCTTTATTTATAAAATCAATCCATGCTTTAAAATGTGGGAGGACATTCTGTGTGTGTATTTATAGCAACTGAACCCCAGCAGCCATTAAAATCTGACAGAATAGCACGAAAGTAGCCTCAGGCCGTGTGATCTACCATTCATATAAAGTGGCCCGTTTATCAAGCAAATGAATATTAAGGGTTATTAGTCCTCATTAAGGGATTTTAGCAAATTGAAAGGTTGATAGATAGCACTTGTCTTCACCCTTTTGTTCCCAAGGCTGATGATATCATTGGATATTAATAAGTTTTGGGTGTTTAGCAGCAAGGAAAGTAAGCGCACATGTGTACTTGTACACACACACACACTATCAATCTCATGTTAACATGTTTTATTTCCAAGAGCTGAATCTTTGAACAATCTCAAAAATGTTAGAAAAAGAAATTCATGCGATTGATGTTAAAAATATTAACATCATGTTAAAAATATAATCCTTCTCTCTGTTTCTAGATTCTGAGCAATGACACTAATGAATTCGTTTTAAAGAAACAGAAGAAAAGCTTAATTTTTGTTACCTTTTTATTATTTCCCTCTTCCAGTCTATGTCTTTGGATACTACTTAAAATGACCAGTTTCAATAACTGATGCATTTTTTTTTATATTTAAAAATATTTTTTCTGATTATGAAAACAACACAATTGTATATAAATATGAAGGTATACTATGAATGTTTTAAAATAATTATTTAACATGAATCACCTAGGGAAGTTACTATGAATGTTTTCTTTATTTCTTCCATTTTTTTCACTTAGTGCATTTGCCATAATGATGTATTTTATATATAATATAGTCATATATAACTTTGTTATATATGCATTTAATAGTTTAGTGTAATATATCATGTCTATTGCATATTTTATTAATTGAGCTTGTAATATACACACTGCTTGGTGTCTTATTTTTCTTATTTAATATTGTATCATAAGATATTCATTAATATAATGAAATATTGAGTGAAAACTTGATTTTAATGGCTGTATGATACTGTTAAATGTTTCTTAACTCATTTAATTTTTTTCTGTGTGTGTGTGAAAGTGATGATTTTATCTCTGATTACTTTTTGTTTTAATTTAAACTTCTAAATTCTTCCTCATCTTTGTATTTTTAAACTTTAAAAAAATCATTTTGTTTAGGTGTGTCTCTTGTAAATAGGTTTCTAAGATTTTCATAAACCTAATCTGAGATTATGTAGGCATTTTTCTTTTATTATAGAAGTAAAGGTATGTTTCTTGCTGAATAATTAGGGATTATTGATTAGTTATATGTAAATCAGCAATTTCATCCCATTAACTGTTAATATTTTAATTTTTCATATATGCACACACATATATTTATTAAGCAAAATAAATATTCCGAAGATGTGGGAATTTTTATAGTGCTCTTTATCACTTAATATAATATTCTAAAATTTTCACATCATTTCATATAGTTTACAGAAATATTTTCATGGCAGATAGTATCCCACTGTATCACTGTATCATATTTTTAAAATCAGTTCCTTTGACCATTTACATTATTTTCATTTTTTTGCATTAACAAACAAAACTAGAATAAACTTGTAGCTAAGTCTTTGACACATCAACTAGTATTTCTTTAGAATGCAATTCTAGAAGCAAAATTTGTGAGCCAAAGATATATGAAATGGAGGGATTTTGGTTCAAAAAATAAGAGTTAATTTTTTACTTCAATTACCTTGGTTTTTTACTTCAGTTATCTTCAGTTTTCCTTCCTTTTTTGTATATATTTTTGCTCTTAACCCTCTATTTTTTGTTTTCTCTTAGTGAATTGAGATGCTTATATCCCATTTCTATTAGTATTTTCCTTTACAGTAATTCTTAAAACTTATTTTTTTCTAGTTATAAACATCAAGTGTGAAACTAATTATTATTAATTTAATGTTACTTGTTGTCTTTGTTCATGTTTCTTTATGAAAGAGGATCAAGTTGATTTTGGCAATGAAAATATCAAAAACGGTCTGATTTCTCACCTTGGACCCTTGCAGTTTGTATATGTTATGGCACCAGGTATGATGGTTACAATGTGGTCCAGGCCCAGAAAGAATCTTTGTCAGGATTGGGTAGACTTTGGTTGATATTAGACACAAAGCTGAAAAGGGACATAGTTGACACGGTCTCAGTGGGCAGTAGAAATGGCAGAGAGATCCAGGAGCCAAGCCAGTCAGGCAAATAGCTTGGTGCAGAGGTAGGGAGACCTGGGTCAGACTAAGCAGCAGGCTGCACCTCAGACACAGTGGAATTCAGTAGATCAGTCTCAAGCGAGGCTCCAAGAGCCTTGATGAAAATATTTTTATAGGGCATGGCTTAGCCTGCTATCATCAAAGTCCTGGCATGGATGGTAGTGGATAGTGAAAGTCAGGATGCTGAGTTAATGTCTGCTGGCAGGGCCTTCTTGTGCCTTCCTATTCAGGCCAAACTGAAACTGCTAATTGAGCCAGGTGACCACTCAGGTAGACAGTGAGTCATCAGACCAGAAAGTTAGGTACCCGACATTCCTCCTATACATAATTACCTCCAAGAACATGTATAACTAAGCCATTTCTCTGATACATCTTAGTCCTTTTTCATGTTTTTGGAATATCTGGAACTATTTTCTCAAGGTAATTAATTCACTTAAGCAAACTGTTTTTTTAAAAAAATACATCTTGTTTCACTTTCTTCTCATATTCCATAATCTTTAATTTTATCAGAGTGAAAATTTTCATTGACTGAATAGTTTCTATTTTTTTAAAATAACTTTATCTAAAAATCTAAAAATCTGGGGACAGTTGCTATAGAAATTCTTAGAAGCAGATCAAAGCAATCAAAATAGTATTTTAACTTGTAAACAAATACAAATCTCAAATCTGTTAGTTTTTGCTTGTGGAATAATAATAGTCTGTTTTAAAATATTAACTATAATCTTTTCAGCAAATTGGATAGATCTTTTTAAAATACACAATTAAGTGGCTATGTTTTAAAATAACCTCACTCACTGTACTGAAAAAAATCTAATTGTCTAAATATTCTTATTTTCTTAAAAATATAATATTATTTGTGTTAAAATGTCAACTTAATTCATTCTTAAATATATTACCCGTTAATTCTCACTTTCATTTTATTTCTAGACTTCTGTTTCTTACATTAAAATGTATGATTCCAAATATCCTTGAACTTGCAAATATAATCAGAAAGATAAATGAAATTAATGTAGTTTCATTATCCTTTCTATCCACAGAGCTGTTCTGATTAATTAGCAATGGTATTTTTTTACCTTTTTTAGTACTTAGCGGTTTTAAAATTGCTGTCACATCTTTTATCTGACTTGATATTTTAACAAAAAAAGTAAGATAGATACTTACCATGTCAAGGAAGATAAACTTGAGATAGAATATATTGTTCAACTACTTCTAGACTAGAAAAACACCAATTGTCCTTTGCACCCATGTCACATTCCCACTCCCATCTATGTTTTTAATCTTTGTCAATTTCTCAGTTACTAAAATCAATGTTTCCTTCATTTTGGTAATTTATCTCAACAAGAGGCCCCAATATATTCTAATAACTTTTCAATCCTTACTAAAAAAGTGACTGCTAATACTTATTACATGTTCTAGAGTAATGAAATGTCTTTCACCTTTTACCACTTTTCAATGTTGAGACTAACCTGTCTCTTTTAAGATTGTAATTATTTATGACATTTCTATAGCAGGAATTAAGAAAAATTATATATCTATATTTTTATTTTATTTAATTTTAGGATTTGAAGTTGTAGAGTTGCTCTAGCTGCTCCAATTAACAAACACCATTAATTTTTTTTTTTCTCATGTCTGTAAGAGTCCAGTATGAGTAATCCTGATTAGTAGGGCAGTTTTCTTTCATGGGGTTGTTCATGGAACTCAGACTCTTTCCACCTTTTGATTCCACCATCCGCTGAGTTTGGTACCTCAGGTCCACCTGCTTCTTAAAAGCTTCAGGATGGAAGTGACATAATCCCTTCTTCTCACATTCCTTTGGTGGGAAGTAGTCACATGGACAAACTTGAAATGTATCTCTGATTATGCAGTTGCCACCCAGCATGAACACCATGATATAAAATAGAGAGGGCCAATTTTTGGTGGACAGTTAGCCATACATGCCACAGAGGATTAAAACTATGACTACCTCAAAGATCACATGTGATCCTATTTATTAATGAGGCAATAATGAGGGGGCTTTAGGATTGATCAGAGATTTAGAATTCTGTTCACCTCAATCCCCATCTGATCGTCAAGAAAACTTGAGCTCAAGGCAGCACTTCCTGTGTCCCATATGCATCTACTAAGAGCTTCAGCTGGACTGCCTCCTGCTTTGAGGGAAAGCCTCTGTCATCTGTTAATTCAGATGGAGAAGATCTAGCCCCACTAGTCAGTAGCTGGTGCATTACTGGTGTATGGAGTTAAAAGATTCCTGTTTTAAATAACCATCCTTAAGATCTGACAGAACATGAAAGATCTAGTTGTGTTTATAGGATTTTTTTAATCCCAAAATGATTGATAAATGAAGAAGCCCCCATGGCTTAACTATCACAAAAGATGTAATATTGCTAGTGGAAAGACTCTCAAGCTTTACCTAGTATTGCGATTGTAATCCATTTTTCAAATTCTACCACACCTTGTTGATACCTTTTTTAAGGACTGAATATCAGGAATCCATACAGTGTCTGATTAAATTCTTCACGGTGTACTTATGCTCATTTCCTCATGTGCTAATGTCTCACTGAAAAGAAACAATTGTTGGTTATGACATTCGGCATATTGGATTTAATTTTATCATTACCCATATGTTTTTATTCTTTTATGGATAATTTTTAAATCTTCTCCAGGATTATTATTTAATTTTGCCCTCAATCTTCAGTGTTGAGTCTACCTATATTTTGCATTTCAGAATTAATCAGATATGCTCTATATCATATCGCTGTCAATATTTAAGGACTAATATTAGCTTTCTAATTGACAGTAAGTCTTACATTTATAAACCAACAAAAACACAGGAAGCTAGCACGAGGACAAGTGATAATAGCAATAGATTAGCCTTTTGGGAAGGTCCCTGTGCCCTTCAGGTGGACTTTCAAAAAAATAATGTACGTAAATGAGGAAAACCAAATTAAATTAAGTTTATAACCACAGATTCAAATTTTTATACTCGTATAATTAACTGTGCTACTCATTAACTTTACAGAATCCTTTTAAGTCTTTTTACTTACCTATAGTCCCATGCTAGTTAATTGTGGAAAATGTAAGGCAAAATACTTTTTTTAAAAAAGAAATATGATTCATTCAGGTGACTTAAAGCACTTAACATACAGGGTAGACAAAATTAGCTGCACTTGTCAGATAATTTTCATACTAGATATTAAAAATGAGCATGTAGAAAACCCCATCGCTGAGACTTGGGCCAAGCCTGAGAGTGCAATTCATTGAAATCATGGGGTGTTCCATTACTAAATGGGAGTTTACTGAGGACAGAAATTGTTAATCTAGTACTCCCTGTAAATGAAGTTTAGAAAATAAAATGACAGGAACTGTACGGCTGTGGCAATAATGGAGCTCACCTACTGAGGTGGACCACCAGGCAAGATGATGTTCATAAATATCATTTTAACCAGGAAAATTGATGCCACATAGCAATGATGAATCGATTCAACAGAGGTTTGTTCTTTTTTTGTTTTGTTTTGTTTTTCATTTATTGGTGGTGTTTTGTAATGAGCATTAAGGCCTGAAACCATGCTGAGATACAGTGGATTAGAAGATAGAACACCTGAATTCTAGACCACAGTTGCAACGTTTTATCCTACATACAGTTGCTGTGAGCACTGGGATTGATTTGCTGTGAATTGTACTTCGTTGGATATTTGTATCACTTTGTGCTTTGAACATGGTTTTGAGGACAGGGTCTCTTCCTTACTCACTATTTTATCCAGTCGGTGGTTGACCACAGTTCTTGTAAGATGCCCTCAAACACATATTTTTTTACTTTAATTGCTCAATTGAATTTCAAATGAAAATAAAACCATAGCTCTGACTCTGTCTTCTCCTTTGTAATATTAGGTAGGAAAGGCTATTCAGGGAAGGAGGGGAGTCTGACTTTGAAAACAAGAACTTTAGAAAATTCAGAAGGATGTGCAATAGGAAACTAGGAAAATTTAATCAAGCAAACCCTTTGACATTCTCTTGAAATGATATGATTCTATAATAGTTTTGAATTTGTGCATCCCCTTAATTTTTTTTTTCTTTTTCATTTTCATTGTATTTGCAAGGAGCTGTGTGGAGCAGAGAGCTAAAAGAACAGTGCCCTTTCTGGTCTCCATCCACTAACTTATTTTATGTATTTTGCTTCTAATCTGAGCCAATTCAGTTTCATAGCCTTGCAGTAAAGGTAAGTGTTCCAGTTTAGCAGTGTGGTCATTAGGCAAACTAATCGAGAAAACACTTTTTTGTAGAGGGGATGATGTAGAGAAGTAGTGAGTTCCTTTATAAGAAATGGATTCTATCTTGTTTCAAATTTTGAGACATTTGGAAGTTCAGAGTTGAACTTAACTTGGATGAGAGAGAGAAGAGGGCGAGAGAACATTTTCATGCACAATCAACAGGTATTTATTTAGGATTTACTGATCAGCAAATCACTTGCTACAAATGATAGGAAACAATATAACAATGAAGGACAAGATGAACGTTTATCAGGACCTGCTTCGGGCAAGGCTCTTAGGTTAATGCTGTTATTCCCTCTCTCATTTGATGCTCACATCAGTCCAGATGGGAGATATTATCACCTCCACAACCCAGGAGGAATCTGGGGCTTGGTGAAGTAACTTGCTTAAGGTGACTGTGGTGATAAGGGGAAGAGAGAGGATTAGAATTCAGAACTATTCTCTTCAGTCCATGCTCTTTCAACTCCACTGTGCTGGAAGGGATTTACTGACATGATGCACAGTTATCAGCAGGATTTCACTTGAGCTGCACACACCAGAGGCCAGAAAAGAGATAAACCATCTCTGATGTCAGCGTCTTTTTCTCTGCACACAACTGGGCAGGCTTTAGACAGAATTGTGATGTAAATGAATATTGTCTCTTATCCTATCATTGTTGACCTTTCCACTTCTTTTCTTGGCATCTCTTCCTTCAGATCCTCTGTCTGTCTTCCGTATACCAATAAAAACAGGAAAGTGTTGGTGTCAGGCATTATAAGTATAGAATTTCAGTTCCTGCATTAACTGCATTTTGTTCTTAAACTGTTTTTATTTGAAGAAATAATACATGCACATAGCCAAAATATGTATCAAGTTCAACAACAAAAACAGCAGGCTTCTGCCCACCCCTCCTGGCTCCTGAATCCTACTTCTGAGAGGCAAATACCTTTAACTGGTTTTAGCCATTTCTTTTTCTCTCTTTTTTTTCTTCATAACAGACCCACATAACTACATCTTTATTTACACATTTAATTTTAAGCATTTTCTATTAACTGCTCTCCATAGAAGTTGAGGATTTAGTTCTCAAATCTTTACCTACACAATCCCTTCTTCCTATCCACCAATAAAAGTTATAATTGCAATCTTTGGTGAAATCAACGTGCTGTGTTTACAGTTTTCCATGTTGCTCACAGCTGAGCCGCCTAGTGTATTACAATTTCATTGCTTCTAAATCTTTCCATTTTCCTTAGAGTAAATGTTTGCAGTGTTAATTAGGACAGGTTTCACTGCTGAAGAAAAGACCAAAATGGCAGTGGGTTGAAAGATGGAGTATATTTTTGGCTGATGCAACAATCTGAGCAAGCAGTCCAGAGCTAATATGGCATTTCGGTGGCAGGGACCCAGACGCCTCTTATCTTATTGTTTTGCCAGCCTTAACACCTGGCTTCCACTTCATGATCTAAAAACGGTTCTCTACCTTGACTGTCATGTTTGCTTTTCTAACAGTGGGAGAGGGAGGAGAACCCAGAGAGAGCACAGAAGTTGCAAAATCACATCCCATTGGCCAAAATTTAGACTCATGGTCACACGTGCAACTGCAAGGAATGGTGAGAAATATAGTTTTACTATGATAGCTGCATAGCCAGCTAAGTTTGGGTGTTTTATACTAAAGGAAGAAGGGATATTTGGAAATGAATAACTATCTCAACTGCCTTGATTCCCACTCAGTTTTTTTTTTTTTTCCTGATTTGTGCTTCTGCTACTATATATAAATTGTCCATCCCAAGATCACCTCTACATCCTGTTTGATGAATCCAATGATCTCTTTTCAGTCAAAAACAGTACAAGAAAACTACAGACGAATATCTCTCATGAATATGGATGTAAAATCCTTGACAAAGTATTAGTAAATCAAATCCAACAATATATAAAAAGAATTATACACTACGGCCAAGCAGATGGATTCTAGGTATACAAGCCTGGTTAAACATTAAAAAATCACTTAATGTAATCAATCACATCAACAAGCTAAACAGGAAAAAAATCTGTCATCATACTAATAGACATAAAAAATCATTTGACAAATGCAGCTTCCATCATGGCAAAAACTCTCAGCAAATTAGGAATAGAGGGGAACTTCTTCAACTTGATAAAGAACGTCTATAAAAAAAGCCTATAGCTAACATCATACTTAATGTTGAGAAAATAGAAGCTCTGTACCACTATGATCAGGAACAAGGCAAGGATGGCTTTTTAATGTTGTATAGAAAGTTTTGGTTAATCTAATAAGAAAAGAAAAGGATCTAAATGGTGTACAGATTGAGGAAGAAGAAATAAAACTGTCTTTCTTCACAGATGACATGATCACCTATGTAGAAAATACTAAAGAATCAGAAAAAAAAAATACTTGTGGCATGGTGGCAGGATACAAGGTTAATATACAAAATAAATCACTTTCCTATATACAAGTGAACAAGTGTAATTTGAAATTAAAAACATACATTACCAATCAAACAATGAAATTCTTAGGTATAAATGTCACACAATAGGTACAAGATCTCTATGTGGAAAACTACAAAACTTTGAGGAAAGAAGTTAAACAACTAAATAAATGGAGAGATATTTTATGTTCATGGATAGAAAGACTCAATATTGTCAAGACATTAGTTCCTCTGAACTTGACCTATAGATTTAAGGCAATTGCAATTAAAACTCCAGCAACATATTTTGTGGAAAAACTGATTCTAAACTTATATGAATGGTGACGGATGTTAACTAGACATTGTGGTGACCATTTTGCAACATATACAAAAATTGAATCATTATACTATACACCTGAAACTAATATAAAGTTGTATGTCAGTTACATCTGAATAAAAAAATAAAGCTTATATAGAGAGGCAAAAGACCTAAATGATCCTAGAATTACCAACTTAATATTGAAGGAGAGGAACCAAGTAGAGAACTGACACTACGTTACTTCAAGAGTTACTATAAAGCCACAGCAATTATTGAAAGGGGTATGATAGAGCTTCCTTCAGGAATGACTAGTAAAATGCAAAACACTGTGAGAATGATACCGCCATTGGCTCTTGTGTCTCTCCTGTTCTTTAAGTGTTGACTTTACCCTACTGCAGACAAGCTTTATCATCATGACAGGGACCACAACTAGTGATAATGTTGAGTTTACATCCTTAAATCTTGCTGCCAAAAGGAGAAAGGGGGATTTCCTCTACCCCTTCCTTTCCTCCCACCAATATCTAATAAGAAGAATCCTAGGAAATGCCTAGAAAATGCTGGCTTAGGTCCTCTGCCAGTCTTTGGATCATTATAGTCAGTTTTTAAAGCTTGGCTTAGATCCTGTGCCAGTCCTTGGAGCCATCACTATGGTCAGTTTCTCTAGAAGGGGTTATTCTGATTGGCCACAGCAGTTGTTAGTCATGGGATTGAGGTCTGTGTATGGGAGAGAAGGACAACTGGACAGAGGAAAACAATTACTCCTGTATTGTTCCACATAAAACCTTTCGGAAACAAGTCAAATCCTGCTTCTAACATCATATTTTACTATCATTTAGCTCATATCTTTATTTTTGTCACAGTAGACTTTTTCACTCTTTCTTCCAAATGTGCCATGTCTATTCATGACTCCATGTTGCCATGTTTGCCTAGAAATGTCTTGTTACACAACTTGTCATTGCCTAAACATTTTTCAAGACACAGCTGAAGGATAACCTCTGCATGTTCTCATGTTCTCTCTCACAAACTCCTCACTCAAACACAAACACACACACACACACACACACACACACACACACACGCCCATACATTCACCCATTGTGGAGTTTCCTTCAACTCATCTGTGAATAAATAATCTCTCCTTCCTGAAACAGCCCCACCCTCTGCATTCCTCCTGTTGAAACCAATCTTGTGATGTATATTCTGTTACACCATGCTCTGATCAACTCCACTTCATTTGCCATTTCTTTCTTATACTTATATGCTATTACATTATGTCACATCAGAAACAACCCATAAACATTTGTTCAATGAGTAAATGAAATTCAACGTCCTCCAAGGTTAAGAGCTCACCCCAATAATCAGTCAGTACTGATTGATTGTCTATGCTCCCAGGAAGCAGATCTAATAGATGCCTAAGAACCTCCTCCCTTTCTAGCGGACTAGGGGTGAGAGAAGAACCACTGGGCATGCTCTGCAGCCATTAATGACCTTTGTTTACTTCCTTAGCTCTGGAAGACAACAGCGTACTACTCTCATCTGTGTAGCAGTATGTTCTGTTTGCCGGGCTATCAATTACAGGAAAAATGGCTTAGATCGTGCTTCCATAAAAAGGGGTATGTGTGAAAAGAGAGATGAATAAATGAAATGTGAGAAAGGTAGATTTCCTTTTTGCCTCTTATGGACATACTGTGACTGTACAGTAATGGATTATTTCTTAGGAAGGCATTGTTGTGTAGTCTCTCTGCTGTTCCATTTGCACTTCTCCAAAGCCTGTCTTTCCTGCTCTGCAGCAGAGGTACTTATTTGTGTTGATCATTTTTAGGGAACTCCTTGGGACGAATCCACCTGTCGTAGAGAATGAATATATTTTCTCTGCAAAGAAATGAAACATTAGGAACTCCAAAATATAGTGGGTCTCTAGCTCATGAAATGCCCGTCAAAAAGATGAATCAGGAAAACAAACAAAAGTAGTGCTATAGCAACTGACACATTCAAAAAACACATCTTGAGAGAGGTGCCATTGGCTGAAGTGCACTGACATCCCACAGAGGTTCCAAGGAGAAGAGTGTCATTTAGGTGATGCTGTACTGTCCCCGTGAAGGGCTCTTGTAACAGGGTGCTGTATATTAAAACTTTCAGTGGCAGCATGTATAGCCACTTGCAAAAGTTGCCTCAGCAGAATCCTTTAAAAATACCTCAGCTGTGTGGGGCTTTCATTTGGAAGAGACACGCATCAAGGAAACATAGCTTTATGAGTGATTTTGGATGGAAATATGTACCACAGAATGGAAGACATATTTATCTTATAACATCAAATAATATTTGAGGAAATTTCATTAAGTGTTAAGAACAGTGAACTTTATTCTGCCCTTTTGGGGAGACAGTTATGTTTTTCAAATGAAAAAAGACAGGGTGGGTGTATTAGTTTTTTTATTGTTGTGTAACACGTTTTTCCAAACTCAGTGACTTAAAAAAGTGTTACTTTATTCCTTCCCAGTTCTGTAGGCTAGAAGTCTGGGTGTGGTGTAACTACGTTCTCTGTTCATGGTCTCACAAGACTGAAATCAAAGTGTGAGCTGAGCTGAATTTCTACCTAGATCTCAGAGTCTTCTTCAAAGCTCACAGGGTTGTTGGCAGAATCCAGTTAGTTGAGGTTGTAGAGCTGTGGTTCCTGCTTCCTTCCTGGCTGTCGGCTGGGGGATGTTCTCAGCTCTTTGGGGCTGCTCTCAGTCCTATGTGACTTTCTCCGTCTTCAAAGCCAGCACTGGAGACTCTCACATCAATTCTCTGACTTTAGGAAGGACCCTATCCCTTTAAAGGATTTACCTGATAAGGACACTTTTCAATAATTCAAAGCCAACTGATTGTTAACTTAATCATGGGGATGATAGTCCATCATATTCACAGTTCTATCCACATTCAAAAGGAGGGCACTATATAAGTCATGTGTACCAGGGGATGGGGGTATTGGAGGCCGTCTGTGAATTCTGCCACCACAGTGGATTTCTGTTGTATGAGGGTGACTCTGATGAGGTATCAAGGATAGATTAGAAAGGTATGAATATATAGCCTGTAAGTGTCACCTTGTGTACCAACTCCAGTCACACAGTGGGGCTTTCTAGGGCATGGTGCTGAGGACTCACCAAGATGGGAACATCCTCATGACTGAGCAAAGAAGAGGGGAGAGGCAGCGAGTGCACTGTGCACGTACCTCCCTTGACTTTTAGGGGGTCTCCAGGTAGTCCTGGAAATAGACAATGTCAGCCTGAATCAGAGCAGGTACAGTAGGAGTGGAGACTATGTAGAAGATATTCACACCATGAGGCTGTGAGAGACCTCAGACCAGGAAATCACAGGGAGAAATGAAGATGTTTCTGGAACATCGTATTCAGGCAACTTCCACAGGCTGCCTCAGGAAATCAAAAGTGTCCAAGAGTCTAGGGCATGAGGATATATTTAGGAAACCATAGAGGAGTCGCATAGGTCAAAGCATCCCTTTTGGCAGAAATTAATTTCCGTGGGCTTAATACAAAATTTTTTAATGAAATGAAGGGTTTTGAGGTGTTGCCCATATCTCATCGTAGCCTGTGTTTTCTGCAGAGGCATGATATGCTGTGCCAGTCTTGTTCTCTTGCATCACCATTGCTCTTCGTGGATGTTTCCCTTCTTTGTTCCCTTACCTATCTTCTCTTGGTCCAGAGAGTTTTCCCAATCAGTTCCTTTCTCCTTCTCCATTCAGGCAGTCTCATGTTCTCTCTTCTCAAAGTAAAGCAATTCATTTGCCAGGACTGAAGTGCATTATTTTCTCCATTTCAAAATAATTTCCTCCATTTCATGTCCCATCTCTTTCTCTACCCCGAGTTTCCTGTTGTTCTAACCATGGTGAACAGGTATGACATGTATGTACATGGCGATGTTTGAGAGTAGTTGGGCATCTGGGTCCAGAGGTTAAGGGGCTGGGGACCATTTTATTTTAAAAATGTAAGCCTTCACTTTTGATTAACATCAGCATTTAAAAGAAATCTCTGATTTTAATGCATTGGTAAGGGAAAATGTAATGAAACGTCTCACAGTGTTAGCAAAATGGTTTTATTTACATCATTAACATTTGGAGCCCTTTCCCACTTTGAGCTTCTGGGAGTCCAGTGAGATTAGTTTGCAATAAAAATAAAAAGCTGCAGTTACAGCAGCAACTATTAATTAAGCATCTACTCTGTGCCAAGTCATTTATACAGGAGGCAATAATGGTGAAGTTGTTTCAGCAAAGGGGCTCTGGAAGCAGAATGTTTGGGTCCAAATCTCAGTTTTCAACTTACTAACTGTAAGATTGTCAGTAACTTGCTTGACCTTCTGTGTCTCAGTTTTCCTATCTATAAGATGAGGATAATAGCCCTTGTCCCTAGACTTTTTCTGCAGACAGGTGAATTATACTATTCAAAGCACTTTTAATAGTGTCTTGTGCATGACCAACACAACATAAATGTCAACTGTTATTATTTATATGCATCATAATATTTAACCCACACAATTATCCAGCAAGGTAGGGGATATTTTTCTATTGATCTGTGAGAAAATTGAGACTCAGAGATGTTAAAAAAACAAATAAACAAGCAAACAAATAAATTTATCAAATATCTCAGAGTGAGAAAGAGCGAAATTTCACTTTGAATCCCATTGAGTGATTCTGGCAACCATATCCTTTCCACTCGACCATGATCTTCTGGATTTATCCTCTATGTTTGCATTAAATACAGATGATTGACATAAATGTTTTTCTCTTTCTCCTGAATTATTGTTATGGACTATACATAATTGACACCCATTTAATGCAGTGTCTGATGCACAGGGGCTCCATAAATGGTGGGTAGTTGTAATTATTTTCTATTTCATCATGAGCTATTTATTTAGGTCTAACCTAAATGGATATAATTTTCTAAATTTTCAGTAGATCCACATAGCTTATCCCGCCACTGGTTAGTTTCTTGCACACACAGAAAGTTCCCTCTCTCTCTCACGCGCACGTTCCCTCTCTCTCTCCAGATTTGGAGAAGGATTTACACTTTGTTCTTATTTCCTTATTTTACATTTATATTTAATAAGAGAGAAATTGCATATGGCAAAATAGTACACCACCAAATACAACA
Source organism: Rhinolophus sinicus (assembly GCF_036562045.2). Taxonomy (NCBI): domain Eukaryota; kingdom Metazoa; phylum Chordata; class Mammalia; order Chiroptera; family Rhinolophidae; genus Rhinolophus; species Rhinolophus sinicus. The sequence continues at coordinate 111,453,333 of NC_133757.1, forward strand.
AAATCAATGAATGATAGACAAAGGAGTTAAAATGTCCTGCATTTTATTATTGGTTCTATTGGAAATAAATAAGAAATTGTAGTATGAAAAATTCAGATACACTAGAGAAAAAAATTCAGCTCCTTCAATAACACTGAAGATATTTTGTAAATGTTTCTAATTTACTTTTTGTTGTGTACAGTTCTATAAATTTTAATATATGCATTGACTTGTGTAAATACCTGTATACTCAGGATATAGAGCAATTCCATCATCCCACAAAAGCTCCCTCAAAGGTTATATTTTAAATGAGTCTTGGGGGGAAAAAAAGGATATAAAAAGGTTAAACTTAGAGATAAAAGAACAAGTGAAAAAATAATGGAAAAAAAAAAAAAAAGATTAAACACTTGAACAAAATCTGAAGACCTGAATTCTTCTCCTGACTTTGCTGTTAATTGTGTAATTTTGTGGACCTCCTTAACTTTTTTAAGCCCCAGTTTCTTCATCTTTAAAATAAGTTAGGCTAAATGAATCCTACTATCCTTACTGGGTTTCAAATTCTAGAATTAGTATTCTGTGTTACCAAAGTGAACCCAAAAATTTCAGAAACAATGCTTACTTTATTTGCTAAATAAATACTGTGGATACCAAAAAAATGTATCCACATTTTAAGAGATGTTAACACTTTGGTCAGCATTACTCAAGCAGTAGTTTGCTGTAATCAGAAGTGTCTGGATGCTGATGGGAACCACTTTGAGCACTTGTTGTAATTGCAGAAGTGAAACGTGACTTGTATTCATCTTTTGTTATCAGTATATGTTTGAGTATTACAATTTTAATACAGTTTTCCTTTCTTAAAATGTGTATACGTGTTTTTGGCACCCTCTGTATATTTCCTCCATTCCTTTCTATGACTTCTTCTGAGACATAGCCTTTAATCTCATGTTTATATCTATTTCTTAATCTACCCATTGGAAAGATTACTGCAGCACATAAAGTATATAAGATCACATTTTCTTTAATTCCCTCTAAAATGTATGATTTGAATTGTGGGTCCATCATTGTAAAGACATTTTGCCGCATGACATTTGCCATATGATACTTCGATTGATAAATTATAGCCCATCTTTAACAAAAGAAGATGAAACCTGAGGCATGACAGGTGACATCAGAAATGCCCACTTTCGAGCTGTTCTCTCTATTGTATTTCGTGGAAGTTGTGTTAATTTGATCTACCTTGGCAAGGCAAGGTGAAGGCAAATAAGAGTCCTCCATCCAGGGTTTTCTGTAGGATTGATGTGGGGCTGACTCTTAACAGATGCTTTAATGAGGGCCATTTCCCCTTTCATCTGTGTCATTTCCTCTGACTTCCAGGAGACACTGTGCTTGGAAAGTAGACACTCAGAGCCTGGAATAGTGCCAGCTTTTTGTTTATTACTTCACAGGCTAAACTTTATGAGATTAGTGCCAGAACCTTCCCTCATTATGTCACTAAAAATCATTTTCCCTGATGGCCATTTAGCATCCCCTCTGGGTGTGAAGATCTGGCTGGAAGGCAGCTCCCTGCTGTGGACTGGCCCTTGATGCTGGGCCTGTCTTGCTGCAGCGAGGGGAGAGCACACTCTGGCCAGTGAGCAGTGGTCTACGTCTGCAGGCATCCTCCACTCCCCACAGCTGCCATCACAGAGAGGGGGTGACCCCTCGGGAAGGTAAGGCAGATACTGTGAATGTGTGCAAGCTGGAGTGAATGTGTATCAGCTATGTTCATGTCTCCACAGCCAGGAAATGGTGGGATCTACCTGTTTTTAGTGTCAGTTTGTCAGTAGAAAAATGGCTGTAGGCATAGAGCCTTCTGGTAGGCTAGAAGCTCCTGATACTGAGTATGCGAGGAATGGATGATTATGAGTTAGGAGTGTAAGGGCCCTCGCCTTGAGTATGCTTAGGCCAATTGAGGGTCTCTGTTGACCATCACTACTGAGTTTAAGCATGAGCTTCTAATAACCAAGAATTTTTCAATAGCATGGCGGGAGGCGGGAGGAGACTGATTATTTAATACAACAAACCTTTGATATTTGTGGATTCAGTTTTGGAGGCTTCAACCACTTACAGTCAACCCTAAAGATCATATGAGTGTTTTAAAGTAATATGAGGTATGGATTTGAATAATACGGACTATGAGACTGATGCGTGAGACTAAGTCATTAACTGATGAGTGAATCTAGCCAATCATTAACATCTATATAGTGATACTTTTTTCCAAAGTTGCTGATCACATATTCTGAACTTTTAAGGTCCCAAGTAATAAAGCAATTATTCCAGTGCCACACTATTAGTTAAAAATATAGCTGCAAACACACATCTTCCAATTCCTGGGAAATATTCTTTCTAATTATTATTATTTTTATTTACCCAGAGATGTCATCTGCAAGTATGAGAAGCATTTACTTTTAAAATTAATGGCATTTTATCCTGAATATTGTTTACTTGTTCCCTGTAATTTCAGTACATGCATAATCTTAACAGTATTGATTACGAGTATACTAGAATTACTCTGTCCAATAATTGTAGTCATTAGCTACATGTGGCTGTAAATTAACTAAAATGAGAAGTTCAGTTGCTCAGATTCACGAGCCGTACTTCAAATGCTCAATAGCCAATCGTGGCTAGTAGTTACTCTATCTGACAGTGAAAATTATATAGCATTTCCATCATCATGGAATGTTCTACCGGACAATGCTATGCTAGAAGGCTATCATGTTCAGTACTTATTGATGAACTATGGTTCCATTCTTATTTCAGCCAGTGCATGGGGCTGGCAGAAAGAGTGAACAAACTAGCAATATCAAAAGGGCTTAGAAAATAAGTTGGCTCTTCAAGAAACATTTTTCCTATTCAAGAGAGAAATGAGTGTCTGTGAAATGATGATAAGTACAACTGAGCAGATAAATGGTTTTTAGGAAGTCATGAGCACAGTGGGTGTTTACAGATGGTACCCTAGATAAACTTTTTGTGGGGAAACATGTTGGATCATAATTTTCGTCAGTGATAAAGCATTTTGGGGACAGTGTTCATTTCAGATACCTATCAGTGAAGTTTTAAACCCTAAAGTTTTAAACATTTTGAATTGACATGAAGTACCCAGAGAAGAATAGGCGAAATAGCTGGGTTCTCTCTTTTAGGATAAAAGCATACATTTAACTTACTCACACACAATCATATACTCATAGGCCTTTGTTCTGATTGAGTTGAAACATTAAGATTCATTTTTATGACTTTTACATGGCAATATTGTGCATTGGACAGGACCTGGATATTGAATTAAATTAGCCTCTCACCAATTATTCGGCAGCCTCGAGGATCTCTGACCCTTCCATAGACAGCTTCACAGCCTTAATGTTAATTACATTAAGACACTACTGGGAAGTTGTTGGGATCTTTGAGGTGGGGATCTACTTGGAGAAAAACAATAAAGGAAAGAAATGGAGAGTAAATATGAATTCAAAGACAGGAAGTCTTGGTACAGAGTGAGAAGAGAAAAGACATTTCACAAAGCAAGATTTGAACTTCCTTTGAAGCATAAATGGGATTTTGAGAGGGAGAAAGAAAGGTAGGCTCTCCTGAGTCAATGATGATCCATCCTGAAGATGAGAATGTGCCCACATTTGGGCGAGGGTGGCAGTTGGGAACAGGCCGTGAGAAGGCCTGGCACTAACAGGAAGTGCATGTTTGAAGTTGGTGATGGCATTGGCTAGTGAAGTACGATTTAACAAGGAGACAAAGAAGCTTCAAATCAGGGGTGTTGGCTACAGATGCTGTTATCAAAGGTGGCTTCTGTTGATTCTTGGTGGGAGAAGGCTGCTACCAAACTGGTCTTTAAGACAGTCAGGCCTAGAGGGTGTTGTTCGAGGACGATCGGACAGATGGAGAGCATCAGTCAGATCAGAGGGTATTGCTATGACCTAGCAGGTGCACCGATATTTACGGAGAGCCTACTGTCTTCCAGGCATTGTTCTATGCACTGGGGGTACGACTGAGACAAGTCAAAGCCTGACTGCGAGAGCATTGAGTGGAAGATTACAGGGATTAGGAAAGGAGACAGTAGTTAGAAGAGGCTTATTCATCCCTCATATTCCAGAATATTGGCATCAAAAAAGAGAGATTTTTTTAAGACCATTTATATTATCATGCATGTTTGTAATTCCTGTTTTCTCCAGACTCATTATAATGTTGAAGGTGCCATATGTCCACGGAGGTGAGAGAGGAGTAACTACTTTTATTGGCTTTTGCCTTGTGCTAGGAGATCAATGAGGGGAGGTCCTGGTAATTCTGGTAGAAAACCACAAAAGGAAATATATGCGTTTATTTTTAGTATATCTAATGGGCAGGTGTTGCAGTTAACTGGACACTAATGGCAGGTATAGCTGTATATAATTAGAAGGTAACAGGCCCTCAATGATTTATTCATTCATCCAACAAAACAAAACAACCCCCGCCCCCCAGCTTCTTAAATGCTTCCCTTGTGCCCTGAGGACACAGTGGTAAATAGATATGGGAAGTATCTGGTGGAGTGTGTTTGGGGCACGTACAACCAAGTCTGATCTGATGCCCCCCGCACCCCCCCCGCCCCCTGCATGTTCTATGGTGTCCTTGTCTGTAGAGGGTACTGCTGCCATGTGCATCCTAGAGCAGCATCAACCATCTAGGTTTTCAAACACGTTATCAAACGACCGAGGGCAATAGTGGATGGATCTTTTCTTCCTTCCATTCCTAGCAAAATAGGTGGCTTAAACCCTCCTGATCCTGAAAGCTAACACGTTCTTTTTTTAAAAAAGTAAAGTATATCTTCTCTATAAATTTGTGTATCTTCTCTATAATTATTCTATAGAACAAATTTAATGTCATGTACAGAAATAAAAATGAAAGTAAATATGTACACAGAGGCTTAATACATTACATTTTAAGCTTGTTTTATACATAGACATATCTGAGAAAACAACTTCAGGGTTTTCTGAGTTTTTATTTTGGATCAGATTGACAGACCAGAATCCAACGCACATTCTCTAGAGATCAAGGGATTCGAATGCCGGCCCGATGTTGGTGTCAAGATTGGGGTCAGCCATCAATTCAAAAACATGTGACGCTACATCACACACATATAAACACACACATAACAATTTACAAATGCTGTGTATTAACCAAGTAGAGAGTACTCAGTGTGTAGTAGTAAGCTACCACTATAACCTTTAGTATAGTTTATTTATGTTCATATAGGATCAATTTTGTAGTTAGTTTTGTATTTAAATAAAATACTTACCTGCTTTCTATATTATTTCCACAACATACAACAAAAACTGAATGATAAGGTGAAATTTGTATAGCATTAAAATTTGTGTTTTTTCCCTTTTTAAAAAAAAATAAAATATTGAAGGGCCTGGGGACATACTCATGCTAAAATGCTGAGTAAAAAAAATCAAGTTATTATATTTTCTTTATTACGTTATATATGTAAAAGTGAAAAGAATATAAAAAAGTGTTAATAATCTTGTTACTATAATGTTTTGTAGCTTTATTTATATTTTAGATATATTTATTTGTTTATATGTTTAGCTTTTGCAGTTCTCTATACGGGGTATACAATCTCATGAAAAGAAAAAAAGCAAAACTAGAATTTAAAAATATTTTTTATCATCACTTTTATTTGTGTTTTAAAGAATTTGCCTCTGATTTTCACTTAAAAGAGTTATATATATGCCACAGAGAGTTGAAATTGTCATTTTCAGTACTCCTCATTTTATAATTTGATCTGGGTTCAGAGTAAACTGATTTCAGTACTCGTTTCTCTAGTGAAACAGAAATATTGCCAGCAGCTTCCTTGTGGAATTTTAGCACTTTCAAGGCCAGAAAGAATGTTGCATGTTCTGAAATTTTCAAAAGACTGAAAAATTCCTTTAGGCAAATATTCTTATGATCCAAAATATTTCAAAATATGTATTTGAACAGCTGTGTTTTAATCTGATATTTTAAAATTGTTTATTTAGGTCTTTTTGATGAAGAAAAATTGTCTTGGTCTTTTTTTTTCTTATTAGAGTAGTAGGTATTTCCAGAACAAGTTTACTGTGGAGTTAGGGGCAGTTGTTTATCAAACTGTGGATTCTTTCTCTTTTATTATTTTTTAAATCTTTATTAAATTTATTGGGGTAACATTGGTTAGTAAAATTATATAGGTTTCAAGTGTATAATTCTATTATATCATCAATATATTGCACTGTGTGTTCACCACCCAGGGTCCTCCTTCCATCATTATATATTTGACCCTCTTCTTCTTCTACTACTTCCCTTCCCTTCTTACACTCTGGTAACCATTAAACTGTTCTCTGTGTTTATGAGTTTTTGTTTGCTTGTTGCTTTCAGTTTTATAGCCCACATATGAGTGAAGTCATATTGTTCTCAACTTTTTCACTCTTATTTCGCTAGCATGATAATCTCAAGATTCATCCATGTTGTCGCAAATGGCAGTATTTCATCTTTTCTTATGGAATATTGCTTGGCCATAGGAAAAGATGTGGATTCTTGTTTATAAAAAGGAGTTAGCTCTCAGCTTGGTGGTACTTTAGTTAACGTTGCCTGTTACAACTCTTGGTGTTCCAGAAAAAGTCACAAAAACCATAGAGAGAGATAGTAGATATTTTGCCACGGTGAATACAGATTGTTAATGAGTTACCACTGATTCTTAAATAACACTTATCATGTTATTGATTCAATTTCTCCACAGGATAGATGCCTACAGATAAAGGGATTTTTATGGCAGCCAGTCTGCTTTTAAAACCTCCTGACAATTACCTTCCAGGATATAATCCTATCTCAGAGGGAATTTTCTAGGGTAAAGGAGACTTCTGAGTGGTTCAAAGTCATTCAAGTGAAAAATTATCTAGGTCTCAGTCATCTGAATTTGCACATTTATTTCAATTATCATTTCATCTGAAAAGGTTATAAATTTTATTGTGAAATGTTTAAGAACTGACATTATCCTCATCAAAGACCTAGCTCCAGTAAATGGCGGCACCATCGGTTTACAAAGTTTTCCATATGTGGAATCATGGACTCTGCATATTGGAATGGCCCTGTCAAGAAATCAGACCCCTCTTAATTTGGACATTAAAGTAGATACAAGTAAACAGGAAGTCCCACAAGTCCTGGTATAAGATAGTCCTTGAATTGGAGGCCTGACCTTCTCACTTACTATTTGGGGAAACAGGAGCAAGGAAGTTATTCTCTCTCCAGTGACACCTACATGTTGAGGTTGTAAGGGTTGAATGACATGATATAATTCCTCCCACTCAATACTTGGCTCATCATAATGGGAGATTTTCGTGAATGAACAGTGGCCCTGGAGCGCAGGCAGGAAAAGATGTGACTTATTTAAGGATAACTGAGACGACATTAATTTGGGAGGCCAGACAAAAAGCAGGAAATAATAACCTTTAACTTGCACAGTTGTGAAGACTGTAATGGCAGGAATGTGAGTGATCCCTGACTTGGTACAAACTAAACCCCACTTCATTGGTTTCCTCTTTATACCAGATGCTGTTGTGGGCAAGCTGCCTGCTTTAGCTGGTATCAGAGATGCCAATTTGCAAAGGTTGTGGTGTTTTAAAGCACACACATATTTAAAACTTGGTGCCTTGGAGGAATCCCAAATAGCTTTATTGTAGTTTGTAGTTATTAAACTGCACAAGTCTACAAACTATGGAGGGGAAATATTTATTTTAAGTATTTGTTATAGTTACCCTCTGTTGTATAACATACCAACCCAAAATGTCCTGGCTTAAAACAATATGTGACACATTATTTCTCACAGTCTACGGGCTCCTGGATAGCATTCTGCTGGTCTTTGTGGGACTCAGTCAGGGGTAGGTCAGAGATGGCTGGCCTCTGCCGGGGTGGATTTGCATGGCTCCTGAAGCTTTGACCCTGAGCTTCTTCACATGAAGGTGGTGGGTCTCAGGGCACAGTTCCAAAAGGGCAAAGGGGCAGCTGAGGCTAAGGCCTCCGACAGCACATAACATCACTTCCTCCACATGTTACTGATCAAGGCAAGTGAGCAGGCCACTCCAAACTCAAAAGAGGGGAAAGGAAAAATAAACTCTACCTCTTAATGGAGTAAATGGAAGGATGACATGGCCAACAAATATGAGAGTAATTGTGGTGGCCATTAAAAAACAAAGAAGAAGAAAGAAAAGTGTACTTCAGCATTTCATAGGGAGAAATAAGGTAGATTTAAGGAAAGTAATGCTAGGTGATCAATATAGAACCAATATAGGGAAGCACAGAGCTTCCTCAAATGACTGTCTAGTCACTAGTACATTGTCAAGTTGATTGTTTTCCGTAACTAGGATGATTATATGTCCATGTTTGTTCAGGAAAGTGTTTCTTTTTTTATTTTATTTACTTTTATTTTTATGTCTGCTGGCACAGAGTAAAAATAAAAATAGCTCTCCCTCTCCCTTGCAACATATCCAACGTTGGTTAATATATTTTATATTCACATTAAATGTAGTTCAACTGTACATTTTGTACTTTGAGATTCTATCATGCTATGATAAAAATCACTTTGACTAACCTCTGAACTTTCTGCATAGTGGACACTTTGGAGGAGGGATATATCCGGAGAAGGGAAATTAGAAAAAGTTCTCCATGTGAGAGACTTCTCTTACTGACATACTGGTTTATAGCTGTGGAAACTGTTAGCAGGAAGGTGCCTGTTGAGTGAGACTCTTTGTTGGAGCTGCCCAAGGGCTGACTTCATCTGAGTACAAGAATCAGAAAGAAATAGGCAGAGAGCAGATACCACCAAGAGAGCAAAGACTCAATATCCATCTCCTTACCACCAGAAATCAGATAATGTGCCAAATCTTACACATTCTAACTTCAAATAGTCATTTCAACTAATTATTGCAAAAATATGTCTAAATAGGCATTTCACTTAAAGGAAAATATAAATGAAGCAAAATAATAACAACAACAAAAACATGGGAAAGTCATCATAACTAAAAGCCAAAGAAATAAAAATAAAGCCATCTTGACATAATATTGTATGCTATTGATGCTCCCCTCTTTTTGCCTGTCAAAATTATAATATCTAAATGTCTGAAATAACATATGTAATTGATCAATGAGAGGCAAAAATTAAGTGCAATAATCCTGAAACCAGACTATGGAAGAAATACATGTGAAATAAATGTAGAATATGGGTTAGAAGGGAAAAAGAGTGGCACGTCTTGTCATTATTTTAGGCATAAAGAACAGAACCAAAGAAAAGAGCTGAGGCAACCGCTGGGGTTGGGGGATGAAGGGAAGCTTTAAACTGACCAAGAGAGTAAAGTTTTAATTTTGATTGGAATATAATTGTTTAATATCTAATAATGTAATTGTTAATACATGGAAACAACCAGAAAAGGTTATGGGACCTTTATTATTCATGGGAAGAAAGGGTTATCTGAAAGAGTGGATTTGAAAGCTACTATATGACACAAATAATATTTCTTGACTTCTCTCTATAAATCCAGCTAATTCAATAAACTTGTTAAGTTAAACATTTCCTGGATAAATGAATGCATCCACACACAAACAGGCATTTCAAATGTTTGAGCTGAGTGTCACATGCTGTGTGTATATCCCACCCACCTTACAATCATCACTGGCATTTGTTTTACATTCATGTGTTTGCTCAGGGCTCTATGTCTGGAAACTGGAAAATCTTTGCAGAGATTTTGTATGAGGTGAGGGGTAGGAACAGATGGTTGGAAGGGAAGAGAAGGCATCTCTTCTCTCTTTAGTTCCCAGTACTGTGCGATACCCTGTGGAAGGAGAGGGAAGTTTCCAAATAAAGACTCTCTTCGGGAGAATGAGATTCTAGGAGAAAGGTGAGGCTTTCTAGCTTTTGGAACTAGAAAGCTAGTCATTGGGAGCCAGATCAGGTGAGTGGGGGAGGTGTTCCAATACAGTTATTTGTTTACTGGCTAAAAACAACTGATGCATTGTCATGATGCAAGAGCCATGAATTGTTGGAGAAAAGTTCAGGTCATCTAACTTTTTCATGCAGCCTGTTCAGCACTTCCAAATAGTCAACTTGGTTAACCATTTGTCCAGTTGGTACAAATTCATCATGAATAATCCTTCTGATATCAAAAAAAGTTAGCAAAATCATTGCAACAAGTTCGCAAATGTAATTGTCAGAACTTGTATGTATGATGTCAGGTAGATAGTAGAATTATGGGGGGAATGACTTCATAAAGTATATAAATGTCTAACCACTACACTATACAACTAATATAAAATAATATTGAAAATCAACTGTAATTGAAAAATTAAAAAAATAAAATAATTGATAACATTTTTGACAGGGCCTGATTTCTTCCTCAGGGAAATAGGGTCTCAGAATCATTGTAATTTGGGCCTAAAAGTAAATATAACCTTATTCAGAGTAAAAAGTCAGCATGGCTACCTAGAGATACACATATACTTAATTTGATCCTTAGAGGTAAGAGTTACCAATATTATTCTTATATCCATTTTCCAGGTAAGAAAATGAGAAAATGATGAGTTCAGAGTAGGACACACAGATAATAAACTAGTAAAAGTGTGACTCAATCTTAGTAATTTATTTTCTGCATCGTGTATGTATCACCCAATGTAAATGGCAATTCATCTCTTGTTAGGAGAAATTGTACATCAACTGAACATCAATAGCAAAATGTGCAGTAAACAACCAGTAAGTTCTTATTGTGTTTGTTATGACATGATCATGCAGGCTGTACATATCATTCATTTTGGTTTTATAGGGAAGTTATGGGACAAGTTGATGTTTCCCTGATTTTCACTTAGCAATCACAGATCAACAGGTGTAAAGGATGCTGGGTAGGGAAGCTGTGCCATTCCTCCCACAGGTGAGCTGGCCCATGCCCATTTTATAAAGAGTCTTATTTCACACTCACTGTACTTGCTATGAAAAAAGCTTCTTCCAAAAGAACACCTTTTCTCTTTGGCAGATCATCTTCTTGGCTTTTCTCTACAAATCGAGCTAATTCAATAAGCTTGTTAAGTTAAATATTTCCTGGATAAATGAATGCATCCACACACAAACAGGTATTTGCTGCTATTAATAGCTAGCAAATTGATTGTGCTGCTATTAATAACTAGCACGATCCCTTTTATGAGTCATTTAATTCTTTCTGGAACATCTCTAGTGCCAGGTGACATAAGTTCCAATTTGCATCTTTTTTGCCCAGCTTCTCCCACACATACAGCAACAATACTGTTTATGCATAAAGTTTCATACACTTCTGGCTACCTGGGTTTCTTTCCACCCACTTGAACAGACACAGGTAAAGCAAATGAAAGGTCACGTGCTCCTTTTCCTTCTCATATATTTTTGTGTGGCTGTCCCTGGACAGCTTTAATAAATGGAGGGTGGGTACAAATCCGAGGTCCAGTCTTGGGTCTTTCCCAGAGAATCTTTAATTTTGTGACATCTGTTTTGCACAACCTGTAGCCATCTGTGAGTATATTTAGTTTCTTAGCCATTGGACGCTTCTGTTTTCAGGAGACGAGGGAGGTGCGTGGAGAAGGTATTTGAGACCACCAGGGCCTCTACAGCAAGAACAAACTGGCAGCGGCAGCTTAACATGTTGGGGAGGAGAAGCGGCATGTACAGCACGTACACGCCAAATTGCTGGATAATACAGTGGTTGCTGGCTCCCACAATGCACAGCGGTGGCATATCTTTCTATATTTTTAAAGTAGGCTTTTTCCTTGGCATAAGTAATATCCTTTCATTTTCACACAATTGCAAGAGGCGGTGAGCTTTTCTCATGCCAGCCATTACCTGTAGTAATTTCTGAGTAGCATTCACTGCACTGCCAAGCTCAACCCTTGTATATCCAAGACCAGCTGGTGCAGCAGTTACCGTATGTTGTCGTGCATAATGCGCATCCACATTTTTGGTCCAAACTTTCAGGGGGAGAAATCTTTTGTTTTAATTTTTTAATTCAAATTTTTATTTGTTTATAATTTGGTACTTTCTTTTGTATTATAAATGAATTTTAGCATTTATTTTTTTAACATATTATGGTACAAAAAGTTTTGTGAAACAAATAATTGCAAAACATAAGAACACAGGCACAAGGTATAAGAAATTTTATGTACCGGTAACAAATTTACAATATTTATGCATCATAGAAGGGCAAGAACTCCTTGTTGTTGTAAGTTAGTTCGTTGTTGTAAGTTCAACAAAACCGATTATTGTATTCCGGGGTATTGTTTTGCATATGGATATTGTTATTGATTTCTAGAGTTACACTTTTAACTCATAAGCATAAATAAAATAATTTAAAACATTTTTATAGATACAGAATTAATACTACCCATGTATAATGCACATCCTTATTTTTCTCTCACACATTTGGGCAAAAGAGTGCACTTCATACACAGCAAAATACAGGTACATTGTTGCAGGACTCTGGGACAGTCAGACAAAGAACAATATGCCTACACTGATGCCCAATTTAGAATAATTAGAATGGTCTCTTTTCCCATCAGGTAAGCTGCAGGGAGATGAATTATTGGAAATAATTGTTGTGGAAAGAACAGCTATTTTCTTGTAACCCAAAATTGTGGAGCATTGGTTTCTGCTGAGCTCAGTTGTTTGAAAGATAGCATATTGATCAATAAGTTGTTAATCTGACAGGAAATTGGTAAATCAGTTTGTTTGCTTGCCCTTGATTTCCAATAGGACTTGGAAAGCTGGATCTGAGAGATAAGTGCTCTGTAGAACTACTTGAGTGCTTCTCTTTTACAGTACAAAACTTGGAGAAAAAGTCCCCAAAGCTCTTAGAGAAATATAAAATATGTCCTTATTTTTGTCCTTCCAGATTTCCTATTCTTTTTTCAAAGAGTAAACAAAAGGATATTTTTCTAAACCTGATAGATTTTTCTCAACTCTCTTTTCTTTGGTCTTGTTCTTTATACCCCAAATCATTACAAGACATGCCGCTATCTGCCCTTTCTAGCCCATATTCTACACTTATTCCAGACATATTTTTTCCAGAAATCTCCTAGTGGTGAAGTGAAAGAAAAGAGTCCTGAACTCCTCTTTGATCTAAGAATGAATCCTACACATATTGCACAATTAGGAAATATCCTGAAGCTGGGCCAGATGCCATATAATAACATAAAATCCCAAATAACAACGAATGTATCAGGCTGCTAACTTATGAAACAGCACCTTCTAATCTGCCCCAGAAGTTGAAATTGTATGAAAGTTGGATTAAATGATTTTGACCCAATTTGTGTAATGTATCTCTCTCAGTGGTTTAACTTTATCCCATAAAATGGAATAGATTCTGCCTTTTCTAAACACACCAAAATATTTCAGCCATTTTTGTAGGGTGGGGGAATCAAAAGGGAGACAATTGAGTATTCAATACATTTTTTTGTCTTTTAATATTTTAACACAAAAATGGACTACCCAAGCACATTGTTTGTAACTTGCACTGGGATATTTTCTCTTGGGAGAATTAACACCTGTATTTTAACCACAGCTATCACATGAAGTCTTTAAGTCTCAGTTTTCCCAAATTAACTATATCTCTAAATTAGAGGTCCTTAATAAAGAAAAAGAAAAACAAAAACAAAAAAAACCTTGTACCTATTAGAAGTATCTTCAGATACAGGTTTAATACAGGAAGTAACATAAAGAGAGAAAGTAGTATGTTGGGCTTGTTTCATGTGAAGATAGCTAATATTTGCTGAACACAGACTATGTGCCAGACACTGTTTTACATTGTTTAACTCATGTAGTCTTTGCAGTGACCTGCACAAGCTACAACCCCTTGCTGCTTTTGACGTTGCCAAGTTGAAAGTTAACATAGCCAGTAAGTGGCAGAGAGGGGCCCCAAGCATCTCATCTACACCCACAGTCTTTGCTTTCTTGACCACAGTACTTGTATGTGTGTGAGCAACTAGACAGCATAAGCAAGAGCTGGATTCTTCATTCCTGTCCCCCTTGCTTTCTGTGTTCTCCTTAGGGCCTCACACACCCTAAAGTCTGTCTTGCTTTGAGGGTTTTGTATAATATTTGCTAGTGCTTGGTGGGAACCACTCTTCCATCACCCTTTATGTGGTTGGCTTGTTCTTATCCTTACGGCCTCGCATAGATGTCTCTACCTCTGAGAGGCCATCCCTTTCCACCCAACATAAAGTAGGTTTCTCCTCCCCAACCCACCAGCATCCACATCTCACCAGCATTCACATTTACTACCCCTTCCTAGCATTCATCACTTTTCCAATTCACATGACAAGTGTGACACGTGCTTATCTGCTTGCTTATTATTATCATTGGCTTTCCCCTGTCCTACATCCCCCAGTGTTCCCCACTCAAATATTGGCTCCACGAATGCAGAGACCCCTGTAGCTTTGTTTCAGGGACTCAATAAATTGTGCTAGATGAATTAAGGCAGATGTTCAATACCATACCTAACACATTGGATGTAGCAAAATTACAGTTGCTTGTGTACGTTTGTCTTTTTGGTACGGATAGATAAAAAAACTAAGGCAGGTTTACTTTGCAGTTACAGGAGTCTACAGTCACAAATTCCCTGGGAACTTAAGAGGGACATATTTCTTTCTGAGAGTTAAAGTTTCACATGAACACTTAATAGATCACAGTCAAGATGGGTAAATCACTTTAAAGAGGTTATAGGCGAGTGAGACCCGATGGTAAGCTGATTGATGTTGCAACATCTCTAAAAGACAGTGTGTGCATAGAGGAAAGACCATGTGAGGAGGCTGGGAGAAGGCGGCCAAGGTCAAAGGCTACAAGAGAAACCAGACCTGCCAATCCTTTGATATTGGCCTTCTAGCCTCCAGAACTGTGGAAAAATAAGCTTCTGTTGTTTAACTTCCCCAGTCTGTGATATTTTGTTAAATAGCCTTAGCAAATGAATGCACCATCTAAGAATCAGGGGAAAGTTGGACATCCAATGATGGAGATAAGATAGTCACAAAGGCAAACCTTTGCTGCTTAAGTATCACTCAAGGAAGAAGAGCCCCCAGATGCTATGTATTCTCATCTCGTTGGTAAGACTTTCTGTGGTAGAGATGAGACAGATGGATTCATCAGTCTGTCTTGGTCTGATGCCATCACGTATTCAATTCTTGTATCATTCACAAAACAAACATTATTCTGTGATATAGCAAACAGACTTTTAAGGTGGCCCTCGCGATTCTCAACCACTGGCATTCATACCCTTGAGAAATCTCCTCTCCTACAGTTTGGATGGGACCTGTGTCTTGCTTCTAACCAACGGAACATGGCCGAGATGACAGGATATACACAATTACATGTATATTACATGCTATGTAACATTATGTGTTTATTTTACATAAGATTTTTGCATCCATCTTGTCTGCTAGCTTTGAGAAAGTAAGCAGCCATGTTGGAGAACTCCATATGACTAGAAATGCAGGTGAAGGTAGGAGCTAAGGGCAGCCCCTGGCCAACTGCCGATAAGGCAGTAAAGCCCCTACCCTCAACTGAAGTGCTCAATTTCAGAAAAGACAACCAGAGTGAGCTTGGAAGGGGATCCTTCCCTAGTCGAGCCTCAGATGAGATCACAGCATGGGCCAACACGTTGTTTGCAGCCTTGTGACATTCTCAACAGAGGACCCAAATGAGATGTGCCTGGATTCCTGGCCCATAGGAACTATGAAATAATAAATGAGTGTTTTTAAAAATCAACTAAGTTACTGGTAGTGTTGTTAGACAGTAGTAAATAACTAATATACTTCATTCCCAGATAGGCTCCTCTATAGGAAAATAATTCATTGGTTAAACTAATGATAAGGATTTTCATCCATATGATAGTGATTTCTCATTATAAGTAAATAAGTGAGCATTCTAACGTTATTTAGCATGCATGGATGTTTATTTACTGGAAAAAAATTGGGTTAGTCATGTTTTCATTATTATTCCTGTTCATGTATCCACTATAGTTCTCATTGCAGATTAATTGATTGTCATTTTGGTTTTCACCATAAGCTTAGTGATTATGAGTCAGCTCCTAAGAGGTAGATCTAGCCTTCATGAAATAATAGAACATGGCCTCATCCAGACAACACATACTACTTTGAGGGTCTTTTTTTGGAGACCTCCACTGCCTTCTGAATGGACCTCCTTTCTGTACCATCAACTACCGAGAGGGCCTTTTCATATTGATATTTCCCTATTTATATTTACATGTTGAACAACTTTAAATCAGAATGCTTGTATATTCCTGATGTTCCAACCTGTGGGAGGAAAACAAAACAAACAAACAAAAAACAAGTCTTTATGGGAATATTAATATTAGCTATCCTTGACTGTAATTTTGGTAATTAAACTAAAATGACCCAAAGCAGGACAATTAGGTGAGCCAATTATTCCTGTAATGAGGTAAACTAGTTATTGTTTAATTTCAGTGGATTGTCTAGTTTATAGATAAAATAATTCATGTGATCACTTTGTAAAGTTACTGCTTAGACCCTCAAAATCTAGCACGACTTTCTAGTTAATGATAAACAGCACTAAGAAATATCCATAATAGTTTCCTTATGTACTTTTTTCTTTTCAGTGACAAATTGAAATAGTGTAAGAAAATATAAAAACTAAGTATTAAATGAGATATTTATGATTGGATTTTACTATTACTTGACAAAGTATTACTGAATATGTGCTATTAAATTCCTGAAGCATTTGTTGGATATCTCCAACGTATAAGGCACTGTGTTATGTACTGTGGGACGTACTAGATGAGTGACAGGTGGCCCCTGGTCACAATGAAGAGAAATAAAAAGGGACACGATTCTTATTATGCCTCATATAATGCTCCTCTAGAGGTATTCTGAATGACTCTTAGTTTTTCATAGTGCCACACATTCTCTTATGTCCTCTGTGTCTTTGCATTCCTTCCCCCCACCCCCCCAACCCCTCCACCTACCAACATTTTCTTGGCTGGCTTCTGTCCATTCATCAAAACTAGCTCAGGTGAGAGTAAACGGGATCAAATATATGGTGAAGGAAGGAGAACTGACTCTGGATGGTGAACACACAATGTGATATATAGATGGTGTATTACAGAGTTGTACACCTGAAACCCATGTAACTTTATTACCATTGTCACACCAATAAACTTTAATTTAAAAAAATAAATAAAAAGAGAAAAACAACAGCAACAAAACCTAGCTCAGGTGATACTTTTTCTGGGATGTCTTCCCTGACCATTCTTTTGTCTAAGACTGGATTAGGTATCCATTTTTGCCCTTCATCATCAAGGGATGGCAAACCCTTGCCGTACCGCTTAGTATGCTCCATTGCAGTTTCCCCTTCCTTTCCACTCCTTGTTCCTGCACTGGCCTCCTCTATTCGAAACAGCAGTATCTGGTGAAGGTTAACTGATGGCTGTTCGCCCTCTTGCACACGTATGTGTAGGTATGTCTAGTATATATTGTGTACACACATGTGCATGAATATATGTAAAGGTGGCAGACAGTTTACAAATAATAAAATATGCAATGCTCTATTAAATTCTGTACAGTCACTGATTTACAAATTAAAGGTGTTATGTTTGAATTAGTCTCTGTATTTAATAATTCTAGATTTGGATTTGATATTTCTGTTGTAGCAGGTCTGGAGAGAGACGGTGCTATTTTGCAGTGCAAACCCTTGAGTGTGATTCCAAACTACATAAGTGGTGCTTTTGGCTTAAAAGTCACACCAGAGTCAGAGAAGAAAATGGAGATGTTAGAGATTCGCTAGATGGGCCCTCAAAGTAATTTTTGTGCCTTTCTTTCCCTAGGTGACATGATTTATGCATTCCTTTTAAAGCTTTGGTATTTCTGCTTTATCTATAATTATTATCCTCATCACTGATACTTTTTCTCACATTACATCTTTTGATATATTATTTTCATTTGGTATTCCTTGTGCAAATGAGGAAGTTAAAGACATATCAGGTAAAACAATTGGTCATAACATAGAAGCCATATCTGAGATCTTACTCAATAGATTGCACAATGCCAAGGTGAAAGAAAAATTTTTTATTAAAAAGTCCCTTTGTTTTAAATGTAAGGACAGCTTATCTTTGAGCTTAATAGATGGCATTTCCAAAGACTAAACACTTTTGTTTCTGCCCTTTATTATTCTGGGTAAATTTTCCACTAGAATGTACTAGTTCTAATAAGTAAGGGAGGTTTTTTGCCTGCTTTGTTCTCTGCTGTATCCCAGCACCAAGTAAATGCCTGCTGCATATTAGAAGCTCAAACAAGATTTGTTAACTAAACAAATTAGCCCCAGCTGGATACTGAGTGGAACTGGAGCTGTGTTACATGTGGACCATTAGGAAATCGTATCACTGGTATCCAGGCTAGCTGAAAAGCGTGTGAGCTCCCACCCACAACTTCGTGGATTTATAACAGCTGTGCGAGGGCAGTCAGGGATTCAATTCCTTAAATGTAACCTGGGTGCACATAATATGTAATTTTGCACACAGCACCTGGAATCATTGGAGCATCCAGGCAGCTGATACACACAGGAGTAACCACAAGGACAGGGTGTAGTGGAAGAGCAATTGTCATAAGCTTCATTTTTGCGAGATGGCATCCAATATGTCGTGTGTACTAGTTCTGTTTTCATGCCATCTTTTCCAGGAAGATCTACACTGAAACAGGCGTGAGTTTGAGGCAGCTGATAGTTGCTGGTAATAGTAATATATATTGAGTGTTTCCGCTCTGCCATCTCTGTTCTAAGCACTTTATACTCATTGTCTCATTTAATGCTGACCAAGCTTCTGTGAATTAGCTATTCCAATCATTCCATCTTATTGATGAGGAAATAGGGGTTGAAAGGTGTTTATATTGTTATTATATGTTTATGTTGTTATGTTTTACTGTAGGACATTTAAATTCATAATATAGCAGTAAGAGAAATATATTAGAAAGGCAGTGAGGGATGGTGGAGAAAGTAGATGGTTGGTAGAAAACCTTAATTCACTTAATTACTCTTGGTCACCCCACAACCCACTCTGGGCCTCGGTTATCTCATCTGTTACATTAGTGTAGGTCTTCAAAATCCTCTGCAGTTTTTTTAAAAAAGTTGCTGTAATTCTTGTTTTGATTTGTTCCTTGAGTGAACCCACCTATTGTTTCTGTTCAGTGGAAATTCTTCTTGTTTTGTCTTTTCTCCTTTTCTTTCTATATTTTTTCTCTTTTGTTTGGTGTCTCATCATGATTCTGCTGTTTTACGGGTCAAATGGGATTTGGGGTTGAACTGAAAGCCAAAATAACAAGGCTAACACTTCCTAAGGGAAGTCATAGTTCACAGTAAATTTATCTTCTTTTGACCCTTATCAGAGTTGGAAGTTATTTCAGCCAAATTAAGGATTAACAAGGCTTTTGCTGGATAGCTTGAGGCTCTCATTGCTAGCCAGATGACATTGGCGGAAACTGTTCTGGTTTCACTAAATCTACATTTCTGCCTTTTCATTCATTCATTCATTCATTCATTCATTCATTCATCCAGCTACATAATATTTAATGAGTGCTGCCTACCTGGAGCCAATGGCATAGTGGGTCCCAGGGAGTGTCACTTTCCTCATGTCCAGGCAGCTATGCAACTGGAGGCAGGGGACTGCTGTATAAATTAACGAACAAAAAATTTACCAGCGTGTTGTACTAAGTGCTATATGAGAAGCATGTAATAGGTATTATGAGGGTATGAGAAAGCTTGCTAAATTCCGACTAAAAGAGGGAAGCCCTTATGAGAGGATATTTAAGTTGTATTCTGACAGTTTTGAAAAGTGCTGTGTTGATAAATTGGTGATTTTCTGTGTCCAGTGACAGCATAACAGAAGGTGACATGAGAACATGACATCTCAGGGATACTCTAATTCTCTGTGCTTTCAGTACGTTTCTCCAACCAGGGTGAGAATTACTGTCAGGACAGCATTTAATGCCAGGAGGGCCTGTTCAGAATGTCCACGTAGAGAGACAGAAAAGAACTGCACAGGATTTTGAAGGAGGAGAGACCATGCTAGGCTGTTGCAATGGGTGAAAGCTTGGAGGAGGGGTTGGATTTGAACTAGACGGTAAGCAGAGATTCCTGATCAAAAACCCAGAGAATAAGAAGGCCTAAGTGTCTTCCAAGTTGGGAGATATAGACTACAAGGGAGGGAACCAGCTCTCCAAATCAAGTTGGGCAAGAGTGAGAAGACTAGCTTTGCTGGAGCAGAAAGGTTAGCTGTAAACATCTGGTTATAATGTTGAAATGGATGGGTTCAGATTTTGTAATACCATCAGTGTCATATTAAGGTATTTGGCATTAACGGTAGTAGCTGTCTAAGAGCTGAATGGTTTAGTTTAGAATTGTAGCTACGGCGCTTTTTAGTTATGTTGTCTCAGTCATGTCTCCTAATTTCTCTAAGCTTTATTCACCTATAAGATGTAGATAATACCAGTTTCTCTTTCCATTTGTTTAAAATAATCAACTGAAAGAATATATATAAAAGTAATTATATATATATATATATATATATATATAATTGCAGTATTCTAGTCAAATAAATAGGTACATGTATAGCCAAGAACTTATAAGTAGAGTGACATAATAAAATTGGAGAATGTAAATAGTGCAATTCAAGATAAATTTGATAATGAGGAGGTTAAAGTAATTTTAAAAAATAGGTGGTGTTGGTAGTGGTCCACTATGAATGCCTGCCTGTATCAGTTGTGGCCATTTTCAAGCTAAACTTGGTCAACATGTGATTTAGCACAAGGCATCTATCATGGTGTGATGAAACCCCCACCGCACACACACATCCTTTTCACCAAACTAATATGGCCCAAGCCAAAGGTGATAGGTGGAGGTTTTTAAAAATGGAAATTGAGAGTGAGACGGTGACAGATATTCTTTTTAGTGCAGTAAGGTTTAGAAACAGGCTGGTGGAGATAAGCCTCCTCTAGCCAGGTGTATGATTGGTTTTTAGGCCGGAGTACCAGGATGGCTTGTCTCAGGAACAATATGCTCCATGTGCTCCTATGCTGTATTAAGGAACAAAAAATTGCTTCCCACCCATGCCAGAGGTAAGCCATAAATGGACGTGAGGCCTTGGGTGTGGAACAGAGGGAAGGGCTTTTTAAAAGAACAAAAGAACTGGGTAGCACAAGATTCAGGCAAGAAGATACAAGAGGAATGCTTTCTGTCCGTAAAGGTGGTGGCCTTGTGGTGTGTCCTGAGAGCTCAGGCCATGCTGAAAGCGCTCAGAATACACCAGACAGACAGAAGAAGCCATTTTTGAATTCCCATCCCCTTGATGGCTGTCTGTGGGTTGGCTTATACCACTTTCCCCGATACAAGAATTAATTAGTCTTCAGGTTTCCACGTATGTGCTTGGCTGGCCATCCCACGGAGCCACCTCCCCACTTCCAGTCACTAGCACATAAATATGTAGTTCTCCACTGTGGGCTGCAAGAGGATACAGAGAGCAGCAGAAGGGGCAAGTGATCCAGCAAATGATCCAACGCTCTCTGTGGGTTAGCTTTATTTACCATCATTTCTGTGATAGGGACCTTGGCTCTGACGTCGGTATTTCTATTTCCTTTCTTCCTGCAGGAACCAGAGTATTTGAGTAAGAATGGTGATAGGTGGAGACAGTGGTTGGTGGAGGAGGGCCACATCTTGTGTAACCCCCTCAAACCAATCTGCCCTCCCTCCCACTGTAATTCTTTAAAATACAGTTGACCCTTGAATAGCACAAGCTTGTACTGTGTGGGTCCACTTAAACATGGATTTATTTCAATAAACATTATAAATGTATTTTCTCTTACGATTTTCTTAATGACGTTTTCTTTTCTCTAGCTTACTGTATTGTATAATACATATAACATACAAAATATGTGTTAATTGACTGTTTATATTATAGGTAAGGCTTCCTGACAACAATAGGCTAATAGTAGTTAAATTTTGGGGTGGTCAAAAGTTATACATAGATTTTTGACTGTGAGGGGTGTCAGCACCCCTAACCACTGTGTTGTTCAAGAGTCAACTGTACATATAGGTAGATACAGGTATATAAATGTATGTTACATATAATATAAATGTATAATATATAATACAAACAAAATATATCATATTATATAATGTATAATATAATATAATACATATATGATTATATAAAATTATGTAAATGTGTTATATGTATACATATATATTTGCATTTATTGACTATCTGTTTAATGCTTGCCAGCCGTTCATTGAATATTTACTAAGTCCCAACCATGGCACTCACAATGTAAGCATTATTCTCTCACATTTTACAATAGAGAAAAGAGAGGGGCAGGTGCAGGGAGTATAAGAATCTCATCTTAGATCAAAGAGTTAACATGAGAAGGAGTTGAACATTCTCATCCAGATAAAAAAAATTCATACTAAAAAAACTTTAAGTCACTAAACTCCTGTTTATTTCTCTGAATCCATTCTAATCCCACAAGCAAAGGAGCAGAGACTGTCCTTTTCTGTAAATTTCTCACTGACTTGTGCTTTTGCTGGAATATGGTGTAGTTATTAGAAACAACGTTGTATTTTGATGTCTTTCCAACTTCCCACCAACTCGTCATCTAGCGAAGTGACTGAGTGGCCCACCGCTACCACACCAGCGTAGCTTGTCCCTTGTTACCGGAGAACAGGTCAGGGGTGGAGATACCTCAGAGCTCGTCTGCTAGGTCCATCTTGCTCTCAGGCCTTCCCTGGGGTATATACATGCCAGTGCCCATCACCTCTCAGGAGATGAGGCAGCATCATTCCCTTGCAATTCCAGCTGTCAAGCAGAATTTCATAGTTTTATGTGCCAGTGACATAGAGCTTTTTAGATCTAATTGAATACAACAACAACAACAGGGCAGTGTGACAGGCAATCTTCAGAGACAGAAAGGGCTTTGGAAAGAGAAGATAAAATTAATGGGATCTATTACTGACAATCCAAGAAAACTAAATCTTTAGTGTTGACTGGCTGTGAAGCAGTAATATATAACTGAAGAATGTAGAAAACAGCTAAATATTTTCAAATTTATTTTAACAGCTTGTTATAAACCAGAAAAGCAATTCATTCATTCACTCACTCATTTATTCAATTAGTTAATATGTGCTGCATGCTTTCTATATATCAGGCACTGTTAAGCACTATTAATCAGCATAGCCTTTAAAAATTCCACTGGGCTAAAGTATAGGTTTGCATGTTATTTAACTAACTGGTATTCTCTTTACTTTTGGAATAATCTGATTTGAATTAGCTCTTTGCCATCCTTTTGCCCAAACCCTCAAAGTATCATTTTATTTAATTCCATGGCTGTTAATAAAACTTTTCCACTTGTCAGGCTAATGTTTTCAATTTTTAGAAAGTTGTGAAATAATACTTCTTTGATTTTTTTTTTTGCAAGGAGATAATTATGCTACTTATGTAAGAATTTATAAAGACTTAGCATATGTGATAAGAATGGAGTTTTGCTATTAAATGAAACTCACAAAAAAATTCTTACGCATTTTCTGGTTACACAAATAGTTATTGGACTACTTTAAATATAAATGTTAGTATAAGTGAAAAATGGTTAGCTATCTACTTTAACATAACCAAATCAAACATTGCTCAGGTTACCCAGGTGGTGGGGTGAGAACTCAAGGTGTAGGGTTAAAATGAAAAATGAGAGGGAGGAAGAGAAGGAAAAAGAAAGTGAGGCAGATGGGAGTTGGGTGGATCTGAAGCTTTTCTGAATGCATAATGTTTCCAGCTGGGGGTGCCAGGCCCCCTCCACCTCCTGCCCCACTTTGTACTGTTCCGTTTCTGGAAGACTGCAAAGGACTGGCTGAGGACTCCTAGAAATGTTTGGGTAAGTGGGGCAGGGTTAGTGAACAGAAATATTTTAATGGGAGCCAGGTAGAAAAAACAGGCAGGTAATTATAAGGTGCAACTTTAGCATAAGAGAGAGCTGATGAGGAACTTGGTGTTACAGGTTGGAAGAGGGTGTGTCTTTCTTCAGGGGTGGGTGTGTGTATGATGAGATAAGAAAAATGAGGCCTGAAATGGAAGGAGAAGGAAATACAATTCATAAACAATTCGGTTGTGTGTGCTACATATATGCTGCAGGTGGTGAAATCTATGATTAACAACAGTTTATCTGAGGTCTGTAAAAGCATTTATTTATATGCAGAAATGTTGGAATGACATACTGTTTAAAAAGTGCTAGTATGTTTCTTTTCTTTTTTTAAATAGAGTTTAAAATGGCTTAATTGTAGATTATCTTCTGGGTGTCAGGTTTCCTACCAAGTTCAGAATCAATGCACAGCCTGCCTTCGGGGAGCTTATAGTCAATTGTATGGTACTCAGTCTTCTCCCCACTCAAATTAGCTCAAAATTATTTTTACCAAACTGTAAGTTTGTATTTTATCCCTCCCCTAAATTATGACACCTTGATAAATGTTAGTGCTATAATTTCATAATGAAAAAATGCAGTAAAATATTACTTAATTAATTTTCATAATGTGTTGAAAAATTTCAGTGGATAAAGAAGCAAATATAATGAGGGCACTAACTTAATTTTCAAATGAGTATTCAGGGATTAAAAAAAAAAGAGAAGAAAAAGTGTGGGGCTCCTGGGACGTGGTTGTTTAACAAAGGAACACATTAATGTCATTGAAAATTGCTTCATTACTTGGTGTGAAACAAAATACATAAAGAAGCAATTTTGGTTTCTTTCCATTCTTTCACAGCACTGAAAATCAATGTGACTTCTTTAGTAGTATACATTCTTCATGGGAGACACAAACTAATTTTTTCTGAGTTTTATTGATTTTCTACATTTTCCTACTTTTTTGGGGGGAGGACTGGGAGGGTCTTATTGAATCTTATACCTAGCTACTCACCCAAAACAATAAATCATATTTTGGAGGGGTAGGAAAGAAAAATAATGTTTTTATTTTCTTATCTATGTATTTCTTATATAGAGAAAATTTATGTATGAGAGGTGGCATTTGTTTTATATATATACACATATATGTATATATAAAACGAGGGAACCAAAAATGTGTACACATGACTTATATTCATCTTTTATTATTGGTATACAAGTATATTGAGTATTACAATTTTAATATAGTTTTTTCCTTTCTTAAAATGTGTTTACTTTTTTTGGCTCCCGTGTGTGTGTGTGTGTGTGTGTGTGTGTGTGTGTGTTTATTTATTTATTTTGGTGGTTGAATCACTATTCATCAGTGGTGAGATGAAAGCATCTTTCATCTTTTATGTCGACCTATGTTTTCTAGGAAAGCCTTTCAAGACAGAAAACACATATCCCATGAACTACAGACTACCAGAATGTGAATTTGGTTGTTAGTGCTAACTTGGAAATTAATCTTAGAATATCACCCTTGTTTTTTAAGTGTTCCCTATATTTTAGAGAACGTTTCATGACTCTAACAGAGAAAAGAAGAGTCAGCAGCACAGTGCAGTGGTTAAGAGGAGAGGTCTAGCTAGTGACAGCCTGAGTTTCAGTCCTGGCGCTTTCACTGGGTTTCTCCCATCTGTAAAATGGGCATGATAGCAGTGCTCACCGTTTAAAGTTGGTTGTTATGCACGCTGACTGACTTAATATTTATTAGTCACTTAGAACAGATTTGGCACACAGCGCAATGCTGTTGGTAATACACAAAGTAGATCACGCCTTCATAAGTTGGAAATCTATTACAGCCTCCAGAGGAATATGTAGAAAGCGATAAAAATCCATACTTATTTGCAGTGCTGCGTATTTTTGCATGTTCCTATGCTGTACATTTTTGTGTGTTTTTCCCTAATAATGTGATCTATTCGTAGCTCTTAGGTACTGATATTATCCCAGAAACTTCTGTTTCTACTTTTTTCTCTTTGAGTTTGCTACATATTATAAAACCAGAATATGGCAGATGGTTTACAATGCCACATGAGAAGGACTCTTTTTCCAATTATGTTTTCATCAGGCAAGCGGCCCTGCTGTGATGGGAATAAATGGTTATGACATTGCTATGAAATTGATATTGTCTGTTCTAGAAGGCTATAGAATTGAAGAAACACTGGCCAGAATTATCCTTCACCTTTTCTAAATATAAAGGTCAAAATTGAGATAAATAAAGGAAGAGTAGGTAGTTTTCCCTTTCCTTCTTGCCATCCAGTTGCTATCTAGAATTTATAAAGCAGAGGGACAGAATTTGTATGTGTGTGCAGCCCCTTGCAATGCAAAAAATACGCTTTCTCATTCATGCCCAAATACAGACTAAAAATGTGGATGGTATATTTAAATGATTCCTTAATCTGCTATCTCATTCTCTTAAAAGGTTTTTTTGGTAAATATCACAACAATTTAGTTTATTTTTAAGTTCTAGTCTCAGTAAAACAGTTACATTTGAAAAGGTCAAGATTATTGACCTATAAGTATTAATAATCCTTTTGCAATTACCATAATAATTTGTTCCATGTGCCTATAAAATATTTCTCAGAGTTACGGGATTATCACCTACTGAGAAATTCAAAAATATCTATTTGATATTTTTTCCAACTGAGAGGCACTTCTGCTTCCATCCTGAGTAGTGCTGAATTGTGTCAGGAGTGTAAACAAATAAACGGCCATAATGGAAGAAAAAAAAATTGTTCTTTAGAGTATGTAATGAACTATGTAGAGGAGGATTTAAAAATGTGATTACTTTGGCTGTGGTAATTTAAGACAAGCGCTGTGTTTCTGTAAGGGATGTGCTTTTTTTTCTGTACTTTTCCCAATGTGTATTTCACTGTTATTACAGGTGTCAGAAACACGACACATATTTAATGAAAATACATTGACTTATTTCAGCACATATTCATTCAACCTTAATGTAGTAGCTCAAATGAAGAGTTTTTTCTCATTCATTCTACGCTTTCTGCAGAGAGGATGAGCACGCTGTGTCTTTTAGCCTCATTTTCTCGCTTTAACGGATGGCTGGAGGGGCGTGGATCCTGGGCTTAGCAGCACCTCTCCCTACCAGGAGGGAACTACTGGAAGAATGACTACATATAAGTAGTTATAGTTAGTGACTGGTCAGTGTCTTCTGCCCGGCCCTCATTTCCTGTCAGGGCAAGGTATACCCTAGACCCCAGTGGGCTGAGTGACGTCTCCTGCCCACCCTCAGAGCCGAACTCAGTTATGTTGCTGTTTGTGGATTCAAATGTATTTGAAGGATGATACTCTTCTTCAGGGTAGTTATTCAGAATGCAACACTTCATATAAGGAATGGGACCCTAAAACTCTAACTCCTGTCTGCCCTTGAAATAGGCTGAGAGACCTAGTGCGAATTAAATGACTTCCACCAGCGTCCTTCCTTGTTACCTATATGTAACTATGGAACGTTCAGGATGAGATACCTGGTCTGTAAAATGATAGCACTGGACTGAGTGATCGCTGAGGCCGACTGGGCCCTGGGAGCCAGTCAGAGGAGGGTTGAAAGCCCTAGGAGGCTGTGGACATGGTCCTTACTTCTCTACAAAGCCCAACGGGACTCACCGATAAAAAGAGAACGTCACTTACTCTTTTACGTTATTTTATGAGTTACTTATAACTTCGCACAGAAGTCTGATTGTACACTTAGAAACTGACAGTTGCAGAAGTTGGCAGTTCTTTTTAATCCCTTAGAGCGGGGGTGTCCAAACTTTTTTCAACGTTTTTTACCAAGGGCCATATGCGGTAAAATACACAAACAGCCGGGCCCCTCACTTGAGGTGAAGTACGTATTGCCTTACCTGGTTTATTTAGGTAAACTTAAATATATTTTTGGAATTTGCTGCGGGCCAATTAACAATGGATTGTGGACCGCAGTTGGCCCGTGGGCCGCAGTTTTGACACCCCTGCCTTAGGGAATCTCAGTATACCCAGAACTTCATGTAGCCCATAGAAATTTCTGAACTTAGAAGATTTGGATTTCAGTTCTGGTTCTGCCCTTTCCTGGCGCTGCAGCTCTGCACAAGTTACATGTTCTCTTCAAACTCAGTTTCTTAATGGAAAATGCAATCGTTCCTATGAGTTTCATTCCTTTACCAAGAGCAGACTGACTGTTCCTGCTGCCACTTCAGTCTGATAAATAAGGACCATCCTTTCACTTCTTTTCCAGTTCCTTCACCTTCAATGAGTGGAAAAATTCATTTTGATTCTTCATCATATTATTTCTAGGCTTACTCTCCTCTCTTCCATTTCTATGGCCATTACCCTAGTTGAGATTATTATGACAGTGTGCCTGAAATAATGTAACAGATCCCTAATAGGCATGGATGCCTTCTGCAGCTTTCATTTTTACCCCCTTCATATTGTATCTTATCCTTGCTGCCAGTTTAATCTTCTTGAGGCCCGGCTCTCATCCTGTAATTTTTCTTCTTAAAAGTCTTTAAATGGATCTCTCTGTGAACTGAATAAAGACCAACCTGAAAGTACATCTAACACATGGTGTACCCTAGCTTGTCTGTCACTAGGTCAGCTAGGCTCTGGCAATCAATGCATTTTCTCTGCTGTTTCTTCATATTTAAATTGAGGTTTTTGCATTTTTGGCAAAGATACCAGAAAGTGAGGTTGTGACCTTCTCAATACATCATATGTGAAGGCATTTGATGTTGATTTATTCCCTTACTGAAAATGGTTAACTTTGATCACTTGGTGAAGGTGATGAATGCTGGATTTCTCCACTGCAAAGTTACTGTATTTCTTTGTGTACGATAAGGCTCTTATGGGGGAAAAACTGAGAGTATTGAAGCATCTTGTTATTTATCACAACTTTACCACTAATTTTAGCATCCATGGATGAGTTCTACCTGAAACAATACTGTGGTATTTGCCAAATGGTGGTTTTGTTTTTTTCTTTTTAATTTTTTAATCATTCCTTAATCTACAGATACTAGTTGGAAATTTGTGGTAAGGGAAAGTTTACTCTATTTATTTATTCATCTATTCATTTGTTCATTCATTGTTTATATTAGTAGGGACAAATGAATTCTTATTTTATTCTATGGGTTATAATCTATCACAATCATTATTCATTTTGTTAGTCGGTTTTCCCAGATTTGGCCTTTGGACTCCCCTTCAAGTTGGCTTCTATATCTTTTTAGAACATGCACCCCCCTTTTTAAGCACTTCCATATTTTCTGGCACCACAAGATATTTCAGACTCATCTTGTACTTTCCTTGCTCCAGTCCTGCAACCATTTCCTCAAGGACTCAGTTTTCTTTTATCAGAACACGGTATTTAGAAACCAAGATTTGGGCAGTAGGTGGGTTCATGGGTGCTGGGGTATCATAATCCCTGACTAGTACTCCTGAAAATTATCAAAGTCATGTAAAACAAAAAAAGATGAAGACCTGCTCCATATTAAAGGAGACTAACTAAGTACACTCGATGCAAAGTGTGGTTTTTGGATTGAATGCTGGACCAAAAAGAACATTAATGGGACAGTTGGAGACTTCTGAGCAAATTCTGTTGGTTAAATAGTATCGTATGTTGCATTATAATTTTATATATTTATCTTTCTGTCATGGTCAAGTCAAAATAACATGACCATCTGCATTATAATTGATTTTGGAAAAAAAAAAATTCACATCTCTGCAACTGAAGAAACTGATCTGAGCTTGGGGCCAGAGGATTCAGAAAAGAAATGAAAATGTACTTAGTGCTCTACTTTTACCATTTAGGACTTTTGAAATGAATTATTCTGTATACTCAAAATTATCTAATTAATCTCCTTCTGATGAAAATTTACAGTGTTTATATTTTTCCATGACAATATAGACGCTCTATTAAACATATTTGTACATACATTTTCAAACATTTGAAAATCTCTTTGGGGTATGTTTCTTGAAGTGAGGTTGGTTAAATAATTTATGGTACAGCCACAAGCAGTATGAAATCATTTAAAAAATTATGACATAGATCAGCATTTGGCGAACTGCAGCCCGTGGGCCAGATCACGAACACCCATTCATTGACATGTTGTCTGAGGCTGCTTGCACACCGCAATGCCTAGACAGAGCTGAGTGGTTGCAACAGGAAACCAAAATATTTACTGTCTGGCCCATTACAGAAAAAAAATTTTCCAGTCCTGGTATAGATTATTAACATACAGGAGGACAGTATTGTGGAGTTTAAGAGACACGTTTCATTACATGTACTATAATATATATGGGTATATATAATTCAAAGATGCTATTTATTTAAAATGATATATGGACAGAGAAGCTCTGCAAGATTGTTCACCAAAGTGCTTAAGTAGATACATATTTTATATATTTTATTCATAATTTTATGCACCGCTTACATTCTTAAAAGGGTTGTATAAATTCTGTTTTCATATTTTTACCTCAAGCTAAGTACTCAAACCACTCTATTCTGCCTTCTGCACTCCAAACTCTAGTGGAAAGGGACTGGCAATAATCACAGGAGACATTGAGAGACATGTTTTAATTTTTTTTAAATTAAATTTATTGGGGTGACAATGGTTAGTAAAATTACGTAGGTTTCAAGTGTACAATTCTATAATATATTATCTGTATATTACATTATGTGCTCAACACACAAACTCAGTTCTCTTTCAATCACCATATATTTGATCCCCTTTACCCTTATCTACCAACCCCCTTCCTCTGTCACCTTCTAGTAACCACTAAACTGTTGTCTGTGTCTATGAGTTTTTGTTTTTCTATTTGTTTGTCTTGTTCCTTTGTTGCTTTCAGTTTTATATTCCACATATGAGTAAGTGATATGGTTCTCAACTTTTCTGTCTGACTTATTTCGTTTAGCATAATAATCTCAAGATCCATCTATGTTGTTGCAAATAGCAGTATTTCATCTGTTCTGATGGCAGAGTAGTATTATTCTATTGTGTATATATATCACATCTTCTTTATCTAATCATCTATGGAAGGACACTAGTTGTTTCCATGTTTTGGCCACTGTAAATAAAGCTGCAAAGACATCGGAGTACATATCTTTATGGATAAATGTTTTCAGATTTGTTTTGTATATACCCAGGAAAGGGATTGCTGGGTCATATGTAATTCTATTCTTAATTTTTTGAGGAACCTCCGTACTGCCTTCCATAGTGGTTGCAACAATCTGCATTCCCACCAACAGTGTATGAGGGTTCCTTTTTCTCCACAGCCTCTCCAATACTTATTATTTGACTTGTTAATGACGGCCATTCTAACAGGTGTGAGGCGATATCTCATTGTGGTTTTGATTTGCATTTCCCTAATAGCTAGTGAAGTTGAACATTTTTTCATATATCTATTAGCTGTTTGTATGTCCTCTTGGGAGAAGTTTTTGTTCATGTCCTCTGCCTGTTTTTTAATGATTGTTTGTCTTTTTGTTGTTGAGTTGTGTGAGTTCCTTATGTATTTTGGGTATTAGCTCCTTATCAGAGGTGTTGTTTGCAAATATCTTCTCACATTCAGTTGGTTGTCTCTTTGTTTTGTTGATGGTTTCTTTTGCTCTGCAGAAGCTTTTTAGTTTGATATCGTCCCATTCATTTATTTTAGCTTTTATTTCCCTTGCCTTTGAGGTCAAATTCATAAAATCCTCTTTGAACCCAAGGTCCGTAAGTTTAGTACCTATACTTTCTTCTATGCAGTTTAGTTTTTCAGGTCTTATGTTTAGGTCTTTGATCCATTTTGAGTTAATGTTGGTATATAGTGACAGATAGCAGTCTAGTTTTATTTGTTTGCATGTGGCTTGCCAATTCTCCCAGAACTATTTATAGAAGAGACTTTCTTTTCTCCATTGTCTGTTTTTTGGCTCCTTTGTCAAAAATTTTCTGTCCATATTTATGTGGGTTTATCTCTGGGTTTTCAATTCTATTCCATTGGTCTGTGTGTCTGTTTTTCTGCCACTAGGGCGACTGTATATCACAGTTGGTCTGAACAGTGCTGGTTTATATCTATTGGGATATAATGTCACTATAGCCATGTTTTTCTCTTAACTCTCTGGCAGTTCTTCTCAGCCTCCTAAGCTGCTATTCATCTTTTAGAGATCCTTTAAGTGTTCCTGGACCTCTGGGTTCTGTCATTGGCCTTGTCCCTTCTCTGTTCACTCTCCCGGGAAATCTCCCCAACTCCCCATGGTTTAGTTTATACCAGTATACTGATGACTCCTCAATCAGTACCTCTAACTTCCAAACCCACTGCTTTCTGGACTTTTAAGGTATCTAAAAATCTAACATCCTCAGAGGGCCATCCTTGACACTTCCCCTCCCACCCCCTCCATCCTTCTAATCATCAAAACTCCGTGGCAATTTAACCTCTACATTATTTCACACATTGGTCCCTGTCCTTATTAGCACGGTCCTAATTCAGATTCTCTCATTCTTGCCTCTTTTCCTAGGTGCGTTCAATTTACCTATCAGACTGCAACTAGAAAAATCAGCCTTGAATGCCAACCTGAAACTAGCACAGGGAATGCCCGAGTCACCCTTTTATTATAATCACTTCAGGGGATCTCACATTGCCTAGTGATGTTTTTCAAAGTGTGGTCCATGAACAATGTGCACAGACCATTTTGGCTTACATGTGAAACATGTAACATTTAAAAATTTGAAGCCCCAAGTCTGGTCTCCATTACAGAATTACTGGATTAGAATTTACGGATAGAGCTCTAGAAATTTCTGTTCTTACCACCACTGGATTGTTTTTATGTGCCATAATGTCTGAGAACTATGGGCCTGGGTCTCCATTGGTATACATACCCTGTTCCAAGATATTTATGAGAGCATCCGAAGTCTTCCATCGTCTGGTTCTTACTGACTTCTCTAGTCTCATTTCTGGCCATTTCCTGACTAAAACTTTACATCCTGCTCCTATAATATAAATTCCTGCACCTTCCTGCTTATACCTTGCTGTCTCACTTCTGTTTACCTTTACCATTTCCTCTGACTGAAATACCTCTCCTACTCATAAATCTATTTCAAGTTCTCACTCAGGTATCTGCCTCTGCAAGCCTGGCATCCCCATGATGGACGGGGCACTAGAAGGCTCTGTCTCCCCAGGGTACTACAACTGAGCTTTGTCAGCCTGCCTGGCACATAGTTACCAGTCAAGAAAGGTTTGACAAATTGAGTTAATAATAGACATATGAAGCTTTTTAGAATATATGAACTCCATCCATTATCTTGCTGCACAACAAATCGCCACAAAACTTTGTGGCTGAAAATAACAACTTCTTATTTAGCTCATAATTCTGTGGGTTGGCAATTTGGTCTGGGATGAGCCAGACAGTTCTTCTGCTGATAGGGTTCCTCATGGGTCTGTGGTCAGCTGCTGGTTGGGGTAGGTAGGTGGTTCTGCTTCTGGGATTGGTGGACTGTTGGCTGGGGCATTGGCGATAGCTATGCAGTGACTCCCTCATTATGCAGAAGGCTAGACCCACCAGGCTAGGGGTTTGTTCAAATGGAGGTGACAGATTCTGAGAGAAAGAGAGACGGAGAAAGGGGTGGGAGGAAAGCTTGAAAGTTCTTTTGAGGCTTATTCTCAGAGCTGGCACAGTATCATTTCTGCCCCTTTTTATTAGCCAAAGCAAGTTACAGCACTAACTCTAATTGGAGGATGAGCAAATAGACTCCAGTTTTTTATCAGAGGCACTACAGAGTATTATGGCCATTTTTGCAATCTACTCCCTGGGTCTAATGTATATGAATTCATAATTGTCATTTGTAATGTAACTATAAACTGGATTCTGACTTTTTAAAAATCACTATCACTGCTCTTGCCTTATGAATAGCGTTATTTCATTTTATCTTCAAATCATCCCATTGCCAAATGTTGCTGTTTCTTTTCCAGCTCTGTCACCTAACTCCTCTTCAATGAGCCGATTCTGGAGTACCCTTTGCATGTATTCATGAGCAGTATAAATAAACATGCACCATTTAGTTAATGACTTGGAGTTGGTTACATCGTAAAACGAAGCCAACATTCCTGGGCATGGCAAACAATAAACTCCAAGTGTGAGAATGGACATGCTGCCAATAAGAAAACATCTTTCTCATGCCCTTGAATTTTACCTTTTATTTTCAGCTTTACTGCCTTAGAAAAATTGACAGTATCCAGGTTTCATTCTGTCATGTTAGGTGACCTATTTTCCATTTTGAAACCAATATTCATCTTCCTGCCTACTTGAACAGCTCTTCACTGCGAAAAAACAGCTTTCTTTAAAGGGCATAGCTGTCTAAGGTCAAGGCCCTTGGCCTCTCGACTGGTGAGGTGAGTCATGCTTTGACTTCGTGCTCTGCCCTGACCCCTAGCGTTCATTATTAGAGTCTGCACCTTCCTATCCTGATTGCCATGGTTAGTCTGGGAACTTGAACCTCATTGGCCTTGAATTTCATTTTCTCACCAGACCTTAGAAGGAAATATAGCGATGTCTAATATTTGCAAATAACATGAAAAGAGAGAATGACTGGGAAATTATTAAGTAGGTTTTTGAGTTTTCTACCCCAGGACTTTCTTTTTCTGGGTGGAGGTGGTAGGTAGGGGGCTTATTGCCTTTCTAATTTCCCTCCTTAGGGATTCTCAATTAAACTCTCAGCAAGTTTTCTTTAAGACAAAGATGGATTTTATGCAAACACTTGGGAACTGGACAATTTGGTTTACAAACAGCTGCAGAATTTCTTCCTTATCTTCGAGGGCACTTTGGTCACCAGTGTTTCTCTGCGTCCGGTCTCATTGAAGTTTAGCATCCAAGCCTGTCATTAACTGAGGGAAAAATGTCCTAGAATTTGCTTTGTGACCTGGGATATGGGATATAAGTGTGTGTTACAAAACTTAATGCATAAAGCGGCTGCTTTTGATACAGTCTGGCTCATGGAGAGATGGGATTTAGCTGCTTGTAATGAGAATTTGATGTGACTGGAAATTGAACAGAAGCATCTTTTTATTGAAGGTGCTGAGCCTTATAACAATCATTCAGTGGCAGAAGTGATTGTTTTTCGCATTACTTTTCAACTATAAAACCTTTCAGAGCCTCATAAGAAAATCTCTGTCCTTGTTCAAGCAACACAAAACTTGGTAACTTTTCTTTACATCCATATAAAGCAAAATAATGTAGTAACATCTCCCTACCCCCCTCTTTAAAGAGCTGTCTCAGATTTTCTCTGTGTTAAGGGTCTTCTTTTGCTCTTTCTAGCTCAGAACTGTCCTCTGATTAACTCTCATTTTCTCTCTTTTTTTTCCCCATGTGAGAGTCTCAAGGAAAAAAAAGAAGAGAAAGAAAAAAATCTAGACATGATGCTGGAAACTTGAAATGTACATAGAATGTTTTTTTTAAAGATGTTTTTTAAACTTTAGTTAGAATCTTTCTTACAATGTGTGTAAACATTTCAGTCTACAGATCTTTAGAAGAAGTACCAAAAAACCTCAAATCAGATATTTGAATTAAAATTAGGAGGAAAACATTCTATTTCTTGCTCCATTTATAAATCACCTTTAGAAACTTGAGCAAGTCATAGAATCTTTTTCCCTTCAGTTTTTCCATTTCGAATAGATATATGAAATGTATATCTATTCAAGTGAAATAAATTTGTGAATTGATTTTTACTTCAAAAAAATATTTTCATCTCAAGTCTTTTTCAAGCAGTAGTATATTTTATTCTTCCCCAACAAATAATATATCTGATAATATATCTAGGAAAGTCAGTGAGTAGAGAATTTTTTTTTTAATTAAAGCTTATTGGGGTGACAATGGTTAGTAAAATTACATAGGTTTCAAGTGTACAGTTCTGTATTACATCATCTATATATTCACATTGTGTGTTCACCTCCCAGAGTCAGTTCTCCTTCCATCACCGTATATTTGATCCTCTTTACTTCATCTACCACCCCGCCCCCCTTACCCTCTGGTAACCACTAAACTATTGTCTGTGTCTATGAGTTTTTGTTTCTTTATTTGCATGTCTTGTTCCTTTGTTGTTTTCAGTTTTATATACAACATATCAGTGAAATCGTATGGTTCTCGACTTTTTCTGTCTGACTTAATTTTTATTTTTTGGTCTTCCAGCAGATCGGATTAAAAAAATATATTTTAGTTCTAATCTGCTGCAAATTTGTGAGTTATGTTATTAGTGAATTTAGCTCTAACATATACATTCTGTTAAATTTAAGTATGGTCTTGTTAAATATTTTTTCTCAGGAATTTATAATGCTGGTTTAGCAACTATTTCCTGCAGAAACACAACAATAAAAGGGTTACTTCAGTTTTGACCAACATGACAGTAAAGGTTTTATCAACCTGTGTGAGACTGATTTTTTTCTTTAAATCAATACTAGCATTTATGAGCTTTCAGGATTAAGAAGTATCTTAAATTCCACAGACAGGGCTGGTTTGTGCTTTGAGGCCCTACACCCTCACGGCTGCAGAAAGAGAGGACCAGGTCAAATTCATCCCTCTCCTGGGGGCCTAGGTGTACACAAAAGAGGCGTGTGGCTGTGGCAGAGGAGGCTTGCAGAAATGCCTCACAAACTGTTGGCTTCTGGTGTTGAGGATTAGATCTTGCCAAAACATGTCGCTTCTGTGGTCGTCTCAGTAGAGGAAACATTGCTTGATAAACCCCATTTTGTGAAATGAGAGGAGAAATATTTGTTTCTTCGTATTTCCTGCTGCTTATGGGATGGGTTGTCGTGAGATGTGATGAGGCCCTAGAGTCCAGTCCTTGCCCACCTCTCAGATGGCTCCAGGCGAATCGGATGGACAGATTTACAGCCACCCTAATCCTACTGTACAGTTTTAAAGCGTATAGAAGCCATGTCCATGAGTTCAATGTAAATAAATAACTCAAAAAATTTTCAACAGATAAGGAAGAAGAGCAAGCAACAATAGAGGTTAATTCAACAGATTTCTTTTCTCATTATTTTTTGCCTACTTTTGGCAAAATGTTCACTTTAGACACTGAGAATTTAAACTGTTTTAATGCCAGGTCAAGGTAAACTGTACCATGATTAATACATGTATTGAATTATCCCGGTTTCATCTGTTAAAGGCTATCATTACAAGTTGAAATATGTGTAGAAGTGCAGGTGACACTCTAGAGTTAAATCATAATATTGATAACTGGGGTATATGATTTTACTATTTGCAAGCTAGCTGTCATTAAAACACTAAAAGTTGCTTTTAACAAGACAGTTTTGCTATTTTATACTTTTGAATACATATGTGAAACCATAGAAAAATGATTACCCATAGAAAAATGAGAGGTAAATGTTCCATTTTAAATTTTGGTTCATTAAAAACAAGGTACACATTAAAAACCAACATTAAAAAAAACTGTTCAAGCCACAAAATTAAAACATATAAAAAACAACAGTGAAATAAAAATATAGCAGCATAACCATTTTCTGATACCTTAGGTTTTTTTCAGCTTTTAACACATGCACTATCATTTCCTTTTTATCAAACTTAAACTACTTTGTTTATTGTCAACTAAAAATAAGAAGTATCACAACTGCCAGAGCATTAGACCTTTTGCTAGTGCAACAATGGCAAGAATTTTAGGATTTCAGCTGCATCCGCTGGAATCACTGTGCCTCCACGTTACTAGCATTCCCAGCCTGCAGTTCCCCTGTCCTTTGTCCACATGGAGAAGTGGGGCTTCTCAACCTCCTTGCAGGTGGACAGAACCCTGCACCCACCTCTATTTGATGGGCTGTGAGAGGAAGTGGTATGTGTTACTTCCAGGCTGAGGCTGTGAAAACCCCCCTGTGTTCCATCAGTCTCTCCTCACTTTCCAGGAACTCAAGAAAGAGATTTGTTCCTGATGAAGAAGCTTCGAGACGTTGAGACACCTTTAGTCTAGTTCCTACATGGAGCAAATTCTTCCCCACCTCCCGACAGCCACTGAATATATACCAAGATGGAAAAATAAATCTTTTTCGTGTTAATACACTGAGATTTCCAAGTAAATTTGTTAACAGCAGCATAGCCTAGCCTACTCTGAATAATTCCTATGGATTGTACGATTTTCTTACCTTTAAGCTTCATATTTAGGTGTATTAGTAATGATTGTTTCTAAAAGAAGCCCTAGTTCCTTCTTAACTTTTAACTTTCATCTCTCTTCTTTCCTTATTTTCTGTTGCCAAAATCAAATTGTGTCTCATTTGGGCCAGGATAATGACATTTGGAAGAGTGAGGGTGTAAGGAAGGGGGTGCAGCACAAATCAATGCTGTGAAACCAGAGGGCAGAGAAGAGTCAGTCTGGATATCAAGGCACAACAGACAAAATGGGTAACAAGTGACCTGAGTACACAGGCTGGGCACAGAATTTGGGGTCGAGTTTGTGAAGAAGGCTCAGCTAGAGCAATGATGCCTTGATTTGAGCCTTGGGCTTTTTCAGAGGTTTGAGATGACAGCGGGGGTATAGAATTCAGAAGGAGAGACTGAGGCCTGCGTTTTAGGGTTGAAAAGAGTGGTTGCCTTGGTTGGTACCAGGGCTGTTAGGCAAGAGCCTGCCAAGGAAGAAGAGCCTCGGATGCAGAGGAACAAGTGGGGAGGTCAGACCTAGCCCGAAGCAACCATGCTTCAAACGCAGAGTTTAAAAACAGGACTGACTTTGTCACTGAAATGCTTGTTTGGGGTCCGTGTGGCTCTGCGGGAGGGCCAGACCCTGGAAGGGGAAGCAGAGGACCGAGCTTACAGAGGAAACCAGAAGCTCTGCAAGGACAGAGGTTAGAGACTGTTGTCTGGGGGCAGCCCTGCCATTTCCAATGGACCTACTTTTGGGATCTCAATTCCATTTTATATTTTATATGGAATATAAGTGATCTCAACTCCATCTTCTGTTTCCTCACAGATATTCCCTGTTACTTACTACCTCTCTCATTTATTCTACTACCTACTACATGCCTATCCTGACGCCCCATGATTTGGGGGTTATGTTTACCCTGACCACATCTTTGGCAGGGTGTGTCATGTAGGGTGGAATGAACAGGAAGGAGGACACCTGGAGCTCATGTGTCTGCAGTCTCGAGTCTACAACCGGATTCTGCCTGTGTGACTGCCAGCAGGTCGTGTACCTTATCTGGCTCGGTTTCCTCCTGGGTGGAGTCCGTGTGTCTGTGTGTTTGTGGGAGGTGGGGGCTGGCGGACTCCGTGAACTTCACGGCCTTTGTATCTCTTCAGTTCTCTGAAGTAATTCTCTGCGGTAAGGCTGACTTTCACAGAAGGTCCATTTCTGGGAACCAAAGGAGTGTTACATACTCTTCCTCTTCGCCTCTCACCCATGTTTATCTTAATGTTTGACCATAAATTCAGGTCCAACTTTGATCCATTCTTTATTTTCTCCTCTCCACAACCCTTTCCCCCAATTTCCTGTCGGTAGCCTAACCTTGGCAAATGGCCAGCCTTCCAGCAAACTTCTCCAGACAGCCTCTTTGAAAGCGTCTCTGAGGCTGAGCAGCTGTGTGAAAACCTGACTTGGGGTATGATGTTGGGGGGCTGGCTCCTGGCCCCAGTGGTCGCAGCAGGGCAGGGCAGTTTTGAGGAGCAGCTTTGTGATGTATCAGAGTTGAGGCATCAGAAAAAGACACGAAAGAGCTCCTGTCAGACCCCTGTCTTTTATTCTCTTGTGTGAATATATGGGGAGATAGTGCAGGTTTCCCAGGTATCCACTTAGGTGACCAAACTGCCAGGGTTACTTTCCCCTGCAATCTGTGCACCTCTTCAGGCCCCCATCCTTCTTGCTAGAACAGCCAAGTTCATCTTTCTGACTCAAAGTGGAAATACAACTGTCTTAAGTGATAAAAAACATTTCCCCCAAATAACACATCAGCAGGAAATCTCCACATGCATATCCTGCCCTCTTGTCAAAGTTAACTTACCCCAGACTGAACTCTTCCTGTGACCTGAGATGCCTCTCCTTCCCAAGTGACCCCTTCTGGGCAGTGGTACCAGCTTTCTTTCCAGCCTCCAAGGCTTAGCTTCATCCTTAGTGCTTCTTTCCTCTTTATCCCTTATACTGAGTCAGACATTAAGTTCTTTCACCTTTCCCCCAAACTGTCTCTAGTATTTGCCCTTTTATTCTATTTCATTTACCATGACCCTAATCCACATCCTCGTTTAAAAAACCAATAGCGATTTCTCCACTTATATATGTATTAAACTCCTGTCTGGGGTCAGGGACCCCAGCAATGCCCTGCCTCAGTGAGGCAGGGGTGATGTATATGGTGGTGTCCACCCCTCCCCAAGCCCCGCCCGGCACCCACAGTTGCTGGCAAGAACAGAGCTTTCCTGGGTCAGAGACATTTCTTGGTCTTGCTGGTGTGGGCCATGGAGGCTTAAGGGGTTCCTGTCCGTTAATTCACCTTGGCCCCATGTGGTATCATGGACAGACCTGGGCCCTGATTGCAGCTGTGATCTTAGCTTGTAGGACAATGAAATGCCGAGCCTGTTTCTTTACCTACCAATTAAGAGGTTTAAATTCATGCCGTCTCCACAGTCCTGCCTCTGTGTTCCCTCAGGTCTCTCCTCTCTCAGTGAATAGGAAAAACATAAGTATATATACTTTCTGCTAGTAGGCAGAAGCATAGAAATGCTTTTTAACCTGTTTTTTCAACCAGCCTTAGGGTCCTCACCCGATTAAAGTTGGCTCTGGAGACTATAAACCAACTGTAAAACGCTCATTTACAATTATTTTGTGTCTAATAAATACATGCTATCGGCTGCCTTGTAACTAAGTCACACGGGTTCCCCTCCTTACCTTTCAGGCTTGTCCCTTTTCTCCACCGACAGCTGCTGTCTTTATAAATATGCTTACCGGCTCTCCCCCGGGCTGCTGAACTAGCATTCTAAATAAGATATCTTGGCCATATTTTGTCAACCTCAGATTCGTCCTTCACAGTGTGTCAGAGTGTCCTGTAAAAGTCCCCATGACTACCCCCTGATGGCCTGAGGAACTCCAGCGGGCTCCACTTCCCACCCTCTCTCCCAGCAGGCATCTTTTAGATGACTAGATATGGTTGGAATCCAATCTAATATTTGGACTCTTGCTGGCTTTTACTTTTAATCTTCTCCAATTAGGAGTGTTGCATTCTCCTCAGCTCCATGTGGCTCTGCCTGGGGGACAGCCTTTCAGACCCTGGTCTAACCGGTCTCCCACACCCCCTCCAGGCCTTTGGGACCCCAGTGTGAGTACGGTTGACATCAGGAGCGTGTATAGGAACTCGTAGGCAAAGAGGTTGGGGCAGAGCTTTCTGGCCGAGGGAACTGCACCTGCCCAGGCTCCCTGGCAGGAGAGAACACGGTGTATTTAAGGCACCATTTTGCAAACTCCTTTTGACTGTGATATTTGGTTATAAATAGGTTTTTCATCACAATGCCGTACACATATAATTGAAAACAAAAAGTTATGACAAATAGCACTCTGACGTGTTTCTCTTCTCCCATTTCATTGAAATAAAATGCTGATCTCGACCAATTAAATTGTTTTCACACTTCACTAAAATCCATTAGTGGGGTTGAAAGTACAAAAATGCTGGTTTACAGTCCAGACTAGGTGGAGCCCAGGGTGTGAGGGATAGTTTGATGCAAGATGAAGCTGGAAAGCAAAGCAAAACAAATCTGGTAGTGCCTTGTCTGCTGGATACGCTTGTCCATTGATAGCCTAAAAGGCATAGAAAGGGTTTACGTTGGGGGTCCTTGGGGAGTGTGACATGAAAAGATTTGTATAATATTCTTACTGCCAGCTGATTTGAGGGAGTCAAGAGTGGGTGTGGGACACCAGTGAGAGATATTATTACTATTCTAGATGAGAAATGATAGAGACTGGACTAGAAGGTGGTAGAGGAAATGAGAAATAGACACTTTAAAGCTAAGGAGGGGAGAGAAGTTGTAGGGCTTGCTGATAGTGGGTCTGGAGTGGAAGGGAGCAGAAGAGGTGAAGGATGACACTGCGTGGCTAGCCCGTGGGATTAGGCTGACAGGGCACCCAGTCACGGAGAAGC
This sequence comes from Rhinolophus sinicus, assembly GCF_036562045.2. NCBI lineage: Eukaryota > Metazoa > Chordata > Mammalia > Chiroptera > Rhinolophidae > Rhinolophus > Rhinolophus sinicus. The sequence goes on from NC_133757.1 coordinate 111,495,405, forward strand.
AAAGACTCAAATAAAATTACGTGGAGGGTTCATCTTGGTGTGGGCTTCTCCAGAGGCAGACCCTAAGACAGGTTTAAAGACAGGTGGTGTATTTGAGAGTTGATCCCAGGGAACGCACAGGGAAGTGAGGAAGTGGGACAGAGAAGGGAACGTAGGCCATAAAAGGTGCATTTTTGAGGGCTGACTGCTATGCAGTACAGGAGCTTACGCCTGTTGGGGAACTCCAGAAGGCAGTATGAAGCATGTGCCTCAGCATTACCCCACCGGAAGGTACTTATGCTCAGCTCCTCTCCTGTCGGTCACTAGTTGGCAAGTGGGCATCTATTCCTAGCACTTCCTGCTTACCATGTAGGGTAGGCAGAGAGGACAGACTCTGGTGGCCAGGGAAAACCTGCAGACAAGAAATTCAAGTACTGGAGGTTGGAAGTTAGGGGTATGAACTAAAGTAGGAAAGCCAAGGGGATACGGAGAGGTCACAGACAGCAGCTTCTGCTACAAGGTATGTGGACAGGGCAGGTGGAGGCAGCAGTCTTGTAACCAGCTGTAGGTCTGCTGCATTTTGATCTTGCTTTCAGACACACAAATAGAGATGTCAACTTGGATATTTGAGCCTGGACTTCAGAAGAGAGTGGAGACCTCGAGTCATCTGAGTAGAGTTGATAATCAAAGAAGGGATTGATATTGTCTATTGGAAGAAACTGCAGAGTGGGAAAACATGGGAGACTCTGCCTCAGCCCTGAGGAATCCCAGTGTTTAAATGTCAGATAAGCAAAAAGGATACTGAAAAGAAAACTGAGAGGGATTCTAGAAAAATAGAACAGAAACCAGGAGAGTCTATGCCCTGAACACTAGGGGAAGGTAATACTCAGAGAAAGAAGATGAGGTCTGCAGCCTCTACTGTTGCTTAGAGGACCGAAAATGTGCATTGCATCTTGCATTATGGCTATGATTGGTCTCCATAACAAAAACTATTTGGGTGGAGCTACGGAGATAGAAGATGGAGAGAGCGTAGTGGTTATGAGTGTGGACTATAGGGCAGGACTACCTGTGTTCAAACACCTGCCCTGCTAACTAGTAGCTGTGTGACCTTGGGCAAGTAACTTCCCCTCTCTGAGTCTTCATTTCCTCATCTCTAGAGATAACAATTGTCCCTACTTCCTAGAATGAGTACAATATTAAGAATTCAGTGATAAAATATTTAAAACAGTGCCTGACAGATGATAAACATTAAACAAGAAGTAGCAATGGTTAGTTCTAGTCTTTATGTTCTGTTTATTTCTCTGAGAGTCAGTGTGGCCCCTTCTCTGAATTCTCTCTAGTCCTTGAGATTACACTTTCCAAGAAGATCCCTCATTTTTGGTAATACGTGAGGACTACCAAAGGCTCAAAAGCCGGTCTAATCTCTACCTACTGTTGGAATCCAGTTTCTCTGAACCCTGCTCTGATAGTTGGTGCAGGGTTCCAGTAAGTACCTTCTTTTTTCTCCCCCAGAGACTCCTAGTAGCGAGGCATCCTATCTCTGATGAAGATAACTGATTTAGTAAGTGCCAGTCTCCTCTATTGTTTGTTATTTCATGAGGGAATTTAGCCTCAGCTGTTCCCTGGTATGGACCCCAGACCAACAGCCCTCCACTCATGTCAGAGCTGGTTAGGAATGCAGAATCCCAGCTTCTACCCCCTACCTACTAGACAGACTCTACATTTTAACAAAATTTTGGGGTGGTTCACGTGCCCATCATAACTTAAGCAGCGTGCTCTTTAGAGCCCATTGTACACGCTTGGTTTTTTTGCCACAGACATTCAACCCCCAATAGCTTCCTTACCTATATTCTGCAAGAGTGATTTCAGTTCCTTTCCACAAGTTCCCTTTGACTTTGTGGTAGAAATCCCATGACCTAATTGGTTCATCTGTGTCAATTGCTGCTCCCCTGGCAATAGGCACCCCACAGTGTTATCATCTGCTCCTGGTTTAGAACCAGGGCGAGGATTTAAATAAGGGACGCAAACTGTCTATTGCATCAGAATTCAAATGAACCTGAACAGGAGTTAAAATAAAACCCCAGCATCAGCTAGGGCGTCCCTTCCTTCAACAATAGATAAAATTGGCTCACGTCACTATTCTGCCCTAGGAAAGTCTTGTGCCCGTTGGCCATGCATTTGGTTGAAGTTTACTTCATGAAATTGACCTTCTCTTGGCCACATGTCACTCTGAGCTTCTGCTTCACCTGAGCTGGTTTAGTTTGCAGATCAGCGCGCCAGTCCTTGCGTGTTACACTTCTACTCTGTGCCAACACCTATACGGGTCTTAACACTTGTCTCCCTTTTCAGAAAAGCACTGAAACAGAAACACTCACATGACACCTTTGTATGTGGGACACATTATAACAGGTTTGACAGGATAGAAAGGACTTACATCACTTATGTGCCAATAATTTAATGGTAGACTATTAGCCAATCCATGCTGTAAAATGCCCCTTGGTCATTTTTACAGCTTGGGATCCACTCCTGCCTTGTCTTTCCATCCTCTCCTCTTTCCTCCCTCTCACTTCTGCGCAATCTCAGTAAGGAAAACACAAAAGGAAAAAGCCCCACTAATTCTTTCCATTTTGTAAGGCACTATAATTTAGTATTTAGGCTCCCTTTGTAGCACAGACTCTGTTGAAGTTTTGAAAAGGCTACTTGCCCGGTCATGGAACCGAAAATGGAGTAAACAGCCCCAGAAACACACAGCTGAGCAGGAAATTGGCTGGGCAACCAGCAAGCAACAAATGTCCACTTGTGGGATGAGTAGCCTCTCCGCTTTCCTTTGTGTTTCCTAGTCTGCATTCCCTGATTGGAACACTTGCCAGTCCATGTTGTCACTTACTAATTGTTATGAAGTACTGAATAAGTGCCAAGCATATACTCAGTGATTTCTACACATTGACATCTTTCAAAGTCATAACACCATTGGCAAGATAAGTGTTGTTATCACTTTACACTTGAAGAGACTGGGATTACAGAATTTAAGTGTTTTCGCCATAGTGACAGAGCCAGGTAAGTACCCATGTAATTTATTTACATCTCTGTCTCTTCACCTAGACTGTGGGCTTTTATGAAAACAAGAACCACATTGTCTTAACATGTGGCTTTGATGCTTGATCCTCTGGTATATTGTAGAGCCCCAATAATTGCATTGAATGAACACTTCAAAGCACAGGGGATGAGAGGAAAACCTAGTTTCTTGGCAGTGAAATAAAAGATTCATATATATGTGTATACTTTTTTTTTTTTTTTCATGATAGAAGTGAGAGATCAAGAGGCAGGGAAGAAAAAACTTGCAAAGAACTGTTCTGGGTAAATTCCCTTATCTCAGAGAATTTTAACTCTCCTACCTCAAAGGCATTGAAAACAAAAAGAATGAGGTATGGCTGCCCTCTTAAGCCACACCTCTACCAAGATTACTAACATCCTGGTTTGCTCATTTTGAGTTCACAGACCTTAATTATGTACCACAGAGCATGAATCATCCTGTCTGTTCCTACAGAGAATACTAATTTGTCTTCCAGACTATGCAGCAAAGCAAATCTTCCTTCTGCCATGGCAGAAAAGAGTGAGGGAGAAAGCACAGCAGATTCTCCTCTGGCCACAGTGTAGGGAAGGGTTTCCTCTCTGAGATAAGAAGAGCCTGGCCTATAACCCCCACTTGGAGCACGGGCTGTATTACTGGATCGTTTTAATCAGAGGCAATGGCCTTGTCCTTGTGTTATCCTGGACGTCATTTACCCCCTTGGGAGCCCCAGTCACGTCATTTTAGAGAAGGGGGCAATTCTTTCAGAAAGGGAGAATTCCCCATGCTGCTAGGACAGGGGCAAATGCAGCTCTTTTCCTCTCTTCCTGCTGCATTGGGTCATTGCCTTATCTATTTATTGACATGGAAACCAGTGGTGACACCTCACCTACCTGGAATTTAATTGTTCTGAAACCTCAGAGGCTCTGGGACAAAGCCAGAAAAAACTGTTACCAGGAGACAAACAAACAAGACTTCTGAAGCAGCCTAGGCTCCAGGACTTATAACCAGTGTCTAGTATCCCTGGTTAAGTCCAGCAGGTTACCCACTCAGATCTCTATAACCCCTACATCTAACCATACAGGGGATGAGTTCTTTTCTAACCCACTTTCAAATTAAGATTGGTTGAGGGGCTATAAAAAGAAGCAGGCACCCTCTCTCCCTCCCATTGTATGTATTTTCAAAATACAATCACCCTGGAATGGGGATAAAGAAGGCATCTTTGTCATGGGAATTCACATAAACTACCTCCCAGGGCTTGCTTCTTTTTGTGCCTCCTCCCTGGCTTTTTTGGTTTCTGATCCCTTTCCCCACTTTGGCTCTGTATCTTCCCCTTCAATATTTGTATGCTGTTGGAAAATGGGTTCTTGGTATTCGCTGCAGGAAAGAATTCAAGGACACACCAAGTAAGCCAAGCAAGCAGTAGATTTGTTAGAGAGATAGTATGCTTTCAAGATGGTGACAGGAGGCAGGCTCAGAGAAGTGTAGCTGCCCCCAAGAGAAGTGGGTTTGGGAATTTATTACACTTAAAATGAAAGAGTGGAATATTCAGGACTTACGGGTGGTATTATAGGCGTTCTTAGGCGGGTCTGTCAGGAGGGGCCATCTTTGTCCTTATTTGGCTCTCTTGGAACTGTCGTGGTGACACTAGGTGGAGATTTTTCCTGGCTGCCATGCTAATAGAATTCTAATCCATTATAATCAACTAAAGTTCATCTTATGGGGCAAGATGGCATCCTGATTCTCTCTCCGGCTGCCAAAATCCAGTACTCGCCGGATTGTAGTAGGCTTTTTCCTTACCTGCTGACTTGCCTCCTCCTTCCTTTTATATCCTGTCCCCTGTAACCCTCTTCTTCCTGCTTGTGGTATCAGGTAGATCTGTTAATTGAGATCCAACTTAATTTATTCTCTAAATTTTAGTTCACTCTCCTACATTTTACCTGGCACTCCCCAGAACCTGACTTCTAGCCATCGCCTTCTGGTGAGCTTGGGCCCACCCCCTCGGCCAGAATGACACACTTCATTATCAGATGCATTGAAAAAAATGCGTTGTGGGGTGGGGGAGTTTGAATCACCAGCAACAGTGAGGAGGGTGAGCAAAGACTACAACAAAGAGGAGAGAGAAGAATTATTAAAAAAAAAAAAAGAAAAAGTAAAAGGCAGAAGATCTAATGAAAAGCATAGATTGTGATGTGCAATGTGAGGTAATTGAAAGGACTCTGAATAAGATAATGGGAGACCTGGGGTAGGTCCCTGTTTATGTCCCCTTAATTAAATCACCTGACTCTCCTCTTGACATTACTTGCTTCATCTGTAATTGAGAAAGCTGCACAAGGCCTTATGTCCTGTTTAATTCTGACATTCTGCAGTTCTAAGGGCAATGCAGAGGATACATTTCTGAGGGCTTCACAGACATAATTTCATTATCACACAATATAATAATTAATATTTACAATGATGGGTCATCACAGAAAATTACATTATGCCCAATGTACTTTTAAGGGAGGTCTCATAAAGTTTAATACATTTTAGAATGATTTTCTGTCGGAATGTTAAATGAAAAAAGTATATACTGTATTTTGAAGTTAGAAAGATAACCCCTCTGTTATGTGGAAAATATGCAATCTAGAATGACTAAAATGTCAAGGATTCTGTAGAGTGAAGCGTTAGTATATCTATAAAGCATTTGATCAAAATAGCTACTTCATACTAAAGTGTTTGTCAATACCAGAAAAATGTTCCAAGTTAAACAATTTAGATGGACTGTTATGGAGGCAGTTTTAGGTTTCCTTCCCCATTAATATGCATTTTAAATTGTAATATGTTCACCTCGTGTCATATTGTTTTTCCTCTATAAGACAGTACCATCCATCCGAGTTAGCCTCTTCTACTGATTTATATATTGTTCTTATCAATTATATTCCAGGAAATAGACTTTTTCTTTGATGACATTTTTTGGTTCTGTTTGGATATTTATATTCTTTGGAATGTTTTGGCTATTGTTCCATTACTGATAGAAAAGCTTAAAATGCTCAGATTACTACTTACAGTTTCCACTCATTTGCCATGAAGCTCATGACTCTCTCAGTTTTCATCCTTGCTGGAAACATTGCTCTGTAGTGACAGGCACTTGGCGACTTGGCTCTCCATCATTTAAACATTGCAAGGAGATATCTTCACAGCCATTGGCGAGGACTTTGAGAGATGTGTTTACCTTCCAAAGCTGTTCCTTTGGGCCTCTCTCCAATTCACCATTGACCAGTGTCAGAGCCTGTCCCGTTCCACCCCCACCCCAAATGTGACTTATGTTGATAACTATCCTTAGCTTATCTCTCTCTCTAAGAACATTGAAGGGTTTTAGCCTTTTTTTCTCAATCTGGAAACATTCAGGCTCTCAAATAGCGTTGGTTAATGCATGAATTAGGCTGTTGTTACCTAAATATTGCAGAACCAATGATCTCTTACGGGTTCTCGTAAAATTTTTGTCTCAAGAAAAGACCAAATATAATATATCGCATGCTAAACTGGTCCCCAAATCTGTTTTCCGCAGATAAGGAAATATAACAAAATTCAAAGTAAGGAGTCATTTTTCATATTTCATTATTCAACGTGAATCATTAGAGATGGTGTTTTCCTTTCAGGAAAGGCAAAAGCAGTCTTTTCTGCCGTCTACAGTTTCAGACTGGCCCAGCACACTGTCACTTCAGTCAATTGACTTAACCTTTATGCTCTTTAGTTTTCCTGAGATATAAAATGAGGTATAAACTCAGTGACATTCGATGGCCCAGTTGGCTCTTTCACTTTCTTATTTGCCAGTGATCCACAAGGTGAAGGTCATTTTTCTTTTGCCAAATGCTGTTAATTGGGTTGCAGAAAATGAGTGCACAGTATTGGAGCCACTTGTAAGTAGTTAATGTTTAACTAGTTGCCCAGGCAATCTTGCAAGGATCTGCGGGTTCAGAAGCTGAAGAAAGGGCCTTCTATCCATCTGAAGAGCCCCAGAGCTTGGTGGGTGGGTTAGAGCATACTCACTGTTTTCTCAGATGATTGTTATTAAAAAGGGTCTGGCTAGTATTCTCAGACTTCTGAGACTCCAGAAATACTATTTGCAAAATATTGATTTGGGGGTAAGCTCTTGATTTTGCAGGAAGTAACTGCTCAGCTTTTTGATGTAGTATTTTAATATTATTCACAAAGTCTTAAAATGCTTCTATAAATTGGAAAATCAAAGGCACTGGCAATTCAGCTTCCCCTTGAACTGCCACTTCTATGTCCTCAAGGGAGTATGTTGTCCAAGGTGAATTGCTGCTGAGTGGTGTGGCCTTTTTTTGTTTGTTTTGCTTTTTTTTGTTTTTTTCAATTAACGAAGGATATAATAACTTTAAATCATTGTTTGAGAATTCCTATATTTCTAATTAACAATAATAACTTACAAATTGTTACTGAACAGCTTTTAACCATGTCCACTTTCACTATCTATTTTGACTCTTCAGACATCTCTGTGGTAACATAACAGTACAGTCCTCCTAACTCACAAATGGCGTGTTATCTGATGATACCTGTCACTGTGTTACCTGAGACCCCTAGGCTTCTCAGTTTGGGACATATACTGTATTTTGACGTGTATGATGCGCTCCTGTGTATAATGCGCCCCGACATTTTTGGTCCAAATTTTCATGGGAAAACATTGTTTGTTTTAATTTTTAATTCAAATTTTATTTTTATTTGTTTGCATTTATTATATGCAAAAAAAAACAAAAAAAAACTTGTTTTTTTGTATTATTAAGGAATTTTAGCATTTATTTTTTTAACATAGTATGGTACAAGAAATTTTATGTAACAAATAATTGCAAAACACAAGAACAGAAACAAGATACAAGAAATTTTATGTACCAGTAACAAATTTACTATATTTACACATCAGAGAAGGCCAAGAACTCTTCCTCATTGTAAGTTCGTTGTTGTTTGTTCAACAAAACCAATTATCGTATTCCAGGGTATTATTTTGCATACGGATATCATTGTTGATTTCTAGAGTTACACTTTGAACTCATAAGCATAAATAAAAAAATTAAAAACATTTATATAGATATGGAATTAGTACCCCCCATGTATAATGCACATCCTTATTTTTCCCTCACAAATTTGGGCAAAAACGTGACAAAATACGGTACTTTGGTCAAGAGGACTCATTGGTGGTATTTTACACTATCAAATAAACATTAGCTATAATGAAGAAAACTGATTCTGAAAGATGAATATCTCGGTCATTTTATTCTGAAATTTACATCCCAAATTATTTGAACTACAAGCCATTTATGTATCTGTGTTTGATCTACTATCTCTTGATCTTTGCTCAGGCAAGATAAAATAGTCTGTGAAAATGAATGTCATTGAGGGTAAAGGAGGCTTTCTGAGAGTTAAAGAATGGATAGTGGTTGTCTGCACAGGAGCTTGTCTTTCAGGCACGGGGTTCTGCAGTAGACCCCCAGGGTCTTCTTTGCCTCTGTTTCTCTGGTTATCATAGAGATTGGTTAAGGGTCTCATTTCTGATCCTTCGCTATCACTTAGTATTTACTCAGTGACACTGAGTGAGTTACTCAGTTTCCTTTGTGTGTCAGTTTCCTTCTTTTTACAGTGAGAGTAATAGAATTACCTACTTCCTAGGACTGAAGACAGCGTCATGCATGTTCCCACTGTTAAGCTCTCAGGATAGTGTTTGGCCCAAAATAAGTGCTTCGTACATATTAGCCATTATCATTATCATTATTATCATTAAGTATAAAACCACTGCACTGCAACTACAGTGAATCTTGACCTCACTGTGTCTAGAATTAGTATACGTGCTGTTTCCTTGATATGTTAGATTCTAATGTAGCAGTACCCATTAACACTTTGGATATTAATATAGACACATTTATATAAACCAATAATTTCTGGTTTTTTTCTATACACACCTATAATCTGAGTCCCTGAGATTCAAAATATAGATTTGTACAAATAATATATGTAATTGAAAAAATACAAATCCCGGCATGCAACCATAAAATCCATTTGATTTCTGTTTTCCAGTGTCCATGTAAAATTTATTCAGTAGAAATTTTTCCTCTATTATTGGATGGAAACTTCAACAAGTTCCTTACTCTTGAGTAACAGAAAGTCCTAAGGTCACTTTATACACAAAATACAGTCTCGATTCAGAAAACAGGCTGTCTAGTCTAGTATATTAGTCCACACTCAGTCTTCCTTCGGGTCCCTCCTCCAACTGAGGCACAGTTTCAGGGACCACCAACCTGCAGGAATCAAGTCTGATCAGCCCCTTCTGTCTTCACAGTGGTCTCTCCCTCCCTCATTCCCTCTCTGGAGCTGTTACTTCCAACCCTACCAGAGTCAAAGCACGGTGGGAGGGAGGAATATAAGGGCATAAAAATCATTCTTGAATGATAATTTTATAATCTGTTTTGTTCTTTCTCATCCTAGGAGGGATGTTTAAAATATATATATATATATATATATATATATATATATATATATATATATATATATTTCCCCATGTATGCTTCCAGAGGTTCTTTGGAAGGTCTCCTCTGATGGCAATCTGTGTGACTTGGGAAAAAGGCTTCTAAGCTGTTCCATCCAACTGTGGCAATCCACTCCACCTGTGGTTTTGTGGTGGGCCCTTCCACGTGACCTCTTTCCATTGTCTTTCCTAAGTCTTTTTCCCCTTGAGAAGTGAAAGCACCTCTAGGCCAGCTTGCTGTCCCATGGGTTCCCACATCTGATCTGCAGAAAACATAGATTTGTTCTGGTGAACACTTGAGAGCTAGGTTGACTCCAACACATTAGCAATGCTCTGGTTATGCTGCCAGATCAGTTAGTCATTCCATCTCTCACTCTGTAGACTTTAGAGGAAGAAATCAGCCCTCAGTGCACTGTGTTCACACACACGCACACACACACACTCCCTGCAGCAGTCACACATACACTTTCTGAGTAGGCTCCTCACTAGCTCTCAGTGACAGGGTACAACTTTCTCAAGACAAGTTCGCTCAGACTTTTCTTCACAGTGTTCCACTTCTGCCTTGTTTTAGACTGTCACGCTGAGAAGGTGCTACATTAGCCATGCTGCAGGCTCCTGGTGGACATGCCCACACTTTACTTTGATGCCTATTATCTTTAGCATCTTGGCATCTCATTTGCAACATCAGATTTAAAATCCATTTTTATGGAACAGATCGGACTTTTTCATATAATTTAAAAATATTTCGGAAACGTTTTGATAATTTTCTACAACATATAATCTGTCAAGATTTCAAGTTAAAAATAACTAAGGTCCCCTAAAAGCTTATGCAATTTAAACTTTGTGGAGGAAAAAAATGCACTGCAATAAAGGAGAACAAACAATACTGAGCATCATAGAGAGGGCTTTGTTTTTTTTTAATGCTGACTCTACAATTGAATTCTAAGATTAAGAACAAAAAGAACACTTATGTTACGATGAAGTAAAATGACCTTTTAGCTACATCGTTTAAAGTTTCACTAATGGATTTAGCTCCATCAGAAAGAAAAGTTCCATTTCATTTTCTGCCTATCATCCACAAATCTAACAGATTATAATGCTAAAGGGGAATTAATCGTGTGACAGTGGAAATGAGTTTGCATAAAATTCATTTACTTGAAAATAGAATCACTCATATGTACCAAATTTGCAGTTAGCTAAGAAGTGGTACAGTAACAATGGAGTTAAACCATCGAACAAAGTGCGCCACTAAACTTAATTGAAAACAGCATTTATGTAGCGAATGAAAATGTGAACAACAGTAATGTAAGGTTTCTGTTGAGATTAATACATTTAAATGTAAGAATATTATACTTTAATTTGTAAGTGTAAACAAGATGCATTTTGAATTATGCCCATGCATAAAACTTTGAGAAACGGGCTTCCACTTTCTATTAATGAGATTTTTAGACCCAAGAAGTATGATATTTCTGGAGGGTTTTTTTTTCCACCCATGATAATGAGAAAGATACTGTTTTGAGCATGTAAATATGCATTTTTTTCTTTTCTCTGAACATCTGCTACCTTTTTTTATTACACAATCAAACCTAATTGATGCTCATTTTGAACAAGGAAGATTTACAGTGTTTACACTGTGTAAAAGACGAATTTATTCAGTGAGTTTTCATTGGTATATAGAGCATCTTAGTTCAGAGTTATGCATTAGAAGAAAACAATCTAAGTATTATTGATCTGAAGAAAAGGGCTTTATTGGTTTACAGTATTCCTAATTGGAGAGGGAAATGAGCTTCATATGAAATTGGTTATTTAAAAAACCAAGTATCATAGAGCTGTGGCCCTGGAAGCCAAGATTAATTTACAACCCAAGAAGGGAAAATCATTTCATAAAATTTAATTCTTTAATATTTGACCCCATAGTCCTGAATTAAGTTCAGATACCATCCTAAGCAATTGCTTCATGTGTATTAATTAAGTAACGGCAAGAAAAAATATTTAAGGATTAGCAGAAATTTAAATATTGTATCAGAGATGAGATTCTAAATTGCCTGCTAGTTTTTCTTGTTAGACATTTTCCATAAATGAAAAATGACACAATTTATTCACTTTCTGATAAAGAACATTCTCTTTTCCTATGACGGGGAAGAAAGATTTTGATTGTTCTTTCAGTCAAGGCCTAATCAACAGATGGGAACCACACTTTAACTTGGACAGAGAAAGTTTACATAAAGAAGTGTCAACTAAAACAGAAGATTAGAGTAACTAATATAGAACTAGCAGCTGTATGGAGCAGTCACTTCCTCTAGGCCTGAGGTATAGCACTCAAGGAGGGCTTCCTCCCTCCTGCCTCCAAGCCTGAAATCCAGAACTTGTTGGAACAGGCAAAGCCCTGGTCACAGGATGGCAGAGAAGTTGCTGTGGTGTCACTCTGGCAGAGCGTCCTGGAAATGTGCCTTCTGGAGCTTGGGGGAAATTCACATTCTGTTTCCAGGGTGATAAATCCCCAGAGGCACTCTGCCCCCAAACCACCTGAGAGGTATGCCAGGGGAAGCTACTAGATGGTGAGTGCTGTTGGCTGTCGTGTTCTCTGGTGCTGGACACTGGAGAAGCAGCCAGTTGTGCAGCTCCTGGAGGAACTGGACACTGGGGAAGCCACATGCACTGCAGAAGCTAGAGGCTGGGGACACACAGTTGAGTGACTGCAAAGCCTGTCGTGCTGCAGGAGCCAGCTGAGCAAGCGCGCAGGAACCAGGAGGAAACTCTTCTCCAGCAGTGTCTCTGCAGGGCTCTCTACTCACTAAACTTAATATCTTCCCCAGTGACAAAGCAAAAACAACAAAAAAGATATATTTAAAGAGCTCACCTCCATTTTCCCAGAGCAGGCATTATTCAAGGGTGGATTTGGGGCTCTGAGGCAGTATGTTGATAGCTGGCACAAGTAAAATTAAAAGAAAAAAGTGCCTGTAGTCTTATGGTCCTGAATTAGACTGGCTCTGCTGGTCTATAAGGGTGTGTGCCCTGGCCCCTGTCTTCTCTGGCCGCCAGCCTACAAACCTGTACGTAATTCAAAGTAAATTGGGGGAGTTAGCCAGGTCTGATAGCCAACCAGAGCCCCGTAGACATTCAGGACTACCTAACATCCTCATTTGGAGAGATATTTCTTGGTTCTTTCTCAACAACTTTCTGGGCTAAAATCTGACGTACAGTTATGTGATGATTCCTCTGTGCTTCAGTTTCCTTCTTCAGAAGTGGCAGTGACATTGGTACCCATCTCATTGTTTTCGCTGTTCTAAGGATTGCATGAACTAATTAATTCAAGCTAAGGTTGTCACCATGGAATTTGCCATGTGCTCTGTAAATATTAGCTATTAATATAAATATTAGTTATTAATATTAGTAAGCGTTGTTGCTCTTGGCCTAAACATATGCTGGCTTTAGGAAGTTTCTAGAGCTCCATAGAATGTGAACTGTTAGCATCACAAAACTATGACTGCCATGTCTTATTGCCTAGTCTAGTGGTAAATCATCCTTCTTCATTTAAACGAAATATTAGAGAGATGGGAAAGAAAAAGAACACTCCTTAATGGAAAAATAATGACTTTGTGGCTAGAACACCCATCTTCCAAACTGGGCTTCTTCAATCATTATTATTGTTATTATTATAGCTGTATGATTGACCTTTGTCAAATTACTTAACCTCAATTTTTTCCTCCACAAAGTGAGTTCCTATGTGTAAAATGAAATATATATAAATAAATTACACATAATGTAAATAAATTATGTATAATTTGTGTATATATAATATAATATAATATAATAATGTAATGTATTTTATTTATATATATATATGAACTGGGGGTGCCAAAAAAATGTGTCACATTTTAAGAGATGTTATCTTAAAATGTGTGTACAGTTTTTTGGCACCCTCTGTATATTTACACACGCACAAAGGAGGAACATGCCTTGTGTGTGTATTTGTGTATACACACACACATAAATCTTATGGTGCATTAAACAAGATGGTGTATATAAAGTATTAAACATCATTCCTAGCAAAACAAAGATATTCAACACAATTTAGTTACATTTAGTATAAAGTAAAACTTCCTGAACCCAGGCAGACTGCCTCAGGCTTTACCTGGACGGCAGAGTTTTCTGTGCACAGGTTGCTGTTGAACTCGAGCACCGGTGGGAAAGGCAGACAAAGGAGCAGCGGCCCTAGTTTGGAGAATAGAAAGTCAAGAAGCAGGATTTCTGGGCTTTTTAACTCCAGTTCAGAATCTTCCCACCGGTGCTGCTGTAGCCACTGAGAGGTTTTGTTCTTCTTGGCACCATGTGTTCAAGTCTCCCCTGGGAACTTTTGCTGAGTCAGAAACAAAACATGTTACTCCTTTTCTCACGAGTTTGACCCCACTCTTTGGAAATTACATAGGTTGGGCTCAGTAAATGAAAGGAGTGTTCTTTTTCTTTTTCAGGGTCTCCACTTTTATCTCTGCCTGAGACAAAAAGGTGATGTGTTCACATAGTGGGTTTTTGTTTTTTTGTTTTGTTTTGTTTTGTTTTGTTTTATCCCGGAATGATAAAATGGTGTCATGGAGTTCTTTTCATTCCATCCCATTTGTATTAAAATAATAACTGAAGCTTGTCTGGTAATAGGGGGATTCTGTGAAACAGTTTTTCTTCCCAAAATAAAAGGGTTTTGAAATTAAGAAGGACAGAGGACCAGGAACCCAAAGTTGAAATGTTGAAAGGAAAATGTGATAAAAATGTTAACAATTCTATTGATGGTTGCAATTTTATATTGCATGTGCCAGGTTATAAGTTACTTGTTATATGTTAAAGAAAATGCCTGGGTATATTCTAGAAAAGGTTGAAACCCACCTAGATGTGCTTTGATGCCAAGCTTATCCAGAATTCTGTTCTTAGCTAGTAAATGGATATAAGTGCAAGGGACCAATTGAAAGTAAGGGGCAGAGAGAGCGCCCCTTGCTTTCAAGCGGAGGGTCTAAGTTTTATAGGTCACAGAATTTAGGGGTGCAAAACTGTGACTTTATCTTTCTATACCAATCTATTTCGAGCCCCTTGAATCTGTTCCTCCTTAAGGAAGTAAACGTTATCACTGTCAGTTCTGCATGAACTCTTATTTTAATTTGAACTCAATCAGTTCAGAGTCACTCCCTTTTTCCCCACTCTCAGTGACACTTAAGTCCTGAAGGGCTTCTATCACATTCTAGAATAAAGAGTGGGGAAAAAGGGGACTTGCTCCTCATATAGCCTTTGACCTGACCATGAACAAAGTCCTTGGGCTCCAGGTCCTAAGCTTATTTATGGCATCTCCTGATTATTTTTCTGCCAGGTGAGGGCCATATGGCCAGTGTCACTTTCTGCTTTAGCATCAGTTGTCATGGTCCAACCCCCCCTTTTGGGGTTCATAATCTCTCTCTCTCTCTCTCTTGCTCTCTGTTGCTCTCTCTCTCTCTCTGTCTCTCTCTCTCCATCCTTCCTTACCTCCCTGGCTCCTCTTCTCTCCTTCAGTTTCTCCTTCCCTCCCTCTCTCCTTCCCTCTTCCCTAAGATCTACATAATTCATGGTGCACAGAAATATTTGGATATTCTCCCACACCATTTTTTGCTGCAGGAAGCTTTTGGGTTTAGGCAACTGCAGACAACTTTGTTCCTGATATTCCTCAGAATCACCTCCACCTTGTAATGCCTATGCCAGTGTAAGGTGGGTGTCCTCATGCACCTATTACCCCCAAGGATTCCAGGTAAGATGCTGGGTACTGATCTCCTCTATTTTCAGTTTCCCCAATATATCTGGACTTAAAGATTGAACAGGGTCAAGAACTTAAGAACAAAAACAAAAACAAACAACAACAACAACAAAACCAACCTTCTCTTACTTATTTTCCCAACTCTTTGTTTTTTAATCCTTGGGGCAGTAATTGTTTTAAAAACATAAATTCACACATTTTATGGCTTTGCCTTTGGTTGTATCATGGCAACTCCTTTTTGAGGCAAGATAAGTCTCTAAGCCAGCCTATTAAATATAATTCCTGTATCCCTCTCACTCTTAATCATTCTCCTTGATCACAAATTCTAATTTTTTAGCATTCCTCTAAAATCTGCTGTACTGAAGCAAATCAAATACTCCAGATCTAGTAAGGGAGAATCAAATGAGACTAATAGCCCATGATTTGAAGAGTACATGTTTATTAATATAGCCTAATACTGCATTAATATCAGCAGCTGCCTCAAATATTGGCTCATTAAAATTTTGGAGAACTTACATCCATACATTTTCCCTTATAAATTGCTTCCCTACTCACACATATGCTATTGAATATTAGAACCAATGCATGGATCCCAATATTAATTGTTAAATAACCCACCGTAATACCTTTTAAAACCTTTGGAATATGTAGCTCAGTCCTTTAATTCCTTTTCTGTTTCACGTAACTTGATGTTTTCTGTAAATATAAGAAACTTATTATCTATGTTTGTATTCAAATCATTTAAATAGGCCCAGGCCAGATGTTGTGTAACTTGAACTATAGACAGAATCAGGTATTGTTGAGTGAGACATTTTAATGCAGTCTTATTATTAAGAATAAGCTGTATTAGCAAGAGCTATTATCAAGAGAGATAATAAAGTGAGAAAAATGCTAACTTTTTTGTTCATTGTTTATATTCAAATAATGTTAATCTTGTGTAACAGCGGTTCTCAACTGAGGATGATTCTGCACTCTTACCCCATTACCCCCTGGGGACATTTAGCAGAGTCTGCAGGTGTTTGGGATTGCCACAACTTGTGGGGGGTATAACTGGCATCGAGTGGGTAGAGGCCAGTCACACTGCTAAACATTCTTTAATGCACAGGACAGTGCCCACAAGCAAAAACTATGCAAGCCAAAATATCAACAGTGCCAACATATCACTAGGTTTTCTGTTGACAAAACCTGTTGTATAAGAACATCTACATTACTCTTATGCTCACTAGTTTTAAAGAAGTGTTTCCCCCTAATTGTGGACAGATTATGATTTTAGTCTTTCCTTCAATTCCATTGACAAGAGAACTCTAATACTAAAAGCTCATTGTTTCCCCCAAAGTTTTCTAATTCAAAAGATACTATTCATTGGTCTGAGAAGTGAGAATTTCAAGATAATTTGCTTTATTTAGACTCAAATAACATATTAGCATTTTAAAATATGAGGCATCTAGTAGATAATTTTTTTTTTTTTTTTTTGCATTTTTCTCTGTGAAGAAAATAAGCTTATGGATGGTGAGAACTCTGCTCCACAGAGTCATTCAGGATTCCTGCCATCTTCAGTCTCGAATGCATTCATCTTCAACCCATGGCCTTCAAGGTCATTTCAGAAGTAAACAGAGGAGGCTCACAAATACATAACCACCTTAGCCCACAGATCACTGCATCTTACATCCCATTGACCAAAACTTGTTATAAGGCTGATAAAAGAGAACCAGGAAAGGTCACCCCTGTCTGAGCACTATTTCCCTTCAACAACTCCATTCTATAAAAAGAAAGAATAAATCTCGGATAGTCAGTTAGTCATTTCCACTATAGTGAAGAAAAGGATTTTTTGTTGTTGCTGTTGTTTTGTAGCAGAGCTCTGACTCGGAAGAGAATTATACTTACTTGAAAGAAAAAAATGGAAAAGCTATTTGAGGCAAAGAGTAAGATATCAGGAAAACGCTAATAAAAACAAAGGAACAGAAACACCTTAAAAGTTCTAAGGATGTCCTTTCTGCTACTGATTATTGACATGAATCTGCTTACTCAAGTTGGGGGTAGAAGCTAGCTCCGCCAAATTATTCTGAATGAGAAAGAAGAGAGAAAACCGAAATTCCTAGATCTTTAGGTATGACTGCAGGAAGCCTTTGGAAATTAGAAAAATCTAAGAGGAATACCCAAAGAATGGGCTGAGAGAGAGAGAGAGAGAGAGAGAGAGAGAGAATCTGTTTTAGAATTTGAAGTAATGTTTAGCTCTGTGTTTGGCACGAGATACAAGTAGAGTTGGTACAGGACAGAAGCAAGGGAAGAGAGGCATTAATATGAGGGTTACACTCTGTAAACATTTCAGTATCATCAAAAATGCTTGCATAGTATTTACACTGTTTTTCCTATATAATGGCTTTTTTTTAAAAAAATTAGATTCAGTGCAAGAAACAGAAACAGATCTAGGTACTTTAGGCAAAAATGGATTAAATCAAAGGATTAAGTACTTACAAAATCTTCAACAAGCCGGAGGAGTGGCAGTCAGGATGCCACCACATGACTTTGGGCATCAAAGTTTTTACACCCCCCAAGAGGTTAGGAACTGCTGTTGCCAAAGCCACAGCCTGCCCATACACACTGAGCAAGTGGAAAACATGGTTTCCAGCTGCTGCTGACACCTACATCTGTTGGAGCCCATCTGCCCCTCTGAGTGTCACCATCTCCCTTGCGTTTCCTAGACCTCAGGAGGAGGCATCACCTTGGCAGAAACTAAACTGCATCCACAACATCACAGCAAGGGAATTGAGAAAGTTTCGTGTTTGCCCTCTGTGTTCAGCAATTCTGACAAGGATCAGAACAGAAGAAGGGATGGGTGTTCATCCATCATCTACCATAGACGTTTCATTTTCATAGTCCATGCTTTTTTCCCCTTGAAATTGCTCATTTTATGAAAAGCTTAGTAATTTTTTTTCTACTACCTATTATGTTAGTAGTTCTAAAAGTCATCTAAAACGTACCATTCATTTTATCATAAATATACAGCCCACCTCTCCCTGTCAGTTACCTTTTCCCCGAAGAATTCTTTAGTCAGATATCCTAAACAGAAGCACCAAATATAAAACAGATTCAAAAGGGGAATTTTAACACTGGCGCTGGGGAATGATGTGGGAGTTGATTGAATCTGGCCTGTCTCTTATTCACCGGGCTGTCACAGGCAACCTTACAGGGAAAGCCAGGAAGAAACTTGGAGACTCACTGATCTATGTAAAATAATATAGGTTTTGTTCTCACGTCAGCAAGACCCTGTTTCAGAGATAATGAATTAAAGCAAGGGGATGGAGGCAGCAGTAATTTAAATTGTGTTCTTCCCCAGGCTACTGATCAAATGTTTTGACTGAACTGGCTGGTCAGTTCCATCACTCAGTGCAGATGAGCTCACCTACTGTGCCTTCTATTGAACTGATGACCTACGTATTAGAATTAACCTCATTGACACACTGGTTGACTTAATACAGATGAATCTTTAAAAAGCAGCATCATTCTGCCTGGTAAAATGCTTCATTCAAATAATATACTTCCAAACATGTTCTGCTTCAGTAGAATACGTTTTTTGGTGTTGTTGTTGTTATTGTTATGTTGTCATGTAGATATGCAAAATAAATGTTGTCTGGCTGTTTTATAACTTCCCCAGACACTCAGGTATCTGGGTGACAAGTATAGCAAACATCTAGCAGGTGGTGTGAGCAGCCTGAAGTGGTTCTTGTGTTCTCCACCTGGACATCATCCAAACTTGCTGGTTTGAGAAGGAAGGAACAGTTGTGGTCCACATCTGCTATCTTAGAGCTGTGATTAATAAATGAATGTCTCCGTGTGTGGTGTGTGTGTGTGTGTGTGTGTGTGTGTGTGTGTGTGTGTGTGCAAAAAGAGGCCTGAACAGGGCCAGGATCAAGTTCATATAATTTCTAACCTCAGCGCTTTGTCTCTCAGTCTCCCCCGCCTTTTTTTAACTGATACTCTTTTTATGTTCATTGGTAGAAGAATGTGTGGTTCATCACAAAAAGGTTTTTCTGAAGGAAGTTGAAGGAAGTCTTATTTCAATAGGGAAATTATTTTGCTAAAACGATTCTGGCGCAAGTACTATTTTTACCTCCCTTAACCTCCAGGCCTGTGCCTGCAATATGGGTATGTAAATAGATCCTCATCTTGGAAATATTATAATTTCAAAGTGGCTTGTTCACCAAGCTGGAATTTATATGCTTCTCAATGTTTATAATAAGAGAACCCTTCACATTCTTTAGGGTTATACTTAATGTGAGTCACATTTTCTTCAGCTGGCGTAGTCATTCAAGGTTTCTTTTTATGAAATCACAAAGAATTATGATACCCAGTGTTAAAGATATTCAGGCAAAATAAATGTGAGTTTGCGCAAAAGATTATAGCTCAAGTACTTAACTTCATGGTTATGTAAATTCCTGTTATATCTGTTTTTAATATGTATGTATACTCTCATGCATACAATCCTGATGAGTTTACTAGAACATAATTAGAATGTCGAACATTATTTTTATAAATTTTTGCCCTATCACAGAATTTGCAAGAAATTATTTTAAATGTATTACCATTTTAACACACACTAGATCGTGGGCTGCCCTTCTTGCCATGTGGAGCTAACCAGTTTAGCAGTTGGTGTTGAATATGTTCACATTCAAAAACTAATGCTTACACAGGCGGAGTATGGGAAGCCACTTACATTAGGATTTAGGTGGTTGATTGGCAGTCAAAACTAAGTGATGCTTTTGGTGCCTCTCCTATAAAGGTCATTCGTGATGATCATTTCCCAGAATCTTCAAGTTTAGATAAAGGTTTTGTTGTTGTTTTTAAAGGTACAACAAGTTTTCAAGAAAGTATGGGAAATGATCTTTTTTTTTTAGATGAGAACTTATACATCCTGAACTCTAGCTTATTTCAGTGTTCCATTGTGTTTCCTTTGTAACTAAGATTTGAAAAACGTAGATAAATTTTGGAATAATTATTAAACATTTCTAGGCTTCATGTGGTAAGGTAGTTTTCATTACTTCTCTGTCTCTGTCTCTATAGGTGTGCGTGTGGGGGCGCGCATAACCTCTGCCCTCTGAAACTGCTTATTCTTCTGTTTTGTTCATTTAGGCAACATCTTAGACATATGTACTTAGCCTCCATCTCAGGTATATACCTTCATATCCCTTTAAGAACCTTATCCACACGCTCTCACACCCTCCCTAGGTTCTATTTCTCCCACTCTTCATTTCCTAGGAATCTAGAAATCTACACCTATTTATCACAGCTTTCAGTTTGAATATACACCACTGTGCTTAGTTTAAAAGTTTTCCCTTACTGCCTATAAGTCCCATTTATTGTCCTGTTAATTAAGCATAATTACCATAATCATCCCCTATTTACTGGGACTTACGACTAGTAAACCCCTGGAAAGTTACTTGGGATTGTTTGGGATGGTTTCAGAGAGAGAGTGGGAAGCAGAAGTGGAATGTCACTTTACGAGAGGGCCTCATTTCTGTAGGCATCTGTGGCTGTGTGGGAAACAGGCTGTTTCATTTCCTCTCCTCTCTCTGGAGTTCAGCATAACCAAGTTCAAGGAGCGATAGAGGAATTCCAATGTAGTTTTTTAAAAATTAATTTCAGTGTTGAGGAAGTGGCTCATGGCCTTTACCTTAAATCTTACATTAAAGCCGGATGCTTGGTTTTAAAAAGAATGTATCTTTAGGTAGCTGATGACATTTACAACCTGGTAGTATTCACCAAGCCTCCACAATTAATCACTTAAAAAAACACATTATACTTTCTAGATGGTGAATGTTTTCACCTCCAACTTTATCTGTAAAATTTATCTTACAGATGTTAATTATTGACTACTATGATCTATAAGAGTACACACTATAAATAGAAACATCAGATTCAATTCTAAGTTACATTTGGGTACCAGAATTTGTTTTTTAACATCAACAGAAGATTCAAGGGAAGATGCAAGTTTTGTGTGAAATGTCAAGTGTGGCTGGACCTTATCTTGGGTACTTGGGCCAACGCAGAAAACACATTAGATAAAACTGTACATACTGATTTCAAATATAAATAGCAGTAATGCCCGGCCATTTACTTTTTGTGGTGGCACAGTTTTTAGATCATAATGACATATAGGAGCACAAGTGAGATGAAAAGTTAACCTTT
Source organism: Rhinolophus sinicus (assembly GCF_036562045.2). Classification (NCBI taxonomy): domain Eukaryota; kingdom Metazoa; phylum Chordata; class Mammalia; order Chiroptera; family Rhinolophidae; genus Rhinolophus; species Rhinolophus sinicus. The sequence goes on from NC_133757.1 coordinate 111,516,930, forward strand.
AGAAATTTCATGGAACAGCAATGACATGTCAAAGTATTAGAAAAAAACAAAAACAGGTTTTAGAAATATTTTCACTAAGAGTAATTATATATTATTTATTACATTGCATTAAATTCTGTCTTTATGCCCAACACTGTGTTCTGGAAATACAGAGATTCTTACAGTCTAGCAGGATAGACAGGTATATAAATAATTACCAAAACAATCATATATATACTTAATCTTTCCAGGAAGTGCTCAGAGTGGGCTCTTAGAAGGAGGTGAACTGCGTCTTCAAATAGGTATAAGAATGTTTTAGACAAATGGTGCAACTCTGAGGAAAGAAAGAGAATATTTGGAAAATCGTAGATGAGAAAGAACATGAGGTGTCCTGGACAGTGCACTCTGATCAGCTCAAATGCAGACTTTTACAGACAGTGATTGGAGACGACCAAGGCCTGGTATGCCATGTCACCTGCTGCCTTGGTTAGGTCTTATCTGTAAGCAGTGGATCAGTTCTTTCACGCCCCCCCGCCCCATGTCATTTCATCACTCAAGTGATTTTACTTGGTTAGCTGCTGTTTTTGTTTTTGTCTGTCTTTCTCATGTTTCCCCAAATCAGGTGAACTCATGAATCATAACACACATGCAAATGAAGAGAAGCATATCAAGCACTTATTTCTAAAAATGCAATTCGGAGCGTGTTTCAAGTTCCCACAAGTGAGAGCTCACTTATATAGGAGCAGAGTTTTAGATGTGAGAGGTCTATGCATTTGCGAGATAAGGAAAGTGAAGTCTAAAATAGTTCAAGTGACCTGCCCAATTAACCTGACAGATCCTTGCCAGAGGCATAGAATAAATAAATAAATAAATAAATAATAAATAAAAAAGAAAAAATCAGTGCCAGCTTCCCCCAGTTATTTCACCTGTTTAGAGTCAAGCCCAGTGATAATAAAAGGAAAGTTCCCAGCTTTCAGGTTCTGCCACAGCCCCTTCCCCTCATGCTCGGTGTTGTCTACATTCAGTTAGTTCTGATAGGAGCTGTTTGGTGAAGTGTAGAAAGAGGCAACTTCAGCTCGAGAGATGCCAGGACACACTACTCTGTGTGCAGCTGCCACTTCTTGTGATTTGAGGAAATATTTTTTCCACTTAGAGGGAAATAAAATCCTCAGTTGTAGAAAGGCAGAAAATGATGATGAGATAGTCTTTTGTTGATTTTCAGGTGGTTAATTATCAGCTGAATTAATGGTCATTTATCTTTTCCCTGCTTAGAAATAGTTCAGTTCCAGATTTTAGAAGTTAAAGCAGAAATGCTTTCTGAAGTAGAAAATGGAGAGGAGGGGGCAGCTAATTATCAAGTCACACAGACATGAGAGTTAGCAAGTCAGCTAGCATTGTTTATAGAAATATTAAATATAAGACTTTGTTAGATTTCATGAATCAAGTAGTGAATGTATATTTTAATTCTTATACAGATAGTTGGGAAATTTAGTTTTATGCCATTGATCTGTCAGTAATTTTACTTGCCCTTGTAAAAACAGGACGATTATAGCATAACTATATAGTGATAAGACCTTTTGGTTCTGCAGATCCTTGCTCTGTGGGGAGGGGTACAGTCAGAGAAGTGCCAGAGAAAACTCCCAACAAAGTCAGGCCCTAAAACAGGGGCCATCCTCACCCCAGTGTAACACCAGTACTGGAGTGGGGATATGGTACATGATGAAGACATAAGGAGTTTGAGAACACAATGGAACATCCCGTCGAAAATGTTCTAGATGAAATTGGAAATATCAGCCTGGAAATCTGGGGTGAATATGTAAATTCAAGAATCTTATTTTAGAGTTGATAATGGGCTATAAATTAAATGAGATTTCCATGGAAAAAAGAGTATGGAATAGGAAAAGGAGGATGATTGAGAATTGAACTTGGGAAATACACACACACGTAATTTATTGATTTAGATAATAATAATAACTTTGAAAATTATTATTACTATAATAACAATTATAACTTATGGAGCCACTACTATATGCCAGGCAATTTATATGGATTAACACATGTTATCTTCATAATCCCCTGAAGTAAGTGATATTATTAGCTCTATGGTACAGATGACAGAACTGCTATAGCTCAATTACTTTTCTTGTATTTCTTCTTAACAAATCAAGAATAGTGGCCATGGCAAAGCAAACTGCTCACTTTTGCTTCACTGCCACATAGCTATTCTCTTTTATGTACAGGTCCTTCCAAGAAAAGTCTAGAGATCTGCCATGGACACAGAAATAGGTAATAGATTGCCTGAAGTGCCTGAAATCCCTGCTTGGAACTTTGTTTTTGTTGAAATGACATAACAATTGTTGACATTATCTGGAAGCAAGAGAAACACATTTGCCCCACTCTGTGTAGGTGGATGAACTAAACTCTCCCTTGGTTTCTCTCTGTCTCTGAGTTCTTATTTAACTCAAAGGACATCATCAGACAGCAGATAAAATTTGCATTTCTAGGCTCTTGGGGACTTTTGTTGAATCATCAACTGACTCAGGATGTCGCTGATATTTGGCATTGCTAAACAAATTGTGCATGAATATAGTCATTTGTACAATCCCTCAAGATGATATATACTGCTTTTGATAATGTATGAAAACTGATATTTTAGATATTTTAATATGAACATTAGGTTAGAAAACATGAGAGGATGAACCCTTACTTCCCCAGGGAATGTATTTTAAGAACAAATGGTACTGTTTTGATAGCAAGTAAATTGTGCTGTAGCTGTGAAAAAGAGTACAACAAATGCTACACTCGATCAATAAAATGCATCATAGTATAAAATTTAAAATTATTTTTGATAACTCGTGTATGCAAACATATATCCTTCAGGATGGGCTAGGTTATGCTAGAGAAATGAACAACTTCAGCTTTTAAAAGCTTAAAAGAGCAAAGGCGTGTATTTCTCACTCAAGATGCACGTCCACAGTGGGTTGACTGTGGCTCGAATCCACATCTTTACAATGAGAGGCCCAGGATGAAGGAGTCTGTACCGTCTGCAGCAATGCCAGTGCAGTGGCATTGGAAAAGGAGCCTTGCAAATGTACACTAGCTGTTACAGCTTCTACCCCAAGTGACACCCATAACTTCTAGCATTTCATTGGCCGAAGCCAGTTCATGGCCGTCCCATCCTAATTAAATGCAAAGCTACTCTGCGCACAGAAAGGAAAGCAAAAAGGAAATATTTGGTGACTGGCCCTGTGACTACCACACTAGCCTGTTTCTCTGTGTGTTCAAAAAGGCAAATGGGGGATTTGAATGTTCATCAGTTGTCTTCACAACTTTTAAAAGTGGGCCATATTCCTTCCACTTCTTATGAACACATTATTTCCTTTGGTCAGGCATTTACTAATGGAGTCATGGTGACATTTGTATCACCTTTTGGCCCCGCTTCACCTCACTTTGTTCCTGGAAGTCAAACTGTTTTTCTAGGTCTAGTCTATTAAAAAGCGTAATATGGGAATAGGGGTGAGTGATTGAAAATGGATTTATGCCTTCTTAAAAATGTCAAAAACAATCCTTATAATATTCATAGGGAGTTGTTGGGTCAACTTGGATTTTAAAGCTCAACGTTATTTGCATTATTTGATTTTTTTTTCAGAACTACTTTTGTACATTTTAGACTCCAGGGCAACATTGGTTTCTACTTCTTAAAAATCAAGATAAATGGTTGAGAGCTTATTGTTTTGAATCTTGAATCCAGATAAAGATGAGATGAAGAGTCACTGTACTATCCCCCTAGGACCCTGCACAAATCTGTCCTACACACTTTTGTAAGCAGGCTGTCTAAGGAGAGCCTTGGGGTGGAGCAGTGAGAACATTTGTGTTATATAGTACATGTTCATGCCACTGAAACTGAGCTCATCCACAGTATGAGCTCGATGATATAGTTACAATACAGTTTGAACATTGATCTTCAAAAATTAAAAGGGGGAATGGCACAATGACTTTCTAGATCTGTTATTTGGGGCATCATAGCACTGAAATGATTTTCCAATTCACATATTTCTTGAGGTTCTGTTTTTGACATGCGTTTCATTTGTAAGTGCGTTAATTAGTGGCATCTGAATCTCTTTCTTAGCATTTATGTGTATATATAGATATATACATACATATATATATATATATATACACATATATATACATATACATATATATATATATATATATATATATATATATATATATATATATATATATATATATAACTAATACCATATGAGTTACAATTGCTAACATACAGCAAAGCAAAATTGTAAGGTGTTCTGAAAGCCCACGAGGCAGCAGGTCAACAGATGAATGGCCTCTGAGTAAAATCGAAAGAGTTGAGTTTCCCAAGCCTCTTTTCCTCCAATTATCCATTGCATAATTACAGTGGATTATTTAAATTTCTAGTTGTCCAAGTATATCTTACTCAAATATTTTGACATATTCTACTTTCACTCTTATTCTTCTGTGTTATTCAATGTTTCCTAGATTTTGTCTTGTGAAGAATTTATATATGCATTTACTACCTACCAAATACTGGGTGACTCTTACTCTGGGGCAGGTTGGTGAGCTTCCACTACATGGGCCCCACCCTCTTGAGGCTTGCCTTCTGGTGAGGGAGACAGCCATTCATCAAATAATTGCAGTTCAAAGTTGCTACCTTCGTAAGTGCTATGAACTAGAGGACCTTGGGGGTGATCAGATCATATAACGGGGCGATCTGACTTCATTGGGGTGGAGTGGGATGGTCAGGGAAATGTTCCCAGGCAAGGTAAAGCAGACTGGCTAGAGACCTGACGATGGAAGATGAACTGAGAAAGGATGGGATAGAAGAGTGTTCTGCCAGGGGGTCCAGAGCTAGTGTTGGAAAAGGCAGAGCCAAGAACAGTAAGAGCATGAGGGTCCTCGTGCTGCAGAGGATGGAGAGGCTGATCACAGTCACGTACAGGTCCTCAGTAGTTCTTCACTTTCCTGAGAACCATTCAGAAGCCTTTGAAAGTTCTTCCGCCAAGGGAAGATATTATGCAATTGAAGTTTTGAAGAAGATTATTCTGAGTGCTCTGCAGAGAAAGGATGGGAGCTAAGCAAGCCTGACACAGAGATCAGGTGTGAGATGTTACTCCTGGGCTACAGAAGACTCTAGCTTGGATCAGGATGGAGGTTGTAGTGGGCACGGGTGGATATATCTTGACAATAACCAGAAAATAAAATTAACATGGCGATGCATTGAAAATAGAAATTGGTGTCTATAACAACATTATCTTCTCTTTGAGGGAAACTTTGTCAATTTTATTTTTAAAAATCTACAAAAATCCAACGACTAACATCATACTCAATAGTGAGAGACGATGTGTTCCCCCTAAGATCTGGAACAAGGCCATCACAAGATTTTCTGATGTCTGTTCTCAGTACAGCCTGACTCAGGATGTAATGTCTGGCTATGAAAACAACAGTAAATTAAAACAAAAATAGTATTTATTTCAAATGTTCTCATGTGTTAAACAGTGGGTGAATAATGTATCTGTTTATTAGTTCTATTCAGCTCAATCAGTGCTTTAATATTTTGAACAGACACTGAGAACTGGCCTTTGTAGATGGCACTAGCAAATTCTTGCTCCTTTGTGGATAAACAGTCCACCTCTGCCTAATATCTTGGTTTATTTGGTTTATCTTGCCCTTAGCCTGAGATGGTGGAATTGACAGCAAATGTGACCTCCATACAGGCTTGTTAAAAAAATCGACTGAAGAGAAATTTTATTCTGTTCAGAGAAGGACAGTGCCATTTTACTCAGGTGTGGATTAGATAATAGTAAATCATGTTGTAATAATGTCGAAAGCTACATCATCAGCTTGGACTCATAAAAGAGAAATTACTTGTCCTAGACTGCAGATGTGACAAGCAGCTACATGTGGCAGATTGGCCTCGTGCCATTTCAGGTTTTTGATGCTAAATAATCATGTTTTGCTTATATAAGATTCATCATCCTTTTGAGTGATAGCCAAGGACTTCCCTAAGTCACAGAATTAATTTTCCAGGAAAACCTCTTCATCCTCATGCAAAAAATATTTCAACTGGGAAGGCTGGGTGGAGACGTCTTCCTGGTGGCTTGTTTCCTTCTTTCCCTCCGTAAAGTGATAATGAAAGATGCATTTTATTGGTCTCCTTTACATGTTCATACATGTGATGTACAAATTATAAATCAAAAGGAAAAACACAATAAGAAACACACCAGAATTATTTTGTATTTATTAATAATAGGAGTGCCATGTTTCAAGTCTCAGGAGATTGCTTTTGCGTTATTAAACATGGATTCCCAGATGTTACAAGACAGTCAGCACCAGTGTAAAATGCAGGCGGTACTCCCATATGCACCCTGCTCCAGAGCATGTCATGGTAGACTTACTGATCTCAGAGGTCTACACAATTGGTCCTTGTTTCCAGGGAGGAGCTGATCCTGGAATTGCAGCTGGAATTGACCCATTACGGCCAAAATTAATACACTGCTCAGGTCTCTGGCAGGTTATTATAATGAGATCTCTTATTATTTCTCCATCTCTGTTTCTACCAAAAGAATCAATGAAACTCCCCCCAAAACACAATGGAGAAATCTGAAAATAGGTAAACGTTTTCTGTGGCTGGTGACTGCTTATCTCTTTTTTTATACTAACACCTCTTGGAGTGAAGATGAAATTGGTTTTTGAAATGGAAATGCTCTTCAGTAGTACAGATAAGAGTGTGTTCTTCGCAGGCTTCTGTGTTTTGGGGACCGGGGAAGGGTCGTTAGATATATGTATACTGTTGCTGTTTTATATTTAATGGCCAGTGCTTCCTACTATTAAAAGCTGGGTTCTAGGCTATTCCTACCTTCATTTATTATTTATAAACCTCTGGAAATGTACATAGCATTTAATGTTCAATGAAATTGTGCCAGACAAATTGCTTTCCCTGTGGAGACTCCGAGCTGAAAGCAGGAGGAGAACAGTGCAGGAGGGAGGTTGTGGGAAGGATGGAGGGTGATTAAGGGTTGCAAACTTGGCATTGCTTTGCAGAGTAGATGGGCTGCAGGGAGAACTGGAAAGCTGAGAAGTGATTCTGAAATTAGGAAGCCATTCAGGAAAAGAAAACCAATAACTGGAAGCAAGTAAAGACATCAGAAAAGGAGAATTTCAGTCCTTTAAATGAGACATCTACGTCTTTAGCTCTGACCTTTCCTCGTACACCTTGTTCACCTGGTTTCTCATCATCACCTCGTAACTCATCATGTTCCAAACCAGTAGGTAGCAAACTTGAACATGCATCATAATTACCTTGGGGTGGGGGGTGGAGGTGTTGTTAAAACATAGATTACTGAGCCAGTGGCCAGTCAGAGTGTCTGAAATCAGGTGGTCCTGATTTTGCGTATCTAACAATCCTACTTCTAGGCATATACTTTAGAATCTCTCTTCAACAGACATACAAGGATGTATGTACAAGGTTGTTCCCCACAACATTATTTGCAATAGGAATACACTGGGAACAAGCCACATGTCCTTAATAGGTTATCAGATAATTAATTTTTGTGGTCTATTCATACAAAAAACACAATTCCTCCATTAAAACAGATGAACTAAATCTATATGCATTATCATGGATCTAGCTCATAAACATGATGATGGACAAAATTAGTAAATCACTATGTGTACAAAAATGATACTATTTTTGTAAATGTAAAACCCACAAATCCTATATATTACCCGTGGATACAAACATAGAGTCAAAGTAAATATATGAACAAAAAGAATATATACCAATCTTAGGATGATAGTAACCGCTGGGGAAGGAGGGAGGAAAAGGGGAAGGGGGTCTGGGGGTGGCCTTACTTGTTATAAGGAATCTTCTATTATTATTTAGATTTTAAAAATCTGAACCAAGTATGGCAAAATGCTAATACTTGTTAAAATAATGAGTCAAATACTTGTGTTATTTTTCTCTTCATTTATTAAATTTTAATGATCAAAAATAGAACTACATTTTAAGGCTTCCCTGGTTAAAGAAATTTTGAATATTCTGGATTAATTGAAGTACAGCCATTTTCTTTGCTGAAAAACTTTTCAGTCATTAATATGTTACTGGACATTGTGAATTGCCAAGAAGATAATGTCTTAAGAACTATTTCCCAAATTTATTTGACCATGGAAGACTTTTTTTTTTTTTTTTTTAATAAAACATCTGTTAATATCTCATGGCTCTTTTGGGAAATGCTGCTATACATCAGAACACTTAATTCCCCCTAATCGTTTCATATAATTTAACTTGATTTCTCTGGTTATATTTCCTATCTCCTTGATGTCAGGAAGTAAGTCTCACTCCTTTTAGCTGGTTATATAGTAGATGTGCAAGTATCACTTTGAGTTTTCTGAGAAATTCTTGTGCAGATTATACTCAATGTGGGTTTTAAGGGGGTGGAAGTAGTAAATGTAGTCCTTGCAAATAACTTTATATGTAAGTAAAAAACCAAAGTCAACAACACAAAGATCAACATAAGGAAAACAGTAGTTTTCAAACAAATGGAGTACATTGATGTCAAAACATTGCTAGAACGAATTGCTAAACTCTTCTTCACTTGTTCATTTATCTCATTCAACAGATAATATGAGGTACCTAAGGATAAATAATAGCTTTATAATGTATCAGAAGTAGATACAATCCAATGCATAAAATTCTCAGAATTAAATCATCGATTTCTCAGAGTTAAAATAACCCTTTTGAAATTATCCTAAGCATACATCCATTCACAATTTTATTTAAAGAATTAATCATTTAAAGATCTAGGTATATCTTAAATTCCTTGGTTCACAAGAGTATAATTGTGATACAACAATACGTAAAGTTAATTTAAAACATTTGTTGACTTACACTTTATTTATTTTTCCATTGCCCCACACATAAGGCTCTCTCAGTCAACTTAATAAACAGAAGTAAATGTTCCTTGTTTTCACACTTTGATAATTTATAAATGTATTAAATACAAGTATTAAGTGGAAATATTAAATAAAATTTTAGAATTAGGTATGCAAGTTCTAGAACCAAGAGTTAACGAGTTGGCCTTTGATCATTTGACTTTTGCAGAAAAGCAATTCTCATTCCATAACCATTACCCTTCATACCATTTTTTTATTTGGTAAGATTCTGCTGCTATTTGTTTAAAGGTAAAACATTTGAACTTCATTCTTTTTTAATGTTTTAATTTTTCTCTGAATTCTTACAGCTCTAAAAAAAAGTGTTTTATGGACTTGCATAAAAGAAGATTCTTGTCCTTTGAAGAAGCTAAGTTTATATAGAATAAATTCTCATTTGAAGTACAATTCAGTACTTTTAATATTATTTAGGTAAATTTAGAATCCTGAGTTTTCTAAGAGAAAGTCACATCAACATTAAGAATGTAATCTGTGTTTCCAGACCTCTTAGTGTGTTGGAATCACATGCTGAAAACAGTTTTTAAGTGGTTTTACTCAAAAATTCTACAGGTGTCTAGATGTATTTGGAAATGTGACTTTTCATCTCTTTCGTTATTTTAGTCTTAGAAATATTGTAATATAAAACAGCAAATGTGTTCTTTTTTTAATTAAAGTTTATTGGGGTGACGATTGTTAGTAAAATTACATAGGCTTCAGGTGTACAATTCTGTAATACATCATCCATATATCACGTTGTGTGGTCACCACCCAGGGGAAGGGAGGTGTTAGATGAGGGTAAAAGTGATCAAATATATGATGATGGAAGGAGAACTGACTCTGGGTAATAAATGTATTTTTCTCTAATTTTATTACATTTTAATATTGATCTGAAATGTTAATGAAAATTGATTTCATACAGAGTAGCAGACAGATGGGGAAGAATGATATATTTATCTGCTTTGGGTTCTTCTGGTATTGTTAGTATTTTAGCACTCTGTATAATGTTATCATGTAAAGTTACAATGAATAATTGTTTGAAATTTTACTGCAGCTTAAGAAACTCATACTTGGTTTAAATGTACTACCAGACCTCTGCAGTTTTTCAGCCAGATGCCCCTCGTAATCATCTAACTTACTTGTTTCGGTATCAATGAGATAATATGACTCAATTCCCGCAGTTAGCAGGAATTAATGGCAGGAGAGTAACTCACTACTTATAACTGTCTGGGTAATAAAATGATATCACCAGTATTCCATTTATGCTACCACAGACAATAGAATAATCTACTTTGTTGCAAATAAATTAGGGTTATATACATTATGAAAATCAAACGTGGTATTTATTTTTGTAAATAATTTCTTGGATGAAGACATTTTTCAGATAGGTCTTCATTGTTTGTACTATGAACCATGCAGCTATGCACATGGATGTCTTAGAGCATTAATTCTGTAGTATTGTGTCATTATCAAAGTGTGTGTGACCTTCTGTTGCTCCTAGACGTTTTGCACTACTCCTGTATAGAGGGCTTCCTTGGAATATATGTGTGTGTGTGTGTGTGTGTGTGTGTGTGTGTGTGTGTGTGTGTGTGTGTGTTAGGGTTGGGGAAAGGATATACATACAAGATAAACCTTGTATAGAGTATAAAATCAGCAAGAAGTGTATTTTAGTTACCTATTGCTATGTAGCAAATTACCCCCCAAAACTTTGTGGAGTATGCCAGCAAACAGTTATTATCTCATAGTTTCTGTGGATCCAGAATTTAGGAGTAGCATACAGTGATTGTGGCTTGGGATCTCTCATGAGATTACAGTCAAGATATCCGCTGGAGTTACATTCATCTTAAGGCTTGACTGGAATGTGAAGATGTGCTTCTAAGACGGCTTACTCATATGGCTGGCAGTTGGTGCTGGCTCTCGGTAGGAGGCCTCAGTTCGTCATCATGTGGGCTTGAGCGTACTCTTCACATTGCTCCTGGTTTCTCCCAGAGTGAGTGATACAAGAACAAGGCTGAAGCTAAATGACTTTTACGAACTGATGTTAGAGCACATGCCCTGCCATTTACGAAATATCTTTTTGGATACACAGTTTATTCCTAATCAGTGTGGGAGAGAACTATGTGAATGTGTGACTACCAGAAGGCAATGGTCACTGAAGGAGACCATTAGAAACTGGCTACTCTAGGTGAGGAGTAAAAGAAATAGCATGTATAATTTGAAAGAAACACTGTGTCTTGGCTTTGTTTTTGTACAGTGAGGATCTCAATCACTTAAGTTAATTTCTGACTCATTTCTGCAAGGTAAAATAGCACGAGGTTTTTTGATATCACTGTTGTGTACGTATAAATCACTTTTGTTCATGCCGATGATTCTAAAAGATAGGTCGTACAGATAGTTGTGATTTTAGAGCGGGGGATCTCAGTTGTCACACACCAACATGGCAGCAGAGCTAAAATTTGAGAAGATCCAGGATTCCTGTCTTTTAACCTTTGGTCATGGACACTGCTTTCTTCTAGTCCCGAAGTACCCCCAAGAGATTCCCCAAATAATTATTGCTCTCATCAGTCAATGTATTATGCATCATCTCCAGCCATTGTTCTATGAAACTATAATTTAGAGATATGTCAATTGGTTGTATTTATCCCACTGGTCAAAGATGAACAAGTGGGTCCTAAAGCAAATTAAGCCTGAGACATCACTGGTGGCAAAAATGACAAAACTGAAGCCTCCACGGCTGTTGAGGACAGGATATTGTGGACAGCACTCATATATAGAGTCACCAGGAGTCAGAGCTGACTTTATGGCACATGATACACACATCCCACTGGTAATTTTACATGCTCAATAAGTTTTAAGACCTTTGTGACACAGATGATGAAACAATGAGGTCTGTAAGCAAAGACAGTAATTTACCTCCACACACATTGAACTTTGCAAACATCAAGTCATGGTCAAAGGAAATGTGTCTTTCTAATCAAGCCCACTGAATTGGGCCTATAAGGCCAGCCTTTCAACATGAGAACCAGGAGTGAAGCAGAGAGAGTCATCAGTACTATTAAGGTGGATTAGAGGAGATGAGTGGGTAGGTAACCATGCTTTTGGGGATTCTGGCACAGGGTATATTCTTACATCCTTTTCAGTGAAAACGACCTCCATTCTCATCACAGGGTGGGCTGGTAAAGTAAATGCCAAGATCAACGTGAGATGTTTTGAAGAAGAGATGTGAAGGCAGTTCTGATGCATGTCTTTGAGACATGCTCATAAGAACGCATTGTTTCTGATGAAGGGCTAATTGGATTGAAGGGAAAACAAGGATACACCTGGTGTCTTTCTATACCATGGGATGACATTTCCTAGAGATATTTTAATACCTGGATCCAGGAAGCCAACTGTCTGGTATTATCAGATGCAGAGCATCAGATATTTTTGTATTTAATTAGGCCAAGTGTCTGATTTATGATATGTACTTGAGTCAAGACTTCAGTAAGGTCATTCACCCAGGGTGGATCAGTCTGTTAGTGCCCGGATGCTGGACAGGCAGATGCTTATCAGACCCTTATGTGACTATTATTAGAAGAAAGATGTTGTTCTATTTGTAGACCTCAATTCCTGGCTTCTTACGAAAACTAAAAAGGAAAAATAAAAAATTTTCATTTTTCACATAGGCTTTTAGTAGCAGTCACGGAGCTCTTTTCGGACAGCTGTCAAATTTATTTCCTGGGCTTGTTGTGAAGAGGCTAGGAATAGTGAGGGTTATGCTGTTTTTGTTGTTGTTGTCGTCCAGTCCTAAGTAATTACACTAGGTACAGAAATGCATTCTCTGCTCAGATTCTTGGAATGGTGATTTGAGGAAAGTGTCATAAAGGGACTATTTACAAAGATATAGGCAAGGTTTAGGGAAAATAACAAATATAGGTCAGTGCCCCAGCAATTGTAACAATAGAGAGCTATTGTTATCTCTGGGTCCCTAAGGGCAGAGGAAGGGAAAGGCAGAGGATCTAGAGTGAAGTGAGTCATTTGACAGGAGCTAACCAATAGAGGCCTGTCTGAGGGAACCAGGAAAATAAATACCCTGACCTTACTCTCCCTTTGACCTCGAATCTCCAGCAAATGCCAAACCCAACTGGAAGCCTATTGGATGCTATCCATATAGGCCAGATGCCAGCACACAGAGCAAGGTAGAAAAGTGTGGGGTGTGGATTAGGAGGGGCAAAAGAAAGATATCAAGCACAAAGGCATACTTATAATTGGCAGAATTCCGATAAAAATATATAGTCTTTTTCCTAACTTCATTGTAACTGAAAACTAAAACGTTGTATGGTGATCTCTGGAGCTTGATTGCCTCGGTTAGAATCTTAGCTTCAACCCTGACCTTGGGCAGGTGACTTACTCTCTCTGGGCATCGTCTGTCAAAGAAGATGATAATCATGGTACTGAGCCCATAAGGTTGTGAAGAATGCAGGAACGGATGCACATAAAACACTGAGACCGGCTCCTGGCACACAGTCAACATTATGCATCTTAGCTATTATTATTTATTTAAGAGCCTTACAGTATCCTGCAGTTCTGTTGCTCTTTTTTAGGACAAATAATGTACACTGAGTTAAGTTGGATTCCTATTGTTATTTTTTTTTTTTCAATATTCCTTTAGCATTTGGCTGTAACAGGCATCAAATATCCAGGTTGCAATAATTGAACTGAGATTCTTAGGGCTCTCAGTTCCAACCAAAGAAGGCAGGGCCTATTTCCCCGAATACCCTCATCACCATCAGGAAGTGCTGGAAGTTTCTTTACTGCAGATGATGGGTGGCTGAGTTCACCCTGTGTGAATTAAATTTGTGATGGAAAAGTTTACTCCACTGCTCCCGCTTTCTCCACTGCATGCATCCCTTTAGGAATTCCTTTCGGAAGCATTTTAAATGTGCTTATTGCACAGAATGGTAGAAACAAAAGTGAACCTTTGACTTGGAACAGTGCCTTCTCTTGAGATTTATTATCTAATTAAGCAATTTCCCAAGGAAACAAGCTTTTAAATTTTCACAGGAACCAAGAAACAGCAGTGATAATACTATAAACTAGCATTTGTAAATCACACTGCAGTTTACCAAGGGCCACATTTACTGGCTCTGGGTTTTAAGCTTTTGTTTTAGCCACGGAGCCCTTTACACATCATGTCTTTCTGTACACGTATGTCACATGAGAATGGACTTTCTGGCTCAAGCCCACCTGGTCAGCCCTGCTCTGAGGGAACTATGGTGGAAGGGTGCTTTCTGAGGAAGACAATGTGAAAGTTACTTTGCTGCTTTCTGAATTCCCTCCCTTCCTTCGGTGAGGACTCAGTCACCCGCCTCCTTTTGGAATTCTATTCCAAATGCAGAGTGCTGGGCCTCAAGCCAGCCTCCTCTGAAAATATCTGTGTTAGTGTGAAGGAAGTCACCTAATGAGGACTTTTAGAATGGAAGGAAACACAGGAAATCCGAGAAGACCCTTCGCATCGCTTTTCCATGCCCCACCCAGATTGTGTTTGAAATTTGATGTGATGTCTGCCACAAATGGTTAGTGGAGTTTGGGATTTTAGGTACCCCAAATTCCACATTAAATAATTCATCCAAGTGAAAATTGGTAGACGGCCCTTTTTAGTCAGCAGACTACGTACAGTCTTCTAAGCAATAGAGTTTCAAGAGGACATTCACAGAGCAATATAGCATCACTAAATTAAGTCTTACTTCTACACATGCAATAGTTGAAATAATCTCAAGGGGTGTGTGTTTGTGTGTGTGCATGTATGCATTATACATCTTAGCTATCTCTTTCTTTCTATCTACCCTATCTATTCACTAAAGGCTTATGTGTGTCAGGCTCTAAGCTGAGTTCTCTCTACCATTTCTTTTAAAACTCACAGTATTGTTATCGTGATAAGGAAGTTGTGGCTGGCCTAAGTAGCTTAGGTCAGTGTTACCAGTAGAATCTGTCCACAGCCCATGCTATTAACTGCAATACTGAATCACTTGTATAAGCCTGAAACATTTCACTCCTTAAATTGACAAGAACAGTAACAGCAATAGAAATTTGAAATATCAAGAATCAGGGTAAATTTATGGTAAAAATAAAGGACAGCAAAAATTTTAATCAGATTACATTATACATGTTCACTATGTCTTTGGTTAGAAGTTTAAGGAGGAATTTGGTCCTATCAGTTCTCTTGTGATTGTTGAGTGATGTAACAAAGGAATTGGTCTCTAAGTGGCTTCTCAGGAAAGGGTAAATGAAGATTGAGAGCTGACTCAAAAGAAAGCATGTGAGGACTGGCAAGGAATGGACCTTTTTATGGCTTGTTTACTCTTTGTGTCTTCATGAAGATCTATTCCAGGTAATTAAGAATTTCCAGGAAGGTGGCATTATTCTACTCTTCTTACATTTGCATCTGCCTTAATAGTTTCACCTGACTGAGTCCTGCTTATTCCAAACTCAGATCAAACACTGTCTATTTGGAGATGGATCTTCCTGAGCACCCCCTCCCAATCCGCCCCCTCTCCAGAGTCAGAATCCGACCACTATTACAACAAGACTCACTATCTGAAATTCTCTTTTTGATTTGTTTATTTTTCAGTCTCTGTTTTTCCCCCACTCAAATTTCAACTCCACAGAGAAGGAATCTTGTCTTTGTTCCCTTCTGTGTCCTCAGAACTAGGAGACAGTGTGTCAATATTTGCTCATTAAATTAATTTTCTGAAGCTCTTGGAAGTGCTCTGTAATATTAAGAGTTTCAGCCATATACCATTTCAAATGAGGTTTAAAGAGAGTTCTTAATGAGATTTAAAAATTCTTAAAATATAATGTGAAGAAATTTTAAAAGCTTCATTCAGAATTTTAAATTCAGTATGACTTTAACTGTAAAAGCTTGATAGAGAAAAGCTTGTAAAGATGTCAAATGTTAAATATGCTTGCTGTGGTGGTGGGTTAGGAATAATTTTCTCTTGTACTTATATAACAGTAGAATGAGCACAAATTACTTTGATAAGGAACATATAAAATAATTGAGAACTGAAAAAATTCTAAGTAGATCAACAATAATTTTTCAATGCCATAGTTTTTGCTTTCAGAAATATTTTTAAATTCTATATTAGAGATTCTGCCTAGAGAGTTGTGACAACATTGATGGTGATGATGATGAAAATGAGAGACAGTAAGACAGCAAGGAAGGAACAGAAAACCTGGGGGAAGTAGAGTTACAAGGATTGCTTACTTTCTTTCTTTTTTGCATAAACCTGTACAAGCTCTATTACCAATGTTTGGATCGTCAGTCTTTTCTTGATCTTTTAGAAGATGGGGTAAAGGGACTCAATAGACTATCAATGAAGATGATCTGAAAATGTGCTATATCGACAAATGACAATTCATTTAGAACTTGATATATTACTGATGTTTAATGATATCTTGGGTTTATGGTGGGTGAATAACGGGTCAATGTCTTTGACCTGATTTACACGTCAACTAGCTTGGCTGTAGACAGTGAGGGCAGGAGCTGTGTCTTTTCAGATACCTTATATCCCCAGGGCCAGGTGTGGTGCCATGCACCTAAAAGGTGCTCACCTATTTCTTTAATAAGTTAATATACTTGTCATGGTATTTTTTAAACAAGATTTAATATATAGTTATTTCTTCTGTTATATTATGATATTCTTATGCTAAATGCCATATGACTATTCTGCTTTTGAGGAAAAATGTTGCCTAACCAACTGACTGAATTTTCTGTTTTACTGAGAGTCAGTTGAAACAGTTGGTAATATTTAGCTTCATATTTTAGAGTCTTATAAATGGCTTTGTCAAATCAAACTGCCTGTGGGGGCAGATTCCCAGAGAGCAGTTTCCAGGTTCTTGGCCTTATGTGGAAAGGTGCTGCCTCGGGTAGTAGATGGCCATCAGCTATAATTAGTTGACCATCAGCTCATCAGCTGTAACAAGTTAGCCTTTGACCAGTGATATAACTGCCGTGGCTGCGCTAGCAAGAGGGGATTGCAGTTAGCAAGGGGTTGGTTTGTTGGTTGGCAAAGAGGCGGATGGCGGATTGCAGCTAGCAAATGGGGTTAGCAAGCGTGGATGGCAGATTGTGGATAGTGTGGATCCTACTTCCTGTGTCTCGCCCGGCCACCCACGAAACTGGGGTGCAGGAAGACCCCTCATTGGGGTACTGGAGGATGTCTGCTTCCTGTATCTCCAACCCAGCCACCATGGAGAATATAGTGGTATGACTCCCCTAGCTATGCCTCCGTTGGTGTTCCTTTTTGGCCTCACCATATCCTGTGTTGTGGTGCGGGGAGCAGGACCAGAGTCCTTGCATGACACTGCATAAACTTAAATACTCATATACATGTAGGAATGATCTCAGTGTTTTGCTGGAGTATTGTCAGAAAAAGCACAAGCATTTATAAACCTATTTTGGTAGTGGCTTTAAACCTCATTCTCAATGTTATTTGAGAGGCTGGAGAGGTAATTCTTATTCTCTAACCAATTATATTTTCAATTATGGAAATATATCCAAATATTCCTTTTAACTCTGTGCTATCATGGCAATTGTTATGAAACCTTTCATTTCTTTAAAGCATTGATTCTCAACTTGGGCTGCATATTGAAATCTCCTGGGAGGCATTAGAAAATGCTGAGGCCTGTTTCCCAGCCTAGATAGTCTGATCTAATTGATCTGGGGGCCGTCTGGGCACCCTAGAATTTAAAAGCTCCAGAGGTGATTGTAATGTGCAAGCAACGCTGAGAGCCCCTGATTAAGCTGTTAAAGAACTTACCTCATTATACAATGATATTGCTTTCCAAACAAACGTGCTGACTTTTGTTAGCTCAGGATCTATAACTGGTACTAACTGACTTAAAGAAAATGTCTTTTCAAACAATATCCGTAGAAGATTTCTAGCTGAGAATAAGTTTTCTGTTTTAGATGGAATGTCCAACAGCTCATTTGCCTTAATGTTAGGGTTATTGTAAAGGGTAATTCTGCAGCTTTACCTCCCTTCATAATTCTTTTTTCTTTAATTCTTAGCATCGTGTTCTGATCTGTACCTCATTAGGGTTACACTTAATGTTTCCCTTTTCAAAAGTACGTTAAAGAGGACGAACGCTTGGAAGATTTTATTATTTGACTCAAAATTTTAGGATAAAATTGAAAAATGAGAAAGTTACAGTAGGAATAGCATATTGAACTCACCAAAATATACTCTCTAGAACTCATAAAGAGGGAAGAAATTTGAAAATTTTAATACAATTCTGTTTTAAATAGAATAGAAAATGAAGCAAGATTATTATTCTTCATTTCTCAGGATCACAGACATGCAAGTCAAGTTCAATTTGGAGCTGACAAGTCTAGCTGAAGAAAAAATTATTTGAAAATTGTGGGGAAAGATAGCCATTGTTTTTGAACTTTGTTTCCTTTAGTTTGGTGGATTAAAAACACTCTGTATATTGATTTTGTAGTGAATTATTGAGTGGAGATTTAAGGGATTTCATGTTTTTTACTTCTTATATACTAATGCAATTTTCAATTTAAAATATAACTCTTGACAGATTATCTTTAGCATGTTGCCAAAAAGGCATGAGACAAATACACATTATAGGAACTCTAAATGTGGGCCAAGTAAAAATAAGACAGTATCTGAGGTCTATTACTCAGTGTGTAGTTGAGAATGCACCAGAGCCTAACATTACAAAACAAGCCAAGTTCATTTACTTGTGTATCTGAACTACATAGAACCCTTTTAAATCAGTTTGCCCTGATACGGACTTTCTAGCTGTGTGCAAAAGGGTAAGAGGAAAGGTGTTTAATTTTTTTATTGTGTGCTTGCCAAATAAAATGAGATCAATGTGTGAATTAAATCTATGCTTGTTCTTTATTATTGCTGCAATAACCACTTTTTGAGTAAGTGAAAAGGAAATCCGGTGACCTGTTTCAGTTAACTCACCAGCTACTGAGAGAGTATCTGAAAATTTAGTAATTTTTCTAAAGGGGCTGTGGGCTAACTGAAGAGCCACTCTTGTCAGTGTGATAGATGGTGGCAATCTATACTGGATTAATCATAGTTATTATTGTGTACACAAATTCACTGAGATGAGCCTCGAAAGGAGACATTGCAGAGTGGCAGCTCATTAGCCTATACAGACTAATTAAACATCTAATTAGATTCTTACTAGGAAATACCTTTATGTGACTGTGAGTCCGAAGTTACTCAGTGAGCCCACAAATTGAATTATCCGGATCTTAAATTCTCATAAAAGTAATGATATTTGAAGAGTTCGCTCGGTCTCAAAATATTACATGATAAACTTAGGGCTTAATTAGATGTCATTTATTTCCTCATTTATTAATTAAGTAGTCAATTCTGGGATCCCCATTTTCCTTTCTTCTTGCTGTTTTAAAATGAGCATCATCTACTGAGAGCTTACTGTAAGTCAGACACCAAACTAAGCAGTGAGCATGCATCATGCTGGTGAATCCTCACCGTGGCACCGAGAGGCAGGGGCCGTTATTCCTCTTTTATACCGATGAGAAAACGGAGCCTGAGAACTAAGTCACTGGTCCCTGTTGCCACAGTTGGGAAGAGGTAGAACCGGCACATCATCAGCAAGCGAACTGTGTTCTATAGCAATGCAAAATATGGACTCATTCAGTGTTAAAGTAATAATTCAGTATTCTAGAAATGCTGTTGCTTCTACTCGTTTTCTCCATTGATGTGCTCTCTGAGAGCTATTTATAGTTATTTTTCAGTTGCCTGCTCTTGTTGTTTTAGGAACTATAATCTAACTTATTCTGGCCCAGGCTCTTTGACATAACCTAATTTCCTTGGCCAGGCTGAGACATACGGCAGAGTGCTCTTAGGATCCTAATTGTTTATAGCAGGGTTTTCCAATCATGCATTAATAACATTTGCATTGCATTATCCTTTGTTTAGGTGCTTCCCTGTGCATAATAAATGTTGAGCAGCACCCTGACCTCTACTCATTAGATGCCAAAAGCAAACTTCCCCCCTCCCTAATTGCGACAACCAAGAATGTCTCTAGACTATCAGATGTCCCCTGTCGTGCAAAATTTCCCTTGGTCGAGAACTGCTGCTTTATAGGGTCAAGAAATTTTATTGAATATTTTACTAACCATAACTATCAGCACCACTATATTAAGCTTGAAGTGCTATACCAAGTTTGTCAAAGAAAAATCGACTGGACAAAGTTAAACAGGCAAGGCAGACTTTAGTGAGGACTGTGGCAATGGGGGAGAGATTGAACTCACCTCGACTGAGTCAAAAGGCAGAAGAGTTTCTAAGCACGCTGGTGAGCTAGTGGAAAAGTACTAGAAGGCATTACTAGGGAGGTCGATCCATGTGCAATGTATTTAGGCCATCCGTGTTTGCTAATTGATGCTTTTAGAAGTTAGGCTCCTACCTTCCCACAGAGACTGGGATATACGCTGTCTTTCTTAATGGTTATGTGTCAAAGGAATGGCATTCCTGGGTTGTAAACATAGGCGGAGACTGGGGGAAGATTTATATGTTAAAGTAGTAGAGAATGAATTTGCAGCTGCAAGAATTTACACTTACAATTGCTTCTTAGAAACCTACTCAGTTCTCCAGTCTCTCTGTAATCTTCTGACCTCAAGAGTAGGAAGATTCACCCTCGTGATGTACTTTCTCTACCCCATAGTAAACAGGAGAAACAGGAGTTCATGAAGTCAACCTTATCAGGAGTGTGTAGGCTTGTAAGTTCCGAGTTTGTCTGCAAAGTACAGTTGATTGTGTTGTGCCCTTGGGCTTCAACGAAGTTCTTCACAATCTTTCCAAGCCCTACTCTTGAGGGAGGAAAGCTCGTGCATCTTCTCCCATGCTTGGCCGACTTAGTTTCTAGAGAGCTAGCTATTGATTTGACTCAGAACTGACAGAAATCTTAGAACTTGTTGTGAGGGAAAGGTTGCTCCTGAGTTTAGTTTGCTATGTTTCCAGAATCCAGTCTGCTTCCCAAAGAGGATAACATGTTCTAAGTCTACAGAGTTTGGGACACCTGGGACCAGGCAGGGGATTTGGGCTTTAGACTCTTATAAGTGACCTCAGTGAAAGTCACATTATGGAGTGATAGGGTTTTGGTCAGAAATAAAGGTAGGGAGTGTATAGATTACTCATTCAAAATATAGTAAGATTTAAATAATTTCTTAACAGCCGCAGGTTTGATCTGTTCTTATTGGTTACAGGGAAGAATGCCTGGAGGACTCTTGAATTGGTAAGTGGTACATTTTAGCTATAGTGACCCTTGTGGGTTGATGGATAAAACATTCTCAGGATAACTAATTCCATGACATGCCTCAACAGTCACATATTCAGTTTCCTGGTAACAGCAATTCAAATTCCTATGCAGTATACCTTAGGCAAAAGATAGCTAAAAGCCAAATTATCTCATAACCCGAGTAATATAATGAAATATTAGTTGGCCTCCGTGAGTCTGTCCAACATAGCAGACTATTGGTTATATATATGTTTAGATCAACACAGTTAAAGTTTATTCTAAATTTTATTTTGCATTAATTTAAATCACTGTGTTTCCTGATTAAACTACCTTTTAATCAGGTGGCATATGCTTAAAATAACTCCTTTTTCTCAAGTATTTGGTTCTTGTGATTTTTGCTTGGTTGAGGTCTCTATTGAATGTTTCTCTCTCTCAGAATGCTGGGTTGTCTGTTTCTTGATAAGTAAATATAACCAGAGCTTTTCTGAGTGGTATTAAACCTCAGTTACAGCTCCCTAGAAAGGTTGAATGTTTTTTATGGAACAGATATTTTTATTTATCCTCAAAGATCCAAGGCAGATCATGGGAATAAAGGAACAGCTTTTGCATTATCCAACTACAAAGATGCTGATAACCAGTCTTTACAGGGAGAGACGTCTTTACAAATTACTTTTCAAAATGCTTTGTAGGTTTTGGAAAATTGCTTCCCTGTCTTAAAATCTGAGACTAGATATTTACAAAGACCACAAGTTTGCCTTTGGGTCAGTCTGTCTGTATTTGTCAATTCTAACTCACAGTTTTATGTTCTAGTATTCCAATAATACATTGTAAAGATTATCTTCTCATCTAAACCAGATCATTTCAAATTAACTCCTCTTTAAATAGGACTTTTTAAATGGGTAGATTCTTTGTAATGACAGTTGGCTTTCTCACAAAATCACAGTCAGCTTCAATTTTTAAGGTAGCTATAAGTCTCTCAGTTTATTTCTGTGTCACATTACTTTGTGGGAAGTGATTTTTACCCATTAGAAGAATGATGTGATTGGTAAAGGCTGGTTGATCTGAGTTGAGGTCCTATGTTGCTTGGCGTGACATTTTTGGACACCAACTTTTTCCCCTGATGAAATCACCCAAGAAAAGTCAATATAAAGATACCAAAAAAAAGTTGTCAGATAGAAATAAGCTGGTTATGTCATGATTTCAAGTACTTTTAATGGCTCATAAAATAATATATTATTTGACTATAATTTTGTCTTTTCATTTGTAAACACTTTTCTTATTTTCTGTGCCAAATAAGGCTCAGATCATGTAACTACAAGTAGTCATCTACTTAAGTTTATTTTGAAGTGTTTTTTTTTTTTCTTTTCATATTCTCTACATGTTTCAGGTGGATAGGGGTGGCACATAATAGAGATAAAGCTTGGCATCGTTCTATTTGGCAATACACCAAAAAATGCCATAGGCTTCAATGCAATGACTGAAGCCAGTGATCACACACTGGCAGGAGAAGATGAAATCTACTACTACTGAAAAATATTGTTGTTTCAGGGTAATGCTGAAAAAGTCAATGACATTGAAAGCAAAACAAAAATTTAGATAGTTTTGTTCCTGTAAGTACTGTTTGTGGATATAATTATTTACAGCTTTGATCTTTGGTTTATTTATCCTGTGTGTAGCCAGTAAAGCATTTCCTTAAAATATAGTTTAGGTGAGGCAGAGATTAAACACTATGACACATTTTGTGGGTTTAAAAGCCTCTTTGGAAGTCTTGGAGCTTATTACTCTCTTCTGTATTAATTTGAGGTTTTCATCATTAACAGCTGTCACCTTGATTCTCTATTGTACTTTTTTTAAAATGTAAATTCTCCAGAAAACTGTTACAAAAACATATTAGGTTGGAAATTGGTTTTACTAAATGTCAAGATAAACATAATTTGGGCATATTGTATTGCTTGTTGGTTTGGCGTTAGTTATATAGTTAGGCTAGGAAAGCTGGGATAAAAAAATGTTTATTCATCACCTGGTATCAGTCACAACTGGAGTAACAGATGTGACATGGCTAATAAAATATCAGTTAAAAAGACCTGTTTTAGATGAGCATGCTAGAGAAACACGGTGGACATATACATTCATATGTGATATTTTATGGAAGGCCAAAATGAGGCAAAAAAAAAAACCAAAAAAAAACCAAACAAACAAACACACAAAATGTCTCACCTTATTAATTATAGATTCATTTTACTCCAATTATATACCTATAAACTTTTTTTTTTTTAAATACAGACATCCCTTGTTCTTCCTTTTTGTTTTTTTGGTTTGGGATTTTTTGTTTGTTTGTTTGTTTGTTTGTTTTGCTGTTTACCAGTTTATACTTCTGTCTCCCTAAAGAGTAGCAGTGAATCTACATAATTCCAATCCATGTTTTAAATGTCTGTCTTAAAGTTGTATTTCACATCATTATATTGAATAGTGTCAGGTAAATCTGTTGATAAGGAATTCATTGTAGTGATAAAGTTAAGACTTAATTATTTACTCTAATGGACTGAAGTAGATGTGTGAATAATTCAAAGTATGATCAACCTAAATATATTTACATATTATGTTTGGTCAGTCATGCTTTGCAAATAATGACCATAGAGTAAGGGACACATCCTAGGTCTAAACAAAACCAAAGTAAATCTTTCCTAACAAAGAACAAACAAACAAACAAAACAAAACGAAGCCTGGTGGGATTGAGCAGGTTCTATTTATCTGCCTGTGAAAATTGAACTCAATATTATTTAAAGTAAAACACCATACCCAGGACTCCTTTCAATGTACGATTTATAATGTCTAGCGTAAAACAAAACAAAATAAAAATTACTGTTCATGTGCAGAAGGAAGGAAATGTGTTCCAAAACCAAAAGAAAAAATAGTCAACAGAAACAAAAACCTAGATGACTAAGATGTTGAAAATAAAATACTAAAATCAGCTCTTATAACAGGTTATTTATAGGAACTATTTAAAATAGTTATCATAAATATGTTCAAGAGTTTAAAGCAACTATGAAAAATGAGTGAACAGGTAGAGATTCTCAGCAGAGAAATGGAAGCTATTAAAAAACTCATATTGAAATTCCAGAATTGAAAAGTACAAAATGTGAACTTTAAGTACATTACTGGGTGTAATTAAAAGTGGGATGAAACGGCAGAAGAAAGGGTGAGTGGACATGATCAGATCAACAGAAATTGCCCGACTTGAAGAGCAAAGGAAAAAATTATTTTAAATAAACACAGTCTCAGTTACATGGTAAGTAATGTCAAAAGGTCTAATATGTAAAAATAGAGTTCCAGAAACATAGGAGGAATGGATGGGGCAATAAAAATGTCTAAATAAATAATGGCCAAAAACTTACCAATTTTTTAAAAAATAACACAAGTAGTCTACAACATCTAGAAACTCAAAAGACCACAAGTGGGGTGGATACAAAAGAAATCACTCTTAGTCATATCATAGTAAAGTGCTGAAAAACAAAGATAAAGCAAAAATATTGAGAGCATCCAGAGAAAAAGTTCACATTACATATAGGAAAACCATGATACAAATTATGGATGATTTTTTGTCAGACATAATGGCAACTAGAAAACAATAAAACACTACCTTAAAGGTTTTAAAAAGGAAACAAAAACTCAAATCCAATGAATATATGCAACAAAACTGAGGTTGAAATAACATTTTCAATTTGAGAGAATTCTTTGCAGAATTGTATTACAAGTTAAAGTAGGTCCTGCCACCTAAACCAGACAAGAACTTGTATCGACAGGAAAGAATGAAGAGCACTAGAATTTATGAATATAAATATATTGTAAATATGAAAGCCTATATTTAGTATGGGGTAGCAATATTTATACCAGACAAAATAAACTTTAAAATAAAGGCTATAACAAAAGACAAAGAGTGACCCAGTAATCCTACTTCTGGGTATGTATCGAAGAAACCAGAACACTACATCGAGGGGACATGTGCATCCATATGTTCATTGCAGCATTGTTTTCAATAGCCGAGATATGGAGGCAACCTGGGTGTCAATAAATGAATGAATAAAGAAGAAGTGGTACATATACACCGTGGACTATTAATTACTCATCATACAAAAGAATGAAATCCTGCCATGTAGAACAACATGGATGGACCTAGAGGATATTATGCTTGCTAAGTCAGACAAAGACAAATGCCATATGATTTCATTTATATGTTGAATCTAAAGAACAAATTAAATGAACAAACAAAACAGAAACAAACTTAAAGATACAGAGAACATTTTCATGGTTACCAGATGTTGGAATGGGTAAAAAAGATGAGGGGATTAAGAAGTACAAATTGGAAGTTCCAAATTGCAAGTGCTAAAATGGAGATGTAAAGTACAGCATAAGGAATATAGTCAATAATATTGTAATAACTGTGTATGGGGTCAGATGGATAGTAGATTTATTGGGGTGACCACTTTGTAAATTATACAAATGTCTAGTCATTATGTTACACACCTAAAACTAATATAATATTGTATGTCAAGTGTAATTGGAAAAAAAACCAATATATATATATATATATATATATATATATATATATATATATATATATATATATATATATATATATATATATGTAAAACTGTCGTTATTCATAGAAGATATATGTATGTAGGAAATCTTGCCAAATCTAAAATGCAACTACTAGAAATAAGTGAATATAGAACAGTCATAAGACACAAGGCCAATTTTACACATATCTATTTCTATATACATACAGAAACCATTAGAAAATTCATTTTAGATATATTATTTATAAAAACATCCCCCGAATATAAAATACTCCCGGAGGTTTGATGAAATACGTGCAAGGCTTCTACAATGAAAATTATAAAATTTTACTTTGAGAATTTAAAGATCGTTAATCCATATTTATGGCTTCAGTAACTTAATTTTATTAAGATGTCAGTTCTCCCAAAATTGATCTATACATTTAATGCAATCCAAATCAAAACCCCAGCAGACTTTATTTAGGAATGGTCGTAGAAATTGACAAGCTAATACTAAAATTATATGGAAATGCACAGATGTTACTGTAATGCTATTCTAATTCAGACAGTGTGGTAGTGGCATAAGTAAAGACAAATAGGTCAATGGATGAAAATAGTGTCCAGAAATAGACCTACATTTAATGGTCAATTGATTTTTGATGTAGGCACCAAGGGCAATCATTGAGGAAATTATTTGCCATAAATGTTGCTTGGATTGGATAAATCTGTGTAACAAAATGAATACCAGCTCTTACTCTCATTAGATGAACTCTATTCCAAATTGCAAGTGCTAAAATATACACCTGCTAAAAGCAAACAGAGTAGACTGTTCTCTTGAACTTGTGCAGGAAATGATTTCTAATATAGAGTAAAAAAAAAGTACAAACCATAAAAAGAAAAAAATGATAATTGGCATTTATAAATATGTAAAACTTCTCTTTGAAAGACACCATTAGGAAAATGAAATGGCAAACCACAGAAAATTGTCCTAACAAAATGTATTCCAGCAAAAATATATTTGACAAAAGATTGTATCCACAATATAAACACTGCTATCACACAATAAGAGAAAGATAAACTTCGCAATTAAGAATGGGAAAAAGATTGGAATAGTCTCAAATGAACATGTAACAAATGATAAACACGTGGAAAGTGCTTAAAATTATAAGTCATCAAGAAAATAAATTAAAGAAACAATTGTCACTACATCTGGACTAAATATCTAATACTAATGAGATTAATACCACCACCAAATGTTGGTAAGAACGTGGAGCAACTGGAATTCTCATACTTGGCTGTCGAGAGTATGAAACAGTATTTTTTCTGTGTGGTCATATAGAAATCATGATACCCGCTCGTGTACACTCTGCCATTGTCCTGAAGATCAAATGAGATAGTGTCTCTGAAGTATGTTATGAAATATAAATTATTTTCCTTCTTAGCTGGCAAAGGAGTATTGATCTCTATGATGTTTACATAAAACATAAAACAGCGTCCTTTCTGAATGTCATTTACTGTGTTTTTTTTTGTTTGTTTTTTGTTTTTTTGTAGCTCAGAGATAGACTATCAATCTAAAACTTAAATACAGAAGTTTTTTTTTTTTTTTCGTGTTTTTTTTTTAATGAGAAAATTTCCACTCCAGTGAGGTGTTCGTAAAAACACTTAAGTGAAGATTGAGACTGCGCCTCCATTCTGATTGCTTTGTTCTCTTCTCTCAGCTTTTTGGCCTAAGATCAAAGTCTCCTCTATCAAAGTAACTTTATATCTCCCTTAGTGTCAAGTTAAAAAATGTATCTGTGCATGCCTTCCCTGAAAGCTATTTCCATTCCCCAGAAAGAAGCGACTAATCTCCTAAAATCCCACACAGAGCAAGGATTCTCTGATCAGTAGTCAGTGCTCTAATGCCCCAAACGACAAATTAAGGTTCTGATAATGTCAGTCCCCCTTGATTGCAGAGATATTTTAAAAATAGAAATTATTATTAATCAAAAATTAAATACAAGATTCCTAACTGCAATTGTTTTAATAATATCTGAACAAAGAGACCCTTCTTTTTTTCCTGAGTAATTCCTTAATTTACAGATGTTTCCTTTCAGAAACTTAGGCATCAGCTGTTGTTTAAGCAGCTTTTTTTTCCCCCCTAAATATTCTGGAACTTAATTGACGATACACTCATACCCTTCTAATTCTAATGTTTGATTGCCATTGGATGATTTCAGGTATGGTTATTGGAAGTTGTGGCTGTCAACCCTAAATATAGGCCATTTTCAAGGTTTCCTTTAATGAGTTTATGGATTAGTTTTCAATAAATTTGACGGATTCTGGTCAGATACATGTATATTTCCAGAATGCATTTCTAATTGGTGTTAATAAAATATTGATGACCTTGTTTCCGTAAGGCATACTCCTTTGCCCTAATGCATTGACATTTGTTGAACGAATCTTTATTAAATGTGTAACTATATTGATTTTTAATATGCTCGTTTTTATGTTGATGCTATTCCTCCATGTCTGTTTTCAAGCTAGCCAAGTTTTCTATTTTAATCTGACTGTATATGGCAGCCTTCGTACTTCATTCACCTGATGGTTTTAGGTGCTGTTTCCTGGATCTCCTTAAGTTTTAAATACTCATCTGAAGTTACAGTGATAAGAACTATACATGGTGTTTCAGGGCAGGAAACATTTTCTGATATTTTTATCGTAACCCTCTCATGATGCACCACCTTTTTTTTTCTTTTTCTTTTTTCAGTTCTTATCAACTGTTTCATCACTAAGATCCATGCTCTGAAGCAGCAGACTAAAGATTTTCAGACCCCATCCCCACCTTTCCTAATTAGTTTAGAGGCCTTTTGGGTAGGTCACCTTTTCAGTACCATATTTTCCTTTAATGCCCAACTAGCAATAATTTTGAATCTTCCCTCTCTACAATGGCAAGAAATCTAGGTCTCTCCCCAAGAATTTCTGAGAATCTCTGCTGGTGTTCTTGAATTCCACAGATCTATTCTGGCCGCTGCTCACCAGCTGTCTTCCCACTGCCTGTAATCGTACAGCTGCACCAATCCTGTCTTAGCTCCTGGCTTTCCAGTTTGATGCAAAATATACACACAGCCTCTACATTATTAGTCCATAAAGCACAAGATTTCAAGTTTACAAACTTGATTAAGGCCTCGGGAAACTGTGATGCAAAAGTGAAATCCTAGAAGTATCAGCTATCACTGTTTCTTGCGTCTATTAGTAATATCCACTCACAGAGTTCCCTTTGGCCTTTGCTCTATGAACCTAAAGAATGCCATGAAAAGGAGGCATTCTGGCAGTGCGGTAAAAAAAAAAAAAAAAAAAAATACAAAAAAACTGGCTCACAAAGCTGTTCCTATTCTGACTCTATCACATTTTCTCGAGTGCTCAGCAGTGTCTGGACATAATGACACTCAACAAATGGAAACTGTTTTTGCGGCCTGAGCACTATGATTATGTACTTTGAATTATCAAGATAACTCTGTGGTCAGACCCTTGACATTGATCTGTGGAATGAAAGCAGAAGCATGGCATGAGTTCAGGCATTATTATTGGTTTCTATCATTATGACCATTATTAGTTTTGTATTCCTGGAGACTATTACATTCCTCCAAATAAGAGTTGTCCTTTCACAAGACCCTTATTTCTGGAGACAATGTATAAAAGAAGTCGAAAATTAAATTTCCATCATAATCTCTGCTCATACTAAAGATAATCTTTTATGTCATTAAATAAAATATTGCATTATTCATTTATTGAGTATATCATCCATGTGCCAGTCATCATTCCAAGTGCTGGAAATAAAGTGATGATCCAAAGAGTCACATAGTCTCTTCCTTTATGAAGCTCTACAGTTTACAATCTAATGGGAATTGTACACTATTCATTAATGAATAGCACAGATTAAGATATGATGTGTCACAAAGGAGAAGTAATAGATGCTATAAAAGTAAATAATGCGGAATTGGACCAACCCAAGGAGGTCAGGAAAGGCTTTGATCCCAGTACAGAGCACTTTCACACGATTTGCTCCTCTGGCTTATGTCTGCCTTAATACAAGCTAGTATAATACCTACATAGCTTGTATATATGCCTAAAAGTATCATCCACATTGTCTCTCTCAGAACTCCCTCTCTTAGAACTCTCTCAGAACAGTTCACCCCAAAGACAAATTCTACCTTTTGCTTTTGAAGCCATTAAATGATCAGAAATATTGAGTGTGGAAGTTCTGAGGAAGGGGAGGGACCTGGTCAATAACTTGTTCTTCTTTCCCCTCCATGCTTTGGAAGGAGCTGATTGGCAGGCACGGAAATGGACAAATGGAGCTCTAAATAACAGCCTTATTACTGCTAACAGCTTGATTGGATGATATGATATACTCGATGCCAGACTGAACTTCCACTGTGCACTATGTCATTAAATTTAGCCTCCCCATCTGGTAGATCTGGACAAATGCAGGGTACCTGCAAGGGACAGAGCCCACTATTACAGGCTTACCACAAGGTAGGAAGCAGAAAAGAAGGCACAGTTTCTTCTCATTTAAAATGGAGTGAGAAGCTCCAGTGAGTGAGGAGGGAGGAGAAAGATTCTATTAGAAATCAGAGTCCTGAGGGATGGCAGCCCCCACCCCACCCCATCCATGTTCTCTTTGTACCCTTAACACATTTAGCTTTAGCGATGAGTCCCACAGTTCCCCAGAGTTAGTCTGGCCCCTAGACATTGTTGGGTCCCAGGAAGTCCTGCTCCTTACTTACAACGCTAAGTAGGACCCTGCTCCTTTGTGTATCTGGTGGGAAACTTAATTTTTACTTCTAAAGCTGCATTCTCCAATACAGTATCCATTAGCTACATATGACTATTTAAGTTCAAATGAACTATTATTAAATTAATCAAACTCAGTTCCTTAGTAACACTAGACACCTTTCAAGTGCTCATAGCCACATGTGTCTAGTTGATACCCCAGGACAGAACAGAGGAGAATGAATTTGCATCATCATATAACCAGCTATTGGACACTACTCTAGAGGGTATTGAAATGAGTTAGGATGAACCTTGCAGTACCCTGAACCAAAAATCCACTCAGGTTTTGGTTTTTCATCCCCAGTTACACCTAGCCACGTGTCCAATATGTTTCATCAGCAGTTATGCAATTATAACATGTGACAATCATAAGATGCTCCAACAATAATACATCAATAAATTATTTTAATGTTATAAAACCACTAACAAAAGGGAAATTATATATAAAGATAAACCAAAGAAATTAAACTTCCAAATTTCCCTTCCCTGGATTTCTGACTCTGTTCGATCTCAGCTAGGGGGCGGTCCACTCAGAAGCTTGGGTAGAGTTGGGTTCCTTCGTGGTTGTAATGGTCTGTTTAATGAGGATTGTACGCTCTGCCTGACAAGTTTTTTTCTGGTCTCCTCTTTCACATTTTTCAGGCTTTAAGTACCTTTCATCTCTTTAGGGACAGTGGAAATATTTTCTTCTTCCTCATGTTTTCTAAAGGAGAATGGTCTGCTTTTAGTGATCATTCCCACCTGCTGTTTCCTCACACATTGGAAGAAGGCTCAGGAGAAGATTAAATCCTTTAAATGCTTCTTAAATTGGCCCCTTTTGTTCTCTGCTTCATGTAGCTCAGGTACAGTTTGCTGCCACCTGAGTATCTTTCTTTTTTTATTTTAGTTCAGGCATTTCACTTTCTAACATACTCTTCCGAATTTTTTTTTTTTTTTTTTTTTTTTAGAGGGGCTCCTATAGTGAGAAATATAAAATCATCCATTTCTGGATATGCCAAGAGCATCTAATAGTCATAGGAATTTTACTTATCTTCACCTCCCTGAATGGGATAATATTATCTCAGAGATATTTTGTCATCTGATTCAACAACTCTAACCCAGGCCTGGAGCTGTGTCATTATCCTCCTTGTGTTTTCTTTAGTACATCTCCTCTGTATTGTTCCTTCTTTTGGAGTCATAGTTCACACATGTCTTGACACGTTCCTTCAGGGCAGTGCTGTGCTGCCAAACTGGCTCTGTAGAAAACAAAGAAAACAAAACAAAGTTCTGAGTTATCGTGTTTGCCCATTTTCTGGGTATAAATACTACCACCACAGCGCATTTCATTCTACTAATGGGATGTCACTGGGTGCAGATTTGGGGGAGAGGCGAGTCTCCTGGACTGGATTAGCTGCTACAGCACAGCAGTGCTCGGAGCACTCCCTGTCATCTGCCATTATCGAGCCACACTGAGGCGGACCTACCGTAATAACGTTCTGAGTTTTTGACACCGATCTTTGTGTCTTGATTGCTCAAATATAACCCTAGTTTCAGAAATCTCTTTCTAGAGCCTTCTAGATTTTCAAGTTGTGGTCTCCCTATTGCACACATTATGAACTCTGCAAAACCATCTGTTTCAGTAGCTTCCTAGATCCCATCTTCCTGAAAAGCCATTCTGGTCTGTTCTTAGTTCTTGACCTTCTTTTTGTTTTGGCTTCAATGTTTTTGGGCCTTAATCTGCCTTTCTAATGTAGAAACATCTAAAGCAAGGATGATTATGAGATAGTAGTTTTAGGCACAGGTCTTGAATATAGTAAATCCTCAAATATGTTAACTTTTATGGTTGGATTTTTGTATAATTATTTTATTCTGCACTTCTTCCATTTTAGGGGACAATATGTAGTGTCTCCTAAAATCTCTCCTTTCAAAGAAAGCAACCTGTCAGCCCATCAGATTTAGTCTTTTTTATTTCAGGACCCTAAATCCTAAGTGTTCTCTTTGGAGGACCATAACCATCAGTTCAGTCAGTCTCCAGTTGCCTCCTTTCCTTTGATAAATTGAGAAAAAAATGTGTTTTTATTTGTTTTGACATTCCTTGAAAGATAATCTTACAAGTGTTTTTGGGGAAAACATTTTATTTTTAGATAGCACTTGATCTATAGGCTATTTTGAAGGTTTTCCTGTCATCTTCACTTTGCCTGTCTTTTCATATTTTGAAAGATGATTTTTAACAGGTGACAGATTATGGCATTTGACTGGTACTATTTACTGCTTGTGCACGAAATTACTCAAAAGAGCAAGATTTCAAAGCTATATTATCTCAAAGTGAGAGCTGGTTGAACTTTAAACGGGTAAAAATAGGTACTTTTCCCGTACGATAATATCATTGTTTCCCATTACGTAGCCATGACTGGTTTTGATCCACAGCAGGCATTTTTCCTGGGCTGGTAGTACAGGATTTGGTAAGCAATCGCTAGAATTCTGGTAGGCTGTTGACTTTCTCTATTTTAATTTAAAATGATTTCTCAGCTAATATCCACATATTGCTGCCATATGTCTTCTTCTCTAATATTTAACTATTTCTTTTGTTTCCTCACTCTCATGAGGGTACTAAAGGTAATACTATTGCGACGGTTATGATTATGGTTCACTCGCAGTCATTTCTTTTACTACTTCCTATGCACTAAAACCACACGAAATGGAATGGATGTGCCCTTCTTGAGCTGCTTTAACTACTTGTTCTAAGAAGGGGATCCCAGTTCTCTCTGAACTTTCCAGTGCTACATCATAGGCCTACGTTTGGGTAATTAAAACCACGGAGCTCATTGTGTTTTTGTCTGAGACGAGGTTTTACCTCAGATTCAGCAGAATTAGTCTTCTGTTTTCCCCAAAGCTAATGAAATCAAGTCATCAGCAGCTTTTTAGAAATGAAGAATACCCCGATTATACTGACTGACACTCTTGAGTCTCCAAGGAATTCTGGTATGCAAAATGTTTACAAACACTAATGTGTAAATCTGTTTACATTTTCAATCACTCAATAACATTTTAATCTCTTAATATATAAAAAGAGATACAATAGTGTCAAGAATCAAAAAGCAGATTCATGTGACAACATACAATAAATAATCATACAACAAGCCACCGTAACATAAATAATGTGGGAATTCCAAGGGGGAACAATATTCTTCATGGTGCATATATGAGGAGGCTTTAGGGTTGGTGGAGTTCCAGTGGTAGCAACCTGATGAAAGGTACCTCCAGACAGAGGAAATTGCAGAGGCCACAAAACAAGCCATTTTGGAAATGGCTGAGACAAATCCATGTAGAGAACTAGTAAAGAAGATTGGAAAGTGGCAGATCATAAAATATTCTGATTGTCAGCCTGAGGAGTATTTTTTATCTTTTATTATATGTCTATGAAAATCACACCCCTATAAACTCTCCTTTTTAATATGAATTTTGTCCTGAAGGTATTTCTGATATTCGCATCCAGAACTACATTTTTTTCTGGACTCCGGTTGTCTATCTTCCCCAAAATGCTTACAGCTTATAATTACCACATTCTTCTGATTATCTTTTTGTCTTCATCTATTTCTGATGCCAGTTTTACCAAAGCTTTTATTACCAAATCATCTATTTTACCTACTTTATTATTTAGGCATCTAGCATTGGCATAGACAAATGTATGCAACCTGCCTTGGACTAACTGAGCCTCACAAAATCTCTAACTATCTGTGACTGTGATGGAGCTGGCCAACAGTCCATCAGAGATCCTGGCTCCTTTCCGAGGTATAGAGCTAGGGCTATTTGGGCATCCAGGCCGATCATGTGACACTTCCAGACCTGCCTCATAAAGGGCACATCATCCTCATTCTCTCTCTTCCCTCATCCTCTTGCTGGATGTCCATATTTATGGTGACTAAGCCACTTGCCACAAGATGGTGGGGTCTCTCAACCTGGTTGCTGAATAACTTCATACAACAGAACTCCTTCTTTGTCCCCTCAGCCAAAAATTGTGTCAGTGGGTTAATAACTTAAACAAACAAGTGACTGCAATTTCATGCTTATCACAAAGCCTAGTATTACCATAACTTATACAAGAACCTAGTATTTTTTGAGCAAGTGAATCATGAGAAAGGACATTCAGTTAATATAGACACAGATATCATCTTCATTTATGTCCATATAACTATTCCATGTTGGCTAGCCGCTTCAAGGAAAGCACAGAAGTAGAAGAGCTTTCCTTTCCAAAACACTAACGTCTACATTTTGTACTGGATTCCAAATTTCTTTTAAAACTATGGCCCAATGCAATTTTGTTTTCCTCTGGTGGGAGTCAAAGAAAAGATGAGTTTGTGATCTGAAGAGAAAGAAGAGACAGTGCCTTTGATTTAGCAATTGACATCTCTGCTTTGGAGCAACAGGTTATCCTGGGAGGTGATAGACTGAAGCAGAATCAAAGTAACAATTGTGTGGAGTTGATATAAAGACCGTTTGAATTGAGCTGCTGTGCAATGATTCCAAGGCACTGATATTGGGTATCTAAAAATGGGAGCATAAAGAATACTCAGATGTTGGAGATGCATTCAGGGAAAAAATATTGTTTCAGAAACAGCTGTTTTGACTTAGCATTAAAGAAGAGCTTTCTAGCAGTCAAAGCTATCAAGAGATAGACTGTCTGATTTTTCTGCCCGAGATAGTGAACTATTGAGTTCTGTATCACTGACCAAAAGAACTTGGTAAGGGTATGAGGTAGATGTGATTGAAATGGCAGGTGGATAATTGGATTCAATGACATGTTTTCCTCTATGATCTTTGCAGTCCCCTTCTAGCTTGAAATTGTGATGAAACAATACGGTGAATGTTTAAATTAAAAAAATACAGTAAAAGACACATTGCCATTAATCTCCCTCAAAATACTCCCCCTCACTTCAAACACACTTATCCCATCGTTCTCACCACTTTCTGAAGCAGTTCTGGAAGTCCTCTTTCATGAGTGTCTTTAGTTGCATTGTTGTGGCTGCCTCAATGACCTGAATCGATTCAAAACATTTACGTTTCATGGTCATTTTGACTTTGGGGACGAGCCAGAAGTCGCTTGGTGCCAGACCCAGTGAATAAGATAGATGAGGACACACCATAAAGTTTTTATTTAACTGAAATTGCCGTACCGGAAGCGATGTGTGACACAGAGCCTTTCCATTGTGATCACAAAATACAGTGAATGCTGCTGCTGAGTGCCATCCAATGGAAAGGCAGGGATCTTCAATATGGGAAGTGGTGCATCAAACCTTAGTAACAGAGTGTGACAAGTTTCAACTTGTTTGGTGCAGTCAATCGGATGTGAGCTATGGTTGAGAGAAGGTGTGTTTTAAAGTGTGCCATAAATCATCCTCCGTCATGACAACACTCCATGTCACACATCGCTCTGGTATGGCCATTTCTGTCAAATAAAAACATTACTGTGTGTCGTCATCCACCTTATTCACTGGATCTGGCACTGTGCGACTTCTGGCTCTTCCCCAAAGTCAAAATAACCATGAAAGGTAAATGTTTTGAATTGATTCAGGACATCGAGGCAGCCATGACAGCACAACTAAAAACACTCATGAAAGAGGACTTCCAGAACTGCTTCAGAAAGGGGCAAGAGCGATAGGATAAGTGTGTTTGAAGTAGGGCGGAAGGGTATTTTGAAGGGGATTAATGGCAATGTTTCTTTTACTGTAATAATTTTTTTTTAAATTTAAACATTCACCATATTGTTTGATCACACTTCATACATATATTGGTGTGTGTGTGTGTGTGTGTGTGTGTGTGTGTCTGTGTTTCATGGAGAAAGGGGCTGATGAAGGCAAAAATGCATAGGATCCATTAAAGTCTTAATGAACAGAGGCTCAGGCTTGGAGGCTGCCTGCTCAGAAGCTCAAGCTTAACCAAATATGAGCCCTGCTCTAGGACAAACCCCCAGTTACTGCCGCTGGCATAGCCTCCACAGCCCACGTTGCTGACAAGGGCCTGAAGATATTCTGCCTCGAATGTGTCTGATGTCAGCTTTCAGAATGGATTGTCAGATGGATTCTGTGAAGCATGTTTTTCTGAATTGAAGTCTTGTACAACAGAATCTTACTAGCAAATCCTAGGTCACATGGTTTCACCCTAGCATTCTCACCATATGTCCCTGTAGGGATAATTTAGACTCTGAACATGTAATGAAGACTGAGAAGTAGATTTCTAGCATCCATCCTGGTGATGTGTAAATTTGTCAGGTAGAATATTTCCCAAACATAGGGGAGACGTTCCAAAGGTTTTGAGCAGCAAAAAATCTACTGCCCATGCATTGATATATTAGCACCTATACTATCTGGCATGCATAGGTTTTGTTTTTGTTTAATAGTTCACATGTAAGCTATAGTTACAATTGAATACTTATTATATCATAGGTAATGTTAACACTATTTGGATTATCTAATTTGATTTTTAATTAAAATAGCATTTTGAGATAGGTGATATTGTTACTATATTTTTTTTTATTTTATAATTGAGGAAACTGAGGTTTAAGGAGGTTAAGTAACTTGTTCATAAGATATAAAGTATTAGTGAAGATGGGATTTTATGCAGAATCTTCTGTGCTTTTACTACACCTGTTATATATGAGATATACAACTTTAAATCCTACTTTATACATTTAACATTTCGGGATAAGTCTTTTCAAATCTGAACTTTAAACTCTTCTTTTTAACGGTGACACAATATTCCATCAAATTATATAACAATATCTTCAAACATTCCTCTATTGTATTTAAGCTGTTTCTACATGTTTCCTATTTTAAGTCCTATTTCAGTAATTCTTTGTGCATAGAAGTTTTTCTGTATTTAATATTATTCCCCTAGGATAGCATCTCAGAATTAGCATTACTAGATTAAGGGCATGAAAACATATTTTTTGAGAAGCCAGCACTACACTTTTATTTACTCTGATGACAAAGAAGAAAGCTCATTAATTCATCTATACATTGAACACATTTATTGCATTTCTCCTACATAGTAGGTTTGGTATCGGTAATGCCATGATGAATGTTTGACAGTCACTTGCCTAAAGGGTACTATGGCTTAGTGGGTGTTAAAATAGGGTATGCCTGAAATGTGCATTTTGTGTGAATTATATATGGTGAGAATGCTTCCTAGGTTTTCCGCAACAGGGTAGGAATACTTTTAGAGTTCTTAGGGGTTATAGGAAAGCGACACTCAAAGCATTATCAAAATGGCATCAAGCATGGGCATTTTTTCTTGTTTGTCAATCTGTTAGATGAAATATTGTTGATCATTGTTTTAATGGTTATTTCCTTGAGTACTAATAAGCTTGAACATTTTAAACTTGTGTTCATTCATGAGTTGTTTCTTCATTGTGAAGTATCCTTTGATATTTTGGTACTTAGTATTTATATAATATAGATTTTAATGTACTACACATGTTGCAAATAATTTCATATATCCTTTGTTTAAATTTTATTTTTAACTTAGAGAAGTTTTTATTTTCTCTTTTTATAGCCCAATCTGCCAGGCCTTTTCTTCCTAATCTTTTAGAACTTACAAGCTTCAGAAATGTACTTGACCTCTCCAAAAAACAAAAATAATCAATTATATTTTTCTTCATTTTTTGTTGTGTTTTATTTATATTTAATTCTGTAGTACATCTGGAATTTATACCTATGACTTATGGGCCATATTTGATTTTACTCCCAAAAGCTAGGCAATTATCTCAACATTATTTATTAAACAATTCCTTTCATTCCAATTAATTTGTGCTACTCATTTTATCATACACTGAATTTAAGTTCCCTTTTTATACGTATCCATAAAGGCCTATGCCCATTTGTATCAATTTATATCATAATTAAAAGAGCTATTAATTTTTTCCCATCACACTTTCTGAGTGCAGGAATTGTGTTATCCCTTTAATTACTAGCATAGTATTTAGCATATGACAGGCATTAAATATTTGTTGAGTGAATGCATAAAGTGGGATGTTTCTGAGATACCTGTATTTCCCACTGATCTGTATATCAGTTTCTAAGTCAGTTCTTCACTGATAAATGTTGTGTCATGACAATACGTGTGTATTTTAACATCAGATAGAGAAAAACCTCTTGCTAATACACATTCAGAATTTTCTTTGTGATTCACGATTCATTCTTCAAATGCATTTTGGAAAGTCTTAACAGGCTTTAAAATTACTTACATTAGAATTTTGTTTGGACTTATGCTGAAAATATAAATTAGTTTGGGAAGAAATGATTTTTATATTGTAAATATTTTCTCAATCATGTATGTGTTATAGTTTCTTATTTCTCTTTATAGCTTTTTATAATTTTCTATACAGAGTTACTCATAAGTAGTTTATTGATTTTGTTATTACATCTGTAGTTGTTCAGGTTGTTATTGAGGCTATTGAGAGTTACATTCATTTATTTTGAAAATTGTACTTCCTGTTTATTTATATTATATAGTAAAGATATTGTTATAAATTTACTTTGCATCCTGAGCCTTTTCTTGAATTATTTTATTAATTCTAATAGAATTTTTAATAGGTTTTTAATTGATGTGAAGATCATGTTGAGAATACTCTGATTGTCAGCTGTAAATTCACTTTGCCTTTACAGTAAGGAATGGGAATTAGGGAACAAAGTAATATTTTTAAAACCTGCTTTTGGAGATAGGATTGGATTTTCACATCTATTTTAGAGACAGTTGATTGTAATAGATTCTAATAACTATATGTATGTCATCTGTGATGCAGGCTTTAACTGCTGAATCTTTTAGAGGACAGATGGGTTAGGTTTTCAGAACCCATGAGGACCTCCATACCACAGAACTTCCTGACACACATAGCATGCTCTCTCCCCGATCTTTTGTAAACACCACCCCACTCAGCTCCTGCCTTTGATGTAATACCTCCAAACCTCTCACTGATGTGAGCTCTTGACCTGAAATCACCTAGGCTGTCAGGGATCAACAATAAGGAATCTCAAGCCCAGCTTTCTTTCATGGGCAACGTGGGAAAGGTAAACAGCCAGCTTTGACTTTAGCAATATCCTCATCAGATCAGGACTCTGGGGTAGAAGGAGAGACAGAATGTGAGTGATGGGGCCCCAGTCAGGGCCCCAAAGGGAATGGGTATAGGAACCAAAGAAAGAGGGCATCAATCTGTATAGCGTAAGTTATGTTCAGTAGAGCCTATACCAATTTTTTAATATTCCATATTTTAACCCTAATCAATAATTTTCAATTCAATTTAATATTTTGAAGTTGTTTGAAATGGAATTTTGTATTTTCTATTTAAAGAAAACATATCCTAAATAAGGCAAACATTCCAGTTGATCATTTATTGTGAAAGAAATGGTAATGATATGAGTTAAATAAGATTTTTTGTTTGCATTAACTCTGGAATATTTATTTAAGGTTACCATGCACTTTGGTGGGTTTGGATCAATATCGGTTCTTTCTATATGTTGGGAGCTGACAAAACAATGGGGACAAAACAAGTGTGAAAGACTCAGGCTCGCATAATACAGTTGATCCTTCTGCATCATAAACTTTTATTCTTTGGACTTGCACAGTTATCCAGTTTACATTCAACATATTTCATTACCACTGTGTGAAGTGTTCTTCCTCTACATGCTTTAGATGTATTTTTGAAAGTTATTTCAAGGACTTGTTTGAACACAATGGACCATATGAGACTACACTGATCTCTGAACATCCACACTGAAAGGTAGATTTAATTACCTTTGCAGATATAATGACACTTCAGAATATCAAAGAGATATGCAGTCTGTTTGGGTGATGAGAATAAAACACTGTCGTCCATTGTATGTACAACAGAGTACAATCCTTAGTTCTGGGTGGATTAAAAAAATCATAAGAGAATGAATTGCGGTTTTGTTCAAGTGTTAGAATAAAGCTACTACCTCACACACCTAATGACAATAACTAATTAGACCAAAATATTTTTTGCAAAGTCTACCTGAATAAAAGCTTGTCATAGCAAACATGACTTTTACATGTAACTAGTATATTCTTTTTCTCTTTTGTGTTTAGAAATCAATAAATGGTTTGTATTTTCTTTAGTAGCACCGAGTGATTAGTTTCATGCTTTCTCCTATAGTTAGAAAAAACTATTTTTTCTAACACTTATCTTAAAAGTAACTCTGGATTTATCAGACTCAAAAATTAGAAATCTTAAGAAAAATCATGGTACAGTGTTTTACTTTCCCCAAATCAAATAAGACCTTGTGTGGTTTAAAGGTGACTCTGGAGTTTTCATCCTCCTAGATAAAAAATCACATAGAATGGGGAGAGATGTATGAGAATGTGGATGCGAAAAATCTTATGTCGCATCTGCGTTGGAGGAAAGTTTGTTTTGAATAAAGTACAGTATTTAAAGAACCACTTTAATTCAATAAGTGTTATTGTTCTCTTTTTGACAGATAAAATGAAATCTTGGTAGTTGACAGTAAATCTACAGTTTGAAAATTATCATTCTGATTATAAAATAGGAAAAATAACCAGGTGGCATTTTTTGATACAAAATATATTAAGATATTTTGATAAACCACATAGCACATTGGTAAAATGCCCAAAATCTAGAACCAGATTTAAATGGATTCAAATTTAAATGCTACCAAGACTCAGAAAAGCTGTTATACTTACAGTCACAGTTTACTATAGTGAAAGGATATAGATGAAAATCAGCAAAAGGAAATGGCTCATGAGGCAAGCCCAGCTGCCAACATCCAGGTGTCCCAGGGGAGTCACATGGGGATGTGCTTAATTCTCCCAGCAGCAATGTCTGACAACATGTGTGAAGTGTGGTCAGCCAGGAAAGCTCGGCCGAGCTTTGGTCTCTAGTTTTATTGGGGTCAGTCATGCAGTTTCATTAGGACTCAATCACATAAGAATGCAGCACCAGATGGCTGACCCCAGCTGTTCAGACTTCAGATTCCCCTGCTCCTCGAGCAAAAATAGGTGTTCATCATAACGGTATCTGGTCATGTGGGACAGCATAGACCAAGGCCTCAGGCCTATGATAACTACCTGGCAGACTATTCCAGAGGTTGTCTTCTAGGAGCTGGCCCAGGCCAGTCCTGAAGACAGACCTTTCTTTGGAATGTGCAGGGTTTGCCTGACTCAGGCCTGCTGAGCTAACCCTTGCCTGCTCAGTAGTTACGAGGAATAAATGAAGTTAATCCATGTTGCTTAGAATAGTGCCTGGCTCACGTAAGCAAATTAATAAGGGTCAGCTATAGTTCCTTCTGGCGGAGCTCTGTGAGCTGAATGAAGCAGATGGGTTTGGAATACAAAGAAGAAATAGCTATGTTCCATGCATTTTACTATGATGACATAAGTCCTCAAGTTTGAAATAATGGGCATTACAAGCATATTAAATCTATTTGCCAGGGGTTCTTTAGTCAGAGAAGTTCCCAGTGAAACACTAAATGCTAACATTTTGTCCTTTTTTTTCTTTACAGAGCTCTGAAATCCACAAAGCAAAAAATCAAAGAGCAGAGCTGTTTGAGGAATACAACAAGAAAGCAGGTACAAGAGTGATCCTCAGTAATTAACACATAATATTCATTTAGATCAATGATTAATTCAAACTTATAGCCCCTGTTGTTAAAAAATATTTTACAAAATGCCAGTTTGTTGTCTGAGAATATGTGTGATTGCATGCTATCATGGCTGACCATATCCGAAAGAGGAATTGATTTCTATATCTACATTAAATCAACTTTGAGAATTTCAGTTAGGCCAGGCCTATCATGAATGTGAAGAATTAACTAAGTAATTAGTATTTTTTATTATTAAATCAACACACATTTATTAAAGTCCAATTATATGGCAAATAGTCAGCTATGACTTGGGTGATGTTACAGAATTGAACAAAGCTGGCATAATCCATTCCTGTCCTCATGGTGCTTGGAATCCAGTGGAGATGACATGAAATAAATAAGCAAGTGTCAATATATGAATAAAAGCTATGATAAATGCTGTGGAGAGAAATAGCAGAGTGCTTTGGGGGAACATTTTGAGAAGCAAGGGAGGAAATCTACTGGGGACTGACTAAATAGAGGGTCTTTCTCTGGAAGATGATAGTTGAACTAAGAGCTGAACTGTGAGGAAGAGAGGCCCAGAGAGCAGTAAATAAAGAAAATGACTGATGAAAGGGTAAGCTGTCTGTAGCAAAGCCACAGAGGTGTAGAATGACATAAGATGAAGCTGGATTGAAAATAGGATGACAATGAATATGGAAACTGGTCCAGTCCCATGGGGCCACAATGGCCATTGTAAGGTGATCTTAGGACTAGCTTTGCCTGGCACTCTCTGTCCTTGGCATTTCTGTGCAATGTCACATGGTCTTCTCT
This sequence comes from Rhinolophus sinicus, assembly GCF_036562045.2. Taxonomy (NCBI): domain Eukaryota; kingdom Metazoa; phylum Chordata; class Mammalia; order Chiroptera; family Rhinolophidae; genus Rhinolophus; species Rhinolophus sinicus. The sequence goes on from NC_133757.1 coordinate 111,559,930, forward strand.
CCTGGTACCCTGGATATATACCGTGTTTCCCTGAAAATAAGACCTAGCCAGACCATCAGCTCTAATGCGTCTTTTGGAGCAAAAATTAACATAAGGCCCAGTCTTATTTTAATATAAGACCAGGTATAATAATATAATATAATATAATATAATATAATATAATATAATATAATATAATGTAATATAATGTAATATAATGTAATATAATGTAATATAATGTAATATAATGTAATATAATGTAATATAATGTAATATAATGTAATATAATGTAATATAATGTAATACTGGGCCTTATAGTAATTTTTGCTCCAAAAGACTCATTAGAGCTGATGGTCCGGCTAGGTCTTATTTTTGGGGAAACACTGTAATAGATGCTTTCAAATCTATCACCTAACCCCACCCTCCACATCTGCCTTATATCTGTGCAAAGAGGTTCTCACCATGTTCATTCCTGTGACTACTACTTCAATGATATGTTCTGCAGAAAATGGTTTGGGGGTCAAGGAATTTTGAAAATGTCTGACTACTGTAACATTCTCAGGAGCTTTAAATTCACATTAACATGTTACAGGTTTCAGGAATTCTGTAGTAAATACATATATGTGTATATGTCTACATATGTGTATATGTATGAACCATAAGTTAACTTGGTATTTCCCAGAGCTATTTCCAAGTTAACAGGCAATATTTCAAAAGTTTCTTTCTTGGAAGTGTGCATTTTAATAGGTTCCACATATTCCTGAGGCTGGCTTTTCTTTAGGTAACTTCGCTTAGTTTATAGCTCTGCACATTGAATTATAATAATAATTTTTTGGAATCTCTAGATTCTAAATTCAGTTCAATCCAGAAAAAACAATCTGTTTGTGTCAATAGTTCCACTTTTTCAGGCAGAGATTTTTCTTGACCTGAATTATATGGTTAATTGCTTCAAATTCTGATGAAACTTTACGTGTGAAAATAGGACCTTCAGTACCAATAAGGAGCACTGGACTAAGAGCTTACTAAGTAATTTTCAATATCAGTATTAGTAATGTTTTTTTCTCTTAAATCAAAGGGAAACCACAAAAAATACTGTTTCCATCTCAGCTGCTCTGAATCATTCCTTTCTGCTGAAAATGCTTATTCTCCTTTATTTGTAAAATTCCCATAATTGAAAAAAAGTCTTAAAGTGAGAAAAATGACTTCGGGTAATACCTACTTTAGCACCAAAAGACCGATTTAATTTTATATAAAATTTGGAGTTTTGTATTTGCAGCAGTAAATGTTTCAAGAACCCAAAGTATCAGAGTTAGTCTATGCTTATTTCAGAAGAGAGGTTCTCAGCATCTGTGATGGAAGGAAGGCCATTGACATTTTAAGATCAATTTAGTGTCTTTCAATTCAGTTAGCGATTATTAAGAAAAAGAAAAACATCACGAAAAATTCCCTAGGATATGAAACAAAAAGCCTTCTTTCATCCCCAGAAAGACAAGAGACAGCTGTCCCTTAATTACTACCCTTGCCATTTGCTTTCTACTAGAGCTGTGTCTTAAATTTGGAATCTAATTAGAAATCTTAATTGAAAATGGCTGAAAAAAAACAGGAGAACCAGGAAAATACATCAACATGGAAACATAGAAGTAAGGAGAAAAATAGAAATGGTAATATTCCAGCCAGATTGAATAATCACTTGTTTTAAAATGAGTTGGCCTCTGGGGAACATGTTATTCTGCATGAAATTTAACTTGACTGTTTCCTCTTCCAGGAGAAATTTTCTCAACCAAGTGACATCTTTTCATCTCTATACATTGTAATTTTCAGGGTTTAGATGTAGATTTTGTTTAGTGTAGAAACAATGGTTTTAAGGTTTTGAGGCCTGGGTTAAGTCCCCCAACCCTCATCATTTGTCCCCTGTCTAACCCAGAAAAAAGTTTCTAACTCTTCTCAGTCTCAATTTACCCATCTCTAAAATAGAATTTCTAAATACAATTTTGCCTTGCGGTTTCTTATTTGCCTCTTGACTTACACACTAAGTTCTAGAAAGGGAGGAAGGGAGAGAAGAAAGTGAAAAGGAAGCAAAGCTAATTTTGAGACTATATATCGTACTATCTAGCACAGAATATCGCAAATTCTAAACATTCAGAAAGTGCTTATGGATTCTGTACTCTGGAGGCAAAAACTCAAAGACAGATTCATTCATCCTTTTACTCAAGCTCTTTTTTTCTTGTAGACATTTTGGACTCCACTCTGCAGGTTGTAAATCTCACTTCAAGGCATAATAGTGACGTGGTGTTTCTGAATCACAGTACTTTCCATGCTGTTAGGCATGATCGTTGCTCAGTTAACACTTTTTTGACTGAGTGAAGCTGTGAACTAGTGGCGCCAAGAAGTTGGATAACCCAGATTGTTCTATTTCCCGGTTTACAAACACTGTATCCAACACCCAAAGCAGGCGTGGTTATGCCTCCTGTGAATGATGTCATTCAATGATCACGCACCCACTTCCTGCTACCTCTCCTTGCATTCTGCTCCCATCGGATTAGTTAATTTCCTGTTATTAATATTTGTGCCTATTCCACATTGTGGCTTTCTGCCTTTGCTTGCATTGCCTCTATTTTCAGTATTTGCCCTGTTGTTTTTCATGCTGCCTTTTTTTCCCTCTCTCCTCTTCTCCCTTCCTTTCATCTATCCCCACATTTTTGATGTACAAATCTCCTCATGCCCAATCCAATATCCTGTCTTCCATGAAGCAGTCTCATGTATCTCCTGAGATTATCTTACCCCCTTTGACTTTTGCTGCTGTTGTTGTTTTCAGCCACTGTCCCTATTCCCCATCTGTGGAAAGTGACCCTGACCCAGAGCCAGTGAAAGCTCAGCCACATATGTTAATGGCTCTTTCCTTCTATCCTCTACTCCATCCATCCTGTTACCTTTTACCGAAAATCTCACCAAGGGAGTGAACATCTGATGGTTTGCTACTTGCTCCCACACTGGTGTCTGGGTTACTGGTGCGATGAATTTAGGCCATGAGCAGCAGGCTGCTGTTACATCAGTTGCCGGAACCCATCGGCCTTCTGAATGCATCCTGAGTTTTGCCTGCCATGTCCCCTGAAGTCAGGAGCTTGGCTCTGAACCAATTATGTAGGTGCCCTGGTTCTCAGGACACCTGCCTGCATCCCTTTCCCTGTGGCCTTACCTTACGTTGGGTACCCTCCCTGATTTGTGATGTGGGTGCACTCATGATACTGGGAACTATTCCTTCACAGAAGTTCCTTCCTGCTTCTGTGTCCCCAACGCCAAGCTCAAGGGAGGCCTTATTTATTGATGCCCATTTGGATCAAACTTGTTTATCAATTAAATCTTAGTAATTTGGACTCTTTTATAAATAAATATTTATTTCTCAGCTTATTCTTCCTACTCCTTCATGGAACAGATTTCTTCTTGCTTCCTTTTATGTCTGCATTCTTGTTGATTCACATTAGTTATTATCAAAGCATTCCAATGATACCTCTCTTGGGCCTTTTTCCCTGTGTTTAGCCATGTCTAATAATAGCAAATGTTATTAAAAGTAATAATGCGAGTAATATTTATTGACAACTTGCTATAACTTCTAGTATCTTTTCTGTTTTATATTCATTGTTTAAAATTATACAGTAAAATTCATACTTTTGGATGTGCAGTTTTAAAATATTTGACAATTGTCAAGTCATATATTGACCTTCGCAATCAAGATTCAGTACACATATATCACCCCAAAATCTTCTCTCTTCTACTCCTTTATGTGCAGCCTCTCTTGCCTAACTCCAACCATTAGAAACCACTAGTCAGTTTTCTGTGTCTATAATTTGCCCTTTCCACAATACCATGTAAATTGAATCATACAGTGTGTAGCCCTTTGAGTTTGGCTTCTTTTACTTACCATAATGTGCTTTAGATTCACCATTATGTTCTGAAAACACACATATAATGTTAATTATTTTAAATTTGTCAGTTTTATGGCCCATGTCAAAAGAATGGGGCTGCCTTCAGATCAAAACCATGAGAAACTCAGAGGGGAAAATGAAAAATGCACCCTCATGTTATTTAAAATTTCTCCACGTTTTAGCTCCTTCTCACAATTTTCCTGCTTTTGTTTATTTTTCAACATCGTCCGGCAGTTTGCCTTTTGAGTTTACTTCTAATCGATGGGAGATATAGGTTTAGTTGCCTTGGTGCATCTCTTGCTAGAAATGGAACACACAAAACCTTTTCATATATTAATTTATTTCTCTCCACGATTAACTAGATAGGTATTAGCATTTTTCTCCATTTCTGATGAGGAAACTAAGGCATAATATAGTTAAATCAATTGCTCAAGTTTCCAGAGTAAGAGGCAGAGGCTAGGTCGTGGGGATTCATAATAGGTCTCATAACCACATCGCTGTATCACCTCTCTCATGATAAATTACTGTTGATAATTACTCATGATAAATCAGATATTCATACTAGACTAACAGAGTTAGATTATAAAAGAAAGACCCCCAAACAACACAAGAAATGTCAAACAAAGACACATTTATTAACTTGCCAGACAAGGGAACAAAAACTGATGAAGAAATTCTCAAAGTAGTTCACTAAAAGAAAAAGAACCCGGTAGTGTTATGTGCCAAAATGTGTGTGTTGGGGGGAAAGAGGGTGGCAAGGGGGGAAGCAGGAGGGAGAGAAAGGTGTGGAAGTGGGTGTTAACATTCACTGTGCTGTTTAAGGATTGAAAACTAGTATTCTGACAATGACAATATAAAAGGAAACTTTTTCATTTACAACAGTATATTCCATATAGTAGATACTCAGTGACATGTCACATGAATGAATGATTATGTTATTTCCTTTGCTTATGTCTCCATCCATGTGGGATCAAAGCAATCTTAAAAGTCGGAGAGCTTCAGCCTGAGATGGAGAAGATAGGCAAGAAAGTCCATACATGTGGTTTTATTCGGTATGCAGACATAAATCAATGACATTCTTTTCACATAAAACCTGAGCTTGAATCTCATACTGTCTCGGTGGCAATCCTTCATGTACTCCAGATGATCACAAAAGATCAACCCACATTATAATGGAGATTTGTTAAATCCATGCTTCTCTTTAGTTCCATGAGAGGCCGCCGAGAAATGTGAGATGGATTTGCAGATGGAACCATGGCTTGGAACTTCGCTGCTCAGCCTCATTCTTTTTGTAGACATTCTGCCCAATTCAAATTTATCAAATGAATTTTCTTTCTTTCTTTTTTTATTATATATTGTTTGCTCTGACTTACATGGTAATGTGATTTTATTGAGTAAACATTTTAAGGTAGAATGTGTGATTGTGTGCATATTGGAGTGGAAGGAAACTGCTTGTAGCGAAAGAATTAAAATTCATTATCTGTATGCAGTCAGCAGTATGAATGAGAAAACTCAGTTATGCCATATTATGTTCTTTATAGATAACCTCAGGCACTCGATGAACTTCTCTGGAAAGCTAAAGTGAAATAATAATCACATCTATACATTTATTCTTGCCTGTCATAATGAAAAGCAGGCGATAAAATTTTAATTAAATTCATTATCTGTCTTACTTTGAAATTTCAAATTTCAGAAGAAAATGAGCAATTAATCATCAGAAACTATAGATAATTTAGTTAATACTAATTTGAACCTGAAATGCATTATCGTAAGGCATTCAATCAGCTCTGTGAATTAATAGCGTCTGATGTCTGTATTAGAAATGCCCTAAGGATATAATCAAAGCTTCAGTTTTGGTTTTGCTTGAGCACATGGTATTTAACGGGCCTTGGATATATGTGTGTGACAGTATTCATAAGGATTTTGAGACGTTTGACGTTATTGAGGCAGCATTTCCTCAGTCTTTAGTACATGTGAAAAAAAATCACCCTCCAGCCAAATTAATATTCTCTCTATACATCTCTGTTTCCTGAGATAGGCTTGAAATGGGCTGCTAGGTGGCATTATATTTGGAATATGCAATTGTTAAATAAAAAGTATCAGGGGGGAAAGAAAGCAAAATCCTGTGATCTTAAGTGTGGACAATAAACTCCTGCCCTTTATTTCATTTTTCAGATGACAGACAAGGCCAATAAAAAATACCCAAGCACTTAGTGCGGTGCTAGCTAACCCTTTGTACTGTTTTTTTAAAAAAACCTTTGCTGTGTGAGAGCAACTTTTCTTTTTAAAAGTAGATTTGGGGCTCAAGACCAGTTTTTTTTGTTAAGTATGCAAAACCCAATGTATCACATGAAGTATTTATAGAAGAAAAAAGTTTCCATGAGATTTCAGTCTTTTCCAGAACATCCAATTTTCGTTATCCTTTGGATGACATGTGAGAAGCAACGACAAGTGTCACACTCTGGAGAGAAGGATAAAAAGTTCACCTCAGAACACAAGACCTTCTTTCCAATCCCAGTGTGGCTATTAGCCAGCTGGGTACACGAGGCTCTTCTGTCCCATTTCTGGGCCTCAGTGTTCTCATCTCTTTTTTTTTTTTTTTTTAAAGATTTTATTGGGGAAGGGGAACAGGACTTTATTGGGGAACAGTGTGTACTTCCAGGACTTTTTTCCAAGTCAAGTTGTTGTCCTTTCCATCTTAGTTGTGGAGGGCACAGCTCAGCTCCAGGTCCAGTTGCCGTTTTCTAGTTGCAGGGGGCACAGCCCACTATCCCTTGTGGGAGTCGAACCGACAACCTTGTGGTTGAGAGGACGCGCTCCAACCAACTGAGCCATCCGGGAGCTCAGTGGCAGCTCAGCTCAAGGTGCCATGTTCAATCTTAGTTGCAGGGGGCAGAGCCCACCATCCCTTGCGGGACTCGAGGAATTGAACTGGCAACCTTGTGGTTGAGAGCCCACTGGCCCATGTGGGAATCGAACCGGCAGCCTTCGGAGTTAGGAGCACAGAGCTCTAACTGCCTGAGCCACCGGGCCGGCCCCCAGTGTTCTCATCTCTTAAATGGGAAGACACCTAGTTTGTTTAAATCTCTTCAAGTCTATATTATTTTAAAATATTTTTATCCCAGTAGTGTAAAGAGTGATGCTAGTCAGACATATGTAACCAACCCGTTGCAGAGAGATGATTGAGATTAAATGAAGCGTGTTTCACATCCTCACGATATCTTGTAATTCTTCAGGTTGCTTTCCTCTTTATGACTACCAGAACAATTCCTAACACATCAGATGGCTGACTAGCTATGTTCCCAATGTGGGTCCAAGTATTCCCCCTGAGGACATCAGGTCACCATGGGAGATTATGTAAATTCTGGCTCCCACTGATGTGCTGTGGAGGCAAAGCCCTCTGAGTTCTCAGGATTAAGGGGGCCTTGTCACAGGTTCAGCAGAGCCTCGCTTTTTGACCTGGTATACAGTGGAGACCAGCATTGTTCTCATCCTAACTTGAAATCTCTGGGCAACAGACTGACCTCTGGTTTATACGGAACCTCTGCTTGCTGAATGGCGGTCTCTGCATTGGTGCTTTGTGTTCTGTCCTTTTGAACATCAAGATTTTGCTAGTTTCAATGATCATCTAATACTAATTGTGGTTTGAGATTATTTCTTTACTGGGTTGTGATCTCCAAAAGGGAGCCCTGGGTTTCAAAGAAGCAAAGGAAGAAAATCTTTCTCCTCTGTTAAGTAACCAGAATGCTGGATCTGGAGAATTGCATGTGTTCAATTGTCAGGTTCTATTTTCAAACGTCAATGATTTAGAATTTTCATTCTGATTTTTTTTTCAATGCTGCCTTGTCTACTGAATATATATTCACACCAGGACCAAGTAAAAGAACCAGAGATGAGTATGTCTCAATCAGACAGGGTATTATAAATAGAATTATAAAAATATGTGTCATCGCCTGGTTTTCTCTTTCCTGGGGATTTTGACCCCAAGGCATTAAATGCTATTTTGATAAGCTATAGATTTTCCAGAGATTTTTATTTTTAAAAAATAAAATGATGTAAATAAAAGCATAAATAAATGTCTCTTAGACCTCCCTTCTTTATCTCTACACATTGCCCTAGTTTCTTTCTTAAGGGAAATTAGAAGCTTGTAAATCTTTGTATGGTAAAATTAAAAGATACAGTAAGTAGACTAGACATAAGCCGCTGAAATCAGACACTCAAATTCACATCTTTGTTTCTCCAATTACTAGGTGGGTGCTAGACTACATTACTACATCTTAAATTTGTTATAAAGATTAATGCATATAGAGTGATGACACAGAGCATGGCACATACTATGAATTCAGAAAAGGCACATAGAAAACTTGGCTAAAATGAATTTTAGAAGCAGTGGTAAAGATACCCTATTTCCCCGAAAATAAGACCTAGCCAGACAATCAGCTCTATTGCATCTTTTGGGCAAAAATTAATATAAGATCCAGTATTATATGATATGATATATATGATATAAGACATATATGATATGATATGATATAAGACCCAGTCTTATTTTACTATATTAATTTTTGCTCCAAAAGATGCATTAGAGCTGATTGTCTAGCTAGGTCTTATTTTCAGGGAAACACGGTAGAACTTTGTGAACACTGTGGGTGGATATTAGTAGAGCCTCCTTTGATACAGGATTTACACGGATGAAAGGGAAGTATGTCATTCTGGTCAGTTATATTTTACTGGATTGCTTCTCTTGTCTCTACCCTACCTCCTCCTCCCTTTTTCATTGTGGCACAATTCTTTGAACCGCTATGGGCCCTAAAACCTATAGTCCAGACATTTTCATTGCTAGACTCTAGATGGTCCTCCATGGATGGCATTAAGACAGTAGTACTTATTGTGAGCTGTCATATAAGTGTCCTCGCCAGCCTCCAACACTTTTCATAGTGTGGCATGCCATGACCTGGCTGTGTTCAGCCCCAGAGGCACCTTGGTCTGACCCTGCCAAGAGCTGTGTGGACTGCCAAGAGTCAGGGAGCAGAGCTGAGGCTGGAGAGAGCAAAGATGAAAGAAAATAAGACTGGGAATAGAATCAAGGCTGGGTTAAGACAGATCACTAGGAAGAGTCCATCACAAAGAGGTCAAGTAAAATAGGTGAGTGTGAGGATAGGTAGGGCCCGGGGCAGGTAACCAGATTGAGATCCTGGGAAGACAGGAAGCACTGGAGGCAGGACATGAGCCAATGGCTGAAAGGACTGAAGTCCAGGCCAGGACTTATCCTAGCACCTGGCTTAAGTGGCATGGGCCTTTAGCCCATATTGACTTTCTGTCTGCTGAGACTCCCTATTCACCTCTCCCAGTTCAGAGCCTGGAATGTGCATGGTCTTCTGTGCCATAAGGTGGTGCTTCTCAAGCTTAAGTGGGCAGAGGAATCACCTAGGGTACAGTGCAGATTCTAACTTAGAAGGGGGTCTGGCTCAGGGTCTGCATTTCTAACAAGCTGGCAGATTATGCAGGCACGGCTGGTCCAGAGACCACCACATTTCAAGTGTCAAAGCCCTGAAAGACTGCTGCTCTTTGATCTTGCTCCATCCACGGGTCTTCTGTTCTGTCTCATGTCAGTGCTGCTTCCTCAGGGTAAAGATGAGAAGAACATCACTGGCTCGTTCAATACTGAGCCCCAGCAGCTGGACTTTTTGATCAAACTGGAGCCCTGACAACTCTCATCTTTTTTCTTCAGTGACAAAGCAGGTCTTCATTGAATTTAATATTGGCAACAAAACCATCCTGAAGGCCTGGAGAATTCAATTGTCTCTGACACAATTGGTTTTCCTGGGCAGACACGTTGCCCCTGAATGCTAATCCATTGCTCTGATGGAAGTTATTCTCTTCCTGGTCAGGGGCCTCGTGAGAAGGCAGGAGGGCCTTGACCTTAAAAAGTGCCTGATTGTTGTTTCAAGTAAAATATCAAATTTGCCGATGTATGCCATTTTTCTCAAAAGAAACCTTTTTCTGAAATCTTTTTTTTTATTTTAATTTTGCTATTTTGAATGGTATAAAATAAGACTAAACCTGTTACTGAGAATAGGAGCCTATCGTGTTTCCCCCAAAGTAAGAACGGGTATTATATTAATTTCTTGCTCCAAAAGACGTGTTAGGGCTTATGTTTGGGGGATGTCATCCTGAAAAATCATGCTATGGCTTATTTTCCGGTTAGGTCTTATTTTGGGGGAAACACAGTAGTTGCAAAACTTTGACTATAATTATCCTATAATGATGGTAGCCTTCGAAGTACCCTAACATTTCCCACGCGAGACAAAAATCAGAGAAGGCAGAGGTAAATCCCCTCCTGGATCATATTCCTGGTTTTAGCTCTTCTTGGCATTATGTAGCATTCAACTGATTCTCGGAAGCCCTGCCCATCCACATACCATCTTCAGGTGTTTAGGAGGTTTTCGAGTCATTGGGCATCGTGACTTATATCTGGTTTATCAGAATGTCTTGGCTTCAGACATTTTGGGACGTTGATGTGCATTGAGCAAGGTTAGTGTCTAGTTACTGAAAGGCTACACCATCAACATAACACAGACTTGCTGTCTGTTTCTTTTAGAGGTGGATGGGAAATAATAACTGATTCAGCACTTCCTATCAAAGCTCTATTTGGAAACCTAAACAAAAGCCATACGTACATAGCGTCGTCACGCCTCCCACACTCCCTGCCTGGGCCTCAGCCTACACAGGCCAGGAAACATCTTTAAACAGAGGTTAACTTAGACCCCAGCAACAGCCCATCCTATGATGCATCACTTCCCTGTCATCCTGGGTTGCCACCTAAACCACAAGCTCCTCCTGTCATTTATCCTTGCCCACTGTGTCATCCCATTTTGCTCTGGGCTTACTTGGCCGTGACTCAATCTCACCTTGATCTTCTCACTTTTAAAATATTATATACTGTCCATGGGGTGAAAAAAAATTTCACCTTCTATCTCTTGAGAAATGTTTCCTTTGTTTCTTTATCTTGGTAGAAACCTTGTTTTCTGTTTTTTGCTGCCCACTCTAGTGTAGATTGGCCCCATACCACAGAGCCTGGAGACAGGGTTACAGTTTTCCTAGTGCCACAAGGGGCCACCTAAACGGTCATGACCTCGTTTAAGATTGCAATGTCTGGCTCTACCATATCACTACCCAATTTATCATGCTCCTTAGCCAAACTCCTGCTCCCTTCAGACTTTTCTAGCAGGCACTTCGTCTGCAGGTATCCAGGTCCTGCCTGCTACGTATCCTGTTGGAAAGTTTCAATTTCCATAGGACTAAGCCATCTAACATCCTTGATGCACAGTTTTTTGGCTTACTGGCTCTAGTGACCCTTAATACCACTCCATTTCACCACCCATTCACCCCATGGCTGTTCCTGGACTTCTCGTTACAATCCTTCTCTCATCTCCCAATATGCTCTATCTTTCCCCTTAATGACTGTCCAATACAGCCGCGAAGCTGTTACGTCACATTTGTAGTATTATATTCTTGGCTTCACTCTTCTGTCACTGCATCAGCAGATGAAACCCCAACTAAACTGTCAGCTGAACTGTCCTCCACCAAGCTGCTGAGCACTGCTGGAGAGAACCACACAGCTCGCCGGACTGAGACCCCACAAATCAGTGGTCTCCAGGTCCAGCTGGACCCACACAACTGCTGCTACTTGTTCTGTCATCCAGTGCTCTTAAAGGTCAGCTCAAAACTCCATCCTTTGTCTAAAAGCTCCTGTCCTCTTCTTTCCTATTTCCTCTCAACTCACCTTTGCCTCTTTCTAGTTAATTAAATTCATAATGAGTATTTAGGACATAGGTATAAAGAGAAATATAGTAACTATTTTGTACCTATTACGCAGTTTAATAAATCACTTTCCCAATGCAGTTGAAGATCCCTGTGTCCCCCTCCCTGATCACATCTCCCCAAACCCTCCTCCCTGACATTATATCTGCTCTGATTTTAATGTTTATCATGCATTTCTCTGTGATTGTACCTCTTGTGTATGTACCCCTATGCAATACAAAATTAGAGTGTTATTTTACATGTTTTCAAATTTTCTAATATTGCCATCATATCTTTCTCTCTCTTTCTGTCCCCCCTCCTCACTCTTTCTCCTTTTTTCTCTATACTTGGTTTGTGAAATTAATCAATATTGATATATGAAATGAAGATCCACTATATACAATGAATAGACAAAAATATATTTAACTACTTTCTTATTGATGGACATTTAGCTGTTTTCAATATTTTCTTATTAGAAGTTGATTTGCTATGAACATTCTTATGTCTTTTGGTATGCATTGCAAGAATTTCTCTAGAATATAGCTTAGAAGTAGAATTGCTTTTCAACGTTACTAAACATTACCAAATTATTTTCCATTATGGTTAGAACACCGCCAGTGCACAGAAGTATTGCTCTAAATTCTTATCAATATTGAAGGTTTTGAGACTTGAAATGTTTACTTATTGAAATGTTATACACTTTCATTTCATTTGGTTTTAATTTTCATTTCCATGATAACTAGCGAAGTTGAGAATCTCTGAATATACACACACATATTTAAATCAGAATGAAATCACTATACTACAATGCTTATACTGGGAAAAAAGGTCTCATAAAAATACGTTTCTTGGCAATTTGTGTTTGATATTTTTGAATTACTTGTATACATATTTTGATAGTTTTTTTCCATTGGGTTTTTTTTTTGCTAACATTTTTAATATATTCTGGAAACTAAGTCTTCATCAGTTATGTTTATTACACACATTATTTCCTTTCTCTACTTGTTTTAGGTTTAATTCGGTCTTTCTTTAGTTATAAGGTAAAAGTTTAGATCATTGATTTAAGAACTTATTTCTGAATATAAGCATTGTAGTGTAGTGATTTTATTCTGATTCAAGTATGTGTGTGTCTGTGTGTGTGTGTGTGTGTATCCTATAAATAACCTCTGAATCACAAGAGTGTATATATATACACACACACACACACATACATACATATATGTATATATATAATTATTCGGAATGGTATTGTTTAATTTTCAAATATTTAGGGATTTTGCACTTGTTTAATTTCATTGTGGTCAGAAAATATACTTGTTTTTATTTCAATTCTTTTAAATTTGTTAAGGTTTGTTTTAGAGCTAGGATATAATGTTAGTAAAACTTCCATGTGTATTTTGACAAAAGTTCAGTATTCTGTTGTTGGATGAATTGTGTTATAAGTGTCAATTAGGTCAAGTAGTTGGTAGTGTTGTTCAGTCTTCTACATCCTCACTGATTTTCTGTCTACTCATTTTATCCATTACTGAGAGCAAATGTTGATGTCTCCAGGTAGAGCATTGCAGATTTGTCTATTTCTCCTTTCAGTTCTTTAAGTTTTTGCTTCATGTATTATGAAGCTCTGTTATGGGTGCTTCTACATTTAGGATTTTGGTGAATTAACCATTTTACTATTATATAATATCCTCCTGATATTCTTTGATGTGAAATATATTTTGTCTGATATTAATATAGCCACTTCAGTTTTCTTTTGATTTATATTTACATTGTACATATTTTCCATCCTTTTACTTTTAACCTATCTATGTCATTATATTTAAATATAACTATGCTGCAGATAGTCAGGTCTTGTTTTTTCAATCCAAGCTGATAATATCTGTTTTTCACTTGGTGCATATGTGTGTGCATGTGCCTGCATAAAGACTGGTAGCATTTAATATAATTATTGATGTGGTTGGATAAAAAACATTTTGCTAGCTTTCTATTTATTTCATGTGTTTTTGTTTTTTCCCCTGCTTTTATTATTTACATATTTTGTAATTACATTTTATCTCCACTATTGACTTATTATTTATACTTTTTAAAATTATTAGTGCTTATGCTAGGAATTACTATATACATTTAATTAATCACAGTCTACCTTCCAATACTTTAGTGATATAACTCTATACTATACTTTTGGTGTAAGGACTACACAACAATAACTCTCATTCTTCCTTCCCATCCTTTTTACTATTGATGTTACGTATTATTCTTTTATATATGCTATAAGCATACAATACATCACTACTATTTGTGCTCTAGACCAGTCGTTTGCAAACTGTGGCCTGTAGAACAAATCCTGAATACCAGTTAGTTTTGCAAAAAAAGTATTATTGTAACTTGGCCATGCCTATTTGTTTATGTATTGTCAATAGTACTTTCCTACTACAGCAGCAGAACTCAGCAGAACTTGTGACAAAGCTGGATAGCCCCAAAAGCCTACAATAATTACTGTCTGCCCTTAGCAGAAAACAAGTGTGCCAATCACAGCCTTTTATAGTCACTATAAGCAAGAAAAGATGAAATTAGCATTTACTTTCCTTTATGCCATTTATAGTGGTCTTCGTTTCTTTCGTAGATCCAAGTGTCTGTCTGTTAGGTAACGCTTGAAGAACTTCCTTTAATATTTTTTATAGTTGCAGGTCTGCTGATAATGAGTTTGCTATTTTTTTTTTGTCTGTCTGGATAAAGGTCTTTATTTCTCTTATTTTTCACATGTTATTTTTTACTTTGTATGGAAATCCTGGGTGGACAGTTTTTCTTCTTTCAGAAACGTAAAGATGTCGCTCAGAAACAACACGATTAAAACTAAACTCAACATTCTTGACTACAGTTCCTCTTTCTTTAGTCTCCGAATACACGTAGTTCATTGGTCAATAATTTACCATGTTTCACCTGAATTCCTATTTTTCTCAATTCTAATATCACATGTATTGCCATCACCAAGGCCAGGTAATTCTATGTAATAATTTCCTTTGGAATCCAGATTCTCTTCTCTAGTCATCTGCTTTTATTTTGGTTTCAACCCTCATTTTTATTTTATCTCCCTAGAATATTAAAATAACCTCCAAAGAATTTGTAGCCTTATCGAGTGGCCACCTTGCACTACATTCTCTATGTTGACAACAGTAAACTTTCTAAAAATCAAATACGATTATGTCACTCTCCTTCTTAAAGTATACGTAATATGGCTTCTTTATGCTCTAAGAATTAACTTTAGTCTCTGTTGCTGTCTGTTTTAAATATGTTGTGGGTGTGCAAAAACCTCAGTCTATTCCTGTGCATGGTTTTCAAACCAAAAAAATTCCCATAGAGACACAGAAAAGGAAGTATTGTACCTAACTATAACCGCAGATAAATGTTGTATTCACCAACTAGAAATGCAGTAGTATTCTAGAAATTTACTAATAATGCAACTGATTCTTTCTGAGGTGTGTGCCTTGGTAGCAAGTATCAACTCTGAAAATTGTCTTCAAATGCAACAAAAGTAGAGTGAAAATGAGTAGAATTATAAAAAGTTGTCATATAATCCTTGTTTTGTATATGTGGCTCCATTCTCTCCAAAAGTGGTTATTTCTCAGTCAGTGAACAAGTTTTGAATGGATGACAGTATGCTTAAAATGGGACGTTGTGAATGAGTCCTTTTGCTTCATTCCTCTCCATTCACCTCCAAATCACACAAGTGCATGCACACCCACGCAATAGAGTTGGCATTTATTTTATTAATTACTCATCATTAGTGTGCAGAGTTTTGATTTTGTTAGGATTCATTCATATTGCCTTATTTAGGTCTCCTTTTCCGTTTTTAAGGTGACTGATCAGGATTAGGGGTTGAGTCTTCGGTCAAGAAATACAGTGAAGTTAACCAAATCCTGTATCCAAGTCCTACATCTGTGGCAGTCTTCCACAGATAGTACCCCACTAATGCTAGTGCATTTGTCATAGATTCTTGAGAGAATGTGATGCAATGAATATGTCTGTTTTTATCACAAAAAACTTCCAAATTTAAATAGTCAAAAAAGGAATTAGAAAGCATTATCTTAATTCAAAATACAATTTTTGAAAGATATTGTCTAATATATGCTGCAGTGGCCCTTTACCCCAGTAAGTATTCCGGGTTATATCCTTAGAAGCCAATTTTATTTGCATTTATCTGCAACTTTATTATACTATTTTCTAAAGAGTCAAGATGCTTTCTGTTTAATTTTTGCCTGATGATCTTTAAAAACTAGAGCTGAATTATAAATGAAACTGCTTTGTTAAGAACAACAAAGAATAAGGCTATAGATTTGTGAAGTTGAAGATCAAATCAGTATTCCAAACCCAAACTCTATTGCTGCTATCTCATTAAACAGCATTGGGTAGACATTTAAAGATTTTTATACATTTTAATTCAGCTGATCACTTGATTTAAAACTACATTGATTTTTTTTTCCCTAATTCATTCTTGGGCATGTACATCACGCTAAATATCAAAATGAATTTTGAAACTATTTAAGGCTGTCTGTATAACAGGGTATTACATTCTTGGAGAGGCTTCCTTTCTCCATGTTAATTTTCATCATTTTGCTGTTGCTTTCATTCCCCCTTGAGCTTTTAAGAATTATTATTCATTCTTTTCACCATCTACCCCAATCGTTAAACAATTAAACCTTCCTCAGGCAGAGCAGCAAGAGATTCTGTGGATAATGATGAGGTTGGAAACTCCCCTGCACAACCTGTTGGTTCATCTTGGAAGGAGAATGTCATGCCAAGTTATCTTTCTATGCTCATGAATAATGTCCTAACAAGGGTGGATGGAGAGATGAGTGTAAAGGAAGGAATGATGGTAATAGTCATCTTGGCAAAGCATGCTAATGCCTTGATAAGATGCTATCTGCTCTCGCTGCTAAATGAGGTGCATATGTTAGCAGCCCCTATAGCTATGTGCCATTTTACGGAATCAACTAGAAGAGAAAGTGTATATATTTCAGGACTTAGAAGGCCCTCATAGGACCATAAAATTACGGTAGAGAGAATATCCATTTAATCCCGAGTTTGTGATACATTAACTGCATGGATTGGTCCTGAAAGTAGAAGTGGGATAGGCAGGCATCAAGTTCATATGAAGGTACCTAGAGTCTACCCACCTTTAAATCGGAGCTTTATACTGAACTCTGAAGTAACCGAGGTTTTTTGTTGTCGATGTTTCCTAAATGCAGAATTTCAGAGTGGGATATCTGGTCTTCAGAGTGGAGACACATCTATTTAAAACCAGGAATCATTGGCAGTGACGTTTGGGCACGAAGACTTGGAAGATTGAACAACTGTGAAAGTTGATCATGGAAATCAAAGAGGAAGGCGCATCAGAAGAAGGCCAGCACTTCCTTCCCACACCCCAGGCAAATGACACTGGGGACTTCCAGTTGACAAGTAAGTACCGCGTGCCTCTGCTGGAACTCGGCCAATGTAGATTGGGTTAACGAAACCCACACATGCGTGTGTATTCACAGAAATGTGCATTCTAACAAATGGCATGAGATTAACTAAATGTTTCTCCTTTGCATGACTTATTTTGGCTCTGTGACTCTATGATGCTGTGATCTTTTCTCTTGGGTGAAACAGATGATAGTCCATGAAACCATTAAATATATCTAATGGTAGAATCAGAGTTCTTGAATGTGTATTAAGATACTAACAAATACTTTTTAAGTATGCTTTCTATTTAGCATTTGTATAATCTCCTGCGGAGGTATTTTTTAGAACATAGACATTTTCTCTTTAAAACTTAAGACATTTAAATGGAAAGCATCAGGGCAAAATGGCTGCACTGCCTGCCTAGACTGTCACTGCCCTACCTGAAAGCGCTAGCTACATAAATAGAGCGAGCTTGGAGATTTGGCCAAGATTTACATTTGAATGTCACAATTGGGTTTTGTGCTACTCACATAATTAAAATCATTGGAAGAATTGTATGTTTTCTCTCATGTTTAAAATTCTAGAGTTTGGGTTTTATTGTTTAGTATGAATTGTGTCATTTTCTTTTTTTTTTTTTTCAGAAGATTCCTGTTGCCCAATTATTAACACTGGCAAACATATGCCTGACCTCTTATTTAATTTACATTATAAAAATAATCTTTAGAAAATGGTATTTGTTGGATGCGTGTTTTGAGAAATTTGGTCGTCAGTACTTAACAGTGGAGTTAATTGTTAATAACCTTTAACAAAATCCACACAATTTAAAATGCTCAAAGACCTACGTAGTGACTGTTATTCAAATCTCTTCTGGAAAGTCTAAAATTGTGAACCGTAGCATTGTTAAATATCAGCAGGAGAAAAAAAATAAATGGTTACTATACAAAAACTGTGAACTCCGTAAATAAAAGAACAGGTGATTTTTATACAAAGAGGTAGTTCTAACAATATATTAGTGACCAGATGCTAGTAAATTTAAATTGTACCTGATGAATGCAACAATAAAACTAAACAAGGAAAGGATTTGTGTAATATTCTTTCATGTATTGCCAGCTGGTTTACTTTTCTGTAAGTTTAGTTTTGCTTCTTTGGCCACCCATGATTGGTAACAAATGGCATCCGGGTCCCCATATACACTCTTGCTTAGGAAGCCCCTGCACTGTATGTGGTCTTCGGGCATCTACCACATTATCACTTACCACAGCCTGCTTTTTTACCTTTTAACCTTTAAATGTTCCCATTTCCTTACCTTTGCTCAGACTCACTTTCCTTTCCACTTCATCTTAAATCATTTAGCCATGTTATTAAATTTAAACAAATCTCAAAACAAAAGAAATAGAAACATTTAATAGAATGTTGAGCTATCTTTAAGTTGGCAGTATAACCACCAGCATAATGTCCTTTATACCTTAACTAGAGATATCCTTTAATTAATAATTTACTATTTATAGCAGGTTGGAGTGGTTTGAAAGAAAAATCCATCTAGGAGTGTACTCTACTGAGATCACCCTTTTTGAAAGTTCCACCTCTGTCTACATGCATCCAAAAGAAACAGACACAGTTGAAAAATGTTTTGTATTTGACATGACTTACAATATTTCTGAGATTCTTTATGGCCATGGAGCTAAATAGAGCAATCAAATCTTTAGTCATTTCTAGTTCTGCTACAAATATTATGTCCTACCCTGAGAACCCCACTGCTTATAAGTCTGATTAACTGAGTTTATTCATTCTGCTAAATAATGTATTAGTACATTCTGGGCAAGGGGAAGCATAATATTCATTGATGTATTTTTGATAATGAGTTAAATATCTTTCATCTGAATTCTCACCTATCATTTATAGGTATTCAGAAGACTCCAAATGAACCACAGTTGGAATTCATCCTTGGTAAGAAATTCCATCTTACTTACATGGATAAATATAATAATATTTTGTATATAGAGATTACAAGTTGTGTGTACACTACTTGTGTCATTATATAGCTTACTAACTTTTATGGATATTGTTCTAGAAAACAATTTCATTCTATAAGGTAAGTGTTATTTTCCCAAATTTGTAAGTCAGGGAGTAGGTCAGTGCACCAGCCAAAGACCTAAAGTTCAGTGGTGACAGTGTCGTGCCTCTCAACTTGGTCTGCTGACCACAAATCCAGGGTCCAGCACTCATCTCATACAATGGCTGGATGTTGTTGCCAATCAGCAGTTTTGGAAATCCATGTGCCTAATTATTTACTCCTGGGGCTGGAGATTGACCTCATGGGGAGTTTTTTGTTGTTGTTGTTTGTTTATTTTCCTTTATGGCACTTACAAGGTTCTTGCCCCTTTTAGTTTCACTCACTTAAGAATATCTTCTTATTCTTCCATCTTGGAGATGGAAGTATGCTTTCATTTTGAGGCATAATTTATTGAGAAAATAATTAAATATTAAATATATATATATATATATATATATTAATTTTTTGTTTTCTATTTCTAGTAGACTTTACTTTTAGAGAAGTTTTAGGTTCACTGAAAAATTGAGTAGAACGCGTAGAGATTTCCTATCTACCTTCTACACCTACAAATACATATCCTCCTTCATTTTCAATATCCCTTGCGAGAGTGGTACATTTGTTACAATTGATCAACCTACATTGACACATCATTACCACCCAAAGTCCATAGGATTCTCTCTTGGTATTACGCATTCTATGTGTTTGGGCAATGTATAATGGCATGTATCTATCATTATCATATCACACAGAGTATTGTCACTGCCCTAAATATCTTTTGTGCCCCACCTATTCATCCCTCTCCCCTAACCCCTGGCAACCAGTGATCTTTTTACTGTCTCCATAATTTTGCCTTTTCCAGAATGTCAGATAGTTAGAATCATAAAGTATGTAGCCTTTTACGATTGGCCTCTTTCACTTTGTTATATGCATTTAAGTTTCCTCTCTATATTTTCATGGCTTGAAAGCTCATTTCTTTTTTGCACTGAATAATATTTCATTATCTGGATGTGCCATAGTTTATTTATCCATTTTCCCATTGAAGGACATCTTGGTTTCTTCCAAGTTTTGACAATTTTGAATGAAGCTCCTATAAACATCTGTGTGCAAGTTTTTGTGTAGACATAAGTTTTCAACACATTGGGTAAATACCAAGGAGCACAATTGCTGGATCATAGGCAAAGAGTATATTTAGTTTTGTAAGAAATTACCAAACTGTCATCCAAAGCAGCTGTACCATTTTGCATTCCTACCAGCAATGTATGAAGGTTCCTGTTGCTCCATAGCCTCACTAGTTTTTAGTGTTATCAGTGTTTCTGATTTGGGTATAATTTTTTTTTAATATTTCATTTTTGTTGCAAATATAGCTAAAAGGTGCTATAAATTAAGGATTCCAGATTTTTCATTTTCCCAGATACTGACAAACAGGCAGAAATGTCAAAACTCAAGAAAATTCTATGGTTACACCTGAAGTTATACTTTTTTTTTCTTTTCTAGAAGGTTCTCAGATATAGAAAGAACTTGTTTTCAGAAAAGGGAGCTGAGGTGCAAAAGAGGCCCAGCACCTTTTGACTCACTGACTCTAAGGCTTACCACTTGACCCTTCATCTAGCCATCTTTCATTTTTAAGGGGGAAAAAAAATTATTTTATTTATTTATTTTTTTTACCTTTTTGACAGGACTTCTGAAAAGTGAAAGTTTGTTTGAGTGGTTTGTATATTTCAAAATACAGATAAAGTCTTCCTATTTGCATCCTGAACAACAGGGGGTATCTGAAGGAGGCAGAAGCAATAGAGTAGAGGATATTAGGCAAACATGGTGGCCAACTGTCAAAAGACAGGATGTCTGGGCTAAACACGTCTTCTATTTCAATTAAAGTGATCAGTCTTGGTTAAAGACCTGACTATACTATTTGTTTTGAAAGCCCATTCAAGTTCAGTAATAATGCTGTCATCACTTGTATTTCTGGCTTTGAATCATAGATATAAGAGATGAGCAGCCGCAAGAATTGATTCATAATAATAGTCCTCCCATTAAAAAACAAAAAGCAAACAAAACAAAAAAACTTCAAATATCTTTTTTCGTATTCATTCAAAAAATGCACTAGAATTCTTAATAATAGATAACTTTATGTTATCATAGGGCAAGAAATCCCTGACAATTAAACAAAAGAAAGTTATTTAGAGTCTTCAGGGGATTGAGTTGTTGACCTCCTTGTTAGCACTTTAAGATCCTCAACTGTATTATTTCTTGAAAAAATATATTTTTTTGAACTACTCTTCAAGGGCACTATTGGTTTTACTGCATATTTTTTATTTTTGTTACTTTTTTTCTTTCAGTTTTTAATCCCTCAAATTCTTCAACATTTCACCTGTTATGTAGTTAACTTCATTTCATAATGAAGAATGAGAGAATAATAATTTCTTAAGTATTTTTATCATTGCTAAAGAATGTGCTTATTTAATTAATTAGAAAAAAAGCAAAACCTCTTAAAACAAAAATTTAAAAAAATTAGCAAAAAATAGAATAAATAAGGTAGGGTGCTTTTTCCATTTAATTTTCCAACTAATTTTTTAATATTTTATTCTTGAGTCTTTACCACAGTATTCAAATAAACTGAGAATTTCAATGGCTTTTCTTTTTACATTGGGAAAATAGCCTCACTAATTTTGCTAGGTGTCATATTGCTTTGAGTAAGCTCTTTTCCATCAAGGAATTTGTTTCTGCCTTGCCTGTATGCCACTATAAAATCACTATATTTTGCTGAAGTTCCCCTGCTACATCTTTATTCAAGCAAATGGGGAAAGAGAGTCATTTGAGCTAACTAATTAGCTAAAAATATCTTGCTAGCAAAAGATAGGCATGTACTAGAAAAATGAGTATCTCATGTCCATTGTCAACTATTTTTCTAATGGTTGACTGCATTTAAATTATATAATTTCTCCCTTAACAACTGCAACTCTGCTTCCACATTTCTTTCATTGTTTCATATGAGTGTATTGAAACTCTTTTTATTTTGACAAAGAGAAATAATCAAAACCCCCAGAGAATGCTTATTTTGCTTACAGCTTAATAAAATTGTTTTCATTTCAACAAAGTTGGCATTTAAGAAGAGGGATTGTTTCTTAAAAATCTGGGTGCATTTCTTTCTTGAAACCATTATTGAAAATGAATAGAGAAGACTAATATTGACAGTGATACAAAAGAAATTTCTATGAATATATCTTAAGTTCATCCCCCTGATTATGCTTATAATGTTTATTGTCATGTACCTTCATTTACTATGTCCAGAGTCAGTAAAATGCTTATAAGGATATATTTACATATTTTTTATAATGACACCACGTGCATCATAGATTCAAAACAATAAGCACTAATGTTATATGTACTATCCCAGATTTCAATGATTAAAATTCAGTTTTATCACACTGTGTCATGGCACAATGACAGGATGTCCTTAGGTTACTACAAATATTAGAGGGGCTTTAAATAGGAGAGGTTATCCTCTTTGGTTGTTAAGGCTTTGTCTAGGAGAATGCTGATTCTAAATAGTTTATTCTTCTCTGGGATCACATATTAGATTATGTGTTTTGAGTTTGGATTTTGTAGATAGAGCTGCTTTATTTCTAATAGCCCGGTTAGAAAAAATGAAGTCATGTAAATCACGTGACCAGTTTTCTGTGTTCAGAATTTGAGAATGTATGTAAAACTGTGCCGAAATTGCTGAGCTGCACCAACAGTCTCATCTATTTATAGACACAGCCTTTATAGCTTTCTAGGGCCTTCATTAACCTGCATGTCAGGTCCATTTAGACTTTATGAATTGCTATAAATCAGCCATTGTTTTATGTGTCTCTCGGAAAGAACAAAGTCTTAGGAGGCCAAACTAACCAATTCTCCCCTGTTCACACTTCTACCCTTCTGCTGGCCTGTGTTCTATAAATGATGATAAAGTTCTGACTTGTGTAGAACTCCAGTGGGAGAATGGAAGATTTTAGTATGTTTTCTTGAGTATTTTTACTCTCTAATGGTATGCAAGGCCAGCTACAGGGAATATCAAGAACAGAGGTATATTTTTATACTTAATCTATTGATAAAAATATTCTTCATATGAGCTGCCAGATCATCTTTAATCAATAAGAGAAGCAACAGCTAAAAATTAGACAAGGCCTGTGCTGACCCTATCTTGATGCCTCATTATAAATTTGTTGCCGTGCTCTGGATTCTTACAGTATACATTTCACTGAACAGTAATTTGGGGCGGGGGGTCTTCTAAAGACAAGACCTTGTGCTAAGTACTGGGAGAGCAGTAATAGGTACCATTTTCTTTTTCTTTTAACATCTTCTACATATTTACCTCTTTACAAATAGAAAGCTATGTTTTCCTCACCACAACTCTACAGCATAGTCACATTAAAAATAACTAACATTTATTGAGAGCTTATTTGTTCTAAATAATTTACATAAATTAATTACTTTAATTTTCACTATGAGATAATTGCTCTATCATCCTTGTTTGATTGGAAAAGCGACTTAGACATGAATTGATAAAGTAATGAGCCCAAAATTTGAACCAAAGAACCTGAGTACAGAACATGCTCTCCCGTATTATATTTATTCAAGGGATGACAAATCTAAGATTCCCGATGGTCAACTTTCCAAAAGTCTGATGGAAGTTGAATGGCAGTCAGGATCCAAGTTGAGTTGTGTCTGATTCTGAGGCTCCTGCTTGTAACCATCAGGCTGAACCCCTTCCTTATTGATTCCCTCTTTCCCAGCATTTCCAGGAGGTGGTGGAGACAAATAGCTCGAAAGCCAGGCAGATTGTGATCAGGGCAAAATAACGGCATAAGCCAAGACCTATGCAAGTACTGAGCAAGCAGTGATTCAATATAACAGTGGCATCAGAAACAACATCTTAGAGGAAGTAGCGTTTGGACCAGGTCGGAAAGGATGAGCAGGATTTCAGTCCGTTTAGGAGGTGTACAGAGATAATTCAGGAAAAATCCTAAGTACATGAAACAAAATCCTAGAGCTTGATTTCCAAGTTGATGCATTTAATGCTCATTTAAACTTCCTGCTTTATTACTTATCTTGCTCTAAAAATAAATTATGTCTCTAGAAATCCTCTTGCAATATTTTACAGTTGCACACGTATTAGGAATTTATTTTAAAATTCTAAGTGAACACAAGCCTGTAAACATTGTCTTACTGCTAGTAAATTATATTTAGGGTCAGGATGAATTGAGTCCTACTGGCATTGGAGCTATGCTAGATGAAACTCAGAGAAGGCTCGTAGCCATGCTGTGTCCCTGACAATTGCCTATCTATGCAGAGTTTGCACACACAAGAATCTGTCTGTCTTTGAGCTATCCTAATTTTGACAATGTCAGGTAACTAGTATCAGGTTGATACAGCCATCCCTCAGTATCCATAGGGTATTGGTTCCAGGATCCCCTTGGATACCAAAAATCCATGGATTCTCAAGTCCTTTATATGAAATGGTGTAGAATAATGCATACTATTGGCCCTCCACAGATTCCCAGCCCCCAAAAAGAAAATACTGTTTTCAACCTGCAGTTGGTTGAATCTGCAGATGTGAAAACTGCTGATATGGAAGGCCGACTACTTTTGAGGAGACATTTTTCAGAACCATTTATTAACTGCACAACAAAAATAATAGTCAACTAATAGAAATGGATTTGCATTTCAGGCTCAGATTTCAGTCTATAATCGGAGTAGGAAGGCAATATAGCTGGCCAGCTAAAGATGGGAGTGTGAAGCTTACTGCTATGTAGCATTTGAATCTCGTCTTTGTTTCTACCCAGACACGTGGCCTTAGAAAAATTATACAATGTCTCCAAATCTCTGTTTTCTTATCTATAAAATGGGAAGAGTATCAATATCTACCTTATAAGGTTCTTGTTAAGATTAAATGAGTTAATATACATAAAGCACTTAAACTAGTATCTGACATACGCTTAATGATCGGTTAACCTTCATCGTTTTGAATATACCCTTGAGTGAATCACTTCATCACACTCAGGGAATACTTCCTTGAGCAGGGGTTCTTGACACTGTATTTTTGTTCATAATAATTGCATTCACTTATTGAACTCCTCTGACGGCCAGGTATTAGGCTGTACCGATTTCACTTTTTATCTCTGCTCCTACAACAGACTTCCCACTATTCATATTTCACAGATCAATTCAGTCACTTGCCCAAGGGCATAAGGGTAGGAAGTAGAGAAATACAGATTTTAACTCCCAAGACCATGTCCTTTGTGGTTGATTATTAACAGTACAGGAATGGAAAAGGGAAGACAACAAAAAGTTATCTAAGACCAGCATAATGTTTTTGTACTGCTGAAATAAATAGAGATTTAATTGAAAGATGAGAAAATGAACCAATTAGAGCTTCTTAATAGGTCTTTCATGTGGATAGTGGTTTCTGGGCACTCACAATTTAATGTGTGCTGCTGTTGGAAGGTAGTCTCCTTATTGTCACTGGTCTAAATTCTAGCTTGGCACTTTTTGAAGAGGTTGAGATACCTGACATCAGCTAATAAATGAGAAGTATATACGATCTCAAACTTCTCTTCCTCCCACTTCCTTTTTGTCATGACTGTATCATTTAACTGAATTTTGCTGCGGTAAATTATATCTATTCTTTTTGTCACTTTTTTTTCTGAACAACGTATCATAGGAACTTTTCATTAAAGTAGGTCAGTAACCAGGTTTAACTTCATAGACTGAAACTGATTGTTCCACATAGGTTTAGCAAATTATTTGTTAGAGTTTTGTTTTGTTTTTTTAACGTTCACTTTCTAACTTCTTAATTTGTGTCTTTTATCTATAATCAACATGCCCCATCCAGTTTCCTTCTCTCTCTGTGTGATTCACCTAATTACTTTCTTCCCTCCGTTGTCTAATTACTGAGAGCTTCTGGTCACTGGATCTACCTTTCTAGCGTCTGTTGCTATGGATGGGTAACTGAGGAGTCGGGACTACCTAGGGGCTTTGTTCATTAGGTGGCTTTGCCTGTGTAAAGTCAAAAGCCACTGAGGTTATGATGCTGCTGTCTGTGTCACTGAAATTTGTCAGCCAACCTTCATTTTGAGCAGATGGCATCTGAATGTATCCTAGGCTACCTGGAAACCATTCCACGGGCAAGAGAAGACACCTAGGAGCACAGGATTTAAAAAAAAAAAAAAAAAAGTCCCTTGTCATGTCCATTGTCCAGAACAGTCTTTTCCCAAATGCTTTTTTACTTGGGTTTTGACCTTTTGCAGCTGGCAAAGGTGGTGCTCTCCCTATGTCACAACAGAAGAAACGGACTCTCAGAGGGGTTAAGTGACTTGTCTGCGGTCCTGTGTCTGGTACTAGAAAGCCCAAAGCTTTTCAAGTCCTCTGCCCCTTACTCCTGCATCACCTCTGCTTTACTCAAGACAGAGATTGCTCTCGGCTGTTACTTTCAGCGGTTAGGTGGCAGAAGTAAGTTTGAGCAAAAAGGCATTCCCAGGTCAAAACTTGTCCAAATTCAGAATTATCCCAGTACTCATAAAGCTTAAACACCCTCTCGCTCTAAGCAATTTCAAAGTCTGTGGCTTTAAATAACGTTTATGAGCCTGTTTCCAAAATTTGTAACTCTTGCCCTCGTTTTTCCATGGAGCTCCCTACTCCCATCTTCAACTGGCTAATAGATATCTCCAATTGCTCATCTCGGAGGTATTTTAAACTTATGATAGTTAAAACCTGATTTTTTTATTCCCATTCTTGCCCCTCAAAGCATTTTATTTCCTCTTGATGCCCATCTCCGTAAAACACATTGCCATTCATTCAGGTACGCCGATCCCCAAACTGTGATTTTCTTGACTCATCTTTTCCCCAAACCTCACATCAAATCCATCAAGTCCTATCACTTCTATGTTGAAAAAAGTATTCTGAATTTGACCACCTGTCTCATTGCCACTGCTGTCATTCAACTCTAAACTGCTCTCAGCTCTCACCCAGGCCAGGTAGGGATGTCCTCGTGGGTCTCCTTGCCTCAGCTCTTGCCCCAGCATAGTCCCCTCCTGACAGAAGAGCCACAATGATGTTTTAAAAATATAACCGTGATTTCTTCACTTCCCTCGTTAAAATCCTCCAATGGCTTCCATTCACTCAGAATAAAATCAAAATGCCTCATCACATTCCAGAAGGACATTGCTCAGGCCATTATCACCTTACCTGTGTGCTAAATGGCTAGCTCACTCTCCATCGACTTCCTTGGTTGTCTTTTTGCTTCTCAAACAGGCCAAACATTTGAGTCTTTTCATTTGTTGCCCGCCCCCAACCCCCACCCCAAGCTGGCTCCTTGGTATGTTTTAGCTCACAGCTCAAAGTCACTCATCAGAGAAGCTTTTCCTGATTCATACGTGCTCCCCCCAAATCTCTCAATTTAATCACCCTGTTTAAAATTCTCACTATTTTTTTAAACTTCACGTCCCATTAGAACACTAGACTATAAGATCCATAAAATAGGAAGCTTGTCATCTCGTTCACTGCTATGAAACTGTCACCTAGAATCACGTTGGGCATATTTAGACAGTCAGTAAAATCCATGAATTGAACGCATGCATGGATGCCATTGCTTTTTCCCTCTCACATTTCTTCATAAAATAAATTTATGTATTTATCTATTCCTTTGCAATGTTCTGTAATTATTACTAATACAGTTGTTTGTAAAAAGCAATTCATTTAAAAATTTCCAATGAATAAAATTATTTGACCATTGATATTTTGTTGTTAGTAAATTCTATTACGAAAGATAGAGCTTTACTGCCCTTGAGGTTCTTCTAGAAGGAACTGAGAGGAAGAATCAGTCATAGGCTGAACTGAACAAATGAGTTCTGTAACTAGACTGTGTAGCTGACGATTGCTTACCTGTGTCGAATTTTATGCCCCAAATTCTTCACAAAGGAACTTCAAGATTTCTATATTATGACAGCATCAGAAAGCAAGCAATTTTCTTACAGAGGTGATCTTAAGAACATACACACACAGATAGCAAGAAGCATAGCAGGTAACCAAAACAGTAGGCATGGACAGGGGTCCAGAGATTTGAGCTCACGTTTCACCCTCCACCACGTAACCCTGGGAGAAGGCAGTGGTGCAAGGGCCTGGGCTGTACTGTTCCCAGTCAGGACTGAAACCTATGACCCTGATCCTTTGGCTGTTTACACAGACAAGTAAGAAGTGCAGCAGAGACCTTCAAATAGAAGGCGTTCCATATTCTTACCTCACCTAGTCAACCACGTGTCCTGGGAGAGCTGAGAAGGTGGTTCTTCTTTAATTGAATGTGGGTAATGTAAACCACTGCTTTGCCCTGACACCACTTCCTGTATAGCTAGGGCTGTGAAGCATTCTCCACCTAGCAGGCACTCGGCTGAGCTTTAGGTTGCAACTGCTCTTTTTGGAAACCCCAGCTATTCTCAAACATATGCTGTTTGTTCCCTTCAAACTCTGGTTCTCCTAGAACCACTTTCAACTTGTCTGATCTACATTGTTTCAACGTAGTGTTAAACTTGTGGGTTTTGCTCTGAATAATTAGACCCTCTCTGCCCTCCAGCGAGCCCGTATCTGTTTTCCCACCTACAGACTTACTCTTCCTCCTCCGCTTGTTTCATGTCTCCTGGGTCACTAGTCATTTCTAGCTTTAGCTTATCTGTACCAACTTTGTTTTATTTCCTGTGAGTCAACCATCTTATGATGGAAGAAATGACACCCTTAAAGCCGTACACTGAACATGAAAATTGAGATTTTCTTTTGTCTACAGGAGAATCAGACATATGACGACTCAAGAGACTCAAGAAAAATGGGAGTTATCTCCATCAAGCTCTTCAAAACTTGTCCTCCTCCAAACATGTTCTAGACAGAAACAATAAAATGAGATGCTAATTACCCCCCCAAAATCATCTATTACTCCCATTCTTCCCTTTCCCCCCTATTTCCTACTCTATCCATGGCTTTGATTTAATACTTTCAATTGACTTCTAAAATACGTGGCATCAGCCGGGCAGTAATTTCATTTAAAAAAAATGCTATTAATGCCACAGTTAATTACTAAGCTCAATACATTTATAGGGAAAAAACGTCTCTGAAATTAAAAAAACAAAACAAAAAACTTTAAGCACCATCTTCTAAAATGTAAGTCCTTAGGTGCAATATATACAACACAATTCTTTTAAAACATTTTGGTTTGGGAAAGCATGTCTAAAAAGTGCCTCAGTCAGGGTTTGGTGAAACCCAGACCATGAGTCAATGTGTTGTACATGAAATCATCAGAATTGAACAACTGCTTTCTAGATTGTTTGCTACTTCCCCCTTACAAATGGACCTCAGATTCCCTCAGGAGACTGTCAACCCCTGAAGGCAAGCTTCCAGATCCCTATTTCCTTCACTCTTCCTCAAACTTCCAAATACCTCCTAGACATCATCTGTGTCCTCAGTTGGAGTTCCACAACTCTGGGCGTGCTTCTCTTAGCCTCCCACCTTTGGTGACTCAGGCCCTGACTTTCTTGCTGCCCCTCCTGTCATTGCCCCCATCAGCCACAATGGCCTCATTTTTAGTTTCCGAAGTAAATCAAGGAATCAGCCCCATCCCACTAACCCACATGCACTGATGGGCTCTATGCTTGTCCTGAATGGAGATACTGTTGCCTCTCATGTCAAACTGGTAGTTCTGGAAAAAATGTCGTCATCTTGGCTTCTGGGCAGGTAATAGCCTTCAGGTTGTTCCTGTGTTTCTTCCTCCTCCTTCTGCGATCCTGGTTCTGACACTACAGATTTCCATTAACTGACTCACGTTATTTCTTTTAGTATTCAGAAGGACCCGCTCCCATTATTGGAATGACATTTTCATTCTTTCTTAAGCAGCACATATGTTCTTGCTGAAAAGAACAGCAGAGTGCTGCGAGCACTTGTTATTTGTGAAGTGGAACGTGGCTTTGGAGGCTGCACACAGACAGCCAAGTCTGCATGCAGTGTTAGGAGATGCTGCCAGGCCAGTTTGGGGTGTACAGCATCCAGTGCGGGATATCAAACCAGAAGAGACACAAGCACAGATTTGATTTTAATTCAGTGGCTTGAGGATGAATTCTCAGCCGCGTAGACAATATTCATGAAAATAAGACAAAACAGAATTTTCTGAGGCTTGACATGAGACAAACAGAGGGAATGGGCCATGCTGGAGAATGGGAGTCTTCTCCTACTGACAATAGTGATTTAAACCAAATCTGTTCTTTTCATATGTAAATATGCTGTCTTCTGTACAGCTGGCATCTCGGGAACAGGGATAATCAAAGAGTATTTCCCAGAGCACCATTGTTCCAGGCAGAGGTTCCGCCTTTCTCTCTCTCTAGATTCTTCAACGATACTTAAATTGACAAACGGTACTGAGTGGGTAGTTTATTTTCATACGTATGATGTTCCCAACTAAAGAAGTCAATGTAATCTTCTGAGCCACTTTTTTTTTTTCTTGTAAAAGGCCAGCATATTTTTATTTAACATATACAGATACCTATAAAATATGGTGGCATGTTTTTATATTGTTCTGTTATTTGGGGAAAAAAGTGACACATTTTATTTCAGAACCTATTTCCCAACAATCTGAATCTAGCTTTTTACATCAAAGAAATCAGTTTAATTTATACGTGAATCCATTGTAATGAAATTTAGGAGCAGTCGTGCTCAGCTCTCAGTGTAGCAAGAATTCTGAGGCAATATTGCTGTAACAAAATCTCTTAAATTTCCTCTGGCAAATTATTACCTATATTCCTCAATAACTCTGTCATCTGCTTCCTCCCTATGGCATTAGTCTCATCCTTTCCTCAAATTTTATTTGAATTCTATTATCAGAGTGTTGAGAGTCTTAAAATTCTTGTTACAAAGCTAAATCACCACGGATCGTGCAGAAGACCAGAGGGAGCGGGATGGTGTTATTGATGAAATATTCACTCAGGCTGCCAAATGCTGAGCTATTGGTAAAAGATAAATAAATAAAAAATAGTCTTCATCATTGAACCATATGTTGTGACCTACAAATTTAACTGATTAGTTTAAAACATGGGTATAGAACTAATGGAGCCATGAGGCAGCAATAGACACATTGTTGCTGTGGACGTGAGCTCACACAAGGGTAAATAGAATGCCACCTGGCACGTGGCAAGTACGCAGTAAATCGTGCTTCCTGCTCCCACCCCCATCTTCTTGGCCAGCTTCATGTATAATCTTAAATGAGAACAACCTAAACATCTGTACGAAATTAGCATTTTATTGTTGTAGTATAGGACCAAAAAAATCTAGCATCGTTTTAGTATGTCTAAGGAATTCTTTCCTTTAGGATGGCTTTATTTATTTGTTTGTTTATTTCGTGTGTGTGTGTGTGTGTGTGTGTGTGTGTGTGTTGATTCCTTGGGTTGATTTCTTATCTTCCAACGTTAACCACTGAATTACTTTTTATCCCCTGACTTTCTGGAAACTTAAAATGAATGCTGTTTGTTCAAGTTATGTGGATATACTTATTCTCCTTGAAAGACCCTAATTTTGAATGTGGAACATTAATATTTTGAACTCAGTGACTTGAATAAAACAGAAGAAAAATTAACAAAGAAAAAAATAACAATTCCAAGTTTTTTAATCATGTTTTCCACCCCAATCTTTTTCATTTTCCCAAAAAAGAAAGCATTGCTTATGTTGGCAGCTATGCATCGTTCACGTATTCTTTAGGGGAATGTGTGTTAATTAAAATCTCCCACATAACAATTAAAGGGGAAATAACACATTTTTATTGTATTTATATAAAGACTTTAAAAATGGTTACTTAACTGAAGGGAGAAGCTGTGGTTTGTTAAGAGGGTTGTATTCCTGACCCATAGTCCAAAGTCTAATGAATATGCAAATGATGACTTCCACAACCTCACCTTTCAGAGTGATGAGAGCATCATGTTAGGATGTCTGAGACAGCAGAGAAGAGAACACAAAAGAACAATACCCAATGAGAAAAATTATAGAAAATAGGCTTGATCCATGGAAAATAAGCTAAAATGAACAGGGGCAAGGTGTGACACTAGAGTCAATCAGAGACTTTTTTTTTTCAATTCAGCAAACATTTATTGAGTACCTCCTCTTTACTAATGCAAGGGTTAGACTAGTGAATAAGAGAAAGGCCCCACCTGCAAGGGGTGACAGTTTGGTAAAATAAAAAAAAGAATCGTCCCAAAGTGCCAAACTAAATGCTGCTAACTCTTGAGGTATTTGGGGAACATAGATCCTAAAACGTATTTTTTTTTTTTTTTTGAGGCTGGTAATGAATGTATTTTGGGGGCATACCTAACTAGCAGTTGTCATGTGCTAAGTGACAGCTAGAAACTAATTTTAATATTAGGTTAATATTAGGTTTAAAAGAAACCCATGGAATGTATATCCTGGCCAACAGTTTAAAGCTACATAACAGACATCACTCTTCTCAAGGTCCCTCAGCTATTCTCACTTCCAGAATATTCTTGGTCATCTTCTTCTCTACTCTGCCACGCTGTTGGGCCCTCTCATTCTCCTCCTGGGGCCTACTCATTCCAAACTCTCATAATAATGATCATTAACTCAAATGAAGAGCTATTAGAAACCATTAAAGATTCGACAGAGAATACAGAATGGACATCAAAGGACATATATTTAATGGCCATAAATCAGCTCAGCATGATATGCAGTCACATTTTTCTAACAAATAGCCTTAAGAAAATATTCAAAAGTCAATAGCATTCCTAACGATTTATGAAATTCTCATCGTGTGGAGGTTAGTATGAGGCGGGCACAGTGTGTTTTCTGTCCTTTACTAACACGCAGTTATCATGGAATGCAGTGCCCTGGGAATGAGACAGTGTTGTCTGAATCCGCTCAGGAGTCTGAAGATCCTAGTCTTCAGAAGATTGCTGTCTTAAAATTCCTGAGAAAAAGGGAGAATAAAGAACAAAAAGGCAAAAGGAACTGAAAATAGGAAAATGTTTTATAATGGCAAAGTAAGTAGGGAGAAAGGGGCTATTAGGCTTCTTAAGTGCTACATATACCTTTTAGTGTATGATGTAAATTGATTTAATCTAGATGTAATCACTGGTATAGAATAGTAACTGTAAAACCACATAATGAAGTCCACTAATTGATTGGGCTGGAAGTATAATCCAAATTAACATATCAGTTGATTGGTGGCATCTAATTTTCTGAAGTGTAGGGAGCAAGATATGTATGTGACATTTCTGAGAAACCTGACCAAACATTTAGAATTTGAAAAGTAAATACAGCGCTGTTCTGGGTTGCAAGAGTCTTACCCATAGCTTTAGGGAAGTGGCTGAATGAAACAAAAATTGACCTTTTATAAAAACTGTAGTTTGGGGTAGACAGAACATTAACAACAAAAACCCAGGAGACTCCTGCCCCTTAACTTCTGGACTCTCAAATATTAGAATGGCAGGAGCAAAGGATGATCTGTGCTCTCTTCCGAAGGATCCAAGTAGTATTTTTAAGCATCGAGACCAGAGGTTGGCAATTTCCAGTTCTTTGGCCTGGAATTTAGTTGCAGGTGTACTTTCTGTGGCTCTTCTAGCTTCTCCCTACACACTGACTGGGATTTCAAGCTTTGAACAAATCCTCAAATCAAGCCAGTGGGCTTTCATTCCTTTAGGCAATGGATTTGAATAGAGGCCCCTCTTTTGATGCAGTTTAGGCTTTCCCATTTGCTCAGTGCCTAGCCTGCCCCCAATCTCCCCTGAGATGTGGAAGCTCCATTTATTTTAATCATTGCTCTTCTACTGAGGGTTCCCTTCTAGGAGAGTGAGAGTCCCTGGGCTCCCATACAAATCTGAGCTAGAGACACCCATGGGCATCTCACTCACAACCACTAAGAACAGAAAGCGAATCCTCACATTTTTAGTTACTATAGCAAAGTTAACAGGAAAAATAGACACTCCTAGCTCTCACGTTTCCTAAAGAAAAGTTTCAAATTATAGGGCTTTTTATTTATTTTTATTATTACTGTACTATATTGTTATTTTTCCTCTTCTCAGTATATTAAACAAAATTTTAAAAAAACAAAAAAACGAACTGTCAATTTAGTGGACACAAGCACATTTGAATCCCAACCTATCAATATCTTGTATATTTAAACTCTTCTGGGCTCTGAGAATACTTTTAAATAGCTCAGTCCAAAACAAAGCCAGTAACAAGGCAGACATAAAAGTAAAAATCTACTAATGAATGAACGATTGCCAAGAGGCATTAATTTATTACTACCCATTTGAGTCAAGAATTCTTAAATAAACAAAACAAAACAGCAGAAGCAAAACCCCAAAGCATTCTTTCAGTCTTATGAGTTGAGGAAGGCCACGCGGGCCACTCTGAGAGCAGAGTTTTGTTTGGGGAATGGGCAGTGGTGAACAGAGTTTTCAGTCTTCTTTATTGTCTACTGAGTAATTCCTATGTTAGACTTTACAGTGACCAGACGAGTAATTACCCCATGAAGCAATGCAATCGCTCATCATTTATCACCCCTCCAGTGGGGCAGTTTCAGTATGTGTAGCTCAGTGGTGTGTATGGGTTTCACTTTATGAAATGCAATGACTCATGTACTGGGTTTGGTGTTTACAAAGAAATATGAGACCTGGTTGACAGCTTTTATGGAGCTGTCTGAATATGACTGAGTCAATTAAAAAAAACTTACAAATTAACACAACACTAAATATTGGTAAATGTTGGTATTCATATTGGTAAATATTAGTATCATGATATTAGTAAATTTTATTTTGCATAGAAAACAAAATCCATTCATAAAAAGGGTATAATTTCCTCCTCACCTCCATCCTGAGAAATAGGTAGAGAGATGAGGAAACTGAGTGTCTTAGGGTTTGTGACTTAATGTCATATAACTAGGAAAGGGAACCTGGGAGTACAGCTCAGGGATTCTGACTGACTCGGGGTCTTTGCATGACATCTTGCTGCATAAACATTAGGGAACAGCAAATTCTCTGGGCTGTTGAGAAGAAAAGAGGTATATGCAGCCAAGATATGACTACAGGTGTTGTTTCCTATGCCTGTTTTTAGACATAGAACATAAAGAAATAGTGTCATTGTTATTGTTTTTACTTCATCAGTATTGGGGGGTCTGCAAATTGGTTTGGACAGGATATTTCAATGTAATGGAGCTTTTCTCTGTTTTTATCAGGAGTGAGGCTGAGGATTTCTCTGGTAAAATGGAGAACAGATGCTCACTTCTGGGAAATAACCACAGCCCACAATGGAACCTGATAAGAAATCAGCAAAGGAGTAACTTTTTTTCGAGCAAATGTGTCATAAGCTTATAAAGTAGCGATGAGGCTGGAAGCAGAAAGTGGTCAAGATGCATGTGTTTGAAATAAATTGATTCCAGCTTTAAAAATCTAAGGACACATACATGTCACTCTCAGTGGACAGAGAGAGTTATATGTACACTGTGAGCACAAAACCAAGAGAATGATAAAATTACACTCATAAGGCAAGTAGAGGAAATGATCAAGACAACCACCAAAAAACAGTGATGTCTACATCTAACTTTTTTTTTCCTTCCGGTGCTATGTTGACATTAGTGAAACCCCACATTAGAATTTTGTAAAACTGTCGGTTTCTCGGGTTGAGAAGAGTCTTGGTAATGGGTCTTCCAAAGAGAAGTGTCAGAGATTTGGTGTGCCAGGGCAGAGATTTGGGGTACCAGGAGAAGAAATGGAGCTCAGGGTGTGTGATGTAAGCAAACTACCAGAGAGTGCTCGTCGTGTAAATGTTAGTACTTAATATTTCTAAGCCACTAGTTCTTCATATGTAAAACTGAAATAATTCAAAGCACAGTTTTGAGAAATAAAGAGATAAATAGCGCAATGCCTCAAAAATAGTGAAGGCTAAATAAACTGTAGCTGTTATTTTTTCCACACATGCTTTCCTAAGCTAGAGCATGTGGTTTAAATAAAGAAAACTTAGGACAGGATACCATCCAGGAGTAAAAGGATCTCAAAGTCTGGCAAGAAGGAGTTAAGTTAAATCATTTGCCCCGCATTGCTTAGCCAGTATAACTTGAGGAAAACCTGGCCTGTTTTGTTCCAAAACGCCTGTTTTTTTTTTCTGTATCCCATCCTGCTTCTATAAAATGAGATGACCTATAAATGACTGAAAGGTGATAATTACCTTTATAATTTTCTTTGCTTTCAAGTTTCAGATTTAAGTCGTGGCTCCTCTGTCCCAGTAGCTCAAATGCACCTGTCCTTCCTTCCTTTTCTGCACTGGCTGCTCAGAGGCGTGGGGTAGGGGCGTGCAGAGCCCAGCACACTGTCACTTTGAATCCAAGACCAGGGCTGCTTCTCAGTCCCCCCCACCACAGCTCCAGCCTCACCTCCTGAGCCTAATTTGAGTCCCCTCTGGTGAGGACACTTGTGATCATACTTAAGGATCCAACTGTAGGTAGCAAAATTACTATTTCGATGCCAGGGTGGAAACACAGTGAGAAGTTGGACTTGCTAAAAAGGAATATATACATTTATATAGTTGTTGTTATTTGTTTGGTTTTCTTTTTTCTTCCCCAAATTGTGGCAATGATATATGGGAGGAGAAAATATTCAAGGAAATATGGTATGGTGATGAGAGTCTGTAATATGAGCCTGGTGTGTCAAGGGAAAGTTCTTACTTTTGTGGCCCCTGGGCAAGAATTTAACCCACCCGTATTCCACATTTCTCTCTCCCAGACTTGGCTGGAATCCCAGACGGAGGTCGTTTTTAACCCCTCCTCTGCCTTCTCTGCCTTTCTCGGTGGCTTGTGAGCTGCTGTGGTAGGGAGGTCCTCTCTCTCCCAGGGTGTGTCCCTGTGTGTGACTGTAGGAGGCCAGCCCTAGTGAATAGCTAGGTAAGGAGCAAGTATGCATTGGAATGCTAGAACTAATCCAGCCAGTGTCAAAGTGAAACAGCGTGGTTTCCGGATATGGCCCGACTCAGTTTACTGAGTGTGATTTAAA
The DNA here is from genome assembly GCF_036562045.2 of Rhinolophus sinicus. Classification (NCBI taxonomy): domain Eukaryota; kingdom Metazoa; phylum Chordata; class Mammalia; order Chiroptera; family Rhinolophidae; genus Rhinolophus; species Rhinolophus sinicus. The sequence continues at coordinate 111,597,186 of NC_133757.1, forward strand.
GCCCAGGGCTTAATGACTCTTTAAAGCCACTGAAGTCCCTGAACTGTGTGTGCCAAGTCACACATTAGAGCTGGGATCCCAGGACAGTCGAGACTTGCAAGAGCTGCAAATGTGGTCAGTGGAAATGAACTCTCAATTCAGCTCTTTAGCACGTGACTTCCTATTTCTGTAAGGTACTTCCAAGGGACTTCCTCTGTAAAATCAGCCCGTCTCCGGAGATTTCATTCAGCGTGATAGCTCAGCTTACTTCCAGCCCGGGACCGAAGTTTTCCCTGAGATATGGTATCAATTTCTTTTCTTTCTCTTTGCGCTGCCATTGCCAGCGTGCAAGGATCTGGTGGCTCCCGTCCGAGATAGGAAGCTGAATACTCTGGTGCAGATCTCAGTAATCCACCCCGCCGAGCAGGGGCTGACAAGATACTCCAGCACGGAAATTGTGGAGGTGAGCATGCTGTGTGCTTGCATGTCTGTCTCTCTGTGTCTCTCTCTGTCTCTGTCTCTCTCTCTCTGTCTCTATCTCTCTCTCTCTCTCAATTTGAGCAAGCAGCTGAAATAAGTTAGCTCTTGGCCTGTGGCCATGCTGTGTTACTGTCCTCTGTCACTTAGGAAAGCATACCTGATGGATTATTAAATATGCATTGGTAATTTCCCAGAATAAACAAATGGGGGAAGAACTTGCCTTTTTCATAAAAGACCTTATTTTTCTTTAGTAAATACAAAGGAAAATTCCCATTTTGAATCTTTGAATAGAGTACCAAATACAGAAAAAATATATATACAAATTTTAAATGAAACGGAATGAATATTGCTTTGGGGGAGAAAAGGAAAGTCGTAACGCACCCAGCGAAATTTTAAACATGGTCCGTGTGTTTGTTCTTTTCATTTGCTCCTGTGTTCTTCAGCCTGTCTGTGGAAACTATATTCTCAGCCGTGTGTGTCTGTCTTTTATCAAAGGGAGGTTGGTGATTAATTGGAGAAACTGTGATGTTTCAAGGCCAAAGGTGCAAACATTACTCCTCAGATGAGAGATTTCCTAGTTACACTTATTGTTACTAATATAATGTTCAGTATATGTTGAGAGGAAACTTGTTATTCTGTTGGATCCGATTCAAAAGAGGAAATGTTCCCCTTTTGATTATTTTGTTCTTATCACACATATTTCACAACCTTAGGTGATGGGAGATACTTATTTGAACATCCGGGACTAATGAAAGTACACTCTAAATAAACTCCCTGGGTTGTGCCTGCTTTTCTTAGACCTGTGAGCCCTGTCTGTTTTGAAGGATGAGTTTCTCTGTAACAACCTACCCCAGACCCTGCGGACTCAGTGCTGCCCTGGGTCTTGATGCAGTTGGTGGAAGAAATGATTCAGACTGAACTCCACTCATTTCTCTAATGGGAATGACCCAGATCTTGCACACATCCCTGAGTCTGCCCTATGGAAAATCTGGGTTCCAATGTTGGTATAATTTGTAGTTCAGGCTGTAGTTGAACAAACAAAAATTGTCTTATTCATATCAAGAAAACTTGACTGAAATTGTAAAATGGTTCCTTTATATGAAAAAAAAATTTTTCAGGTATTATTCCAACTTACTTCTTTTTAAAATATTGCCAAAACATAAAAGAAATCACACATTTTGACATACTTCAAATTTTATATTTGAACATATACAGTTGTTTTTGGCTGTCTTATTCACTTCCTGTTCCAAAGTGTAATACAGTGATGAACAAACAGTAGTATTTGCTGAATACATGAATAACTTGAGCTTTCAGAAACTTCCACAGACAACTCGTTTACAGAGCTCTAGCAAAAATTTAAATTCTATTCAGCAATATAGGTATTTAAATATAGATATAAAATTAAATGTTGGCTGTCAACTCTCTGAAAATGAATTCTGAGACATTGAAATATCCTGTGTCCAGTATTCTGAGCTAGTAATCTCATAGCCCCAAATCTATCATATTTAGTTTCTTTTATTAGCTTTCTAATTGATCTGAGAAAGAACACAGCTAAACATCTAAACAGCTAAACAAATGGGCACTATCAGAGCATGGCTTTCAATTGAATCATTACAGAAAGGAAACAAATGGACAGCATACGCTTACCAAATGGTCCTTTATGAGAAAATTGCTTCATTTTAATTTGATCAGTCAAAAATTTTAGTTTATATGCATAAATTAAAGGTTGTATTTATTAAATGTATTCTGAATCAACTGATAACTGACCCTAAAGAAGGGTTCTATATATAATGAAAATAAATTGTATTTCAAGACTATTTAGCAGCTCTGACAATGATGCAGAGCCATTTACTATCAATAGCTATATCAGACTTATGGGCCCTGGGCCATGTTGGTTTCTATGAGCATCATTTGGTAACTCAGATCTTTCTTCTAATAGAACTATTTCCTAGAAAAAACAAACAGACCCAGACACGCTTTCTGCTTTCTCATGTGTCACTGCACGCTGCCCGCTGCATTTGCTGCCTTATTGAATCAAAGTTTTCTGCTTGCGCTGTTACAGGGAACAAGAGACCCACTGTTTTTGACCGGCGTCACATTCCCATCTGAGTATCCCATCTATGAGGAGACCAAAATAAAACTCACAGTCTACGATGTCAAGGATAAGTCTCATGACACCGTAAGTCCTTGTACTTCTTCTTTCCTTTGGGAAAAGGAGTTATGCTTTTCCCAACCATTGGGTTTTTGGTGACACTGGCATTTTTCTAAGAGGGTATTCGTATTGTGTTTATGCTTGTGTTATGTTTATAGTTTGCTAGGATTTTTTTTTGGCTTAGTGCCAAATTGGCAACTGGGTAGGAGCAACAGCTCCCAGAACAGATTTTTTTCTTTTTCTGGAAAGCTAGCCTGATCTCTTGGCATATATTTTTGTTGTTGTTGTTTTAAGAAGTTACTGAAGGAATACTAATACTGTAGGTAGAAAGCAAGTGGAAGAGATTAAATGATGGTTCAAAACTTTCTAGATATTGCAATTACTCTAAAATCCAGGACTGACACAGTGCTCTAATTTCACAATTTGTTCCTTTACATACTAACTAGACAGGAATCCCCTCTATTTTTCCTGAATTGTTTCCTAGCACCAAAGCAAACAGAGGAGGTAACTGGAAGCCCTAGTCAAAAGCTTTAATTGGCCTCTTTGATGAAAGTCATGTCAAGTTCCAGTGGTCTTTTGTCCTGAATTCTTCAGTCTTCCTACCTGATCTGACTTTTCCTCCACTTGAACCAGACCTCCTGGTTAGACAATTAAGTACCCAGGCAATATCTCCACAGCCATTCTTAACATTTCTGGAGTAGAGAGAATGCTATAGGATAGGCATCGAGAAAGGGAAGATTTAAAACGAGCCCTCCCCTTTAACTCTCTCCCTTTCACATGCATTTTGGTGTGTTTTCAAGGCAGGGGAGTTATGGGAGTCTTGGTGGTCAGCAGTGAAGGACAAACCAGGAGACATGTTAAAGGCAGGTCGGCCAGTATGTCTCAAGAGAATTCAGGATGAAGTTCCGGGATGCTGCTGCACCTGGAGAACCCCACAGTGCCTCGTCTAGGGAAAACTGAACTTGAAACCATGCTTCACTGAGGCATTTCTGTCTTGCTCATGACACTTTCCTTTCCTTTCCATTCTTTACCACAAAATATATAACATAGATGGATGGTGGGGGTATTTCATAGAGAGAAAAATATTTTATATCGAAGAGATTTCCACTCATCATAGTTCCAGAAAAGCTAATTTCTTTAGAATTGCAGAAGAAATGCCCAGTGAAATGCAGAGCATATATGTGGAATGGTAATAGTTAGGGTGGTCTGGCAGGTTTGCAAAGAAGGCAGACTGTTGGTTCCTGTTATGTTTACTGGCTTTGTGACCTTGGGAGGGTTAATGCTCAGTGCCTCTGTTTCTTCATTTTTATAATATTTACCTCGTGGGATTGTTGTGAGGATTCAATAAGTTAATATGAGTAAAATATTTAGAAGACTGTTAGAGATTAATTCATAAGTATAAGTTGCTGCATGTTTTTATGGTTATTGGTTTGGCTGGTGCCTCACCGTCCCGCCTAAGTAGTAAAATTCAAATAAGGGAATATTAACTAAAGTCTTTTTCTTTCCTTGACTTTTTTTTTTCTTGAGTGGTACGAAATTTGTTATTTCTGACTTCTTCGAAGAAAAGGAGAAGTAAAATGAAAAACTATTTTACAACAAAAAATTGAGGTTACAACTGGGCACTAAGAAGTATTTGCTTGGGAGTTTGGTTTCTGCCTTTCCATTTTCCTTGATGTTTGAGGTACCATGTGTAAAAGAAGTGGAGTGTGAATTGGAGATCTGGACCAGGTTTGGTAGACTACGCACAAGGCCTCAAGGCCTGGCTTTTTTTTTCTTCTTTTTTTTTTTTTTTGGCTTTTGCCAGAAAAGAGAGAGAAATGACAGAAAACAGGAGAAATCAAAAAGTCGGGGAGGAGAGAGAGATGGTTCAAACGGATGGTGGGAGTTGCTGATACAACTGTGCAGAGGAGTAATAAGCAGAGAAACAATCAGAATGACAGTGAAGCAAAGCAGTGACTACTGGGTCTCATGTTCTTCCAAGTTCATGATCAAACTCAAATCCTCCCTCCAAACCCAAGGCATAGACAGGACAGAGACTATGGGAGAGGCAGTTATAGAAACATTGTGCCACAGCACTGAAAATGTTGCCCCTAAACTCTTGGGTTTGTTAAGTCCTTAGAAATATTAGCATTAGAAATATTACACACCAAAGGTGTTTCTACATTCCTTTCAATTTCTCTCATTTGAAATGTGTATGTATGTTAATGCCTTAGGGATAAATAAGTAGCTTATTCATTAATTATGCTTTTCATTGGCTTCTATTTCTGGAAACTATTTAGGGTCTGTTAAAGACTTTCTTCCTTCATCAGAGGTGTTATTAAATAAAAGTGTTGGATGAACTGGAATCCCTGCTGTGAAATAAGACTTGTGAAATTTGAACATAACTTAAGAAATGCCACCAGCTTTCATTTACCAAGTGCTGTTAATTAAGGAATAACCTCTTCCTAAAAATACCTAACAATTAGATCTGGTGATGGAAGTGTAAATAGAAACACAGTTCATTAATATGCTAATAGTCCCCTTGGACAAAAGTCTTTATCTTGGCACTTTTTCTCTCATTTCTTAAGTTTTTTCTTTGGGGTCAGGGGTGGTGGTGAAGGGGGAGGCAGGAGGTAGTTTTAAAATACAGTTTATAATTATGAACACTTAATATTTTAAGATCCTAATATTTTTAAGGCTTAAGAAATGAGACTGGGTATTTGCATGTTTTAGAAAATTAGTGAATTGTATGCATGTATTTAAAATTAGTTGTGATATTTGATCCTATTAACCATTGATCATCTTAGGCAGACACAGGATAATTAGCTCTTTGTTGATTACTGGCTGAGTAGGAGTTAGTTGACTGTCAGATGACTAAGTTGTTTGTTTTTTCCTATTGAGTTTATCATTACTTGAGGTTAACCAGTCGAATGTGTTACATTTCCATTTCATGTTCGTTTATATACCTATTAGATATTTTTAAAGAGAAATGATAACTTTTCATCTGTGCCCTTGATGCAGCAGCCATTTTCTAACTAGTTGTTGTTCTTGCATTCCTCTGAACAACTGGACCTAAGATTGATTGTCTTCCTTAGTAACGTTCGCAGAAATGCAATTAATCATTATAACAAATGCGGAGTCTAACTGTTGATTCAGAATGACTGTTGTTTCCTCCTACTCCATCCTTCATCCTTCCCATTCATTGCAGTGGGTCTGCCTCTCTGACAGATGGGGAGGTGGGGTATGAGAGGGATCACATCATTATGAGAAGTAGAGTGATGCTTTTGTTATTTTCCTCACCATGAGGAAATTATTTTCTGAGAATGGGCCACTCTAATATCCAGCTGTTTGATGGGGGCCTTCAAAGCTTCAGATTGAAGCCCAATGTTAGGATTCGAGAGCCCAGTTCTAAGTGAAGTTGGTATCTTCTGGATACACATTGGTTGTGTGCTCCATTTAAAAACTCCTGGAAACTGAAACAGCATGGATAGAACTGTTTTTAGCATATCATTTACACTGTTCAGCCTTAGGGAATCGACCTGAGTCTTTTAAAAGTTACAGAAAAAACTCAGAGGAAGGAGAAATTTATGAAGGAAAAGAACATCATCAAACATTGTCTTTCTTTCCCACGTAACTGGCGTTTTGGAAGGTACTGAACAAGTGCTCTTGCAATACCCAGCTTAGGACAGCCATCAATCTGCAAACATGATTAGGTCACAAAATCGTTTTGCCCGAGGTAGAAATTTGAATTTCTAATGTATTTTGCAGAGTGCACATTGCTCCATTTCATTTGCTCTTGGAGTAAATCTATCCCCGACTTGTCAGCTGTTCAGCTTGTAGGGCAGAGTCCCATGTCCAGGAGACACTGGACATTTCTCAGGTGAGGATACATGTTCTAGTACATTTTTTTACTACTAGTTACTAGCAATCCTCCCATTTGTACCTTTCAGAAAAAGTGACCTTATGAAGATTAGATGTAAATTTATTGCGCTGTGTGTGCTATTTGCCCAGGCAGTTTAGTTCTAGAATAATTTCCTACAGAGATGTGGCCAGTTCAGTTTTTATGTTTTTGTATGGAAAAGAAAATGACTTACATTTAGTATACTTTGACGTCTTGGAAGTTGAAGTCTAACTATACCTGTGGAGATACAGATTCTGTGAGCTGGCCTTCCTCTCTGTCTAGAAGATGTGGTGCAGTGGGTAAGGAAAAAAATATGAGATTACTGATCACTAAGTACACATACACTGTGTTTAATATGTTATGTGTAGTTTCTTCTTTAAGCTTCATAAAACTTCTCTGAGGGAGGAACTGTGATGCCCATTTTAAAGATGAAGAAACTGGGATTCTGAAAATATAAATAGGCCAAGTCAAAGGTCCTTTATTTTTTCCAGGCTACGCTATGATACAAACATGATTTAAAGGATTTTCCTTATTTTCACTCCCATAATATGATCTTTTTACTTCAACTGATAGTTTAAAAGCATTCTTCATTTGGAACTTAAAAATTATTCATTGAGAAAAATGTCAGTATTCAAATATAGGAAAAAATTCATATCTAAAAGTTTAAGCACTTAAATTAACCATGTATAGCTAATTGCAAATGTCTGACTAAATTTTATAATGAAGTGGCCAACTGCGAGCTATTCATGAAGAAACAGCTGTTGTCTCCTGTTATGAAATGGTTAAGTTTATGGTTCACACTTTTGTTGTTGTCCCCTGGACTCTTATTTCCCTGTTTTTTGGTGTGTGTTTTTTTGTTTTTTTTGTCTTGTGCTATATTTGTCCTCTCATCCTTCGCGTACCCTCGGTCTCGGCCTTCTGAAATGCTTCTGTCTGTGGTGACAGAGTTTGCTAGGGGAGTCACCAATTTCATTTAGAAGTAGTGCAGAGTTCCAGAACGTCACTATCCTTTGTGAATAACTTCACTTTCTTTGTACCTGTTGATAAATGGTATATATTTACAACGAACATATTTATATTTTGATGATGTATAATTTACATACAATAACACAAACTGATCTTAAGTGTTCAATCCCATGAGTTGACAATTGCCTATGACCACTTAAACTCTCCAAAGGCAAGATACAGAACATTGCCATCATTCCAGAAAATTTCCTTGTACCCCCTTCTAGTCAAGGGCTACCCCACACACCTGGAGGCAACCACTTTCTCATATATACCAACATAGATTTGTTTTGTTTGTTGAAATGTACATGAATGAAATCATATAATATGTGCTCTCTTGTATCTGGTATCTTTTACTTAACAATGTTTTTGGCATTCATTTTGTTGCTGAATGACTCAATAGTTACTCTTTTTTTTTTTTTTAAATTTCTGAATGGTATTCTATTACAGTGATATTCATTCTCTCAATGAATATTTCATGGCTCCCAACTTTTGACAACAATGAATAAAGTTTCTGTGAACAGTTGAGCACAAATATTTGTGTGGATATTTAGTTTTGTTTTAGGGGGTAAGCACAGAGGAGTTATTAGTTCATAGGGCAGATGCATAAAAAGTTAAGCAGATGCTTAACTTTTCTAGAAACTGTCAAATTGTTCTTCAAAGTTCTTGTGTGACTTTATTCTCCTTCTCTTAGTTCTGTATGAGAGTTCCAGTCCCTCTAGCAGCAATGATATTGACAGTCTTTTTCATTTAGCATTCTAGTGGGTGGGACATGGTATCTCATTGTGGTCTTAATTTGCATTTTCCTGATGATTAATTGTGTTGAGCACCTTTCCCTGTGCTTTTTGATCATTTGCCTATCTTTTTTTTTTCTAATGTAGTGTCTGCTCAAGTCTTTTTGACTATTTTTAAAAAAATAGTTTTCTTTTTGTTGATTTCTAAGATTCTTCATATAGGTGGTATGAGTGCTCTTATTGAATATACTTGTTATAAGTTTGTTAGCCCTCAGCTTGCCTTATAATTCCCTTAATGATGTATTTTATTGATTAGAAATTTTTAATTCTGATTAAGTCCAATTTATCAATTTTTCATTCGTAGTTAATGCTTTTCGTGCCCTAACAAATCTTCCTACCTCAGGCCATTAGAATATTCTTCACTGTCTTCCTTCAAAACACTTTATAATTCTAACCTTTACATTTAGGTCTAAGATCCATTTCAAATTAATTGCTGTGATAGAAACAAGGTAGGCATCAGAGTTATTTTTCCCTATGTAGATACCTAGTTATTACAGCTCCATTTGTTAAAAATACTTTTTTCTCCACTGAATTTAGTTGGTCCCTTGATTGTAAAATCAATTGTCTACTGATACTTGTGGGTCTATTTCTAGATGCTCTTTCTGTCTCATTGATCTGTTTGTTTTGCTTTGTGACAACAACATGATTATTGTAGCTTTATAGTAAGTCCTGAAATCACGTAATTGAAATCCTTTGTCTTTGCCAGCTCTTTCTTTTTATTGAAGTTTCTGTTTTTATTTTGTCTATTCTAGAGCCTTTATCTTCCCACATAAATTTTAGAACAGCTTGCCGGTTTCTTCAAAAAGTCTGTTGGGATTTTGATTGCAATTGTTTTGAATCTATAGATCAATTTGGAGAGAATGAACATCTTAACAATACTGAGTCTATTGATCTATAAATATGGTAGTTATATGATTCCATTTATTTAGATCTTTAAATTTTATCAGCAAAGCATTTGTGTCCAGATCATTTGTGTGTGGTCATAATAGACTTATTTCTAGGTTTATTTTTTTTTTATGCTAACATGCACAGTATTTTAAAAAATACAGTTTTCAACTCTTGTTTGCTAATAGGTAGAAATGTATTTGTTTTGTATATTGATTGTGTATCCTGCAGTCTTAAATTCACATCTTAGTTCTAAAGGAATTTTTTTTTTTTTAGATTCCATAGGGTTTTGTAAATACACAATCATGTTATCTGTGAGTAATGAAAGATTTATGCTTCCCTTTCCAGCCATTGTGCATTTTATTTTTCCTTATTGAACTGGCTCGGTGTAATAGAACTTCAGTTTAATACTGATGGAAGTGGGAACAGTGGAAATCCTGGTTTTGTTCCCAAACGTAGGGGAAAAGTGTGTAATATTTCACCATTTACTATCATCTTAACTATAGGTTTTTCAAAATGCCTTTTATCAGATTGAGGAATTACCCTCTATCCCTAATTTACTGTGAGTTTTTAATGTGAAGGGTGTTCAATTTAGTCAAGTGATTTTTTTTGTTTTTTAATTTATTGGGGTGACAATTGTTAGTGAAATTACATAGATTTCAGGTGTACAATTCTGTATTACAGCATCTATAAATCCCATTGTGTGTTCACCACCCAGAGTCAGTTCTCCTTCCATCACCATATATTTGATCCCCCTTACCCTCATCTCCCACCCTCCACCCCCCTTACCCTCTGGTAACCACTAAACTATTGTCTGTGTCTATGAGTTTCTGTTTCTCATTTGTTTGTCTTATTCTTTTGTTGTTTTTGGTTTGCATACCACATATCAGGGAAATCATATGGTTCTCTGCTTTTTCTGTCTGACTTATTTCGCTTAGCATTATACTCTCAAGATCCATCCATATTGTCACAAATGTTCCTATATCATCTTTTCTTACCGCCGAATAGTATTCCATTGTGTATATATACCACAACTTCTTCATCCATTCATCTATCGAAGGACATTTTGGTTGTTTCCATGTCTTGGCCACTGTAAACAAAGCTGCAATGAACATTGGAGCACACGTGTCTTTATGGATAAATGTCTTCAGACTTCTTGGGTAGATACCCAGGAGAGTGATTGCTGGGTCATATGGTAATTCTATTCGTAATTTTTTGAGGAACCTCCACACTGCCTTCCATAACGGCTGCACCAGTTTGCATTCCCACCAACAGTGTATGAGGGTTCCTTTTTCTCCACAGCCTCTCCAACACTTGTTACTATTTGTTTTGTTGATGATAGCCATTCTGACTGGGGTGAGGTGATATCTCATTGTGGTTTTTATTTGCATTTCTCTGATGATGAGTGATTTTGAGCATTTTTTCATATGTCTATTTGCCATTTGTATGTCTTCTTTGGAGAAATGTCTCTTCAGGTCCTCTGCCCATTTTTCAATTGGGTTATTTGTTTTTTTGTTGTTGAGTTTCATGAGTTCCTTGTATATTTTGGATATTAGCCCCTTACCGGAGGCACTGTTTGCAAAAATCTTCTCCCATTCAGTTGGTTGCCTCTTTATTTTGTCGATGGTTTCTTTTGCTGTGCAGAAGCTTAAGCTGATTAACATTGTCAAGTGATTGTTTTGGTATGTATTGAGATGCTTAAATGTTTTTCTTATTTATTTTGTTAATGTAGTGAATTCGTTAATTCATTTTTGTATGTTAAACCAACCTTAGATTCCTAGAGCAATATTTTTCAACTCGCAGCTCACCCCCTTCTGTCTCCCAAGCTTCAGCCTACTGCATGAGCAAACCAACCCCTACTCCTCTGCCAGCAGCATTGGGGAAAGCCTTGTGCAGCTGAGTGGTGCATCTCAGCCCTGCTGCACATCAGAGTACCCTTGTTCATGATGCAAAGTCCTGTGGGAATGGGTGAAACTCACGCTGTGGTTGGGGCTACTCAGGATCCGGACCTCTAGTGCCAGGTCACATGTGCTCATTAAAGGGTCATTACAAGTCCGCTGGTTTCGGGGGAGGACCCTGGTCTTCCTGCTGCTCGACCAGGAATACCAGCCATGGGTGTTTGTTCCTCTAGGAAGGGTCTGTCACTCCCTGGACTTCATTCCATTTTGGTTTATTGACACCCTCAGTTTTCTGGTGGGTTTAACAAAAGCTATGATTTGGTATTGTATCTGACGTCTTCTCAGTGTTACAGTAGGGGTGACACCCCTTTGTAATTTTTTGCATCTTAACCAGAAGCCGAAGTGCTACATATTTAAATTCTTCCCTTTAGCATTTATGCTACTCCCTATATATTTGCATTTCCATCTCTGTCTTTATTTCTCCTTGTCTGTTGTTTGCTTACCCAGTGCGTTACACTCTATGCTGCTCTTTACATTGTTTATCCTTTGCTCATATTCCTGTCCTCCCTTTGTGCTCCTGCCATTGGTACAGTACTTGTTCTGTATCACCTGTTCAGGGCTTTTGTTAGTTTTTTGTTGTCGTTTTTGTTTGGGCTCCATGGAAGAAGAAAGGGGAGTCATCAATATCTCCTGACTTCCCACAAGAAAATAATGCTGTTTACATGAGAAAGACTGGCTCTTTGACAGATAAATACGAAAACGAATTTACTCATGAAGCTAAATATGTTTCCTACAAAACTCTTTGGCCATAGCAGAGCAGCTGCTTGACTCTGAGGCAGCCACATCCTTAATTCATTGAGATCAGCCGAACTGTGGTTTCAGTATAGTCACCCTTCACTGTCTACAAATGTGTAAGCTATAGAAACATTGTTTAATCCAGCTTAAAGAAAAAAATAATACCTGGATTTAATTTGCTTTTTACCCCTGAAAATGGAAATGATTAGGTAAGGCCATTTCCCATTCAAACCTGGGTAACTTTATTGTTATTCACAAACATAGAAAAGCCTAAGCCACTTTGTGTTTCCTAATGGAATGCCAGACTCTTCTTCCTTAGCCCTACCTCCATGGAACACTCAAGAATGGCTTTTAATTTTTTACTCTCGTAAGTTTTTGAGCAGTGAGCACTTTTATTTTGAAGCATCATGAGATCATTGAGAAGACTGAGTGGCTGGGATTGTCGCAGGATGATTCTAGTTTGAGCCTTTTGTCCATAGATTAGAATTTAGTCATGTCTACATAAATCTAGTTTGATGGATGTCTGCCAAGAAATTTTAGGACACTCTCTGATCCCTTACCATAAGGGAGCAGAAATTTAGGCAGTTAAGTTTAACACAGGAACACAGCCTAAGTAGGGAGCAGTTACTCCTTCAGGCGCCCTTTGTGGCTATAGTATTAGAAATCTCTGTGAATCATTGGTACATGAACAATATACCCTGGCCATAAGGATGAAAAAATCGAAATAAACTACATTAGAGCCAGATAGGTTCAATACCAAAAATCTTTTGAATTTTTTTTTTTTAAAGCTATAACCAAATTTCAATGAAAAACATAGGTACAGAAATTATAAATGAAATAGTATTCAAGAGAATGTACCTATGTGGAAGAAGGAAATATGCTCTGCCCAAGTAGAGTTTATTTTAGGAAAGCAAGAATGGCTCAATATCAGTACATTTATCAACATAATCCATTTTATTAATGGAGAAAACTCATTTGATTATGTCATTAGATGCCAGAGAGACATTTAATAAATCTATCTGCCACATGTACTATAAAATAGATAATATTATAGGAATAAAATAAAAGTCTAATAAGATAATATAAATGTTCTAAACAATGAAATTATAAAATCATTTCAACTAGACACCAAATTAACCACTATCATTATTATTCAGCATTTTCTTGGAGGCTATAGAAAATACAATGAAAAAATTGTATAAAATTTGGAAGGCAAGAAACAAAACAATTTATCTATTGATATGATTAAAATATATAGAAAGCCTAAGAGACTTTAGTAAATAAAGTCCAAATATGATAATTTGGTAAGTTGGTTGGTTACAAGATAAATATATTTAAAAATCAATGGCTTCTATTTTTTATTATAGCGTAAATTACATAGAAAAGTATAAAATCTTATTGAAAAATATAAAATAAGATCTTTACAGATGGGAAAACATACTTGTGTTGGAAGAAAAGTCTATTATAAAATAGAAATTGTCCCAAATTCAATCTATAAATTTAATATAATTCCAAATAAAATATCAAAAGTATTTGTGTTTTGTGAAGAGGGATGTTGGGGATTGGATAAAATGGTTTTAAAGTTTATTTAAAAAAATCAGCATCTGAGAATAGCCCAGGACATTTTTAAAAATAATGAGTAAGACTTGCAGGCATCAAAACAGCATAAAGCCAACTACAGTCAGATCTGTATGGTTTGTTCATAAGAATGGACAGATAGAAACGTGTGGCAGAATATCAAATCCTGAAGCAAATTCCAGGATACACGATAATTAGCTCTATGGCTTAGATGGTTTTAACTCAGCGGGTGAAGAATGGGCTACTTATATGTAAAAAAGTGCTGGTTAAGTGACTATCAGGGGAAAGTTTTCTTAAGAAAACTGAAGAAAAGGCTGGAATTTGACTATATGAAAATCTATGCATTTTACATGAGAAAATATGGTATAAACAAGAAAGAAAAAGTAGATACAGAAAGTTATATGCAAGTCAGTGATTGTGGATTAATTTCTATAATATTTAAAGAATTCTTCCAAGTTTTGAAGAAAGTGAAAAAATTGAGCGGAGTATCTGGAGTATTTGAATTGAAGTATTTGAACCATAGTATTGATTCAATGCAGGAGGGCTGTCAGTGGGCCCGGAAGGGAGGGAACTGCTAGAAGCAAGTGACAGCCTGGAGGAATGCTAGTAGGTGTGGGGTAGGGACTTCAGTGAGGGACCTACTGTCAGGGGTCATCTGTAGGGAATGAGGGCAGCAGATGAAAACATCACCGAGCTGTTCAGAGCAGCAGAAGAAGAAAATGTCAACCATGTGCAATACTTGGTGAAGCCCCTTGAAATAGCCAGGGGGGACACAGGGGGGACTCTAGGATCTCTTATCACAAATGGGAGCATCTTCTTGTGCTGGTACAATCAGTAAACTGGGTAATGAATTCATGCTTCAAGGTAGACCTTGGAGCACATATCTTTTTACCTCCTAACACCAATGAAATGATCTAAGAACTGAGATTTGTGAGTCTAACTTGGAACCTACCTGTACTGAGAGTTATTTCTGCTTTAACTTACTGCCATTGAGTCTGGGATATTTACCTCATTCTTGCTGTTTTTAAGTATTCCCCAATTTTTGACCATTTGTCCAGTGGCTTAGTCCTTTGGCACCTGGCTGGCCAGCTTTGTCTTGTTTCTTCAGCAGCTTTCTTGGCCCAGCAGGTGGAAGCTTAATGAACACTGTCTGATGGGGTGATCCCTGAAACAGACCGACGTGGGCAGTGAGGACACGTGCCTTGCGCTGGCTTCCCATTCCTGCTTGGTTTTGCAAAACTGAAATGTGATGTGTTGCCAAAACATGTCTTCTGTGTAGAAAGGAGCAGAAACTAGTGATTTAGAAGGTTAGTCTGCTTCAGCTAGGAATAGCTTTTAATTACCATAAGTTTATATACTCTGCACAGAAAGAACAAAAGGAAATTCTCAGAAACATAGGCTTTTCTTAGAGTCATTTGAATGGAATGGTAATTACAACTAGGTTCGGGTTGGTATTTAAATTCATGTGAGAATTATTTTTAAACTTAACTGAGAAAAGTTGTGTATACCAAGGAAGAGGTGATGTCATATTCTGAAGAATGTAAAGGGACATCTGTTTCCACATCACGGAGATTTTCTTTTCATGTTGCTCTGAGCCAGGTTACTTAAGTTTCATGGCATTAAGTCAAGCTGCTTTAAGATGTGCTCATTGAGGGTGGAGCTAAATGCTACGGTGGCAGCTGTTCCTCATATCATGTCCTAAGGAATTCAGTGTGTGAATTCAAAAGATATTGGTCTTTCACACAAACTTGGGTAATAGTTTTTAATTATGATAGAGAAAGCAGTTTTTTATAAGCACTATAGAGATTCGTTTAATCGGTTAAGGGGCTCATAGTGATATTTAAAAATTTTAAAGAATATACTAATAGTTTTTAAACTGCTCTTTTGTTTTCTGTTTTGTTGTGGGTTTTTTGTTGTTTTTGAAAAGGGCACTGATAGTCATAATAGTGTTTTTGGAATGTGTGAGAACAGTTTCCCAAGAAAATATTAATTGTATAGGATTTAAATATAAACAAGAGCTCATCCACCTCAAACCCCAGCCCACCCCACCCCACTCAGGGAACTTGAAGCGTATGTCATAGCTTCTGCACCAGCTTTTCATTCCTGAATTTAAGTTGAGGTATAATGAAGCTCAGAGCAACAAAATCACTGGGGCCACATACCAGAAACACTAGACACGCGCGCATGTATTCACACTTACATAAATACACAGTTTTAAGTATGAATATGTACACCGAGTAATATTCACAAATTTGTCTATATGTGTACATTTGGGAAGGCTTTAAACTTTAAATTCCAGGATCCAGTTCATTTGTTGCCCCCCAAAAGCCAAAAATATCCTTAGGGCCATGTTAATCTTCGGAGAAATTTTCTTCTCTCTGAAAAGAGAACCTTTTCTGTTCGTGTAGGCTTAAAGGCAGAAACACATCTTTCAGATTCTGTTTTCTTGCATTCCGTATTCTGCTTTCCCCAGCACACATGTGGAATAAATAGCTGCTTGCCCTTGGTTTTAATTTCTTTGACTTTGAACTTGCAACCTGAACATGTATCTGAGAAAAGACAATACCAAACGGGAGGTGGAGGATTGCCATAGACCATATGAGGCATTTGAAATCCTCACCAGTGATGTTAGACCATGGTTTCTGAATGCCGCTGTGGGAAAATCAGGTATGTAAAGTGCTGGAAATAACTGTGGCAAGGACATGTTCAAACTTGGGATCAAGGATACAACTCTGTATCCCCTCAAGAATTCCTCTCAAGTGTGAAGCTGCATCAAGGGCAAAGAACGTAAAGTTTAGAGCCAGAAGCTCTAATCTCGGATCTGCCACTTCGTTGTGCGACTTTGGATAAGTTGTATTTTTGGGGTCTCAATTTCCCCAGCTCTCAATGGAGACCATAATATCTGCTCTGCCTACTACTGGAAGAAGGAAAATAGGCTAACACCTATACACGTGTTTGGGAAACTAAAAATGCCATAGAAATACAGGTATCATCATCATTTACTATGGACTCAGGACATTCTTCTCTGAGTGATACTTGTATATTTCCCAGAGAAGGAATAGTGGTTTCATGACATCAGACTTCTCAAGGTTGACCATATACCTCCTCTATGCTCTTGTCAGCTGAGCTGTGGCTGGGTGCAGAGCCTGTGTTGGTATACCAGAGATGTTTCCCTTTGCAACATGTGAACAGTCATGAATAAGGACCTGTTTTCTCTGTTTTTGTTTGTTTGTTTGTTTTGTATTTCATTACTCTGATACTCTGCATTCTGATCTTCCAGCATTCATTTCCTGAGTGAGTATTTCTTTCCAGAAGGGGAGAAAAACTGAAAAAGATGATGACTGCAACTCATGCCCACATTTTCCATTGTAAAGTCATTTTGATACCTGATTCTCATTTTCTTCCTTGGGTTACAAACAGCAGTCTGTCAATGGCCCTGTCTTCTGAAGCCACACAGGAAAAAAATAAGAGAAGAAAAGAGCCCTCTTTCTTAAGATTCTCTTTCAGATCATACTAATACCTGACAGACTGACCAGCGAATCACTGTCTCTCTTTTTCACTCTTCCAATTCTGAGTCATCGTCCAGTTTGATTTTTAAGACATCATTTAAAATGCCCCAAATGAAAGGCTTTCATAGGATTCTTTGCACTTGGTTATAGCAGAACCTTAAAGTAGTGAATGAAGAATTCTTTTCTACCTTCCTTACAATCTTATGTCACTTTATTTCTTTATTTGTTTCAGGTGTATAGAATAGTGGTTAGACAGTTATATAATTTATGCAATGATCCCTAATTAGTCTGGTATCCCCCTGGCACTATACATAGTTGTTGCAACATTATTGACTGTATTTTCTATGTTGTACCTCTGTTGTATTAGAAAGCTGGAAAGTGTATTTAAATAATTTGCTCAAGCTCATATTGAAACATTGACCAGAATCTAGGTCTGCTGCTGCTGAATCCACTGGACTGTAGGAAGTTTCTCAGGAACAGTATGAAGGTCTCTAACTTTATTAATAAGTTTACTTTGATCATGACTTTCAATCAGTCCACTACTGAGGATAACCACACTTGTAAATGTGGTCAAGAACTTCCTCTTTAAGTTGACCTTTAGTAATGGAAAGAGGGGGAGTTCACTTTTAGGAGGCTCTGTGGATATCTAGAGTAACTGCCTTAAATAAGGCACCTTGCTTATGGGATCAGTGTATCCGCGTATAGGTGTTAAAACGCCTTGGTGGCCTTTGTATTGTTCATTTTAATTTGGATGAGCCTCCCTGAGCTTGCTGTATAATTGCTATGATAATTATATGTTAGTATTTTTTGGTACCTGTCTCAGGTTTGCTGAGTTACAGCATATGAGAGACTTCAGTGTTGATGAACTGACATCCAGGAGGAGTGAAGCCATGTTGTCAAGTCATCATAAGATCCTATCCCTGAATGCTGATAATGATAACGTCAAGATAAAAATAGTCAAGGGAGGAGAAGGTATATATATAGACATACACATACTATTTTCTCTAATGGAGTTCTTAGAGATTATTTCCTATACCATGTTTAAATCTCATCACAAGTTATTAATTCACTTAAATATTTTATACTTATTCTGTAAAATATTGCATGTATTTAGAAAGCATAACGAGATGACAAATATACAGTCTTCTTTATATCAATTTGATTTTTGTTATGATAAATTTGGCATGCAGATAGGCTACCCATGTGGAAATATCTAAGCAGCCATTCGGAAATAAGTGTGTGGAATTTGGGGAAAGTGACAGGACTTATGTTGCCTAGAAACCTGTGTCTAACAGTAGTTTAAATAATTATTTCTTATTTTCTCTCACTCAGCAGAAGGGAAAGGACTAGTATCATCAATTCTGTCCTTTGTACTCAGGAAAGTGAACTTGTCCTAGACACTTTTTTGCATCTCATTGGCTAGAATTGTATCACATGGTCACCAATAATAGCAAGGGAAGCTGATAAATCAAGTATGTTTTTTCTTCCAAACTTTCTGTATTGGAATGTGCAAAAAGGAAGCAAGTTGGAAATGACTTTTGAATTGGACCAGTAGTCACAGTAGTTGGAATAAAGATTTGAAAACATCCTTACAGGAGCCATCTTTCAAAATGAGAGACTCAGGAAAGAAAAATTGGAGGAAATGACCAAAGTCAAAACCTTGGGAAGTACTTGACATATGGGGAATGAGAGCTAATCAGGTTTCATTAAAATGATAAAGAGCAACTTGACACCAGTTAAGATGGCTACTGTGCAGACAACAGAAAATAACAAATGTTATTGTTTCTTCATGACGAGGATGTGAGGAAATTGTGACCCTTGTGTACTGCTGGTAGAAGTGCAAAATGGTGCAATTGCTATGGAAAACAGTATGGAGGTTCCTCAAGGAATTAAAAATAAAATCATTATATGACCCAGCAATCTCAATTCTGAGAATACATCCAAAAAGTTGAAGTCAGGATCTCAAAGAGACATCAGGATCCGTGTTCAAAGCAACACTATTCAAAAATAACCAAGAGGTGAAAGCAACACAAAAGTCTGTCAGTGGATGAGCAGATAAACAAAATGTGGTGTGTACATGTGACAGAATATTACTCAGCCTTAAAAAGGGAGGAAATTCTGTCACATGCTACAACTGGATGAACCTCGAGGGCATTATGCTACGTGAAACAAGCCAGTCATACAAAAAGACAAATACTGTATGATCTCACATAATGAGTTATCTACAATAGTCAAATTCATAGAAACAGAAACTGCAACAGTGGTTACCGGGGGTTGGAGAGAGTGGGAAAAGGGAAGTTGTTGTTTCATGGGTATTGAGTTTCAGTTTTGCAACATGAAAAAGTTGTGGAGATTATGCTTAACACTACTGAACTGTACACTTCAAATGGTTAAGAAGTTAAATTTTGTGTTGTATTGCCACAATTAAAAAATAAAAAGAAGCTATCTGAGCTTTTTGTTTTGCTAGGTTTGGGCTGGAGCCCACAAAATTGAACTTCTAACAAGTTCCCAGGTGATGCTGCTACTGCTTGGCCACTGATCATACTTTGGGAATCACTGCTCTAACGTGAGACATATCACTCGAGACCATAATGCTCTGTTTACACGTCTAGGTCTCCTTCAGACTGAACTCCTGGAACCGGGACCTTCTTGTTTATCTTTATGTCCCCAGGTTCTAACCCACTCTTTGTGTTGAATAAATTAAAAAGGCGGGGGGAGAGAAAAAGCACTAAGGAAAAATAAATAACAGGGAACCAGATAATGTAGTGTCCTAGAAACCAAATTAGAGGAGAGTTTTAAGATAGAGAGACAAGTAGTGCTGCCAAGTCCCACAGAGATATCAGGGAAGATGAGAAAAGATTACTGGATTTCATGACTACGAGGTCACTAGCCTTTCAAAAAATAAGTGCTTACAGAAAGCTAGAGTCCAAGGGGTTGAGGAATACATGAGTGCTGAGATACTGGGTAGCAAAAACAAGGAAGAGTGTGGGTAAATATACAGAGAGGTGTTTTAGTTTAGGGTAAGTTTGAACATGTTTGTAGAGAAGATCTAGGCCACCTAAAGTCCCCAGGAACTCTGGGGTAGTGGGTAGTATAGGTTCCAGAACAGAGAGCTGGAGAATTCTTGGTAACTGGTCTTGCCTTTTCTAGAAATTCCTGATTTATTACTTTTTAAATTATAAAATGTCTTCTGCAACAATACTTATGTTATAGTCTCTTCCATGGATTAGTTTACCAATGAAAAATGAAATCTTGGCTTGAACCTCTCTGACTTGGGTAGCAAGTGGAATCGATAATTATTTTTATGTGTTTGGAGCTTGTGATGGGAAAGAAATTCTGTTATGTGAAGATCACCAGGAATATGACTTCCTCAAAGAACATGAGTGTTGTCTAATCATTTCTTAATATTTATTACTATATCAGTAAAATATTATTTTAGCTAGTTTGACGAGACCCAGGAATTCAAGATGAAATAAAAACAAATAAATTAATAAGATAAAAGGAAATCATGTGGAAGAATGAGAGCAAGAATATATATGAAATTATATTCAGTTATGGCTTATGCTTTCCTCATACCATCTCAAAAATAATGCAGGATAGAAAGCTGCACCCCCCCCTTTTTTGAGGGAGAGAAAGGAATCTTCTGTATTCTACATCTTCCAAAATACTTACCCAAGTGATTTTTACTAAGAAATCCAGATCATTCAAAAAAGTTATAAGGAAAAATATTAGAATGAAAAACGCATCTTTGTTTAGAACAATAGTCTCTGAAATTATGCTTCAGATTATGAGCCGTGGCCATCAGAACCAGGGTTTATTTCCAGGTTCCAACACTTACTAATTCTGTAAGCGTGGGCTGATGACTTAATCTTTCTGGGCCTCAGTTCATTCAGCCATAAAACAGTGATAATAAAAGAAAATATTACATACGGCGGTTTTAAGGATGCAATTAGGTGGTGGTTGTCAATCTTGTAGTATAAGCCTGATGGATAACAGCTGCTCAGTGATGCTAGCCGCAATGGATGCTGGTCTTACTATTACTGTGACGGTGCTAATATTTATATATTTATACCATAATGAACTTTAGAAAAGTTTTGTTTTATTTTATTTTTTTGTTTGTTTTAATAATGACTGCAGAAAGACTCCCAACTGTCAATATGATAAAAGATGGTGTTCCCTAAATGACTCTTTACCTTACATGTTTATGTTTAAATATGTCTTATTTATATTTTGAGTATGATAATCATCAGCATCCTTATCATAATAACAGTAATTCCTTAACAGCACTGCTCTGCATCACATACTATTCGCTAGGCTTTACACATCTGTTCATTTAATCTTCACAAAAGACTAAGAGATAGATGCTATTAGTATCACCTCCATTTTCCAGATGAGAAAACTGAGGCACGGGGAAGTTAAAAACCCTTAAGTGGAAGTGCTTAGGTGTGAACCAGGAGTCTATGAGTCTGTGCTCTTCTTAATCAGTACATTTTAAATGATCATAAATAACACTTATTACCTATTATACTTTACCACAAGGGTGCTTTTACTTTGTATATTTTAGGCCGCAAAAGGAGCAATTCTAACAATTTCACTAAGACATATTTTTCTCTAAGTATTTGAGATTTATGATCTTGGGTTTTCAGAACCTTCAAAGGTCAAATGTTGTTACTGTATTCATCTTTTCAAACACTTTCTGCTTTATGAAAGGGCACCAATTTATTCAATATAGATGCGAAAATAGAATTTATGACACATACAGGTCTTGGCTCTTCAATCAGAGCTCTTTCCACTATGCTGCATAACACAGAGTCTGATTTTCAAAATAGTAATTGTTAGAGCCGGCAGCTATTGGAGACTGATCCCTGTGTTGACAAAGAAAAGAAATGGTTCTGTTTAAAACCCTCTATATTTCAAGTCCAGAAGAGAAGTGCACTGCGTGCCCTTGTATGTATTTATTTATTTGTAGGCAGATACAGAGGATAAGTCCTTGGTTCAGGGCCCAGACTGAAGTAAAATCTACCCAAGCCGTCATGTGAGACATTATTTGTGGTGACATCAAGGCAGCAGGAGTCAGTGTAGTAAAGCTACTTGGGTATTCACTTCCAGTACCCGGAGACGGTGGTAATACTCCTTCTGGGAGAAGAAACACTCTTGCTGATGATAGAATGGAAAGGATGTCATCAACCTTATTTTTTGTCCTGATGAATGTATCAGGTGCTTCAGTCAGAGGCACACATTCTTACCAACTGTCAGAAGTCAGACTGGAAACAAAATAAAGACATGAGAGGGGAAATCTGCCCACGACAGAAATACCTTCCAAACCTCTCTACACTTTTTCATTGAGGAACCAAGTCCAGGTGATGTTTCCTGTATTCATTATATTATTTAAAATTTCCTTTTTCTTAATGCATCATATTATATTATGTAGATATTAGACTTGGGGAATCTATTTGGCCTGAACTACTTTTACTGGGGTGATTTACTTTTAAGAACATCTAAATGAATTTATAACTCTCGACAAAATCCATGGAGACTCATTGGGTAGTGGTTAGTGTGCTTCATGACAGTGGGTGATTTTTCAAAGCACGCTGCTGGACATTGTCCCAAGCTGATAATTGACTATAATGAAAGCATTTTTTTTAAATATTTGGAACATGGACATTGGGGATGAACAGATTTGGGTTTGAATATTGGCTGTCAGAGACCTTGAACATTTAACCCTGTGTATCAAGTCTTCTCATTTGTAAAGGGAGATATAAATGACAGCATGAACATAAACTCCAATATTGTCTAAGTAATCAGTATGTCTGTTACTAGTAGCACATCAACTTGTTCTACTGTAAGTGTCCTACATGCGCCTAAGCCAGGCCAAGGAGACATTATGTGATTCACCAGGATTTTGTTTTTCCTGGAAACATTGGAGGAAGAAGCCCTCCTTCTTAGGATATAAGGTGAGGTTCTCAGCAGTTTTGCTATCTCTTGGGAAGAATCAGAATGAAGTCCTCTTTTGTGAGTGTCTCTAGTTGTGCTGTCATGGCTGCTTTGATGTCCTGAATCATTTTGACTTTGGGGAAGAGCAAGAAGTCACATGGTGCCAGATCCGGTGAATAGGGTGGATGAGGATACACTATAATGTTTTTATTTGACAGAAATTGCCATATACCAGAAGTGATGTGTAACATGGAGCATTGTCATGAAGGAGGATGATTTATGGCACAGTTTAAAACACACCTTCCCTCAACCATAGCTTACATCTGACTAATTGCACCGAACAAGTTGAAACTTGTCACACACTATTACTAAGGTTTGATGCACCACTTCCCATATTGAAGATCCCTGCCTTTCCGCTGGTTGGCACCCGGCAGCAGCAGTCACCATATTTTCTAAT
Organism: Rhinolophus sinicus; assembly: GCF_036562045.2. Lineage (NCBI taxonomy): Eukaryota > Metazoa > Chordata > Mammalia > Chiroptera > Rhinolophidae > Rhinolophus > Rhinolophus sinicus. The sequence goes on from NC_133757.1 coordinate 111,620,532, forward strand.
CATAACGGGAAGGGCTCCATGTCACACATTGTTTCTGGTATGGTGATTTATGTCAAATAAAAACATTATGGCGTATCCTCATATACCTCATTCACTGAATCTGGCACTGTGCAACTTCTGTCTCTTCCCCAAAGTCAAAATAACCATGAAAGGAAAACGTTATGAATTAACTAAGGACCTCGAGGCAGCCACGACAGCACAAGTAAAGACACTCACAAAAGAGGACTTCCAGAACTGTTTCAGAAAGTGGCAACAATGAAGGGATAAGTGTGTTTGAAGCAATGGGGAATATTCTGAGGGGGATTAATGGCAACGTGTATTTTACTGTAATAATTTTTTTTAATTTGAACATTCACTGTATTTTTTTATCATACCTATGCTTTTGAATTATAGGTAGTATATTTTCCACTCTGTAGCCTTAGTGTCTCTTAGATTATGTGGTTTTGGAATGAACAAATAAATGAATACGCAAAACTTTGTTTTAGTAAACGGTTACATGCTATATAGGCATCAGTTATACAGAACATAAAAGAAAAAGACATTAATTACTAATATTTCATGACTGGAGGAATAGGGATGTCATTATCTAAAATGTTAGATATTAGGAAAGAAAGAAATTTGGGGGGTTTGAAGACATTGAATTTAAGTCGATAATGATACTGTTGAAAATACCAGAATTGAACTCAGTGTTTGGAATTAGAGATACAGAGGAGAATCATCGCTTGATATCAAATAATTTGTTATTATAATTATAACTTAACAATGTTAGTTGGAAGATGTATGAGAAATGAATTAGCTATTTTTTAATTCCAGAAGCAAGGACAGTTATCTTTGTTTTAATGGGATATTTTTTATTTGTACTTGACTTTGGTTTTGGAGAGCTTGTGTGGTTGCAAAGGCAGCATGGCTAAGTAGAAGGGTTACTTCAGACAGTGGTGATCTTTTGTATGTTTGGGTATTTTGATAGAGAGGGACAGGAGATATATTGGGTGAGTGTTAGGCTTCTCCTTTATTCATTCGACAGGACTAACATGCAGTATTTCAATCTCTCTGTTTCCCGTTGCTCTGGTTTACTGTTATTAACCCAAGATTAAATCCATGAGGATACCCCTCCCCTGCCCAGAGAGCACACTGGGATGTAGCCAAATGCATAAACTGTACACAATTGCATTACAAGAGTAAATCTCTAATCCTATTGTACTGACAGAGCCATGAACCTGGCACAAATTCTCAAACTTTCAGTCGAGCATCTCTAGTGTGACTAAGTGATGTTTGTTATTTATGCATTCATAGGGGACAGTAGAGCATAAGATTAAGAACACAAACCCTGGTGACAAGCAGATCTGAGTTTGCATTCTGGCACTGCTAGTTACTAACCATGTGACCTTTAGCAAGGTCATTAACATCACTAAAGCTTCAGTTTCTTCTTCTGTGACATGGAGACAGGAGTAGAAGCCTCCTCATAGGTTAGGTGTATTAAATCTGTCCTGCTGAGCCCATAGCAGAGTTTCTGGCATACAGGCTTCCACCCATGTCATTGTTTTTGTTACTGCTAATCAACATTTCACAATTTCTGTACATAAAGGATGAGTTAGAGAAATAGGGGAAGTTCCAGGAAGTTGTGTCCTAAAGAAAATTCACTCTTTCATCTTTAACGTACTTGAATAAAGGTAGGAAAAGGCATGTAGTTATTAACTATCTAAGAGCTATTGAGCTCTGAGTTATAGATGGAGATGGAAATAACTAGTGGGAGAAAAGGATGTAATGAAGTCAAATTAGATGTCTAATAACTGCATATGTGTATATTGTATATACGTGTAGATAAACAAACTAATCTGAAATGTTAATCAATAAACAGATATAGGACATTCATCCTAGAGAATCAAGTTAGAAGCATTCCAAATGTAGATAATTCTGTTTTATGACCTGAAACATCATGTCACCTCTTCGGTTCTGGTGATACAAGAACAAATGAATAGCATTTATTGAATCCAAAACCAGGGACCTTGGGAAAAGCATGGTGCAAACGGAATTTCCTCACAGGTATTCAGAAGAAAAGGTTGCTTGAGGAGGGTTATTTGTTGTCCAATCTGTATTCCCTGAGAGAAAACATAAATATATGAATCCTTGTGTTAACAAGTATATTGCTGGTTTAATTCACAAGTATATTGCTGGTTTAAGGATTGTTCCAAAGTTTTTGTTTGTTTGTTTGTTTAGTTTAATTCACATTTGCTGCATCCATACCCTGTATTTCTCTGAGTTAGGAATTCAAGGTAGTCATCCATCACTACTTTTCTGATAACATGGTTTTAAATGACAGCCGCCTACGGCACTGGGATGCTGCAAGGGTTGAAGACAGTATTTATGTGACAAATCCACAAAAGAGGTCTTTTTTATTTCCAACCTTCTAAATGGTCCCTGTGGCCATTCTTTTTGTTTCTACATGTGTTTCTATAGTATCTATTGCCACTGCAAATTGTTGGCTTATTCATTGCTCTTTATGAATTGTGCCGAACTGATTAGTAGGCCTTGTTAGGCATGAAGACCTCCATCCAACATAACTGTCCTGTTAATATTTAAACTTTGTGTTTCTAGGATGGTTTCTGTTTAGATTGAATCACCTAAAAGATAGACATTTGTCTTATTTTCATATACCCAGATTACAATTAAGAGCTAATAATTTTAACCAATACTATGGTGTCAGAGTAATTCTTTTTCTGCCTCTTTATATTCTGCAGCATATACATATTATCCCCAGAGAATCAAGTCTCATGAAATAAATTGATACAGTCAAGCGGCCAGTATGACAGGATCCTCCCAAGAATCCTGGGAGGATCGCTTTTGTTCCTTGTTTCTCTGAGATAGAGATGTATTTAGTTTACTCAGAGGGGAGCCCTGTATTTAGCCTTTATTATCATGGCTCATTCATGAGAGGAACCACCGTCTTGCTCATTCCCCATTAGCAAAAGCCTTCACAATTTTCCCTTTACAATTAAAAACGCAATCCCTCTTTTGAATGGAGTCATGAGAAACGAGGAGAGCAAGGAGCTGAGTAGTGAAGGGAACGATGGATATCAGCTCCCGGAATTCAGTGGTATCACAAAAGCCAAGAGTTATTGAGAAAGATCTGTTCATGGGCAAGTGTTAATATCAAGAAATTCTTCCAGGTCTTCAATTAAATAGCTCTTAACATTTCATCCTCTCCACCAAATCTTCCTTGAACAGCGCTATGGGATGTACATGTTGGAAGTGAATCCCTCCGTGCCTCAAAGGTGCAGCTCTCAAGATTCACTCTCATTTCCCTAATCCTAGGTACACTTCACCATCACTTGTCCTTAACAAAAATATTTCATTTAATCAGAATTATACATTACACTTTCTAGCTCTCTAAATGTCCTTCTATATGTTTCCGGAATCAACCTCAAGTACGTAGAGTGATTTGTCAGTTAAATGTGACAACGTGCCTGTTGTACCAAAGAAGTTTAGATCTATGTATCCTGTTCCAAGCAGCAGAAAAAAGGAAGTTTACGTTGTTGGTCATTTCTTTTTTAATTTATGATTTGTAATGTGGACTTTCAGTGTCGGGATGTCAGATATTTGGAAGACTGCAGTGTTTTAATACATTCTTTGAAATTTCTAAGTTTTCTATATTGTACCTCATTTCATTGTCAAAGCAGCTTTTTGAAACCTCAAACTGTTGACTAAGAATGGTCTTGTTTACTATGTCTTAAATTCCATATTGACAAATAAGCTGGTTCCTTGGTTTGTCCCGCCTCTGTCTTCCCCACCCCACAGCCATTCTTCTCCCCCCTCCTCCTTCCTGCACTGGCCTGCTTTCAGGTTTCCACGGTGTCTAGCCAGTTTGAGGTCCTGCCAGAGATCAGAGCACCGGAGGAGAGAGAAATCTGACATTTGCAGCCCCCATTCCCACTTGTAACACTTGCTTAGGTCCTGGAATTGCTTGTTTTCTCTCTTGCCACAGTTCCCCTCTAGCCCTGCAGCCACTACTTCCGGCTCCATCTCTTAGCAGGTCCCCAGTAAATGTGGACCCTTATCCCTTCCCACTAGTGCTGGGGAGGAGCAGCTGCTGTAGCTACACACCCGGATGCTTCCTGGGGCCCTTCTGGTGTCTCTTGAACCTCCTATGCCTCTGTAAGTGGTCCGCTTCTTTAATCCTCCTCAGGTAAATCATTCTGAGGGTGCCATCTGTTTCTTATTAGGCCCTGACTGATACAGCAAATACGACTTGCTTTAGTCAGGAAGAATATGGTTCATTACCTGGCATTTTGCTGTTGGTGATCCCTTCGAATTTTAGGACATTTATATCTGTTCCACTCTTTTCTCCTCCTTCACTATGTCTTATGTGTCTTTGCGTTTCTCAGTCTACATCAACCCTCGCCACATTATGTCCCTCATAGGATGCATTAAGAAAATCTTTGTTCAGTTGTGAATTGAATTCACATGAAATTATCTTATTTGTATTGCATCAGGCACCATAAAAATGCTGAGCTGCACATAGATTGAGGGACAGTTTTCCTACATAACTTGAAAACAGTCATTTATATAATCATCTTGCATTTTATTTCTCCTTTTTCATGTGATTGACCTAATTGTCATGCAGAAACTTAATGAGCCTTTTACATTTAAAAAAATAGCTGTCTCTAATAATATTTTATTAGAGCCAGTTATTCTTTAATATTTTATGGCAAAATTATGGTTGTCGTTTTATAATGTGGGAAAACACTTTTTTAAATGATGATTGAATTAAGGTAATTGTAGAATCAATTTCTATAATCAGGATGCAAGTTCAAATGGAGGTGACCCTGAGTAAGTGGGAAAATAATTGATTATTTTGACCAGTATTAGTAATTTGGAGAAGAAAACTACTGTAAAAAATTAATATTTTTTAAAAATATAGTGATGCATGCTTTGTGGTTTTATGCCTCACGGAATCTTGCCTCCTTTTGCAAGGCAAGTGCATTATAATGAGCTGTTGTGTGAAATGAGTAATGTTGTGAATACTCATCATATCTAATTGATGTAGCCACGTGTCTGAAGTAAATGTTCCTTGTAGTGTAAACCTTTTTAGATTCTTCACTGTGCACCGCTCATGTCTGACTGTAAACGTAGGAATCGGAAAACTGCAGGTTGTGCTGAGAGAGTGGGTTGTGAAGGTTCCCTTCTTTGTACTTCCCCTTCCGCCTGTTACTTATGGAGTGTTTTTATTCTAGTAAATCATCTCCGTAGAGAAGCATAAAGAATGTTCTTCTTTCATTGCTAAAGCCTCCATGGTCTCAGTTGAGTTTTGCATCTGCGTGTGTCTAGTTTATTGAGAAGGCTGAACTCAGTGGAGAACAAACATGAAATGGTTTTATTTTTCACCAGTCTTTGGTCCCCTATTTTGTTATGTCAGATTCCTCTTCCCAGATGGGTAGCAGATCCCTAAGGACATCCTAGGCGAATACCATCTCTCTCAAGTCATTTCCCATTCCTCTGATTCCGGCCAGTTGAGAATGCTAATCTCATTTCTTTTACAAAACTTCCCCTTCCAACATCAGGGACAGGGTAGGGGGTTCTAATCATCCTGGGTTCCTAGTCTAATCTCTGACCGGTTCTTCAACTGGGAGCCCAGAGGAGGATTGGTTGGCCGGCATTTTTCCTCTCACTTTTCCTTCTGTGCTGAGATAAGAAGAAAAAGGCAAACGAACAGTTGTCTCTTACCTGACTGGAGCTGTTGGAATTTCCTTTTTGTTGATTATGGCTGCTCCCCAGGCTGTTGCAGCGCTGGCTCTCTCAGGGCGGCATGCATGAATTCATGGGAGGGTTCCCTGCTACACAATCTCCTGAACCTGATCCTCGCCAGGTACCCTGCAGCCTCTTGCTACCTGAGGCCCCTCTCCCGGCTAGCAGTTCTTTTAGTGGGGTGCTGGTAAGGTGGTTCCAGTCCAGTTGTCTTTCAAGATGCCCACCTGATGATGGCAACCACATACTGGAAGTACAAGCTGCAAAACTGTAATCACCTCCCTCTGCCTTCTGTTGTTGTCAGTGCCCTTTACTTAGATAGATACAGCGAAGATCAGGAATACTCTGCACTAAGGGAAACCAGTGGGGCACCGGAATCCCAATTTCTATTAAGGGTTCTCTCGGATCCCTTTATTTAGCTTGTTTCACAGGGGGAGATTTTACTTCCCATTAGGCCAAGAATCTTTGGTTCTCAATGACTGCTTTCCTCTCTCTTTTCCCATTATTTTTAATAGACAGGTTAGAGAAGTCAAGAGACTAATGTTTGGGGATACTAGGGTTACTTCAGCTTCCTTAGGAAGCTCTGAAGATGAGGAGCCCTTATTGTTTGCAGTTCTCTTTAGAATATGGGGCATTTACATTCTTTCCATTCTTTGCATTAATCATCAATTTGGAGCAACAGAAAAAGTGCCATTTAAGATCCTGTTACCAGTCCTTCCATATTTCAGGTGAGCAGAAGCACAAGGCAGAGAGATATTGGAAAGAAGAACAGTGACATGACAGAACTATATCCCTGTTTTGGAATCTCCCCAACCTCACACTCCCCCATGCCCTTTCACTCAGGGGATTCTGTTACCCAGGTCCGTAGACAGAGGCTGGGAGGGAAACAGCCACTAGGATTCCAGTCTGATTGTTGCAGAGCTCAGCAGTTCACTGTGATTTCACCCTTCCCTCCCTAAGATAATCCATCTTGGAGAATGCAGATGAACCCACCTGCCCCTGCTTATCTTTCAGTGCTGCTGGAAGACAAATGAGATAATATCTGAAAAGCCTTTGGAAGAAATGTGATGTATAAATCTAGGGCGGCATTATATATGAGACACGACCTTAATCATTCTTCCACCCTCTACAAGACAACATGTCATCGTGCTTTTCTGAATGTAATAGGAAGAACCCCAGACTCAATGAGTTTTGAAATCCTGGTTCTGCTTCGTGTTGAGCACTAACTGACTCTATTTCTTTAGGCAAGTTATGTCATCTCTTTACATTTACCTCCATATCTATAAAATCTGCAGCAGAATAATATTATTTATCCCTCAGAGGCACTGTGAGGGTCAAATACACAAGAGTAGTCTCTGAGACATATAATGCATTTTGAAATATATGAGTGTCTGTGTATGAATATATACATATAAAATAATATAGCTCCATGTAATTACATATAATATACCCTTAGATCTTTCCATATATACACATGCATATCACATCAATTCCTTCTATTTATGTTAATTACATGAAAAAATTAGAGGAGCAACCATTGGAGTTTCTTAAATTGATACATACACATGAAGTAGACAATTCACTGCAAAATATTTTTGTAATGATTTGAAAATTTGTCACAAATGCTCGTGTGTGTGTGTCTTTATGTGTATAATATCAGACTCTCTCACAGGTAACTAAAATTGATCCTAAAACTATACTTTCTTCATTTTTCTTCTTTTACCTTTCTGTTAAATGTCTGATCATCTGTGTTCTTATCCTTATAACTGATTTCTTTCTTCTCTGTCTTTTCTGATTCCCAATTTGGACTTGTATAATTTTTGTGTTAGCTACTCCAACCTCTCACATAACCCCAATACCCACTGAAGATTTTGATAGAATTTGTGCAGGGCACTGTATCCTGTTTCCCGCATTTCTCTCTTTTCCACCTCTAGGGTGTGTTTACTTCAATCAGCCTTATTCAAGCAGTTACTCTTATTCCTAAGACCAAACTGGGTCCTCCCCAGGTGCTGCCTCAAGTAAAGCGTTATATGAAGCAGACAAATAGGAACGGTATGTTTGCTTTGCATCTTTTGTTTGCTCGTTTGTTTGTTTGTTTTTTGGTGGACTACTCTTTGTTCCTCATCAACCTGCACTTTTGGGAAGTGCCTTTGAGCTGCTTTTGTTCTCATCCACTCACCCTCATCTTCTATCTTTATTGAAATAACACTCAACTTCATGGTCAACTTAGTCTCCCAGGATACCTTCCTAACACTCTAGTCGTTAGGGATTTCTCTCACTCCGGAAATCCCATAGCATCCGTTCCATGTTTATATTACCTGCTACCCTCTATGGTTATCTGTATACATGTTTTTCTTCTGCACTCGTCTGTGCATGTCTTACGGGCATGTTGTGTTTACTGTTATATTTCCCACATCACCAAGCACGATACTTTAAACAAAATAAAATGAGACAAATGTCTGTTGACATAATGGATTTATAGTACAGTTTATAATGTAGGTAAATACTTGCAAATGAAATTTATTATTTTATTAATTCTCTTGTCCACTAATATTTATCTTGTCCACTGATATTTGCTTATTACTGTGAGAGGGGACAGTATGCAGCTGTAAATCCATTACTCTCACAGAACTTGCAGAGGAGTCAAAGAGACACAAACCAACCAACACATTCATAATATAATTCCAAATTGCAGCCAGTGCTGTGAAGAAATGGGGTTTTGAGACAGAAATTAACAGGAGAGAATTTAATTTTATAAAGGGTATTTAGGGAAAGCGTCTTTGAGTAGGTGATAGTCAGTTGGACACTTGAAGAAAGTCCCTCAGCATATACATCCACTTACATCTCATTGACTGAAATCTGGTGGCCAACTCTAACTACAAGGAAAACTAGGGAAATTGCCAATCCTAACAAAATTGGGGTTCTGGTAGTAAGGAAGAAGTGGCAAATTGACAAGGGTTGGATAAATAGCAATGCCTCTCCCACCTACTAACACTATTCATGACCTTTGTTAGAGATTAGTCTGTTGGTTTAGGTAGGGTCAGCTTATGCGGGATCTTGAAGATATTTTAATTTAACTTTATCTGACAGAATCATTTAATTTTATCTGACTTAGGAAACCACTGAATAGCTTTAAGTAGGGAAGAGGCATACTCCTATTTTCAAATGATCATTCTGACTACTCTGTAGCTATGGAATAAAGCGGTTGGGGTAAGTAAGTAGAACAGATGATGGTTGCTGACCAGCATATTGGCAGTGGAATGGATAGAAGTGGTTGGATTTTAGGTGTACTCAGGAGTAAAAAAAATCAACTAGACTCGGTGTGCAATAGGAGAAAGTCATTGTAATTGAGGTAAAGAGAAAGCATCGAGGATGATACCCAAAGAATATACACAAAAATTAGCGTATGTACAAAAACTATATAAAATAACAATTACATACATGTATATATATAACTATTTACCCCGGGTGCAAACTTAGCTCCTACAAGGAAAGTACTGATACAGATTTTGAGTCACTCTCGTAGATTTTTTTCAAACTGTTTCCATAGCCATTGGATCTACTTTTTCCACCTAACATTTTACAAATGATAATCACTTTTTTGTGAATTAACATAATTAAAAGACATTCCATCATTGTAGTTACCACAATCATCATCTTCAACCATTAGTTAAAATTATAGTTTTCTTCCCTGCAGTAGATAAATCTCTGACCTGGATGGACCCTGTGGGATTTGCTGAATTAACATAGACATTATCCCATCCCTGAAATGACCTAAATTCTTCACAGCCTACAGAGGGAATTTCTCATTAATTATTCTCGATATATCAGTAACTACACTTGGCTTTGTAATATGAAGTAGTCGTTTGAAAATAAAAATGCTTGAGATCTATTTTCAGGATACCTTTCTGTCAATTTCCTGAATCTCAAATATGTTTGCTTCTGCAGTGATGACTTTGAAACACCTTGACGTCTTTCTATCCAGCACAAAAGAGCAGATGGTTTCAGATGACCAGCTGCTTCTCAGGGACAAGACAAAGCACTGAATATCGTTAAAAATCACAAATGAGCAAATTTTATAATTTGACAATATTTTTATATCTGCCATATTGGCTGTTCATTCACCCTTCTAGACAGTGGCCTTTGAAATTATCTTAATTACTAGTATGTGTGTAATATGTTTATATTAACATTAGGGTCAGAATTTATATACATGTTACCAGAATCCTGACCAAAGGGTCTATGGTAGGGGCCATTTTATGGTTAAAATTATCTCAAATAACATTTCCTTTAGTATTTCTTTAAGAGTCCCTCTTATATATGAAATTTAACTCAAAAGGAAACATATTGTGATATTCTAGTGTAATGTTTTAAAGATTTGAAGTTCTTTCTACAATAAATACTGAGTAATAATTGTTATCACAAGTCCCATTTTTTTAAATGGGCACAAAAGCCAAATCTAGAGAAAATGGGCTTAAAAGTTCAGCATGACCAAATAAACTTTGACGTGAAAAAGAATTTCCTGCCCAAAAGAGTTATTTTAACTCTACGACAAGTTATTAAAGTGGCTTATGAGATACCAAGACCTAGAGATCCTTGAAAAAAATTGAATCAGAATAACACAAAGAATTAAACTAAAGTAGATACAATCAAGGTAGTATTTTTAAATTAATATCTCTCACCATTATATATTGATAATGGTGGCGAAAAAGGAGAGAGTGGTACTTAATATATTTTGGGAAACATGCAGAATCTGTTATCTGATAAAAAGTTTAATACTTTGGTATTTTTACCACTCTATTTTTCCTTTGCTATAATCTATGTAAATAAAGGAATTTGGGCAGGAAGATGGGAAGAAAGCTAGATGATAAACTTGCCAGAATACCTGAATGAAGGCATAACTGGGAAATGTAAAGTGGTAATAGTAATAATTTTAAAACATCTTTTTCAAATACATAAATTGTAGACATTTGTAATTATTTATCTAGTTAATCTTCATAACAACATGAAGGCAGGAACTATTTTTACAAATGGAGGAACCAAGGTGTGGTTAGATTAAGTGTGTGGCCCAAGGTTGCATACGCTGTTGCTAGTGAAGCTAGGGTTTCCCCGAGCAGTCTGGTTCCAGCACCTGTTCTCTGCACCAGTGTTCCACAAAGGTAAGAAAGAGTTCTGTGGCTGGAATCTCAAAGGTTTTTTTCTGGCATGATGGATGATATGAGACATGTACGTGGAGTGGTGTGACAACCCCCACAATAGCTACTATACGAAGCCCTTCAGAAGGCTACTGAGACAACCCCCCACCCCCATAGGAGCCTTTTCTGAAGGATCTGAACTGATTTTTCCAATTCCAGCCTGTCCGACCACTGCAGTAAATAGGTCAGAATGGCCACTCAGACATGGGAGTTATGTGGAAAGACAACATTCATTGCTTGGATTGATTGCTCCAATGAATAGGGGCTTCCAAGTGGCGCTGGAATAGAGCCACCACTTCCCACCACTGTTCAGCTGAGACAGAGCAATTCGCTTCTAGGTGTATACAGCTTCCCAGACCAGCCACTAAAACATCTGGGGCCTGGGGAAATGCATTAGTCACAAGCGCTTCCGGTGATTCTCAGAATCGGGGGAGTTTGGGAGACACTAATCAACATGATTCTCAACCTGAGCTGCATGTTGAAATCATCTGGGATATTTCAAAAGCACTGATGTGATCTTACTGCTGGATATTCTAATCTAATTGATTTGGGGTACAGCCTGGTCATAGCCATATTTTTTAAAGCTCCCCTGTAGATTCTAATGTGCAGCCAGATTTGAGAATCTCGGCTCCAGAACAGAACTAACCGAGCCAGTGTTACCTGCACATCGTCGTGCTGGAAATTGGGAAATGCTTTCATTCTGTTGAGATTTGATTCTTCTGAGCCCTTGGGGTGTCTGGGTGTGCTTGGTAAGGCAGAAGTGGCTTGTCCCCTTTGATTATCTATGAGTAACCTTTTCTCTTTACTCCAATGCACCTTATAAATATTATCATCTTGGAGGTCTGTAATGATGTAAAACCGAAAGGCATGCCTAGCCCAAGAATAGGGCATCTGGAGTTTTTAAAAAACCCTCTAGACAATTGTAATGTTCAGACAGGGTTGCCACCCAGTCTCCTAAAATTTCTTCACAACATTTTTTTTTTGTATCAGTACAAAATTTCAAGAGATCTAAGTGCTCATTAATATCGTGCAAAATGAATAAATTATATATTCATACATTTAGAGCTGTTAAAATGAATGAACTCTTTATATAGAGTACAAAAAATAAGACATTTTAAAATAATAAGCTATGGATGCATACAGCTTTATTGAAGATGTAAAATAGGCATGGGGACAATAAAAACTAAATTCAGGACAGTTACTGTTTTTAGAATTAGAGGAAAAGGACGGGATCAAGAAAGGACACACAAAAGGCTTACTATATTTCTTTATATGTTTCTTTAAAAGTAGAACTAAAGAGATTATGACAAAATGTTATGATTAGATTAATGGTAGGCATATGGATGTTTGTTATATTCTGTTTTGTTATTCTCTGTAGTTGTTCATCTGTTTGAAATTAATTGCAAATTAGTAAGAGGTCAGGAAATGAGAATTACTATACAAAATCATAAAATGCTAATGCAAAATGCAAAGATCATCTCATTCAGTACCCAAAAGGTTCATGAATATGGGGGCCTTCCTAGTGGTAGGTGAGGTCTTCTCGTTATCCAGAGATCACATTGTTTTTGAGGTTTGTCCGAAGAGAATGAGGAGGCTGGGGTGCCGCCTGCCCCCTCAAGAGAGGCCATGCGTTGCCATGGAACTCGAGTAGCTCCACAGCCACCTTCATCCTCCCAGCTCCCCATCCCCTGGTCTTTGTTTCCTGCCCAGGCCCCAGAGTACTTCCACCCCCCTGCCCTTGTCCATCCACCCCTCCCAGTTTGGCTTCCCTTGTCGCCTTTCTCAGCCAGAACCACAGAACGAGAATTTTTAGAAATGGACTCAGCAAAAACCTAGATCCCCTCACCTCCTTCACTCGATTCATCCTGGATCATTTCCATTGGCCAATTACTTTCACCTTCCAAGAGGACTGCGTATGGCTGGAGAAATCTGCCACGTCCTGCAGACTAGATCCTCCCAACAAAGTTGTGTGTCTTAGCTCAGATGCTGTCTTCCGGCCGTTTGCATTTTTCCTCCTTCCTTGTTGTGGGCCCAGGGCACCGATCAGGGTGAAGTCCCCAGACTCTCCAGGGGCTCCATCAAAGTAGATCATTATTCTCTAGAAGCTAGAGTCTTGATACCTGAAGATAGTGAGGCTATCCATGTTCTCCTCACATTTTCTCCTCCTCGTTTCCAACATGTATGTAAGGTTTATATTTCTTCCTTACTTCACTCCTTTCTCTGAGGAAAGTACACCACACAGGTCCTTACCAGTGTAAACTGTGCTCTTGACTTTCCCCCCCATGGTTCTGGCCAGGGTTCTCATGTAGTTCATTGCAGTGGATTCCTAACCTCTCTCCTAACCACTCATCTCCTCTGTGATCAACCACGTTCATTGCTGCCAGAAGAATCTCCCTAAAAATACCCCTCTGGTTATTTCATGTCACTAGCTCCCTGATACCTTCTAAAGCAAGGTCAGTTCTGTTTAATCAGGCTCTGAGCTACATTTATACTCTTGTTTCTCATGAACTTTCTCTTTTTAGATCCTACATTCTCACAAACCTGGATCAATTTTTGTTCAATGAGTACGTACTCACTGGTCTTCCCTCTCCCTTCTATCTAGGATGCCTTCCTCTACATCTGTCCTGGAAAAATCTTGCCCTCCATGTAAAGGTAGAGGGCAAATATCACCCCTTTGTACACTTTTTAGATCCCCTAATTTAATATCTTCCTCCTTCGAACTTGGATTGTAATATGTCCCTCCTTTCCAGTACTTTCTCATTTTATACATTGTAAATTAATTGCTTGAATAGTCATATTTTTGTCCCTTTACCAATCTTAAAAATCCTGGAAGGATAAAATGACATAGTTCTCATTTTTGCAGCCCTGTAGCATCTGTCAGAATATGTGGCCTTAAAAAATGCATTTTATTGAATAATAGTGTTCATTTCCACTGAGATTAAGAAAGAATTCAGTAGGGTGAGGAGTGATCAAGATGATCCTTATATAAAAAAGAGGTGTTTCTCTCCCTGAAATTAATTGGCCTATCTGAGGATCAAAACTCTGACTTCATTCGCTCCATGTTCTGATTAGCTGAATTGCTTCACAAAGTTTGCATAGACACTACCAGCCTCGGATGCCTTAGTCTTGCCAGAAAGCGGTAACTTTTGGTTTCCTTTGTGTTCTTATATGATGATTCTCTGTGCAAAAGAGTACATGCAAAGAATGAAGCTACCATGGGAGTTTAGTGGATCCAATTTTTTTTTTTTTTTTAAGGAATTGCTTTCCTCAGCTGAGAAGGTCATGACGTTTTATAGTAGTTAAGAATATGCACTTACCACATAAACTGACTAATCTAATTTAGTTCCTGTGAACCATGCCTGTGCCTACTTCTGTTCCCATTATTATGGTTATGGGTTCAGTGAGTGCCAGTTATGATATCGACATTGTACAGAAACATAGCGTTGGTGAGGTTTCTATTTGTTAGGATTCAAAATCATGAATGATCTGAAAGCATAAATAGTGACCTTGAGTGGCAAGCACCTTTGTCCATAAGGATATATTCTGTTGAAAACAAAAGAAATCCGACTTGCCTCTCATTTAACCTGCTGACTCCTCTGTTTTGTCTGGGTATGGTAGATTATTTATGCCCACAGACTCTTTGCAACAACTCCTATGAAGAAGTGGGGTCTTCTTCCCTGCCGTTTGAATTGGGCCAGTCCTTGGACTTACTTTGACCTGCAGAAAGCAGCAGAAGTGACATAACAGAAGACTTCTGAGCCTCTGTTTCTAGAGACCTTGTAAATTCTACTTTTGTCCTCTTGGAATACTTCCAGCATCGTGTTAAAAGCCCAGATGAAAGACTTCATGGCGAGAGAGTCCTAGATGTCAGAGCTGCTCCAGCCATCCTGGCTGTAGCCCCACGCATGGGAGTGCGGCCGTTTTAGAGCATCTGGCCCCAGCCAAGCCAGAAGCTGACTGTGCCCCCTGAGTAGGCTGAGATGAAATGAGCAGAACTGCCCAGTTAACTCACAGGATTATGAAGAATAATACATTATTACTGTTTTAAGCAATTAAATATCCAGATTTCATTATGCAGTAATAGATCACCAATGCATTAGGCTTCTGTTAGTTGGGTATATTTCACTTGATTCTCTAAATTCTGAAAGGTGCACAAGCAGAATTTCCAATTTGCATAATAGCATCTAAGGTAAACCCAAAATGAAAATTATTCCACTAAAGTCTTGGTCCTCTTTGAGTTAGTCTTCTAATGTGTAAAGTGAGGATATTGGATAGAATGCATTTAAGATTTTTCTTTGGTCTATCTACCTTCCATAATGCCAGTTCAATTTGATAGTTGGGTTCTCTGGAAGACCAGGAATTCGTGATTCTAATTTTTATTGTCTTTGTCCTCCACCTGAACTGTTCTGGCCACTTTATTCCTTGAGTGTCCAGATAGATAAAATATACAAAATGGAAATGGGTGAGAGCCCCTTCTTCCCCTTACATTTATGGGTTGTGCTCATCCAAACCTCTTCTGAATTGCCACGTAATGAGAGGGGGAAAAGTTGCTGGCACAGTCAGGAAGATGATTTATGCAAAATGTCTGTGCATGCCACTGAATTTTTCGGGGTAAGAGTCAGCCTGCACATTTGCTGAGCCCATGTCCCAGGACTCGAAGGAGCTTGCCGCACATGTTCCCCAATATGCTGGATTAAAGGCAGATTGCAACTTTGCTGTTGAGATTCGTCTGTGTAGGTTGGTTATGGCTGCTGTGTTCCAAGTCTCTGTAGCCAACTGGTCATATGCATTTGACTTGAGTTCTTATGTGCTTTGCTGGATGTTTTGGGTTTTGCTGCACGACCTTGAGTGGCATTATGTCAATGAAATCACCCAGTGGGGAAATTACTTAGACTGCCAAGAGTTGTTGAACAAAATTTCACTTAGCATTGGAAAGAAACTGATGGAGATAAAATGCACAGAATTTTGGAGCCAGAAAACACTTTAAAAACCATTTATGTTTCTAAACTCACAGAGCAAGATATGCCCAAAGTCACAAAACTAGCTAATGGTATTCTGTGCAGTTTAAAAATAAGCACTCTATACTAGTCCTGAATACTATTAGAAATCAGAAGAAGATGAGGGTGCTGTGATATCATGGCCAGTGAATCAGGAATGCCAGATATTCTTTGCACAGTATTTGCCCTGAAGAACATGGGCATGGATGGCTGAACAAAGGCAACAATCAGATAATCTTGGGTACATTTGAAAATGCGTGTGTGTGTGTGTGTACACACATGCACACACATATATATCCATATATGTATATAGCTATAGACATAGTTAAATATAGATATAGTTAAATACAGATATTGATATACATACAGATGTAAATATATGTAGATATACAGAGAGAGGAGTTTGCCAGGACAGTGATTCAGCCAGCCAGCCATATGGAAGGAATAGAGAACATGAAGAGAAAAGAAATCACTTATTCTGATTTTTAAACCCTTTGAATGCTCCAGCCATACAAAACGTGGTCCAGTCAACGTCCTGGAATCTGCCCACCAGATCGTTCATTCCCTCTTAGGGGAACAGCGATTTCCTCACAGCCGGTTAGGAATATTAAGGCGAACAGCGTAGAGTTCCCCCTACAGGCTGATATTTACACACGCAACATAAAAACCACTGCCCAATGAGGATCTTAGTGTTTTCAACATGTTGACAATTTCCTAACGAATATATTAGCATGATTTCTATGCAGTACCTTTACAAATTTTCACAGAATGGAAGGAGAATATTCAGAGTTGTATCTCCTTAGTTAAAGAGTGAAGACATAGATAGTGCCTCTTTTATGATGGATGTGTTGCTACAGGATATAAGTATTGTTAAGGATATAAACAATACATTTAAACAATACATTTAGTGACTTTTCACCTTTTAATTTATATCCTGTGGTAACACATTTGGGTTCTGTGATCCAAAGTCACAGACGACTTCCAAAATCAAGTGCATAGGGGTTTAATTTTCTGAGTCGTGAGTTGGGATGACACCACCCGATATTTCTAAGTTACTCTATTCATAACTGGATAGCCCACTTGTCATCAGCTAAAGCTTCCATGGATAATTTGACACGTTGCTGTTGTAGGATATTGCCTCTAACAGCAGGCTATATTCAGCAACAAAGAGAGAGAATTCAAATGATGTCATTTAACATTGTTCTCAATGGCAAATCTGGATAATGTTGTGGCTATAAAAGTGGGGGGTTGCTCTTTCGTAGATGTTTAATTAATAGACAATAATTAGTAGAGGTGGGAGGGTTTATTTTATTTGTTTTCTGATTTCTTACTTTGTTTTCTGTGATGTACTTTAAGCCTCCGAAAGGGAATTGAAGTTGGATCCATTTAAATTAGTAGGTGAATTTGTTTAATTCCCGGTGAGACATCGGATATAGTTTGGGAATATTGTCTAGTATAGAAAAATAATATCTATATTTCTCTCTCTCTCTCTCTCTATATATATATATATATACATATATATATATATATATATATATATATATATATATATATATACATACACGTATATCTTAAGAGTAAACTTGTTCCTTCTGTGTCATACAGGATATATGTAATATGTTTACATAGCATAGGGGTATTACATATGTGAGTGGACCTTTAGTCTGTTTTTCCTGTGTTTCAGTCCTGAGGATCTAGAAAGAAGAAATGAGGGGAGAAGAATAAGAGTTGATGTATTTGCTTTTGTAGTTTCTGTTTTCACTTTTTTGTTGTAGTCTTCATGCTGCCAATTGTGAATGAAGGCCATTGGGGAAGTATTTGCAGCTTTCTTCAACTTGATTAGGCTTTGCTGCCAGGTCCTCCAGTTGTACTGTAAAGGAATTCCTGTGATTTACAGGAACACAAAGCAGCCTTTAGAAACACATTCACTGAGCAGACAGGAGGAAAAAACATACTGCTTTGCCAACAAGAGTAAGGAAGCCCATGTCTGGAAAATCTTTCTGAACACCCCTTCTCCGGAAATACTCATTACTTTCATTTTAAACCTCAGCTCCCAAGATCTGTTTTCATATTTATAGAATATCTGGCAGCAAGCAAATATACTGAGAGCTACGTTTTATTTGATATTTTACTTTTGCTTTTTAAATTCCACTTTTAAAACTGTGTAGGAAATAATGAGCTCATGAGTATGGTTTTGACATTCTCCAGTGGTCTCAAATTTAATAGACCATGACTATTTATTACACTACAGGAATAAGAATACGTCTTAACCCAAACCCTTAAAACTATTAGGATGGATTGAAATTAAAGCACTTTTATGTAAAAATTAAGCTGGAGCTTTGTACAAAAATCTGACTTTAAACAGCCATGCTTATCTGGGCTGCCTTATATATGTTTCTTGAATGGTTCTTGATTGCACATGTAGAATATCTATGAGAAATGCTTCATTCAGATTACACATAGAAGTGGTTTCCAAGGAAAGAATGCTAGGGTTGGGCTTTGAAGACTGAGTTCAATCCCCGGTTTTCCTTTTCCAGGGTTAGAATATAACTTTGTGAGCATTCGTGAAATGGGGACAGTAATACTTGCCCCAGTTGCCCCTGTATAGTTATTAACTCAATGAGGGCCCAGTGAGGAGACAGAAACGGTCTCAGTTATTTGAACATGGATATTGAATGTAAGTAATTAAGTAGGCATAACAGTTTTAACGAAGTAAAATTATCACAAAGATGGCAACTATAAAACATGGCTATCACCTCTAGAGCTGGAGGAACAAAGGGAAGAGTTGGGAATTAAGAAAATTTAGCACCTTGGAGGAAAGGACCAGTCAAGCTCAAATTTAGCTCTCTGTTGATGGGCTTGGACCAAAAGTCCCTTAGTCCTGAGACCCACTCTGCAAAAGGAACACAAGCAGGCGAGTGCCTGTGTCTCTGACAGGGGTGCAACAGGGCTGCATGTGTTGGAAATATTGCAGACTGGTTTGGGCTTGTGCTACAGAGAGAAACAGCTGCTCCTGGAGTAAAGAACTATAGCAAGGGTGACGATCTTAGGAACAGCAAGAAGACTGGCAGTTAGCCCCCAGGAAGGGATGTGTTTCTTCTTCCTCTTCCAGCCTTTTCAGTCTTCATCTGGCAGCCCTGTTAGTAGAGCCTAACATAAGCCAGCTGGGAAAGCAGAAGTGTGGTTTCGAGAGTCTCACCCCCAGCATCACAAGGCAGAGTGTAGACAATGGATCTGGAGCTGTGAGCTAATCATTGGCACCATTGTATGTAAAACTGCTTTGAAAATGGAGATACAAGCATAAGAGTATGATTTTGCAGTGTAAAGGTAGAATTTTATAATCATTAACATATTTCCTCTATTAAATCTTGAAAAATAATAGTGGTTTAGATATTCTTAAATGACTTCCATATTGTCGTGCATCTTACCAATACGTAGCAGGATACTTAATATTTATACCACATGAGGCCCTCTTATGGTTGAGACTCAATGGCTTGTGAGTAACATGTTTATTCTGCTATAATAAAGAATGAGAACATGGACGCAGACTGAGGTACATGTAGGGTAAGTGGGGTGAGAATTTGAATTACCTTAGAATTGGTGATGTGTAAGACAAACTAACTTACGTTTCAGGTTTCTGTTTCTTTTGCTAAGAAAAACGCTTGGAAGAATGGTCACCAAGAAAGGTGATGTTGAATGTTATGCATCATGTGCTCTGGTTTGCATTTAAATTATCTTAGACAAATGGCAGTTGAAACATGAACACCAATCATGGAATAGAGAATGTGACCACAATGATTCCACTTTTATTATTTTGCTTAATTAAATAAAGCAAGGGAGTACTGTATGTTCTTGATGTGACATATCCCTGAATGCTCTGAGAAAGGCGAATAGGGTGGGCTGTGCTTAACAGTGGAAAGCAACATCCAACCCAAGTTCTTCAGCCTCACATCTCATGGTAATTTGCTTTCTATGGCTTATTGCATCTAAGAGCATAAGAAGTGGCTTTGATTGCCGTGATCATGTTCTGCGTCCTAGAGCAGATTATTTTTAGAGTGCACTGAGTAGCTTAAACAAAACAAAACAAAACAAAAATTATTTCTGTCTTACATTGAAGAAAATAAACAGATACTCTGGTCAGATAGTGATGATGATAGCTTTCCTTTTACAACTCCTTTGACAATATTGATTTCAGAAAGATCTGGAATTATCTGAGTGTAAAATTCTCAGTTTGACTATTTTTAACTATAGAAAAATAAAGTGATGTGTGATTCCTTGAATCTTGGTAGGAGGAGTGGGAGGGGGTATCAAATGATGGGATTTTAATAGAGGACAATTCTTGATATTATATTCAGATAGAGTGGTTACTATTTTTTTTCTTTTACCCCCCTCACAAAATTTTCTACTTCAGAGAGTATTGTGTTGATATAGAGTACATCTTTATAAAATATTTTATTTTCATAAATTTTTGATGTTGAATAAAAGCCTGTATTTTATATTTTCAAAGAAATATATATTCTTACGCCTCTGCCAGAAAATGGAAAAGCTGATCCGTGAAATTTTCCTTGTGTCCAAATCACTCTCTAGTTTTAAGCTATTTGCTAAGAGAGTAGTTTGACTTTCATTCTCTTAGAGGACCATTTAGTGCTAAGCTACTATAAAAAAGTAGATCTTTCTTCCCAATATTCTAACTTACAGGGAGCCCAGCAGACAATGCAAAATATAGCTTCCCTTCTGTGTCATCTTTCTTTTCTAACCCTCATTTAGAAAGTGATTTACAATGTCTCTTATCTCTTGTGTATTTGTTGCTTTTATTTTCTGAGGGGAAATAAAAAGAGGCATGTTGAGAACGGATTATCTTCTGTGACGTCAGAGTTTATGTCTAATTCAGGATGTATTCCTGAAAATGGACCCAAATTAATTCATTTTTACTCGGGTTGTAAATAAAAGGCTATCGCCATAGTGGCCTTGGCTACTAGACAGAGTATGCAGCAATAGCTAATAAAGAGCCAAATATGGTAGGCGTTTGGAAGAGAAAGTGGACTCTTTCTTTCCAAAGGAGTGTGAAAACACAAGGAAAATAGCATCTGTTCTGTGGTCCTCCCTGGTGCTGGCAAGGCTGAGCTGTAAACACCAGCTTCCCAGAGCAGCCGCCTCCAGCTCCCTGCACTGAGCTGGCTGTGAAGTGCAGGAAATCACTCTTCCCTCCAGCAGAACCGCTCTTGGGAGTAGGCGTTTACTGAAGTGGACACGGGGGATTCTTACTCCTATAAGACTTTGCTCTGCTAATCTTCTGTGGCTGTAGACGAAACAGTCTGACTTCAAATTGTTCGCTAGGGATATTTCAATCATGGCCCTAGGTTGAGCCCATTCTAGTTTGCAGCCCTGGAGCTATGTTACTTTAGATTAGTGTGTCACCAGGCTCATATCGAGGAAAATGTTCTTTCACTTCCCTTTATCCCTGGTTTGCGCTTGTCAATTGTGAGGATGGACAAAAGAGAATAGAAAGGGCTTCCCACAGGCTAGTGATTCCCAGTGTCTCCTCAGTCATCTATGTTGAGGAAGAATTAGGAGGCGGGGTAGGTGGCTGATCCTGGGACTCCAGAATTCACCTGATTTGGGTTCATAATTGACTGGCTAATGATTCTTCCTCTAAGGTAAAATATCCCAGAAATAAAAGATTTTCCTTAACCAAGACCAAACATTGAAGTGACTGGATGTTGAATGCCTTAACTTCATTAAAAAGTCAATCTATTTCTTATCCTCTGCCAAGAGATTTAATATTGGAGCAATTCATTTAGGAGCTAGTGGAAACCAAGGCTCTTCCTTGGGGAGACTTCTGTTCAGTAGCAGGGTTGGGACAGGTCTCTTTCCAATGCCCCCTCCTCAGATTAATTCCCTGGCCCCACCTCCATGGTATTGCATAAGCAAAGGCTTCAAGATGGAAGAGTGTTATTCACACGATGGAGCTCATATTTTATTTTTGTTATTGATGTGTATTTTATCAAAACGTGTGGATGTATGCAGTCACCTAATGCAGCTATGATTTTGTCTTATAATTATATAGCAGAGATTTTAGATTATCATGTTTAGCTATTTCTGACAATTACAGTTCCCTGACTTCTCCTCTCTTTCCTTCCGGTTATCATGACATTGTTGTGACGTAGGGTGGCAATATTTAACCGTGAGGTTGAGGCACTGTGACCCTCTCTACTCTTTATGGGAGATTGTCCCCCTTTTCCGGAGCATCACTGCTGTCATACATGCACCTAAATCTAGAAAACAAATATTCACCTAGTGGACTCTTTCCCCATCTCGTAGATGCTTTCCTATATCATTTTCAGTCTTCCATATTATGGTATCAGAAAGATCTTAGGAGAAAAGTTCACACGGAAAGTATTTGTTCCGCTGTTTTAATTAATGGATTATTTATAATAATGTTTTTATTAAATGTTGATATTTTTATTGGGATTTTTCCAATTTGAAAATTAAAGGAACATAATAACATAATAGCTAATTAAGCTATAGGTGACTACATTAACTTTATTATGGATTTTTTGATCCCTGAGGCAGGTGCTCACACCAATATTGATTTGGCTTACTCCATCCTTCCCTTGGTGTCGGCCGTGGTGCAACACTTCAAGTGTTTCCTAATGACAAGAGCCCCTCAGAGCACTAGCCAAATAATAATCAGATAATTGGAATGTATGCAGCACTTTCAATTGAAACACTAATGCCTACTAGCGCTGACTCTTTAAGACTCTATGTTATCCCTATTAAGCAGTTAGGTGAAGAATTTTGGGCCTAGTGGCTGACACACATTAGACATTTATTGAATATATATTCAATTTGAAATTAAAGTGATATCAATCTTTCGTTGAAGCCCGCATTTGGTTAATTTGGCAATTTTATTATTTACCGTATGAGCATACAAGGGAATGACATTAAATGTGATGAATCAAATATCCTAACTCAGTCTTTCACATTTTAAAGACATGGAGGCTTACCTAGGCATTTCAAGACTACACGTTTGTTAACAGGTTGCTTCAACGTTCTTCTAAGGGAAGAACAGACTCTACCTACACAAAGTGAAATGAAAAATTAAAACAGTTGTAGAATATAATTAAGCCTGGTGTCTTTACCTGTTGCATCTGGGTCAGTCGTGAAACTAAGCCCGTTAAACGCTATGGTAAGCACGACCGGGCCCTACCTTTTATGTCCCTTCAAGGGGGGAAACCTCCATTTGGGGAACTTGCTCTGCCTGTCATTATTTATTTTATGCTACTGCTACTCAGTGTTGCACCTTTGTATAAAAATGTTAAAAGATTCCAATTTAAACCAACTATTTCAATTATTTATATAGTATAGGCTTGAATTACTTAATATTTGTCTTCATTTGGTCTTTTTTTGCTGAGTTGCTAGAGCCATGATTCCATTTAGGAAAATTTATTTTGCTAAACAGCTCCCAAGCCCTCTCTTTTAGTTTATTTTTAAAATATTTGTTATTCCTCTTCTGTCCTTGGCTTTAATTTACACTTTTTGATTACTATCATTCATCCAGATAATCGCTCTTACCTCCTTTTTGTTTATCAGGGTGCTAGTTTGGTTTGTGAAAGAGACTTTCATCCTTTTTCACATCATCAATATGTCACTTTTTTCTAGTCTCATTTTGGCTTCTTCTCTTCATGTTATTTAATGTTTGAGGATATTTGCCTTTGTGAGTCCTTCTATAAGCCTTCTTGTTCCCAAAGTCTCCGTAAATTATGGAATGATAGAGAGCAAGAGTCAAAAAAGGAGAAAAGTGAAATAGAATAAAGCTAATGACCAGTTTATTTTAGTGCCCTAATGCTTGGATTTAATTAGGAAGTCCACAGGGCAGATCTCTGTTTTCCTCCTCTTGGAAAGGAACAAGAGTGTGTTATTTATGTTTTAGTTCATAAATTCCTAGGCTGCAGAGACCGTGTCTATTTAAATTAAGTGCCCAGCTCAGCACCCTGTAATATGATAATGTTGTCTGATAAATTAGAGCTATTTCTACTGTCGTTTGTTTCTTTCTGCAATTCCATTTCTTTGTTGTTGTGACTACAAATGCATGACTTAATGAGTTGCAACTGTATGTTTGCCTCAGCAAACTGAGGTGGACAGCGGAGATGAAAAACAGCTTGCCTAAATTGCCACAATCAAGTGACAGGAAGATAGGATCTAGAGGCCATTTACCCAAAGATTCACTCCCTAGGCTAGGTATACACTGAAGAAGGTGAAGTATTAGCAATTGTAGGGAAAATGGACAATTGTAAGCCCTAAATTTAGTAAGCATACGCTTTCTGTTTTATTTGGTTGTTCTGCTTCTTTTGATCATTGTTAGACTAAATCAAATATGGATTACTGTGACTCTGTTTTCTTATGAAGACCACTGAGATTTATTGGAACTGGGCTATTCAAGTGTGACTTGAATTAAATGAATTATCTACCTCTGCTCAGATTCTACACTTTCTAATTACTGTGGCTGTCATTCATGTTTTGATGTCCCATCAAGTCTGTGTTTGCACGCATGTGCATTATTTCTAGTCCAAAAGGCCATGTGCATTGAATAATGTAACTTTATCCCTTTATCCATACCTGGCCTTCGTCACACCTCTATGAATGTATGGTATACATTTTTCTCTAGATGTTTTTGTCACTATTTTTCAAAGGTTTTTTTTTACAATGTTTTCCCCCCAACTCTGGCTTTTTCTTAAAGTAGGAAATAGTTAGCAGATAGTGAATACAGATCCTTCTCATCAAGAAATGCCTTCTTTTTCTAGAGATTTGTCACCTTTAGTGTGTCTTGTAATAGAACCTAATTAGTTATGAGTACGTCTGTGGCTATATAACGTCTCTTTTTCTACTAAAGAATAATATTATGACTCTGCAATGCATAGATGCCTCCATAAAGAATTTATTATTGTGCATATTTCCCCAAATATAAGTGATTTAGGTGCACTTTGGTGGTATTAAGTTGTGAATTTAAGACTGCATAGAAATAAGCAGAACCAAGCAAACTTAGCTTAGAATAATTTAAGGAGAGCTTATAAAGCACTTTTATACAAATCAAGTGAGGTGATAGACACCAAGAGAACAATGTTTTATGTTAAAGTATTCCACCTAGAGAAAATAGTGTCGTGTACTAACTGAATGACTCAAAAATGGTATAAAAATGTGGAAATTAAGGATTATTGTACATCTTTATGTTTTAAAGAAAAACTATCAACATCTTAAGTGATGTGAGTATTTGTCATCTTGTCCGAGAAAGTTATGTCCTTGTTTCTTGGATGACGGATGAATGTATTACTGGGAAAAGAGTTGATTTTCTTGCTCTATCTGATACCGTTTTCCATTCAAGTAAATATACACCATGTAGAATCCATTGATTCTGAACTCTATGGTTGTGCTGGAAATGGGCATGAAGAAAACAGGAAAACTTGCCACATTTACTTTCCCATTATGGTACCATCCTTTTTGCTAAACCTTGTAGTTTGGGGACAGGCCTAAAACACTTCATATAAAAAAATACAGTATATAAAATTTTATATATATATCTATATATCTATATATCTATATATGGCGATTATTAGAAAGATAAGGTATACTCAATATTAAAAACAGCTAAATGATGACATCTTAAAAGCACAGGAAATCTCATTGTTAATAAATGTTATTAAGTTGCACCTATTACTTAGGAAAAGTGATACTCAATGAGCTATCGATGGGCCAGAAATGTAATATTAATGTTTATAGTAATTTTATGTTAAATTTGTATAGTGCTTTGCTGTTTTCAATGTGTTTTCACATGTATTATGGTTTCTGAGCCCCTGAACAAAGGAAAAGAGGAAAGGAAATGGTTCCTCTCTTTTCCTACAGATAAACAAAGGGTAATAGAAATAGGGTCATAGAAATGAAGTGGTTTCATCAAATTTACAGTTAATCAGTGGCTAAGCTATCACTAATAACCAACTATATAATCTTGAGGAGGAGGGAAATAAATCAGGATAAGGTAAATAAAAGTAGGCATAAATGATATTTGGAGTGGTTTGGAGATATTAGTCATTATTCTATCTGATTAGCTAGGAATTCTTATTATGAAACTCATATTAAAAAACAAAAAACAAACAAACCAAAGCAAACAAACAAACAAACAAAACAGGCAGAACTCTAATTCCCCAGTTTAGTGAAAGGCCAATTTATATTAGTTTGATTTATTATAAACTTGTAGGTGTTTTTAAAGCCTTCAAAATTACAGGGATTTATGTGAACTCAGAAGCAAAGGATATTCTTACATACATTAAATAAATGTCCTATATCTGTCTATCCCTTCCTCTCTAGAATATCAATATCTGTGTCACTACAAAATATGAAATATAACTTCTTTCCAATGGGCTATATAGTCTACTCAGTTCTTGAGATCCTTGGTTAATTGACGAGTTAGGATATCAAGTTCGGTGGTTCCTGTTTGAGTGGTTATATTGGAAAACATCTTGTTTGCTCTATAGGAATAAACTGAGACCACAAAATTGTTTCACACCAGCTACTATGCTATTCATATTCAGATTTCTTCTAATTTAGGTATTTGAACTGACAGGATAGAAATGAAATCCTTCATCTTCTCACTGATGATTTTTCTTCTAATGAAAATGAGGGGTACATTAAATTTTATACTTTTAAGTTAATGACGTTGATTTGTACTCGGCACTCTTAAAGTACTAGTGATTCTTTGCTTTGTGTTTCTCCACTAATAATAGGTTTTCTATCCAAAATTTTTTATATTACCATTCACTTATCGAAATGGTTTATAGGACCTTTGGAATGAGGCCACTATCTATTTTAGCTTTAAAAGCATCCACACAAGTAATAACCTATTCAGTGTTGGTACTTGCTTTTTATTGGTAATTAAAATGATCTGAAATCAGAATGAGAAT
The DNA here is from genome assembly GCF_036562045.2 of Rhinolophus sinicus. Taxonomy (NCBI): domain Eukaryota; kingdom Metazoa; phylum Chordata; class Mammalia; order Chiroptera; family Rhinolophidae; genus Rhinolophus; species Rhinolophus sinicus. The sequence continues at coordinate 111,647,421 of NC_133757.1, forward strand.
AATAAATAAAGCTCGGTTTCAGGAATCAAGACAGTAGTAAGCAAAATAGTTCAGCCTGCTATTAAGGAACATGACTGCTTTCTCGGGAAAATTTCTTTATACAAAATGTATGAAGTCTGTTTTGAAATTGTTATATGTTGTAAAAATATTCATATTCTTATAAACATTTTAATTGAACTCCTTGTGCAAATATGCAACAATTTTAATATTCGGGCAGAAGAGGCAATTGTGTTTCTGGTGCAGTTCAAGCTATTATAAAATTCCCCACCTTAAAACAGATTCCCTGATCTTCAACATAACACACCTACTAAGAGAAACTGAGTACCTGAGAGCTGAGTGTGGGAAGAAGGTGGGGAGGGCTAAAAAGAAGAGGGGAGGGCGCTCAAGACCAATTTCTTCCATTTCTCAATTTTGTTTGGTACTGTTCCAAAAATCAGATGTAATAAAACTAAATTTGTCAAGTTCTTGGTTAACTAGTACTCTATTTGATTGCATCTTCACTATTAACATTAGTCGAACTCCCCTCTTCCTAAGGCCTTATCTTTTATCCACTCTTCTGAGATTTACCTGTCAAGTATACTACCATGTTACTACCAATTATTGAGAGCTTTCTGTGAGCAAGGGATGTGTGCGTTGTAAACAGTGTTGCATTTATCATTCGCAAGAACTCTGAGAGGTTCTATGGTTTCTAGTTTGCATGTCAGGAATCTGAGGAGTAGAGAAATGTATAACAAATCATCACACATTTACTGTGTTTCACTAAAAATAAGACCAGGTCTTATATTAATTTTTGCTCCAAAAGCTGTGTTAGGGCTTATGTTCAAGGGATGTCATCCTGAAAAATCATGCTAGGACTAATTTTCCAGTTAGGTCTTATTTTTGGAGAACACAGTAGCACCTTACCACAGTACATAATTGTCTGGGTCAGGACTTGGGCTTCGCTGAGTCCTTTGAAATTAAGGTCGCCATCTCACCTGGAACCTCAAGTAGGGCAGAATCTGTTTCCCTGTTTATTCTGGTTCCTGGCAAAACTCAAATCCTTGAGGCTGTATGCCTGTGGGCCTTCGATTTTTGCCAGCTCTCAACTTGAGGCTGCCACGTGTCCTGGAGGCTGCCAGCAGATTCTTGCCCTGTGGGCTTCCCCCACGTGACCTTTACTTCATCGTCAAGTATACAAGGAGGTTGCCTGGCTCCTGTCTGCCCAAAACGTCTTATGTGCATAATACGATCACAGGGTGGCATCTTGTCACCTTTGCCATGTAATACAGCAATCATAAGAGTAGCATTCTATTGCCTGTGCCATATTCTAGATTAGAAGCAAGTCACAGGTCTTGTCCATACTCAAGGCAAGAGGCAGACACAGGTCAGGAACAGGAGGCAGGGGGAAGCAGGGAGCATGAGGTCCACCCTGAGGTCTGTCTGCACATGAAGCAGATTCACCAAGGTCACACAGCTCCTAGGACTCACAGCTGGATTTACTGACCTCAATGCCCATGTGTTAACTACTGTGTTTTTCATTTACGTGGGATACAAATGAAATGAAATACAGTTATGTAAGAGTACTGTCTGCATGTACTTTGGTAATGTTCTTAAAGTACAACTAAGTGATGCAATTTCACTTGGGGGCTTTCTTAATCCCAATTTACCCCTTCGAATAAAATACGTGTATGTGTTTTCACATCTGTTTAGAAAAATAGTAAGTGTTGAATTAGGCACCGAGTAACATTGCCATAAAAAGACTTCCTTTTGCTTTCAAAAAGGTAATGGGTGGGGTCAGGGGGCAGAGGAAAGCAATCAAATTAGTATATTTATACTAGTAAGCTCAGAGAAACCTGTGTAGTAGTTTTCTGTTTAAAAGTATACCTTAATTTTTATTGTAAGGGTCTCTGGTAAAATAATGGCAAGCACACCATGAATTGTGCTAAGTTCCTGAGTATGATTTCAGTTGGCGAAGTCCTGTCTTAAGACTGGAGGTGAAAACATGGATATCAACCGTTCTCTTTTTCTCCAGATGGTCTTTAAATGCCTAGTAGAAAAAGCTCCTCCATGATTTGATGCCTCTTTTTGGGGCCTTCAGATCACTTCCTGATTAGTCTTAGCATTGATGGCTGACGAGGGGAAGCATAAAGCCAGAGGCTCCTTGGAAATGGCAGGTTAAAGAGAAGGACCCTGCATGGGGTCATGTTTTTAAGGAAGGAAGATCCTCACTCAGAGAGGAGAGAGGGGCTGGCTCTCTTATGCACTGTTGCTCCTTGTAAGTTGGGGAGCAAGATATCCTCAAACTAAGTCTTCCTGTCTTTTTCCTATAGAAATGAGGCTGGCTTCCCTGTATGTGAACAGGTGGGGAGAGGTCCTCTTTGCATTTCCTCCATCAGATACACCTTATGTATCTGAGGTAGTAATTTCAGTTAATAAAAAATCTCTCCTTTTGATGTGCTTTTTGTGGTAATAAACATACCCTAGTTTAGAGGGATGTTCATTTCTCTTGTATCCCAATAATAAGGCTTTTCCTTAAGAAGACAGTCTTGTAGCCGAGAAATAAATATACATCTTTGTAGCATCCTGAGGTATTTATTTATGTAGCTAATTATAATTTGTTTCTTTTTTTCCAGTTTGGTAATTGCTTTTTAGCTTTGCATGAACTACAAATAAAAAGAGAAAAATTTGTTGTTTAATATTATATCAAAGCATGAGAAAATAAGAGATCTACACAATGGGGAATAGATAAATAAGTATCAACTGAACTGCCTTTTTTTCTTTAGGGAAAGAGAAATAAAAACAGCAAGGGAAAAACTGAATGACATTCAGAGCCAGGATTCATGGGGTCGCTTGAAACATAATTCACTTTCTTGCACTCTGATGTCCCCTTTCAGTTTCACATGTGGTAGTGAAAATGAATAAGTCAAGCCAGAGGGTGCAAAGTATTGTTGTGTGAGGGAAGTGCTTTTCACCAACCCACAGAATGCCATCCAGCTGGCACATAGTGGTTGGGGTCTACAACTTAGCCCTGGTAAAAGGAACCCATCCTTCCAAGAAGGATAATTTTGTTCTTCATTGTTTATTATGTTCCCAGGGCCCAGCATAATTTTTGTGCTCCCTCGTTATTCTTTTAGCTCCATAGAAAAGAGTACTTGTGCTTCTGTGTGCTTTATATATGAGTCCAGAAAAACAGCCATTACAGGAATCTACCTTAATGTTTTGTTTTGCTTCTCTTTTTGCGCACAAACATGGCTATTAAGCCTGTATCAGTCACAGTCCCAATAGGAAACAGATGGCACTCGCAAATTAGGATAATTCCAGGAGGGTTTATTTACAAAGGGACTATTTGCAAAGTAGAACCACAAAGGGTAACCGCAATAACCTGGTTTAATAATGGTAGAGCTATTATCACTGTTGGCCTGAAAGAGAGAATAGGGGAAAGTTTCCAGAAAACAGACTTGAGTAGCGAAGACCAGTTTGGTGGAGAGATATGCCTCGCCAGAAGCTACCTGGCAGGAAGAGAACCAAGGGCTTGTCTGTCCGCACCTCCCTCTCCCCTGTGGGCCCTCCAAACTGCTGCGAGGGCCCCTGCTGTCAGAACCCAGGTGAAAGCCAGAGTACAAGGAAGCCCCTCCAGGTGGTGCATGGAGCCCCGCCTCCAGAAGCAGCAGGCCAGGTGGAACAGGGTGGGGTGGGGTGTGGCATCCGGAGGAGTAAGTAGGAGTTGGTGCATTTGGCACACATTCCAAGTATGGAAATTAGAATGTTTGAAATGCAAGTTTTTTATGGCTTGTGATAATCAGAATAAATTAGTAGCAAATATTTAGTACTTGTAAAGGCCTTGAGAGCCTTACTTTGTTGAATTTGAAAGGCAGGATAAACAAACAAAAACAAAACCAAATTTACTTATTATCTTATTGGGCTTATATTAGGGCAAATGAGCGGATTTCTACATGCAGGGTATGCGACTTTCTTTCTACGTCACCTTTGATTATAAACTACCAGGACAGTTGGATGGCCAGTTGTAGCCATCTTAATGTGACACTTAACCATGTGACACTTAATCAACTGTTTTTGTTTTCTTGTTTTTTTTAGTGAATTATTTGTTAGATATAGGTCAGTATATAGGTGTTAGGTTTCTATGGAAGGAAAGGTTTCAGACACATATGGAGAGTCTTGCAAGCATTTGTAAAATAACACATAGGCAATTTTAGGATGATATAGTTGAAAGCAGGAATGTAAATGCCAATGGGTGACTTCTAGAATGCAAAATTGGAGATGATATTGGGTACAGTCTTGAGATGCACTCTTTTAAAAGGTGTATGATTATATACACCTTTCCCCTCACCTTGTCATATGCTTTCAACTATGGATATTAAGATAGTCAGGTGACAAAGACACCATAAAAAGAGTGAAAAGACAAGTTAAAAAGTAGGGGAAGATATTTGCAATATATATAAATTACAAAGGATTAACATTCATTGTATATATAAAATGTATATAGCACCCATACAAATAAACAAAAATAAGATAAATAACTATAGAATAAAAGGGCAGACTATTTAAACCAACACTTCACCAACAACAAAATTCAAGTGACCAATAAACTTGAGAGTCAACCTCATTAGTATTCAGAGAAATGTTAATTAAAACTAGGATGAGATACACTTACATACCAACAGTTAACAAAAGTTAAAAAGTCAAATAATTTCAAGTATCGATAAATATATGTGATTGTGATATGGTTGGAGGTAAATAATATAACCATTTTGAGAAACAATTTTGCATTCTAATCCAGTTGAAAACATGATGTCTAATTCTTCTCCTGGGTAATTACCCTAGAAAGTAATTTGCATGTGTGCTGCAGAATGCATGTGCAAGAATTTCAGAGCAGCAGTTCATTCTAGTTCATTCCAGCCTGTACATGGAAATAGTCCAACTAGCCATCACAAGTAATAGGGATAAATAAATTGTGGTATAGTCAGGCAATAAATTACTATCTGGCAATGAAAATAATTAAACCTTAGCTATATGCAAAAACTTGGATAAATCTCAGAAAAATGTTCAGTAAACAAAGCATGACAAAGGAATACATACAATATTTCTGTATTTTAGGTTGAGTTAAAGGTAGGCAAAAAGAAAACCCACAGTCTTTTGTTTTGGAGTGCATTCTGTGGTGGTAATACTCAAAAGAAAGGAAATCATTACAAAAAGATAATGGTTATCCCTGGTGGAGAAGGTGGAGGTTGTATGGGGGAAAGCGCTCAAAATGGAGGTTTTCTAGGATGCTGGCTAAGTTTCATTTCTTCCACAGATGGTGGTTACACTGGTGTTAATTTGTGCTTACTAAGCTGTACCCAAATGATTATGTAGTTTTCTTTCTGATAAAAGTAGCTTAACAACTTTTAAAAGTCAATTGACTCTCCTTTCTTCATGTTCTGCCATTTTATGATTGATTCTGCATGTCTCCCAACGGTGTTGAAAGCCACTATTTTTAAATTTCAGATTGCATTTTAGTGGTTGAGAATTTAAACATGAATACCATAACAGGAAATGTGAATATACAATAAATATCCGTTAGGTTTGCACCCATATTTCTTTCCTTCTGGCATATGGAAAGCAAAGAGATCTGTAAGGCATACATGGGAAGCTTGGGGTTGTGAGGAAGAAAATCAATGCTGTTATTAATGGCCAAATTCTAAATGGTAAGACAGTTGAGGGGGTGTGCTGAGAAGTTAGCACAACGTAGTTTGGACTAGAAAAATAACAAGACTGGAGCTGAAGCTAGGGATGAGAATCATTCTGGACCGCAAGCAAGTGTTAGAACCCAGTTCATGAGAGCTTTTTGTTGTTGTTGTTGAAAGGTTTAATCTGAGTTACTATTAATAAAGAAAATGGGAGAAGTGAAGAAGCTCTCATGGAAATGGACACATGCCTTTCTTTTTATAACTCCTCCAGCTTCTTTGGGAAATTTGGATCTTTACAGAGACTTTTCCATTGTGTTTTTTTTTTTTTTCCCCTGCATTTTTCCCAGGAAGTAGCAGACAGAACTTGAGTTGTAAGCATTATTCTTGGGAGATCATAGGTGGCCAAAATTGTAGAGGAATTTCAGGGGAGCATTTGCCACAAGTGTGGTTGCTTCCTACGCAATATATACATTTAGTATTTAAGGGCAGTTCACCTACTGCCTAAGTGTGGTATGTATTAAAAAACAAACAAACAGACAAACAAAAATAAGCCAAACAAAAACAGGTGAATTTAGTACCTATAATAATGACAAGATCATGCAGTGAAGTTAGCTGTTGAATTATATGGCATCTATGTACAAGTCCTTCCTTTTTTCATATGAGAACCCTATTTGATGTAACATCATAAAACATTATCTTTATATATTTGTACTAGATGTACTAAATGTGCTGTTATTTCCTGGTCTTCCTGATTTTTACAACACAGAATTTGAAAAAATAAAGGATAGAAAGGAAAGATTTGGTCCATTAGCAAACTCGCTGTTCATTTTGAAAGAATGCATCCTTTGCATCCGACTTCTCAAACTTTCATGTCTTTAGGCACCAGCTGAGGATTTTGTGAAATGCAGCAATCTAGGGCAGGACCTAAGAGTCTGCATTTCTAACAAGTTCCCAAGAGATCCCAATGCTGCCGTCCAAGGACCTAACTTTGAGGAGACAGAAGATGGAATTCAAACCTGTGGTCCCAGCTAATTCAGACAGACCCACGTGCCCTCCTCGCCCCTGGGCGCGATGTGCCCGAAGTGGGTTCTTCCCTGTGCTCTGTCTCTTGTTTCAAGGTTTTCTTGTGGGTGCCTGTCTGTGGTCTTGTACGTTTTTAAAGGAAAAATGAAACATCGAGTCTAGGCCTAATTCTGCTCTGAGCTACTTGTTAGTGAGACCAGAGAGAGGTTGGTCACAGGCTGCCCATGGACAGCCATAAGATGAAGTGCTGGGGACTTCACACATAGCATGATGAGCGTAATTCACAGCACAGTATTGTGTGCTTGAACGACGCTGTGAGAGTAGATGTTACCTGCTCTCACCACACTCCAAAAGGTAGCTACTGTGCGAGTAGATGTGTTAGTGATATTGATTGTGGTAACCATTTCACATGGTATACATACACGTATATCATCACACTGTACGCCTTAAATATATGCAAATCTTGTTTTGTTCTTTTTATTTAAACCTCAGTGAAAAACATAGAATATTTATTTTACAATTTTTTAAGGTGTTTGATTAAATCAGTTCTAATGTCTCTGCTAGCCATAATACTCCTCAGCTTATAAATGGTAGAACATTCTGATGTGGGTTTTCATGATGCTGAAGGTGGTCCTGTCTTTCTTTTTTTTTTTCACTTTCTTACGATATGTGTTTTTTCTTTTACTCCCCCTGCAAAAAGTTTACCTATATGTTTCCCAAAGTCATTGATAAATATTTCCTTTTTGCCTTAAGAATAGCATTTAACACTCTTCCATTGCTCTTTTAATGAATATTGATGTGTCTATGAAGCCTAGTAATTTATTATTACAAAACCTACACCAAACATCTAGCTATGTCTACTCCTCTTATGTTTTATTTGAAGTAAGGAAAAAAAAAAAGCCAAGAATAAAGTCTCATAAATTTCTTTTTTTAAGTATAAAATTGTTTGAAGTCCCTGAAACGTGATACTATAAGCATAAACGATTATATTACATAAGTTTGGAACAAGCTGTGAGATAAAACTTGTACAAGACAGCTATTCTAAAAATTAGCTTTTCTTAATCAGGCAAAATTATCGCCATGGTTAATTCCCTTTGAAGATTTTTGTTTGCTTAATTTGGAACATTTTTTTCAAAATTCCTTAATAGACGGCTTCCTAGGAATTTAGAATCCAATCTAGAAGTCTTGGTTGTAAATAAGTTTATTTATGGACCAAGGGATATACTGACAACCTCGGATTTTTTCTAGCTTTATGGTACATTCCGTGAAAATACTTCTCTAAACATTGATGCATTACATGGTCGGTTGCCTGTAAAGACTGCAATCGAAGGCTCTGAAGATAGAGAAAACTTTGAAGCATCCCACACTAGCTGCCAGGGCACTTAAACCTGACCCTGGAGCTCAGATATGTCATGAGACCGATTCTGGTGAGCCAGATTGTTTGTGTGCTTCTGCATCTTTCCCATGGCCAAAGTTTCCATTAATTTGAAAAGAATTTCTCAGCGGTTACCGGCAATCCGATTGAATAGACAGTGCTGGTCACCTCTTAGACAGATACCTGAATTCCACTGCATTTAAAATTAATTAAAAGCATCGATTTTTGAGAGATGGTCTTATCCCCTGAGATGTGAGACTAAAGATGGTTTTATTTTCAAATTACTGTTGGGAATAGAGTTATGTTATATTAAGTCCTTTCTGAAGCAGTTGCCTGAGCTAGCCACAGCCAGGCTCACAATACATGGGGTCCCGGGAGGTCTGGATCCGAAGCCCCTCTACTGTGTGGCTTCTCCACGTGACCCAGTGGTGACAGGCTGGAGTCGCCTCTGTTAGCCCTGGAGAGCTGATCTGACCCATGTCTTCCCACCTCCGCAGTGGGCAGTCTCCAGTCTGTAGGTTTAAAGGAGCCAGGCTGGCAGTATTTACACAACATGAATTGTCCCACACTGCAATCATAGCTCCCCCTGACATGACCTCTCAGTGCTTAAACATTCACTGTCCTTAAAGATAGAATCCCATCAACATGATGAGATTAAAGCCCCTGAATTTCCTTACTGGTGGCTCATCCAGTCTGTGCAAGAATGAGCACCTTTATTGGAGAATAGTTGAAAGTTTCTTCCTGACAGCATCAAAGAAGAACTCAGTGTAAATGGAAACAGTCAAAATACAGCATTTCATAAGCAGAGCTTATGAAAATGCCCCTTGTTTCTCTTATCCCTGTGCATGGACTTTGCTCAGTGCACATAGTTTTAAATAGTTTCCTTGCAAATGTCTGAACCCATTAGCTCCAATTTTACCTGCATGTTTGAGACCGAGACAGCAAGAACACCACGTTTGAACTCTTAAGTACAAAACATGCATTATAAATGACAGAGATAGTCCCACTATTAAGAATTTTAAGTGTGAAGATTCTAGGTTTCAGATGTTTTCTTCAGACAGGAAAGTTCTTAGACATTCGAGAAGATTATAATTTAAAAGTTTCAAATGGTTTGAGGGACTGGGAATATTTTGGCATTTGTTGAATGGTTATAGTTTGATGGAATTGAATCACTTTACTGAATACTTAAGTGTGTGTACGTGCACACGTGTGTGTCTGCGTACGTGTGTGCCCGCACTTAGTTCTGACTGACAGTTTACTTTGTAAAACAGACAGAAAAAACTTTGATTAGAAAATAAAAGAGCCATCTCCCAGGCAGCTACTGCCCCAATGCAGATGTAGAATGTTCCACAACCTTGACTTCAAGATCCCAGACTTGGATTTCCAAGGTGTATTTTATTCAGGCCCAATGATGTGCAAAATTGTGCCCATGTGGAAAGATTCTTTTTAGAAATCCTGCTAATAGGTCTCTTGTGCTAGAAAGAGGGAATTTGGTTGAAAATTTAAAGGTGCTCTTCTTTCCTTTTATATTCTTTAATGTGTGCATCATTATTTGCTATTCATGGGTTTTCAAATCATTGCTTGCTGATACGGCTCAAATGAAAAGATGTAACAATGAAGGTATTTTCTAAATACTACTGTCACAGGTACCTGACAGGAGTGCTGAATCCATCAATAAACAGTCTATTCATAGGGCTTTCTTTAGTAATTATAATTCTGTTATCATCACTCAGTTTGTTTATACATTTTTTTTCAGTAAATTGAGTTCCCTCATGCTTTAAGGTACCACACTTCTTCTGAATATTCTTGTGTTTCAAAAGCTGTGCTATTTTTCAATTTCTGAAATGTAAATGGGATACAAATAATACAGCATTTCTTATTTATCACTAAATGGACTTAAATAATTATTCATCCACACATATTATTGTGACCAGTGGAGCATTATTATCCTATTACATAGATTAATGTAATTATACATATAGGAAATTTATGTACTAACTTTATTTCTATGTCACTATAAAAGTGCTTCCTATAAATATTCAGGAACAAATTAAATGACTCAAGGCTATCCAACAATTATCTCTATAAAATCTAAATACCTAGCTTGATCTTAAATCTAGAAAAAGTAGATTGTAATGATAATAAAACTGTAATTTGCAAATGTCTCCTAATTGTTCATCCTTTCCACTCTTGACCTTCTGCAGTCTGTTCTTCACATAGAATCAGAGTACTATTTTTAAAGCATGAAAAATATCGTATCACTTCTTGGTCCATAACCCTGCTAGATTTTTCCATTGTAATTAGAATATAGGTCCTATATTACTAGAGTCCTGCATGTCTTTGACTCTACCTCCCACTTCTATCTCTTGAAGTCAACCAGTTTTATCAGCCCACTCTGGCCTCAGGGCCTTTGCGTTTGATGTTGTCTTGGCCTGGAATACAATTCCCTCTTATTTTTTCCTGGGCTGTCTCCTTTTCTTTATGAACATCTTATTCAAAGTCACCTGCTCAGAGAAACCCACTCTTGCCACTTTAGGTAAAGTGCACCCATCCAGTTAACACTTTATTCCACCCACTCTATTTTGCTTCCATGTTGATATTTACCATCTCTTCCTGGTGCTAGAATGTAAGTCTGGGAAGTGATTATTCCTTGTTCACTACTGTATCCCTCACAGTTATAATGACAGAAGATCAACATATGCAAAGGCATGAAGGGATATAACAGCAAGGCAAGTTTAGGGACCCACAGTGATTCAGAGTGGCTGGACGAGTGGGTGCACACAGGAAACATTCCATCCATCTCTGAAAGAGACTGTGCAATGAAAATCTTAAAAAAATGGTAAGACTGACCTAGTAAATATGAAAGATAAATACCAAATGTTGAGGATCACCCAAAGCAGTGTTTTTTTAATTTTTGGTCTCAGGACCCTTCTACATTCTTAAAAATCATCAAGAATCCTAAACAGCTTTTGTCTGTGTGGGTTTTAATAACTATGGTGTTTACCACATTAGAAATTAAAACTCAGAAAATTTTAAAACATTTGTTATAAAGTAGCAAATAATAAATCCATTATATGTCAACAGAAATAACATGTTTTAAAAATTACTGCTTTTTAGAAAACTGAAAATAATACACTGAGAGAGTGGCATTGTTTTACATTTTTGCAAATCTCTTTAATGTCCAATTGATAGGAGAAACCTGCATTGTCATGTCAGCTTCTGTATACAAAATGATGAAATCACATTTGCTGTAGACTCTGGAGAACTCCACTGTGCACTTGTGAATAAATAAAAGTGATAAAGGAAAATACCATCTTAAAATTATTATGAAAGTAGTTTTGACCTCTGACTGAACCACACGAGAAAACTGTTCATCTATGGTTTTAATAAACTATAAGTTACAGGCATTTTGTGTCCCAGATGCTACTCACGTGTTACAGGATTCAGTATTGTCATTACTGTCCCGGTAAGAGTTTACAGCATTGAATTGAACACCTTTGGTCTTTTAGAACAACACTGAGTGAGCCCTGCAGTAGACCCTGGCCACTTCATAACAGTGTTCCTTTGAGAAGGGTCATCCCTTATTCCTGTTTGAGATGGCACAATCACATTTCCTTCTTCTGCAGGGGAACTGGAAACTTGGCCTCAGTGCCCCCCCATTGTCTTGGTGGAATGGAATGTACTATTATTTCAGCCCAAGCTGCAGGCAACAAAACAGAGGGGTTGAAAGAGTCGGTTATGGAGTAAAGCAGATTCAAGCTGAAACATTAGCTGCTGTACTGATGAGTCACATAACCTGGGGAGAAAGTTACTTATCTTGAGTTTGTCTTCTTGCAGGTTGAAAGCAACTTAAAGTCTGAGCCTCAGTTTCTTCTTAAGGTTGTTTTGAAAATTCAATGGGAAGCGAAAGCAGTGAGACAAAATTCTGAGTGATTCTAAACAGGTCAATTAAAGGAACATAAACAAGTAGGGCCCTGGCATCAGGCAATTTTTAAAGCATCTCCAGGTGATTCTAATGTGCACCCAATGTTGAAACCCATTGATTAAATTATTAGAAACTTTGGTAGGATTCCATAGGGAGAGAAATGAGTGTGATAATAGAATAGAGCTTCTGGGGTTGTCCCATTTTTGCCTGGAGACATATGAGGTGTGATCATAAAATATGGTGAATGTTTAAATTTAAAAAACAAAACAAAACTATTACTGTAAAAGGCACATTGCCATTAATACTCCTCAAAATACCCGCCCTTGCTTTGAACACACTTATCCCTTCGTTCTTGCCACTTTCTGAAGCAGTTCTGGAAGTCCTCTTTTGTGAGTGTCTTTAGTTGTGCTGTCATGGCTGCCTCCATGTCCTGAATTGATTCAAAATGTTTACCTTTCATGGTCATTTTGACTTTGGGGACGAGCCAGAAGTCACATGATGCCAGACCCGGTGAATAAGGTGGATGAGGACACACCATAATGTTTTTATTTGACAGAAATTGCTGTACCAGAAGCAATGTGTGACATGGAGCGTTGTTATGATGGAGGATGAGGTAAAGACACTCACAAAAGAGGACTTCCAGAACTGCTTCAGAAAGTGGCAAGAATGATGGGATAAGAGTGTTCGAAGCAAGGAGGAGTATTTTGAGGGAGATCGATGGCAATGTGTCTTTTACTGTAATAATTTTTTATTTATTTAAACATTCACCATATTGTTTGAATACACCTCTTACATAATACTTCATTGGATAGATACATGGAAAGGCATTGCCCTCTACGCCATTTTCCCCCCAATTTATCAAAAACTGTATGTTGTGGGTTGATTATATAAGTCAGTTGATCTTTACCCAGAGCTTGGTGATCTTTTGACTGGGGTTACAAAAGCCTGGGTTGTAAGTGATTTAAAATACTTCATAATATCACAATGATTTTGTTTTGTTTTAAAGCTACCTGGAAATTATTTATCCTTATAGTGTTGGGACTAATGACTTTCAGGAAATGACAGATTAAGAGACGTGTACATGCTGATATTACTGTTCTCTGTCTAATAGCTTGTTCATTAACTCATGACTGTGGTCTTAATTGTTAATACAGAAGGATGGTGTTTTTGAGTCTGGCAATGTGATCAAGGGTGTCTGTTTCTATTCCCTGAGGCTAATAGATTGTTGGTTTTTGAAACTCTCATTAAGCAGCCCTAAGGAAGAGATTAAAGTCACCATCATTGTGGGCTCAGAAGGAGGCACACTGCCCAGGACGGGGCACAGACTTAAAAAGCAGACCATTTAATGTCGGATCTGCAGCTTGCTATTGAAGTTATCCTGGACAAATAACTCCAGTTTTCTGCAACTGAGTTTTCTCATCTGTAAAATGGGTAGAGCAATAACAACACAATTCAGAACTATAGGAATTAGATAAAATAATACAAGTGAAAAAATCAGTACACGTGCCTCTGAAATAATTAACCTATCCATAGATCAAGGAAGTAGAGTTATTTCCTTTGACGCCATTATCCTTAGTTACCAATTATAAGCTTTATATTATTTTTCTCTAGAGTACTACATACTTAATCCAGGTCAGGTATTAGGATCCAAGGATCAACCCCAATGACTTTGTTTCTACGTTTCTGAGTGATGGCACAATTCTGATTGTATATCAGAGGAGACGGAGGGAGATGGAAGCAATAATGGAGGTTTGAGACAAAAAACTTTTAACACAGATACAGTATTTGATTTGAGCCCTGCACATACTTCATATGTTAATAATTTCCTCATGCGGGGCTTTGAAAGTCAGCAGGAATGGAGTGCTAATGTCTTCAGTGTCTATAAAACACATTTTAAGATTGTGCTTTTGCAGTGCAAAAAGATCCTTTCTTCTGTATTTCCAATTTTTAAAACACCTCAACATCTCCTAACACTTAAGAAAAAGTCTGTGGTCTTAAATTATACAGCTTTTCCGAAGTTTGTCCTTTTTGCTTTAGGTAAGTACCCAGGACAGGCTTTGGCCCACAAACGCAGTCGGGAAACCTGCGGGTCTGAACAACACTACCTTCCCCGCCTCGTGTCGCATTCAGGAAGATGCAGGAGTCAAGAGTTTGAAAGGCAGAGGGTTTACCCTCAGAACAGCAGTAGAGACCTCTTTGACTTCCATGAAAAACAAACTTCGGTGTCAGCACCTCTTATTTTCAGCAGAGCCTGTTCCTTTCAGAGACACTCTGACAATGGAAGGGAATGTCTAAAGATATTTTTGCTGTGCAGTAATTTTTCACCTGCCTGTAATGATCTCTGTAATAGTTGCAAAGGGAAATAGAATAAAATGTGCCTAATGGCAGGGATCCTTAGAGTTATGAGACTCTGGGGCCACATTTGCAGTCACCATTAACCTAAAGAACCACATGACTCCTGTATGATTGGTAAAATCGAGTATAATGATGCATTCATGTAGTGAAATTAGAAGTCTTAAAGAGCCACTAATTAAACATAAAGGGCCCCGTGTGACTCAAGGGCTGTGCTGTGAACCTCACTGCCTTAGAGAAATAGAAAACCTCTAAGTTTAGATGCATTCAAACTTAAAGGAGGGCTTGCATTTGTCTTTCTGTTATCTCTTTTTTGCTTGGAAGGCTATAGAATGTTCTTCTGTGCATAATTTTGCATAATGTTTTGACATATAAGAGATAATCACATTTACCTAGTAAAGACCAAAACAGTATGTCATACTCAATATTACTGGATTAGTTTTTGATAGAGCTTGGGCTTCAGAGTATTCTGCTTTTACTGAGAACTACTTGTAGTTCATACATTTGTAACTGGTTTATCGAAGACTTCATTGACAGACTAACAGACAGTGGCATTTTCCCTCTCGCCAATCATATTTAGCCACATTACGATAAACATTATGTTTCATCTCATAGCCACATTTGGAAGATTTCTTAACTTTCCAATAACTTCCATATATTGCAAAGTTCAGTTTGGGTAGAATGTGGTAGTTAGGGCAATCAGTGCACCCTTGGACGACACCTAGTAACATGTTAGACATGTTTAGACAATCACGTTTGAAAATGTCATGAAGCTGTGAAAATAATAATGATGAGATAAAGTAAAATTCCAGAGAAAGGAAGCCCTTTGGGAATCGAGTGACCAGGAGCCTGTGATTTTTCCTCTTCGGACATTTGCTCACTTGGAGAGAGGGCTGCAAAACAGGCCTTCGCCTGGACTCAGGGCTGTTGCTACTCAGAGAAAGAGAATCAGAAAAGCTTTCAAGCAGTTTTGTTGAATGAAGTGAGAAATGGAGACTTCAGGGGCCTGAAGTCAATGGCCATTTTTTTTCTCAGAAGAGACTTGCTGAATTCTGAGCTTTGCAGGATGCTAAAGAACCAGGCTAAAGGCTTATAACACTGGAACCTCCCACTGTTTCACAGTGCTTAGGAAACCAGGGAGAGGGATGGAGAAAACAAGCAAGAGACAAAACCCTAGGAAGGGCTGCTGAATCGACACTGGGGATGAAAAGCCATTGTTCACCTGAGGGCATTTACAGATTCTCCCTTTAGCAGAAGTCTGAGTATCAAGGCTCTGCTAAACCCAAGGTGGCAGCTGGCAGACAGAGAACCCAGCAAGATTTTGGTTTTCATATGTAGCTAAAATGACAGGTTTGGAGACTAAAGGGGACTCCAATTCAGCTGGTCTGCCTATAAAGACATTTGCTAGATTTTGAAGCAGTGTGGGGAATACTGCAAAATGCTCTGAGACATCTGAGAGTCTCGGGCATTCTTTCTGGGTTGAGGAGGAAAGAACAGTTGGGCTCTCAGTTAGAAGTCCCAGGGGTCACACCCTACCACACTGAGAGACTGCCTGTCTTAGTCTGCTAGGGCTGCTGTAGCAAAGGGCCACAGACTGGGTGGTCTAAGTAACAGGAATTTATTTTCTCACGGGTCTGGAGTGTGGAAGTCCAAGATCAAAGTATTGGCAGGGATGAGTTCTTTTGAGGCCCCTTTCTATCACTTTCAAATGGCCAACCTCTCACTGACCCTTCATATGGTCATCCCTTTGTGTTTGCTCCCCTGTGTCTCTTCCTCTTCTTATCAGGACACTAGTGCTATTATTGCTTTAGGGTCCCACTCTAAGGCCTCATTTTAATGTAATCACCCTATCTCCAAATACAGTCACAATCTGAGGTACTAGTAGCAGTTAGGCTTCAGCGTATACATTTGGAATTGGGTGAGTGGGGAGGTGGAGAGGTTGGGGAGGTAGAGATTTAGCGCTCAACACTGAGTCTCACCAAAATTCTAGACCAGCTCTGACCCAAATCAATCTCTGACTTGACAACTGGAGCAATCCCCCCATTTGCATAGAGGAAATGGCAACTCTGATTGAAAATATTATCTGGTGCTTTATAGATACCTCACATTGAAAAAAAAATTACTAAATACTTTCATAACCAGAAGAATAAACCCCATTCCTTATCTCCATCATGTTTATGTGCAATTGACTGTCTACCATTCTCACCTGTGACCTATTTCAGTCTTAAGTACTGTTCAAGGTCAAACCTTTGCAAACTTGAACGTGCACAGGAATTACTTGGGAACCTTGTTAAAATGAAGACTCTAATTTAGTTAGTCTGGAGTGAGCCTGAGATTTGCCTTTCTAGAACAAGCTTCTAGGGGATAGTCCTCACACCATCCTCCTGACCAGCTGCAGACGAGTAGGTGGCGAGTATGCACACTGAAGTTTAAGAAACATCACCTGATAATGTCTAAGACTTCTTCCAGCTCTGAGATTCTGTTAACCGTATTTTTTGTTTTGTTTTGTTCTTTGCTTTGTTTTAAAAAGAACAAAACATTTTGGCTATCTCTCAATACAAGGCATCCTAGAAAATACAATACTGAGTGAGCAGCTTCCTTCCAGAAAATCCACACTGTAAAGGGGACTAAACATTTCTATCCCAGTCAAGTTTTCATATGTTTGAACAGTCAGTTCTGTGTTTCATTTCAAGTAAATATGATGATGATATATATTCTAATTTGACATACACAGAGACTTAGAGTAACATTTTAATTAGGGAAAAAAAAAAGGAGGATGAATTTCAATGACACATTGATTATCAAAGACCTTACCGGATGTGACACTCATTTAAGGAGAAGGTCTGGGGTGCTCCTCCACAATTGCCAGCACCAACCCCTCTGCCTTCCAGCTGAGTGTCCAGGGAAAGGTTGCTCCTTCCTCACTGACAGTTGAGGAGATGCATTTGCACGAGGCCCGGGCACAGACATCCTGATGGGCAGAGTCACGGCAGCACGACCTTCCCTTCTCTGGATCTGGACAGCCACTGATGTCCTGGCCTTTGAGGTAACGCTACCACCTCATTCTTAGTTACTTACCTGTGAAAAACGCAGCACTTCTCTCCCTGCTCCCACCCTCAGGGGTATGTGCTCATGCTGTTTGTAACTAGGTTGACTAGTTTAAGGAGTTCTCCATGGATTTGAGCATTGGACTGCTACCTTCAGTGGCGGCAGTGGTACCCCAAGCAGCCTTTTGTTGGGGAACAACTAAAGTTTATCAACCAGTCTGTAGGGATTCGATGAAGCAGTGAGTATAACTCGCTATACGAGTATGCTACCTGATTTCCTTTCCTTTTTGTTTTTGTTTTCTTTTTTTAACGTAAATTAAGTATTTAGAATTTTGAACTTACGAAGTTGACAGAGAAGGAAATTGATTTGTTTTATGTGAACCTGAAGAAGTATTCAAGATAGAATATATCATCTTCTACACAATCACTCTTGTTAATTGATCCATCTTGCTTTATTTGATACCATAAAAGTCTAGACGAAAGGAAGTTATAAGAACTTTAAATGTGTCATCAGACAGACATTCTTATGTTCCAGAAAAGGACAGGGAGTGGTATGGTGAAGCAGAACAGAGAGAACTGCTAATGAGACCAAAAAAGGGAAAATGAATTCCTGAGGAAGGCCAGTAATCCTCAGGAGGCATGACGTTGCCAATGCCCTGGAATAGTCCAAACCCCACAGTGACAGCCATTGCTTCATCCCTTCCTCATCAAGAGGTCTCATCTAATCTGTCCAGGGCTTTGTGTGTGTTTGTGTGTGTGTGATATTCCTCCCTTCTTCTTTATCTCCCTGTCTCTCAGTCTTCCTCCCTTCTTTCCTCTGTCTTCTGTTCCCTCTTCCTTTCTTCTTTCTTTTCCTCCCTTCCTTTCTCATTTCCTCTCTTCCTCCTTCTCTTTCTTTCTCTCACTTTCTTCCATCCTTCCTGTCTCTGTCAGGTATTGTTCTAAGTCCTCAAAAGGCTTAATGCAACAACCTGTGGGGTCTATTATGAACCCCATTGTAAAGATAACTGACATCAAGGCAAAAGGCAACTGGCATAAAGAGGTTAAATAATTCTCCCAACGTGACAGCAGAGTTGGGATCATCGAAAGGGCTCTAATCATGTCGCTCCTCTACCCAAATGCACTCCATGATTTCTTCTTGCCTATAAATTGCATAAAACTCCAAGTCCATAACGTGATAGATGGCCCTCCACAGCAAACGGTCCCAACCACTCTCTTCAAATATATTTACCTCTTGCCACTTCCCTGAAGGTCCCCATGTTATAGCATCATCACAATACTCTTTCGCAAACACAAACGGACTTTTATAACTCTATGATGCATGCCTGTTATATAAACAACTCACTTGCTTTGTCATATGCTTCCTTGCCTGAAGCTCCTACTCATCCTTCAGAACCCATACCACTTTTTCTGTGAAGCCTCTTCTGACACTCAGTAGTAAGTGAATTAGTTACTACTCACTCTGAATGCCCATAGAAAAATGCTTACATTTCCATTATAGCATTTATTACCTTGTACTGGATTGTTCATACATTTGCCCAACCCACTGGACTCTGAAGTCCCAACCAGAAGGAATGGGACCTTATTCACTAGCAAACCCAGTGCTTGCCACCACGTTTGTGTTCACTGTGAGGGATATATATTACATAAGAGATGCATCATTGATGTATAGCCTGTATACCATAATATCAGTAGTGTTGACCTTAAATATAAAAGTTTTAGAATTATACATATATACTAATTTTACAAATGTTTCAAATGAAAATCTTACTTTATAAAATTTAAAATTGGTTTCCAGAAGTTCTGTCTTTTAATTCCTCTAAATCAGGAGCTTTGCTAGTGATTTGAAAATGCCTAAATTTAGGAAAATATGACATGTGAACTTTCCAAAAATACTTTTATCATGTAACATAAAGCACATTTTCTCTCTCCCTCTCTTCTTCACACACACACACACACACACACACACACACACACACGTTGGATATGGCAAACTTGTATGTGATTATCTTTAGGTTTTTCTCATAGTATATAATTTCAGATTAAGAGTCTTTATTTTCTTTGTAGTTTATTCATGTTTATAAGGAATAGTGTTCCGCTGATAAAATACAATATAAATTTAGGGGGTTAATGACCATGTTGCAGGAGTTACCAGTATTAATTCTAATTTTGTCAAACATTATATTATAATTTATACTCACACACACACACACACACACACACACACACTTTATATGGCATCCTATATGTGTTTACACACCAATTGCTGACTTTTCGCTTTATTTCTAAATTCAAGCATATCTCTTTGGATAATATTATTTGAATGTGAAATGTTTCCTTAAAATGCTTTATAAATGCACATATATGTGTGTGTGTATGGGTTGCATGTGTGTGAATATTTATTCACTGTATATATAGGCCACATATATATGTATGTATGTGTATATATACAGATGTACATGCACACACTATGTAGTCCATATATATATATATATATATATATATATATATATATATATTATATATTATATGTTATATATACCGGGGTGCCAAAAAAGTGTATACACATGACTTGTATTCATCTTTTGTTGTCAGGATATATTGAGTATTATAATTTTAATACAGTTTTTTCCTTTCTTAATATGTGTATACATTTTTTGGCACCCTTTGTGTGTGTGTGTATATATATATATATATATATATATATATATAGAGAGAGAGAGAGAGAGAGAGAGAGAGAGAGAGAGAAATACACACACACACACATGCACAAACACACACACACGATATGGTCCATTACAGCCCACTATTAATACATACTTTCCTCATCCTTTGAGGCCAGCTAATGATTTCCAGATAATGAGACTGAATGATACGGCTGAGCATTCTGCGCTCAAGAACATTGATGCAGCTACCAAACTGCAAATGCTCTGAGCCAGTGAGCGCTGTGTCATGAAATCCTGAGTTGAATGAGTTCTGCAAATTGTGTTGTTTACTCTGCTGCATCTCTCCTGTCATTTATTTTGTGCTCTGGTGAACAATTTTGTGTCATAATTACTGAGAAATTGTGCAAGTGATAGCGCTAGATCTGTTATAAAGAAAGAAAGAGTGTTAAGCTGGAAGTTAAAATGCGCTGTTTTACTAGGGCTTGAGGGTTTTTTTCCGAGGAAATGTTAAAGATTAGCTGGATATTAGGAGCAGGTTCATATCTTTCAACATTTATGAGGGTTCTTTTAAGCCTCCCTTCAACCTGGGAGAATTGACCTGGTGGGGTCAGGTATGTCAGGATTTAAAGGATTTGAAGCAAAGTGTGATTGGCAGTGCTGCACCTCCAAAGGGATTTTGTTAAATTGAGCCCTACGATGTCTGTCCATGTATGTTTCTGGGTCCCTTTCTCCCATCCATCCCCCAGGCCTTTTGCTCTCCAGTTAAACAGAATGTGCTTGTATATTGATCTGTAGTCACTTGTTTATCTCATCCTTACTTCAAATTAAGATGTACTAGATTTAGGCTCTATGTTTTTCTTGCTTTTACTAGCTTTTTCTTAAGTGAGAAAGATAATCGTGATTTCATTTGAAACATTTTTTTTTCCTTAAATCGATGTGGACAAAAAAATGGGGCTATACCTGACAGCTCAGGGGAGGTCTCCATGGTGGGCCTCACAAACTCAGAGACCGAATAACCACACAGCGTGGTCTGACCATAAAAAGTCATAACTAAAAGTAGGTCATCGTGCGTAGTCCCTTCCTAGGCCTGTAGCTTCCTTGACAAAGGTCAGTTTTTACCTTTGAAGTTGTCTATTGTCTTTGTGCATCTAAGGTAACATACCTTTGAAATGTCAGAGTAATTTTCTTTCCTAGCCCCATCGAAGGTAGAACAACCAGCACCAGAGCACGGGACCACAGTGTTATCTTGTTGCCCACATGCCATTTCTATGCTGTAAATGTTAACTGTCCTGTACCCACCAGTGTAAAAGAAGTGTCCCTCCGGTTTGCTTTTTATCCAGTCCCAGAGATTCTCCACTTTGCTGTCTCCCTCCCTCTTAATCTACCACCAATGGATGTCATGCAACCCTCCTTACGTTTCCTCCTTTGAGTCTAATGTATAAAATAAGCTGCAAAACTGCCATTCTCTGGAGCATTTTCTCAATCCATTGAGATTTTGTTTCCTGGCAATTGTCATCAGTTTGGCTCAAACTCGTGTAAGATTTTTCTTAGGCTGGGTGTTCTTACGTCAGCAGAGAGAACTATAGGCTCAGCAGCAGCGGCACATTACAATCAACACCTGGGGGCGGGAAAGAACATCAAAAGCTTGCAGAGGTCCCCAGGTAATTCAATGCAGCCAGGATTGAGGCGCACTGCTCAGTAGGTTTACTTCTTCTTTTTATCTAAGGTGCTGATATTTTACTTGGGATGCTTTTCAAACATACGAAAAGCCTCCCCAGATGACTGATTATTTTACACAGTTTCCCTCTCCCCAACCTGAGAATTCATTTTCAAGTGAATCTAGAGAATGGCATCTGAAAATTTGGCGGAGAATTCTCAAGTGGGAGGAATAACTTATAAGGACAGTGGGTTTGGGGGCGCATCCAGAGAATAAATAATTATTGGGCAGACATGGAATAACTTCCTCTACACCAATTCTGCCCCTACTCTTGAATGTTGAAGGAGGGTTGCTTCTTGAGGAAATGAAAGGTGATTCACCGGAAGGCTAGATAGCTCTGTATTTGACAGGTGGTGATAGAGTGAGGATCCAGGCAGTTCTGTGTACTTAGGAAAAGCAGAAGTGTAGGAACTACAGCTTTCTTGCCCTGCAGTGGATGCTGCACACAGATGCTTCAGTAATGATTAACCAGAGTTTGCCTTGACACCAGATGAAGCAAAGTAAAAGCCAGCACCTGTGTGGAGGTTCAGCACTGGTTTCTACTCCAGAGTTGCACAGAAAATGTTTGTTTTTCTCCATAGGTTCGAACCAGTGTCCTACATGAACATAAGGATCCTCTGCCAGAGATTGGGGTAAGTGTTTCTTATATTTCCAAAAGGCACACACATCACTTCTAAATTAATCATTTCCTGGATAGCTGACAAATGGCGTTAACAGGGTGTGACTATGTGAGGAGGCGTTGTCACGTATTTGCTGAATTGTATGGAATTCATTTCTTGTCTCCAGAAAATCATCCTCAGATGAATCCTTGTTTCATTCAGCTGGTCAGAGAGGAGTCTAGAAATTGTCCTGCAGGTAGCTGAGATGTGATTCAGTGCCAGCATTCCTGGACCAACAGGAGGCTAGGGAAATTGCACATCTGAGCTCTACCTCCTTGGGAAGGAGGCGGAGAACCAAGCAGCCATAAAACTGGATGTATTTCTGTTTCCTGCAGCTTAAACACGTCAAAACAGTGAGGCAGGTCAAAACAGAAGCTGCCACCTACGTGCAGTCCAGTGTTGGAAAGCCCTGCTGAGGTTTGCCTGCAGCATCTGAATCATTGCATCTTCAGCCTGTAGAACTTGGAAGAGCAAAGTGGTCATAGGTGACTTTTACATAGGTGACGAGACTAGAGTAGGCAGTGGCAGCTCCTGCAAAGACAGCCCAGCAGGCTGAAAGGGATCTGTGCATTCAGAGGAGAAAAGTCCAGAAACAAGTTGGATCTAAGAGGCCCTGGGGCTGAGCCAACTGAAGGCCTGTTTGAAATTTCCTGAAATCCCACAGTCAGTTGACAGCCTTCTCCAGTCTGAGTGTGGAGCGCTGTACTAGGTACCCTTCCTTACCTCATTGATACCCACCGCCATCCAAACCTGTCAATGGCGCCCTTCAACAATATGCACCAAAATTTAAGTTGAGTTGGCTGAGAAGAATGTCAGCCATCTCTGCATCTAATAGAGTGGAAGGACAACAGCACTTGGTGTTCTCTCATGCCTCGCACACGCTTCTGGTTTCTTCCTGGGGACAGGTCAAATACTTCTCTTTGACTCACATGAATCTCTATGCTTTGTTTTCTGCCTTCCCTTTAACCTCTTGTGCTGCTCTCACTTCCACCTCCAATCTCTATGCCCAAACTACGCGGGCTTCGTTTAGTTTCTCCAGAGAGACTAGCAAGTTGCTCCCAGCCCCAGGCCTTCATCGCCCAGGCCACAGGACCCTCTCCATGCCTGGGCCACTGCTCCCTGCTACCCCGCCCCCTACCCAGAGCTCAGGTCCAACACCTTTTGCCTGTGACCATCCCAGGCACCTTCCGCCAAACCAGGCCCTCCATGGCATGCTCTCGTCTTACCCTTTACACATCCTTCAGAAAATGGAAGACCTTTTGAAATTTGTAACTATTGATAAGTTATTACATTGTTTATATGGAATTCCATTTAATATTTGAGGTTCAAGAAAGATGAGGTTGTTTAATTTTTTTCTTCTCTAAATGCTTGCACCCCCCCCCCCAGTTGCTCTATGTTAATTATATCCCCTGGTCTGAAGATTTAATGACATGACATCTTGACCTAATTGTGTAAAATCCCCCCCCCCTTTCTTTTCTTTTCTCTTCTCATTCAGGTTCTTGGAATATATCTTATTCATTTTAAAACTTGAATTTCTTCTCTAATTTTACATTTTTTCTTCCATCCTCTTCTCCCACCACTTTTCACTGCAGGCTGGACCTCTCTGTGCCCCTAGCGACTCGTGGTGGAGGCAGAGCATAGTTTGATTGTCATGTCCTACCTTTTCCTCCCCCTACTGTTCAGTGTTGTGGTGAGGAGAAAGGAGAGGGTAGAGGTTCCTTCTGTGCTTGCCCCATGAGGGTGAGGTTCCCTTTCTACTGGTTTTGATGCTTCTCAGGCTAACACTGCCACCAGAGCCCTCTGTGTGGCAGATACTGAAATGCTGGCTCTCCTGTGAGCACAAATATAGGTATGATGTCCTTTTTCAGTACGAATAGTTCATATATCCACGTTCCCTTCCTACGGGGTAGGAAAACCATAA
Organism: Rhinolophus sinicus; assembly: GCF_036562045.2. Classification (NCBI taxonomy): domain Eukaryota; kingdom Metazoa; phylum Chordata; class Mammalia; order Chiroptera; family Rhinolophidae; genus Rhinolophus; species Rhinolophus sinicus. The sequence goes on from NC_133757.1 coordinate 111,671,772, forward strand.
CTGTTAGTTTTGACAGTGAAAAAAAAGGACCTGGGCTGTGAAAAAGGTCCTGTCCTGTAGGTTATGTGAGGGACACGTTGTGTATCAGCCTCATACTGTCAACTTCCACTCTTCCAAGACTTTGAAAACTTACACCCCAGGTCCTGTATGTAGTTTTACAAGACTAGGTCAAAATATTTTTAATATAATGGTTTAACCTCTAAAACAGAAATATACTGTGTGCCATGAATGTGTGCCACATATGTAATTTTAAATTTTCTCGTAGTCTAGGCTTTTAAAAAAGTAAAAAGAAACAGGTGAGATGAATTAAATTTCATTTAATCCAGTATGATATGCACGATATAATCATTTCAGAATGTAATCAATGGAATTATTAGTATATAATAAATAATGACTCCCACTCCTTTTTTCATACCACGTCTTATAAATTTGATGTGTACTTAGGATGCGTAAGAGAGCGCTTCTCAATTTAGAGCAGGCACAAGCTCTAGGACTCCAGCGAGTCTCCCCACTGGGCAGCACAGCTCTGGGCAGTACTTGGGGAAACTTAGGAGGTCCATGCACATTGCAGTATAAAGGAAGCCTGTACTTTGGATAAAGACTTTGTGGGATGAGCATACGTGAGCGGGGCTTTGCTCAGCTCATGGCAGCGTGTCTGTGGTTGTATGACCTGGCTCCTTATGTAGTGCTGCTCAACCAGGGGACCACTGACACCTGCTACAGGGAGGTGTACAACCCCGGTGAACCTTCTGGATATCTGTGACTTGCCTCAGAGTTCCTGCAAGGTCTGGGAAGATAAACTGTTTATGTGTACACTCCCCATAGAGAGCGGCCAGGGATTGAGGCAGGTGCCTTAGTTTTTCCACCCTGCTTGATATCACTCTCCAGCCATGTGAGTGATTGAAATCGTGCATCGAGCAATTTAATGATCATCTGCTTTGGGTGCTTGGACCGGAATGATAATTATGAGTGTTGCACTGTCATGCGCAGGTAAGAGAGAGGGACAGGGCCACATGTTGTGCAGGCAGAGAACCTGTAGAAGGAAAGGGAATCACCAGCTGTCCTGGAAATGAGGCACAGCATGATGGGGATGAAAGAATGCGGGACCAAATGGCAAGATGCCTGGATTTGAACTTGACCTCTGCCTACTGTAGTAACTAGTTCTGTGACCAGGTGTGAACCAGTTAATCCCTTTGGGACCCAGTTTCTTCATCTACAGACTGGCAGTGCCTTAACAAGCCTTAGCATTCTTTGAGTCCAGGTAGGCATTTCTTGGGCCCTGATAAACATTGCACATGTTCTGATAAAAACGTGAGGTATAAGGAATTATAGGTGCTCAACAATAATGACTGCATAGGTATAACCTCTGTATCTTTTTTTTTTTTTTACTTTTTACCGAGAATTTCTTCTAATTTATATTTTTCCTGAATCTATTTTTTTAAATAAGGAAATATATATATATATATATATATATATATATACACACATATATATATATGTGTATATATATACAGAGAGAGAGAAATTTGTGTGTGTGTGTGTGTGTGTGTGTGTGTGTGTGTTTTATTGCAGGAGTTTCTCATAGGTTATATTTTTAAATGCTCTGCCTTTTCTAAAAATTACTTAAGGTTGACTTATAATACTTTTAAGTCACCTGACTTCTGGGTGTATTACATTAATCACTGTGCAAACTAATATTCATGGACTACTTCCTGTTTTCCCAGCTTTCCTGCATAATTTTGACTGTAATAGCAATAACTACTGCAACTTTTTCATATGGACTCTAAGGCCTAGCGTGGTGGAGTAACTTGTCCAAGACCACAGATTTGTAAGAGAGAAGACAGAGAAACAAGCCTGGCAGCGCTCATCAATGGAGAGCCAGCTTGGGAGCTGGGAGGAGGGATTCAATTGCCCATATTCCTTTTTTAAAATAGAATAACTCATTTAGGATTATACTTGAGACCTCTGAGCTCCACCTCTAGTGAGGCTTTATATGTTTTGTTTGTCTTTCTTATTTTCCCCAGATCTTGGAGCTCTCAGTTTAAAATCTTTCAGATGAGAATTTTAGAAACAGCAACAAAGGAGAGATGGAAAATATTTTCCCTTGAGTTGTATTTGAAATAACAAAAACATTTTTTAAACAATTCTCTTAAATTCTGTAATTATGATTATAGTGAGAGCAACGATGAAATCGCTTAATATTACATTATTCTTTTGCATTCTCTGGAACAGAGTCATTCATTTTACCTTCTTGTGTGTTCTTTTCCCTCCACGGGAATTCAGGGTTTAGAAATCGATAAGATTGTTTCCCTCTAATTCATTCTTTTACAGGAATCCAGTGAATATTCATGTAAATGAATGATATGTTTCCAGCTTTAGGGGTGTGAAGAGTCCTACTTTTGTTTATATTGAGGTGAAGCAAATACATAAAAACCTGCTAAATAGTAAATATATAGGCAATTTCATTGTTACTGTCATAGTATGAAACACTTAGACATTGTCTTGAAATCTGGGAATTTTATTAATGCATTTTATACAACATGTAGTCCCCATGTCCAGTTATTTTTAGAATAAATGCAATAATATTGATACCTAAATAACACCTCTTCTGGTTTGACTGGCTTGATGCATTTTCCTAATGTAATGCTATGAGGCCATTTCCCAAATTGATTTTTAACATGCTGTATGATTTCTGTCAACTCCCCTATTATCCTTTGAGATTAAGCACGTGGCTGACAGTTGTGATGGAAAAGATTGACTCATGGGCAGTGTTGTTGGCACATCGCAAGGACTCATGGTGTGGCAGTCGGGGCAGCATGCCCTGGGCTTGGCTTAAGGAGGGTCTAGCCAAGATGCTGCTTCCCCAGGAGCTCTGGGCTGGTGGACACGAGAGATATTCAATGGCTTATAGTCACAAATGCTACTTGCAGCTGTGACTTATGGTGTGTCTGTAGCCCATGTCTGCAAATAGCTACTCCACCTGTCTCTCCAGTCTGGGGCATTTGCTGCTGCTTTTCTTGTTGTGAATATGCCACAATAACATTAATGACATGTATAGTTTGTTATATTAATTCTAAATCCATTCATACCTTCAAAACCTCAAAAGGAAAAGAAAAACGATTGTGACATTTTGAGGCCTCATGAAACTTCTGATCAGTTAAGAGTTTTCTTTGAATGAGGATAATGAGGGGTGTGAATGTACATTGAAAACCCTGATTATCAGTGGAAGAGGAAGTGAGAGAGACATCTCTTTAAAATACAAAATGCTACAATGAAATTCACTACAACAATATACAATCTGCACGCTAAAAATTGTTTTGATTTACTGTATTTCAGTGAATTGCAGTTGTTTATAAATATCTGCGGAAAGAGCATTTTTCCTATATCTAATACAATAACTTACTTGAAGCTTGTGCCTGCCGTTGATTCACTCATTCATTCATCGTCAGGAAATATTTATTATATGCCTACGGCATGCTAGGCAGTGGGGATTTATCAGAAAACAAAATAAAGGTCCTTGTGAAGCTTCAGATCTCAATTGTTTTTTTTTTTTGGGGGGGGGTACAAAATAAGTAAGTAAGTGTGTGTGTGTGTGTGTGTGTGTGTGTGTGTGTGTGTGTGTGTTGGTGATATGTGCCAATAGAGAAAAATCCAACAGGACAAGGATTATGAATAGCAAAGTGTATATGTGGGGAAAGGGTATTCTTTTATATAAAAAAGTTCTAGGAGAGATCTCTGAGGTCACATCAATGCTTTTGTTCAGGTGAATCTCTCCTAGGCTCGCTCTCTGCCCCATGCTGAAAAGTCACCCTAAATTTCTGCAAGTTTTATTCACACAGCTCTTGGACTTTCTTTTCTGCCTTGATTTACTTTCATATCACCACTCATTGACCTGTCATCAGAGCTTGTTTCCAGAAATCCTCTATTTTCACCTAATGTTCTTCACCTAATAATTTAGTTTCCTGTTCTTCTTGCTTTGATGACTTAGTGTCTAAATAGCTCTTTGAGTTTCAAATGAATGAATTGGTTTTATCGTTACCAACATAGAGATATCTCCAACTTTAGAACTGAGTTGCATTTCAAATGTTTGCCTTTAAGCCTTTGGGGACAGTTCTTCTAAGTTAGAACTTTGAAAAGAGGGAGAAAAATTCTGACCAGAAGCCTTTTCTCTCTGATTCTTAACAATTGCTCTGTGTAGATGCAGCCTTTTATGTATAGGATAAGTGCAAACTTTCCTCTGAAAAGACCCAATTGGCCTTCAGTCTCTCATTCTTGTACAGCCTGGCAACACACCTAAGAAGAAAGACTGTTCTGGAAAACGTAGTGCTGACTTCTTGTAGCTTATTACAGTGTGTTAGGCAGCAATGGTATCGGTAAAAATATGGGTTTGGTATTTCCATGTTTACTTCTTGATTTTGGGGAGAGAATGAGAAATCCTATTTATGATATTCCCATAATATTGTGACTTTAAAATCAGAAGTAGCCAGGAATGTTAAAAAGAGATGAAAGTTTTTTATCCTAGAAAAGAAAAACCAATTTAAAGTTGTATTCTTTATATTATGAGTCAGAGTATAGACAGTAGATATTCATTGATAGGCAATACCCAGTATGATAGGTTAAAAACACAATTTTAGAAAATGTAACTGAATAAATACCATCCTTTCTTGTGTGTCAAAATGAAACTGTCCCATGCTAGTATAGAAATAACAAAGGAAACAAATGCTTTTAAACAGTGCTGTGATGGGGGAGAAATACAGCATTTCTATTTATAACTTGCACAGAGTCCCACATAAAAATAGCTCAAACCAGCAGATTTGCTCATATCTGGAACACAAAGTTGTTGCTGCCAGTGACTTGAGAAATTCTAATAAGAACGACAACGGCATTGGTAAATATTGAAAGTGTATCATCTTTCTTTCACCCCAGCTTTCCTTTGAGGAGAAAATAGTTAGTGGGAAAGTACTGGCTTCTGTATTATACATTTTGATCTTTTCCAGGCCATTTGTCTGTTTTTTTAATGAAAAGGATGCATTTGCACCCCCAACTTCACTCCATGAGGTAGATATATTAGTGAGGATTCTATCTGTCAGTGCAATATTTGTCAGGCTGATAGATTTAACATTTCATACGTCTAAAGGCTAATTTTGTGTGATTGGTTTGACAGCCAAAATATTAGGAACCTCGAAGTTAATGAAAACCATTTCTTCTCTCGTTTGCAGCGAAGCTTCCTGGGCTATGCCAGTTTTAAAGTGGGGGAACTACTGAAGTCAAAGGAGCAACTGCTAGCTCTGAGCCTGAGGTGGGTCTGTCTGCAGCAACGCTGTTAAAGTTAATCGCCCGAGGTATTTACTAAAGGCTGGTTGGGTGTGAAAGTCACAATTCTTGTAGATGTTTAGATGTCAGCTCTCAAATGCCTTCCATTCTCCATTGCAACAAGTTACTCGTATATTCACACAGCAATTATTCAAGTTCACATTTAAGTTCATGTTTCAGATTGTCAAAGTTTACCTGCCGTTGTAGGAGAAAAATAGGACATTCTCATTGAGGCGATGACATTCTTTGAAAGTAGGAAAGAAAATAGAAATGATGAGTGTATAATTAAATAATTTTTGTTGCTTAACAGGATGGTACTTTTTAAATCAAGTACATTTCTAGGATTGAAATATGTTGGTTGGAGGCAACATTGCAGGTCTGTGATACTAGAGGATAAGTTGATTATTCTCTTTTTTAAAGCTTATTTTGTTGCTATACAATTAAATATAAAATGAAAGTTAAAATAGACTTCATATTGAAACAGACAATAGATAAATGCTAATTTTGAGTATGTATACAATTTGTTTTGCTATGGAAGATGAGACAAAAATCTTTAGGAAGTTGCATAGTGTTTGAATACTAATAAGAATATTAAATAGAATAAATATTTCTTTTTTAACTTCATTATAAATTTGAAATAATAGTATGTTGTTTTCTAACTGTATAATAACTTTTATAGTTATGTAAACATGGAAAATACTATCTGGCAATATTTGTATAGTAGTCATGAATATGAAAATGGTATAGAACCTTATTCGCAATCCTAAGATGTCCTTCTTTTGATAAAACAGAGAGGCGACTCTCAGAGAAGAGACAATATCCTAAGCTTGTTTGCCATCTGACCCAGCCCCCAAGGGTCCACTTGTAAACCAACAATTTATTTTACTAAAGATCCTGTGCCTTATGCTGTAATCTGTACTGCGGCCTGACGTCTTTTCTGATTTGTCCTGATCCTTACAGTTTTACCTTTCAACTTAAGAGATAGTACAAAATAATTTTAAGTAATCTGTATTCATGTAGCAAAGTAAGTGTTGGTGGGTTCTAATGAGGCCACCGTCTTCTCTCTCGCTTCCTTTGGGCTATGTCTCTTAACCATCTCTTATTTTGTTGTTGTACTTTACTTGGGAATACATTTAAATATCTTCATAGTTCTGTAGTGTTATTCCCCACAAAATTTTGTTGCAGCTGTTTTCAGTTTCAAGTGTGTAAGGGTGAGCTAAAAAGTCTAGCTTTCAATGTCACTGATATCCTAGAAAATACTGATTATGAACCTTGCATGGTGGATAGATCTGACCCGAGTGAGGCTGGATTCATATGAGATGACAAACATCGAGCTAACTTAGCCCTACTAGCAGGCCATGTGTTTTCTAGATGAGATGCATAGCACTTTATTTCTCCTTGTGCTGACTCACAAGCCGCAATATTGTTTTTATCATAACTGTCATGAACGGCAGCACACTACACAACATTTAGACACTGCCTTTGAAACAGAAATCAGGGGCCCAGAAATTCTTAGTGAAATGAAAATTAGTGAACTCATACAATGTCTTAGAGGGAGAATAGGAAGATAAGGGTCAAACTTAGAGTCCGGCTGTTGGAAGAAAATAGGAAGATAATAAAGGATATCAAGATAAATTTCCACTTTTGATTTTAATACCCCTGATTCCTACTCATTTGATTTTGATTGTGTTTAAGAAAAACAAATTTAACAACAAAGAAATGCATTTTCTACAAAAAAAATGATTTTAAAAACCGTTTTTGAAATGGCTAGGTTATTATTTTTCCCTTTTGTGCTTTCCAAATTTGTGCATTTCTCTCCCTATGAAGCAGACACTAAGAGAGACTTATCATAGCCTTTGATTTCTGGTGCTTCATGTTTTTTACTTCTGATATAATTTATCTTCCTCTACTGACTTCGTAGTCTGAGCTACTGAGTCGGAAGAACATTAGGTCAGGAATAAGAAGCGTTTCTTTGGTTGTTTGTCTTGTTTAGTTTTGTTTTAAATATTCCTTTGCACTGATAATATCTGATTTTTATTCCTTTTACAATCCAGTCATTTTTAAAGCAATAGAATTCTCAGTGTTATGTTTTGTAATATACAGACGTATGAGAGAGGCCATTAAAGAAAGAAACATTAGACTTCTGTGTAAATTTTTTCCCATTTTATGTAATTTATATGTGTACATATTTATGCATATACACATATATCATAGATTGTGTTACTGGATATGTGTTTGTTCATCTATATGATTTTAAGACTTTTGCTTTCTCACAAAACATGAATACTTATTTTCTATTGTCAAATATTTGTGTTTAGAGAAGGAAAGATTCAAATTATGAGGTCTTTAACTTTTTATTTTTTGGGTGTTTTATCAGTTTAACCTCCTTAAACACACACACACACACACACACACACACACACACACACACCAATTTTTTGTTTCTAAAACTAAAAGAATAGCATAAAAACCCACATAGTTTTAAACTTAATCTCCCAGAGGCATGTTCTTATGTAACTTGAGAGCTGGAAGTGTAATGATAAGGAAAGGCTCCTTAAGCTGTGTCATAGTTTTCTCCACAAGAGTGTTCAGAGTGATAAAGAGACGAATTGTCACTAGCATCTCCCATGTTGGGGGTCCAGGCATGTTCTGTAGGCCACAGGGCAATAGATCAGAATAAGTTTGTTCCTAGAAACCTGTGAATAAGTCTGAACCCCTACAGTAACCTGGAACCAACCTTGGCCATAGACTGACGATAGAGTTCTAAATGATAATATGTTTCTATTCAAATAAAATTAAACTTGCTTAGAGTTTTAATTTCCTACCACTAGTCTATTCCTGCACACACACAAAAAGGTTATGCAAGTCTTCTTACTTTAAACAGCAGACATATTCTTTAAAATTGTATGTATGATTAAATACTCCAGTGACAACACCTTTTCTTATCTATAGCTACTTGAACTTCAGAGATGACTTAAAAAATCACATCCACGCATCTTATTAGTCATGTATATTTTGAGTACATTTCATTCTCTTTTAAAAGCCTTCCAGTTAGCTTTTTTAGGTACCAGGAAGTAGGGTTGCGGTGGAAAATTCTGATGGTTTCACAACACTAATTCTTATGTTATGTCTAAAACATTTTCTATTTTAAATAAGGGCAGTAGATATTGACTGGTGGCCAACAGCCCCTCTTTGAGAGAGAATAGAATATTCATGATTAACTATAAAACAGAATAGTATTATACTTTATGGAACGCACCAATGGAAAAGTTAGGGAATGTGCATGGCATGTAATAAGCTAACTTAATTGATGTTTTTGCATAGGAATAATTAAAAATACACATCGTAAACCCTGAAAGCAATGCATAGTAACACTGTGTTTTTCACTTTGGGAGTGAACAAGCAGGAAAACACACAAGTCCATAGCAAATGCATGATGGATCCAGACACACATATAAGGGGAGACCCTCTCATCCTGGAGTGTTTCCTTCCCTGTGCTTTTGGTATGATTCAAGTGAAGATGACAGGAAGCTCTCCAGCACACCTCCTCTGACAGACTCACACCTCAGACATGTAGGAAGAGGTAACTAACACTATTTGAGCTTTATGAAGGATAAGCATTTCAACTATCCTGTCATATTGATCTTCTAATAACCTTGCCTGGAAGTGGATGCTATTCTTATTTTACAAATATGCAAATTGAGGAAGAGCAGTTGGACTTCCTAAGGTCACACAGCTGGGATAGGATGGAAAGATGGAGACTGGGAGAGAAGGGGTCTTGATATCCAGGATTTCCTAGAGAATATATGTTTTGTTTAGACTCTTAGCATTAAATCATTTGAGAGACCAGAAGAGACCTTGGCACTTTAGCTTCAGGCTGGACCCCTGTAGTGGTAGGGACTCAAACTCAGGGGGACATTCATTTTCCCATTTTCAAGCAGGTCACTCTTAGGAAAGTATTCCCTGTTTTATCCCAAGTTTTATCATCTTGTCTTGGGCCCAGGTGTCCCTCGTGGAGTTGCATAGAATATGTTCATTCCTTTTCTCACATTTGAAAGCAGCTACTTTGTCCAACTATACATCTTCTATCCCCCTCCCCTCCACACAGGAAGGAATGTAAGGTAATAGAAAGAACACCAGACTTTTCAGACCAGACTTGGGTTCAAGTCCTAGCTCTGTCACGAACTATGTCACCCCAGACATGTCTACTCTTTAATATCTGTTAATGGAAGTAGTACTAAACTCCCTCCCAGGGCGATTCTGGGCAATTAATAAATGTAGTGACATTCCATGCACTCCTTTGCATTAGAGAAAAACGTTCTAATAAATATTGTTTTCTTTCTTCTTAGTTTTCTTGCTTAGTTTATTGAGGTTCTATCTTAAAATGTGACATCCACAGTTCTCCAAATTGGTTAATGGCAGAGAAGTTGATTTAACCTTTGATCTGGACATACCATTTCTATTTTCTGAGGAATGGATACTCACCTGAAACCTACACTTTGGCTTTAATCATTCTAACATCAGATTTTGCTTTGTATCGTATGCAGGTACCAACAAGAGCATATGGAGAGCAGTTGGGTTGAAACAGGCAGCATCCCAGTAGAGTTGGGGAAAACAAAATTGTTTTGACTTAAAAACTTTAGCAATATAGCATTGAAATCAGGACAGAAATTCATAAATGCAACACAAAGTGTCAATTGCTTTTAGAGTTTACTGACGCATTTTACTGCTGAATATATCAACAACTGTCTACAGAAGTAAATTCAAGTAACGTCTCTCAGGGTTGGACTGTGAGAATGAAGAGAGACATCAAGCACAGAAGTAGGGGCATTTGCTGCTGAAACAGATTTTATGTCCTTTTCTGTAACTGTGTTCATATCCTTTAGGAACACAATTGCCTGAAGTTGTCAAAAGGCTCTAACATGAGCCACTTTGTCACAACTGTTCAAATTACATCAATTTATTATAAAATCAGAGAATACAAAGTATATAGACATTATCGGACTAAGACAGTAGAAAAATAGACAATGCAGGTTATTTAGAGACATACCTGAGCCCAAATCTTGGCTCTCCTGTTGCTTAGTAGGATGGCTGATGGCTCTGAGACCGTTTTCTTACCTGTGAAATGCAGACACCAGCGGTGCCCACCTCACAGGGTTGTTCTGATTCCCACATGAGTTATTCATGTGATATGTTTACAACAGTGCCCAACACGTAGTAAGTGCTCAGTAAGCGCTAGCTGTACTTTTATTTTATCTTCTTTTATTGACTGTTTTTTTTAGCCTTAAGGCTGTGTGTGTGTGTGTGTGTGTGTGTGTGTGTGTGTGTTTTCAGGTGAGGACTAGACCCATGGTACACAACCTATCTGAAATGGTATCTGATGCAAAACAGGGGCTCATCATATTCATTACCTGTTATCAAAATTATTATCATCAGTATTATTATTTTCCATTTCATTCAACTAGACTGTCATTTATAATGTAAATGGCTCTGCAGTTATATAGTCTGCATTTTTTCTTTATGTTCCTGATCTATTTTTATGAGGCTGAAGGTATGACCATGGAAACCAATTAATACCGTCTTAGCTTGCATTATTCAAAAGACGTAGCCTTTGTCAGATTGCAAAGCAGAATTTTCAGTCACTGAAGGGACAGCTCTACCTAGAGTCCACTTCAATAGCTCCTCCCTTTGTATAGAAAAGCTTGAAATCTTTCCTCTTTTAAAATGCAAATCATGTCGAGTTAATAGCTATACACAAAGGCCTACCTACCTAAGAAGCTTGAGAGCTCATTTAGCTTTGAAGATAATTTTCAGGAGTGATTAGGCCTGCAAGGAATTATATTTGACCTGAAAATTTTGTATTGGATTTGGTCATATTTACCAAAATCACTTCCATCATTATCACCCTGTGTTTCTGCTACTCTGGACACATTTATGTCAGCTTCTAAAAACAGTATTTTTTGAAACACTGGTATCCCTTCAGTTATTATGTATATGTTCTCTGAATGAAGACATTTATGACCAAATAAGTTTGAAAATGCTCTATAAAAGAAGTGAGGTGGGTTTCCTTGCTGTAAGACTTCTCAGAACCTTCATTAGCCTTCAAGGGACTCTCAGAGGACAGTTGTTGCCTACAGCTTTTCCCAAATTAATTTGAACACAAGAAGCTTTCTTCATGGAACACCTATTCACAGCTTAGCAGGCACTGTGTCCCAAGAATCACAGCTGCATAGTTTAGAAAGCACTGATTTAAAACAAGAACAACTTGTTTTCCAAGGAAATACTTGAGTGACTGTATGTATCTGTCCACTTTTCCCCCCATAAGCATATTTTTTAACATGCCCATCTGTAGGCAGGCATGTGGTCTTCATCCAAATGAACACTGGCTCTTACAAACACACCTTCCTCACCCACGCATCATGCCCATTCCAGTCCCATCACAGGTCCACTGGCAGGTAGCAATTTACACTCAGGCCAGGTCCTATACAGATACCAATTTGGGAAATTGGTACAAAATGCATGGGGAAAGAGTGATAAAATACATGCTGTATTTTTGACCTTCATTGACAGACTGTTTTCAGGCTTGGAGAAGTGGACATGCTCTAATTTTCACAATCAGCTAGTATCATAACTACCCCAAACTTAACTTAGCTCAACCCTCTGAAGACTCTGCCTTTTGGTGCTTTTCCTTTTTTGGTTAAACTAAGAACCATCATTTTCAACTCATCCTTTCTAAAATTCTTACCGGATTATGCTCTTTTCCTATTTCGTACTTTATATTCCTCTCAATGAACACGGACAACCTCCAGCACCTTGGCCGACACACACAAGACAGCAAGTCTGCTTTGCAGCCTCATCTGTAGCCACACACATTACTCTGGACACGAATCACCACTTCTTCCCTCATTTGTAGCGACTTCTGTGCACTGTACACTTTCTAAAAGTGGAGTCAGAGTCCTGGGTTTCTCCAAAAACCCTCTCTCCAAGGTATTTGAGCTCATTTTCAACTTTGGACAGCAAGAGAGCACAACAATGTCTGTATATGTAGATGATGCAAGTTAGATTCTTCCCCACACTGTCTTCCAAAGATTTTTCCTCCATGTGTCCTCCAAAGGATTTTTCTATCCCTTGCCCAAAGAATAAGTATATCCAGAAGACCCTGGTATTCTCCCAATTTATTCTCACCAAAAACAGAGAGGCAGCCATCTCCAAGTGAAAAGGTCTGGTCGCCATACCCCACCACAGCTTACCGTTAGCTCCTCAATTTCCTAAGACAAAAGGACCATGTTTCTATCATCAGGCTTCCCAGTGGGGGCCCAAAGAAGCAGGTCAGAGCTCATCATTCCTGCTCCAGCTAACAGGCTAATCATCCCTAGAAGGTCACCGTGTTTCAACTGTGTTTCCAATGAGGTTTGACTTTGCTTTTCCATTTACACATTGTCAGTTCTACTTAATAAATGAGCTGTGTTGGAGGTATCATGCCTGAGAAAATATAGAGAGTTACCTTCTACTTGACAATGTATTTCCTCTAACAGCAGGCTCTAGCCCAGGATTTTCTACCCTAACCCGTGAAGTGAAATTCACTGATGCCTCTTGTTCTGCGGCATAGCATGACTAGCTTATAGTAACAGTGTGCTTGAAAGAGGTTGTTTGCAATAAGACTTCAGTAAGATAAAGCGTTGAGTCAGGAAAAGGATGAAGAATACTATTTTATGAAGGAAAGATAGGGAAACAAAAGACACAAAAAGTCATCTTAAAACTATTTTATGAAGGCAGAAGGGAAAGATGGGATCAAAGATAAGATGATAAGAGATAAGAAAGACGAGAATAGGCAAGTTTATTTTGCTTTATTTAATTTCATTTTGCACTAATATAAGCGAAGTGTGTCTCTCTAGGCTGTGCTACAATGAGGGGTGGTTGCTTCTAGCAGTGGGCCCAGCCTGTATTCTGGGTGATCCGTTGGGTCTGTTGATCAATGTACTTACGCTTATTAGAATTCAATAGAAACTATTAGGTCATTAAGGATTCTTCTTTATAACATTGTGTGGCACTGATGAGTTTGTTATATCATGGGACAATTTTGCCATCTCACATAGAATGTTTTTAAAATTCACTGAAATAATTGAAGGCAGGCTTAATTGGACCTGACCTAAGTGCTGCTGGGCCCAAAGTACATTATTACAAAATCAGGTGAAATCACCACATACGCTTGTAAATACATGCTGAATGTTACTGCCTTCTAATGTCTGTATATGTAAATTGGAAAGTAAACAAACACATTCTTTTAAAACTTAATATAAAAATTGATTGATAAAATCAAATTGAAGGTGCCATAATAAAAGGTCTAATCCTCATCCATCCATTGAAGACTTGAGCAGATAAACTTAATTTATTTTTATCTTCCCCAACATTGATGCATTCTCTCTAATTCAAAGCAGGATTAAAAGTTTCAATCCTCAACTTTGAAATGGTGTGTACTGGGGATTATTTTTCTCTTATCTAGAATCAAATTGAAGATTTTCCAGGGATTTACACAGTAACTAGAACAGACATTTTCTAAAGATTCTTGGATTTGCTTGTTTGTTGGGCAAACTGCCAACAAACTCTAAATTTCTCAGCTATTGACTCTTATTTCTAGTGCTAGCAGAAATGAATTCTTTCTGTGACCAAGTGACAGAGCCTTTAAAGCACTTTAAGGATAAGCCTGTGAATGTAGCATTGGAGGAAACTGGTTTCATTACTGTCACCAGGAGTTAATTACTTTGCTTAAATTTCCCCATCTGTCTACTAATGAAAATAATACCACTGAGATGAGCTTAAAGTATGGGTTCATAAACCAGATTTTAAGTAAAGGTTCCCTTTATACTTGAATAGTAACAAAAAGTTTACTACCTACTCTTTTTTTTTTTTAATGCCACCGCTTCTTCCCTCAAACCCCCGCTAGTCCTTGAAAGAAGTACTATTTGAGTGATGTTATCTTTCCTGCCAAGTTCATTTGAAAAGTATATTGAGATAATAAAAGATATATGAAGGCTCCAGTGAGGGGAAAATGGTGAAAATACATATAACTGGGTTCATAATATTTGTTGTGAAATCATATTTTTTTCCTCAGAGATTGTTTTTATAAATTCTTTGAATTCAAAAATGCTAGCCTTGGACATAAAATGAAGCAGCATAATTTTCTTTGAGTTTTAGAGCTAAGATGAATAAATAACAGGAATGTATATAGATATTTCCTGGAGAGTGTTATTCCTTTTTTACACCCTACAGGTTCATTCCTCAATGAAATCTTTACAAGTGTTCTACCTAATGCCTTCCCTACAGAGAGATGCAGCCAGAGAGGCAGGGTAATGAATTTCCAAGTGATAATGAGAGTTTCCTTCTGGAACTAATTTTAAGAATAGATTCCTGGGCAACTCTGAAGCGAGAGGAGAGGCTCAGGATGGAGAACAAGTAACATTTTATACCTGCACATGGTTATTCCCTCTGGGAAAGAGTTTCCCTTTCTATTTGGAATCATGCATGTTAATAATCAGTGCACAAAGCTTATTCATGAAGTTTCAGTGCAGGCTGTAGGATGGCCGTGTAACAGTGTACCTGTTACATTAGCTGGGACTGGAAACCAAGTCATATCACTCCTAAGAACTGAGGTCCAAATTCTACCATTAACTGGACATATGATTCCAGAAAGTAGATTGTTTTGTACTTCAATTTTGGTCAATAAGTATATTATCCTTATCTGAAAAATCTTCATAGAATTGTGATGGTTTCGTTCAGCTCCCAACAGCCTGCTCCAAAGCTCTGAGGAAACTTGCTTTCTGAGCTACCTGATCTTTCTTCTGAGCAAGAGACATTTGGGCTCCTGGATGGCAGCTGGTCACCAGAAAGACCAAGGCATGTTTAGAAGCTTGGAACTTTCAGCTCTACACTCTGTCTTCCGTGAAGGGGAGAGGGGCTGGAAATTGAGTGAATGATCGATTGATCATGTCTATGTGATGAACCCTCCATAAAAATCTCCGAAGTGCGGGTTTCAGATAGCTTCTGGTTGGGGCACACGTTCATGTAGTGAGAGGGCCACTATACCATCTCTATAGGACAGAAGCTCTTGCACTGAGGACCCTTCCAGAGCTCACCTTGTATATCTTTTCACCTACGTGTCCATCTGTATCCCTTATGATACCCTTTGTAATGTAATAAACTGGTGAACATGAGTGCTTTCCTGAGTTCTGTGGCTGTTCTAGCAAATGATCAAATCCAAGACGAGGGTCATGGGAACCTCTGATTTGTGGCAAAGTCAGACAGAAGTTGGGTAACCTTACTACTTATTGACCAAGCAGTCAATCAGTCCATCAATCATACAGTAAATTACCACTATTTCATCTTTTGGTTTTCAGAAGTAAGTTTTTAAAAAAATTAGATGGACCTTGTGATTATTACTGTTCTTGGACAAATCCCAGCACTGCTGATGACTCGTGAGGTGGCCTTGAGCCTTTCACCTAACCTCTCTGGGTTTCTACACAATGAATTGGATGAGTTAAGGTTACTTTCTGCTTAAGCATTCTCCAATTTTATTCAATCCTAATACTGAGGTCAGAGGAGTTAATCTTAGAATAGAATAAAAGAGAAGATAGCTGCATCCAAGTTTATTTTAAAGCTAGTAAAATTTTTATTTGGAACACAAACTTCAGCTTAGTTCTCAAAACATTTACAGAACGATAAAATTTACAAGAGTGATAGCAATCACTCTTGAACTGAACATTTTAATCCTGTGACTTTTAATTTTTACTGTTTTTACTTCCTGTGAGACCCTCAGCCTGCCAAATACCAAAATCTGTTATTTTTCTTATACGGATTCTTTGTTAGAGATGTGATAAAGACCGTTTAATTACTAATAGATATGCTCTCTTATAATCAGAAATTTTAAAACAGTGCTTCAAGGGGAGATATTTGGATAAAAAGTATGGCTTTCTCATGCACTTTGTGTTGAAAAACTGGTGTAGGACATTTGACTTATTCCTGTTGATATTCAGATTCTATTTAGCATGAATAAAAGCAGCATGCTATTTCCATATAGCAGAATGTCTTGAATTTTTCTTTAATTGCTTTTCTTTCTTTTAACAAAAATTTCTGTAGGAATCTTTATGGTTCTAGCTAGACTGCTTTAGCTGTGAATCAGTCACATTTGACCTCTAAAATAATTACCGGGTGATTTAGTAATGCCGTGTCAAGACTGTGTAGCCAAACAAGTTAAAATCAGAAATGGAAAATTTTAGGTTTTATAGTATTTTAAAATCTGTACTTCCTGTCTGCCTGTGTATACATTGCTTAGCTAAACTGGGTTTCCTTATTGTGGCAATAACCATTACTCATTCTTGGGTGATTGGTCACCACGCAGAAATACTGCATCTACATGGCTGCCCATCATTTTCCTTGTTTGTCCACTCCCTACTCTGGCCCTAGTGCCTTCTGCTCCCCAGACTCTCTTCTGATACCCGAGGTCCCTCCTCAGACCCATCCCCTATCCTCAATCATTTCCTTTTATTTAACTGGAATCTGGCTGTCTCTCCTGCAGCCCTGCCAAGTGGCTGCCTGTTATACCTGCTGTACAATTAATAGCCTCTCAAAATTCCCCTGGATTAGGCTCATGGCTTCAGACATTCCATTGGATTTCCGCATTCTTGTGTTGACCAAAAGATGTCACCTTCTATCATCTCATGAGGATTTTAACTTGCAATTCATTGTGTTTCTCTTCAGCACTATTCCTCTTATACACTTTGTGATTCCATAGCCACGTAGGTGATCTTTGCAGTTCATTGGCCTTTCAGGCTTTTCTCTAACATACTTTGCAACCCACTCCCGTGCTCATTCCCTAGATTATGCTGTTAATGCCACCACTCCAGAGTCTTAATTTTAAGTATTCTATTTTCTGATTTCCATCTGCTATCTTTCCAGTATGCTCCTTATTGTTGCTCCTTGATTATACCACGTCCTCGATCCTAAAATCATGTCTTTACCCTTCACAGCCCTCTGCCCCATATCTACTCTTTGCTTCTTATCCAGTTGAGGTTGCATGGTCCATCACTGGGAAATCATAAAACAATCTCCTTGCATACATCCTCAACTCCCATGTCCCTCTTTTTTTACTAGTGGTTAAATCCAACCTTTTGTTCATCTGCTTCATATTTGTATCCTTGCAGCTGTGTGGGCTAGGATAACCTGATATCCATGCTTATAGGTTTCATTAGGGTTCATGACCCCTAACTTCATGGGTATCCTCACTAACACTCTATTGTCCTAGATTTCCCTGGTCCATTTGCCCTTCCACTCTCCTGGACCATTATTTGGTTCCCAGAACCTCCAAAATATCTCCCCTCTTCCTCATTCTCAGCTGATTTATCAGGTTTCTGTTTCACTGAGAAGAGGAATTTGATAATTTCCCATGCCTTATTTACCACCCTACCAGCATCTTGTCTGCCTTCCTTCCTGTTATTATAGATGAACTCTGCTTCATGTGTAAAGTCAATCCCTCTCCTTGTCTTTTGGATTCCATCTTTTCTCACCTGTCCAAGACATTACTCCAGCAATTATCCCCCTTTACTCCTGTATCATAAAGTATTTCCTCACCACTAGATCATGTCTATTAGCAGAAAAAGTGCCGCCGAATCTCCCAAATCTCCTTCTACCTTCTGCTCCTTTTCCCTGCTCTTCCTGATAGAAGAACCATTTTAGGAGCTGTCTCCACTTAATTCTTATGATTGTCTTTTGAACCCATTCTCATCAGGTTTCATCCCTGTCATGTCACCTGAATAGCTCTTGTCATGATCAGGAGTGAATGGCTTCCATGTTGTTAAATCCAGTGGACAATTCTCGATGTTCCTCTTCCTTGGCTTCTCTGCACAGTGCGTCCCTCCCTCCTTAAAACACATTCTTCACTGGGTGTCTGATGAAACAGACTAACACTATCTTTGTCCATTGGAGAAGGAAATTTTCCTTCTGGTCTTGAAAAAGCACACTGCCATTTTGTGAACTGCCTATGGAGAGGGCCACATGGTGAGAACCTGAGGGTGGCTTCTAAGAGCTGAGTGACATCCCAGCTGATAACTAACAAAGATAGTTAACTAAATAACAAAGATAGTTAAAGCTGATAACTAACCTCAGTCCTACAGCCATGAGGAAATACATTCTACCAACAATTTCAACGATCTAGGAAATAAGGGGATTCTTTCCTGGAGCCTGTATATGAGAATAGCCTATATCTCTATTTCACACTTGCGAGACCCTGAGTAGAGGAACCGGCCCAGACATTTGATCTATAGAAACTGTGAGAAAATAAATGGTATAATTTTAAGTCACTGAATTTATGGTCACTTGTTATGCAGCAATATAAAGCTAATGCATACATCTCTGACTTAGTCATCTAGTACTCTCTTCCCCACCTACCCTGCTTTAGCCACATTAGTGTCTTTCTCTTGAATATAAGGACCATGTTTCCCTACAAAGCCTTTGGACAATCTGCTTCAGCTGTCAGAAAAGATCACCCTCCCCCCCAAAAGATGTATAGTTCACTTCCTTATCTTCTTTATGTTATTATTCAAATAGTATCTTATCAGAGAGGTCTTTCAAAACCACTGAATATAAAGTAGCAACCCCAAAGCAGCACTCACCCACCCTCTTACCCTGCTTAATTTTTCTGCATGGCATTTACCATGTTCTGATGTGTCATTTATTTGTCTCTAGAATTCCAGCTCCATGACTGCACGGATTTTTGTGCTCTCTGTTGTATTCTTGTGTATGGGATAGTGCTTGACAACATAGTAGGTACTTACTAAATGTTTGTAATTGAATTAATGTATTGAATAAAGTTATTTTGATTTTATTTTTATGTTTCTATGGAAGATTATGATTTGGAAACTCCTTTTTTGGTTAAAAATGTTGTCATATTAAAGGAAAATAAAGAAAAACATGTTTTAAAAACCGCAAGGTTTTCTAACTGAATAACAACTCCAAATGCAATTAGGCATAAAAATATAGGCACTGAGAATTGCTCAGTTTAATAGTGCATGCCTCATTGTGCAATTTAAAGCATAGTGACTTTCTTACTATACTGGTTTGAAATACATCATGCTCAAAATTATGTTCATACACTGTATAACTTTGACCTTTTAATGCTAGCTTTTTAAACAAAACCTCTGCACTATTTCTATTATTAAAAATCTGACATAAACTCAAAAACATAAAGCTCTGATAAAAATATACATAATTCAAAATTTAAATATTAAATATTGACCCACCACTAGTATTTAATGCGAATTATTTAATAGTTAAATGTTTTAAATCTCCCTGCCTGTTATTTAAACATCTAAGAGCATGTTGATTGGTTTCATGACATTTGCAAACTATTCACAAAAAGAGTTTCTGCTGTAGTATCATGTCCATTTTTAGTAAGAAACAAAGTTTTGCTGAACTGTCTACTAAGATTGTTTGCACCTGGTCTTAAAAGGCTTTTTTTTTGCTTTTAAAAAAATGTCTGCATTGAGTCAGACAAATCTATGTACGAACTCTTATAATTTCTTTCTTTCTACTATTCACTTTCTCTCCAAAGGGGTTCTGCTTTGTGTGTACAGTGGCTCTTTTCTTCTTAATCTTTTTAATTCTCTTACTCAAAATAAAAATTCAAGCAAATAAATATAATAAAATAACCCAACAAAAAGCCTGAACAGTAATTTCTCTTTGTATGTCTAAATGTGAGTGATAGAGGCAGTAGGTGGCCCGTGGGTTTATCTCATGAACAGCTATCATTGGCTTATGAAATTCATCACACCTGCTGCATGAGCATTTTCTTCTCTAATCTCTGATGAAATGCACCCCATTGTTCAGGTGGAACATTTTTCTCTCATAAATGGCATTTCTATGTTGACAGATATTTTGAAAGCACAGGGCATGGAATAAATTGACACTGACTTTGCTATTGCAAATAAACGTTGCCAGAAATTAGAAGATTGGTTCACATGGAAGAAGATACCCTTTTAATAATTTGATTTCTGTATTCCTAGACTAAATGGCTGTTTTTGTTTGCCGTTAATTCATTATCAGAGAAAATGCCTGTGTCCTTTTTCATTTGCTCTATTTTGTAAATTAACATAAGTAAAATTGAATTTTTTTATTGTAGCACTTGCTTATGAATTTTAATACAGATTCTTAAACCCACCACCATAATTAGGATACAGAACTGTTTCATCACTACAAAGACATGCTTCTCTGCTACCCCTTTGATTCATGCCTCCTCCACCCATGCCAACCCCTGGCAACCAACATCTGTTCTCCATCACCACAGTTTTTTTCTCTTTTGAGAAAGTCAGATGAATTGAATCAAACAGTATATATTCTTTTGAGACCGGCTTCATTCATGCGGTCTAATGCCCTTGAAATTCATCCATGTTATGGTGTGTAGCAACAGTTTTCTTACATCGCTGAGTAGTATTCCACGGCCTGGATGTACCACCGTTTTTTAACCATTCACGTTATGTTTCGATTGTTTCCAGTTTGCAGTGATTATTAATGGAGCTGCTAAAATACTCATGTGTACATTTTTCTGAGACCGCACATTTTCATTTCTCTATGGTAAATACCTAGGATGGGAATCTCTGGGTCATATGAGATGTGTGTTCTAAAAGAAACCACGGTGCTGTTTTCCCCACCAGCAGCGACGAGTTTCAGTGACTCTATATCATCATCAGCCATTCTAAGGTATGTAGTGGCATCTCACAGTGCTTTCAATTTTCATTTCCCTAATGACCAGTGATGTTGAACAGTGTTCCATGGGCTATTTGCTATCTGTATATCCTCTTCTGAGACATGTCTGTTCAACTTTGTTTGCCCATTTATTAATCACAGTGTCCATCTTCTTGCTTTTGAGTTTTGAAGACTCTTTTTATATGTTGGGTGCAAGTTCTTTGTCAGATACATGATTTGCAAACATTGTCTTCTAGTCAGTAGCTGTTTTTCATTCACGTGGAGGTATCTTTGACAGAGCAAGTCAATTTTGATGAAGTTCAACTTACCATTATTTGTTCAGTTCATGCTTTTGGTGTCATATTTAAGAACACTTTGACGAGGCACAGTTCATGCAGACTTTCCACCTTTATCTTCTCTTTAAAGTTTTATACTTTGATGTTTTACATTCAGGTCTATGAACCATTTTAACCTTTGTTTCAGTTGTGAAGTTTAAGCAAAGTTTCAGTCTTTTCCCTAATGGATGTTTAATTGTTTCAATACAATTTATTGAAAGAACGATTCTTTTTCCATTGAACTGAGTGTAACTTTGTGAAAAGACAATTGGTCATATTGCCTCTCTCTTCTGTCTCAATCAACATATCTTTCATTTCACTAATACCACATATTTTTAATTACTGTAGATTTATAGTAAGCCTTAAAATCAGTAGATACAATTCCTCTATTTTTGTGCTTCTCAAAATGGTTTTGGCTATTCTATTTCTTTTGCCATTCCTTCCAACTTTTTGAATCAGCTTGTCAATATCTACAAAAATCTTGCTGGTACTCTGATTAATATTGCGTTAAGTCTATAGATCAATTTGGGAAGAATTGACACCTTTATAAAGTTGAGTCTTCTAATACAGGAAGGTCTCCATTTGTTTAGACCTATATTGATTTCTTCCATCAGCATTTGTAGTTTTCAGCATATAGATCTTGTACATTTTCTTAGATTTACACCTAATACGTGTATTTGTTTGGGACCTAATAAATTACATATAATTTCAGTTTCCAGTTATTCAATACTAGATATTTGTGTGTTGATCTTGTGTCCTATGAAACCTTGTAGTTTCAATATCACTTCTGTTTTCGAAACTTTTGTAGTGTCGTTCGGACCTGTCCCTCATGTTTGTCACCCAGGTGCAGTCTGGGACCTGGGGGGTAGTCTAGTCTGTAGATTATTTCCCAAAGTCTCCGATATGCTGTGTAGATCCACAGATGCACAGCGTGGGGTGAGCCAAGGAGTTCATGAACACCATTAAAAAGTCCATTTCCTCAGCTCCTTCCTCTCCACACGCTCTCAGCACATTCAATTTCCTATGGCTTCCCTTTTTGATCCTCCATCTGGAAAGCTGGGATTTTATTTCTCCCTCTGTTGTGCAGCTGCACCCTCTTCTGGGGTCAAGAGGCAGGAGAACAGAGAGAGAGAAAAAATAAGGACATTCAATCCACATCCTTGGGATCAGAGCTCAGAGAGGAAACTCCTCCTTCATAGTTTTAGGCTCGTGCAGGCCCTTGTTTCTACCCGCCCCTCACCCCACCCTCCATCCCCCTGAGGGGCCTACGGCATGTAAGACTGGAGAAAAGAAAATGGATTTCTCCATTCTTCTGAATGTTAGAAGACCTGTTTCCTGGTCTTTGAGCCAGAACTAAAGGACTTTTCCTGGAGCTGTTTGTCTATCCCAGGTCCCACCCCTGGGCTTGGGGCTGTGCTCAGCAGATCAGGAGGGGAAATGGTAAACTCACTGCTCTTTCAGTGCTGTTTAAGTAAAATTCTGCTTTTCTTCCTCAGTGTGCCCGGTGCTAATTACTTTGAGTCCTCAAGCAGCAGCTGTGAGCGTTCTGTGAAGATTTTATAGCTGCCTTCAGCGGGCAGCGCAGGGTGAAGTGTGTTTGTTACCTGTTAGCTGCAACATCTTACCTGCCGATGGGCTCGTCATGGTGTCCTTTTCATCTTAATATGATTTTGGTCACCTCTAAATCCTGACAAAAATATTTACAAGATGCGAATCTCGTTTTCTCACCTTGCTGAATGGATATTTCTTACATTCACAGAGATGGTAATTTAACATTTAATTCTGAAACAAGACGTTTCCAAATATAACTTACTATGTATGTATTTTTAATAGAGTCACATGAACGGAAAGATTTGCTTTAGCTAATTGTATTGGGGGAATTACTTCTATTTGGATAGTACTGTATTTAGCACTTAAGAGGAATTTATCCACAAGCCAATTAGTGAAAAATGGATAGTCAACATATATCCATGACAGGCTCTTGAAACTTTTCGGCCCAGACTATCGAACTGTAGTGCTCATTACTGTACACGAAAGCAGTTTTGTATTTCAACTTAAGGTATTTTCTTTTTGGTCACATAAATCTTGTGAGATAAGTACAATAGTTTACAATCTTCACATTTTATAGCTGGGGAACTTTTATAGAGGCTGAGTTGTCTGCTCATGGTCACATAGCTGTTTACTATAAAGAGCTAACACCATAAACCAAGAACTTTATGAAAGTCCACTGCATTTTCCACTAAAGCATACTCCATTATTTAATGGTGTGTGATGATGGTACGGATCCGTTTGAACCAAAGATACTGAGCTGTCCATAACTCATGACAAGTCCCGATAGAAAGCCTCAAAAGACAGGCTCTACTTCAGACTCTCTGGGTAGGCATTCGGCAACATCTAAGGACTTTTAACATAGGAAAGCGAATAAAATAATGACAACAGGGCTTTAAGAAGAAAACCTGATGTGGATGGAATGGGAGAGAAAGATACTGGAAGATGGGAAGTTGATTTTTCAAGTGCCACGTAACAGGTGATGAAACTAATTGGGATGTTTTCATGGAGAAGAACACATGTTAAAAAAATAATAAAAGAAGAATCGGTAGGATGGGGTGACTTACCGGAAGGTAGGGGCAAGGCAAAAGTAGAGCTGGAATATGCTATTCTGTGGTTTTGACCTTTGGAGAATGGCATGCTGTTGATGTGAGTGAGCTGGGTTTGAGGAAAGGAAAACTTAGGATTCAAGCTGATAGAATGTGAATTGTGGATTTTAGGACAAAAGGAAATGGGGTTTCTACATCAGGAAATCAGGACAGAGCAGGGCATATAGAATTGTGACAGATTCTCATAGAAGAGGTAGTTGAATCCCATAATAATGGATGGAATTTCTGAAGGCCAGCATATAATAAGAAAAGATGAGAAAATCAAGGCCTGAACCTTAGCCTGTGTAAGTTCTAACATTAAAAACTACTGAAAAGTTTTATTCAAGTTCCAGCTTGAAAGTATTGCATGGCTTCTTACATTTATGTTTAGTCATACATACTTAAATAGAACTCTCACTCTTATGAGCCCTGTGTAACCCTAGCATTGCCGGATAAATGTATTCACCAGAAGGACCATCAGGGCACACTCACTCACTGACTCAGTGTGTTTACTTATGGCCTTGGTTTTCCTGTCCAGGTGAGGTTTTTGTTTCCCTATAAACCTGTCTAGACAGTCTAAATGCGAGGCATATCTCACAGCTGAAGATTCCTGATGGCAACAAACATGCTTTATATTCACAGAGACCGACAGTGCTAATGATGGATTTCCCTGCAGGTTTACAGTCATTTGTTGGTTTGTATGTGGCATTTCCAAAGTAGAGGAGATATTTACATGTTTAACATTTCTAGAGGTGATTTTATTGTTTTTTTCCTTTTCTTGGACTAAGAATGGTACAGTAGGTGGTGATGAAGTTTAGAGGAAGAGTGTCATTAAATTGTCCTTTGTTGGAAGACTGCCTTCTGCCCCCTTTCCTTCAGTCTTCTAGAAATGTTTGTATGCTTCAACATGTAAGATTGAATATTTCATTAGGAAGCAGCAGGGGACTTATTTTAAAGGCAGATTTTAAACAATCTTAATCACTAATGTGTGATACATGCTGAAAACCTAAATGAGAAGGAAGTGTAGATTTGTGTTGCTAAAATTTTATTCTTCTTTGTCTTTTATCTTGTTGGCATGGTTAAATATTTAAGTGTATCTGCTGAAGGAAATAGGAACTTGATGTTGGCATTGAAATACTAAAGCGGCTATGAACTATCCATCTTTTACTTCTCTTACGGCTGTCTGCATTAACTGGTGGTAATGACCTGGCAATAGACTATTTGAAATGGCTTTGTTGTTTTATTCTTCATATAGAGATAGTTTTTTATTACTACAACCTGTTCTTATTGCCATATAAATTTTTAGAAAAGTGTTTCTTGGTTCAGTCAAATTTGTATCCTTATAAAAATACCAAGGTATGTTGCCGTAATGCCAGTAAAATATATATGTATACATTGGATATACAAAGAAAAACTAGCTCTTTTATTGGACTATAAGTTTTAAGTTTCTTCCCACGTCGAGCATGCATTTTGTTTGTTTGGTTTAGTTTGGGGGAAGGTTACACAGGAAGGTGGGGAGTGAGGACAAGAGGCTAGAATGTGTCTGAGAGTTTTCCCAAGGATGTAGCCGCCTCTGATGGCCTATGGCACCTATGATGGAATTCCAGCCTATGATACCATGATCTGATGGAATCATAGGGGTGGTTAGAGGATACTGATACTGTAGGAGCTGTGAAAGACTGACCCTTTGTTTTGCAGTAAAGGAGACTGAAATCCAGAGAACTGAAGTCCTTGGTCACATAGCTAACGAGCAGCTAAGCTGGAAGTAATATTTGGATTTCTTGGTTCTGAGTCCAGAACTCTCTTCAAAATATCTTATACAGATGTAATGAATTTTCATTACGTAAAATTCAGTAGAATTTGGGTGATGAATAATGGCTAAGCTATTATTACTAGCCTCCCTAACCTGTTGGGTTGAAAGCATTGTTAAGCATTTAAGAATGATTTCTTTTTTTTTTTTTTTCTGAATTGCTATGAAGTGATCTTTGAAACAGACTTTGGGGCCGTGGAATAAATATTTCAATCATGACTGTCCTAATTGGAGAGAAGTGTCAATTATCCATTCTCCGTGTGTGGTAAATTGATACAAAATAAATGAGAAACTGCTCTACAGTTTAAGTACCAGTTCATTGACAGGGTGAAGCATGCTTCTGGGTGTCTTGGGTTCAAGGCTTTAGTTTATAACCTGGATTCCCCATTCTGTCTCCCACAAATCTAAGATGAAGAGGCATGCTTTAGGGGACTCAGAGTGTCCTTTCCAAAATGGTTTATGAGGGAAAAAATTGATTCTAGAATCCGTCTAGTGTCAATAGATTAACCAAATTCTTTGCTTTGATTCTGCTCTGGGACTAACTGGAAGCTTATAGGAGATAAAAAGAAGTAGAAATCCAAATGGCATAAAAATTATTGAAAAAGTAGCCAGATACTTTTTTAAAAGGGGATAGATAGAACTATGGTTCAGAAGCTTACCCCTACAGTGCATTGGGTCAGTCATCTACTTTGGCACTTTTGAAATGATCGCTGTCATTGTAATTATTTCTACACTTGTGTTCTTTGCATTATTTGGAATGTAAGCTTTATAACATCATCTGTTATTACTAAGGATTTGTATCGCTAATGAGCACTTAATCATTGTTGAAATGCGTATGCCATGAGGTCCTATAATCCTGTTCTATAATCTTTGATGCCTATTTTAGTGAAATATTTCTGGAGAGACTCAAATTAAATATAATATAATGCATTAAGGACAGCAGTAATTCTGTTGCTGCTGCTGCTATTGCTACTGCTACTAGGATGAAGAAGGGGGAGCAGGAAGAAGCACTTATCTTGTATAAGGCATTGTGCCAAGCACTTTGCATAAATCATGGCACTTAATGTAATCCTTACAACACAGTTATTGTCATCTCCATTTTATGAAGGAAGTTTCATGTGACTAAGTTCCTTGCCCAAGGTCATGCACCTAGCAGATAGCTCAAACTCCTGTGTTCATACTTCTCACCATTATGGCATATATTAGTTTATCAGTCAGTCCTGGGAGAGGCTGTAGAACCCCTATCTTCTGTTTCAGATCACATGCTTTATTTGGTGTAGTTCAAGGAAAACATTTAGACGGTTATATGTAGGCTTTGCATTAAGCTAGCTCAGTTTGCTTAAGCACAATTTTTTACATAATTCTTATGAGAAGAGACAGGTATCTTCAATTGTTATCAGTGATCCATTTGGGGGGAAAAGAAGTCTACAAATCTCTTAGAAAAAATTATGAGTAGTGCCAAGGAGGGTTCTTATTGGTAAAGTCTTTATTTAACTATCAGGTACTGAAGAATTGTACAGAGATATGTCACATCATAACTTATGACAAGTTATTATGTCGTTTTCAACTGGTAAATGGCACAATGAATTATCTAAAACCATCCCAGAATTGGAGCTAATACAGTTCCACAAAATCACAGATCATACTGTCATCCATATACATATCTTCTTTGTGATGAGTGATTAAGTTTTCTATATTAATTTCAGATAATTGAGTCACTAGTATGATTTATACTGATTTAAAAATTGCCAAGAAGCATTTTGTTTTATATTTTAGTAAGAAATCTTAATATGCTATTTAATAAGTAAATCACTTTTTATGTATATAATCTTATTACATTATGACATTAGCTATGTATATCAATTTTCTGTTTCAGTTTTCTTAAAAGCATAATTCATGATCTAGTAATATAATTGTTACTTAACTTATTCATTATTTTAACTAGCATTTTGATAAACGACTCATACTAATTTTCCCATTCTTTTTTCTGACACCTCTAATAAAAAACAATGACATTTAGAAGGAATTCGTTGAAAGAAAGACAGTTTTGGTATTCAGTTAAAATTAAAAACAAATTTCAGAAAAGAACATGGCTAAATAAAGAAAACTAAGTGTCATGTGACTATTATTAGTCAATTAGATTTAGACAGAAGTTACAGCAACACATCATAACTATGGGGTGACTTTGCTACCTATTTTCAAAAGAAGGCTCAGGGAAAAATATTATGTGTGACAGTGTTGGTTGGCATCATTTATTCTGTGTATTTTGTTGTCAAGAAGAAGAACTTAGAGAATCTCAAAGGGTGGTGGTTGTTAATTTTATTCTTAGCTTTCATTATTATTGTCAACCATAAAATTTATATGCTAACGGCAATAATGATGATAAAAATCTTAATAATAAAATTATCATCATCATTAAATAGAGAAAAGTCATTCAGTAACCAACAGATTTGAAGAAGATAGAAATCGGGGTTTCTGGTTTTGCCACTTCATTTCCTAGGGGCAAGTTTTCCATCCTTTGGGGTCCTGTTTTCTTTATCTGAAAAAGTTATGGGTTGTACTAAATGAGCCCTATGATTAATTTCTTCTCTTCATGTACCTTAACTTTCTCATGTCTGCTGGGAGAAAATCTTCTTGACCTAGTCTCTTAGAGAGAAAAATGAGGTTAGGGAAAAGGTACAAAATCAGATTTTGTAGCCAATGACCCGGTCATAAAGGAATATAGGGATGTTTACACTCTTTTTCTGTTTTACTCTGCTGTAGTTTCTGTAATAGATGTGCACAATATCCCATGCAATTGGCTTAGAGGGGCCGTGTATATGCTGTTGTCGAGAGGTGGAGGTTGCAAACAGGGCACTGATCCGCGATATCTGAGGCCACTCAGAATAGCCACAAGGAGCTTTCACCTTCATGAAGTCGTTTTTGACAGTCCGTGCACTTACATTGCTAATTTTCTTTTGAAATTAAAAACGACACCAACATGAATATGTTGTGATGTGTTTTAAGCAGATTTGTTTAATTAAAACCAATGAAATAAACAGCAGGGTGAGTGGTTTTCTGAAACAAACATGTTTGGACATACAGTAGTCCACCTGTATATGTGAGGGATACTTTTCAAGAACCCGAATGGATGCCTGAGTTTTCCTATACTTATATACCTATCATAAAACTAATTAATAATTTAGCACAGTAAGAGATTAACAACACTAACCAATAATAAAATAGGACAGTTATAACAATATACTGTAGTAAAAGTCATGTGAGTGTGGCCTGTGTCCCTCTTTCTCTTTCAAAATATCTTACTGTATGTATTGTACATACGGCATAGATTTGCTGGACAAAGGGATGATTCAAGTTCCAGGCAGGATGGAGCAGGACTGGGTGAGATTTCATTATGCCACTCAGAACGGCGCACATTTTTAAAACTTAAGAATTGTTTATTTCTCGGATTTCCCATTTAATATTTTCGGACTGCAGTGCTCGCGGGTAACTGAAACCACAGACTGCGAAATCGCGGGTGATGGGGGTACCACTGTAATTTAAGGAGAGGGAAGAGTCTTACCTTTGCATCTCATTTATTTTCGGTTGCAGAACTTCAGATGGTGGCAAAGTTGTTGGCACCATAGAGGTCAGTGTCGTGAAGATGGGGGAGATTGAGGATGGAGAAGCTGACCACATCACGACAGATGTACAGGCACAAAAGGTAGGGTCTCAGCCAGCTCATCACGCAAATTAAATTAGAAATGATCAGTTTTGACAGATGCCCGAATCACCAACACCTCTGTAGGGTATGAAATCTCATTATTCACGAGCCAAATGAGAAATCAGCTCTGGATTTTGAGTCTCGCAGTGTTTCATCCTCTGAACCAGAGGACCTATTTGCATGGAACGACGCAAAGCCACATGCCATTCAGAAACACATTCCTCTCCACTGTTGGCTCCTGTGTTGACTTTGCCTCTTCTCAGCTGGAACAAAAGTGTTGATCACTGTTGCATTCTGCCATAATTAACCCTATGTGAGATGCACAGAAGATTCTGGGAGGGCTATTGCCAAAAGTAATCACTCTCCTACTCTCAGAGCTGTCTTTGGAAAAAGATGCAGTTTGAATTTAGATTTCATTTTTATGTGAAGGAGTGTCGATTTAATAATGTTTTGCCTTATGAAACTGCAGAGAGAGAAGCAGGAACTAGTATACAGCAGAGAGCTCTGGAAGGGCAAAGTCACTTGGAGACAAAACAACTTCCTCGTGCCCAGGATAAAGGCTTCCAGCATATCAGCACATGTCCAGGAGTTATACTTTCTTTCCACTTTCTTTTCTCCAGGAAAGAGAATCTTGATATAAGCATTAGCCTAAATTCCTGCCTTAGGAAATCAGTTGCCTATTTTATTGAGGCACAAAGGACAGACTTAAAACTGCTAACAGTTTTTTTGGTTTGTTTTGTTTTGTTTTCAGGAAAATGAGTTTGTATGTACACTATAATTCCTGCCTTTTCAGAAATGAACATTTTTTTTAATGAGAAGGCCTACTGTGACTTATTTTCTGGCTTAGTGTCTCTTATCTGGGAACATTTGAATTTTTGGTAGTAAGGAAATGTCTGTGTGGAAGATGTTTACGTAACACTTAACAAATAATTAACTTTACAAAATATGTCTAACATTGCTTTTCAAAAACACATTGTCCTTTCCCCAGAATAGGCTAAGATCTTACCTGCATCCTCAAGGATTGTTCCTGTCTGATCCCCTCCTTTCCCTCAGAATGTATCCCAGATCATGAAAATATTCTGAGGAGGCCCAGAGTTTGAGTCCGGTTCTTTGCAAATATTGGGGCCGCGGTAAAGTTGTGCAGCAAATCCTAATAATCAAGACCCATGTCTTGGGGCTTCATTCAGTCCTTGTGTCCTTTGGAGTTTGATATTACACCCATTTTAGTCACCACCATGTGGATGCTTGTGTCAAGATGGCAGAGGGAAGAATGAGAAGCTAAGTGGGAACTGAGAGTGGGAATAGGCAGATAATCGTGCCTGAATCGGTGGCAGTGTACCAGGAGACCAGGAGCAGAAACACTTTCCAATTCTAAGTAGGGCTACTTTCCCTGCCTCTGAAGCTATTAGTTGGTACAAAAGTAATTGCGGTTTAAAAGGTTAAAAATAATTGCAAAAACCACACTTACTTTTGCACCAACCTAATATTACTGGCCACCTCCCTATTCTCCTCAGAGCTCGTCCACCCCTGGACTCCTTTACCATGTTGCTATTATGAGGTAGCGCAAATTGAGTCACACTCTTTTCGTAAATGGAGAACTCGATACGCAGGAATATGCCCCACC
Organism: Rhinolophus sinicus; assembly: GCF_036562045.2. Taxonomy (NCBI): domain Eukaryota; kingdom Metazoa; phylum Chordata; class Mammalia; order Chiroptera; family Rhinolophidae; genus Rhinolophus; species Rhinolophus sinicus. Next base: position 111,702,925 of record NC_133757.1, read on the forward strand.
CAAGTCATAATTTATGTTTCTGGCTTAGTAATGTGAACTTAAAAAAAGACTTAACTGAGCTGTCCTAGAAATAGGAGGTGGCAGTGTCAGCGCAAACTGTGTACGAGTCACAAGTATGTTGGCATTACCTTCTTCCTGTCTGAATTCTTAGTGAACCTTGACCTTTTGCAAAGTTTTTTATAAAGTTGCTATAAACTCTGATGGCACTCCCTAGGAATATGCATGATTGAAGGAAGAACACATGGTAGGTCCACTATGCATGATATTTAGAAGAGTTACCCGGAAATAACTTTATCTCAGTGTTTTTCAAAGTGTGGTCAGAATTACCCGAGTGTTTGTTAGAAATGCAAATACAAGGACCCTTTTGCATATCTGCTAAATCAAAATCCCTATGAAATACATTAACACAGTTTATTACTAAAGGTGATTTAAGTCCTGAAGTTAGTGAATGATTGGAACATATGAGAAGACAAAGTCACTGAAATAGAGGTTATCCCTAAAACCACATCCCTCTCACTGGTTTGCATGAATTGGGGAGAAAGAAATGGAACTACTCTTAGCACCATAGTCATGTGGGTTAATGACATACGAGTATTTATGTGGATTTCATCCATCGATATGTACTGTATTAGAGACTTTGCTTATGTGGCTTATGTCTATAGAAATTGATCATATTTGATTCAAACAAGAAATATTAAAACAGAAGAGTACACAGGCACACATACCATTAGCTGTTACATGATTATGCCCTATGGTCTCCAGAAAATTCCATATAGGCTTGTAAGAGAGGGAGAGGCAAACAGATGTTTCAGTATTACTATGGAAATAATTTCATCTTCGCCCCCTGCTAGATGCTACAGACGATGCAAAGACAAAAGTTATCAGTGACTTCCAGGAGACTCCAGACCCAACTTAGCAAACCATGATTTAAGGAATACACTAACAGATGTGAAAGAGCGTTGCCAAGAAGTATTTGTCTTGGATGAATTCATACTGAGCTTTATGATCATTGTTCTTACAATTTGTCCAATTTTCTAGCCCAATGCATGGAAAATTGATATATTAGTTGATATTCAAAATCATTAAGCTAGCTTCAAGAATTTTACATATCTTGTTTCTTCTCCTTGGCCACAATTTCCATCACATGACATTTTTTAAAGTATTCATTAAAATCGATAGGCATAGGGTGCTCCTTGTGGCATAAAAAGTGTGTGATGTTTGTTATTCCTGCTCAGAATCACAAATGGGAAGTCATTACGCTGAGAGCACCCACCATGTAAGTGTGTAATGCGGCAGCTATCCTTCATAGTGGTAGCCATGAACGGTATACGTAGCTTAAGCCTCCTTAAGTACAGAGTCCACATTTCTTTTAATCTTTGCATTTTCTGTAGCATCTAGCAAGTGCAAAAATGATTCTAGGGTCAGTTGTAAATAAATAAATTAAATTAGCCAAAAAAATAAGAAATGTTGTGTTTCGCTAGATAAAGATAGAAGGTACACTCAGGAAACAATTGAAAAAAAGAATTACCGAGTACAAATATGAAAATATCGAGTAATTTAGTAAATATTAAAATATTTATTGGGTGTTTTCTGTTGGTTTCATGCATTTAAATCAGGAGAGCATTTTGAATAGTAAACCTTTAAAGACAATACAAACATTGCAAAATAAGAATGTTAAAATTGTCCTAAGTACCTGTGTGGACATTCCCAGTGTGGATGGGAATTACGACTGTATGAAAGTTATATTTCTGTATCTATTTGTTAAATAATCAAGGCCTTCTTTTAGGAAACAGAGAGTTGTCTTTAATGACACAGAGACAGGGTGGCCTCCATGTAGGGAAGCAGTTTCTTAGGATAATAGCCTGATCCCTATGAATAACGGCGTCTTCACTGAAAAGGTTTAATCTAAACCATTCCTATAAGTGATATTGTAGATGGAAAGGAGGGTGGACCATAGCTATATACCTCGTTATTAGGTGGAAGGATATCAGGGGCAAATCAGGAAAGGATTTGAAGACCAGTCTGAGAACACAGGATTTGATTGGGCAGCAAATAACCGTTATCCATTCTGGAACAGAACATGGATGTGATGAATGTAATGTTTACAAAAGACTATTTTATCAGCCCATATAGGCTGACAGGAGTAGAGGTAATACTGGAAATAGGAGAAATAAAGAATTTTAAGTATGGCCAAGCATCCCTGCACATTGCTCTGGTGATTTAGGAAGGGCGTTTCTAAAATAGCTGTGGATTATAAGAAGGGATCCCCTCTGACTTCCAGTTGGTCAGGACAAAGATTTAGAGAACATCAAATTTTAAGAGCTGTTTGCAGTTATTCATTCTTTCACTCTACTAGGACCTCAAATATAAGCCCTGGAAAAGTTATAAAGCACATTTTTCCCCATTAAAAAAGATTCTGAGTAATGTGATGAATGTGATGATAGAGGAATAAGTAGTGGACCATTAGAATACAGAGAGTAACATTCTCAAAGTAGGCCAGTGCCTGGAGGAGGAAGGGTGGAGGGAGACAGACAGAGAGTGCAGTTCTGATGCACTCTCCTAGGGAGGGTGGTCTGGGCCCTAGTGCCTCGTGAGCAGAGCCATGCATGCTCCTCAAGGATGGCTGTTTCTCTCAGAACTCATCACCAAAAGAACTTTCTGGGGTTTTGTTTGTTTTGTTTGTATTTGTGTTTATTAGTTTATGTCTGATATAGTTCCTCTAAAAAATTCACTCTCCTTCCTCAGCCTTCCTCCTTTTTTGTTTTGTTTTGTTTTTTGTTTTGTTTTGTTTTTGTTTTTGTTTTTTGGCTAGAGAGAGAAAGGAACTCATTTGAAGAAAAAATTACTGGCTGTGTGAAAATAGGTCCTTTGTCAACCTCCTGGGGCCAGAAGAGTTTTGCTTCCTCTGTTAGTTACAGTTTCCTGGGAAGCTGAAGGAGAGTCCCCACGTAGTGATAGGTTATCCGGGATATGGTCTCCCGCTCGTGGTTCACTTTCTTAGAACTTGTCGATGTGCTCTTCTGTGTTTCTTCTGTCTTTCTGGCTGGAGAAGTGTCAGTTCTGTAAAGGCTCATGAGCGTGTGATCTCTGGCTCAGCATCTTTATACATTGCCCTCATACTTTATGAGCAAGTGTTTGCATTGTTTTGCTGGACACAAACTCTCCTTTTTTCTTATGTAATTAGATGCTACAGTATAATTTTTTTTTATTTACAGTTGCCTTTACTTAAAAATAATTTTCTTTGTATTGATTCAGAATAATTTCTAGAAAATAATTTGCTTTTTATTGATTGAAAATCATCCCAGCTGTCAGAAATATAAAACTCTTCATTCAGCTTGTCAGATGTGATTTGCTGTACTACGAACATATCTCTCTAGCATGTGGGAACAATCCCTTCCCACTTTTCATTTTCTTTCCTACATAGTCTTTAACTAGAACCGAAATGCAGTCTATAATTATATAATACAATCATATTATATATAAATATAAGTAAATAATCACAAGTTAAACAAGCTTCCTAGTAAAGATAAAGCTGCAAATAGTTGTACAAAAATGTCTTGCTCAAAATTTTTTGAAATCATGTGCATTGCCTCCTATTTTGTAAACAAAATAAAAGAATTTTCATATTTTGATTTCTTTCAAATATGTTTTCTTTTCCTTTTGTGCTTTCCTAGTGTGCACTGGTATGTGAATGTACAGCCCCAGAAAGTGTGAGCGGAAAAGACAACTTACCTTTTTTGAATGCAGGTATGTACCTCAGTTCTAGAAACTTACATGAGATACATTTTGATTTCCTCCAAACTCAACACTGAATCTCAACAGCATTCTAACAGAATCAAGTGTGAACACTTAATAATTGGTAATAATGAGGAGCCAATAAAGTGGGGGTAGATTTGACAATTCCGTAAGAAAGAGAAGGAAATACTTTGGCTGTATGGCAAAACAAATTCCTGTTAGCTGTTGGATTTTATATGATTTGAAGCAAGACCCACTGGAAGACTGAGTAAGTATTAGAAATGTGAAACTTTTATTTAGTTTGACTTTCTCATTATAGAACTCAAAATAAAGTTGTTAAAACAGTAGATTTATGGGTCCAGTAGGAAAAATTCGCACACATATTTGTACATTTCTGGATATGTATGTATATACTATGTTTCTTATAGTAATATATTTGCATTTCAACAAGGCATTAAACAGTGTGTTAGATGATGACCTTGTGAGTAAAATTGAGACATAAGGTACAGTTAAAAATGTGTGATAATACGTATATGTAAATTATGGAGTTAACATTTTGAATAATATAAATTATGGTACCAATAATAATATTGTGAATGATAACTATTACAGTGACAGGTGATATGCTTAATGCCTTACATCCCTTATCTTACCTTGCTTTCTGAGATCTGATGAGTGCTGTGAAGGCACTGTCATTATCCCTGGGTGACAGATGAAGCAATTGGTCAAGGTCATCTACCTAGCATGTAACAGGTTCAGAATTTAAATCCAGTTTTTATCTCAAGGCCTTTGCTTTTAATTACTAGGCTGTGCTATTACTAAAAAGCCATTAATTAATACGCTAATGTACCAACAGAATAAGCTGTAAAATTTTTTTAGCCCTGCCACGTTGTGCATTTAAACAAAGAAATAGATAGCATAATAATCAGCTTAATGAATGATACCAAATTTTAAAGGCTTACTAACACATAACCCCTAAACTATTAACCATTTTTCCCTGAAGGAATCCACTGATAATAGGAAAAGGGAGTGGAAAAAGGGAAGGCAGCTCTTTGTGTTAATACCTACAGGAATGGAAAATAAAATTTAACAACACAACAAAACAGTAGCTATACTTGTGTAGAATGAGGGATTATACCAATGAAGAGCAGCTTCTTCTCAATTTATACCAAATAATATGTTTTTAAAAAATTTATTAAGCACGTAATATTGGAAAAATGTGCATTAAACAGTGAAGGGTCGACCCAGACAGTTGGACCAGCCACGTACCATAAAAGGACTTGATAAGTTATCAGTGTGGTTAAAATATCTACTGTATCCTCTAAATGTCCTCCTCACATTTATTTTTCCACGTGAAAGTTGACCAAACTTTTAGTCATTTATTTTAATACATCTAAATAATCTATTTAATTTACTAACTGTCAGTTTTGAGAAATAATTTTGAGTGTAGGCGATGTTACATTCATTTTAAATACAGTTTGAATGAATCAGGTTATCACCAAAATCACTTATACTACGAGATAATTTTGTAATGATTCACTCATATGAACCTTGTAATTTTTTATGCACACAAAAAGAAGTACCATTTTTAAAATTCTGATTGGCTTAATATAAAATAAATTTCAAAGACAAAGAGAGAAATGGCTCTGTAAGTATGAGAATATATTACCTAAGGAAGCAGAGACGGAGGGAATATAGTGAAAAATAAATCTGCAGCTCCTAACACTTGTGCCATAAGACCTGTACCACATGCTTGGAAGTGTACTAACTCTTCTGGCTTACTAGGGTACTATTCTTATTGTGTAAATTGTAATATGACAAAAACAACTGACATGCAATTGCACTCTGCAATTAAAATAGACTTACGTAGTGTGGTGAGAGGTGATTGCTTACTGCTTTCCTGCTTTCATGGAGGTGACAGTTGTTTTGGCGGTGATACTCCCCTTAGCTCCAATGACACTTTTCCACTCTCCTTAGTCTGGGCACCAAGGAGGAGCACTCGGAACCTAGGATATTTGCCACAAATATACCTTTGAACCTTCTTCTATTTGGGAAAGACAAGACTAAGTAACAGTCAAGTGTTATAAAAGCTAGACTTAAAAAAAAAAGTGCAGCTAAAGTACTACTTACGAAATGTTTCTGTTCAAAACATAAAAGTGTATTGTGTAGATAGAGAAGACGTGTGACATTGGCTTATGTGTACCTTTTTCTTTTGTTCTATTTATTTATCTGTCTAAACTCAGCAACTTTGGAATTAATCCATTATATTCCCAGGTGGCTTTTTTTTTTTTTTTAATCTGTAGGCAAAAGGAGCTATTGACATTCTTCCCAAGTCTTTGAATTAATGTATTATATGGAACTTGCCAGCATCAAGTGAGTTATGAAGTACTTATTGAGTGAGTGTAAGAGAATGCCATATCTCATAGCAGCTCTTCCCTATTCTATTTATATCTCTAGAGGTTTAATTTATAATTCAGGAAATTCACTTATCTGTTGTAAAACTAAAAAAGAAAAATCTCTTCCCCCTAAGGTCTCACTTTTTCCACGCCCTGTTTTGCCTTGCGAGTTTAATGTGTATGTTGGGAGTCTGGGGAATTGAGAGCAGAAGGAGAGAAAGAACTAGAAGTGTGTGTAGGGGATGGGAGTGGGGGTGGGGAGCATAATTTACAATTCCAGAAGAAAGATAACCAAATTCCTTTTTGCTGTTGGGTTTTATATTCTCTGAAACAGACACACTAGAAGACACAGTAAGTATTAGAAATGCGAAGCTCTTACTTAGTTTACTTTCTAATTATATAAGTATATAACTCATACAATAAAGTTCAAATAGTAGATGCACCTCTTTGACTCTTTGCTTATTGATTTAAACAAAATGGAGGTAAGAACACTTTTGCTTGTTGTTGGGGGCGGGCATAGGGGAAGTTAATTTTGATCTGAGAGAGGTGCAGACGTTTAGGTCTCTCCTATGTCCTGCTAAATCACTTCATGAGGCACCTTGTCTATAGCAGGACAATAATGAGTGGGATCTTGTGGCATTAACGTAAGGGCACTAACAACGGGCAGATCTGGTGTCAAAGCCTCGATGTGCCAACCAGCCTTGTGACCCTGACAGACAGTTTAGCCAATGTGGACATCGGTTCTTCTAAATGAGCAAATTAACCTGAACAGTCTCTGACTTCTTTTTGGCTCTCAAATGTTTGAAGGTGACATAGCTTAGTTTAGCTTTTATTATTTTTTCCTTCACTTTAGAAATGTTTCATAAAAGTTTTCATTTTAATCTGTTTCACATGGAGTCACATATCACTTCTTTGTCATTTGCTGTGGTCTTAGGAGTTATTTCTGTGTAATTAGCCTGACCACAGATACACCTTTTAAAATTTTTGTCAGGAAGACAATTCTTTCTCTATTTCTTTACTCTCCCAATTGTCCTTGTAAAAGTATACTGCTAGAGTATTTCACCGAACCCTTAGATACTATGCCAAATCTGTGGCACTCATGGGCTCTGTCACTAAGCTTTCCATTATCTTCACATTTTGAGTGAGTTTCCCCCTGTCAGTAAGCATTGGATCTGGTGCAGCATCTTCCTTGATTGAATTCATACTTCTTGATTCACGAAATTATCCTCTATATTCTTTAATGACCACTTTCATGCTGTATATCAACATGTATACTGCCTTTCATGTTCACAAAGGGTGTATCTGACAGCGGTGATTTCCATGACCCTGCCAGCTGAAGTCTGAGCAGAGACTGTCCTGCTGTCAGTCCTAAAGGCATACAGTTTGCCCTGTTTGGAGAATTTATTAATGTCTGTATTTCTTGCTTCACAGATCAATCACACCTTTTCTCAAAATAGGCCACTGTATTTTTCATTCTTTTTCTCTCCAAATAGCCATCTACTACTGTTGCTTTGCAGAACATGCTAGGTTATAAGCTATTTAAAAAGAAGGAACATTGCTTATTTATTTCTGTATCTCCAGGACCAGAATACAATAGAAACTCAATACATTTTTTGCCAAATGGCTGACAACAGGTATATCTTATCATTTGAATTTATGGTTCAGGTAACAGAAAACCACATTGTTATTCTCTCCATGAGAAAAAATGTTCAAGTTTAATTAAGTTTGAAGTAAAATAATTTATTACTTTCCTTAAAAATTATTACCAAATTATCATTTTTAAATGTTTTCTTCCTTACAGTGTACCATAGATTTTAAGTGCCTTTTATAATGTCACATAACTGAGCTAAATATTGGGGTCACATTCTCCTCACCACCACCAACATCCAAAGCAACGCATGACTCAGAATATTTTAAGAGATTGTCAAAAATGTTCCCTTCTATACTTATTTGAGTCCTGATGAATTCTAGACAAAAAGCACATCCCAGTTCCCCCCCCCTTTTTTTTAAATTTTCATTCACATGATACTAAATCTACTATCTTGTCAAATTTTGGATGATATCATTTTATATTAACGACGACATTTCTGATGTATTTTCTCCATACTAGTTCATATAGATTTTACCCTTGTATTTATAACTCTCTGATATATACAGTTGGGAGTCATTTTGGCTTATAACATTGGCGCTTGATCCTATACTTGTATACTTATCACCAGATATCTTTGTCCTTTGCTGTTTTAACAAATGCAGTGGAGTCCATTAACCTTGCTCTTTGGAATTTCCATATAGTCTCATTACTGTGCGCTAATATATTTAAGATGTTAAGTAGTTTCAATGGAAGAATGAAATTCACTAATAATCAAGGGAATCATCTCTTAGACACCTTTAAATGCTTCCACTATCTTTCTGTTGTACGTACATTTCCTCCTCCACTGCCCACTTTAGGTAAACTAGAAGAAAAATTCAGACAAGATGATATAGTCAAAAAGTTAATATTTTGTGGATGAACGTGAGGAGACCTTTCTCTCACGTATGATTTTTCCTTTCTTTGTTCTCATGTTCTGTGCTCTCCCTTGAAGTATGGTTTTTTAATTGCGTCCTTGCCTCCTGTATTTCCCCTTCTCAGTGTACACAGTTTTGGGTACTCTAGCTGTTCTCCTCCTGAGGAAAGGAGTGGTGGGAAATATCTGATTTGCAAGGTTTAAGCTCATTTCTGTGGGATGTTTGTATGTAGTGGTCACTGTGCTAAGTACAGGAGATAAAATGAGAATGAGGAAAGCAGAACAGTCCTGGCTTTCACAAAGCTGTCATTCTCATGGGGGCCACTAAACAGTAAACAAACGATTGTAGCACAGCTGGCAAGAACCATGCTAGGGATGGGGATGGGAAATACAAAGGAGGGACACCAGTGGGGAGATGGGGTGGAAGTCAAGGCAGAATTCCTGGAGGAGGTGCTGGCAGAGCTGAGTTTATAGGATGATGACCTATATAGGAAAGAGGGGTGCTCCTTTGAGTTCTAGGGAATGCCTTGATCAGAGGCAAATTGGCAAGAAACAACTTGAATTCAGTGAACTACAGGTCACTTAGCACGAAATATGAGCCAGCTTCTATGTTCTCTAGTTTTGTCCTTTAATGACTGAACTGGAATAAACAGGGCAAATCAAACTAGAATAAGTGAAGCAAATCATTTTTTTTGACCACCCCAAATCTAAAATCCAAATTCTACACATTAAATTTACCAATCATCACCATTTAGTGACTAAAGGCCCACAAATATTATTTTTATGTTTTATTCTGATATCTGTTATAGGTTTTCTTATCGTTGGCCTTGAATTGAAGATGGAGGGTCAGGTCAAGAGTTTGTGGGTTTGGCTAGACTAGCACTTTGTCTAACTCAACTTATATCCTATTTGTGTTCTTTTTTTATTATTTTGCAACACCACACAAACAGTAACACAATTTGGATTTTATAACAAAGCTAGAGAATAGTAACTAAAAATTTCTTGGAAGTTTGTTTTTCTTTTCTTTCTTTTTTTTTTTTAGCAATTAATTTTATCTTCATTACTTTTAAAGAGATACCTCTTTACTGTATTTTTGGAGTCCTTCTCATGTTTTCTTACCCTCTTTTCTATTAGCCACGCTTAGTATAGTGTTTTAGTGAGATTTCATTTCTCACCCAGTCTTAAAAAGAGCCAACAGACATTTAAAATGTATATAAATCTAAGATATTTTCAAGTACAAATAAGGGTCTGTCAGTATCTAATTGGATTACACAGACTTATCTATGGTAAGTATAATGTAGCATTTGGAGAATAGGCAATGTATGTACATTCATCTGAATAATTAAACTATTGAACAACTGCATAATTAAAAGCTACAGAATGAATAGATTCTCTACAAGAATCTGCAGTACATTAAAGTCAGATTCCATTTAAATATGTAACTCCTATCACCTCCCAAAAGCAAGAATGTACATGAAGATAATCACAAATGACCATCCACTGGAGAAATACATTAAACACTACCTGATAGAATAAAGCTTTTTGATGATTCCCTCTACCCAGAATCCAGATTTCCAAAATTTTTTGTCCAATCCACTGACATCCCTAACAGAGACACAGAAAAGAGAAAAATCACCCTGTGATATCTCTCTGGTTTATCTTTTCTGCCCTGGGTTGCTTGAGCAGTCATCTTTTTGTGTGTGTTGTCTGTGTGTTGGCTTCGTTGACCATTTCCTTGGGGTCTTTACTTTGATCATTCAAAATTGGAGCAGCTTGGCTTTCACAATTGCTGAATCCCACAAAATAGCAGGCGGCATACTATCTTGTTAAAGAGACCCTGTTACAGTGTCTGGGAGAGACAATATAGAGATTTGAGTTGTGCTGCAGTTTGGGAGGTAAATCTGTTATTTCCTTTCTATCCACATGTTCACCTATGGGGTAGGCCTAAGGGAATGTATCAACAGGTGGACCACCTTAGAACTTTACCCTTCTTAAGTCATCACAAGACCACGATGTGGTCCAAATATCTCCACTACTTTTCTCTTGGTAGAATCTGTTACGTGATATTTTTAATAATTGTTTTGGCAAAAACAGTGGGGAAAAAAATGAAGAGAATAAACACAAGTCTGTCCTTAAAAGGAACTTGTAATAGATGTTAGATAGTTATTGTTGCTGAGTTGAAACTATTGTGTGGTCAGAAATGCATCTCTTATATGAAGAAAAATTTGGCATCAGTGGAGAGGCAGAGCTTAAAGTGACAGATTCATTTGCACAGCTGAAGTGTATGTGCAGAACTGTCAAAATTTTATCTCTGCTATAAGGGAGAAGCATTAAAAAATTGACAAAAATATTCATCATTTATGGTCCATTGTTCAATATTTGATGCATGAGTACCATGCATTTCTTTTATGTGAGATTGACAAAATCTCCCCACTATTAATCCGGCAAGAATTTTGAGTTGAGAACATCTTATCTGGTCATTTTTGTAAACAGTGCAACAAATTTACATGGTAGTTAAAAGTCAGACCATATTTGTTTTTCATTTTTAAAATTATACTCCAATATATGGTACTTTAGGATACAGAGTAAGAATCCTGCTGGATCAAATTAGGTTGCAAAGTGGATCTCTCTGTATCTACATTGAGATCCTGATAAATACACTCATACATGATTTAGTACTAATGTTTAGAGACCTATGAGTTTTAAAAGATCAGAATTGTATCATGAAAGTTAGATAGAAGACATTATTGGGGATTTTTTTTTTTTTTTTGGATGATCAAGTTGTCTGATTTTTAAAATTATTTGTTCCAATTGTTTCCCTTAAAAACAGCAGTATTCTCATAGAATCCTTGGATGTTGTGTATGGTGGGGTGGTCAGAGGAAAGTTCTGGAGCTCATTAATCGAACTGCCCTTGATTTCTGCTAAAAAAAAAAAGTTTATATTTAGAATGCATTGAAAAACATTAAAATGAAAACAATAAAACCAAAAGTTGAAGGACTAGTTCTGTGATAACAGAAAATTAAGAATTTTGTAATTTGTAACTTAATTCAAAAATACAGATTTTCTAAAAAATTATTATTGTTTTTAAAAAGACAAGAAAAATCCAAGGATTTAAACCATGGTTTGAAAGGTACAAAGATTCTATGTATTTAAAAAAAAAAAAAAGGTTAAAAGGCAGCACGCATATACTGAGTAGCGATAAACCAAGTAATTGAATATTTATTTAGGTTACTAAGGACATTTTGGAGATTTTTTTTTTTGTCTTACTACAAAAGGATACATTTATATTCCTGATCATGTTAACTATATTAGAATTCATGAGAGTTTATGAATGGTTTAACCTGACTGACACTATATTGAATTCAACACATACTTTTTTTTTTCTCTGACTCTAGAGTTATGACAATAGAGGGTATAGAAAAATTCTTTATATCTTTCAAACATTGTCACATTAAAAATGAATGAAATACCGTGTTTCTTTCACTGGCTATCTGTAAATTCTTATATTACAGATGAAAGAAAATACATCTGATAAGGCCTACTATCCAAAATGTATAAAGAACTCATATAACTCAATAGCAAAAGAAATAAATAATCCAGTTTAAAAAAAAAATGGTAGAGGCTCTGAATAGACATTTTTTCCCAAAGAAAACATACAGATGGCCAACGGGTACATGCAAATATGCTCAACATGACTAATAATCAGGGAGATGCAAATCAAAACCACAGTGAGATATCTCCTCACACCTACTAGCATGGCTATTAGCAAAAGGACAAGAAATAGCAAATCTTGGCCAGGATGTGGAGGAAAGGGAACCCTTGTGCACTGTTGTTGGAAATGTAAATTGGTATAGCTGCTATGGAAAACAGCATGAAAGTTCCTCAAAATAATTAAAAATAGAACTATGTAAATCAGCAATTTCACTTCTGAGTATTTATGCAAAGAAAATGAAAACACTACTTCAAAAATATATATACACCTCCATGTTCATTGCGGTATTATTTTCAATGGCCAAGACATGGAAACAACTTAAGTGCCCATCAATGAATGAATGGATAAAGACGATGTGATATATATAAATATATATTTCATATATATAATATATAGTATTATATATAATATATATGGAATATTATTCAGTTATTAAAAAAATAAAATCTTACCATTTGTAACAACATGGACGGACCTTGAGGGCATTATGCTAAGTGAAATATGTTAGACAGAGAAAGACACCATGTGGACTGACTTATATGTGAAAAGGAAGGAAGGAAGGAGGGAGGGAGGGAGGGAGGGAGGGAGGGAGGGAGGGAGGGAGGGAGGGAGAGAGAGAGAGAGAGAGAGAGAGAGAGAGAGAGAAAGAAAGAAAGAAAGAAAGAAAGAAAGAAAGAAAGAAAGAAAGAAAGAAAGAAAAGAAAGAAAAATGCCAAACTCATAGATACAGAGAGCAGGTTGGTGGTTGCCAGAGGCAGGGGTAGGGGAGTGAAATGGGTGAAGGGAGTCAAAAACTACAAATATCCAATTATAAAATAAATAAGTCATGCGGGTATAATATATAACATGGTGACTCTGATTAATAATACTGTATTGCATATCTGAAAGTTACTAAAAGAATAGATCTTGAGTGTTCTCATCACAAGAAAAATAATGTGCAACTATGTGTGGTGACAGATGAGGCCTATTATATATAATATATATATATATAATATATAAATATATTATATATATTTATTAAATATATTATTTATATACATTATTTATATAATGTATATTATATAATTTAATATATAATGAATAATATATATAATATATAATTATATATTATATATCTATATATATATATATATATATATATATATATATATACACCACTTACTGTGGTAATCATTTAATAATATATAAAATGTTGAGTCATCACATTATATGCCTGAAATATAATGTTATATGACTATTATACCTCAATAAAAAAGAAACTACATATAGTTAATTTTATATTTGGATCTGTGATATAATCTAATTGACAAAACTTAAAGATCATATTTATGTTAATAATATAATCTCATTGGACACACAACTCTAGATTTTAAATACTGTCTGTCAGTATATTCTACTGTTTTCTGGTTTCTTTTGGTGCTTTTGAAAAGTGAACACTGGCTACTTCTTAGCATGGGGTAGGTAAGTGCACTGGAAGCTTTGAATCTGGTTGTTGAAGAGTGGAATCTTTGAAATCAAGATTTCCAATGTAATATCAATTCTGATAATAATTTATAAACTGTACCTCAAAGAATGAATGGTTACAGAGGAGTGGGTAAACGGATCCTCATTTTAACGTTCAGAAAAATATTATATGTTTACCCACGTAGTGAATGAGATACAGTCTTATAGAACCCTAACATTTTGAAAGGCATTTTACCTTGTACATTGGGGAGACATGGACCCACACCCATGCTCAGTATTATTTCAAGCTTACATCCACTTCAATAGCAAATTCTGTTTTTATTCGGCTTTCTTGGTAAACTGGAGCCAAATAGTCTTAGATACTTGATTGGTGATTGATCTGATATATTTTTCCCATTAAGCTTTGGTCTATGAGAGCCTAATAACAATGGAAATAAAATTCTACCCTGAAATACATGGCTTGGAAATATGGTAAAAGTGTTTTCCTCACAAAAAAAGGTATCAAGTATTATTTTAATATCTGGCCCTATACTTTCTGTTTAACTCTTGAAAGCCCTTCATGGTGTGGCCTTATTGCTTCTCCCCGAATCACTGTCCACCCACCCTAAATGCACAGTTTGTTTATAGTCTCCCTGTCTTTCTTCTGATAATATGTGGTTTCAAGAAAATGTGTTATTGGCTCATTGGCACCACTGTATGTATGATATTGAATTGTAATAGATCATAAGCCAAGGAATAAACTTTTCTGACATTTAAGAAATAAATAACTTTTAGTAGTAGGACCATTTAAAACCTCTGAAATAATTTATCACTTGTCACCTACTATAAGTTAACTAAGAGTGATGAGAAGAAATTCAGAAATATAATTTTTCAAAGTGTGTGTTATGTATCAATGCCTATATTTTCATCTATATTTATAAGTATATATGCTTTAAGAAAATCTTTAGACGAGAAAGGAATTAATAGGTGGTAAGTTAAAGAACCACAGTAGCCAGCCACATTTATGAATTAGAATTTGATGTGTCATTTTTAATTTAATAAAGACTATATGTCCCAGAAACTACTGACAAAATAAGATGTAAGAACAAAATTTTTAGAAATTCAAATACACTAATAGCTTATGATAAAAAACAAATTTTGATTAAATAATTAGAATGGTACCCTGATTAATGATTTTGTTAATTGACCTTCACCTAATGTGCGTTTCTTTATCATTTAACCATTAAGCTTTTATTTTTCCCTTTTTCCTCAGTGTTGAAGAACCCAGTGTGTAAATTATATAGATTTCCCACATCTGACAATAAGTGGATGCGAATCCGGGAGCAGATGTCCGAGAGCATACTTTCTTTTCATATTCCTAAGGAATTGATCTCTCTTCACATAAAAGAAGATTTGTGTAGGTAAGAGAACATAATTTATGATTGTCTCTCACATTATTTATTTTCTTCTATAAAACATCTTTTTTCTTAAAGTATGATGATAGCATAAAATTTTAGATCTGCACTGTCCAGTATGGAGGCCATTAGCCCTGTGTGGCTATTAATCACTTAAAATATAACTAGTCTAATTGGAGATGTTCTGTAAATGTAAAATACACATCAGATTTTGAATTATTAGTACATAAACAACAACGATAAAAAAAGACTGATTTTATAGTTGGGATTAAATGAAAAATATTATTAATTTCTGCTGCTTTTTTTTTTCTCTTTAAATATGACTACTAGAAAAATTTTAATTGCATGTGTGACTCCTTTGTGGCTTGCTTTATATTTCTATTGAAAAACTTGGCGTATAGCCAATAACCTGAGATTTGACCTTGTGTCTGTGTGTCTTTACATCATCTGATTTTGGTTGTCATTTCTGTAAGAAATTCCTACTTGGCTCTTCTTTGGACCACTCATCTGTAACAAGACTCTCAGATAGTTAACTTAGTGGTCTGAAAACTCTTTGAGATGATTTATAAAGTATGCTATGTGAATGGACAATATTGTCATGCATCAAAATTAAATCCACTTTTATAGTAAAGCAGAAGCATGTGAGAACTGGTTGTTGATGAGAATTTCTCTGAGCCACAACTAATCGAACGATTTGTTTCTCTGCCTTATACACCTCCAGTGACTTTAAAAGTGCTGGATTCTACATTACGCTGGACACTGTTAAGGCCCTAAATCTCAGACAATTAACAAATCTTGTTAATAGTTAACATTTTGTAATTACTGCAATATACAACAGAGTGTGAAATGTCCAAAATTTGGATTTCTGCCTTAGACTCACATTAGTACGCTAAAGTACTTACTAGTGTTGTGCCCCTTTGGTAGACTCTGCTGTCCCCAGGAATGCCACATTGACCCAAACCAGTGAGCCCACCATGGACAGGGCAGGGCAAACTGGCAGCGTGGACAATACAATTATAAGCCTCTTAACAACATTTTGGTCAATGACAGACTGCATATGCAATTGTGGTCCCATAAAATTATAATGGAGCTGAAAAATTTCTATTGCCTACTGATGTCATAGCAGCCAGGAACTCATAGCAACATAAAGCATTGCTCACGTGTTTGTGGTGACACTGGTGTAAATAAAACTACTGTTCTGCCCATCCTATAAAAGTGCATCACTTACAATCACGTACAGTCCTTAATACTTGGTAATGATAATAAATAAATATGTTACTAATTTGTGTATTTACTATACTGTACTTTTATTGTTATTTTAGAGTGTACTTCCTTTTTAAAAAAGTTTGCTATAAAACAGAAGCCGGGCTTTGCCAACAGCAGCCCATATATCTTGTGTTTGCCGCACCTATTGATTGCATCATTTTCTCTTGTGCTTGATTTAATCTCATGTTGTTTTGTGCAGTAACGTGCTGTACAGGCTTGTAGCCTAGGAGCAATAGTCCAGGCCATATGGCCGGGTGTGTAGTAGGCTGTACCATCTAGGTCTGTGTACGTGCGCTCTATGATGTTCACTCAATGACAAAATCACCTAATGACATATTTCTCAGAATGTATTCCTGTAGTTAAGTGGTGCGTGACCGTATTTGTTAGGTAGGAATGCCTGCCAAAATAGTATATATCCAAATGAGGAGAAAAGAAAAAGAAAACAGAAGCTGGATTTTAGGGAAAATCAGACAGAAAACTGGATTATAATAAAACAACCTGGATCTAGGGAACTAAAGTTGGAAAGAGGGACAAGAAAGTGGATATTTGAGAGTAGCAGATTGAGGATAACCAGGCCACAGAAAGCAGACAACAGGTATTGACTCAGACCAAGAGAAGCTATAAGATGCACAGGAACCTAAACAGGCTACTTAAAAGCGCCTGCTGCAAGAAGGAATTAATGTAAGCCAAGTTATTCAGTACTGTCCCCACTTAGAACTAGTACAAAGAGTAGGTGATAAGCAAAACAAATTCCCAGGGAGGGTAAGCAGGCGCATGCGTTAGACTAGAGGAGCATGGAGTTTGGATCTCCTGAGTCATAAAAGAATGATCATTTTCACCATTGTATTCTGACGTTTGGACACTAAGAACCACTCCTACTAGAGTCCCATAAAGGTCACATTTCATACAGAAATGTGAACATAGGGAAATTCATATGGGAAGAACAATTGTTCCCCGCAGCAGTTATAGGACAAGGAAGGGCTCCCAGTAGACAAGCCTAAGTTAGAGGTGTCAGGCAGAACCTCGCCCCTTTTTTTCAGCTGAGAACCACCGAAGAGGAGTTGCAGATGTAAGAAGTTAGGGCTCAGCCTTACCCTATAAAATGACACCTGAAAGCTACATCTAATTTAGCCGTTCTAAATTCCCCACTAAAATATCTATCAAGACCCAGAAAATGGAAAATGATGTTTCCTATTATCTGAACTCGATTAACATCATACTATGGTATGCTACAGAACCCAATGGCTAACCATTAGGCTATTGTTTTGGGATTGAAAATCGTAGTTAATGGACCACTAATGCTATTTCATCTAAAAATACAGCAAGCTCATGAGAAAGAAAGTGAAGAGAAAGACCCCTATTGCTGCCCCAATCTGTCTTTGGTCATCAGTTTAGGAACCCCCTCAAGGCAAGGCAGCTGACTTGCGCATGTCTACCACTTCTGAGGCCTCCCTGTGCCCTCCTGCACCCCTACCTCCACTCCCACTCCCATTCACATCTCTCGTCAGTCCATTCTCTGATAGTAAATACCAGGGGGGAAATGATGAGGAGGGAATAAGGAAAAAGCAGCCATTAAACCATTGCATTTTTGTACGTATGTATATCCTCTGTAATTACTGTTTTACTATTTTTTTTAACACCCATCTTGTGTTAATAGTGGCGTCCACCCATCCTGTTCTCTTGCCTTTCTCTTCTCTGTATCTCTATTTTCCTATGTATTCGCAGCAAAAAAAAAAAAAAGCAAACTCACATGGAAGGGGAAGTTTTGATGGAGACAAAGGAACAGTGCCTTCAAATGGAAAGTTCCCTTGCAAGGGACAAAACTAGAAACTGTCATCAGTATGCACTGAGAATTGTTCAGGGGAGAAAATCCTATTTCAATCTTATGTAACTAAGCTATATAAAAACCTGATAGATTCTGAAAATTGGCTAAGCTCTGTAATGACCATCCTGTTACATATACCTTTTGCTTTCTCCAACTCCTTTTCTGTGTAAATGTCCCATCATTAGAATGTTTTTTAAAAAATTTAACAATGAATCCTTAAAATGTTATGAAGAAAAGGAGAAAAAAATCACACTGAAGACCCAAAAGGGAAATAGAAAAATATTATAGGAGAATTGACTAGCCATCTCAGTAGAGCATATGAAGGTGTGGTTGTTATGAAACAGAATCAGAAAGTCAAAGAAAAGAACCATCATCCTTTAGGGAAAATGCCAAGAAGAAAAGGATAACGGAGGGAATAATGAAACTTTAAATTGCAGCAGCCAAATTAAATCCACAGAGGCAGCAGAAGAGAACAGATATGGCACTGAAAATAGTATCAGTAGTGTGGAACATAAAACATGATGAGCTCGTCTCAAATGCCAAACAGGTGAAAAAAGTTTAAAACGGTGAGAGATGTTAGATGTGCAGGACACAGAGTTAGAAACTACCAAATGATTTTAAGTGTTCTTGGGGAAGAATAATTAGTGCAAAAAGTTTGCAGAAGAAAACAAAGAAACAAAAATAGTGAAAACTTATGCAGTTTTTTTTCTTTTGTATGCTAAAATCAGGCTAATCATTCACTTGTCTGCAGAAGCCCATTGAATAACATCTGCTGATTTTTGAGAGGTAAAGGCTGTGACCCTACTTTATTATATAGGGTCAGGTTATGAATTTTCTATGAATGAAGGCAATGGAAACTACATATTTAAATATGCAGGAGCTCAGAAAATGTCACCCACAAAACTTTCTTAGAAAATCTACTTGAAGATATATATGCCATCCAACTGAAAAAATAATTTAAGAATTATTTTTATAATGTAATATAAATTAATATCATATAAAACTAAATTATAATATAAAATTCACATGATATAACATATTGTGTTTCCCCAAAAATAAGACCTAGCTGGACAATCAGCTCTAATGCATCTTTTGGAACAAAAATTAATATAAGACCCAGTATTATATTATATTATATTATATTATATTATATTATATTATGAGACTCGGTCCTATATTATATTAAAATAAGACCAGGTCTTATATTAATTTTTGCTCCAAAAGATGCTTTAGAGCTGATTGTCTGGCTAGGTCTTATTTTTGGGGAAACACAGTAATTTAAGTTAAGATTATAAGAACAGGACATTGTCCTGCAAAAGGACTTGAAATGGTTTTTTTCTTGGTTGAGTGGAAAACTTGGACAGATCTGTACTCTAAAGTTCTTTTTTTCAGCATCTTTTAACCCTAGTCTTATTCAAATCCCAGAAAGTATGTAACTTCCCACAGCCTCCTTCCCAACCCCACACTTTCTCTCTAACTCATTTGTTTTTCACATTTTCATTCCATCTACTCTAATCCCGGCCACCATTATTTCTAGCCTGTGACACAACAGTCTACTGATGACTTTTCTGCAATGGCCTTACTTCCTCAAAATCCAGGGCTCACTTACAGATTCCCACAATTTGATTGAAAATGTTATAAAATGCAGATTTCCAGTAGGAGCTTTCTGGAGACAGTCTTGTTATTTAACCTCTTGAGAACTATACTAGAATTATGTGTTGGGAAGGGAAGAGGGAGAGGTTCGGCTTACAAAGTCCTCAGTATAGCACCTTGCTTCTGAAAATTTTACTGAATTACTCCACAATCATGCATAGGGGATTTAGCATTGGAAAGCAGACCAATTATTTGATCTAGCATACTTGAAGGATGGGGAAATGGGGACTGGTTTATTATGGAGTTATTATAATGGAAGGAAAGGGGGAGTGACATGTTGAGGACAGCTGAGAGTTCCTAAATACATAGAAGGGGTGTGTGTGTGTGTGTGTGTGTGTGTGTCTTTGCCTGTGTTTATAATACTTCAGGCTTTGCAATTCTTCAACTTGGGTTGCATGCAGACAAGTTATGTAGGTCTTGCCAGACTACAACCTATAAAATTTTTATAGTTTGTTTTAGTGTTGCCACATATTTTGTTTATGTTGAGAATTTTCTTCAGCTTTTGTACTACTACGAAGTTCTGCTATGCTCAGTTTACATTGAAATATGTTAGTTATTAGGTAAAATGATTATACCCATAGCCTTGAAGCTCCATGACAACTACAAACACGGTATTAAATCACAGTGTGCACACATATATGTTTAGATGGGAGGTTCTGGTGGCTATATAACATTTGGCTTTATCAAAAAGGCATACATGTCTACACTATAAAACGATGTTTGAAAACCTATAATGGTACAAAAAGTTTTAAAGAAATGAAATATTTCAGGGAAAATGAACCTCATGGTCAATAAAACTCCCCGGGAAAACATTAGTTTGATTTATATGATGTATTTTTATCTTTTTTTCTTTCTTCATTTCTTTCCTATACATATTTTTCTTCAGTGAACCCAAGGTTGGGGAAAGAGAGAAACTCCGTGGCATAGCGTTGGTAGTTTAGAAGAAAAGATAAGAATATTTTATAACAATTAACTTGAAGGTTTTCTTAGGTTTTATAATATATATATGTATATACATATTTGTATATATGTATATGTATACATATAATATATGTATATATAATGTATATATGTATATATTATATATATTTATAATATATATAGATATATATAGATATATCTATCTATCTCTCTCTATATATATTTGTGTTTATCATGCAGAGAAACAATCTTGTAAATAAAATATAAAAAATCTCAACCAAAATACTTTAGTAGGGAAAATGTGATAGAGTTTGGGACATATGAACTTTAAATAAAAGTTTTATTACCACTTCTTTGATAGAATGTACACACTTTGTCTTCGATATTCGTATTTGTAAATGTTGTGCATGTACTGAATTTGTGATGATAAAATACTTGAAGACAGACACTTGTTGAACACTATATAGTTCAAATATTCTGTTTTCTATATTTTAGAACTATATTGTAGAACTATGATAAACGTGTCTATATATCAATCTATTTCTTGAACGCAGTGTATTCTTATCTAAGAAAAAGACGGTCAGTAAGATATTTTGAAATCCCAGGTTGAAAGTCTAGTTGCTGCCCGGAGATCTATGTTTCAGAAACATCTTCTACATGTTCACTTTAATAGTATCATATACTGTTAACTTGCTTTTCTAACCACTATATCTACTTTGAGAAAAATGCAGAAGATACTTAATTTTCTGATCTTGTACCTTAAAGCATTTCGTGACTTTCATTAAAAAAATGGGTTCATTTTATTTCAAACTGATAATACCACAAGAGTGCCTTTTTAAAAATGTTAAAAGTATGGATTAAGAATTATAAACTAAAAGAGTAGAATATATTCAGGTAAATTCTATTTCAAAAACATCCTCATTATACAAAAAAAGATATACAGTAGGTTTTTACAATATTGTGACCCAGCCGGTCCATTTAATATGTTTTGACATTCTGAAATATAATTTATGTTCTGTTTTCAAATTATGTATTACCAGACAAGATTTCCGTGTCTCATGGGCTACAAGGCAAGTAGACCTACTTTTCCAGCCTCATCTTCTGCCTTGTTTATTTTGGCATGGCGGAAACACATGCTTTTTGAGATCTCTATCAGCATTCCCATACTTAGATAAAATAAAGGCTCACTGAAAATCTTTACTGACCTTAAAGAAACCTTGATTAGTGGGGAAAAGTAATAGGGAGCCAGCTATTCTATTTAGGCATTTTATATATCAAATGAACCTCAAACTGATGAATCTCATAGATGTTTTTATAACGTTGTGTCTCTTCCACTTTATTTCTCTTTGTGTTTCTTTCTCTATCTCTCGTGCTTGCTCTATCTGAGAGAAATCTTAAGTCCTAGAGATCCAAAAAGGATACATAACAAGATCACATCAGGACGCCACTGTTGATTCATACCTGATTGGTGTTATTTCTTCTGTGCATTTTTCTTCATACAATGTTGATGCACAGTTGGAGGACGGCATGGCATGCTATTTATCATGGGAAGCGCATTTGCCCTACCAACTCCTAGCACTGAGGGCAGATGCTGTGTGCCATTAAGTCCATCATTATGGATTCTTGGTCTCATTTAATGAGAGGTCCTGTCGAGCGCTTAGTATCACCAAGCTGGTGATAGAAATATGTGTTTGATTTTGCTGTTTGGGTATTACAATATCCCCACAGGAACAAATAAGGCAAAACTCATCCAGAAGCACATTTTTTTTCCTATTGTGCCAAGATTCTTGTTTAAAATGAATTGACTAAGGGAGAGTGTGTTGTAATGCTAAAATCACAGGACTGGAATAATTATTGACCTGTGTTCAGAAACTGTATCTGCCACTTGATATATACTGGTAATTTTTTTAAATTATGTAATCACTCAATTTCAATATATATACATATATATAAATATATTTACTTTTTTAGGTAATAACATTATCATTTATCCTGCAGGGCTATTATAGTATTTAAATGAACAATCAGAAGACTCTAACATGACGATAGGGTTTTGTCTTGAGGGGTGTGTGTGTGTGTGTGTGTGTGTGTGTGTGTGTGTAAGTGCAACTCTGGGTTTGAAACCTGGCTCCCCCAACTCTACTTAATACCTATGTGATATGGCACAATTTAAGAGTTTTAATCTTCAGTTTCCTCAGCTGTAAAGAAGGGATTAAATAAACATGCATATGGTTATTGTGAGCTAATGATGAAAACACCTGGTGCATACATGCATAGGCCTTTTCTATGTGGAAACCTCTCTTACCATTTATGTAAAGAATCATGTAAACAGGAGACACTCGACATATCACAGCTGTTGTTGTTGTTGTTGTTCATCTTAGCTGAATGTTGACAGTGTTTCAGACAAAAAGGTCTATAATTCATTTTAACCTCCTTTAGCTTACTAACCTAGCACACCTCATAAGTACGCAACCCTACTATATGGTCCCACAAATTCTAGGCAGCCAGAAAAGCAGACTAGGCATGTCTTCTCCCACCAAGTGTTTGGTGCTGAGAGTGATTTTGGAATGATAGGCTTCAGATTGGTTAGGGCCTTCTGAGCCAAACTTGTCAATTGTCTTTTGCTGTTGTTGTACTCTTCCTAGACTCTCGCATAACACATGGCATGTAATAAGCACTCAGTAATAAAATCCTTTCCTAAGAACAACTGGAATTGTGAGTAGAGGATGGCATGATTACATTTAGAAAAAGGGAGGCAAGTGTGGAAAGATAAAACAATTTAGGAGATATTGTAGTTGCCTAGGCAAATGATGATGGTGGCTTAGACCAGGTTGGTGGTGGTGGTGGGAAATAGAGAAATGTACATACATTTGAGATTTTTTAAGGAGCTAAAATCAACAGGACTTGGGGATGGATTCCATCTGGAAGTAAAGTGCTCAGGATGAGAAGCATTCTGACGTGCGTAACTAAGGAGATAAGTTTCATTAATTGGTACATGAAATAGTGGGAAAGTCGCAGGTTTAGAAGACAAAGGAGCCCTCTTTGACTTTTAGTGGAACCATCTAGGTCTGTGTTATCCAGTACATTAGCTATTTGCCCCATGTGACTCTTTAGACTTAGGTTAAAATTCGTTCAAATTCAATGAAATTAAAAAGTTAGTTCCTCAGTCACCTTAGTCACATTTTAAGTGCTCAATAGCCCTATATGGCTAGTAGCCATCATATTAAATAGCATGACTCCAGAACATTTCCATCAGTACAGAGAGCTCTTTGACCAGCACTGATCTAAGATAACCATTAGTGACATCTATAAATTGAAAAAAAAAAAAGAGAGAGATATAGTAACATACAACTGTCCTTTCTCCCTGCCCATTGGAATTTAATATGGACAATGAGAAGGCTGACATCCACCTTTCTAGTTTACCCTTATAGGCAAAAGATAGAATAACTTTTGTTTTTTTCTTCCCAAGTGGATAGTATCAACATATATGTTCTGTGCTGTGATTTCTAGTGGGAGTGAGATTGTGTTATATTTCTAATGGCGAGTCCATCTAGTGTAGTAGTTTAAAGCGTGACACCAAACACAAACCCCTTAGGCTTATCCCAACTCTGTTACTCACTATCTGGGTGCTCTTGGATAGATTATTATCTTCTCTGAGTTTCAGTTTCATCATTTGTAAAATAAGGATGATAATAATAGCGATAGCTAGTTCAGTGGGCTATTGTACACAGTGAATGATTGAATGTTCTCAAAGTTCTTACTCCAGTGCCGGGCATAAGGCAGCATGATACGCCTGCATTCACATTCATTAAGTGACTAGATAATAAATAAGAATTTTGTTTTGTTGTTTGACATTCCAGCAGTTATGATAGCCAAGACTGTCTGGTAAGGGTATACTTGAGCCAAATATTTGAACCAGCTCTCTGTTGACCTCGGTGGAAGGTACATTCAGATGACTCCCTGAGGTCAGATTCTAGTCCCGTCCTCCTATTCAAGAATACTACCTTATCTTTGAAGAAACTATACTCATCAGGAATTAAAATAAAAAAGAGAATAAGATTTGTAGTCACATCACCTGAATGTGAGTCTAGATTCCGCTACTTACTAGCAAGTAATATAGCATTAAACAAGTCACCCTACTTCTCAATTATATTTTTCTCACTTGTCCAGAGCAATGTTATTCAATAGAACTTTCCATAATGATGGAAATCTTCTAAACTGCACTGTCTAGTATGAGAGCTTTGCGGCTATTGTGCACTTGAAATGTGCCTGCTGCGACGGAATTTTTAATTTTGCTTGGTCCAGCTCTGAACAATTATCTCTGAGGATAGTTTTGTAAATAAAAAAGAGATACATTCTATACAAAAGTAACCTTGATCACCCGGAAAGTCTTATGCTGACCACCAGAGAGCCCTACGGCCAAGCATTTGGGGCGCGTCCTGAATTCCATCTACTTGCGAAGTATAACTCGGTGACATTCTCACTGCAGGTCCAGGGGTGAGCATTGGAAGAGAAAATACCCAGAAATGTTTGCAATGGCTAAAAGTATGGACAGGAATAATGAAAAGGAATGAGTGTGCTCGCACACTTTCGTGCTCCACCAGCCTTTCGTCAGGGGTTAGTAATCATGGCGACCTAGGATGAAAAGGCAGGTGATCAATGTATGTGGACTTAGGAGAAACTTCATATAACATGCCACCATTTTAAACGTAAGTGGAACACTGAGCTTTATGATTTAAAAAGATAGATGTTGTCCATATCTGATAACTTTAAAACAAACTCCAAAGGATAAATAAGACATTAGTTAGAAGTAAATAAACACCAAATCACCTTTATCAGGAAAAGCAAATAGACTCTTAGGATGGAATAAGACCTGCTTATGATTCCTCATTTTGTTTCTAATGCAGTTACCTAAAATTAAATTATAGAATTTGGCTGTTTGTCAGATGCAAACAGATTCTGTGATTGCAACTAAATCCTGTACATACTGTTCTCCAATTCTTAGTCTTAGCCTAGAACTTGAAACCTCCTTAAGTGTGTTGTACTACAAAATTCACTTATTTTAATGTCAAGTGAAAATCAGAGTGAATTACTACTCAGAATATCCAGTCATTTTTCAGTGAAATTGTGGCTCGTGGATTGCAACATTAAGCACATTGTCATTTTCAAAAATGCATTTTTTTAATAAAAAAAAGGCTGTGATTTATGGATGTCATTTTTATTCCTGTATGGGTGAAAGCACAGACAGTTTGAATGGTGGGTTGAAAATACTACGAGATCTGACATCAAGTTGAACTTTGTTCAGTTTTATGGTGTCACCCAATCACTTTATGAAATTGAAGCCACCCACAAGTCATTTATGTAGTCTATTCTTCATTGACTATTTAGTATTTTTTTTTCCCTAATGGGTACTTTTTTATGACTTCTTTTGGGTTTGACTTAATGTCTAATTTTGCATAGTGAATGAAAGCAGCTTGGCTATTAAACTTTCCATCCATGTATACCCATGTGAAGTTTTAGATTGTGATAGCTACCAAAAGGTTCTATTTAAATTGTATAGTTATTTTTATTCTACAAAATAACATTTTAATGTCTTTATTACTCTTATCTTATCCTTTTGTATCTAAGCTTTCATCAGAGTAGTTGGTCTTACAAAATTCTTGTGAAAGAATTAACTATTATATATTCAGGCATTCTTTATTACAAAAATTTTAATAATTTCAGGAATTCTTGAATTTACATACCCAAGTTTTTAAAGTTTACCATTCTGGGTTCAGACTTATATTAAAATAGGTGCTCAGATGTGGAACTTTGGCCTCAGAACTAGAGAGATTTCTTGTTCATGTCCCTTAGACAAGCTAAGCATCTCTATAGTCATTTTTCTTTTGGAAAAAGTCTATGGAGTATTTGTAAAATGTGGTGAGAGGAATAAAAAGCCATGAAAGCACCTACATGATCCTCTAGATGTTTCGTCTCAATTCACCTCCCAAATTCTTTTGCACCAAGCAGAGAGAAATTTTTGTGATGGAATTGCTGCCTATAGTTGCATATTAGGGTTCCCCAGAGAAACAGAAACAGTAAGATGTGATTGTGTGTGTGTGTGTGTGTGTGTGTGTGTGTGTGTGGAGAGAGAGAGAGAGAGAGAGAGAGAGAGAGAGAGAGAGAAATTATGATGGCTGACAAGTTCTAAGATCTTCAAGGTGAGCTGGCAAGCTAGAGACCCATGAGAGCTGATGCTATAGCCCTAGTCCAAAGGTAAGCAGATTTGAGACGCAGGAAAAGCCAGTGTTTCAGTTCGAGTCCAAAGGCAGGAAAAAATCCAATGTCTGAGTTCAAAGTCAGTATGGCAGATTGACAGGCAGAATTCTCTATTAATTGAGAGAGGGTCAGCCTTTTTGCTCTATTCAGACTTTCAACTGATTTGCATGAGGCCCACCCAAAGAAAGGAGGTCAATCAGCTTTACTCAGCCTACCAATTCAAATGTTTATTTTATCTAGAAACACCCGCATAGAAATCTACAATAACATTTGACCAAATGTCTGAACACCCTATGGTCAAGTTGACACATAAAATCAACCATCACAGTAAGAAATTTCCTGTGAAGATATATTTTCAAATCTTTCTCTATCCCTAAAAAACACTTGACCAATCCAGGGTTACATACCTACATCATACAAGATTAGAGGACTCAACAATGGCTCCTTTATCTATTGTCTCTGTCCATTTTAACTAGGGCAGAGCTCAGCATTCTATGTTGGGTTTAGTTTATATTCTGACTCTATGTTAAATCAAGAAAATCTCCACACAATACTCTCCAAGAAAATCTTTAATTCATTCAGTCAGCAGCCTATATTGAACACTTCCCATCAACTAAGGACTGTGGTAGGACAAAAATGTGACTAACACAAGTCTCTGCCTCTCACAGACTCAGAACAAATTTTTCCCATGTTGGAATTCCCCCCCTTGAATACATCATCAGTAGACTTTAAAACTATATTTTAAATAGAAGCTTTAAACAGAAGCTAAACTTTCTCTTCTTTTTTGCTATGTTCTATTTTGGTAGTTTTGAGCCTAGTTTTATGTCTTTTCAGCAGAAACTTTTTTTTCTTTTTTTTAATGAACAGAACTGTGATGGAATTCCAATATGAATCAAAGAGATTCAGTTGGAGCTGGTGGGTCTGGTGGGTGTCTCATATAAGGAAAAAGGCTCAATGCCTATCCATTACTAGACTTACCTTTTGTACAACACCCTCCCCTGTCCCTCTAGTCACAACACCCCCAAGGGTGTAAGGAACACAGTTAAAAAACAATTTATCTATTTAATATTCTTGCTAATGTCTTACGTAATATATGTAAACATTTTAAAGCAGGTTTGGCTATTTATTTTCCAGTTTCCCTATGACCCGTTTTGTGTTCAATTAGCTCTCTTCATTCTTCACACAGCATTTTTTATGTGTTTTTTTTTAATCTCATTTTATCTTTATGTTATTCCATAGTCTGTGTTTCCAACTTGTCATATACTTAGTAGTGTGTTTTGTGTTATGGAAGGTTCAGAGGATCGTAATGACCTCCAATAACTTGTAATTTTACTGAAGAGAAAAACATCTAGTTTTGAAATAGTTAAACAAGGTAAGACAAAACAAGTCATATAGACTAAAAATATGCCATAAGATTTACTTCAAGTATTAGTAAGAACGTCCTACTTAATGGGTGGAATGCCAAGATCCATAGAGCATTAGCTATTTCTCAAGTAGGCCTTAGCAATTTGTCTCCTCTGTGATTTATTTTATATAATTTGCCTTTTATTTTTGTAGGTAGCAGAGCAAAAGGGGATAGCTGGCAGTAAGTGCCAAAAAATGTTTAACGTGTAAGAGGCCTAACTCAAAAATTTGAATATTCACTCTGTTCTTCCCAACTTCCTATGTCTGTCTGTTGGACTCTTGGAAAATTAGGAGTTGGAGACAGGCTAGAAGATTTGTTTTAGAGATAGAACTCCTGTGAGAGTAAAGCAATGAATTCGTAAGAGATTTATGTGTTTAGCAGGGCAGTGAATTTTTCAGAAAGAAATTTCTGTTTTTACTGTTATCAGGTAGCGATTGCAGGAAACATCTTTTGAAAGCAGAAGCTGTTGTTCCTGTGAGTAAATGAGAATATTTATAGATAGAGAAGGACTATTTTTAAATTATTGTTCTGTGGATTAAAAATGCATTTCTCCAACTCATCTACTTGGCCATTCACACCAAAGTCTTAGCAAAGATGTGTAACTATTTAATTATAATGCTGATGCCAGATTTCTGTTAAGATAAATGCAGTGACACGCAGACTGGACCACAGGAGCCATATCTATGAGTCTCGTAATACTGGACACCACTATGCACTTGAAAATATTTTCGAGAATATCATTTACCAGGCACTGCATACCTAGTAACTGTGTCATTCAAACTGAGAGATTCAGCAGTGAAAATCCTAAATTATAATTTATCCTTTGTTCAGGTTTGATGTTAACAGTACATGAAAGTTCACAAATGTTAATTCTAAAAGTCAATAGGTTATGGTGCTAAACCCCACCCACTCAACATACGAGTATGTTCATTAAGTACCTTCAACAAACAAGGCACTCTGTTGTTTGTTATTTTGTTTTGTGTTTCTTTGTTTTTAGAGTGGAGAATTATATGGGGTGAGGAAAGAGTGGACATGGCGATTATAGTCAGAAAGCTATATGGTATTCTAGTGACTCTGAGACTAACAGTTTCATTTACATTCTTCCACCTGTGAAAGAGGAGGTTTCAAATTATTCTCTGAACTTCCTTCCAACTGTAATAGTCTGTGAGTTCATAGTTGTCATTTTCCTTATCTATATCAAAAAGGATATATTAATTCTGGTATCTTGTAATGTGGATAAGCTAATAGGATATTTTGAGAATGGAGGAGGTGTTAATAATTACAGTGGAATAAGGTGTAAAATGGCACATATGGTTGGTCTACCTCTAACATACATTGGTACAATGACAAATAATAGGGGAAATCAGTAAAATAACACATACACAAAAAGACCTTTTTCATCTATGTGTATAAGTATTGTTTTTAAAGTATATTTATGATGCACATATCATTAAGACTTTTTCTCTAGTACTTAACCAGCCACTAGCCATCTGATAGATGGATGATTGATAGAGAAATAAGTAGATGGATAGAGGTAGGTAGATATATGCTAAGCCATTAGTGGAGAAGCAGAGTGAGTGTGTCAAATGCAGTACAAGCAAGAGGGACACTTCAAAATATCCTGACTGTGTCGCAGGCCCTTGGGTACATGACCAAAGAGATCCAGTAAGGCTGAAAATATCCATGATGAGAAATAATGCCATGTGGAATCTTTGAAAAATCCAAATAGGAATGTTTCAGTACAGAGCTTTTGGGTTCTGAAATGTACTGGTGGCTCCTGCCACCATCAGGAAACTACTTTTTATTTAAAAAAGTAATAATGATAGACCCTAGTAAGGTACTGGATCCTAATAAAAACTGGACCCCTGATGACGGGACACAAAGTGACTCTCTGGCACTGGAGCTGCCCATTATGAACTGGGTATTGACTTGATCACATTGTATAGTGTAGGAGTAATGTACTATTAGATTGGAGTGCTGCATTTGGAATTGGGCTCCAGAAGATCAGGAAGGGACGTGTGTGTGTGTGTGTGTGTGTGAGAGAGAGAGAGAGAGAGAGAGAGAGAGAGAGAGAGAGAGAGAGAGATCCCAGAGTCTCAGTCATGGACTTTGTGCAATACTTCTATTGCGTGGTGCTTCTCTCTCATCTCACACCTATAACCACATTGGAATTTTCATATGACTAACTTGTGGAAAGACGGAAGAACTCAAACTGGTATAAAGATAGGTCAGCCTGAAGTGTTCGGGGGAACTGAAGGTCAATAGTAAAGGAAATCCACCCAGTGGGCAGATCTGCAAAACAGTATAATTGTTACTCATTTAGAGGGACAAATGACCTGAGGCACAGAGGTACATGGAGTATTGACACAGTGAATGGCTTCAGGGCCTGGAAGAAATAAGACTAGAAGATTGGATACAAGGGGTCTGGCCAAGGGCTATGTGGATGAGCTTACAGAAGTGAGCACAAAGCACTTTTATATCTCAGAGCCATGCCCATCAGAAAGCAAATACTCGAGGAGGCTTTCTGGACCAGATGGACATTATCACCTGCCTGGGGATATTGGCCGGTCTTCTTTCTTGAATACCCCAGAGTTTGTACAATACACCCACAAAGAGAAAGGCCTTGGCGGCAAACTTGGGGACTATGCGTGGGCCAGAGAACACAGCCTTCCTCTCCAAGCTGATATAGCTACTGGCACTGTCTAAATGCCAGAAATAGACTGCCAGAAATAGACTGACAGGGGACACTAATAAGGTACCATTCCTTGGGGGAGCGATAGCTAGTTGGTGGCTAATCTATTAAGTTGGGTCCCTGTGACCTTGGAGAGGGCAGTGATTCATCCTGAGTAGGTGAAACAGTCCGAATGTGTGTTTGCCTTTTCTGCTCCCAGTGCCACTGTGGCACCCACATCTGAAGGCCTACAGAATGCTTGATCCAGTGATATGGCATCCCACATGACATTGCTGCAATCAAAGGGCACTTGATACGTCAAAGGAGGTGCGCCATTGAGCTTGTGGTCACTGATGCCCCACCCACCTGGTAGCCACAGACCTGATAGAAGACCTGACAGTGGAATATTCATCATGAGAGCCCAGGCTAAGGGGAAACCTTAGGATTGGGGCACCATCTTCAAGGGTGAAGTTTATATGCTAATCCAACACTTGATAGAGGACGTTGTGCTCACCACAGCGCGAACACACAGCTCTGGGAATAAGGGTGGGCCTTTGTTACACTCATAATGCCGTGCTTATGGATTTGTGCTTCCTTTTCCTACAACCTTAGACTTTGCCAGTTAGAATCCTGGTTCTTGGAGTATGGGTATTGGCAGTTCTGTCAGGGGACCCAGTAACAATCCCATTTAACTAGAAGCTGTGATTGATTTCATCTGTGATCTGGTTACCATGCATTCCTCACTACAGTGAACCAACAAAGATAGTAGGAGCTACCACACACATCACCATGAGAAAACAGGGCTGCTGTTTCACAATCTGAACAAAAAGAAGTATGCCTGGAACTCAAAGGTGACCATACGCAGATAGGAGCAAGGAAACTAAGGGCCTAATCCCTTTGGATTAAGGCCTGGGTGACCTCACAAGGCAGCAACCCAGACTGGCTGAAGTGCCAGTGGAATATGAAGAAAATCTAGATTGAGTCGTAGAGATTGGTGATGAATATCAATTTAGGACCCAAGGATCAGATGGAGTATTACATATTGTAGGTTTGTTCACTAACTGTCTTTAAGTCTTTGGGGAATTGCAACTGGTCACCACTTTGAAAGATTACACTTGAACTTCCCTCTTGGGGAAGATATTGCCATCATTGTCACATTATCTTTTAACGCCATCAGCTATATCATCCTCCCTCAAGATGCAGACCAGGTATTAGCATGCCCCAATAGCATCTACCATGGAAAGATCCAGAATGGCTTTGGCACCTGTGTCTTATCAGACTAGACCTAGGAAAGTTCTGGCTCCACTGGGATATTGCTCCCCCCGTGGCTTCCCAAAGGAGACAGATTATACAACCGGAAGTTGTATAAGTATGAAGGAGTTAATGTCCCATCAGATGAATCTTTACCAGTAAAATATAGATGATGATAAGGAACGGGCATCTCCTCTTCCATGTAACAAACTGTTCCAAGGTGCAAAGATTCCATTTGACGTCACTAGAGTTGTTCCACATGACTTGGTAACCAGCCATGTTTTCTTGTGACATTCTGCCCAGATCAGTAGCATACCACCTCTGTCTGCTTCTGTTTTTTCCTGCAGCATTTCTCTTTTTAGCTCCCTCATGCTTACCTGGGATTGCAGGATTTCAGGCCCTGCATTCTAGAGAACTTATTGACATACAAAGCAAGACTCTTAATCTGCAAACTTTTTGTTCACTGAGTAACAAATTAAAATATAGTATAAACAGAGCCCTAAGCATCCCAGTGGAAAAGTTTACTAATTTTGGTGCATCCAATTATCTTCTCTTCATCTACTTTAATGTATTAATGTAACGAAAGTCTTTCATTTTTTTTTTAAACTTATACTTTCTTACTCTGCCCCACTTTGTTTTACAACTTTTTCATTATTTTGGTTTATTACACCTTTATTATGTAGTTCTCCTATATTTTAATGTTTTTAATGCATAAACACCTTATATTGGTTATTAGTCTCTTTCAGAATGTGGGTCTTTTCAATGCCATCCCTTAGAAAAAACAAGCAGTGAACACCAGGTTTCATCTACGTATCCCTGTATATAAATTTTGACATACTGGAGGAGTGTAGTAAATTTTCAACAATAGTTTATGGACTCATCCCAGTCACTCCCCACTGTACATGAAACTTTTCTGACCACACATTGCCAGGCTTCTCTTAGGCAGGAGATGTACACCACCCCAGGATCCCACACCAGTCAGGGGTTTTACTCTCACCATCTTTTACTTCCTCACCATCTCTATCTTTTAAGTATTATTTCTGATAAGGATCAAAGACAATACAAATTGTAAACCTATTTGCATTACACATCTATCAGTGCATCTATTAGTATTAAGCAGGAATATTTAACTAATAGTTCTATTATAAGTGTATATTAGAAGTCCAGCCTAAAACCTTACATTGTTGATATACCACACCTGCTATCCATCTTAGATTTGACCTACTTGCCCAGGTCCTTCTAGACTTAAATATCTCAAGTTGTTGGAATTACCTGTGTGTTTTGCTTGTTGTTGTGTTGTCCTGAATTTAAGTTCCCTGCCATTTGAGCGTATATGAGGAACTTGACTCCCCATTTTTTCAACCTCCCCTCCTACTCCCATTTTGATCCATGAATTTTCTTTACTCTCATTGCCTATTTATTAATTACTTCTCCCATGAATGGTGTGTGATGAAAGTTCATCTGTGGGAAAGTTGAGAGTGAGACTAATATTCACAAAAATTGTAAAGATCTCACATGAAAGATACAGCAATACAACACTGCCTTCCCATTGAAACAAGACCAAGGCAACTACAAACATTTGAAACCAAGTCACATTTTTGCCCACCATCCATTACTCTTGCATCTAACAGAATGTTAAATATTCTACATCTTCTGAATTTATTAGCTTGGTATTTAGCATGTTTCACAGCCAAAATAGAAAAGAAGGTTCATTATTGCTGGTTAAATTAGCCTCATGAAAATGTTGTTGGTAAAAGGTTACAGAAATGAATAAGAGATCTAACCAAGCAGCATATTAAACCATTTATCATTATAATTTAAATAGGAATACTGATGATTTAAATTAACTTGGCTAAAGGGTAGAGAATTAGATAAAAGTTAATAATTAAAACCTAAATGGCATGATTATCTCTTCCTTTGATAATGAAGAGACAAAACATATGCAGTATTTCCTTAAATTATCTTCTTGGGAGAAACTGAGGCCAATAAAATCATACCTGATCACACCATTTATGGACTTAAAAATTATATATAGTTTTATTGTACATAAACTAGATTACTCGAATATTTTGTGTTACCCTCGGACATAGTCACATAACTCTTCCCACATTACTTCATTTTGGATGGTTAGAGCCTAGAACTTAGCCATTTTTCTGTTGAGCTTTAAGTTTGTTTTTTAACTGAATGTCCTTTACGTACACTAAGGATACTAAGTTTTTGCCATCTTTGTGAAATTTTTACTAATGAATTCAACCTGTATTTTTTTCTCTTTAACACACAGAATGTTTAATGTTCGTGTGGCCTAGCAAATTCATATCTTTCTTTGTGTTAAAATGATTTTTCCCATTAAAATGCACATAGAGCTTTTCTGAAAGGGATGGTGAATCGATTTCTTATTACTTTGGCATCCCTGATCAAGCACTCTGTGTCTGTGGATTTAAGATCAAAATACTAATACTAATACTAACAATAATAAATACTTTCTCCTCTTTTCCGTTCTTAACAGAAACCAGGAGCTAAAAGAACTTGGTGAACTTTCTCCACACTGGGACAATCTACGGAAAAATGTCCTTACTCACTGTGATCAAATGGTGAATATGTACCAAGACATTCTGACAGAACTTAGCAAGGAAACAGGTGGGAAAACAATAACTTTACGTATTCAAACTGAACTGCACTTCATGTACGTTATGTGAAAACAATAGTAAACATTGTTATTAACACCGAAAAGCCATGATTTAAAAAAAAACAACAACACACACACACATTTCATTTCTAACTCTATCACCTTGGCATGAAAAATAACAAAGGAAAAATGGGACTATTTGATCTCGTGGTATTATTATAAGCATAACTGGGAATTTTTTCAAAAATTAAATTTCTGAGAAGAAAATCAACCCATAGTTATATTTTTCTTTCTGAAATTTTTGTAACATTTTTTTATGTCAAAGATACTTTTCATCATACATGTGTTCACACACACAAACACACACACACTTATTTATTTACTAATAATATTCCATTTTTTCCACCTAGGGTCCTCTTTCAAATCCAGTAGCAGCAAAGGAGAGAAAACATTAGAATTTGTGCCCATAAATTTACATCTGCAGAGAATGCATGTTCATACCCCTCAATTGAAAGGTAATATGTAGTATTCTTTTTTTTTAATGGGCAGATTATGTTTACGTGTACTTCTTTAAAAATCTTGGCTATAGGCAGAATTTACAATTTTTGCAGTTATATAAAGGTAAAGATGAAACAGTTGAAGCAGATAATAACTAAATACTACAAAAGGGACTATTATAGTTTTGTTGCTGCGTTTCTGGGCAATACTTTGTAAACACGGCCCCTGAATTGAGTTACAGGTGGATACGCAAAATTGAGTATTAGCTACCTTACATACCATCAGTGATAGCTAATAGCTAGCAGTTATGTTGTTTGAATTAGAAGAAGAGGAAAACAAGACTTGTTCACTGTGTACCTATCTTGAGAAACCAAAGCCCGAATTCGTACTGTTCCTCTGACTTAGTGGTGACTATCAACAAAATCATCCCCTTCCCTGTGACAAGGTTTATCAAATAGAAGGTGATAAGAGTATTTTGATGTACTCAGTTATAGGAATCCAGGAAAAATGTATAGGTTTTCATATACCTGAATAGGGTCCCAAATGAACAATACAGTGTTCCATTTATTGCCTTTTTACATAATTCCTTGCAATTCTTTAATAATATACATTTTGCAATATTCTTCTCATCTTACTTTTTCTGCAACATCAATTTGTATGCGTATTTAGGGTAACTAAGTGCCCGTATTTACCAGCAGAGTGCCATATTATGCCGGTTGTCCCAGCATTGTTTAATAATGCCCTCTACCTCCTTCCCTCCCAGAATTCTCCCTGGTTGAATGATAAATGATCTGGTCATCCTTCCTAGGACCCATCTTCCTAGGGAGCCAAGTTGCTTTAGATCACCAACTTCTGCCAACATACACAGATACATCCAAACATGCGTTCTAACACCCTATTGTGTAGCCATTGTCACAATATATAGGTTTTAACATTTAAAACGAAATCTCTGTTCTGCTTTAGCCTGAAGTTTTATAAATAGAAAAGTCAAACAGTTTTTCAAGCTTGTTCATACTGATTGTGCCTGCACAATCAGCTGGCATGCAAGTTTCAGTAGAGTTGTAATCATTCTGACATGTAATTTTATCTTTGGGAACTTTTATCAGTTATCTGAAATTTTAGCTTAGATTCTTTTAATCAAAAATTATGTCAAATGAAAGAACTAAGATAAAAATTACATAGATTGGCCCAAGACATTTAGGAACTCTTTGTATGCTGAGTGTCTGTTAGTGGTTTGAACAAAACATGTAATGGTTTTCGAAATCATCAAATCTTTATTACTTGTTGATACCAGAGTATCAACAAGAAATAAAGAAGCTAAAATACTTAAAAGCTATCTGACAACCAACATAATTTTTCTCTAATGTCCAATATGAAGAAACTTTTATGATACAGTAAAAACTTTATATATTTTGAAGTAGAATGGAACAGAATTGCAGCTTTACTACTTTTTATCTGACTTTAAGCCTGTTATTTAATTTTTCTAAGCAGTGTTCTTCTTTTCCTGATTAAGTGGATTAGAGTATGTAAAATATCTAGACTGAACAGTAAGAGTTTCTGTGATACATATGGCCTTTGCCATCATTATAAAAAAAATGGATGTCAGTTTTATCAGGGCTGTTAGAATTGATAAAAGTGATCAGTTAACAGCCTATTAAGAAACAAAGAAATCTTGAACTAAGGAAGGGGCCAGATTTAGAGGAAAGATGATTTAGAAAGGCATTATGGAAAAATCACCATATGCGAGTACTTAATGACTGACAGAATGAGGAAACAGGAGAAAAGGATGACCTGGGGTTACAGCCATGGATAAATAGCAGTATAATAAAATCACAGGTAGTTTGTTGGGGCTAAATTGATAAGAATTTATGTTTAAATATGCATTCAAATATTTGGTGGTGATCCTTAAAATATTTCTACCAAACAAAGATGAATTATTATCTAAGTGGCCTTTTAGTTCATATTAATTTCTTGAAATGACAGAACCATTTACAATTTGCTGGGTTTTTTGTGTTGTTTTGTTTTGTTTTTTTTCATTTGTTTTTTTCCAAGGTACTATCTGAAAAATAGACTAGAGTGAGCTGGGATGAAAACAATGCATTTAGTTTCCGTTTCTCCAATTTGAAAGGAAGAAACTGTCAACTAAAAGAAAGAAATTTAGAAAGCAAACAAAATTTCTCCTAATTGGTTTGGTTTGGGATATTGATCAATTTCCAGGGCTGCCATAACAAAGCATCACAAACTGGGTGGCTTAAACAACAGAAGCTTACTGTCTTACAGTCTCGAAGCCAGAAGTGTGAATCAAAGTGTTGGCAGAGCCAAGCACCCTCTGGACCCTATAGGGAAATCCTTCCTTGCTTCTTCCCAGCTTCTGAGTGTCTGCTGGCAATCTTTGGTTTGCTTTGGTTGGAGCATCACACTGATCCTTCATCTTCACAGGATCTTCCCCTGTGTGTCTTTACATCATCTTCCCTGTGTGTGTGTCTGTCTGTGTCCAAAAGACACCAGTCATATTGGATTAGGACCCATCTGAATGGTCTGATTTCAACTTGATTACATCTGTAAAGAGCCTATGTCCAAATAAGGTCAGATTCTCAGATGTCTTTCTCAGGGAGACACAGTTCAACCTATAATAGGATATATGAAGGATTTTTTTTTTTTTAATTTGTGATAACAAATATCAAGGAGAAGAGAGACAAACAAGATTTTGATGTTATAGAACTAAGGTACAACTTATAAACTAGAGGATTTTTGACATAGTAGTTTTCAGAAAGACGGGTTCCTCTCTTTGAAGACCTAAGGAGGAAATGTGGGAAAGGACTAGATATCTTAACAGCCAAGAATTAATGTGAAGGTACTGAATTCTATTGCACACTGATTTTTCCCCCAAGGCTACTCATGTAGATCATGTATACAGATCATATTCACAACACTAAATAGCGATTTATGTATTTTAAAAATATTTATGTTTTTACAATAAGTTTGAAAGTTATTACCTGAATTCAGGATTCAGATAACATAGGTATTTATAGACTAGATCACCAACTAAATGTTATAATAGACATTGGAAGCTTGACTGAATTTTTAGGGCTTACCACCAATTTCTTTGACTTTGACCAAGGTAACCTCTCAGAGCGTTTGTTTACTTATTTGCAAAATAAAAGAGTTAAAAGTTGTAGATGGTTGTCAATCAAATTTTCTACTTGCTTATATAACATATATTTAGCAGATTTTGAATTGCAGTTACATTTATTAAAGATCCATGGTTACTGATTTAAATGTTTAGCTGAATTACAAACATTTTGCAAGGTAATGATGCAAGTAAGATTGGCCAAGTCTTGGTATTTCACTGGTGAGTTATTTGGATATAGTCTACATTTATTTTAATCCGTACTATTAGTAAAATTGCATCTATTCACGTTTGATTAATATGCCTGCTATATTTGGAGAGGCAGCTTTGCAAACAATGGCAGGCAGATTTACCAAATACAAGGCTAATGTCTAGCTCTTGAAACAAGTAACTGAGCAGAACTAATGTTGTCATGTCTCATACTGACAAATGAAATTACCTCCATTTAACTACGGGTGCCCCCAGACCCATTAAGTTAATTCTTCATCCTTATTCATTACTTAAAGTAAATGCAACAAATAGATTGTCCACCACAATACACATCTTATACAGCCGTGACAATAACAAAAACAAACCCTGAAATGAAGAGTAAAATTTCCCGCTTCAATGCATCTCAGTCAATTTTATTTTCTTGGAAAAGCAGTTGTGTGTACTATAAAATAAGGATTTTTGTGATATTATAATATTCTGTTTAAGTTATTTTATCTATTATAGATACATAATAGCATATTATAGCACATAGGGAAAAAAGAGAGACAGAGGGA
This sequence comes from Rhinolophus sinicus, assembly GCF_036562045.2. Classification (NCBI taxonomy): domain Eukaryota; kingdom Metazoa; phylum Chordata; class Mammalia; order Chiroptera; family Rhinolophidae; genus Rhinolophus; species Rhinolophus sinicus. The sequence goes on from NC_133757.1 coordinate 111,742,399, forward strand.
GAGAGGGGGAGGAAGGAAGGAAAGAAAAAAAGTGAAAGAAAGAACCTATTATATGATATCGTAAAACTGTAGTTGGAAAATCAGGTCCATCAGCCAGAATTTTCTGTGTGACTCTGGATGAATCAGCTGACCTCTCTGCCTCTTAGTCTCCTAATCCCTGCACTGAAGGAAGGAGCAAACAAGAGGAACTATTCAGAGCTCCCTGATTTCTGCATCTCAAGAGTCTGGATGTATCACATCATCAATCAAGCATAATTATCTTTAGAGATGTTTAATGATGATGCCAAATTGCGTGGACTATTTTGAAGCAGATTTCCCTTAAAAATCCCTGTGGTCTTGTGATTCATGTCAAAGACGTAGTGTGGCCCATTTTGAAGTCAGGGATTAGGCTGAAATTGATCCTTGAAATGAGATCAGCATGCCTACATTGTTTTTATTAACACTATTTTTATAGTTGTAGGAATTTTAAAGAGATCTTCTGGGAAAAAAATAGACTTATTATCTCATTTCTATTATTAAATGGCTTTTAAAAGGCTATGAGGCAGCCCTGTTATTAAATTTCAAACCAATCTAGTATCTTTAGCTTGATGAGACTCAACTTGAATTCCACTTCCCTTTTATATTGTATACTATGCCATTTTCACAAAACCAAGGACACTTTCTGATGTATAAAACATCAAAGAAAGAAGACACACATATTATATTTTTTAAGAAAGAAAAAAATTTATTTTAGCTTTTCTTGCTGAATTTTCTATAAAATAAAATGCCCATCTAGATTTTTACAATTGTTCCTTACTACCAAAAATCTGAAAGCTTTTAATATGTACAGTTAAGGGCTATTCATATCACAAATATACCTAATTTAAAGAGCAGGGTAAAACGGGAAGAATTCTTTAAATGAGACAAACATTACTGATCAGACTATTATCTTAGAATTTTAAATTTTTTATTGAAAAAAAAAAATTTGTATATCTCCTCTCTCCTAGAGGAAAACAATCAATTGCAGTTAATTCTAACTAAATTTAAAGGAGTAAAACTGCTCCAGCCAAGAATGGACAAGGTACTTTAAATACATGCATACAATTCTTCATTAACTAAACTAAGAAACAGGATATCCCATGGTGCATAGATCCATCTACTATTTTTGTAGGTGTTAATTGCAAGTGAAATTCAAAGCTGAAAGGGCCAAAGAGATAGCTGTTCTAATATAGTAATATTGATAACTAATAATTATAAAATAACAATTGCAAAATATTAAAACTCCATGGAGTATTCTATTGAGTTATAGGAGTTCATGCCATATTTTGGAGATTAACCCCTCATTAGACATATGGTTTGCAAATGTTTTCTCCTATTCTGTATGTTGACTTTCCTTAGCTATGCAGAAACTTTTTAGTGTGATGTAGTCACACTTGTTTATTTTTATTTTTGTTGCTTGTGCTTTTAGTGTAATACCTATGAAATCACTATTAAGACCAATATTATGAAAACATTTTCCCTATGTTTTTTCCTGAGTGTTTTGCAGTTTTAGGTCTTTTGTTTAAGTCTTTAATGCATTTTGAATTGACTTTTGTGCATGCTGTAAGAGAAGGGTCTACTTTCATTCTTTTCATGTATATAATCAAAAGTTCTCTATTCTTTTATTGAATAGGATTCATAGATGAGTATATAGTTGTCTTCATCCCCTGGAGATATGTATATTCTAGATTCCATTTTTTTTTTTTTTTCTGGATAGTGTATCTAAACTTATTCTTCAATGAAGAATAGTAATTTCCTACATAATCTAAAGACAAATAAGAAACACTGAATTCAGACTCAAAATATTTGTTTATTAACATTTATTGAGCACCTACCACCTGCATGACATTGAGATAGTTGAGTGTTCTTTATTCACGTTTGAACTATTTGAGGAGAAATATAAATATTGAAGCTGTGTTTTGTGCAGTGTGACTGCGTGGCCACCCACGTAGGAGAAGCAATCTACTACGCTGTAGATGCAGGGAGGCTAAAATGGAGGCAGAAATCATCCTGACAGGCAACGAGGAAGGTCAGTATTAGCGTAAAGATAGTTCACGGTGATAAGAGAGAATGAAATTTTAGTAGCAGAGTTGTTAGAACTGATCAGATAAAATGTTGAGGGAAAGAGAGGAATTGAAAACGATCTTGAGAATTTTTGTCTGGAAGATTTTTAAGGAATGTGATGGAAGAGCAGTTTAAAAGAGAACAAGTTAAGTTTAACAGCGTGTTGACATTCAGTTAGGAATTGGATTATTTAGTGTGGAAGAGGTCAGAACTAGCCAGAGATGGGTATTTTATAGGCTTCAGTAAAAATGTAGTGTCAAAACCCTAAAAGGGATGAGTTCGTAAATAGAAAGGAGAATGGAAATAAGTAAAAGTCCCAACTTTGGATATGTAAGAGCTTGTTCATAACTTTGGAAGTTTTTTACATAGATAGATTCAAGGATCACAAACTCCTACATTTAGATTTAAAAATAAATAATCAGCTCTTTATTATGAGAAGTGGAGAGTATTTGAGCAACGTGCTACTCTTTCTTTACCTGCCACTTCAGAGTTTCTTGTTTCCTTCATAGATGACTAGAATTCCCAAGAGCAGTGAGGTGAAAAAAGAAAGAGAAAGTTTCTGTGCCTCGAAAATGTTGAAACTAGATAGATTCACCATGAATCTAACAAAGTTTACGTTCAGCGCCCTTCATGTGCGTGGGCCTCTTAAAACACCCTGGGAAGGGCCTGAGCCACATATCCATGGTCAGACAGTTTTGCAAAAGTGTGATATTTGAACCTCCAATTAAGAATGCTTTCTCTTTCCACTCAGATTTCCCCTTCCTTCCTTCTTCTTCTTTTGCTGGGTAGGGTTGGAGAGACCACAAACATTTTGGATTCAGCGAATCTAAGACTTTTTTTTTTTAATTGAGTTAGGAATGCATTTAGTTTGGTCTTAGTGGGACATATGTATAGTTTTTAGTCCCTTTGGTCTATTGTTGGTATTACTGGTCACCCAGGTTTTAGCAGAAATGCAGCTTATTTCCCTGCAGTGTCATGATGATTTCCCTTTTTGCATTTAGTTTAAATTAACATAGGAATTGATTGGTTCAGAAAATTTAAACCAATTTTCTGAACCAATCAATTCCTCAGGATCACTTTCCTATTCAGACTGAAAAGTTTACTTTTGCTTCTCGAAAGTTAAAATACTGCCTTTCTTTGCTTAGTTGATGGGATTGCTTCTTATAGAAAAATAATCATAGATAATACTTTCTGAATGCTTATCACTTTTAAATACTTTCAACTTCATTTTATAGCTGAGGAAACTAAGGTATAGAGAGGTTAAGTGATTTGCCCAATGCCACGCAATTTCTAGGTGGCCATGGACTAAAGATCCATGTAAGTCACCTACGCCATTGCTATCCATCCTTCCAGTAGAATTCATGAAGACCTTGGGTGTAAGGTCTTTGGACTTTAAACAAAGTAGGTAATTTCTCAAGGTCTTCAAGTTTCTCGTCAGATAAATGAAGATGGGCTAGAAGTTAGCGTTGTTGACCTTTGGGCGATCTCATGAGCAGTTGAGAAAGCTGTGACCCCTTTCCGTGAAGTAGGACAGATGCACTCATACAATTTGTATAGCTTCATGGATACCCTGAAACCTTTTTCTTAGCCCTAGGTTAAAATCTCCTGCACAAAAAAAATCTTTAAATTTTGTACAAGTCCAACATTTTGCTATTTTAAGAAAAGCTGACTGCAAGTTTATTAGTGACTTTTTAAAAGTGCAAGAGATTACTATTCCAGCAATATATTGGGTGATTGTTCAGTATCTGCCTCATTGATGGGTGGTTTGGGTTGTATTCTGCTTTTTTTGTGACCTTGAGTCCTCTGAATGCTACTGAGGTCTTTCACTTGTAGACTTTCTGTATTGAGAAAAATAGTACAGGCACATTTAGATTGAAGCACTATGGTGAAGTTATGGTGTTTACCTGAAGCTAATAAAATAATTTATTTTCCCTATAAATCAGATCTTAAAAACAGCCAATGTGTCAATACCAAAATCAATTTGAAAAGGATCTACTGCAAAATTAGGTTTCTCAAATAAAATGTAGTTGAATAAGAGGGCATTCACTCTGCCTTCCCTCTTGTAGGGATACTTTTTATTAGAATGTAAAAATGATAGCTTGTTTTGAAGGCGTAAACTTAATTTGTAGGAAACTTGATGACTTTCAAGCTCAAAGGATTGAATTTCAATTTAAATGTATGGATTTTTTGTTAAAAAACAAAGTATCTTGCTGGAAAATAGATCAAGAGACATTTTGTGTATTCTTTTTTATGCCACCTAAGGAAATTGCAAAAGCATGCATTAAAATTGTGTAAGATTTAGTATACATAGGCAGGAAACTGTTCTATGTAGATTTTTTTTTTTAAATGCACTAGTACTTTTCTGCCCTTGAACCAAAATGCATTAATATGTTGGTTCTTTTCTCTGTAAATTTCAGTAAAAGATTGTTCATTATTGTTGAATTTCAATCTGATTGCAAATTAAATGATGCAAAACTCAATAAAGTAAAATACACAAAAGACCAATTAACATGTTATCTCAGTAAGTATACGGAAGAATGAGAGAACATCCTGTTCTACACAGTAGCATATAATTAAGATGTAGTCATAAATCAAGGAACTATTATAACTTGTTTAGGTGCACAGGTGGCTTTTAAGATGACTGATTAGCTCCTCTTGCCCCCTTGAGATGTGAGTTCATAGTTATTCCTGAAAAATTACGCAGAATAATGCCTCCAACTTCAGACACTGTGGATGCTCCAGTGCAAACAGTGTGCTCGAGAGGAATGTTTGCAAAGTGTTCAACTCCTTGTCCGTTTCTATTCCAGATGCTCTCTACGATGTCATCACTGTGGGAGCCCCAGCTGCCCATTTTCAGGGATTTAAAAATGGTGGTCTTCGGAAACTACTCCACAGATTTGAAACCGAAAGAAGAAAGTAAGTGACGACAGGACACATTAATGATATGATCTTCCCTTCGGGGAGTTTGTAGGCACGATTAGAAGAAAAAAGCTTGGTCTGTCACAATGAATAGTCCTTGCATCTCAACCCACATAATAACTTCAAGTTGTTGAATTTCCCAGAAATATTTGAGCCGGAATTAAATTAGAATAGATGAGATGCCTGAATATGCTGCTTATAGAGGGGCACTGTGCTGGCAAAAAAATATTTTCTGGAAACCAAGCTACAAAAAAATAGGTAGTGTTCTAGTATCACCTATTGCTGATTCAGAGGGATGATGTTCAGATAGAGATTTAGCAGCAGACATACTGTAACTGTAAAGCCAAAGACACTTAATGGTTATCATGAGTTCTAATATATGACTCTGACCCTCCTTGTGATTCCTACCATGGTCAGAGGCAAGGCTCATCACTGCCGTCACTTGATCGTGCCATTTGAAAAAGAGACATCAGTACAGAATTCTTTGAGTTAAGCGACGAGATTAAAAGGGAAAACGTTCTATTCCTTAGGGAATAGGCATGACACAAAACCCCAAGTACTATGACTGTTATTTATAATTTTGATATACTCTCTCAATTTTTTGTTTGTTTGTTTCTGCCTACTTTAAAATATTGCATCAGCAGTTTATCCCCCATGTACCAACCAATTACGTTTATCCTGTAATATCCTCTGGCTATGACTACACTCGTGTGAACCATAGAGTCTTATCCAGGTATGAAGGGTAACTTTACATTTTTTTTTTTCAAGTAGTTACTCTTCTTAGATCAAGAACCCACATTTTGAAAGTTAGGGGTAAATCATTATTCTGTAGTCATAGTTGGTTTAGTAGTAGTATTAGAAAATCTGAATAACAAAACTAGAACTTTTCTTTTAATGTTTTATCACATTATCACATAAAGCATTTGTTATTAGATGTCTAGATGTTCAAGACCAAATCATTAAAAGAAAGTTAGAATTGAATAACTGATACACTGCTATATAAATATATAAGCTAACAATGCATATTTATTTTTCTGTCTTGTTTTAAAGAAATTGACTTTGGTAGAATACTATTGACTCAGCTAAAGTCCCTATTCAGATTTTTCCAGATGTTTAGGTGGTTGTGGTTTTTATTTATTCTCTTTTTTGTGGTTTGAGAAGATATATAATTCTGCAAAATGGTATCACAGGTGTAGATTAAAGTAACCATGATCATAATCATCATAAAGAATTGATCCATTACCACAAAGAAAGTTCTTCAGGTCATTCTCAATAGTCACATCTTTCCCCCAAACCCTTCTGCTGCAGAAAGCTGTTGTGTTGCCTTATTATTGCCACAGGAAGTGGCAGTCAGAATTCCAACCAGGGGCTCTGAGGGGTGAGGCACCTCCTATTGAATTTATGGGGTCTGGGAATCAGCTCAGTCACAGACCTCATGGGAAAGGGATGCCATCTTCTTTCCTGAAATGGAATGGGTGTATACTATAGGTTTCTGCACATGAGCTCTACAAGGGGTGGTGTCCCCACTGACCCCCTGATGCACCCTCCTTTGAGTAGGAAAGGGACACTGCTGTTTTTGTGATATTCACTCAAAACAGAATAACCAGATATGATTAAAAGTTTTCTGTTCTGTTAGGGCACCCTTTTACTAGTCCTTTGCCTTTTCTGAGGTACTACTGTTAACCAGCATTTTACTGTATTAAGGACTTCTCTAGCAGCCAAGTTGGGATATATATAGGTGACAAGAAAAAAAAATGGAACTCATTGTCATTAAGGACTGAGACTCCTAGCCAATCTGCCTTCTTTTCTCTACTTCTTAGATCATCTGATAAATGACTTACATGTTGTATCTAGAACGTGTGTGTGTGTGTGTGTGTGTGTGTGATTAGCAGAAGTAAAATAGATTGTGTTAACTCCATCTTGTCTGAACTGGAAGTCTCTACACTCAGAATTCACTTAATCTATTTGTTTGCTCAATTAAATTTTAAAGGGCATAATACAATTAGAAGACTGAAAACTATTCACAGGGCACATAGACTCCTTGAGCATATAACACATCGGTATGTGAAACATGGATCCTATCTTGTCATTTCGTAAGATGTCAGTATATGCTCCTGGCATATACTGTTAAGTTAAGTTGTGTGGTTAGACTGTGAGTAAAATTCCTTGAGTTTTAAATATCTGCATGAATATCTGAATTCTTCAGTGTTTTCTATTTAGATATTTATATACACACAGAGAGACACACAGCTGTAGGTTCAAATTTACAATAGAGAGAAAAGTGTGTCCGATACTTGTAAACATTGATTTGCTTCAGGTTTTCATATGTTATATATATCCTATTGCTTTATTGATAACTTTATTGATAAAATGCAATACTTTTTTAATTAGAAAAATAAGTTGGTGTGGATGTTAAAAGAACGCTCCATAGGGCAATGGTATGGGACAAATAGGGCTTGCTGAAGCAATTCACAGATGAGCATGGTATCAGCCTGTCTATCAAGTTAACAGATGATCTGAGCAAAGATTTCATGCCTGGAGTGATATCACACTATGCAAATCATTTTTATGCAAGCTTTTTGAGCCACAAATATCTCATGTGTTGCTCAAGAGCAGTCATATAGAAGTAATATGACTGTATGAAATGAGTAACTTACACGTACACATTTACATTTGGCAGTGCAGAAAATCACGTAGGTAAAGGAAATTTTCTTTGCCTCTTTTTTCGTTTGTAGCCCCCCCAAAAGATAGCCAAATCTCTTAGGCCAGTTTTTGGGGGAGACTACCACAGCCATTGTACTTCTTCACCTTAATTTATTTTCTTCTCAGCTAAGCTAGTGAAATTCTGTTATCTGAGAACAGATGTAATTTATGTGTCTGTTCCTTAGTAATCTATTGTTTGATGAATGCACTGACCACATAATGAAAAGGATTTTAACATAAGAAAAGCTTGCTTAGAGGATTCACAAAGTGTAATTCAGATCACAACAAAACTTATTTTAGAAGCTACAAGATAATTAATATAGAAGACTGATTATTTTAAAGCACAAATATCTGAGTACATTACTCCCCTGTTCAGAAACCATCAAGGAGTCCGTGCTCATCCACGGGACATTCAAAGCGTCTGTGATCTCACCCCATCAGCTTTCTCTTTTCATCACCTCCTTCTCCTGTAGATGTTCACTGGAGGCTGTAAAACTGTTTCTTGAAAGGGCTTCACACTTTTCCATCTCTTCCCCTTTCCACACTCTGTTCCCTTTCACAGGAAATTCTTCTGTTGTCATCTCCCCACTATTTTCATTTCTTTCTGTCAAAACCATATATATAATCCTATTCAAAAATTTTCACATGGTCCATCCTAAGATCCCACACTCTCCATTATGTCTTCCTGATTTCTCAAGTTGATGTGACTCTCTGTCCTAATATTTTATTTTTATTTCTCTTAAAGCCATATTAGGTCACAATTGCAGTGTCTTAGGTTTGTTCTTGTTCGATATTTCCATAACAATTTGTGATATCCATGAGTGAAAGATGACGTTCTCTTGAACTGTGGATCTTCTGGAGTGTTCCACAGAATACTTAGCATACAAGCATTCCATAGATCAAATTTAACAGGCATTGGAATTCACAGATGAATCAGATATACTCTCCGATTTAAAGTACTGAAAACTCCGGTGATAAAGTTTCACAAGTTCTCATAATATAATAAAATCAATATATAGAGCAGGGATTCTCAACCTTGGTTGCAGATTAGAATCACCTTTGAAGCTTTAAAACATTTTATCTGTGCCAGGATATCACCTGAGACAAATTAAGTGAAAGTCCTGGGAATGGAGCCCAGGACTTGGTATGTTTTAAAAGCTTCCTGGGTGAGACTAATGTATAGATCGCTAGGGTTGAGAACCACTGACATAGATGTAAGTGACTAGTTCTAGGAGCAGATAGATGAATGTGTGGAGAACAGAAACAGGAATAGTGACACAGATGCGTTGAATTTGAAAAATGTATAGAACATCAATTGGTATGTATCAGGAGAAAAGAAAATCTATGTAAAGGGATATTTGCTGAAATGAAGAAAAGTGTTACAACTCGCCTACTGGAAATTTTTGTATAAAGAATCTCAAACTCATTAAACAGTTGCAAAATGAAACGAAAGATGGGAGTAAAGCTATAAGAAGTTTGATCTGGGAAAATTGGGACCTGAGTAACATCTAAACAAATAAAATTGAGCATGTTATAGAGGCTTTTATGCTGTAAAGATGAGCCTTTTCTAGGAGAATCCACCCCCTAATTACATGTATATTTTATTTAAAGACCAAGACGTTTGTAACCCATGTATTTATCTGTTACATTGAACATCTGGAGTCAGTGAATTTCCTATGACAGTATTTGAAAGCTTCTGAATTTCTTCCTCAAATTATTTCTTCCTCTTTTACTTTTGGTATTATTTAAAAGGAAGTGGAAAATTACCACAACACTTGTTTTACCTGCTTTTATCATTTTCAAATTTCAGCAGGAACTTCAATTCATCCAGACCTTTCACTGAGTAGGATCATGACCTCAAAGCATAGCCCTTACATTAAGATAAAAAGGCACCTCATGAAAGCCAAGAATCTTTGCAGAGGAAAAAAAATAGCCAATGAGAGACAGTGTTAACTCCTCCTTGGGAATATTAATTCCCTGTGATCTGCCTATTCATTTGGAACAAACTCAGAACTGACTCCCTGCAAAGGATCCTAAGATCACATGCCTGCCTTCAATATCCACCCTGGTTTTACCACCTACCCCCACCCCATTCTGTTCAGATGACAATCATCAACATTCACTACCCCACAATTTCAAGTGAAATCAGAAAGAAAAAACCATTTGGAAAAGACATAAAGAAAATGAACTAAAATTTTACTAATAGAAATATTTTAGGCTGTCCTTGAACCTGTAAGAACTTGAGTCTATACTAGAATTTAGGGGAATTTTCTGAAGGTAAGTAAACCAATCATACAGAGTTGAACAGACCAGTCCTACCTTTTATGAGATCAGTGGTTACACAATCACATGGCGAAAACTCTAAGGCATGTTTTCCTTACTGTTGTAAGGAGAAATACAAGTTTATATTTCCTCATTCTCTATTATAAATATGAGCCTTCGTAGATAAAAGGGAAAAATATTGCATCAGGGAGCACTCTGTAGCCTTCAGTGTAGCAGGCAGCCAGTAAACCACAAATGGAAGAACCAGATGCGAAACCTTTGAAATATATTCTTCTGATAGAATCACTAACCACTGCTCAAGCTGGGGGAGATGAAACATAAGTTAACATTTTTATTTAGTAATATAGTGCTAACGTATCTAAGCAAAACCGTCAGAGTTTTTCAATATTTCCCTTTATATACTCTGTTCAGTAACATGTGAGCAAACTAGGAAGTAGTTACAAATATATTTGTTTAAAAATCTTCACTTTCATGCTTAAAACTAAAGAGTTTTTTGTTTTGTTTTGTTTTTTATGAAAGAGAATGAGTGATTCAAATACGTTTAGTGAAAGCAATGAGACTGCATCTATAATTTGATTTTGAGGGAGCCAAATTTTTTTTTTTTTTTCCTACTTGGAGGGCTTTCTCTGTCTCTAGCCTGATCTCTAGATTTCTCTCAGAAACTTGGCAGAGCAGTTTAATCTGAGATCATGTCATATATCTTTTCAGTAGAAATATGTTTGATTTTTCAGTGGTATATATATTTAATAAATACTCTATTGATCATTTTCCAATTTTGCAAATATGTTTATAAGATAATGTAGAAAAGTCAAACAAAGAGACTAAAATGACTCCTGATCCTCCTCATCAACAAGACCATTACTGGTGGAGTCCTGGTTCAGTCTCTCCTAGTTTGTTTTTCCATTTAGAATCTACACTTTTATTATTTTTTCTTATAAATTCAAAAATTTTAAATAGCTTAACACAACTAATTCTTCAAAGTATATAAATCGGGTGTGTTCCATTAAAAAATATCTGTGTTTGTGGTCCTTTGAAAGTCTCAATACATACACCCAAACTCGTGTATAAAAACATCCGTCTTATAGCTAAAAATTTACGTCCCACTCACATTCAGATACATTCTCTTTCCTTTTGAAAAACACTTTATATCACACATAAAAAAAGTATCCCTCAGACTGATGGATATAAGCATAAGTATAAATAAAAGCCCTGTCCATTCTGTTCTTTTTTCTCTTTTAAACTATGTTCAGTAGCTAACAATATGTCATTTTCAGGGAAATAGAAATTTAAATCTCTGTGTAGATTATAATTTGATTCCCTGGAGGTACATTTTTTTCTTCCTGAGTCATTTTCTCCTCGGAGGCTCTTAGCTCTCAGCTCAGTTCATATTTGAGCAAATACACAGCTAGGTCTGCCAGGCTGTGTACCCGGCTGCCAGTTTGTGTGAGCACGACACTGCATGCAGTTCCATGTACACAACAGCAAATCTTCGAGAATAAGTGGGTTTTAGCTCTTATACACCTATAGCTCAGAGTAGGGAGAGAGGAAAATGTTTGTAATTAAATAGTCATGTTGAGACTCAGGTATACTGTTTAAATGGTGTTCAGGCTTTCAAAGCACTGAACTGAATGTGATACAAAGGAATGGAAGGGTTTTGGCTAAGTTACATATGATCCTTAATGATTTTGTAATGCAGCTTTTCTCCTTCTTCATTCCCTTTTTAACTACACAAATAAAATGTGCTTGTAGCATACAAATTAAAGGAATAAAAGCAGATCAAGTGAAAAGCCTGCCTTCCCATTCTCCCTCCCCAGAATAAACCAGTTGGAATAGCTGAATATATTTCCCTGAGCAATTTTTTTTTCTAGGTATTCAACCATTTGAGTTTTCAGTGGTTATGACTATTAATCCACAAACTCAGGTCATGGGAATGTAATGTTCTTGACTTTCCTATAGCTCAGTTTAATTTTTCTGGCCCCCATTTTGGGGCAAGGCAGAAACTTTTATCTCAGAAAATTCATAGACTCTACTCCCTGTGTGGATTAAATCCTGGCTTGGCCACTTACTGGCTTTGGGATCTTAGTCAAATTACCTCCCCTCTCTGTACCTTAGTTTCCTCATTTGTAGCATGGAAATATTACTTACCTCATAGGGTTGTTCTGAAGATTTAACGACTTCATATACATCAAAAATTTTCTAAAGCTACCGGAAACATAATGAAAGCTTAATAGATATTAGCTATCATTTATGCAAACTATGGAAACAAGTATATTTTCACTCAAAAACATTTTGACAACTTTTAATTTCAATATATGTAGACCTAATTTTTTTCCAAAAGCTAAGCAGGATTTTATTGATTGAATAATTATCTGATCAGTATAATATTGATGATCATTTACATTGTTTCTATTTTTTTGTTACAACCACCTGTGTTTGCAAGGCACACCCTTATTCTTATGTCCCTGCAAATTTGTTTCTTTCTGATAAATTCTTAAAGGCGGAATTTCTTAGTTGAGGTTGTTCAATTTTAGAGATGCTACCGTATTATCCGTCAAAAAAAGTGGTACCAATGTGTGTAAGATGCCTAATAGCCCACAAATTCTTGAGCACAGTGCTTTAGCTACCACTCTGTGTTAAGCCCAGGTATGGCTCATGGGATCCAGACACATATTTACAACCATCTAGCAAAAAGCTCCCCATTAATGGTATCATCCAAACACTTCAAAGTCAACACATTATGTCATCTTTCATTCCCTTACCCTCACACCTCTCTTTAGGATTCTTTTTCTTAACAAAAGTCGCAGCCATTCACCCAGATGTTCAATTTAGACACTAGAAAATGTGGTAACTTTTCTTCCCTTGCTTCCACTTCCAAAAAAAAAAAATCAGTTCTGTCAGTTCTACCTTCCTATTTCTCAGGAAATCTTTTGTTTCAATAATGAATTATGGCTTAGGCTAACCCTAACCCTTAGCAGCACCATCTTTTAAATGTCTACACCAAATCTCTTAATCATTCTCTCCGAGCTGGCTCTCATCCAAACCATTTTTCTCACCTTGGTTAGAATAATATTTCTAAAAGGCAGATCCAATCTAGTGATTTCATAATTTCAAACACTTTCAGCTGCCTCTTCCCTGGAGTATAAAGTCCAAGGTACATAATATATTCATATGTACTCTGACCCTGATGTCTTCTCCAGCTTCGTCTCACTGCTCACACCATCATCTCTTCCTCTCACACCACCCTCCATAGTGAACCAAACTGAACTTCCTCAGTTTTAGTTCTGCCCACAGCCTTCTCCGAGTCCTTGGCTAGACCACATCTGCTTTTGCCTCTGGAGTACATGCATCCCTACGGGTCTGTCTGCCCCTCCAGACTGTGTGTAGTGTGAGGTATGGGCTGGGTCTACCTGGGTTACCACAGTATCCCCAGGAAGTAACTGGAGAAGTGTTTGTTGAGCTACTAAGTATCTGAGGGAGAGAATGAAAGCAGTGGAAGGATTGCTTGTCATGGGAGAATCACCTCCCTGCCTGAGGAGACCAGTGTGACTGAATTAGGTAACAGAAATATAGGGAATGTTTGCGAAATTAGTAAATAGGCATTTGTTGAAAATGTCTTATAGGCTTTAAAAACAGCCATTTATCAGGTACTAGAATGTTAGTGTTTGTTTGCTACTCACATTAAGAAAAAAAAATTGTGTGTTCTGAAAGGAGCACGTTGATAATTTTTATAAAAATAGCCAACCTAAAATCTGGTTCAATATTAGTAATGCAATGGTGAGTTAAACATTGAAAAGCTGGGGACAGTCTTCCATTCACCTACCCAAAAACTTGTAAAGCAGAGTGTGGTCTGAAGGTTAGTCAAGAAGCATAGTGTATACTGTGACATTTCAGAACTCTTAAAATCTTTTATTTTAAAGACATTGATTTTAATTATAAATGAAAATTAGTTTGCTAAATGACCTAGAATTTATAGTGACAATGAAGAGAATAGTGTATGAAAATAAAACACATGATCAGTCTTAATTGTGGGGTTTTAGAAAGCCTTCAGTTTCCTTATTTGCACTATCGATGTGATTGGTTTATCAAATGATTAGATTGTTAGAAAGAATGGTTAAAATCTTTAGATTTTTGAGGAAAGACTTATTAAGTATAACATCACTATTTCTTAGGAAGATAATTTCACTTTATAATTAAATGTTTTAATTTCACACAGTTATTAAGGTATAACTTCTGGTTTTATCTCAGAAGAAAAAGTTAATCAACAGGAAGATTAGGATTTAAAAAATAAAGTGTTAAATTGAATAAGCAAATTACAGAAAGAAACCTTTTTTCTGCTTACTTCAACAGCTAAATATGAAAAGATAATATGGTTTGATGACTTATTTTCTATAAATCAGGAGTTCATTTCTCCTTCACCTTGAACTAATAAAAAGTATTTTAAACCATGGCACAGTTATGTCTTTTCAACTAGTATGCATTTAATCCAAGGAAGAAGTTTGTACTCAGATTAAACAGCATATTTTTTAAAGCTCTCTATTAGCTTGCTTAGATATTTAGTATCCATCATTCCAAAGGCAGCAAACAGCAAGAAAAAAGTCATCTACAAACAAATATTCAGAACATTAAAACTACTCTATTTTCCAGACTTTGGAAGCTAACTAGAGAGTATCTCATTCTTTGCAAGATTATAGTAAAGGTACTAACTTAAAAAAAATATGTATGTGTGAGATGTGTGTCATGGGAAAATTTCACAATTGGCTTGTGTAATATGAGGGAAAAAATGGTGTTATTGCAAAATCTTTGTTAGATAGGAACTTGCCTGAACAATTCCACTGTCCTCTTCCCGCTCATGAGGCTCTTGTGAAAATCAGTAGTCATTGCAATGAGCTTGTGAGGAGAAAGATAGCATGGCCCGAGATGGTATCAACACCGGTGGAGAGAAAAAGATTGGTTAGGAGATGTTTAGGAGGGCTTGGCAATTGTTTGGATTCTGTGTGTTTGTTTGGAGTGGGAGGTAAAAATCGAGAGAGAGAGAGAGAGAGAGAGAGAGAGAGAGAGAGAGAGAGAGAGAGACAGAGAGAGAAAGAGACAGAGAGACAGAGAGAGAGAGAGACCCAGAGAGCAGGTAGTAGATGGTCATCAGCTGTAATCAGATGGCCATCTGCTGTGGCTAGGTTGCCATTAGCTGTTACTGGTTAGCCATTAGCCACTAATATAACTGCTGTGGCTACACTAGGGAGTTGGTTGGTTGGCAGAGAAGCGGATTGAAGATCGTGTTGATCCTACTTCCTATGTCTGACCCAGCTGCCAGTGAGACCAGGGTGCAGAAAGATCTCTCATTGGGGTACTGGTGGATGTTTGCTTTTGTGTCTCGACCAGCCGCCATCGAGAATATAATGGTATGACTCTCCCACCTGTGGCTCCGTGGGTGTTCCTTTTCGGCCTCACCATATCCTGCGTTCTTATGCAGTGAGCAGGACCAGAGACCCCACCTGACAATCAGATTTGCATTTTGAGTGACAGTGTGGAGAGAACTTAAGAAGGGTAAATAGACGATGGGCAGCAAGATGGCGTCTGCCAGCAGTGTCGTTCAGGTGGTCAAGCCACATACTCCATTAATAAGATTCCCTGACAGAGGAGACAATCCTAAGCCCAATGTATCAGAAGTGTTGAGATCAACCATCTCACTCTTCTTCAATTTCCCAGCATTCTAAGGGAAGTAAATCACCAGATTGGCTGATGCATCAGGGTCCACCAGACACTGCAGAAGTAATAAAAAGATTACCTCAGAAATACAGAAGGAAATTTGTATCTCAAGAAGAAATCGAATTTATCCAATTTGGAGGTCCAGAATAAGCACTGACAATGTGGGTGGTGTTTGTCATCATAATGAAACAATAGTCTTTACAATAAAGGACTTCGAAAATGAAAAAAAAAAGGGGGGGGGTAAACAATTAGATAGACTATTATAATAGTAACAGTATGAACAAATGGTGACTATTGAGTTAAAGAAGATTTTTAGGAAATATTTATAGGATTTAAATCCAGCTGGATGAAGGCTTGAGGGAAACTGGGCAAGGTTGAAGGATTCTTAGGTTTTTGGTTTCTATAATTGGGTAAATTCCAAGGCCACTGGGAAAGGCAGTACAGGACATAAACCATTTGTTTTCATCGCTTATTAAAAAAATCAGTTGTCTATATTCAATATGAAAAGGAGTTTGGGGAAATAAAATTAGTTTGTTGAGTCTGTGCTTTTTTTCTCAGTAAAGAATTTTTTAACTATTAGAAGTAACAGGGAATCTCAGAGATCACAAATTCCCCTATTTACTTGATCGATGAAAATGCTGAGGTCCAAACACTGAATCATCCATACTGACAATGATAGAGCCAGAGCTACAAAATAATAGTTCTGCCCCCACTCTCAAATTCGTCTTCCGTACTCATTTACCCTCCAGCAATCAGTATATATTCATCACAAAACACATGCTCTTAATAAATGAACAATGTTGGTTGTAACTAATTAACTAATAATATTAGTTACAGATGACCTTTCTAGGAATTGATTTTGCTACTCACCAGATAGAAGATTTAGAAAGTTATTCCAACCAATTCCTTTCGGCTTTTATGCGAATATAATTTTAAAAGTAAATTACTTTTTCTGTACTACTTAAAAACAACAACACATGAATCGATAGGTGATTTGCACTCAGATCAGTTAGTATTTTAATCTGCCTAAAATTGCTCTGTACAGAGTCAGTAAAAATATTTCTAACATTTTTAGCCTTATTGGTTCTCTATAGCTCTCTCACATACACCCTAAGAACACTGCTTGAAATTGCTTCTCAGCCTTTTGGCTAATATCAAGTGAAGAAAACCATTTATTTAGGAATATACCTACAATAAAAATGATAAAAGAAAAAATAATTTTTCAGAAATGTTTATAGATTCTATTCATAATAGTAAAATATTAGAAACATTCTGAATGAATAAGCAAACTATTCTGCATCACCAGAGTAGAACACCGTGTAGTCATTTCAATTAGTATGTGATGACCTATGAGGTATGTAGGGATGTATAAAAAAATTTCATGGGTACCTAAAAGTAAACATGAAATTATAAGTATACAGAAGACATCAATCTAAACATATTGGTGAATGTTTTCGGAAAGGTAACACGTTTACTTAGAGTGGTGCAGACAGATACAGAGTTCTCTGTAGGATAGTTTTGTTTTCTATCTCCTTTTTATCTAGTTGTAGAATAAGAGAAATGTCTTTGTAAAACCTTTCTGCTGCTACAACTTCCAGCAAATATGGAAAACCAGGTAACATGAAAAAAAATCAACTATAAATACCTAGAAAAGTTGGATGCAAGGTGACACCCTTGTACACTGCTTTTCAAAGACTGTGAGCTCTCGGTAATGTAAGGAGCTGTAGTACTGAGTGATTAGTAAGCAGCCTTGCAACTGTAGCATCTCGAGGATGTTTGCCCGCATCAAAAATATAGAGCCTTAGGTTTGCAAAGTCTTGTGGGAAGAAGATGAGGCCAAAATGCTATCCCCTTTCTCTTCTTTGCCACCAGCCCTGGCTGTGGCATTTAGAGGACAGATACCATCTCACTCAGCCACTGATTGCCTTGCTGGCTGGCTCTGGCCTCTTGCTTTCCTCAATGCATTGAGGAAGTAGCAGTCATTAAATAGTTGCTGGAAGCAATTTACTGCAAGATGATTTTCAAATTCTTTCTTTAGTCTAATCTGTGTTATAAAATAGAATCCTGCATCTTCTCTAATGAGCTTTGTTTTAATGAGAAGTTATTTGTATTTTATTTTAATATTTATTGTCTGTACTTACCATTATGTTACTAAATAAAAGTTGTTGTCTGTGTTAATTCTCATATCTTTTCCAAATTTAAAATGGGTCAATACCATGTTCATGAGGTTGTAAAACATAAGAGTTCAAACTGTGCAGTAATAAAGACCTGGGTTTAAACCCTGGTTCTACCATCCATACTAGGTGTGTGATCCAGGCCAAGTTACTTAACCTTTCCAGACTTCAATTTCCATATCTGTATAATGGAATAATATTTGTTCTTTAAAGAATTGTTATCAAGATTAAATAAAATAGTCCCTGAAAAGAATTTAGCATAATGCTTGTCCTATAGCATAGACCAATAATTATTAGCTATTGAAATGAGAGAAAGGAGAAGGGGAGAGAGAGAGAGAGAGAGAGAGAGAGAGAGAGAGAGAGAGAGAGAGATATTCTGGTTAATTCTACAGTGTAAATTATTGGTTTTATTAGATACCCTCCCCAAAAATATCATCAGATTTAACAGGGACAAAAATTTAAATGGCTCCTAAATATCCCTTCTGCTTTTCTGTATCCCAGAATCATAATCACCAGCACTATAATATCATGCACTGGGCACATTTGTTTTTGTTTTTCCTCAGTCTCACTGAGGTATAACTGGCAAATGACATTTTTATATATTCAAGGTGTATAACTTGATGTTTTGATATATGTTTACATTGTGAAATAATCAGCACAATCAATAATTAGCCTGTCTATCATCTCACATAGTTACCATTTTCCTTTTTTTGTTTTTATTTGTTTTTGTGGTGAGAACACTTATGATCTACCCTAGCAAATTTCAAATATACAACAATATGGTGGTGTTAACTGTAGTCACCATGCTGTAGCTTCCCAGAACTTACACATCCTGCATAACTGAAACTTTGTACCCCTTGACCAACATCTCCTCATTTTCCCTCCCCCCAGCTCCTAGCAACCACCATTCAACTCTCTGCATCTATAGTGTAATTTGCATACCATACAACTGACCTCTTCTAAGTGTACAATTAAGTGATTTTTAATAAATTTATAGAGTTGTGCAGTCATCCTCACAATCCAACTTTAAGACATTTCCATCACCTGTAAATGTCCCTATGCGCATTTGCAGTCCAGGGAATATTTGCTTTTGTAAGATATTTGGGAATGGTTTCTATTGTTGTTCCTTATCTTCCTCTATACTTTGATTAGGCAAGGAGTGGATAAAGTCCACGATGGACTTGAGATATTCTTTAGATGGGAGGAATTGGAAGACCTGATTTGGGTGTTAACTCCATCACACCTTCGCAGAGGAGTGAGCATGAAAATACCAGAAGCCAAATTAGGAGAAATAGAACCAGCCAGCCCCTTGGAAGTTGGCGAAGGAAATCAGAGCACATGAATTCAGGGGTAAATGGGAATAGGCCATGGCAGGAAGTGAAACCACACTGGACTTTGTTTATGTAAAGGCCCTATTAGAGTGCTTGGGAAATCTTTATCAGAACAAGAATAGGCCTAAGGTTATATAGAGATAAGTTTAATGGCCAAGAAATTGCAAGTAAGGGCTTGCAAACTAAATAGTGGGATAGTAGGGGCCACTGTGATCAGACTCAGTAAGTAAATTTCCTCTGAGGGCAAGTTGAACCACAATGAATTTGAGGTTTTATCCCTCTTACTTGGCATTCCTGGTCAGAGCTAATAAATGGCAGAATCAGCCTTGTTCGAAACATTGATTCTAGAATTAACATGAAACTAATATGTTTTTAAAAATAGAAGTTTCAAAGATAAAAAGACTGTATAAGCATTTTTTGATTGTATTTTAACTGTGTTTAGCAATTTAGAGTACATGAATATGAATATTATTTAACTATGTGCTTTATTTTTTTTTTATATCTCCTAAATATGACACCCCAGTGACAACATGCACACACTCAGATATGAGCAGGTGTGTGTGTGTGTGTGTGTGTGTGTGTGTGTGTATTCTAATTAATTGATATTAAAGAATTTAAATAAACAAATTAAGTTAAAATGTGTATATGTGCATATATACACTTTGTTTCATCAATAGAAAACTATTATGAAACCAATTTCAATTTTTATTATCTATAATTTGCTCTATTGTATATATCCTATGAACTGGTTTTGTCCAAGCAAATATTTTGTCCTTCTGCTGTTTTTGTCTGATTGATAGTTGACTCAAGTGTCTAAATTCAGTTTAAATTTTAGACCACTATTGAATAGTTTAGCTATATTCTTTTTATCTCGATAATTAAATTATACACATAACCTTCCATTTAAGAAGCTATAACTGTTAAAATATATGACATGTTTAAAGAGTAAGGCCCTGAATAGGTAGATGGAATTTATGTATACTTAAAATTATTTTGTGGTGGCGATATTTTTTTTTTCCGTACCATGATATTTCATCCTGGACACCAACAGTGGCTTTTATTGTGGAAAATGAATCTTTCAGCCTCACTAGGCAAGGTGCTCATCTTTAAAAGACTTAATCAGGAGAACCGATGCCTGCTCTATAACTCCACTCCAACAGAGAGTGACTTAGGAGCAGGGGGCAGGAGTTATGCTTATGTCCCATGATGGTGATTGAAGAATGTGTCGGGGGAGGAGAGGAAGAGGGTAGGGAGTATAGTGGGAGAGAAAAGATGGAAGGATGATGGGAAAGGTGAGGGGAGGCAACGCTGGGAATGAGGTGGGAACCGAAGCATCTTGTGCAAATATAATGATGGAGTACGAAAGTAGCCTTGGAAACCATTCATGAAAATTAGGATAAGTTAGAATAAGAATAGTGAACTTTTTTCAGAGTCCTTGTGCAGAATGATCAAGGGTTTAGAGGGAATCGCAGTCAAAACAGTGACAACAGGCATTTCGGAAAGTGCTCTACTTTCCACCAGCATCAGGATTTCCTGACCTGCTTGTTTCAGATACCACAACGTACTGAAGCCGAATTTCCTGGTGTTGCCAGGGAATCTGCATTCTTAAAAAAATTAATACCTAGGGCCTGTCCCCATCCTCAAGTACCTCTTATGGCTGTTAAAATTTGAGCATAGCTGAACTGGGATAAAAGGAAAGAGCATGTGAGAAATAAATCTTGAAAATGTATGTGTTCAACTCAAATGGAGAAGAGACTAAGGGAATTTGAAGAATAAGAAATGTGTAGGAAAAAAATAATGATAGTAGATAATGTTTGGGAATAAAGTGACAGTGAACCACCAGGAAAGCGTGATGTTACTAAAGAAGGATGACAGTGGTGACATAAATCAAAGAATGCATGGGAGTAAGTGTGTGAGAGGCCAGGAATGACATACTCAGAGAAGACGGTCATGTGAAGAGAAAGATGAGAGACTACACATGGCCTTGAGAACGCTAGCTTTCCAAGAGCTGAGCCGTGGGAGGCCTGTCAGTACCCATAAAATGACACCAGAAAGCATTATAATGACAGAAGAACAGATCAGTGAAAAGGAATCGCAGAGCAGCTACTCCTGACTGCTTTCTGTGTCAGGTCTGTAGGAAGTCCTACTCTGCCCCAGAGCTGCTGGGCGTCCAGCATTGTCTCCACCCTGGCGATGCACCAATATCTTTAAATAATCATCTTCTTTGCAAGGTTGTTTGAGTTACTGAAGACTAGTGGATGGAACTTTGTACCAAGTCTGAGTACAGATGAGTAGGGGACATCCCAGTTCATGGTTTTTGTTAAAGGTCTTAACACACCCCTGCATAAGAGCAGATAAGTCAGAAGGAGACATATATCATTGGCAGAAGCTATTGTTTCCTTTCTCTTTCTCGCCATCATTATTCATCATGTACTTCAATTTTCATTAAAATATACAATAAGTAGTTAATGTGTGTTTTATTTTTCAGTGCCAGCTTCTGACATTTGAAAGTCTACAGTACAAAACTGAGAGCAAATTCTAAGCGTTGCAGACAAACAATGTGTTTCTTCATAAACCTACCCCGGCTTGGCTTCTTGTCCTGTCTTATGAATAGCCCGAGCAACTAAGGACATTTCTTTTAATCACTATGCATAAATAAATAAATAATAGATAGGTAGATGAAATATACATTATATGTTTGTAAGAATATTGTCTCTTTGAGGAAACTGACACTTTCCCCTGAAAATCATTGATGTAAGGAGAGGGCTTCCTGTATGTTAACTTTTCTGAGTGAATGCTACAGTTTGAAAATAAGAAATGGAATGATGGGAGTTTTACTAATTTAGCTGGTAAATATAGAGAAAATATTCAATAAATACTCAACACAGGTTGCAACATATGATGCAAAGTGCTTTGACAGTTGGATGTAAAGGGATGTCAGCAAGCTTTGCAGCAACCATGTGAATGCACCACCCGTGGCTGCTCTTTTCTTTCATTTTGGTGTTTTGCGGTTTTATTCTTTCCATGCTAGAATGCCTCCTTGGTCTTTCCTAATGAAATTGGCCAAAGATTGTTTCCCTCTGTGGAATCCTTACCCCCATAACATGCTTGAACAATTCCTACATGATGGTTGTGAAAGTCAGTAATTGTAACAAGTAATCAACTTTAGATTTTTTTAACAAGTTAAATTAAAAAACCACAAGGAACAAAAAGGGTGGTGATAAAATAGTATGATGACATTTTTTTCTGCTGAAAAAGTCCTTTTTCTAGCCAATAAAATTCCCCATGTGGCCACTTGGCATTGATTTCTCTTATCCCCTTTTCTCAGCTATTAAAATTTACTCCCTTGCTCCAAGTATCGTGGGAGAAAATATAGGTTGTAGAGATTGAATGTTTGCTCTGTGTTAAGCACTCTTTTAGGCACCTCACATGAACGATCATCAGTCTTACCCACCTCTTAGAATTATTTTGATAATTAGTCCCACCTTCCTCATGAGGAAACAGAAGGCTGCCCAAGTCACCTAGCTAGTAAGTGCCAGAGCCAGGATTTATATTCGAATACCCCCATGTATAAAGCTCCACACTGTGTGACCTCAAGTTCATTAGTAACTAATATTAATACTAATCTGCTTTGATGACTAATACTTGATGGATGTAATCATAAAGAATATTCCTAGTGGTTGCATAAGGACTGCATTTATTTTACCAACTCTTAAAAGATATCTTGGTTATTTTACTCAAAAATCTCTTAGGACATCGTAAACATCTCTTGGAACAGTTCAACAGGAAGTAATGATATTTGGAGTTATGTTTATCATTTGCTATCTGATGTTAAGGGCTGCAAATTCTTTCTGCCTCGTGTTTAACTCGCCTTTATCTGTGTTGTTGCAGTACTGGATACCAGTTTATTTACTATTCACCTGAAAACACAGCCAAAGCAAAAGAAGTTCTCAGCAACATCAATCAACTACAACCTCTGATAGCAACCCATGCAGACCTACTGCTTAATTCTGCAAGCCAGCATTCTCCAGACAGCTTGAAGAATTCTTTAAAGATGCTTTCAGAAAAAGTAAGATCCAAATCATCCCTACAGTGGGGAAAACGAAACACCCCTATTCCCATTGGTGTTGCTTTCTGCACACACTGCCTTTCATAGCATCTGCAAGTATAAAATTGACTAAGTTAAAAAGTAAGCTTCAAAGTATTGCCACAGGATCAAAATGAATTGGCCTCAATTCTCTTTCCAAATCTTACTGAGCACTAATTTTTTTTTTTTTCCTAGTAGGAAATGAAACCTACTATTGGTTGGTATATATTTTTTCCTCTCCTGGACATCCTTCGTTTTCTTTGGTTCATGGTCTTATAAAATGAATTAAATTAGATTTTAAAAATTACTTGACTTTCTTCTGGTGATCATCTAATTTTTATGCATGTAAAGCTATACATTTGAATAAGAATGTGACTTCATTTGAACGCAGGACTTTGATGTGGATTCATATCGGGGCAGTGTGGTGTAATTCCTCTGCCTGAATTTCCTTTCAACATTATTTACTGAGAGAAGGTTCTAAAATTGTCCAAAAGTATTCATTATTATCTGAAATATAGTGGGACATTAGCCTTAATTTTTCCAAAGGTGACTTGCACCTTATATACAGAGGGGGAAAGGTAGTGTGGCGGGTCATAGATATTCAACATCAACGTCCATAACTAATTAGAGAAGCTGAGAGAACCAAGATAGAACAAGACAAATTGCAGCTCGATTTTTATGTAAAACCAGATGTCCTGGAGTCAAGTTCCAACACACTCATCCATAGCTTCTGCATTCTGAGGACACCTTGCCATTTATTATGAGATATTTCCAATAAATATGCCCTTGAAGAAACTGACCAAATAAAATTCTTGTGGTATTATTTTACAATCAAATAGCAATATAGTTCTTCAGGACCCTGAAGAACAGATAATAGGAACCTGAATACTACATATGTATATATTTTTGATTCAGATATGCTAATGTGTAATAATAATAATACCTTGAACTTTTTTAACATTTTAGTTTACAATGTACATTATCGCATATTTTTCTCATAGGATATAACTTAATATCTGTTTTCATTAAAAATCAGCTAATATCTATTCAGAAAGGTCAAATGAATTGTCTAATAAACTAAAAAGTGAACAATTATAACCTAAGAGCTCCAGTTCAAAATGCAGCATCCTCTCCGTGTCAGAACAGGTGTCTCCATCATGACAAGAAAGGGAAAAATTGACCCAAATTTCACAAGTACCAATGTTGTCAAATATTATGCTAGGAGCTTCATGACTGATGTTATTTCATATAATCTTCCAGCGGCGGGTGCATATTATCTGCATGTCACAAAGAAAAAGATTGACGCTCAGAGAAGTTAAGAAACGTGCAAAAATCATGTGGCTAGAGTCAAACCCAGGATTCCGAAAAAACCAGGGTTTACATCTGGGTCTGGTTGACTCTGGTGTGGAAACTTTCTGGTATCCTCGGTGTAATATATGTGTTTTGACACTTCCTTAAAAAATAAAAATAGATCAACTCCTCAGCAACACTTAAGTATTCCAGTAGTCAATGGATATGTCTAATAATAAATATGTTGTGGCCAGGATAAAGGACAAAAAGAGGAGAGTTGCACCCAGTAAAACAGTTTCATTTTGGTACATTTCTGTTTTGGATTTGTAGATGAGGTGAAGTTTTCTGGATTCACCTAAGTACTAAATATGAGCAAATACCATGTTTCCCCCAAAATAAGACCAGGTCTTATATTACTTTTTGCTCTAAAAGACGCATTTAGGGCTTGTGTTCAGGGGATGTCATCCTGAAAAATCATGCTAGGACTTATTTTCCAGTTAGGTCTTATTTTCGGGGAAACACAGTAGCACGTCACTGCAGTGATCACAGAGCAGGGTTTATTGGGCAGGAACTTCCTGTGTATTTGGCAGGGACTCGTCATTTCAAATGTATCATTTACAACTTGCTGCAGTGATTTGGGTAGGGGGACAGGGCATGTACTTTCTCCTCCTTTAATTCAGCAGTGCTCCAACTGTTCCCCTATATTTTTCTACTGCATATACTAATAAATCTGTCAGCCCTTGAAATCAGGAGGATCTTTTTAAAGTTAAGTTTGCCAGGTACGCCTGGAATTTCAAAGAATTCTCTGAAGTAACAGAGTTTTGCGTAGTCTGTGAAGACAGTGCTCATGGTTTAAAATAAAACATGATCCAAAAATTTAGCATAAAGGGTAAATAGTTGTAAATAGTTGTAGTGCTATCTTACATTTTAGTATAATTTAATATTAGCACAATCTAGCTTAAAAACTTTTAAGATCAGGGTCTTACACACTGGATTAGAGAATAAAAATCCTTTCTTCACTGATAATCTCGTTTCTTTTATTGAATCTGAACTGGTATGTTTGGAACATAAGTACTTGAGTTGTTTTCTTAGGGATTCATTTATATAGGATATTCAGTATATAATAGGAATTTGTTATTCCCATTTATCAGAGAACTCTGAAGGTCATATAGTCCTTGAGCAGCCGAATGTGGGAGAATTCCACACAGTCTGCTGTGGTAGACTGGGGAGCTGGGGAAAGCTGAGGGAAGCCCATGGGTCGTAGGGAAGGAGGCATTCAATTCTGTAATGAGATGGCGTCTCTCCTCTTAGGTAAGCTATTGCATCTAGAGATAATAGCAATGAATGCATCATCACTTAAATATATACTCAGAATCGGGGGGAAATGGAAGGGGCAACAGAGAAATATAACTCACCAATAGGACATAGTCAGAGTCTCAGACAAAGCAATATTTGTAGATCCAAAGGAAATTCATGTTATCTCTGTTGCTGCTGATAACCAAACCACAGGACTAAGACTCCCCAGGAAAATAATATCCTGCTAAATGTGTACTGATGGAAGAAACAAGCAAACAAACAAAACCCCACAATTTATAAAAAAGTAAAACTGTTTAGTGAATGCATACTATTTGGGGGCACAAAACTCAATAAGACACAGGCTCGGTCTTCCCAAGAGAGTCAAGTTTCTTGATGATAATGGTTACGATGCTAATGATGATGATAATAGCTAGTATTTATTGGAAGTTTACTAATTTTGAGATACTATTATAAGGTCTTAACTGTTCACAAGTTCATGAGAGGGTACCAAAATTTTCAACATTTAATCTTCCTAATTCTGTGCAGTAGGTACTTTTAATATTCTCACTTTATACAGTAAAGGAAACTGAGGTACAGAATGTATATAATGAGCCAAAAATCACCCACCTTGTGCATCTGGCTCCAGATTCTGTGAACTTAACCACTATACTATATGAGGTATCAAAAAACACGGTGAATGTTTAAATAAAAAAAATTATTACAGTAAAAGACACATTGCCGTTAATCCCCCTCAAAATAGTCCCCCTTGCTTCGAACACACTTATCCCATCATTCTCGCTACTTTCTGAAGTAGTTCTGGAAGTTCTCTTTCGTGAGTGTCTTTACTCCATTCTCTATCATGACAACGCTCCATGTCACACATAGCTTCTTGTATATGGCAATTTCTGTCAAATAAAACCATTATGGTGTGTTCACATCCACCTTTTTCACCGATCTGGCACTGTGCAACTTCTGGCTCTTCCCCAAAGTCAAAATAACCATGAAAGGTAAATGTTTTGAATCAATTCAGGACATCAGGGCAGTGACGACAGTGCATCTAAAGACACTCACAAAAGAGGATTTCCAGAACAGCTTCAGAAAGTGGCAAGAATGATGGAATACATGAGTTCAAAGCCAGGGAGAGTATTTTGCGAGAAGTTAATGGAAATATGTCTTTTACTATAAAAATGTTTTTTAAATTAAACATTCACAATATTTTTTGACCACACCTCGTATTGTCAAATGTCCCATGAGTGCTAAGATGGGCACTATATAGAAGTAAGGAAACAAGTGGGGAGGTGGGGTGGGGGTGTGGAGGACATAACTGAAATTTCATGAGAAAAAGTTGTCTATAAATGTTTCATGGCCTAAAGTGCACAAACTAAATTAAATTATTCTAATACTTCCATTCTTAGTATATCTCCTGATGGATAACTAGGCTTGTTTGCTACATGTTAGTTTATGAAAATATTTAATTTTTTTTAATCTTATGATATAGGGTCATTACAAAGGCATACTCTGAGTTTATCCGAATGGTTTCAACAGACAAAGCATAGGCCAACTTTCTAACATAAGATGTGAAAGGTTAATAATAAAGTTGGATAAAAATGCATTTTCCTTTTCCCTAGACTAATAGTGTGCAAATCTGTGGGAAGGGGGGAGGGAGGGAGGGAGGGAGGGAGGGAGGGAGGGAGGGAGGGAGGGAGGGAGAAAAGAAGGGAGAGAAGGAAAGAAAGGGATAATGTAAGAAAATACAAACTAAAAAAATATATTGCATTCTTCATTCTACAGAGATTTACAGACCTTGTTGAGATAGTCATCATTCTCTTGCTCATCAAAAAGCAATAGTGAGCACCTAATTGTGTGTGGTAGTATACTCGATGCTATAGAATTAATGAATTAATGCTACGTAGACTTGGTCCTTAACTTTTACAACTTAAGTGGTTTTTAAAAGAATGGAGTACCTTAGCATATTAGAATTGTGAAATGGTAAACAACAACAAAAAGGATTTTGTCACAATTCCTAGTCAAGTTCAGCTTTAACATAGTATACCAAAGCCTTCTAATGTATTCAAATAAAAGTAACAGCATTTTCTAAAACTTAATTCAGGATTTTCTTAAATGCCCTATTTTCCTTAATAAAGATGCCAGGAAGTCAGTATGTTAAGTTGAAGATACTCCTACAGAGCTGAGAAGGAATTTCTATTTGTTTATTCACTTTAATCACTCTTAGTTTTACATAGATGTATGTGTTCTAAGGAATTTGAAAAGAACTGGTATAAATGATGGTGTAACCTCAGAATAGAACTTCTTTTTCTCTTTTTTGTTCAGACTCTCCCTCATATGGTAAATATTTAACTGATGAAATAAGTAATATTATCTAGAAAACAAAACTGTGTTCATTAGAATCATAAATAATTGGAAAAGTAAAGATAAGAAAGAAAAATCATATTAAAAATGAGACTTGTCCACTAAAATACATGGAATTAGAACGTCTTGTTTCTGGCCATGATGGAGTAACATGGATCCTCTCACCTGAAAAAACAGGAAAACTGAACAAAATGTTTCAAATAATTAATTTGTAGGCGTTGGAAAATAGGCAGCATGGAAAGATAACAAAATGATGTGATTTTTATGATCATCTAGCTTACTCCCTGGTGGCAGTTTCCAGGCTGTCACCCAGGTGTGGGGAGCCACACAGTAATTTCTCAAGTTGAGGAGATAGAGATTGGAATTTGGGAATGCCAAGATGGCTGGACTTCACAGAATGCAGTACCAGAAAGGAGGGAGCTTCACACACAGAGAGCTTTGGAGATCTATAAATGGGTACTTTTAAATCTTTAAGTACTGATATATGTATGCATAAGAGTAAACTACCCAAAAGCAGGGAAAGAAATACCAGAAATAAGCAGGCAAAATCCCTGCTGGCCACACTGATCTGGGAATAGCTGATCTTCCCACCAGCAGAGGAAAAGACTTTGTAACACATACAGCATATGTAGAGCCCTCAAAAGGATGTGGCCCCCGTAGTGGGAATAAATCAGTCTTGATTAAAGGCTACTCTGATTCCACTCTAACAGGCTTAAAAATAAGTCTTGTAAAAGGACCTTACCAATTCCAAGTAACATAACTTCACATCAGAACAAAATCCAACATTATTTAAAGAATACAATAAAATCCAGCAACCAAGAATGGAAAATACAAAATAGCATTTAATAAGTATATAGCAAGCATTCAATGAAGAAGAAATTATGACTCCTAACCTGAAGAAAAATTAAGCAATAGAAACAGACCCAAAATGAGAAATGATACAGCTAGTAGATAGATGAATAGGATGAGGAGAAAAATGGAAGATTAACAAAATCACAAAGAACTCAGAAAAGTGTTAAATACAATTTCTGAAATAGTATGTACTGGGTGGAATTAGCAGGTTGGTTACTTTGTAGTGAACTTGTAAACTCAGCATTCATTCAAAGGAAGCACAGAACAAAAGACTGTAAAAGATAAACCACAACATGAATGACTTATAGGAAAATACCAAGAAATCTAACATACGTGTAATTAAAGTCCCAGAAGAAAAGAAGAGGGGAACAGAAAAATACTGCTGAAATGGTCACCAAAATTTTGTCAAACAATGAATCTACAGATTCATGGAGCAAAACGTACTCCAGCAGAATAAACATTTAAAAATAAATAAATAAATAAATACATAATTATCAAGTTGCTGAGAAATAGATAAAAAAGAAAACTGTGAAGCACCAGGAAAGAAGAAAAAAGACACGTTAGGTGCAAAGGAACACAGATGAGAATTATAACAGACTTCTTATTAGACACTATGCAAACCAGAAGACAGTGGAGTGATATCTTCAAAATACTGACATACATTAAAAGGTATTCCAGATCTACAAAAGATGTCTGGAAAATAACGGCAAAGACTATTTTAGACAAATAAAATCAAATTTAATAGCAGACTTATAACAAATTTTAAAGGAAAATCTTAGGCAAAAGGAAATGATACCATGGAAAATTTGGAGCTACACAAAAGAATAGAGTGCCAGGAATGGTAAATATGTGGACAGAATAAAAAATCCAAATGTTTAATTTACTTAAACATATTTACTCTTTAAAAAATACCAATTCATTACAATGTTTGTAACATACTGGTATAAGTATAGACATGTAGATCAAATGAAATGGAATCTGGGAGATTCTAGAAAGTAGGGATTCTAAAGTATCTAGAAATAGATCCATACATACACATTTAAATAACTTCACACAGAAGTGCAAAGGAAATGTATTGGGGAAAGGATATCTTTTTAACATATAATGCAGAACAATTGGATGGATATCCATAGGCAAAATAAATGAACTTTGATCTTTACCTTACATATATATAAAATTATTTAAAAGTGGAATATAGACCTTAATATACACGCTAAAAGAAAAAAATCAAACAAACTTTTAGAATACAAGATAGGAGAAACATTTTTGCTGTCTTGGGTTAGGCAAAGATTTCTTAGATAGGACACAAAAAGCATGACCCAAAACAAAGAAAACAAATGATATGTAAGACTTCACCAAATTTAAAATTTCATTAAAGTTTTCAAAAGACACTATGAAGAAAATGAAAAGGAAAGTCATGGGCCAGGAGAAAGTATTTCTAAAATATTTATCTGACAAAAGACTTGTATCAGAATATATAAAGTGTTCCTACAACTTAATAAGACAAACGACTCAATTAAAAATGGGCAAATATGTTGAAAAGACATTTCACCAAAGATGGTTGGCAAATAAGGACGTGAAAAGATGTTCATCGTCCTTTGTTATTTGGAAATGAAAATATAAGTTAAAATGTGGTACAGCTAACAACCCACTAGAATAGCTAAGATCAAAATGAATGAGCTTATGAAGAGTTGGGGAGGATATGGGACAGCTAGAACTTTCATATATCACTGATGGGGACACCATTATTTGCACATTTGGGAAAACTGTTCAACAGTATCTCAAGTTTTAAAAAATGTGATCTAGTCATTTCATTCCTAGTTATTTACCCAAGAGAATGTCTGTTCTGTAGGTACCAAGAAGTTTGTTGTGTATGGAAGGACTGGAGGCATGCTCTGTGAAATTCTCCTCGATAGCAATAGGTAGGGTGAGCTAGGACAGAGGATTTGAATTATTGAATTATTGAGCATCGCAAACTGTCAGCATTGTTCCTTGGGGAGCTTGCTAAAAGGAGCTTGGGGAGCTGCAGCAGATTTTGATGCAGCAGTTCTAACCTGGGACTCCGAACTCTGGATTTTAACACCGGTGGCCTTGGTTAACACCCTGGGAAAAAAAAGAGAAATTAAAGTATATCAGCTGGTAAGGAAACTATGGAAATTACCCACATGGAATATAGAAAGGATCTTAACTGGGATTAACTGTGGGAATGTAAAGTAAGGGTCAATCTTTGACATTGTTAAAAAGGTATAGCTAGTAGAAATTGATCACTAATTCAAAAGACAAGTGTTATTACAGATGATCCAGATGTTTGGATTCTGAGTTGCTGGATAGTAATGATATCACTTAGATGGAAGAGTGGGGAAAACACATTTATTACAAAAAAAATTTTTTTGAAATCAGGCTGGGACTTCTAAACTCAAAAGACTTTCAAGTGAAAACAGTTGACAGTGCTGGTCCAAGAGGTGGGTAGAAATGAATTTTAAAGACCGTGGCGCATAAATGATACTTGGAGTTATGGAAGAAGAGGTTACATTACCAATGGAAAAAAATACTTTAAAGAAAGTAGTTTAAGGTTCCTTAGGGTCCCCTGAGTGATCAGGGGATTATGAATCAACAAAGGAAACTGAAAAGGTCAGTCAAAAAGGAGAAGCATAAATAGCAGAGTGCACTTTACAGTTTACAATGAACTCCCAGAAGGGTTTCACAGGTAGGCCTTATAATTTTGTACAAACTGGGAAAAAGTGGTTGTGTGATTTATCCGAGGTCAAGAGAATAATTTATATGAGCTACCCAGATGTCAGATAACTCTTGGCTGAAAGTTCAATGTTCTTTCCTTCAGGGAATGTTATGTGTTATATAATATGGGATATGTAAATATACATCAGTACACCAAAGTCAGAGCATAGCATTATTGCCCTATGAAATAATTAAGCATATCAAATTTAAAAATAAAGAAGATGTTTTCTTGCCATCTATATGACTACTAAAATTATAATCACTTGTTTATGACATTGGCTATTTCTGTACTGTGCGTGGGATTAGGCATAGCTTTGAATTTTTTCAGTGACAATAAAGAGATTCTAGATAGAATGGGGCTTTGCTTAATTTGCTGAGTTCTCTGCTTTGAAAGAGTGGTTTTCAATGAACATATCCTAACTATTCCTCTGCCATTAATATTCAGGAAACTGGGAAATTCATTCCCAGGAGAAGTACTTTTTAGTATTTTAATACTTGCAGATAATTCTGTAAGTTACTTTGGAAAGTGAATGTATGAGAATATGGATTGGAGAGATGTCAGTAAGGCAAGAAAGCATTTCATTTTTCTGATAACATTTCTCTCTTTAATATCAAACAAATGAAATCGATCTGCCTTTGTTCAATGTATGCTTTTTAGTACAGTATTACACTGGTATTTTAAATGAATTGTGTTGCCTACCCGTACAGTAACATTTAGACAATTTTTTTTTTTTTTTTTTTTTGCATTTTCTGTAGTGTGAGCTGAGTCAGAAAAGGAAAAAGGTTTTCAGAACTATGACTCGACAGGCAACTCAGAGACATGCTCGTATCCTTGCCATGACTTTTAACTTCCTGGTACCATCTCACTTGCAAGCACAGCAACATACAGATGAGTCAGGATTCACCAACTATATTAATCTCTTCAAGCTGATTTATTTTGACTATAAAACATCAGATTCTACACTGATCTACATTTTACTAAGTAATGTGGTCAAGAAAATTAAGATTTTTCCAGATCACGTGGTGGAATTTTTTTAATTTTCTAAAAGAATGTGATTTCTATGCAAAGGATCTAGGTGAGCTAGAGAGTTTCCAAGGTGTCAGATAAATGTTTCAGTATAGATCCAAAGTAAAAGATCAGCAATTATTGCATTTAAGATTTCGTGTATTATATTCAGCTACCCCCCCAAAAAAAAACTTCAGGGTTTTAAAACTGTAATAATCTACTGTATTATCTCCCATATCTTGGTAATAAATCACCGCAAATAAGATTTGAATAAATGAAGTAGAATCTCTGTGTGTGCATGCTATGGGAAGCAAATGATTACAATTATAAGAACCGTAGAAGATTTCATTAGGTGTGATACTCAGCTACATAGTAATAATGTGAATGTTAGGGAGACTGGAGCTGTAGTAGCAGGAATTCAAAGAAGGCAAGCTGTTTTGCTTTAAAAATGAATCAAAAGATTTTATTGAATCTATCAACAGAGAAACAGTTCAGTTAAGCTGAATGGAAATAAATTCACATTTTTAATACTTAAATTCACATCAGTGGACACATGCATGTTATATGGAAAATTATGTAAACAACACATTTCCCCATTTTGCTATAACGATACTGACTTGTCTGAGTAGTGTCTAGCCAACTTTTCCATCAGTTGTTGTTGTTTTTTAATAAAAATGCTGTCTTTTGATTTCCTAATTTTTATCAAAATATTTCCCAACATTTTATTCTTATATATTTCTCATACTTCTTACTATTTACCTTGAACGTGACTTCAATATAACTAATAGATTAAAAAAGGGTTGTGGGTTTTTTTTTATGTTTTCTCCAATAAAGTTTAACAGTGAAGATAGTTACATGGGCAATTGTGGACACAATTAATTATGAGTGCTGGTAGCTATTCAAAACACTTGAGGAGTTGGGTTGGGAAGAAGGGGAAGAAAGACAAAAACAATTAGTCTGCTAGTGGCTGGTAGGTAGTATAGAGTAAGGGAAGAAGCTACTGGATTTGTTAGAAAACAGGATCTGTTCCATGTGTGCTGCCAATAAGCCGACTGCCCTCGGAGAGGTCACCACACTTCTTTTTTGGTCTCCTTATCTACTTTAAGGTCCCTTCCTGTAGTAGAATTTTATGATCTATTGCAAAGAAGTAACTATGCAGATAGGACATTATTGTATGAGTCACTTGTTTCGCACATGGTTTAA
Organism: Rhinolophus sinicus; assembly: GCF_036562045.2. NCBI lineage: Eukaryota > Metazoa > Chordata > Mammalia > Chiroptera > Rhinolophidae > Rhinolophus > Rhinolophus sinicus. Next base: position 111,776,437 of record NC_133757.1, read on the forward strand.
TTGGTTTTCTTTAATTGCATGATTTAGAGACAATTTAGTAACCACACGTTTGGCATTGTACTGTTGACTGCGTGTGGAGAGTACACCAATAAATGATTACCTTGAGTTACAGCTTTACCTCCAAGAGTGTCTCATTAAATGGTGATTCTATTATCTGCTATTGAAAATAATGCTATGAGTTAAAGGGCCCCTTCCTAACAGATTACAAAATATGAATATGATAACAATATCGGTCAATGCTTGAGTTATTTCTCTGCTCTTGAAACAGATTGTTAGGCCACGTGCCTGTTAAGTGTACTATAACACAGAAAATCAATTACTGAACCCTCCAGTATTACAGGGTGAAGCTACTAAACATTTCATCAGGAAATTGCAAAGGACAGCTGTAAAGTTCTTTATTGTTGAGAAGCCATCGTTACTCTAGTACTTACTAGGTATTTACCATCAGCTTGTAAAATCTACAGTGGCAAGTTTTACAGTAACCTCGTTAACACTGAGCATTACTGAAACCATTTGGTGGAGGAGACAGCTAGAGGGTGATAATAAGAATAAAAGCCAAATGTTTTCATGGGGAAGACTGCCTATATCCTGTCTACTGTTGGCATCTGTCCAGGCTGCTGAAAAGAGAAAAGTCTCCTGCCTCTAGTTTCTTTTTGAAGACATGTCTTTCTTTCTTTGGCCTTTACCTCTGTTTAAAATGGAGAATAGCCATAGTCCGATCACATCTTCTTTTAAGGTATATTTGGAATGACTTGAAAGGTAGATGGTATTCAGAGGATTATCCCCAGTGAAGTCCATCTCCACAGACAGGATGTGGAACTGAAGGAAAGGGGGCCAAGAACACAGACGGTGCTGACAGTGTACTTAGAATCTCGCTATTAACTTTAGAGCAGGAGGACGTGGCCTTGGCAGCGTCCCAGAACCGAACTGTGTTCCCCTGGTTGGTGTAAACCATTCCTTCTGTCTGTTTCCACCAACCGTGCCACTGAAGTACCGACAAATCTGCAGCTGAGCTTTCCCTAGCGCTGTGCTGAGATGCCTACCATGGTGTTTCTAATCTTTGTCAATTTCTTTCCAGACAGAGCTTTTTGTACATGCCTTTAAGGATCAGCTGGTGAGAAGCGCTCTTTTAGCACTTTACACTGCCAGGCCAGGAGGCGTCCTGAACAAGCCACCCTCTCCTAAAAACAGCACGGAGGAGAGCTGTCCCCAGGACCCACCCCCGCCAATGAGGAGGCAGGACTCCATACCCCATCATTCAGACTACGATGAGGAAGAGTGGGTGAGTCTCTTCACATTGTTTGCCTCCCAACGTTCAGTCCTGAGAAGGAAAGCCAGAATGATAAGAATCTCTGCTTTTCATCAAAACAAGGTGGAAAGCCATCACAATACAAATTGTGGCTATACAGACCACATTTTTCCTTAGGGGCAAATTATAAATGGAAGTTTTATTCCTGATCGCATTTTTTTGACATAAAAATTTATTTGCTGTCAAATAAATCATATATACATAACCAAGAATATGCCATCAAAGCAAAGATGTCACAATTGCAAGACTATAATGCTTTTTTTCTTATTTATTGCCAAGGTAATATAATCCATTAAAATTGTTTTTTAGAAAGAGTCAGAAATTATCCATAATGCACTACTTGAATGCAACAAGTATTTTCATTGTGGCAATCCAGTGTTTTATTTCTGGGCACACTGCAGATTTTATTAACATTTAAATGGCTGTGGACATCGAGATCTCTTAAATCCCTCTCATTCATGATTCTATGATTTAAAATATGTTGCTTCAGGTCCTCTAAAATTGGCAGAAGCATAGCCACATAAAAGCATCTGAAAAAAGAGCTAGTAAAGCCAGGTAAACAAAAGAAGCCAGGGTGGATTGGAACTCTAGTTGGTCAGAATAAGACAGAAGAAATGTGAAAGTGAGGGGGAACAGGGTGTTTGTTATTCCTGAGTCAATACCTGTTAATTATCCAAGGTCTCTGTAAGTCCTACGCAGACACAGAAGGAAACTCTCTACAGTATCATGTTTAACCAAGAATATGTATGCTAGCTGTATTCGATGTTAAACAGTTAACAATTACTTTTCCTGCCACCCTAAAATTTAAAAATGCTCAGGGAGTAAATTATTTGAAAGGCCCAGATCTCTCAAGAAAAAATTGCAGTCTGAAGGACCATGAAGTGATGCCTGCTCTTTCTTCTGATAAAATTTCTATCACAGGAAAAACAGAGCCGGGTTCCAAGAGGTAAATGCTGAATAAGTGTTTGTTGTTGCTGATTAAGATTGCATTTCTCTCACTGAAGCATTTTCAAAAGAGCAAATCTAATATTTCTCCCTTTTACCTCACCTTCTTCAATTTATTCACAGCTCCGAGGCGTTCGCACCTCTTAACCTCTCTGAAGTTCAATTTTCTCAATTGTAGAGTGAAAATAACAGCAGCTGTTCTGCTTCGCTCTTAGGGTGGTCGTGAGATTAATGATGTACCTGGGTGATAATGCTCCGTTACCTGGAGAGGCCTGGGCACATGCATCGGATGACTTTAGTATTATTGCTGTATGTTTTCCTTTTCAGGATATGTAGATTATATAATCTTACTATGAGGATCAATACGATCCCTTGAGGGAAATGGGAAAAATCGATTTCTCATAAAATGAGTATTGTGAATTTTAAGAATTTAGGTAAATGCAGAAAAGAATTTGTATTTCATTTCACCAAACATAAAGCATTCAACTTTTGACAAACAACCACCATTTTATATTAAATCAAGTGAGAATTTTCGAATTGGGTGTCTCTTGTTTTCATAATTTTTCCCTTACTGTGTTATGCAAACCCTCCCCACACCTCACCTTCCTCCTGCTACGCAAAATGTCCCTCTCCTTCCCTCCTTCCTTATTTCCTTTTCTTCAGGTAATTTTGAGACTTCTAAATCGTAGGTGTTCCAGATGTGAAGGGAAGGAACACTAGGTCTTTTTAGGTCCTAGAGCTCAGAGTCTAGTTGTAGATAAAAACATGTTAAGAAATAGCTACAAAATGTTGTGACATTTTGTACAAAGGATGGAGAGAGACAGATGGTAGAAGATAGGCTCTACAATATGACGTCAACTCAACATCTTCTATACAGAACCCTCTAGTGATGGAAAACGATGGAAGAGTGTGGGAAACATACTGTGAGCTGAGGAGGTTTACTGGGAACCAACAATGTACATGTTCACGGGACGGTCTCCTGGTGTCCCACGCTATCTCCAAATGTCCACTTTTCATAAGGGCACAGAGGTGAACCACCCTCTCCACAGCCTTGCAAGACAAATGGCAGTTGCCGTGCACGGTGGGTTGTACACAGAATCAAGTAGGAGTCTGGTAGTCATGGTGGAATTTCCAGAAATAATTCTTAAGATTAAAATGTGAATAGAAGTTAACCATTCCAGAAAGAGTATAAGTTGGCCTTTTAGACGTATTAACTGGCAGAGGGTGGGGGAGGGGGGGAAGAGAGGTGTTATTATTCTTTGTTTACTTGTTTTGGTTTAAAGGTGGTGAAAATTGGGCCTGTGTATACTCCAAAAGCCATTTGAGAGTCAGAGAAGAGAAGACCAATAGAGTAAGGAGAGAAGAGAATTAATTCTAGTATGCAGGTAGAAAACAAGTCCGAGGCAGAAGTTGTTTTTTTTCTGCGACTGCAGGGAAGCTGTAAAGATGGAGTTTTGTGAGAGTGGGTAGGGTTGGTGGGCTTATTTTTGTTTGTTTAAAATATTTTTCCAGTTTGATTGACATATAATTGACATACACCGTTGTATTAGTTTTAGGTATATAACATAATGATTTGATATATATTGGGAAATGATCACCACAATTAATTTAGTTAACATTCATCCCCTCACATGGTTACACATTTTTTTCTTGTGATGAGAACTTTTAAGATCTACTCTCTTAGCAACTTTAAATATACAATATAGTATTGTTAACTATAATCACAATGCTATATATTATATCCCAGAACTTACCTATCTTATCACTAGAAGTTTGTACCTTTTGACCCCCTTTACTCATTTTTCCCACCCTCCCACTTCTAGCAAACACCAATCTGTTCTTTGTTTCTATGTTTTGTTTTATCAGATTCCAAGTGAAATCATATGGTATTTGTCTTTCTCCATTTGTCTTATTTCACTTAGCGTAATGCCCTCAAGCTCCATCCATGTTGTTGCAAATGGCAGGATTTTCTTCTTTTTTTATGGCTGAATAATATCCATTGTGTGTGGTGTGTGTGTATGTGTACATATACATATGTGTGTGTGTATATATATGTGTGTGTTCAAATATATATATATCACATTTTCTTTATCCGTTCACCTTTCAATGGACACTTAGGTTTTGGGGTTTTTTTTCCATACCTTGACTATTGTGAAAATGTTGTAATGAACATGGGGGTGCATGTATCTTTTTGAATTGGTATTTTTGTTTTCTTTGGTTTAATACCCAGGATGGAATTGCTGGTTCATAAGGTAGTTCTATTTTTAGTTTTTTGAGGAACCTCCATACTGTTTTCCATAGTGGCTGCATCAGTTTATAATCCTACCAACAGTGTATGAGGGTTCTCTTTTTTCCACATCATTGCCAACACCTGCTGTCTCTTGTCTTTTTGAGGACAGGTGTGACAAGATAGCTCATTGTGGTTTTGATTTGCATTTCCCTTGTGATTAGTGATGTTGAGCACCTATTCACTGCCCTGTTGACCATTTGTATTTCTTCTTTGCAAAAATGTTTATTCAGTTCCTCTACACGTTTTTATTTTTTTCTATTGAGTTGTATGAGTTCTTTGTATATTAAATACTAACCTGGATGGTGTCTTTTATCCTTAAAGTAGAATCATGTACAAAGAGAAAGGAACAGGGAGAATGGGCAGAGGAGACTGATTAAAGTTTCAAATAGGCATCAAAGAAAATGGGTGAAGGAGCTTATGCAAGATTTGAAAAAATCAGGAAGAATTTCCGTCCTTGTGAAGGGCCGGCCAGCCAGGTCGCTGCAGGAGTCTGTAAGGTTATTGGCTCACCCTCCATCTTTCTCATGGGAATACTTTGGTAGTTTTGACACAGGACAAAGTCGTCCTGATTGTTTTCTTCTAGGTGATGCAGGAGTGTCTTCTCAGTTTCTCAGCTTTTCTTGGTTTCCTTCAAAGGCAAACAGAAATGTAATAATGAAGATCTGCATTTCTCACTTCATCTACTTTCATATAATTCCCGTATTTCCTCCAGAACCCACTGTTTCTAGAAAGCATATCAATGCTTTGTCTAAATTTACAATTATAAGGAAAATCTTTCCCAATCAGAAAAGTTACTTGTAACTCTCTCCTCCTAATATAATTTTACTCTATTTGCCAACGGTAAACAAGTTTGATTGTTACATAACATGCTTATTAATTTTCCTTAGTAACTACTTTCTATTCAAAAGACTTTTTTGTCAAGAGATGAAAATCCCTTTTAAAATTACAGAAAAAAAAATTCACCAAAGTTATAACCATTTAACATTATTTTGAAAGCTTTATCTAACTTTTAAAAGTTGAGTAAATTCAAAGAAAATGTAGGTAATTGAAAATGCCTTTAGAGATTGTGCTTCAAATGAATTGGAAACATAATTTTGTTACCACTTTTTCAGTTAATTAGGTGTTAGAAAAGTTTCAGCACTGATTACAAGTCCAGTCAACTTCCTGAAATAATTCAGTGTTTTAAATTAATTTAATTGGGTTTCTGTGATATCATGTGAAAATATTCTCTGATCATTTAGATTGGTTTAGGTTTGCACAAGCTCCATTTAAAAAATCTGTTTGTTTTATTTCATTTCCTACAATAACTACAGTTTTAACAATTGCCTAATGTTAACAATTGCATGTAGCTTCTTATAATAAATATTGGGAAAGTAAATGTATGTTAGTAAATTACTCTTGAATTCTACTCTGCTGATACATGTAAAAATCTTTCATTTTGAGGTCACAAGAAAGAATATTAATTCTAAATCAGTGTAAAGCATTCCTCTTTTAAACTTATTTTGGTGCAAAATTGACGACATGAATCTAGACAGTAATTATCTAGTCAATATGGAAGAGATTGAAACTCAAATGATCACTGACAGAAAAAGTCTGTTATTTGCTGAATTTTACTTATTAAATGATTGAGTTATTTAAAGGTTGATTTTCCTAAAAAGTTAATAAACAATTAAATTCCAAAGGAATATTGGGATTTTATGATAATCTGAGCAAAGAAATAGGCTAATATAGCATTTTTCATCTTTTAGCTGGTAAAGATTACATATTGCTTTTTTCCCTCTACATTTCTATAGCAGATGCTTCCAACAGCTGGGATTCCAAGATTAGTTTGTTCCCAACTATGAAAGCATGTTATCCAACCAAAGTATTAAGTTGACCCAGTTTTTGTGACTTCCAGTAATTAAACTGTTCTCTAGAACAGTGGGATCAAATTTTAAATTGTATTTTCCATTCTTAAGGGAGGAGAACATTTGCTATGCCTTATTAAGGTAAAATGCCTTTATGTCACATAAAAAATAGATGAGCCACAATCATCCATAATGATTTTTCAATAATTTTATAGATTATAGAAACAAGTGCACAAATTCACAGCAATAGTTATGTCAGGCATCCTGTTACTAAAGTCCACATATAATATGAACAAAATGAGGCTCCTCCGTAACTCAGTATTCCCAAAGATTGCATTTTGGAGTATGATTTACATGAACCCCTTTCTGATGTATTCTTTATCAACGTCTCACCGTTCTCTTGGCACTATACCTTTCTCTAACGATGTCTAGAACACATAGGACTGCTTGAGATTGACAGGAGTATTGATAGAGTCATTTATATCACCGTAAGTGGTAGCAGTGAGCAGAGACAATTACAAAATACTACTAACTGTTGAGGATAAAAGATATTTTGCCAGATACCTCCACAGGCAATCTGCAGTGATCCGTATTCTCCACATCCTTGCCAGCTTCTGTCTCCATCTTAGACCTTACCTGTAGGGAAAATTGTTCAGGCCGTGCATAATGCAGAAGTACCTGCGTAAATTGACATTCAGTTCAGGTATGTGAAATCATTGACCTGATCTTAATAAGAAGGAAATAAATTATTCTCATTTTGGGGGGGTAATTGTCACAGACAACTCAATCCTAACCTATGATTTAACTTTTCTAAAGCAACACCTTATAGCTTAGTTATCTAAATGAGTAAAATGTCCACTAAACTATGGCCATTTATTTCCAAATTTTATATGATAGATGGATGGATAGATAGCTAGATAGCTAGATAGATAGATAGATGATAAATAGATAGATAATGTAATATATATATGCATTTAGCTCCAAAACATTTTGTGTATTAAAGCATTATTCTTGCATTCCATGATCACTCAGCCTCATGAACACTGAATTGCAATCAGTTGTTTATAGATCTGTTTCTTCCATGTGTTCATAAGTTTTATCATCTCCTAAAGGGCAAAAACAAGACCATGTTTACTATTGTATCTCCACAGTTAGCAGAATACCTGCACATCAAAAGGTGCTCAATACTCATTTGTAGAATATATTAATGACTTTGAAATTTGCCCTCAGATTATTGTTTGTACTTACCTTTCTACTTGAAGCATAGAGTATTTAAATTTAATATATCTCTGTACTAGGTGAGGTACCTTTTTCCCCACTAGAATTCATGAATTCTTTTGAGGATTTTGTTTCTCTTTTCCAGTCAAAAGTACCATTATATCATTTCCTCCTTAGTGCATATTTACCAGTGTCATAATCCACTTTGTGGTGACTGTTCAAGTCATCTTCAGAATATCTCCCTAGAAAGTGGTAAAAGTCAAGATGGACACAGAACTCAGAGATGACCAAAGTTAAGGACATGGTGAGTTGAGGCCTCCAGAAGCTTCCAGAAACCCAATGCTGGTAATTTTAGCTTCATTGGATTATTCATGTGCCAATTACAAAGGTCCTAGTTACAAAGAAATAATTTTAGATTTTTCTCATCAAATATGAGTTGTAAGCAACTATTTATCCCTTGTCCCAGCCTTTTCTTTTTTATCGCTAAGTTGTGTGAATTTGTTAATCTTATAATGAAGAGAGGACATTGAAAGCACCCATTCTCCCCATCAGGAAGGGCAGGCAAAGACAGGGAGAATGAGGCCAGTTCCCTTTATGGCAACTGACTGTGTTCTATCATCTGTTTTTTTTGATGGATGAGAACATTCCTGAACTTCTCCAGTCCATTTCACCGAAGAAAAATGTGCTTTGAATACTTATTTGATATTAAAGTCCGCAAAAGGTGATTAAGCAAAGTTCATGGCTGCCCATTAAAATGCACAAATGTTCTATTAAAGAAGAGAAACCCCAAATGAGATCTTTATGTGCATGCATATTCATGAAATCCTGCCAATTTCTAGATTTCCCCACATGCAGTTTATACATTCACCTTCAGTCCCGGTTTTTATAATAGTACCTAACACAGTGTTTTGTCTATATCGGTTCCAGGTATTTTTTTCCAGAGTGAATGTAGGAATAAGTGAATGGATAGATCTGCTGAATCAGTAGTTCATTCTTCAAGTCAAACCAGTGTTTTTCACAGACATATTTTATTTTTATTAATGTGATGGTGATTTTCCTGTACTTTTAAATTGGATACCATCACCTCCTTGGATACTTTCCCGACTCTTACGATGCCTGTTACAATGTCAGATATTTGGATGTGTCTGTATGTAATAAAAATGCAAACTTGCATACACTCACTTTAGAAATCTATGATTACATTTAGATGAAGTGTCCTTAAACTTGAATACATTCTAATGTGAATAGTGAGACATTACTTTCCAGGCAGAAATTTTAAATCCCCCAAACTTAATGAATTGTTGAAAGAAATGTTGAGGTATATACAGGCAGACTATTGATATATCAGGGTATATTGAGTTTTAAAAAAAATTATCAATCCTGGAAATTGGTTGTACGTAGCACGCTAACTAATAACATCATATAATTCACCCAGTTTTGCAACTATCTAATGGTGTACAGATAACATCCAATTACCAATTACCAATTCAAAATTGAAAGCCTTAGTCTGTCAGTGGAATTTTTTTTACTTGTTATTAAACAAAATGCTTTATTTAATATTTTCACTGAATTGAAAGCTTTAGCCTGATGGGGCATTTATTAGGGTGAACTCAGCCATTCAGAGTATGAGCTTAGTTCTCACTTTAATTCAAGAAGCATGTGGCCATCATTGTATCTTAATTTCTTTTTATTCTTAAGTATCAGGTTATTCAGTCCACCCACAGATGTTAATTAAACGTGCATGTTACACAGCAAAGCTATAGGTACTTGGGGAAGAACACATGAAGGATGTAATATGGATCCTGACCTCAACACCCATAGCATTCAATTCAAGTGAATGGCCAGCACTCATAAAACAAGCAGAGGTAAAGAGAGAGATTCCCAGAATGGAGCTGGTTGTGTGATCGTCATTAAAAATGCCAAAAAGATTCAGATGGAAGTTATATGAAGGGTAGTGAAGATGAAAAAAAAGAACTTCTTTCTTTAATTCATTCATTCATTCATTCATTCATTTATTCTTTTATTTATCACCTGATGAGTATTAGGACCCGAGAATAAAAGGATTAATATATATATAATAGTCATTCCCCTCATAGAACCCACTTTAGAAAGGAAAAATGTGTTAGGCTGTTAGGCAGAGGGAAGTAGCATGAACTGTTCGTGGAGATGGTGAGAATTGAAGGGGTGAGGTTTGGGATTGATGGAGGAGAAGGGAGAAGGCATTCTACGCCTACAGAGCAGCATGTGTCAAGATACAAATATTAGGAGATGGACCTGGGTGAAGTTTTCATTTTGAAGACCAACGAGAAATAAGGAGAATTATCTAGGACGACCCAAGCATAGACTTGCCTCTGTGCTGAGAGAAGAGGGAGTGCTTGCTGCAGTACTGGCCTGCTTTTGATCAGAGGCCTGATCACACGAGCACGTTGATCGATGAAGATAAATGTGGCCGTCCTGTATAGACCTGTTGGTGTGATAGCTGATATATCAGTCTGGGCAAGATCCAAACCAGCGGAACATCGAGAGGTCAATTCTGGAGAAACGCTAGCGGTTATCTGAATCCTTGTGTGTCCAGGGACTGAATTTCAGGGTAAGGCCAGCAGTCTGGCTACTGGGAAAGGAAGGTCAGGGATTGTTACCTGAGTGCATAGGTGAAGTTAAACAGGAAGATCAATAGGAAGCAAAGGTTGGGGAACCTCACTTAATCCGGATGGATGTCACTGTCTGGCTATTTTTAGTGGACATGATGTGTGCGTGTGTGCAGATGTGTGTGTATTATGTAGCTTGGGCCATACATGTGCCAGTTTGTGCCATGGAGTATTTTAAGTACAACTTCTTTCATCTAACAGTCTAGGTAAAGATAGGTTTGCAGTATTGAACTAGGCCAGTATAGTGCAAATTGCGCTCAGTCAACTCAAGGATAAATTGAAGCTTCTTTATAAAGACGGCAGTTGGCCTTGTTAATTCAGCAGCTGGATCTAATCAAAAGCCCTCAGAAATTGGCAATGACAAGTGGGGAATTGTACATGGAGCTATAGATAATGACAGGGGTACTTTGGACACCCCCCCCGCCCTCCCCCCCATATCAGCTCTGGTTTAGTCTTCTCATTCTTGCTAATCAAAAATTTGCCCTAGAAAAATTGATCAGCTAAGTAATGCTGAACTTTTTTTTTTTTTTTAGTAAGTTAACTGCTGATTCAAAGGAGTTGGGATTTGTCTTAATGCTACCAAGATCATAAATGTGTGGTGTGCTGAGTAAGCACCATGGCCCCTGCCCTCATGGATCACTCTGCCACGTGTAATTTCCTCTTGGCTACTCACTGCTACATCCATCACATTTCTGCATCCATTGCTACTGAACTTGACCTGCATGTTATCTTAGATCCTAACCCAGAAATAAATATGGACCCAGATCAACACCTGACTCAGAATGGAATGAAGATTGCTGCTAGGTCCCCCTCATTGCAAGAGTTTATCGCTACTTCACTTCTAAGAAGTTGGGTTGTCTGAAGCCTCCATTAAGGTCAAGGACACCAGTTAGACTCCATTTAATAAAGGAGCCTACCCTCCGATGTTCCATTATTTCCTTCATACAGCAGGGGACATAGTAGAATAATGGCTACTGTTTTAAGGGGAAAAGGCCTAGCAAGCTGTTATTCTGACAGGTGGTTGTTGTTTACTGTTGTGTTTTGTTTCTAAACCTCTCCTGTGGCTGAGGAGCGGAACTGCGTCTGGAGGCTGTTCCCCAGGCCTGGAAGGGAAGGGGTTTGGAAGCCCCAGGTACTGCTGCGGCATTCTTATGTTGCCATTCTCTTCTCCCTACTAACCAGCCTTTCTTCTTGATGGGAAGAGTCTAAAATACTTTGTGTGATTTCAGTTACGGAAGAAAGTGGAGTAGGACCCAGCTGTAGAAGCAATCTAAGCAAAAAGAATTTACCCCATGAACCAACCCAGTGAGAAATAATCATCAGAACAAGATTGTTTTGGCTGGTTGTTTTCCTTTGTGTATATGTTTTCCCAGAGCTCATACAGAAAATGGCGAATTTAGGAGAGAAATCCGATATTCAAAACTCCTCTTCAGAATCTTACCCACCCATTTTTAGCTTCCCAGTTCCAAAATAATTATCTTGCACCCCACTCTCGTAGGAATTGAATTGTCATCTCTCCTCCCTGTTTTATATCCCGGTCACATGAATGGATTTTGGGCCTTGATACTGACACTGTCCTCTATTAATGTTGGCCACTAATGTCCCTTGACCCTTTAGCCAAGTGGTTGCTCCATTCCTGATTATATGACATTCTTTCTTCGAGACTTAAGAGTACACGTGACCACCCCGTCCTTTGTGCAGAGTCGTCTCTTCATCCAGAGCCTGCCATTGGGCTCATTTTCAAGTCTTAGATAACTGAAACGGAATCTTGCTCCTGTGAGGTGACACACACCTCTCCCGGACCCCTCCTGGGCGTCCTCTCCTCACCTTCCTTTGTCTAGCTTGTCCCTGGAGTTCTGGTAATTTCACAAAGAGGAATTCCTGCTGTGTGCCTCAGTTTCATGGGAAATCGCAGGGGAAGAGTCAAGTCTTTGCAGTCAAATGGAACTTCTAGTCTGGTTACAATGTTTTAATATCAAATGTTATTCACCATCTTTTACCTGATACCCCCTCATCTCTTAAACTGAATCAGGAACACTAAACATATTTGATGGTGTCTGAGGTTAAACTAGCTCGTGTTCATATGCCAGGTGATATAAAAGCAGTCTTCATCTGTCTCTGTGTGGAGTCCTCTCTCTCCTCTTCCCTCCTTTGCTCCCTCCCCTCTCTCTGCCTTTCTTTCAGGCCATGCACAATATACTGAGGACACGGCTCCCAAGTAACTCATAGTCTAGTATTAGAGACAGAAGTGCAAATCAAATTGATAACTTTAACTTACTTTGTAGACGCCGTAACAGAGAAGGAAGCATGACCAGAACAGTTCAGCATTCTCACCACCAGCTAGTCAGGATCACCTCCCCAAAAGATAAAGAATAAGATGAGTCTGCTCAGGGTCAGCTGTTCAGTGTGCCTTTAATAAAATATTTGATTATGTATGCATTGTGTATTAGTATTGCATAATAAACTGCTCAATTTCTAACCCCCAACAAACACCCTCCCAGCCCGTGTCCTCTAAGCATTTAATGCGTTAGATGTTGTTTTGCTGTTTACCACATAACCTCTTACTATATGGTTGTTTGTCATCAATGAACGTGCTTTACTCATGCCAATAAAGATCTCTCTACTCGCTAGAAACGTTACTTTTTCTTTACTCTACTTTAAGACTAGTCAAATTCATAGACACAGAAAGTAGAATGATGGTTGCCAGGGGCTGAGGGAGGGAAGAATGGGGAGTTCATGTTTAAATGGTACACAGTTTCAGTTGGAGAAGATGAAAAAGTTCTGGAGATGGATGGTGGTGATGGTTACACAACAATGTGAATATACTTAATGCCACTGAACTAACTGTACAGTTAAAAATGATTAAAAGGCTAAGCTTAGGTTATGTATATGTTATCTCAGCAAAAAGAAAAACAAAAATTTCTAGTGCAAGTGGTGGCCAGTCTTTAAAAATATTGGCGTGTCTTCGCTTTCTTAGTACTGATAAGGATAAATAGATATATCCAGTTTAAAATTTCACACTTTGAGCTCAATTATGGATTCATCGTGTATGGTAATTCATCATTGCTTTATGACAGAGAAAAATAATGAACTAAATAAAAAGATTCTGAACACTTAAATTTTGCTTTATTAAGAGAAAATAGATTTCTTGTATAGCCATCGTCTGGCCAAATTAATGGGAGTGATAGACTTAGTCACTCAGTCTGCATTCTTATGTCTATTCCTCTCCCTGCTTCTCTGAAATGGATTTATCAGCTTCTGCCTTATCCTGTTTGTACAATAAGAATGTGCAGTGATGCTCATGCTCTTTGCAGGACAGAGTGTGGGCCAACGTGGGGAAGAGCCTGAACTGCGTCATTGCCATGGTGGACAAGCTGATTGACAGGGATGGCGCCAGTGAAGGCAGCAGTGGCAGCAGCAGAGATGGAGAAAAGCAGCCTTCTGTGGTGGACTCCGTTATATCTCATCCAAGGGGTAAGGAATCTTTTTTCCCCCCAATCATTGATTTAGTAAACAAAATGAGAAAGTCATGATAAAACGAGATAGAAAAAGAGGAGTCAATAGTGCCTTTGATGAAAGTGCTGATAGCATGCTTTTCCACCGCTCTGGCTTGGATGATGGAAGGCTATTTATCAAATTGCATCTCAGTTGTGTTTTCAGAACTGCTTGCAATGCTCTTTTTTTTTTTCTTTTGCTACATAACAACCTTCTTGAAAGAAGAACAGTGTTTTCTTTTAAAGAGTCTGACATAGTTTAATCTACTTTTACGCATTCCTCCAAAATTTTATTAGGAAGAAAAACAAGCATCTGCTCTTACAAGTCTTATAAACTGAGGGATATCAGAACACAGTATCTCATAATGGTTCCTGAAAAGAATGCAATATGATAAAATGCTTTTTGCCTTATTCTGAGGAATATTTTTGTGAATTATCTAAAAAACATATAAGATTTGATTTCATATAAGAAGAATATGTTTGTGCATTATTCCAAAGACATATTGGTAAGTGTAGATTTTCATGGATCCATGGATACACACACACACATATACACTCATGCATATATGTGCATACACTTGTGGGTATATATATATATATGTGTGTGTGTCTATAGATAGACAGATATATAATAGATACTTTCAAATATATGGCTTATTACAAGATTGACTAGCAAATATAATCAAAATTTTAATTATGGTTGTGTCCCTATAAATGGCTTTTTTGTTGTTGTTAATTTGTTAAATCTTAACAACAAAAACCAAGATGGATATCTATATTTTTTATGGTAGTAAGAACTTCTGTTAGAGTTTCCCCAACCCTTTTGTTTGATATCTTAAGTCTTCAGAGAAAATAAATAGTGTCTCTCTATCCTCTTCTGAAATCTGCTTTTCCTTTTACTTGAAGAAAGTGAATTATAAGAAAATATGAATGCTTATAAAATTGAATTTATGTTTTTCCAATTTATTTTCTTGATTTTTTCATTACTCACATTTTCATCAGCAATTTAATTATGTAAAATATCAATCTTTCATCGCGTAACAGTAGAACCATTTCTAAATCATTTGGGAAACTATGGCTTTCTAGAGTTTTCTTATTGTAAGTGGTCCTCACCTTCTACAGCACATTCACATACGTGGAAAGTCTACACTAATGTTCTTTATGTTCACACCTACTTGGTCTAAGTGTATATGGGAATTTTCTTTTTTAATAATATCAGTTTTATTAGTTAATGTATCTACTCCAGTTCCGTAACTTTATATGAATCAAAATGAAAGCTTGACATGACATATGTCATAAAGAAAATCATATAGTTCTATTTTCTTTAACTGAACATTGACTATCAAGTATAAGCCAGACATTATCTGCAAAGTGATGTAAGGAGGCAGAATCCATTTTAGTGACTTGTTGTGTTCATTGAGATGTTTTCAAATAATATTTTTTAGTAGAAGTTAGATAAGGGATAGTAGATTTTGGAAATTAGATAAGGGATACTAGATTTTGCCACTTTTGTTTTGTTTTGATGTTCCCAAAACTTCTCTTTGATGAAAACAGAGTTCTAAAATATTTGAAATTATGTATTTTATCCATATCTTGTGTTTTATCTGAAGATTGTATCTGTGTGATCAAAATTACATTTTAAAAAGTAAAAATATTTGGCAGATAAATAATCTAAGATTAGATGAATCACTTTTATTTGAATGTGAGGCAGTGTTTGGATAGAGTCTAAAACCAGATAGAAGTTGCTGCCAATGTAGAATTCACAACTAGATCAGCTTTGTAGATGGTTAGAGTCAGATTAATTACAACATAAAGCCCTCTAATTGATTTTATAATTTTTATTTTATTATCCATGTCTGTTTCTTCCATTTGTCTGTGTGTGTGTGTGTTTGTTATAAACATTTTTAGGTGATAAGATGCTAGTTAAATAGGTAAAATAAAATATATACTTTGGTCAGTAATTATTTAACAATAAATATTGTCAAACAATATCAAAGTTTAAACATTTTATGTGTTCGACAATTGCATATTGAGTGCATATTTTGAAGAGGATATTAGTATGTAAAAGAGATGCTTTACATATATAAGTAGATGTTTTACAAATGAATCTGTGCTCAAATATACTTAAATACCTATATATGGTATCATTACCTGTTACAGTATTACCTATTTAATAATATTACCTATTATATGGTATTAAATACTTATATATGGCTATTGCATCCATACACTTCAACATACTTATAAGTACATTGGAGTGAGATTAATTAACTTGATTATTGAATAAAAGTTTATTATTTAATAAAAATGATAATACTTAGTAGAGTAACAATTTTTTCTTCCTCTTTAATTAGGAAAAAAGAACACTTTAAGTTTCTACCCTGACTTTTGTCAGATAAAGCAATGTGGTAGAGAAATAAATAGTGGCATTTTGAACTAATAAAAAGTAAATGAGTTACCTAAAGTCACATATTTACTTACACTAATTTCCAAACTATTTCAGATAAAGGTATTTGGGATATACATTCACTGAGGTGTGCCCCAATTTACCTGTATTTTAATTTTTTTTTAAGTTTATTGGGGTGACAATTGTTAGTAAAATTACATAGATTTCAGGTGTACAATTCTGTAATACATCATCTATAAATCCCATTGTGTGTTCACCACCCAGTCAGTTCTCCTTCCATCACCATATATTTGATCCCCCTTACCCTTGTCTCCCACCCCCCTCCCCCCTTACCCTCTGGTAACCACTAAACTATTTTTATTAGAAAAATAATGATTTAGAAAATTTGCAAAGAAAAATAAGATTATGTATGATTTTTATTTTCTTATTTCAATCAGACGTAACCATTTTGAACATTTCGTATGTTTATATACACACAAACACACACACAAAGTACCAACCTGGAGTTCGCATTGTAAATACAGATGTACTTCTTGCTATCCTGCACATCATTATATTCTGAATATTTCCTATAAACAGTCTCTGGATGTGAGATTATAGTGACTGTACACTAATTTATCAAAAGAGAAACCACTATTTTATTTATATTTAATTCAGTGTTGCAATTAACCCATAAGCATCTTGGAACATCTAAATTTTTAACTATATCTCAGCTATTTTCCCCTAAGTTAGATTGCAGAAATAGAATTATTTTATAGGAAAGAGTTATCTCTTCTCTCCCATGTATTTATTTATACAATTATTTGTTTATATCAGTGTGGTCTCATGAATACTTACTTTATTGTTTGGTTTATAATCTGATACTTTAATTATTTATTCCCTCCCTCCCTTCTTCCCTCCCTCTCTTCTTTCTCTCCTTCTCTCTTTCTCTTTCTCTCTTTCTGTCTTTCTGTCTTTCTCCCTTACTTATTTTCTTACTTTTTTTACTCACTCCTTTATCCTCTGACGCCATGAAATATTCTAGGCTCATCTGTATTTTCCCTGCCCCTGGCCCTCGGTTCAGCCCTTTTCAAGGAACCTGGTTTCTTCCATTACAGAATAGCATTTAAAAACTAACCTTTGAGTTGGTAGGTTCTATTTTGATGGTTCTTTTTGACAATAGGTGTTCTTACCATCAGTATCTACAAGCACCCTTTTAACTACAGTCTTTCCAGCCATAAGTATTTTCACTGATTTCATGCCACTTTTGATGAAAAATATCATGTTGTAATTTCTGGTTATTTGTGGAGGTTGACATTCTATAACTTAATACTATGTTTCAAAATACTTTTTGTGATAGTAAAATTCATTTCTCCAATAGCCCCAAATTTATCCCCAGACCATAGGTGGGGTGGGAAAGCCATTTCATTCTTTTCTTTCTGTCATTAATTAATGAACTGAGTCAGTGAATTCTTTGAGTCATCTAGAATTTATTGGAATGCATGGTGGGGTAAATACTGGTTGACATTTGTTACCATTTTTTATTAGTGATTCCTCTCCTTATGTTCTATCGGCTTTGTTTAATTTTGTTTTTTCTTTACATATTAAGTCCTGCAAATATTTTTAGTCAATTTCTGGAATTTTGATTCATTTATGTTTTATATTGAGGCACATTTTGAAATCTCATAGGGTAAATCAACCCTTGGACAGTCAGTTTTTCTTTCTTCATCACCATCGTTTACCTTTACATTTTAGCTGTGATCTGTGTTTGTTTTGCTGGTATATATCTAACACTGTTTAAATAGACGGTCTTCTGAATTGTCACTACCTTTATCCATATTTTGTGTTCCTCTATAACCTGCAGATTTTTTTTTTTCTTTTCAGGCTGCAGATTTTCCTTTTACATGTATTTAATAATGTTTGAAGTCTGTAGTTTTGAAGGGTTTTTGTTTGTTTGTTTTTAGGTCCAGGATTTTACAATGTATCTTATTTCATACATTTGTTTTCAGGATTACTACAATAGTACTGAAAGAGGTGAAACCTTCTCCACTGTACTGAACACAAATAATGGAATAACTGTTCCAAATGTTCATGGCTTATACATACTTGCATTTTCTTAATGAACAAGATTGTCCTTCTGTTTTCCATACACGTAAACATACTTACAAGCACCTACTCTGTGTATAGTACGCATGCCTTCAACTTCATAATAAATGGAGGACTCAAGGATAAAATCAGCAAATGTTAGAATCTTAGATTTCGATGTGCTCTTAAATATTATATAATTAAATCTCCTAAATTATGTTAAGAAGCTTACCTCCAGGTTCTCTGCCACTTTTCTCCCAACCTGTGTTACACATCTCCGCTGATAGAAAACCATTTTTATTTTCTAGAGTTGCATACTCCAGATGTTGATCTCAATATGTTTCATTTAATTTCACCCACTGGCCCAGATCCAGTCCTTTGGCACAAACAGAAAAATTTTACTTTCCTTTTTCCACATTATAGCCTAACATATCTGAAAGCAATCATCATGCCCTTTGTGAATTGCCACATTTTGGGTCATTTTTCAAAGTAGCATCCAATGCAGAGTAACATAGGAGGACCACCTCCTTATCTTTCGATGCTATTCTTCTGTTAATGACATCTAAGTTCATAGTAGCTGCTCTGACAGACACATACTATTATGAACTCCACTGATAGCCATAATCCGTGCTAAATTTGACCTATCCTTCAGGCTTCTCAAAATGCAAGTGATATTTAAGCACTGTGTGTTAGACATTGTGAAACATTAGGGGCACCAGGAGATTAAGACACAGTCTGTCTCAATTCTACACAAAAGATAGATGTCTAAGCCCATGACTGCAGTATAATACACTTTCGAGTACACGCTAGTAAATACCTGTTTCTCCATCATCATATCTACTGTGCTACCCAAGTTCATTTTATTCACATTTTATGAATATTTCCTCTCCATCCACAGAAGTAATGGATAAAAATGATGGGAATACAGAGATACATACAAATCCTTGGGGCACATCACTAAAAAACTGTATGCATTGAAATACACTTGTTAATCACTACTCTTTGAGAATATGTGTTCAACCAGCTATATATTCACTCATTCATGTTATTACATGCCCTGTATTTCTGTCTTTCACAAGAATAGCATGAAATGCCCTGTGGAAAGACCAAATACCCATTATAACTGAATACTTTTTTTCTAATCTACCCGGCTGTAAGCCATGACGAGAAGTGCTTTGTTTTGTTTTGTTTTGTTTTTTAATTATAGTTGGCATACAATATTATGTTAATTTCAGGTGTATTACATAGTGATTCAACACTTATATACCTTATGATATGATCACCACAGTAAGTCTAATAACCATCTGTCACTGGGCAAAGTTATTATAATGCTATTGACTATATTTGTTGTGCTGTGTACTGTATCTCCATGGCTTATTTATTTCATTTTGGCAGGTTTTCTTGATATTAAGTGAATATCTTCAACATGTGTATATTTATGAATAATTGCATAAAAATCATTATACTCCAGAACTTATACTTACTACTAGATGATTATTTCAGTGATTTCATAATATGTAACAACTCTGTTTTATTTTGTAAAGTGCAAAGATTGAAGCACAAGGTATCATTTCATCAAATGGCTTAAATATTAACACTTCTGAATTCCATGAATTTCTACACATGAATGTTAAGAATTTCATTGGAAAGAAACAGGCTTTTTAAAACTCATAGGTCATCAGGTGAAATAACTTTTAAAGTATACTTACAAGTTTAAAAACCTAGTAAAAAATCATCAAAAGATACCACAAATATCTTTATTATAAACTTAGAGTTCTAATAATAATTATACACTATGACATTTTTGAATGTCCAGTCTTATCGGAAAACTAATGTTTCCCTTAAAACTGTGCAATTAATTATGATGTAACAAAACAACCTTGACTCAGAGCCAAAATACTTGGCAAGTCCACAGTTTCTTTATTTGGTACATGACCTTTGGCAGATCACTTAAATTATCTGCGAACTTCAACTCACTTTGTTGGTAAAACAAATATCACCTGCAAAATTGTAAAATCTCTTCCAGTTCTAAAGTAAAGGTGCCATATTATTTGAAGTTATATTTTTCTTTTCCCTCAGTCTTTTAACGTATTTTAATTGAGCACCTATTATGTGTCCGGCACTATTCTAGACATTGGGGACAACACCTGCCCTCCTAAAGTTTCTATTCTTGTAGCAGAAAGACATGAAAAAATAACATAAGAAATAAGGGCATTGCATAACAAGTTAATGGTGACAAATACTGTGGGAAAAATACAGAGCAAACTAAGAGAGTTTGGGAATATTGTTGGGGGGCAGGCATTGAAGTTTAGTGGAGTAGTCAATGTAAGCGCCATTGAGAAGTTGATGTCTGAGCAAAGATACAGGAGGTAAGGAAGTGAGCCATATGGATCCTGAGGGAAGGACATCCTGGGTATAGAAAACAGGAGGTGCAAAAGGCAGAAATGTGCCTGCCATGATCATGAAACAGCAAGGAAGCTGCTTTGGTTTGAATAGAGAAACTGAAGGGGAGAAAGTAGACAATGAATTTAAAGAGAGAACGTGGGCGAAGGATCATGTAGGATCTTTGTATTGACTTTGGCTTTTACCCTGAGAAAAATAAGAAGCAATTGGGGGGGGAGGAAGAGAGTCATCCTGAGCAGAGGCTTAGCCTTATTTGACTTAGATTTTAACAGGCTGTTGTGTTGAGATTAGACTGTCAAACCGGTATAGACCAGTTAGAAAGCTAATATAATTATCTCAGTGAGACCTAATGGTGGCTTGGACTAAGAAAGGTGGCAGTGGGGGGTGATGGAATGGACCCTATACTTATGCTGAAGGTAATGGCAACAGAATTTTCTGGTGATTGGAATGGGAGAGTGAGAGAAAAGTAGGCGTTAGGAATGATTCAACAATTTTTGACCTGAGCAACGCTGGAGGGCCATGTGTTTATTCAGGAAGACTCTGGATAGGATAGCTTTTGTGTTCAGGAATGGCAGTTCATTTGGAACATGCCATGTTTACATGGAAATATCAAGTATGCAGTTAGATATAAGAATCTGGAATTCAAGAGAGAGGTTCAGGTTAAAGATATAAATTTGAAAATTGTCAACATAGAGATGGTACTTAAAGCCATGAAACTGAACAATGTCAACAAAGAACTGAGTGTTCAGAGAAAAGAGAAATGACCTACAGGTGATAACCAATGACATCCCAATGTTAGTGGCTCCAAAAGACATGGAGGAACCAGCAACAAAGTTGGATAAGGAATGGCCAGTAAGGTTGGAGGATACCGAGAGACTACGATATCCTGATATCCAGGGTTAGAAAGAATTCCGTGAGGAAGTGATTGACATGCCTAATGCTGCCAACAGGTCAAGTGAAATGAGGACTGAGAAATCACTTTACACTTGGCAGTGGGGAGGCCATTGGTGACATCGACAGAGTAGCTTTACTAGAGTGGATAGGAATTCATACCCAAGTGGAGTGGGTTGAGGAAGAGGAAGGAAAGGAACTGGAGAAAGCGTGTATAGACAAATCTTGATGAGTTTCATTGTGAAAGGAAGCAGAGAAATAGGGTGGAAACTGTAGAGGGACAGAGAGTCAAGAGAGGGTTATTTTTTGCAGACGGGGAGATAACAGCATGTTTGTGTGGTAGTGGGAATGATCCAGCAACAAAGGAAATATTGATAATGTGGGAGGAAGGGGAGAGAATTGCTTGAGTGATACTCAAATAGGTGAGAGATGAGAATCTGGTGTGCGGACAGAGGAGCTGGTCTTAGAGAAGTTTATGGGGCTTCTCTCAGAAATGGGAGACAAGGAAGAGCATAAGAAAATAAGGCCGATAGGTGCGTGGACATTGGGTCACATGTAAATTACTTTATGATTGTTTCAAGTGTTTTAAGATAGTAGCTAACATTTTGGGGTGGCATAACGTGTGCTAAAAAGTTTTTAAAATATTGCCTGTATTATTTAATTCTTGCAACACTTACAGGAGTGTTTCTATACATTTAGTGGACTTAGAAGCGGAGAGTTGAAGCTACCTGAGCCCTATCACGCCTAGACTAGTGGCAGCACCCAGATTCCGACCCTACCCGTCTGAGTTGAGAGCCTGCCATCTTAGCCATTTCACTATGCTGCTTCTGTTCTTTCCAGGGAAAAGCATCTCTAATCTTATTCTGTACAAATAATGTTTAGCTATCACCCTTTTAACAAAATGTTAAGTTTTATCGGACACAAATTAGTCTAATGATGAGATAACTTCTTGAAAATCAATCCTGTAGGTATCTCTTAAAGGTTTTCTATGGAATTGTACCTTATGCATGGCAGAAGAATTGCCACATATTCATAGTTACTCTTGAAGCATTACTTCACTTTCTCATACCTCTGCTGACGCTCACACCCACAGAGAAACTAGGATAGACAGAGAACAGAGATTCCTGTCTCCCATCTGGGAACTTTGGGGCATCTGATTGTAGAATGGAGTGGCCTGAGAAATGGTACCGTTTACATTATGTTTGGTTACTTGCTTACTCAGCACTTACAAGTTAAATCTATTTATATGAGGCTTTGTTGTATTTGTAGAAACTTTTTTTTTTTTGAATGGTACACTTTATTCCACTGGCCTTGAACTCTACTAGAAAACAACTGAACTCCCCTAGTTCCCTTCAGGATAAAATATATCCCCTCTTCCCTCCTCCGGCTGCCTGGGCTCCAGTCAGACTTCAGTCAACTCAGTATCCACTCCCTCTGTCTTCTCCATCTTAGTTACTGGACAAAGTTAAATGACAGGAGCTTTCTGATGTAGGTGTCTTGGTGATTGCAGGTTGCTCAATGACCTATGCAGCTTATTCTTAAATGCTCAGCATATTGGTAGGATGCAGTTTTTTTGAAGGTCAAAAGGCAAACTAAGCCCAGTGAATGTGAGTGGGTGACTCCCGCTCCAGCAGCACCCCCAATTCAAAACTTTGTGCTACACCAAATACAGAGCTTGTTTGATGAATGGACTTAGTTCCTGAATACTGTCTTAGCAGGATTTACTCAAGGCTTCCAACTTTGTGTTACGAAATGAGAAGTTCAACCAGTCTATCAGTGGATGCATTTCCTTGGCTATTTTTCTAAGAGCAAGACTGGAAAGTTTTATGACACTGTTCACAGGCTGGCAGGGTTTAAACAAACAAGGTTCCCGTGACATGAGTAAAAGGTCGCCTTTGTTCTTCTTGTAGCCGTGTGTCTCAAGTTGAGCAGTACACTCATTTTTTAATACATCTGGAGGGTGCCGCCATCAATCCCTTACTTACCTTGGTCATAGCTCAGTGGACACGACGACAAGTACATTTGAAGATACATGTTGTCCTTTGTGCGAATACTGTCGGTGCTTTTAAGACGGCCCTGAGGTAGAAGCCAAGGAAGGTGGAACATTCACGTGCAGCTTCCCTGCCTCGTCACCATAAAGCTTGTTCCATTTGCCCTGCTTGATCCCTACGATCTCTAGCCTTGGTCTTGCTTTAGCTTTTGGCTCTCTGCTCACCCTTACTCTGCACCTCCCTCTTTCCCCCCACCCGTACTTTCCCCATCCTCTATCCCTGCGGCGGTGCTTGCCCACCTAGCGTTCCGTTGTTTTTTTAACTTTTGTTTTTTTAATTTTTGTTTTTTGTTTGTTTGTTCCCCCCTAGCTTCAGGCTCAGTATTTGTTTCTATAATACTTTATTCAGCCTTTTCCAAGTCCTGAGTCATCTCAACTCCCTCCTTCCTCCCTTCTAGCCCCCCTTCTGGCCCCTCCAGGCAGTTTATGGCATCTGTTTATGGCAGTTGGTATCATCACACCAGGCACCCTTCCAGACTATTCCTACAAAGCCTCACTTACAGGTAATTACTACCTGCAGGCCCTCAGCTCCACTGTACTCCCTCCACACAGGAACCCTTCGGTGTCCAGTGAACAACACAACGAGGAAGGAATATGATCTGCTGCTCACCAGACACGTCCTCTCTGGCCTCTGAACTCTTCACAATGAAATGTGTCTTGTCCCTGTCCGAGCTTTTCTAGCACTAACCTTACACCCTGATATTGTAGGTGTTACGTTATACCTCTTACCTTCCCTTCTATATGTTATGCTACTTGAGGGCAGGGGCCATGAGTTATCAATATCAGTATCACCCCATAGGACCTCACAGCTAGGAGGCTCTGTCTGTCTATCGAAGGAGTATATTTCTCATATACTATATGAGAAATATAGTGGTAGTGAAAAAAGAGGGGGAAAGTGATATATGGAAGATAGGTTAGTATTTTTTTAAAGAAAGATGAATGCAGGTTGATTTTTAGATTCCTAGACTAAAGTCAGGAGATGGATGATAAAGATGGGCCTGGAGTTAGGAAGACTCAGAGGAGGACATTCAGAGTGACCAGGGAAGACAGTCTAGGCAGCCAAGCTTCAGAAGGTACTTGTCTTTCCCTGATTAGTTGTCTGTTGTCTGCATCAGCCTGGTTTCGGTGCTCCATAAACCTGGGATAGCTCCAGACATTTGGAGGCATCCTGTGGGCAGGTGTCTAGGGTCTATGACCGAAGTTGGCCACACACATCACACTCATCCAAAGGAGTTTGGCTATAAGGCACCTGGAGAAGAAGACTTATCATTAATCAGTTGCGATGTTCATGATGTAACTGAAAGGTGGGGCCTTCACTCAGAGGGGCACGTAGACGGCCGTATCTCGGTTGATGTGGGGCACAGGCCCTTCTCAAGCAGCAAGCACTCTGTGGGCAGAAATATCATTATCCCTCACCTCCAGCCCTGAACCGTGGACCCACTGGCAGTTGTTCTGTGCTACCTGAGGTTTGGGCATCCTGTGAAAGTGCTGTTGGCCATGAGTTTGGCCTCTGTTCTTCTCACAGCCATGGCGATTTTATCATCCTCCTTAAAGGCCAGTCTAATTGGTTGGCGTCACAGGCCGTCTTCTTAACTTAGGTGAATCCTCCACGCTGGGTTCACTTCTTCGCTTATCGCTTTGCATAGAGTTTAATGGGCATGTAATCTTTTAGCTTCTCTTTTTTGCTCTGTCTAAAAAGTTGTGATAACAAAAGTACAATGGCCACAAGCTCACGTGAAGGTAATCATTTTAAATGAGCAAAGAAGACCAAGCCCCTGCGAAGATAATGGCTCAGAAATTGGACAGCAAGCATTATGCTCTGTGATCGTTGGCTGGTATTTGGCTCCTTTATTTTCCTCCTGAGTCACGGAAGTGCCACTGAGCTCAGGGGACATGGATATCCTGTACAGGAAGTGGGTGGTGTGTGGAGGGGGTGCGTGGGGCACCCAGCAGTTGTCCTTGGAATCCTTCCGTGAGATTCACTTGAGTGTGTTCTGCTAGAGAAATGAATAAACGGCCAGAAAACAGGCTCTGTTGGATGGCTTCCAACACACTTCACAAAGCTCAGGAAAAGCTCAGCTAAGCCATGCACATTTTGTTTTCCTGAGAAAAGACTGCTTGTTGGTCTCAGGGCTAAGGCGTTTCAGCAAGTTTTTGTAAAGACACTGAAACATGCTTTCCATATTTTGCTCTGTCACTGGAAAGATCCCAGGGATAGAATCAGCAGTGTGGGAGTGCCGACTGGGCAGTCAGTTAGCTCCTGGACATGTGTTGGTGCAGTGACTGGACTGGTGAGCCCTTAGCTACGTGCTTCACTGGATACAGTGTGTGTGTGTGTGTGTGTGTGTGTGTGTGTGTGTGTGTGTGTAAAATCTCAGCTGAAACGAAGAAACTGAACTCAGAAGAGTGGACGTGTGCGTTTCAGGATTTCTTACCCTGACTGAAGCATACAGAATGAATACCACCTCCGTCCCTATTAGGAAATGGCTTGATCCTGAGGACAGTATAAACACCATGTCAGTTGTGAGGTCTGGAGAGACAGAGACACGAAGATGAAGGGGGAGTGACAACAGTCACAAGAGTGTCAAGCACTGCAGCAGCTTTGTTCTTTTCCCAAAAATATTTTTCATGAGAAAACTAAAGCATTTACTCTTCCTTTGAGAGAGTGATTTGGATTGCTCATTGGAGCAAAAAGACCATTTATGAACCGACTTCGTTCTTCCTTTGGCCTGTCATCCCACATTGTGTTTATTTCAGAACCTGAGATTTACACCCAGTGAACATTAATGGAACAAAATGTGTCATCACTGCAATTTACATTTGCCAGTGCCATTTTCCTTTACCTGCTAAACTTAAATTATGTCTTTTCTAGACCAAAAAAAAAAATAAATAAATAAAAAATGCATTTTTAACCCTCATGTATGCTTCTCCATAAGAAACTTACTACTTACTGTCTTTAAGACAGTCTACCTTGCTCAAAAACTTATAGTTTTCTCATTCTTTATTAATGTTTTCTTATACTGTCATTTTCCTTAAATTTTAGCCATTAAAAAGTATGTATAATGATAGAAATGGAGACTGGAATATTGTTAGTATCAGATAAGTATCTATCAATGCTCGTAGGTTTAGAATAGCACTGTGTTTCTTTTTATCCCAGGTTTTTGCTTTTATTCTAGTAGGATTAGAAATCAGACTCTTTTTTGTTTGTTTGTTTTTGACTATCTGATTGTAATTTATGATTAAGAATCAACTGGTTAAATAAGTGTCAGAGTAGATTTAGAGGTGAGTAAAGAAATTATTCTGATGCTAACGAACAAACCTGTGATGATTTCTCTTTTAAGTACATTCAAGAAAAACCAACAGCTATATTTAATTTGAGCTGTCACTTTTTCTCAAGGGAAAAAAGTGGACACAAGTTAAATTTCCATTTTCTAACTAGAAAAACTGTATCACACTCATCACTGAGTTTTTAGCCAATGGTGGACACAGGATATCATGATGCAAGATGCCTAAACAATATATAAACGCTGTTAGGGGACTATGCACATGTATGAAAAATTTTAAATCAGTTACTTGAATGGAATGACACAGTAGTTCTACTTCAGCCTGATAAAGCAGCGCCATCTACTGCACACAAGCTTTATTTTATGTTTGAGAATTCTTCAGGAGAAACTGATCTCTACCGACCTAAGCAAAAAAAATCGGTCTGTAGTCTGTTTTCTTTTAAGATCTACATCTGGATCAATTTATTGAAATATGTGTTTTCTTCGTATGTGCATGTGTCAGTCTATACATTCATATTGAGACCAATAACTAAATAAAAGAGTAGAAGAGAAGGGGAGATAAAAGAATATAAACATGAAAAAAACTAGGAACGCAGAGTATTAGTTCTTTGTGTCTATTGATAGGTCTTTATTCTGAAACTAAGTCTGGTGTACCTCCATTTGCCTTTTTACTTGTAATAATGACATAGAACCAATAGTTAACCCAAGCGTGTTTAAACTACGCACGAGTCCTTCATCAAATGATTACAGATTTAACAGGACTTCATTGAATGTCCCTTTCTCTGGTGTTTTCTATTCCTATCATAACACTTAACTCTACAATATTTTGAATACTAACTCCTAACGTTCCTAATGTATTTTTCATTATAGCATCACATCAACATTTACGTAGAGTATTAACAATTTTGGTTTATTTCATCTGTTTATTATACCACAACATAAAACAAATAAGTGACAGTAGACATGGTACAATAGTGATTATGATTCTTTTTATCGTTCCCTATAACTCTTCCAAGGTCTTAACTGGTGATTGACCACTCACATTACTCATGATGAAGCTTACACTTTTATGCTGAGAAGTTCATATCATTTCACATCCTGACTCATAATTAATTTTTCTGCATGCACTCATTTCTATTAAATCCTATCTGTCACACAATTTATTTATATTTTAATGGCATGTCACACAGTCTGGAATTTATAATACTTCACATTTTTCAGGGCTTTGATTTTCAAATAAACTGAAATAGAATATACATTGTTTATATATCCTATGCCAAAGTCATAATTATATAATTGAAACATGTTAGCAATCTAGACATACAAAAAGTACAGATAGTTTCAATTTTATATCTTGGTTTGAAGCGAGACCTATTCAAATTCTAAATACTGCCAAAAAAAACATGATTGATTTTCTCAGACTTGTCTGTATCTTAAAAGACTTTTGTTATATATATTGTAACTTTACTCATTCAATTAACACTGATTGCATACCTGCTATATATTAGACACTGTGCTGGGTTCTGGAGAGTCGGTAACTAAAACATAAGTTTCTTGCCCTCAGTGAGCTGCCATTCTTGCAGAGCAAACAGTGCGTAGATAGTCCTAGAACAGTAAGAGAAAGGAGCTGTGGACAGGAAAGGGAGTGAAATCAACCCAAACTTTAGTAAATGTGTTACATTACTTAGGTTAGTTAGGGGGGAAATCCTAGAAGATTTGAGACCAATAACTAAATAAAAGAGTAGAGAGAAAATCTGAACTGAGTCTTCAGATAAGATAAAGTGTCCTTCAGGAAACTAAGTAGAGGAAGGGTGTTCCAGGGGTTGGAGATAGGATTAGCAGAGACACTGAGATGAGAGCGCAGGTTAGGTTTTGGGAAATAGGTTTTGTTCAGTGCCCTGGGACTCAACACTGAAAGTGAAGAAGTTCTGAGAGATGAGACCAGACCAGACAAGTAGGCAGAGGTCAGATAATGGGGGATCTGTTATGCATTTTAACTTTATTCTGAACTCTTTAGTGTTTTTGAAAGATTTTAAGCAAGAGAGTGAGTGATGGGATGGCATTCAAACTGATTAGAAAGCTGCCTCTAGCAACTCTTGAGAAGGAGTTGAGTGGAGTATGGCTGGAAGGAGGTAGGTCAGTTAGGCAGTGGGATAGAAAGGATCCAAGAAGAGCATAAGTGCTGGTTGGAGAGGGCAAGGAGAAGATGAAGGTTTGATGGGGACTACAGTAGTAGGCGTCATTTAATGCCCTAGTAATTGTGAAGACTGTAGAAGTTCAGGAAAACTTCTGTTTCCGGCATGGGAAGACTTTGGGGGCACCATCCACTAATATAAGGGCAGTGCACAGATCGAGATGAGCAGAGAGGAGCGGGGTTCTAATGTAAATATCTTAAATACACCCAAGTGGAAAGGTCTGATGGGTGACTGATTACAGACATCTGGAGGTCAGAGGAGAGATGTGCATCGGAGGTCTTCGAATCAAGTCTTTGTGAATCCTTAATAATATATATAACTTGACTGAAACAGTAATAAATTGGTTTTCTATTCTCCAAGACCTTCTCTCATTCATTTATCCTGCTATTCTTACACTCCATTTTCCCCTCCCAGAGGACTGGTATGAACAGTTGTATCCCCTCATCCTTACCCTGAAGGATTGCATGGGAGAAGTGGTGAGCCGAGCCAAGCAGTCCCTGACCTTCGTGCTCCTTCAGGAACTAGCATACAGCTTGCCCCAGTGTCTGATGCTGACCTTGAGAAGAGACGTCGTCTTCAGCCAAGCAGTAGGTGCCCTTGTTGTTGCAAGCATAGCACTGCTGGGTTGTGCAATGCTCGCCTTGGTGAGGGTAGACATCTTCCTTGAGCAGTTTTATTGTTAAAGGGATCCTTTCCTTACTGTTGGGACCCAGTTTTTCTTATTCATAATAAATATGAACCGATTATTATATGGAAATAGTGTATAAAACCTTATGTATTTATTTCTGCCAAGAGGCAGCCAAATCTCTGAAATGTGCATTCTGTTTCACAGAAGGGAGCGTCTGTGAAGGAAAGGGTCACCCATCCTATCATCGTGTTATGTCTTGAGGTCCCCGCACAGTGTACAGTGGAAGGAAAGGGACAGCTGCCTTGCACTGCAGGTGGCCTGCAGGGACTGGCAAAGGGCCCTGTTTCCAACTTCCGATTTATACACCTCTCTCACAAATCCCAGGCCAGGCCTCATAATGATGCTTTCTTTTGTTTATGAAATGAATTTGCCAGCAGGAAGGCTTGAATGGGAGGTTTGACAGGACTCCCTCCTTTGCCTGCACCCAGCCCAATTCGACGACACCACGGCGAGCGTCCGTCAGAGGCCGTGCTGGGGCCTTCCTCCTCCTCTCCTGCCTCACCCTGATGATTGAGTTTTATAGACAGACAAAGGGAGGGAAAGAGACAGAAGTCCTCTTTTTCCAAACTTTCCAGGCAAAGGGAATCTTTTAACCAAACTGTCCCCATCCCTCACTATTTCATGGATGGTCCAGTGACAGATGGAGCTAACGATGTGTCAGGCATTATGCTCTGCCTGGTACACATTTCTCCAATGATTCTATGAAATGAGTATTCTCATCTCTAGTCTACGTGTGCAAAAAGAATTTTTTAAATAATATTGGGAAGTGTTCAATAAGGTTTTATGGTTTCACTGCTAGAAATGGTAGAGACAGAATTTGCAGACATAACAACGTGACTCAAGAGTCTATGCTCTTTCCACTTCACAATGCTGCCTTCCACAAGCTTTACCAGATCAAAGACTGTCAACTGGTTTCAAAATACATATAAAAATAGTTAGAGCTTTGTTACACATACTTGAAAATTTTTTATTAAATCTGATGCCTCAGAAGTCTTCAATATTTTTAAATTAAAGTTTGCTGACCCCCATCAATTTCTTCAGTGATTTGTTTATTTATTTTATTTTTTTAGCTTGCTGGATTGGTTTGTGGTTTTATCATCAAATTACACACAAGTCTGCATGACCCTGGATTCCTACAGCAGCTTCACACGGTGGGGTTGATAGTACAATATGAAGGACTGCTAAGTACCTACAGTGAGTATGGCTTTAATACACGTTCAAATCATATCCCTCTTCATAAGGGTATTTGATCCATAGATTCTTCTGTTAAAAATGAGAAGTAAAACTTGATTTCATCCAGCTTTACAGAAACCATGTGACTTGTAGTTCTTTGCATTCACCTTGTAACTATACTTTCACTCCCATTATGTTATGAAAATGGAATTATAGATTAGTTCATAGTGGAGTCCTGAGAAGCCATCTGGCTTTTTTAATATAAAAGGCTCTTTGCCAACATAGTTTCAATGACTGGATTTTTAAAGTCTCAACCCTGTAATGTCTACAGCGGCACAGTTCAATACACAGCGTCGTATGGCTATTGAGCACGTGAAATGTATCTAGTCCACATAAATATGTACTATACACATATACCAGATTTCAAACACTAGTAAAAACAACTATTATATTAATAATTATCTTACATTGATTTATAATAGGTGAAATGATATTTTAGATATATTGAGTGAAAGTAAAATATATTATTAATCTTAAATTTACCTTTTATTTTACTCTCAAAAATATGCCGGAAAATTGAAAATGATATATATATGTGGCTCGCATTATACTTCCGTTGCACAGTGCTGAACTAGAAAGCGTGCTTAACTCCCTCCGCCTTAGGCTTTAGTTGTCAGTGTAGTAAGAAATAAAAGTGGCATGAGCCTAGGTCAGTGATCTTCAATTATTAATAGATAATAACCAATCTATTATCTTTAAGATTGAATATCAGTCCTGCCAATGGAAAGAGATCAGCCCGACAGTTTCATAAAGGAGTTAAAATGTCTCTCTAGCCTCCCTGCAAATGTATAGTTTCTTCCATCCCTCGAAGGGCACAGGAGCCGCTGGAGGCCATTGGAATGGCTTTTACTTCACACTGAAAACCTTCAGCCTCTGAGGAAAAGCATTTAGAATGCATTCACTGCTTTCACATCCTCGTTGACTAAAATGCTAGGACAAGTTCCAGGGGTGACATTTTCTTCAAACAGTGTGTTAGTAACAAGGCTCCTTTTCTTTGTTTAGGTGATGAAATCGGAATGCTAGAGGACATGGCTGTTGGCGTTTCAGATTTGAAGAAAGTGGCATTTAAAATCATCGAAGCCAAATCCAATGACGTCTTGCCAGTTATAACAGGAAGGCGGTAAGTGGTGCCCATTCCCTAAAGCTCGAACTTTGTTAGATATTCGTATTGAATCCTGACCAAGAAACCAAGGAGAACTCAGGCTTGGTTTGGAAACTTTTTTATTGTTGTTGTTCTCTCTTCATTTTTGGTGAGAAATAAATGTAGGTGACATGCCGGGGGGAAATCCTGAAAAAACTCCTAGAAGTCTCATCAATGTTTGTAACTTATACTCTAGTCAGGTGACTATGGTAACGCTTCCCCTTGAAATATGAGGAATTCACAGTAACAGCCTGCATGAGGAGAACTTTTTTCTCTTTATTACTATCTACTCTAAAGCTCTGACTCTTTTTACTTTTGCTGGAATCATTTGGTTAATAGCATCATAATTCTTGAAATGACTTTATATTAAATTCTCTTAAAAGCAGCAACATTTTAGAAAAGATGTATTTCTATGTCAGGGGCATATACCACTGTTTTTCTTAATTATTTTTGACCATTTACTCCCAGACTGAGATTTCCGAGAATGGCTTTAAATAAGTAGCTTCAAAGGTCAATGTATGATGGGCAGAATATCAAAAATAATCAAGAAAAATGATGGTGTGTTGTATGGACCTCCAATCGAAGAATTACATCGTATGGTAAATCATTTCAATCAGAAATCCTCCAAATTTTAACCATCCTAGTGTTAGCACTTTTCAGTGCTGCCTGAGGATATTTGAAATGTGAAAAATTCTCAGACCACAATGAATAAATATGAGTGTTATACTAAAAAGAGAGCCCCGTTCATACTAGAGAGAGAGACTTAGTATAAAAGTTCATACTAAACTTGTTTTCTTCACATGGTAAACATATAATTATTTTAAATTTTGTGTGAAGGATACCCCAAGATACATGGTTGATTGAAAGGTGACTGCTTCTTATACATAAAGAAAAACCACATCCGTATATTACTAAATATTTCTTCTTCAAACTAATGCTGAATTTACCATTCATGGGAAGAAAGAGGAGTAAAATTGCCCATACACACACCTGGAAAATTGTACCACTCTACATTACTATGTAGATTATTATCAAAAGTGAGAAACGGATACTTTTATCACATTTTATAAGGGATGTTTATCAGGCAGGCAATTCGATATAGGCAAAGTACAGGATGCGATTTCGGAGGGAATTCAGTCTGTATCTACTTTCAAAGGTTATCACACTGATGGGAATGGGACTTGTAGGACAGCGAAGTGAGCAGTTTGGGCAAATCCTCTCCAGAAAACAGCATTACAGTTGGACAGAATTGTCTAAGACAGTCATGTGTTAGGGCTAAGGGAATAACGCACACACAAATTTAGAAGTGCTTACTCATGGAAAACCGGAGAGCATTGGCTAAAACCATTTGGAGCCTGTGACATTTTTGCCAAGGGTTGCCCCCACCAACCCCAGCTCTGTTAGCACAGTTTCATTAGGGCAAGAGACTCCATGAAAACCAGCAGATTCACGACTGGAGGAGGCTGACTTGATTTGGATTGGAGAGCAGAAAAAAGCACATTCATGAAGTTGTCAGAAGCGGTGGTGATTTAGATAATTTCATTCACAATAGCATCAAAGAGAGTAATTACATTCTAAATTCAGCAAAGTACTCTAATTTTGCATTGTATGGTAAGCTCCCCCTCACTTTATTTTGCATTCTCATTTCTTTTGTGTTCAAAGAAATGAACACAGGACACACAAAATATTGCTTAAAGAAATTAATAAGATCCAATAAATGGAAATACCATCCATGTTCACAAATTGACATTCTCAATATTATTTAGATGGCAATTTCTCCACAAATTGATCTATGGATTCAATGTAATCATTCACTATCTAACTCTGTTATAGTTTTTTCAGAAATTCACAAGCTAAATCTGAAATTTACATGAAAATGCAAAGAACCCATAATGCCAAAAACAATTTTTTTAAAAAGGAACTAAGAGGGCTTATACTTTCTGATTTCAAAACTTACTATAAAACTACAATAATTAAGCCCATATAGTACCAGCATAAGTATATATACATAGAGATCAGTGGAACAGAATTTAGAGTCCAGAAATAAACTCTTACCTTTAGGGTCAATCATTATCAACAAAGGTGCCAAGATAATTCAATGAAGAATGGATGGTCTTTTCCAATAATGTTGCTGTGACTTTACATCTCTGTGACTCTTTTGTAACTTGTAATTTGTATCTCTTCTACTTCACCTTTCTCACCCAGCTCCCCAACCCCCCTCCCATCTAGTAAACATCAGTTTGTGTTCTGTCTATCTATGAGTCTGTTTCTTTAGTTCATTTACTCTGTTCTTTAGATTCCACGTGTAATTGAGATCATATGGTATTTGTCTTTCTCTGTCTGACTTATTTCACTTAGCATAATACCCTCTAGGTCCATCCATGTTGTCACAAATAATAAGATTTCATTCTTTTTTATGGCAGTGTAGTATTCCATTTTATAGTTGTACTGCTTCTTTATCCCGTTGTCTATTGATGGACACTTAGGTTGCTTCCATATCTTGGCTATTGTAAATAAATAACACTGCAGTGATTATAGGGGTGCATATATCTTTCCAAATTAGTGTTTTGGATTTCTTTGGATAAATACCCAGGAGTGGAATTGCTGGATCATAAGGTAGTTCTATTTTTTATTTTTTGAGGAACCCTCATACTGTTTTCCATGGTGGCTGCACAAATTTGCAATCCCACCAACAGTGTACAAGGGTTCTCTTTTCTCCACATTCTCATCAACACTTGTTTGTTGATGATAATTCTGAGAGGTGCAAAGTGACATCTCATTGTTTTTATTTGCATTTCTCTGGTGATTAGTGGCATTGAGCATTTTTTCATGTGTCTATTGACCATCTGTATGTCCTCTTTGGAGAAATGTCTATTCAGGTCCTCTGCCCATTTTTCAATTGGATTGTTTTGGGTTTTTTTTGTTTTGTTTTGTTTTTTTGTTTTTTTTGGTGTTGAGTTGTATGAGTTTTTTATAAATTTTGGATGTTAACCCCTGATTAGATGTGTCATTGGCAAATATCTTCTCTCATTCAGTAAAATGTCTTTTCGTTTTGTTGACGGTTTCCTTTGCTGTGGAAAAACTTCTTAGTTTGATACAGTACAGCATAGGGAGTGTATTCAATAATATTGTAATAACTGTGTTTAGTGTCAGGTGGGTAGTAGACTTATTGGGACTGTCACTTTGTGAGGTATATAAATGTTTAGTCCCTATGTTGTTTTGTACACCTAAAATTAAAAAAAGAAAAAAAAGAAGTGAAAACTCAAAAAAAGAAAATGGGAGGTACTTACCATACAATTGTACTCCTGAGCATTTATCCCCTCCACAAATGAAAATTTACATCCACAAAGAAATTTGTTTGCTTTAAAAAAAAAAAAAAAAAAAAAATGTTGCTCTGACAATTGGTTATCCATATGCATAGGAGAAACTAAAAAGATTTTCACAAAGAAACTCTCTAATTGCCCTGTGCTTCTTTTCCCAATACATGTATTACAACCCCAGCGTTCTATGTAGTTCTGAAAACACATGCATTTTCCTAAATCCTGGGTGAAACTCTATTTCTATACTCAATTCATACTGCATCAGAAGATGTCAAGCTTCAAATATTACAAGCAACTCTTCTTGGGGATCATATTTTGTGGATCCTAATTTAACATTTCAACATTAAACACTAGGGGTAATTTCTGATGGAAATTTCCAATTTCCAGAAAATATACCTGTGATATGCTAATGTTGCCAAATGATCAGGAATTCCCCAAGGTTAACCTTCAATAATGAAACCATTACCTTTTCATCAGGCCATCGCAAACAGGGAGGTTCACCAAAGCTAATAACAACAGAGGTCATAACTGTTAAAAAAGGTTGTAAATGATCAGGTGTATTAGTGTCTCTAGATTGAAAAATTTGTCATTAAACTACTTATTCTTGAGACTAGTTGGGTTTTAAAAATAACGAAATCAAGAAAATAAATATTGAGGCTCTTACTATGCACACGGCCTTGGTATACAAAAATTAACTAAACATTCTTTCTTTCCTAAAGGAGCTCAGAGTAAATGGAGAGAAATCCTACGTGCAAACAATTCTTTATGCCAAGTAATTTAATAGTGAAGTGAATGAAATGATTATTGAATGAACTAATAACAGAAAATAAGCAGATAGCAGCCAAAAAAAAACAAATCAGCGCTGTATTCCAACTGCTTTACTCTTTATTTCCAGTGAATCTGAAAGAATATAAAAACGAATGAAACAAGTAATGCTTCTTCTCTTTGTCCTCCACTTTCTACAGTGAGCATTATGTGGTAGAGGTGAAGCTTCCAGCGAGAATGTTTGAGTCGCTGCCTCTGCAGATTAA
Source organism: Rhinolophus sinicus (assembly GCF_036562045.2). Lineage (NCBI taxonomy): Eukaryota > Metazoa > Chordata > Mammalia > Chiroptera > Rhinolophidae > Rhinolophus > Rhinolophus sinicus. The sequence goes on from NC_133757.1 coordinate 111,812,895, forward strand.
AGAAGGACAATTGCTTCATGTGTATCCAGTCCTTTTTAACGTGGGAATCAATGAGCAGCAGACTCTGGCTGAGAGGTAACCCTCAAGTGTTAGACTGGCACTTTGGTTGTTTCTTTCTAATTGTTACGTATGTGCTGAGCAAGTCCACATGATCTAACACAAAGAACTTACCGTGTTTCCCCAAAAGTAAGACCTAGCCGGACAATCAGCTCTAATGGCGTCTTTTGGAGCAAAAATTAATATAAGACCCGGTCTTATTTTACTATAAGATCAGGTATAATATAATATAATATAATATAATATAATATAATATAATACCAGGTCTTATATTAATTTTTGCTCCAAAAGATGCATTAGAGCCGATTGTCTGGCTAGGTCTTATTTTCAGGGAAACACAGTAGATTCATGATTAACATTTTTCGTTTTATCAGTACCAAGTTATTTGATGCAGCAAGGAGAAATACTCATATTTAAAGATTCCTGGCCCAACATCAAAGTTAAATGTGGCAAAACACCGATCAACATATTGTTGCCAACATTAATGTAGTCACATAGATTAACTTTTTTCATATTTCCAAACACCTATGTGTACATCAAAGTTAGAGTTTTTTATGCTCCTACGCACTTCAACATCATAAATGTAACTAATTGTATCAAAATTTTCTGGACCTAAATCACAGTCCATTTTCCCCTATTGTTTTATTTATTAAAATAGTTGTAATTGGGGGATGTTAACACATCTCTTCACAGTAACTTGCTCGGTCAGAGAACTGGTGATTCTTTGTATCCCACGAGTCACTGTCAGAAATGCTCTTTGGAGCAGAGAGAGGAAGTACTTTTGTAGCTACAGGGTTGACATGTAGAGATTATCGAAAATGTGGATCAGAGGTAAGGTTCTTAGAACACATTTTTAAAAGATTTTAGAGGAAATAGTTACCATCTTGCTGGAAAGCCTGACTGGAGAAGTACCCCCACAGGCAAAAGCTTTTGGAGAGTTTGGTAGTTTTTTATATTTAAAGTGCTTTCTTGTCTATAATTTCGTCTCTAAATGTCTCCTTCCCCCATGTTCTAGCATATTCTTTGCCATGACATGGTAAATAAGTGTTAGGCCTTTACTGATGTTATTTACTAAGCTGAAAATACCACTACATTGTTTGTCCTCTTGAATTTCAAAGATGGTCAGCGCACCTATTTTTATCGCTTATTTTCCAACGATTTCTCATTTTCTCTCTCTTATCCAAGAGATATTTCCTGGACAGTATAGGTTTTGTAATTCTCACTTGTCAGTTACAAAATTAGATGGCAGCTTTGTATTGCATGTTGAAATTCAAGCTATGTAGAAGCTATTACTCTCTTTTCTTACAGTATGCATAAATCAGAATATGATTTTATTCATTGTAGTGTACAAGAAGTTTTCTTTGATAATTAAGCACTTTTGCAAATCAGTATAGAAGATCAGTTTATATTCCAGTCATCTTGACATATTTGTCTGACAACAAGTTCAGTGGTTGAGGTGGATGACACTTTTTAACATAACATACAATTTTGGGGGGAAAAGAACCAGCAAGCAAATTATGTTTTCTTTGGTACACTAGGGTACAGAGTGTTTGGGGTTTTCATTGATAAGTTGAGGCCTGTGAGTGTGGTCTTGAGAAAGATTTGAGACTCTCCATTTGCAGACTTTTCACAGAATAGTTAGCATGGTATTTTCAAGCCGTCTAGATTCGGTTATTTACATCATTCATGTCATTGTGACTATTTCAGTTGTTAGTCACTTTATTTTTTAAAAATGTCGCTTCGTTTCTCTCTCTTCTCTCAGATATCAACAAATGAATTATTTCACACTTGAAAGCTGTGTAAGACACGTAAGGCTTGAAAAGGACGCAAAATGGCAAAGTAGAGAAAAACACGTAGAGAAGCGGGAAGGCTGGCTCTCTGATATCAAGCACTGAGTTAATCACTTATTCTCTGTTCTCTGAGCCTCATTTTTCTGATTCTAAATTTTGAGCTTTAGCAGACAATGTCTACCCGTTATATATGCTGTGCAATTTAGGAGTAATATTTTACTAATATTAAAATATTAAAGAAAACACAAGGTTGGTAATAGACAGGTAGAAAGTTTTATCTTGAGAAAGGCAGAAGAGCACCTGTGCAGAGGCTATAAGCCTTTCTCCTGTGGACAGAAAAAAATGTTGGCAGAACTACTCCCTGGGAGATTGCAGGGCTCTGCATGGGCCACAGTACTTGACAGTGTGTAGGAGATTGTTTCCAGCCTAGTGTTCAGTGCTGGTCTTCGGGACCTCCTCTCAGACAGCTTGAGTGAGCAGAAAGATTGGAGGGGAAAAAAGAGACAGGGAAAGTTTTTTTTATATCTCAGAGATACAGCCCAGCAAAGGTGGGGAGACTGACATTAACTGAATATCAGTTCTGTACACAGGGGTTGCTGTTTTAGACTTGTTATTTCATTCAAATTTACATTTGCTGATTGTGAGAGTATTTTGGTGTGCCAAAAGCACTGGTGGAATCAGGGCCCGTGGGGACTGGAGCATTTTGAAATCACCATTGTGCAACGTTGCTTAAACTCTTTAAGGAAACTATTGCCATCTATTTAAAAAGGAGAGATAAAACGCATTACTTTCAGGTGCTATTTTATAACCTATAACGATTTTCTTTTTTCTCTTTTTAGGTTTGGAGATGTCTCTTTGCAAGAAAGTATTAATCAGGAAAATTTTGAACTTCTGAAAGAATATTACACAACATTTATGGAAAAGATGCCCCCTGATTGTAAGTAGGCGAGTTACCGAAAACAACAATAATTTCTTGATTATAAATCTTCAGGAGAGGTCAGCCGTAGAGGTTGATGGAAGAAGGAGGCATGGCAGTGTGAGAGTGATTTTGAGATTATCTGAACCCAAAAGACTGATTGCCGAGGGGGCATGGCCGACACCTGCCTCATTGCCCTGACTGCTGTCTTGAACGTGTCCTGTTGCTCATGCTAGGACATTAATTTCAGTGCCTCTGGAAAATGCCAAAAGTTAAAATAAGGAACTTATCGCTAGAAATCTCAATTGAGTTCAAAAGACATTCTGTACAGTCTTAATCATATAAAAGACTTTAATAAAGGTTTAGGTTTCTGATTTATAAGCTACATCAGCTGCATCACACATACAGAGAGACAGATCACATTCAAGTTCTATAGGGAATATAAAATGATATAAAGTAAGGAACCAATTTATCAAATATACATATTGCAATATTTATGTGAAAATGTTAATTCATCCAAGCCTATCGAAGTGTATTTTAAACTTTTGGATATTTTTTTTTTTTGGACATGGGGGGTGGGGGCGGCATTTTTCAGTTCTGTAGTTCTTTTTCCCACAAAATAAAGCACCTAATATTTGATCAGTCCAAAGTTAGAGAATCAAGACTGTGTTTGGAGTTTACCCATAAGTAGTATAAATATGTTGCAATAGTCACAATAATATGAAACTAGGTTTTACTAAAGTATGAAATATTTTAATATTTTTTTAACCAAAAGCTGTAATAAAAAATCTACCTGTCACCAAACCACTGGGAAGTGGTTCACTGGCTTATATTCTGATACTCAGTTTGAGCTATCTTAGGTGGCAGAGTGTGTAGGTCTTTTCATAACGCAGTGGATCTTACCTCAAAATATTACAATGGCATATACATGTCCATGTGTGTATAGTTAGAACATTTCAGCTATAGTTTTATTATTTTATTTCACCTAAAATATTTTTTAATGCTAAAATGAAATTAAGTGCAGGGAGATTCTTTGGCAGCCAGCATACTTATAGATTTCAAATTTGTTAATTACTTGAAAAGTTAATAATATAAACAAAGCTATTTTGCATTAGTAATTAATGACAAAAGGATTTATTGAGCCAAGTATGGAGATCCCCAGAATGGAAAATCCCTTTCCTGTAACTCTTTGCTGAATCTTCATCTGAATCAAGAAGTAAATATCTGAAATTGGTCTCAGATAGAGCTGTTGATGATTGTGAAGTCCGTTTGCTCTGTTTTGGGTACTATGTGTTGTGGATTTCTCCCTCCACATTTTCTTTGTATAGCAATGAAGCCCTCAGACAGTTGTTCTGTCTGCTTTGGCTCTAAGGCACAATAAATCATCAAGATCTACTTCCCCTCAAACCATACCTGGCCTCTTTCATCAACTGTGGAAACTCCAGTGGGGCAAATACGAATGCTTCTCTCTCTTCTTGCTCTGATCTTCTCATTGGGTTTTATGATCTCAGAAACCTTTCAAAGCCCCTTTCATGCCCACGTAAAGCATTAAGACACTTAAATTTGGGGTTAGTAAAATAAAATAAAATAAAATAAAATAAAAAAATAAAATGCACTTCTATAAATCACTAGCACAAAGTGTTCCATGTTTTAGAGTCACCATCACATTTCATACATGATTTGGAGCTCTTGACTGTGATTGGAAGCAGATGAAATGCTTCAGTATGTATCCTTTAAATGAGTGACCAAGTGTCAATGTATTGTCTCAAATATCTCTGTTCTTTCTTGATAATAATGTCCATCTCTTAGCCTTTTTTCAAAACAGAAGAGAAAGATATTATCATATAGGTCTATTGGAGTACGCCCACTTACTGATTCCTGTGATAGCACTATAAGAGTGAGCTGTCTAGCATTGTGAGCTAAAAAGGAAAATCAGTCAGGGAGCTAACTATTATAAACTATCTTTGCAATATTTGATATCCCTGCCCTATAAATAGTTGGTGTAGCGGCTCAGAAATATTGAAAAGAGCCCCCCCCACCCACACACACCCCATTGCATCACTCTGCTACTCTTAGTGTTGACTTCATCCTACATCCAGTCTTCTCATGACTGAAGGATGGCTGGCATGAACTATTCCCATGCTGAACCACAGAGATAAAAAGTTTTTCTTTTCCCTTCCATTCTTCAGAGTCCTGAGCTTCACTGAGCTGGAACAGCCTAGGTCACTTGCATACCCCTGAAACAATTGCTGTGGTAGAGTCAAGTTCTGATTGGCTTCGATTTAGATGTACATCCTTGAACAAGTTCTGATTTCAAGGCTGACGGGATGGCACTGACTCCCAGTGAGAATGTGATTGATCCCGTGTAAACATATTTATGCCTGCCACGCAGTGGGAACGGGTGGGATAGGTGCTGGGAAGGCAGCCATAATTTCCATTTCATCTTGGAACACTCTCTTGGCAACCTAAAGTCATTGACCATGAAGTGATGAGGCTATTGCCTCGGCCTCATTAGCATCACTGTTCAATCAGCTGAGAGTTCGGAGTCCCAATCCTGTTCATTTGTCAGCATCCGGTCTTTGATATATGTCAATGTCATATTCACGACGCTCGTTATTGAAGCAAGTCCATTTGACAAAACAAGGAGGAAGTGGGTACTAAAAAGTGACTCTGAATTTGGCTATTCTGGTCCATCAAGAAGTGGTGGGAATACAGTCAGTGGGTTGGTGAATGTCTGCTGTGTGCGCCAATGTGTGTGAGAGAGAATGTTTTCAATTTTGGATAAATTCTAACTTTTGCCTGAGAAAGTAGGCCTCCTATCTCAGGCTGTGAACTCTCTTAACAGCAACTAATGTCTCCCTCTGCTTTTTCAGAGTTGACACAGAATTTAATAATGTAGCCTCTTCTGTCAAGACTTTTATTAATTGTTTTCCACTGCAAGTCGATGAAGCTTGACAAGGTTATTGTCCTCATTTTGCAGTTAAGAAAATAGGAACAGAGGGTTAAGCAAATCACCTAAGACCACGCGTCAAAGCCGGGGCAGATTTGGCATGAGAAATTGTTTTCCTGGAAGCTTGGCTCAGTGCTTTCTTTAATAAGAATTATGAAAGTTTTAAACAAACAGAAAAGAACAGATCATAAAACAACAAACGCTCAGGAACCCATCACTCAGCCTCACAAATTTTGTAAGAAAGTATTTTCAAATAGAGGAGAAGCCCTGCTTGTAGCCTTCCCTCCTCGGATAAAAACAATACACCAAATTTGGTATTTTACATTCTCATACACATTTTTATTCCAAATGTATGTAACCATAGAAATGTGGTATAGTTTTGCACATTTAGCTTTACGTGATTGCTGTTATCTTGTATCAATTCTCCTGTAACTTGCATTTTTTTTTCTCAACATCGTTTTTAGGGAATGTCCATGTTGATACGTATAGCATTTGTTTATCCATCTTACATATTATATAATAGTACATTCCATCAATATATGAGTTTACTGTTCTCTTTATTACATTTAAGTTTTATTGCTGTTATTTAATATAAACAATAATACAGTGAGCAGTCTTGTACTTCTCACCTTTTGATTACTTTCCTCAACCCCATTTATAAAAAGAATACCCCTATGGAGATAGGCATAGAGTTTTAATAGCCCTGTCTAAATTTGATTTTAGAGTAATGAAGGGTAAGTAGCAGAAACAAGACTTATTGGCTATATTTACATTTGAGGCAACTAATCCATGTTCTATGTATACCACGATTTTCAGTTGATATATCAGGATCTATCATATCTTGAAATCACACCTAGTAATCCACAAACTAGTCATTATTAATGATACTTCTTTTCCAGAACCAAACCTGAATTTCTGTGGCCTGCAAGATTTTTGTCAGGGTTAAAAAAAAGAAAAAGAAAAAAATGTCAGCAAGCAAAGTGTTGGATTGATAGGGACGTGCTCTGAATAAAGCAAGTTTTATCATTACAGAAATAGAAATAGTGGCCTGAAATTTTTAAGCACATCAAAATGATTTCCTTCTGAAAAGCATGTCATGGGGAGAGGGGGTGAAATTGCTAAGGAATACCATGTCTGTCTATCCTACAGCACTATCTTTATCGGGTAGGAATGGTCAAAAGAATGGTTGATTCATGTTTAAGAGTTATAGTTTGTTTTAAATGGCTGATTTAAAAAAATTTCCTTGTCAACCATGAACTAAATTATTTTGAAAAATCATTATACTTTATTCTGGAGTCTCAATCTTCTGAAGAAGCTGGTCCATTGTGTTAATACTGGAACTGCTTTTTAGTACCACCAGCTAATTGTGAGGACACTAGCACAGATTTTGGGAAAACTATTGGCATAGGAGTTGGGATACTAAGTTTTGAAATGACTATAACTCTGACTATGAACCTTGCGAAAAAGTCACCTAAGATTTTGGACAAGGGGTTGCCCTGTATGAGTGATTTGTTAACCCTGTGTATTCTCTTGATTCAAAGCTACTGAGTAGTAGAAAATGGAAGGTTATAGCTCATGTCTCATCTATGTCATGCTTTGGTTGAAGTGAGATAGCAGCTATCATCATTAAGAATGTTTCCCTTGTTAGTATAATAGTAATATTATAGGACCAGTTGACATTATCACAATGACACAGAATAGGACATGGAGGAAACTGAGGTATATTTTGAAGTAAAGAATAAAACTGGAGGGATTAATAAGCATGATTGTCCTCAGATAGTCTGCTCCAAATAGCATTCGTTGTTATAGAGATTGTTTTTGCACATATATTAAGGAAAATTTCATGAGCAGCTTAATATTTGACAGCGTTTCCTTTTTTCTCTCCTTTTTTTCAGACATTTCACAATTTCAGGAACAACATGATTTAAAAGGATTACTAGAAAATCTCCATCAAAATATCCAAGCCAAAAAAAGGAAGAATGTAGAAATCATGTGGCTGGCCGCAACGGTAAGCACTGTCCTGTCAGATCGTACTCGCTATCACCTTCAGGACCAGCAAGCATAATGGGTGTCGCCTCGGCAAGGGCCACCCACTGCCCTTTTAGTTACCAGATATCATCCTCCATTATCCAGGAAATTAGGTGTTTTCAGTGTTGTTGGTAGTTCTGTCAATAAACTAGAACACAAATTGGAAGATGACTCCATGAGAAAGAATTTTGGCTTTTCTCTTAAATCCTGGATGTGTTTGACACTTTGAGTAAAAATGAAGTGTCTGTCATTTTCCTGATATTGCATGTTGCAATGTCAACCACCCATATCTGCCAGGAATTTGAAGTTCTGTTCTACAGATATATGATTTCAACGGAATGTGGTTATCAGATCTCTGACTCACAGCCTCAGTAAGGCTCCTGGACATATTTCAATGAATGAGTTTGTAAATGTGTTTGTTAATGCTGCATTACATGAAGGTTGTTTTTAATACTGGATATTGGCATATAATTTATTCCTCATGGGTTGCTCTTGTACTAATTAGCTATATTTTGTGTGGTTCTTTCTTATTTAATGGCACCCTTAGGGTAGCAGATCTTCCTGCTTTCCCACCCAGGATTTCTACAAGAATGAGGGAGAGAATCTTGCCTGTGTTTTTTAATTCTTATCTGGCAACCATTCAGGCCTAACTCACATGAACTTAACAAATTTGTTATATATTAGACCCTAAGGTACAGATCTTTGCATCAGGAAAGGCACACATTGGAGATCTCTATGAGGAATTGCATGTTTGTAGTTACTTCTCAGCATTGCTCATGTAATTTCGAGTTAGGTAAACCAATCTTCTAGCATACTCTATTCATTCTCTGTCAATAGCATTTAAAACAGAGCCTTTCGCCCTCCTGACAGTGCTTCAATTATAACCCAATATTATTTTCTCTCTTCCGGGAAAAAAAGGAATGGATAATTTACCATGAGTCTAGATATAAAATAATTGACCCAAAGCAAGGCAGAGGAAAACTGCTTTAGTTCCCCTTCTTACACTCTTGGAGCCCCGGGAAAGAACATCAAAGTAACAACATGAAATGTGTCTTTCAGGCAGTTCATTTACACTGGTCCCGTTTAGCGCCATATTGCATTACATGAAGGTGGTTTTTAATAGTTCTTTCCTCAGTGTAGCTGCTCTTTATATCTTCAAAGACTGCTATGGTTGTTAATTCTCACAAAACTTTCGCCAAGGCAGGTTGTAAGTTATTGTTGTTATTTTACTAATAATGTGGTAGCATGAAGGAAGTGTGATCATTTACCAAGACCTTGGGACTATATACATGTTGTTATATACATATCGTGCAGTTATGTAATAGGAAAAGGAAGGGTTTACACATGCAAACACAAACACATATTTATTCTTAGTATGTGAACTTTTTTCACTTGAATATATTTGTTAAAAAATTTTCCCATACCTCCTCTATATCTCTGAAATATTTTACTGAAATGTGTGTACCGACCAAATATGGCTTACAACTGCCATTGAATGGATGAGAGCCTGCCTTGATGAATACACAACACCCATAAGGTGCAAATTTTGCATTTCTTGGGAACATTGACTTTATTTTTAGTAGCATTTCTGTAGGCTGATATCTCCTTTTCGAAAATCCTCTTTGTAAACCAAGGACCATAATAATACTCTTAAAATGAAGAAATATAGAAATCCCTTTTGGCATTTACCAAAAAGCATTTATTTCTCTCTCTATTTCATTTTCCCCTCTTCTTTAAATCTATTAATGAAATACTGCTTTTGCTAAAGTTTTATTAATACATCCTAATTGAGAAATATAAAGCTATTTAGTTTTATCTTAACTGAATTTAAAAAAAATGAAATAAAAATAAGAATCTGGAGACCAAAAGCCAAACAAGTATATTAAATTAAGCTCATGTAGTTTAAAAGAGTGGTGGAAATGCAGAAAGCAAGATCTAGCCTATCTACTCTGATGGAATTGCCCCTGCTGCCTCTTGATTTTAAATTTAGAACCCTAAATATCCTTAGTAGGATATTGCATATAATGGTGACAATATATTTTTAAATATTCATTCTTTTTAAAAAATCGTATCTTTTTTTAAAATCATATCTTTTAAAAAATAATGTCTTTTAAAAAATCATTGAGGTCTGTATTTTATCACTCTACACATAGTCAAGCCTTTGTTATTTTATATTAAAAAATTTGAGATACTGATTATTTGAAAGGATTAGACTTCTCTAGATGAAAAAAAAATTATACAGTGAAATACCACTCTCTCATTTCTCTAGTCACTTGTATGGGAAGTGGTGAGAAAGTACCAAAGGTCTAATAGGGACTTGGAAATCTTAGTCTAAGTATTAGAATCACAGTTAAAACATGGTAAAAACCCTTCATAAATTTTATTGTTATATCCTCTCCTCAAAACAGACAACTGTTAAGACCTCCTTAATGGCAGCTATGAAGCAGAGATGTATTATGTCACAGTAGATTTATTTTAAGTGCATGTTGATTAACTTTGTTGATGCTGAATTTGATTATTGGTATCTCATATCAGAGCCCTACCATGGGATAGGGACGAGGAAGGAGTGGAAAGACTCACCTGCCAACCATAGGCAATGAGAAAAGAGATTCTTGGTGCTCAGTCTTATCCTGATTTTCATCAGAAGAGCAAAAAGAAAGAATTCCAGAGAGAAACAGGATGGGACAGAAGTCAAAGAGTTGGGCAGACTTACATTAGCATCCTGGCTTTGCTCTTTAACACACAAGCTACTTAATCTACACCTGAAAATCCTCACCTGTAAAGTGAGAATAATTATACCTTCCTCCACGGTTCATGTGCAGTTAATGAAAAGAGCAAATCTACATGAAATTTATTCGCAGGGTACCTGGTACAGAGTAGATATGCACTATGCACTTAGCAGATATGCCCTTAGGCCATCTTGGGGTTCCTTATTCTTATTAGTTGTGTTAATGAGTGGTTAGTGATTCGCTTATTTCCTGTGCTGGCACCATGTGGCTGTTTGAAATCTCACAGCATGAAACCAAGACTAGCAAAGGTGGCTTAAAAATGTAAAGTAAGAAAATATTAGTAATGTAGAATTCAAATAAAGTGTCTGATCCAGGATATACAGATGGGTTTCCCGTTCACAGTTAAGGCATTTCTTCCTGAACTGTGAGCGTTATCTCACCCATGGCCATTCAGGCCCCCTGCCTCTTCTGGATATTTATCATCTCACATGGCTTCAACAGTCCCACGCCTCACACTGTCCACAGAACTAACTAAATTAAACATATTCCACTAGCTTTCGAAATGAAAAGGTAATGTTTTTACATCCAACAGGGCAGATTGAACCCACTGACAATCATAGATTCCCATAGATTGGGCGTGTTTAGAGAAGAAGAGTCTAGAGGAGCCCCATACTGGAGAGTAACCTACAAATGCACAATACACCGTGTATATGTCTGTGTTACAGATTTGTCGCAAACTAAATGGTATCCGTTTCACCTGCTGTAAAAGTGCCAAAGACAGGACGTCCATGTCCGTGACGCTTGAACAGTGTGCCATCTTGAGAGACGAGCACCAGCTGCACAAGGACTTCTTTATCCGAGCACTGGACTGTATGAGAAGGTACCCCACTTGTCTTCACCTTTCTTTCTTTGCAGGTCATTGTAAGGTTTTAGTTGTTTTTACTTTGTTGGTTTTCCAAATGCACATTTTACTAGAGGACTAACCACTTAGTAACTTCACTGTATTTCCATGGCTTATAGCTCATGACATGAAAGATAAAATAATTGTACATATTCCCCCTACTCATTTTAGACCGTAGAAGAGAATGTGGCTGGATATGATAATATGCATAGAGGATAACTTTCATTAGCTCATCTCGACCCAAGTTAACGGGCTCTGGTTCTTTCATATCTAACACTTGAAGAGCACTGTTTCTTTATATTAATATATAAGTAGTTATAAGTATGCACAAAATAAAACGAAGTCATTATCCAAACAAAACCTTTCCAAATTACAACTACCCGGTGATCTTCCTGTGGCTTGCAGGGTCTCTGGGTCAGTAACCTCCTTCCTAAAATTATTTCCACATCACTCATCATAAAGATGGGATGACACTGATACTTTGCAATAGAGAATTAACATTGTCACTGTGCTGACATTTAAAACGCAATGCCTGAAGTCATGTTTCCTGATTCATTTCCACAGTAATTAAATCTAAAGTCTAAGCCAAAATGGGAAGGAAAAAGTGGCCCATTCACAATGTCTCTTAGCAAGGACACACGTTAATTAAAAAATTAGCCAAAAAAAAAAAATGTTAGCCAAATTGTCTCTTTGCTACAAAGACTGGTTCAGAAGCACACCGGAAGCACGGGACAGGCTCCTTGTTCCCAGAAAGGCACATCATGTGATGCTCTTGAGAGGGCTGCCTCTTATCTGCCATGTCATTAGCTTCCACTTTTCTTTTAACTGCCACGTCTTTGGAGACGTCGATGCTTGCCTGTGCGTGTTCTTGTGCCTGTATGTTTTCCCCACTAACGAGAGGTTTCTGAAGTCCTCTGTTTTACCCCATTTCATGTCTCTTGGCATTTCCATTGTTCAGTGGAGTTCTATCATAATTTTTTGATAGATGTATGAGGATGTCTGAGGAGCCTGACATGAACATCTCAGCCATATAAACACGTCTGGTTGATAAAAAAAAAATCTTCTTTCAAAAAGTCTCTCTTTCAAAAATAATCTCAGCACTAATGGGGGAAATTCAGAATCTGAGTCTGAAATTTTCTAACGTGCATAAAAAGAGTAAAAGTGTCACTGTGGATGAACAAAGGGGCTGGGAGAAGAGAGCAGGAACACATGGCATTATTACAGGCCAGAGACACCAGAGCACTAAAACGCTTCAACGAACATAAATTATCTGGAAGGCAAAATTTTTACTTGTTTGTTTAAGGTGGAGGTAATGGTGGTTTTTGACAATGTTTTCTAGTGTCATAGTTTTTTAGAAAGGAAGAGGATTTGCAGAGCTTTTCACTCCACCACCTGGGGACACCCCCCCACCCCACCTCGCCCTACCCCCAGACAGTGGCTTTAAAATCCACATCAGAACCACTTCTAGGGCTCGTGAATCTACATATATTTGGACCCCACGTGGTTTATAATTGAGACCCAGGGATCTAAATGTTTTAAGGACTTCACAAATATTCTGAAACACAACCATCAATTAAAAAAAAAAAAAATCAGTGTTTTAAAGGAGTTTGAGTTTTATTTATTTGAATGTACTTAATTGAAGTGTTTAATTTTATTTAACATCAGTTGCAATTTATTTTACTTTTGAATTATTCTAACCACCTTTCAGGCTGTTTACTCTGGATGATTTTAGAGTTCACCAAGGTTATAATATCATCGGTTTTCCTAGGTTGTTTTTTTTTCCTGTATCTGTATTAAAATTTTCCATTTTAATTGCCCTTATCTCTGTAAGAGTTTCAAATTATTACATATAGATGAGCACAATGTTATTGATGTAAAGAAAGAAAGCTTCATCTAGCTGCTTATTCAGAAACATCCTCACCCACATAAGCTTCATGGGAGTAGGGATTTGTGTTTTCCTTTGTTCACTGCAGGGTCACCAGTATCTAGAACAAAGCCTCCTGTATACTGGATTCTCAGCTATTATTCAATGAATGAATGCATGGGTGGACAGATGGATGAATGAATGAATAACATAGGTTTTTAAAATGTTCAAGTTCTATATTTTGGGAAGTTTTATACATACGTAGGCATTTGGAATTCAATATATCACATATTACTCAATTATAAGATATTTGTAAGCCCAAAGTTCCATAAGATGAAAGTGAAAGCTTTGGAGAAGTTATGATACAAATTCAAAATACAAATTCAAAAAGAAACAGGGCACATAGGGCCTGCCTTAACTCACAGTCTGAATCCACCCTTCGGACAATTTTCAAAAATTTAATTCTCTCTTTTCCTACATACCCAATATTTATTTGCAGCTGCACACTCCCGACAAGCACCTATAGTTACAATCTGTTTGATCTAAACTGCAAAGACCCTCTTCAGATTAGAGAGTTAGCAAGGCATCTGGTAGATCTGACTCTGTAAGGAGCCCTTGGTAGTTGCCTATCTTGCAAGACCAAAGCAATGATTCTCAACCCTCACTGCCCATTTGATAGCCTAGGGGCCAGGGATGGGGGGGAACAGCAGGAGTCCCACCACTGATACGCCTCTGGGAAGGAGTCCCATAGAAAACCACTTGACTAAAGTCTGCCTCATTTAACCAACAACCCATCAATAATTGATTTTAATGGCTTTGTGGTAAGACTCTAAGCCTGGTCTATATTTCCTTTCTTTGAGTTTTGGTGTGTATGTATGTGTATTGCCAAATTCTCCCTTCATCACCTATAACAGAAATTTACAAAGTAGCAGCTCCATAATCGACAGATTGTTTTTCAAAGAAAGGGAGAATGCAGTATCAGCACTCCCATTTTCAGTTATGGAATCTCCATTGAATGCTACGCGCCATCTCTTCCCAGTGCATTTGCAGAAAGCATTTTTGGTTGGGACTTTCAAACTTCTATTTGGTTAATAGATGACGAGGATTGTAATTTAAAATTTTAAATTTGACGGGATTATAAAATGTCATGTTTTATCAAAAAATAATTGTGTTGGGAAACTTAATTGCCACTAAAAAGTAAATTAAAATGAACATGTCAGTGCACTGTTACTTCCTTTACAGGAAGTCTGGGATAATGTGTGTATACAGTGTAACATTCTGCCTAGTTATCCGTCTAGCTTTTATTTTCCTTATGCTATATTACTCTGAAATCTGTCCTTCTATAATGCATTTTTAAAATTAAGATAGTTGATAGGTTATTAGTAAAATTAATCAGGGTACATTTCAGACTACAACCTATTTAACACACAATTCCATTTTAGTAAATATTTAATTTGTAAGAGAGAGACAAAAAGGTCCATCAGCCCTCTTGAGTTTTACTATCTCGTTGAATGTCACATTCCCAACGTCTTGCACCGGAAATATATATCTCAGGGGAGCATAATTTATGAAATGTTCTGCTTTATAAATCAGTGACCCTTAACTGATATCAGTAACGGTTTTATTTTTTTTATTTCTCATGGCGTACTCTTTTGTTGGTGTCACTTTTGAATGATGTAGTGCATTCCTGTTGAAATAGAAAAACTTCTTCCTTCTTTCCTTAGTCTTGTTTCCATTTTGGCTTATTTTTCGTTGCTTTTGTTTGATTGTCCTCGTTGGAGAAGAGTTGCTATTATTTCATATTTTCCCCTATTTCAAATATTAAAGTGTGTAAATAGGCATTGTAGAATAGGTAATTGAAGCTTTCTGTAATCTCTTGACTACTTGAAAAGGATGTGTTTGCATGAAGCAGCGTAAGCGGGAACAGTTTTCCCATTATCACTAAGTGTCACCTCTTTCAGTGCTATCTTTGCTACATTACTTCAGTTCTTACCTGTGACAAATAACAGTAATAAGCCCAGATGGAGTCACCATCATGTTAGGGTTGCTAATAATGTGAAAACCAACCTTGTTTAGGATGTATTTTTGATTCAGCTGATGGTAAGGTACAAGATACTGCAAAGAATATACTTCTTTAGAAATCATATTGGAACAAGTATCTCTTAACAAGATAGCCACAGATGAACCACTGACAGAGAACCGATCTTACTAGACAAATCAAAAAATAACCTGCAAAAACTTTCAACTTCCTGAACAAAATATACGTGCTGATTTTAGGCAATCTTCTTCCGTTTCTGTGTGTTATACTATTTTATTACCATCAAAGTGATGGTTTGTAGGTCGATTTCTTCTCCCTACATTGTTTGGTATGGGATATTTGTTTTCTGGTGGTAGACTTGACACCCTGTGAGTTTGGAGCGTGTCATCCAGAACACCTGCCAACTTTACACACAGCTTTCCAAATAAGTCATTTCTGTCAATTCTTGAAATTATTAACTGAGGACCTAGACATATAAGTGTATGGAATATATGTTTTTATTTAATTTGCTGAAAACAAATATAAATATAAATGAATCTAGTTAAAATAAATAGATGTAACTTCTGCCACAAATACCGGTTTCTATCATCAGGAAGACCTGGGGTTAAATCCTTATTGTAACACTTAGTTTCTGTGTGGCTTTGGACAAGTTAATTAATCTCCAGGCCACAGTTTCCTAACCTGTAAACTAGGGATAACAATATCTTTCTGTCCTGTCGGTATTGTTCAATGAGATCCTTATTTAAAGTCTCTGTGCTGGGGGTATTAGGTACTCTGCTTAACAAATGTTACCCTTACTCTCCCATGCTCTCCCCATTGCTCTATCCTGAGTATCCTTCCCTACCCCATGTTTCTTATAAGTGCCTCCTCTGAAACTCCTGAAATTGAGGAGATTCCCAGGTCTTCAAGCTCTTCCAAGTCCCAGGATTAATACTTGGTTCCAAAAAAGGCTTAACCTATGTCTCCGTGATGATGGCATGAAAGGTTTGGGACTATAGGAGCAGCTGAGCCTGGAACGGGGGCTTATCTGTGGTCCGCAGACAGCAGTGCCTTAGCACTCAGGTAGAAGAATTCTGGGTGTCCAACTCTTGAATGCCCACAGACTTCATTAGCAATTCAGGATATCCAATAAATAACGAGCCAGGAACCCCTTCTCAGGAGACAACCTGGGCAAATATATTATTAGCAGAAATACGTCGTCGTCATATTCATAGTCAAAAGTAAACATTTATTGAGTATTTACTGTGGCAGAATGCCATGCTGAACAAAGGGAGAAATAAATTATAATAGTGGCAGCAGCTAACAGTCAATGAGTGCTTTCTGTTCACTGAAATTCCACTAAGCCTTCTGTGTGAGGAACCTCTATTAATGCTCACAGTGCTCGTATGAAGTAGATGAGGCCACATACCTAGGAAGTAAGAGTTAGTAGAGTGGCTGAGAGGAGAAAAGGAATGAATCACTGTGGCCTGGGGTGGTCCTGGGGGGGAGAGAGGGCATGGAAACTGAGTATGATATTCGTAAGTTGAAAGGAGTTAGGAGTTCTTGAGTAGGAATATCCACCATGTATTCCCGAAAATAAAACCTAGCCGGACAATCAGCTCTAGGGCATCTTTTGGAGCAAAAATTAATATAAGACCCAGTCTTATTTTACTATAAGACCGGGTCTTAAAATATAATATGATATAATACCCAGTCTTATATTAATTTTTGCTCCAAAAGATGCATTGGAGCTGATTATCTGGCTAGGTCTTATTTTCAGGGGAACAGGGTAAGTGGTTATAGCTGAGTAGTGTTTATTAATTCATCACATTTGTTAAGTGTTTTGTGTACATGAATGTGTGTCACATTCAACAACATATTCTTTAGCTGAAAGCATGGTTTTGAGACCTCTGTTCATACATGGGGTCTAGCCCTCTCCTTTTAACTACTGTATAGCGTTCCATTGTATGAATAGACCACAATTTATCTAGTCCTCTGTTGAGTTTTAGGTTGTCTGATACTATTACAAGCAATGGTGTAAGACATTCTCACATGTATTTCCGTGAATACAAGTAGGAGAGTTTCTTCAAGTGGAATGGGTGGTAGGGTATTTATATTTTCAATTTTACTACCAGATTGCTCTTCTAGGTGCTACCAGATTGCTCTTCAAAATAGCTGTACTAATTTATATCCCAAAAGCCAGGCACATGTGGTCTCATTTTTCCACATGCCTAAATATTTGCACTGTATGAGTTTTTACCAATACGATGGGTAAAAAGTAAGATCTTGGTTAAATTCGCATTTTCCCCATGATAAGCAATATTGAACATCTTTCTAAACATTGATTGGCCATCTAGGTTTCCACTTCCAGTACCTCATTTGTGTGCTTTATATTTTAGGAGTTTGCCCATAATTGCAAGTTAAGAAAGGATACTGGGTTATTGTGTTTAAGTGAAATTCTAGAAAAGAGAGTTTCAGGAGTGGTGGTTTTCTAAAAATGTTTTTTTTATTTGTTTTATATTTTAAAAAATGGAAGCATGATGGATTAGGACATAAGGGTCTCAGGTTTGGGTAGAAAAATGCCAGGTTTTAACAGGAGCCTGTGACAGGATATGAGCTTTGTAGCAGAGAGTGGGCCGAAGGACCTTTACAGACGAGGGAAAGAAACTTCCTGCTGAGACATGAACAAAAGCCTGTAGGACATTAGGGACATGATTGATGCCTTTGCACGTGGAAAGTGAGGTGTAACAGGAACTAGTCTTAGAAAGGGCTTGTTCTCTCTCATTAAAGAAGCTTGAGATTCCGGCAGCGCGGGCCTGGGTGATCTGCGGAGAGCAGTTATGCCGAAACCCAGGAAGTTTGTTTATGCTCGTGGAAGGCTGAGACACAAGAATCAAGGTGAACCTGAATCCCTCGTTCAAAGAGAAAAGCAACACAAAATTAAACATGTGGATGTGGAACAAATATCGAGGCTTTACTTCAAATCTTCCTGACTTTGAAAGTTTGCAGCTTGTTAAGGCGTTCCTTTCCCATATAAGAATGCTTCCCAAATCTCAGTCATTCATTTAACCATCTAATAAGTGTCATGTGAATAATCATTTCTTTTAGCCAGCATAGATTTATGCACTTGATGTCCCTGCTATGTTTATCCTCATGCACATGAGAATAAATCCCAAACTATTGAAATCACTGTACTCACAGTGTACCATGTTAAAACTGACGTACGCTCAGTGTCACACTTTGCCTTCATCCGAGTGCTACTGTCCTCTGATAAACACTGTCAAAGCCCCTGTCTAACCTGGATTTTGTTGTAGTGCTCCAGTCTCTAGCCCAGGAGAACAAACTAGATGTCTTCACAGGCCACTCTCTAGTGAAAACTGGTCCAGGAGCCAATAGTATTTATGGGAAAACAGCCAAAATATTGCAAACTTTTCTCCTGATTGGAAGATCACAGATGACAGAAAAGTTCGAATGCCAGGGGATAATACATTTATGCCCGAAGGACCATGGTCTCAAGTCCTATGGGCAAAAATAGATTATGCACAGTTAGACTCCATCCTTTTCCATTCATTGAGCCTAACGAAACTCATGAGTGTGAATGACGTCATTATAGGGGCCAAGAGTTTCATTTGTAAAGCATATCGTTTGCAATATTAGCAGTCTATTCGTAGTAACAAATCATTCTCAAGTATCCTGACATTGTTTTGGCAGCGCCACTGCTTTGAATCCTCTAAAATCTAACACCTAAGCCAGCTCAGCAGAGAGCAGATTGGTACTGTGCAATGGTTAAGAGCACGGAGTTTGTCATTAGACCAGGTTCTCCACTTCCTACCAGTAGGATGAAATGCTAAGAGCTTAGGTTCTTTATCTGTATGGTGAAAAGTGTATATAAGGAAATTGATACCAGAATATAATATACAGTAAAAACTTGATAAAGTAACTGTCATTGTGGTCATTTCACCAGCGTTGTCATCTCATGGTTTTGTGAGAATTAAACTAAACAGTGATCATCGAAGCCCTTAACCCAGTACTTGTAAGGATCAGTAGCTATTAAATGCTGCCACGGCTATCATGGATGTTATTGTGGTGACAATTGTCATTATTATTATTATTATTATTACTATTATTACAATTATTGATGCTACCTTCTTTGTCATAATGGCTTTCCATTGAGTTGTTTTTACTGCACTGTGCCTTAGTGTGATATCCTCAAACTGTATTGAAGAAGGTAAAAGGAACAGCCTTTTCAGCTATTCATAATATCTGTGCACTAGTCCTCAAACAGTGTTCCCCCAGCCAGCAGCATCAGCTTCCCCTAAGAACTTGCTAGAAATGTAGATTCTCGGGCCTCACCGCACACCTACTGCATCAGAAATTCGAGTAGGGGCTCAGCAATCAGTGCTTTTATTCAGATGATAGTGATGCAAATGTAATTTTGATAACTACTGGTTGAGGGTAAGGATAGTGTTGTATTGCTAACAGTTTTATTAAGAAATAACTAACGTACATACACCTTCATTGCCATATAGTTCACCCATTTAAAGTATACAAGGCAATAGTTTTTAGTATATTCACAGAGTTGTGCAACCATCAACACAACCTAATGTCGGAACCTGTTAGAACCTTAAAAGAAACCCCATATCCATTAGCGATCTCTCTGTAACCTCCATCCCTCCTATTCTGGACATTCCATATAAATAGAATCATATAACGTGAGGTCTTTTGTGAGTGACTTCTTTCACTTAGCATATTTTCAAAGTTCATCTATGTTGTCAGACAATTTTCATTACCTTGTAAAGTTCCCTCTTTGTGAAGATTCTTTGCATTCATTTCTATGGCTTTAATATGAGGCTTGCTTTTGATTCTCCAGAAAAACTCGGGTACAGGTGTGCACAGGTGGAGGGGTTGGGGTTGGGGGTGAGAGAGGTGGGTGTGATTATGTATGTGCATGTTTTAATTTTTCACTTTCCCTTTTTTAGAGACTACTGAAAAGCTTAAGGCCAATTTTGTGATCCATCTACTTCAAATGTACAGCTTTCTGTAATTTTTCTTTTTTAATACAGCGGCCTCATTCCTAGTTCCATTTTATGGCATAACCTTTGCCTTTACTCTTTCATTCTCACTTTCCATTTTTGATATCTTACTGAATTTTATGTATCCATTTAAACTGCCTTAAATTATTTTTAAAACAAGGCAGGATTTAAATACTTAAAAATAAAATCACATGGAGCATTCTCTCTATCCTATGCTCAGAGCCCTTCTGAAATCTGCTCTCAGCCTGTGTCGAATCAAGTTGGATAATATTGACTTATAGTTTTTTGCAAAATGCAAAAAAAAAATTAAAAAATTAGTGTCTTACATGTGCACTTATGTTTTCAAATGATGCCCCCTTGTCAACTCTTTGAGAAAATAATAGCATTATATGTTCATATGCTTTAGAGTTTACAAATCACCGTGACTGCTCTTTTTCTTTAGAAAACAGGAATACAATAGATATCATCTTTTGTTCAGTTTCTGTTTCATAATTTAATTTTATAACATAAATTCAAAGATGGAATTTTTATAACACAGATAGTTTTATTAGATTTTGTGATAATGATTTATTTTTTCTCTTGGAAAGAGTAGAACAAAAGTGAGAAAAAAGGATATTAGAGCTGTCAAGAGATATTCTTTTTGCCAGAAAAGGAGGGGGAAAATGCCCTCCTTTTCATAAGACTGCACTGATTTTACAGCTGTTGCTCTTGAAATAGATACATTTATTGAAAACTCCTACTATCTGTAGTCACTATAAAAAAAGAAAAATCATTTTTCCTATAGAATGAAAATCTCTCATGCATATATGCAAGGTACATATGATTAAATATTATATGGTCATAAAGTCAAAAAGCAACCGAGGCAGCTGTGAAGACCCTCCCTGGTTTTAGTGTGAGCACATAAGAAATGTGTGGTTGACAGCCTCTGAAAACCTGAACTCCAGTAAGCATTTGCCACATCTGTGATTTAACTACATGAATATGTTTTTTTGTGCATTTTAGTAACTTTAAAGTTGTTAATGCATTGTGTACTTCCTGAACAGAGAGATACTATACATAATTAGAAATAATTCTCAATCATGTGGCTTTATTTAGGGGTTAAGTAAATACTTTTAGAAAACAATACGATTTGATATTTATGTTGTCAGTTGCAACCTCCTCAAAACACAATCCTTAAAGTTCTTTTATAAGTTAAAATTCATATTCCTCCTCAGTCATGGTTTCAGACCCTAATGGAAACTGTGTTGCATTTCTGTTTGTGAAAAGGTAAAAGACAGTCATGTTTCTCTGCAATCTGCTTTATATAAGTTTATGATAAATGTGTGCATGTTTATTTTGCCACCTTTGCCCACATCCATTGAACAAAAGTAGAGTACATTGACAGTCTTGGCATTGGATGCTGGATGAAGCGAAAATGAAAAACATTCAATATTTTGAAAATCCTTAAGAATGTTGGGATGTTAAAATATTTGTGTTAATGAAAATGAATTTATTGAATTCATTTGTGTGTGTGTTTTAAATTTTTAAACTGACTTTGAAAGTTAGTAATTGTTCTTGAATATTCTTATCTCCAACTAAATGTAAAAATGGTATTAGTACATTTTGCCAGTTATTGAACTCCACTAATTTCCTCCTGGAGTTTGATTAGCAGTGGAAGCAAAATTTTCACATAACTAATTTTATCACAATCAAGAAGAAAACAAAACTAAAACAATCTTGAAAGAATCTGGATCTATGTCTGGGGAGGATGGGAGAGAAGAAAGCAGTTTTCTAATTAATATGGGATTTGTCAAGGTAAAGGCATGTGTCAGGTTTCATCTCTAACTCGCGTGGCCAGGGTGTATGGTGAGTGTCTTCCAGGCAGGCAGGGCTTGCTCTCCCCTGTATTGGCAAAACCTTCTGCTTGCACAGACCACGTGGGCTGGATATTTCCCCCAGCAGCTAAAAGAGATAGTTGCTACAAGGAAGGTAGTCTGCAGTCCCAATCGATGTTGATTTCTAAGGAAAATGCTTGGCTATCTGATATTCTTGCCACGCACCTGCAAAAAAAGAAAAAAAAATGTAAAATAACATACATGAGTGTTGAAGCAGCGTTCTTATTCACATATAAAAGAAAACTTTTGCATCATTGTCATCATGTGGCCTTTCATCTCCATAGGTACCAAGATAACTTAAGGTAAAATGTAATACTCGTATTTCAACTTAGCCCAAAAGTGTTACTGAAGAGTCTGAGCAAATGTAGTCAACCTTGTTTTTCCCATTTCTGTCAGGATACATATACCCGAGGTCTATGAATATGTTTTCCTGTTGAGTCAGTGCTGGAAAGGAAGCTAGATTTCTTCTGGCCCACCGCCTCACAATAGCTTATGTTAATGAATACCACGTTTAATAAAGCAATGTTTTAAAAATCTACATAGTGTTCTTAAAGTTATACTAGCCCTTCAGTTAGGTCTTATGGAAGGTTTTCAGCTGAACATTCTATCCTTTGAATCTAACGTGATGGTGGGCAAGCGCAGACATGCTGGGTGCAATCGAACAGTGTCTTCCTGAGTCAGAAATGATTCAGCTGTGAGCAGATATGCTTCTCTGAGCAAGAGTGAAAATTTATATGGAATTACTTACTAGAGCAAGGTTAGCTCTCTGTGTTTGAGAAAATAATCTAAAGCCACTTGAGAAAATGGTATAAAGCCACATTTTTTTTCCCCAACAAAATGACTTTGGCAGCCTTGTAAGACTTATGATCCAAGTAAAGTAACTGAAAAGGAAAAGTGGATTGCAATGAGCCTTTTTAATATTACTCTTTGACTTGCTTTGGAGGCCAAAGTTATAGGTACTAAGGAAAATTGTATGTGTATATATGATATATATACATACACACATATATATGTATAATTTTAATGTTTGTTTTGCTTAGACCTAATCTGATCTTGTTTGTAAATGGCCCTTTTATTCAGGTGACCCAATTATTATGACTTGTGAGAGATGTGCTTATTCTTACACTTTTGTTTCAGCCACTAAGTTTAATATTAAGTAAACAGAAGAAATCCAACATTATGTTATCTCATTTAAATGAGACAAATTGAGAAAATAATTACTAAGTTGACAGATCAACTTCCCCCAAATATGCCAGACTGATAACTTAGCTCATTATTTTTATGGGTTGTTAAGGACCACAAGCTTTTGGTACAGAATAAGATGTTTTTCTCGAGATTTGATTGTTATTCTCCTAAAAGTCAGTTTTGAAACTATTTCCATTTCTTTGCACTTGTAACTTCTCATATTAATGGTATTTTAAAACTGCAACATTTGGAGAGGACCTCAGAGATTATCTGTGACCCTGCCAACTAAGGCAAGAATTCTTTATACAACATCGCTGACAGATTGTCAGGTAACCTTTACTTGCGTGTGTCCAATAGCAGCGATCTTGTGTATCAGCCCGTCCCGTGACTGGACAGCTATATGTTTTATAAAACTTCCCTTCATGTGAAGCTGAAATGTGTCACCCTGTACCGTCTAGACATTAATCCACTCATCTGTCTAGAGCAACAGAGAGTAAGTCAGCATCTCTTTCCTTCTGTCAACCTGCAAGTACTTGAAGATGGTTGCTGTGTTCTATTTAATTGTTTAAAACGTAAAAGTAGATACAGCTGCCGCCCTTCCTAAAAGCTATTTCTGCCTTCTCTCAATGAATTCTTCATTTTCAATGCCCTTTATAAATAATTGCAAGCAAAATTGGACACCACGATCTGAATGTAATATGAAAACACAAAGTAAAATATAGGACAAAAGTCTGTGTGTCTCTCCCACCCTGCTTTCCTCCCTCTTCCTTCTTCCCTCCCATTATATAATGCTTACTCTGCACCAGCTACTTTTCTAAGCACTTTACAAATATCATCTCCCCTACACTTTATTTTAATCCTAAAAATTAGGTCTTAAAATGAGGAAACAGCCACAGAGGGTTTAAATGCCTTGCTCAAGGCCTCACAACTAGGAAATGGGGTGAGGTCATCTCACTGTACCAAGTCCATGCTTCTATGAGCCTAGGCAGCCTCTCTTGATCTATATTTATTTCTTTGTTCTTGGATCCATACATGGTATGACTTTTATGAAAGAACTTTGTTTTACTACATAATAAATTGAAACATGTGGTCCTTTGTCATATATACTGCTATCTAAGAAGGTTTCCCCTGAGCTACACTGGGATAATTGATATTTTGCAATGAAATATAAATGTATATATTTTTATTCTTGTCAACCTTATCGCTGACATAAGTATGGGTGACCTAAATAAATATGGTGGCCACATTATATATTTTCTGTGCTTTAAGAAATGCGCTGAGTTTTATAATAGAATGTACTTCTACATAATGATATCAAATTAATAGGTAATTTAAGGGATCTTGCACCAAACATTTTTATAGATAAGTAAGTAAATGCATATTTAAAGATAAATTTTATGGGTCAAGTTCTTTGAGCATGATGAAATACATTGAAAAATCATGGGAGGTGCAAAACCAAAATTTAGTCATGTGTACATAGCATATAGCTACACTGGAACCAATTTGTGTTGATTCTTAGACTAGACTGGACCACAAAGTCTACCAAGTTTGAAAATTTGTGAAACAGACAATTTGGATTGGTTCAAGTTCACTTTGGTTCCCCACTGAACGGTGCAATGATGTCAGAGAGAACAGGATATCAGTGAGGAGTTACAGTTACCTTAGACCTGATTTTCCCTATGAAGGCCCACACTAAGTACCAGGGTGGGAAAGTGAGGTGGGAAGTCAGACCCCTGAGCTAGTTCTATTTTATACCATTGTGGGGGGGAGCCATGGCTGGTATAACCCTTGGGGCCATGTCTGCTTCAAGGGTCTACATCCCATCACAAAAGGCAGTTTGCAGCACAATGATGACCTACTCCTGTGTTCTGTTTCATAGCGTCTGCATAGGCTGACCGTGGTTGATCACAGCCCTATTAATTGTTTCTACTAAAACCCCTTTGTTTTATTCTGGATCATTATTACCCCATGGCAGAAACCATTTACCATAAGGAACACGTAGCTCTGAATACTCTCTTATGTCATAACTAGCATGAACATGACCGAAATGCAGTATACTTGTCAGCGAGAGCAATGCTTGGCTCTCTAGGGGGCCTTGACTGAAGTGGTATTTTTATATACTGTTCTTTAGTATAAGGCACGTTAGGTAGGTAAAGTATGTTCCTTATCCTAAAATAGCTCCAGTCTGGTAGGAGAAGCAAGACATACACAAATAAAGAAAATGCAGGGCTGCATGTGGTGAATGCCATCTGGCTGGATCCAGAAAGTACTGGAAGTGCACCCAGGAGAGTAACAGCCTCTGATACTCACTTTGCCTGGAGCACTTGAGTTGAGGAATAGTGGACTGATAACATATATATGTATTTTATTTGTATTATATCTTTGGGAATAATGGACTCTAGAAATGTTCAATAAGAAGCAAAGGAAGCACTGCACAAAGACAGAGGAAACTTGCAGAAAGTTTTAGGGAATAAGAAAGCAAAGTTTGATATCATTTTAAGCATCGGTAGCTCAAGGAAAAAGAATGTTACCCATTCTGAATTTTATGCCTCCATCTTTTGCCTGTGGGTAGGTAAGAATGTCCATGATCTTTATGTCCAGGCAGATTTCTTTCTGGAGTCTTTGTCCATGTTCTTAATTTCAAGTTCAATACTGGGAGTGTATGTGTCAAAATGTCCACAACACACGGAGTAGCTACTGAGACTACCTTTTTTAATCTTAGGTGGAAAGAGATCAATGCAGCTACTTGGTTGAACTTGGCTTTGCTTTAGTTCTCACCTTCAAACCCTAACCAACCCTGGAAAGGAAGAATTGTATTAGTGGAAGCCAATGAAAAATTTAATTATAGAATTAAGTTTCTGTAACTTTGGCATGAAATAAACAGATAAAAATAATGCAGATAGAAAAAGCTTATGGCAGTTTTTTTTTTAATGTTCTCATATTAAAATGGAATATTTTTATCATTATAAACGTTCCTATGAAATGTGCTCCATTTTCTAATTGTAGGTTTGTTATGTGAGGATGTATTCATAGGTTCCCATCAGTAATTAATGATTTCCATGGTGCCTGTCTGTTTGGAATATGGGTACCCTGACATCACAGAGTATAATAAAATTTGAGAGAAAAAATTGCCTCCTTAGCATTTTTCATCTCAGTCATTTGTGTGGTTGACAAGTAAGCGATGAGAAAATTCTCCTATCAGAGCCTTCAAGGTTCCCAAGTAACCAGGACAAAACCAAAGGTATACTTTAGTTGCAAAATTCAGCACAAAATTGACGTGTCTCCTTAATTTCCTCTTGTCAACTAGTGTTGTTGAGATTTCCAGAGGAGACTAGAGGACAGTAGACTTCCAATTTAATCAATATCCTATTATAACCATGAACATAAAATATTAATGTTACCAACCCTTTGCAGATTTAGATTTGCCAATTTAGCACTTGAGGCTTTTCATTCCCTTGTAAAATATTTGTGTGTCTTTAGGCTAAGTGGCTTCCAGTCATCTTTGAAACTTTGTGAACCACCAAAACATCCAATAGCAGCTTCTTTCTGGGGCCTGGAGCTTCGGTTGTCCTGGGAATTAAAAGTCCTTCTAGCTGGCTTTCTTCATCTTCCTATCAGTTCCTTAGTGACATTAGGTTTTTACAGATACCACATCATCTTGTTCTATTTATATAGTCTCGGTTCCATAAACCATTGTATCTAATTTACTAATCAAAGGTTTCCTTGAAAATGTAATATTTTGGAAAAGAGAGACACCATATAACATTTTATCTTCTGTAGCTTGAATTTTTTTTAATCAAATTTACTTACAGTAGCAATGTTTATAGTTTAAATCTCTCCCATTTAAAAGAAAGCATTTCCTTCTCATAAACTATTCATGTTCTAATTGTTTTTCTTATTCTTTTTGTTAAAGGATTCATATTACCTTCCATAGAATAAAACTTTCTGTAAAAAAAGAGACATTTTGTAGAAAATTAAATAAGATTTTTACAACATTGAACAAATGCTATTTACAAAAATTTTGATTTAAAATGACTATTTTATGATCACAGATCCTAATGACGCAGGATATGATGTATATAACAGTCTCTTGAGGGAACACAAACACCAACACCAGTCCCTGTTTGTGCTGTTTAATAATTTAATGTGCATCATTTCGCTCATCTATCCTTAATGCATATGTGAGAATCAGATAAGGGATAGAAAATAACTTTGCTGCTTGACAAAGACCTGCTATATTTTATGAATTTGGGGTTGATGGCTGTATAGATCATGGCCTCTTCAGTAGGAGAGATCCAGAGTCCATCTGTACCCCAGGATCAGGTGTATCACTATAAATGAAAAGAAGGAATGCAGAGTTTGAATCTCTTTAAGTGCTTCTTAGAAATGAGTGATTATTAGTATTAACAGTGGTCTATTTAACCATCAAACCAACTTTAATTCACTATGTTATTGAAAAGAGATGCATAACAACACCATGGTTCCTGTAACTTTGGAATTACAAATACACAGAATAAGTTCACAAAAACTATCTATTGAATTAATGAACCAAAGACAAGAATCTAGAAGATTCAAACTAGTGAATGGGGTCTTAACACACACACACACACACACACACACACACACACACACGTACGTATTGGTCACTCTTACGTCATAAAATGCCTCAGTGGCCAATCTTTAGCTAATGATTATAGTTTAAATTAGCTGATTTTAAAGCATCTGTACCAGCTCAGTAGAACAGATTATTCTGAATAAGTTACCACAGCTATAGAGACCTTCATCTATTCCCTTTTACAGACAGTACATACTAAAGATTGTGTCCCTTGTGTATATTATCTCCATCTCTTAAATTCTTGATGCCCAACCATGTCATTATCTGTTTGAGGATCTATTTAAGGATGTTTGAGGAATCCTTTGTGACTCTCCAGCTCCTATAATCACAGCACTCGTTTCAGTAATAGATCGGAAAATATTAAAATAAATGTTAAAGGTCCATAATCTAAGCAATCTAACCGATCACCCATGATTAAGTCAGTTCTCAATTAAAAAAAAGAAAAAGACCCTCTGGACTATCTGTGGAATTATCTGATTTTTAGATTAGCGTGAGTAGGGGTGTATGTTGTAAACTATTTCAAACTGTGTTTTCAGCCCCAGAGTCAATCACTCTCCCCATCACAATAGGGATAACAAAACCCATTTCATCTCAATTTAAGTTTATTTCCCAGCTGGAACTTGAAATGAGGCTGTAAGGAACTTGAACTTGCAGGGGTGATTATCTCATACATACATGCATATAAAAGTGTTCAGATGCAGGAGTGGTGTTTCCAGATGCTACTCTGAAGTCATTCCGTTCCACAGAAACAGATGCAAAACAGAATATTATGGCTTAGCATATTATTACCTTGAGCACAGGGAAGTCAGCCAGATTTTAATGTATTTTACCTTATACATAGCAGAGGATGACAGAACAGCATATAGGACAATCAGAGAATTTTTTTTACATGACCTGTAGAACAACATTTCTGCAAGACATTTCTCAATTCATATAATGTCAGCGGTATTATTTAAAGGAAATATAGGAAGGCAAAAGTTGATAATGTATGATAATATATAACTAAACATATTAAGTGATATGTTGAGTAGACTTATGAAATATTTCTAAGAAAAAGAGCAGTTCTCCCAGTAGCCAAATAACTCCCTAAACCATTTAGGCTTTTAGGAAGACAGGTTCTTTCCTTGGGCTATCCTAGGCATCATTAGTATTTTATTACTAAAGTACTAAATTATATTCCATGGACATGAATGAATGATTGTGCCTACTTATCCATTTTATGGGCTAAAATTCAAGTAGGGATAAGTTAAGCCTCCAGAGGATCAGAAAATGGTGACTGGAGTCTATGCCCCCGGTAAAAATCAACACAAGAAAGACCTAAATTTAGGTACTTTTTTTTTTCTTAATTAAAGTTTATTTGGGTGACAATGGTTAGTAAAGTTGCATAAGTTTCAGGTGTACAATTCTGTAATGCATTATCTATATATCTCATTGTGTGTTCACAACCCAGAATCAGTTCTCCTTCCATCACCGCATATAGGATCCAGTTTACCCTCTCAGTGCATTGACCATCCCTTTTCCCCCTTACCCTCTGGTAACTATTCAAATATTGTCTGTGTCTATGAGTTTTTCTTTGTTTATTTGCTTATCTTGTTCCTTTGTTGGTTTCAGTTTTATATCCCACATATCAGTGAAATCATATGGTTCTCAACTTTTTCTGTCTGACTTATTTTGTTCAACATAATAATCTCAAGATCCATCCTTGTTGTCACGGATGACACTATTTCATCTTTTCTTATGGCAGAATAGCATTCCATTGTGTATATATACCACATCTTCTTTATCCAATCATCTATCAACGGACACTTTGGTTGTTTCCATATCTTGGCCACCGTAGATAAAGCTGGAATGAACATCAGAGCACATATATCTTTAAGGATAAATGCTTTCAGAATTTTTGGATATATACCCAGGAGAGGGTCATATGGTAATTCTATTCTTAATTTTTTTGATATTAAAGTGAATAAAACAGAATTGTACATTTCAACAAATAATTATAAAATGAATACCTGAGAAATGATCACCCAAGTCCAAGAAATCACATGTTGCCAACTCCTAAAAGCACCCAACACATTTATATATTAAAGTCTTAGGAAAAATTCCACAATAAAGAAACTGGACTTTTGTTAACTCAGCACTATAGATCTATCAATACTCGTGGAACACAACATGGGAAATTGTGTCTTAGGAAGCTAGGTAATTTAAGCACTGTAAATTTTGACCTGTAGATAAAATAAAGGTATTGTATTCAAAAGAAGTGTTCTTTATATTTTTTACTAGAATTTTTCAGAGAATTAATGTTATTTTATGAATATGTGCCTGCTTATTGAGGAGTAGAGGGAAGAAAACTAAACCTATGTAGTTTTTAATTTATACCTATGTGCAATTGTTCTAGTTTATATTTATTAATATAGAAGAACATGGGTTATACTTAAGTAATTAGGTAGCAATTTCTACAGAATTAAATTTTAAATAAGTAATGCCTAGGGAATAAATAGCTAGTTTAGCAATAAAAGAGAAACATTATTTCTCTTTAGAAATCATTATGCATTTTAATAATTCAGTCTGTATCCAACCTCTCTAATTATCATTATCTCTATTATAAGAGATTAAATACTTATAATTATTCAAGGTATAAATATTTGAACAAAAATTCCAATATAAATAATTTTTGATTGAAAATATTGTAACAAAACATTATCAAAGTTAAATGATTATTTCAGGTAGACTAAAATGAATTATAAGGTTGAATTACTCCGTTCTTTTGTTATACATATGATTAAATTAGAGATGAAATAATAACATAAGAGAAATAAGTACCATAAAATGTGCAATTAAAAAGTAAGCAAGCAGTATTCTATAAGTAAAACATCTTTTTGGTTAGAAAGAATCAAACTCTGTTCAACATCCCATCAAATTTTGATTTGTAAAGTTTAGAAAAATAGTTAGAGTAATATAATATTCATTGTTCCTTTACATAAATCATAAGAACAAAGCATTAGGAATCATAGCTAAAAACTCTTTTCTTGAAATCATTGCTGTGAACTATGACTTTTATGGAGATAATTCTATGTTACATTGTATGTTTTTCAAAATTGATTAGCCATTGGTAGAGAATTCTTGTAGATTATTTCATTTATTGTCATTTATTTAATAAATAATTATCTATGTTTATAGTGACACTAATAATTATAGCTACCATCTACTGAGTGTGTAATACATGCCAGGGATGCTAAACATACTATATACATGTATGCTTGTTTGTGTGTGTGTGTGTATGTGTTTATTATGTTGGTGCAAAAGTAATTGCGGTTTAAAAGGTTAAAAATTGCAAAAACCACAATTACTTTTGCACCAACCCAATAACTTTCATGTCAACCTATGTACATCATCTCCATTTTAAAGATGACAAAATGAAAGTTTATCAAAATGATGTATCTTGTCCAATTAACACAGGTAGCAAGAGGCAAAGTCAAATTCAAATCTAGGGATGTCTGACTCTCTAGTACATAAGTGCCATGCTATATATAGATAGATATAGGATCTCTTTATATGATGCATGGTACGATCTACGGGGAATCTTTAAAAAGACTGATAATTTATATAATTAATAGAAAAGTATAGGGTAAGTATCTGTATTTTGGTTTTTAATGAACTGTTGACTTTTTATTAATGTTTCTCCAATGGGAAGTATTTTAAGGTAATGTGAATGACAGCTAATTTCTCTTCTACTAGATTGGAACCATTGGAATACAATTCTCTGAAATGAAAGGATAAGCACCTAAACCTGATCCATTTAATTTAATGTATCTATTTAAGAATGTCTTAGATCACTATTAGATTGGCTTTGGAATCGTATTTCTACAAAGTCAGTTCTTCATGATCCCCTAACCAACTTCTTGACAGCTGGTTTTCAATGAATTACTTGTTTTTATTTAGAAAAAGGGATTAAATAAAAGTAAGTATTTGAGCTATGTGGTTTTGAAGCTCAATAACACCACCTGACTTGAAATCTAAAATCAGCTCCTTAAGTCAATGGATGTGACCCATGGACCATTTGTTAATTGATTTGTGGTTTTGGATAATTAAATATGACAACTGGACTGTTTTCAATGTTTCTCGATGCTTCGTCTTTTAATGCATCTTGAAAATTGTCATTTATTAATCTGGCCATAAAATAAATTCCTGCCTATTGATATATTCACCTTTTTGGCAGGAAATATATTTACTGTTCACCACATAACCACAAACTCACATTTTAGCCAAGTGCAGCTATTGTACTAAGTCTTGAGTATCAATCAAAGCTTATGTGATTGGTTTTATTATTTTTTCATTTTATGTTCTGCCCTTATAATTTATAATGCACAATATATTCTTCTTGATGTTGTCTCAACTGCTGAGGTTGAGGTTACTTTTCAGTCCCATGTTTTCTTCCTATCCCTTTGCAGTTTGACTTCCAATCCATGGGTCCACTTAAACTGTTCAGTGGCAGATCACTAATAACTACCTCCTTGTCAAAGCTGGGAATGTGAAAAACAATCTTATTTGTAGACATTGTTGTTTCTCAAACTTGAGTCATGTGTTGACCTCTTTAAGAAGAAATAATTATTACATGCCTTCCTTTCTGACATAAACTATTTTTTAGTGTAATGTTTCATAGATATTCCCAAACATAAAACCAGGCATAAACTCCCTATGCTTTTAGCTCTTGTACAAGTGTAAAAACAAATGTACAAATTACTCAGAAGAAAAACAACAAAATGTGAGTTAGCATAATTCATTTACTATGGTATGATACTGTTTTGCCGAAGTTAAATTGCATGTGACCACAGTACAATTTACCTGTACTTTCTGTGGTATGTGATGCAATTCTCCCATCACTTTTTTGTTTGTTTTTTTGACAAGTATAAAAACATTTTGGCTCCCATCACTTAGCTCCATGAGTGAATTCAGCCAACTTCTATTGTTCGCTCACTTCCCATGGCGATAGCATCTAAAAGTTGGGGCCAATGGAACCATAAACAATGATGCAAGTCTCAATTACTGGTCCGTTGATGGAAGTTCTGCCATTTCTTCCCCTCACTGTGTCTTTTGGCTTTGACAAGTTCTTGCTGCCCTCCTGTGCCTAGGTTATTTGCCTAACACCTTGGTTATTTCAATATGCTCCTCACTGATTTTCCTGCTTCTAATCTCTCTACTCCAATCTACCCTGCAGAGTATTTTCAAACTAGTTTCTCTAAAACCCAACTATATCATGTAGAATCATATGATCTTGTAGTAATCATTTCATCTCCTCCTTACTTCTTTGTCAGACCATACCCTCTCTGTTTCTCTCTCCCCCTCATCTCTTTACAAAAAACGCACCCCTTACACACTCCTGCAGCAAACATGTAACAAACACCACAAATCCTCGCCTCTGTCTTCTTTCTCTTCATTTCCTTTTTCGTACTAAACCCTTTTACCTACATGCCCTTCCTCTTATCTCCATCGAAATCCTGCTGGAGCAATAGGAATAAACTGGGGTAAACCAGGTGTGCAGGCATTCTGAGCCTAAGCCCACACTGAGAACTCTTTAGATTGAAAACCTTCATTTCAATTACGGTGATGCTACATGTTTTTCTCTACATATTCTGAGTATGTGGAGCTGTCCTAGGTTAGAGTGTAAGGCCATCTATGCAAGCACTATAATCTACATAGTTTCTTGCACAGTGAAGAATGCAGAAAAAGTATCACGCAATTGTTCAGAGCACAGACTTAGGGGACAGAAGGAGCCAGATTCAAATGCCATCTCTGTCTCTTAGTACCAGTGTACATGTGGATATTTTACCTCATCTCTCTGAGTTTTCCCATTTGCAAGATGGGTCTTTCTTCCTACCTCACAGTCGTGGTGTGAAAGTTAAAGATCCCTGGGGTACAGTGAACGGCAATTGTGAAATAGTCAGTACTCAGTGAAAGGCAACTTTTATCAATTAACTTCCCGTAAGCTTAGTTGATGCTTTATGAATGAGGGCTGTATGAACCCAGCCATTAATTTTTTTCCTTCCTGGAATTCTCCGTGGTTTCTAAGTCAGAGCAGGAGCAGCCAGAGCAGCAAGTTCAAAAAGGCTAATTTCACATCATAATTGTCTAGGAAAAGGAACCAAAAGCCATAGGGATTGCTGAGGAACAAAGAGATCATAATGAGTCATATATGCGTGGTCTCCAGCTTTGCTCCCTCTTAATCCCCAGGAGCATTTTCCCACAAGAATTGTCCTCACAATGTGTAAAAGCTGAGGAGTGAGAAAGTGACTACTTCTCTGTTAGCGGTGGGGTGTGAGAGGAGGTTGTTTCATGTGTGGGAGCAGAAGAATACCATTCATTTAATTGTTCTGCACACAATCCCAAGTCTACACCTCTGGGCTACTAATACGATCCTGGTTCTCGGGAGGCCTCAGCTTTCTCATCTGAAAAATGAAGGGGTTGGACCTGATGATCTCAAAGGTTCCCTTCTAACTCCAACAATCAAGCTGAAGAAAAGCTTTAAGCAATTTAGAGGTAGCCAAAACAAAAGAAAAGTAGTGGAAAAAATACTCTTTTTCTAAGTTCTGTGTCTTTATGTTTTACTCAATTGAACAGAGGAGAGTCGATACAGAATAGGGTTTCTGATTGATGTGCAACAAAGCACAAACCGAATGGATAGTAAAAGAAACTGCAGTGCCCTCAGAATTCTTTTGGTTCCACTGGAATGAAACTACTGACACATTTTTTTTTTTTTTAATTTTAATCAAAAAAGTTAACTCCAAGCAATTACCTCAGTTGGCTCTGAGTGCTCTATTGTACTCTTGCTGATAGCCATCTATTTGGCAAACAACACAGATATTTTCAGAATTATTGCAGAAATTGTTACAAGTGTCAGAAATGATGATTCTGTTAGACTCTGATTATCTGTATCAGTGTAGTTACAAAAGGGAAGAGAGAAGAAAAAAATGCATTTACGATAAAATGCCCTTTCCTATGTCTTACAATTTATAATTGCTACCTCGGTCTATAACTCTTCTAAGGCATTTTCTCCAAGATGTCAATCCACTCCACTCCCATCTTTAATTTATGAACTTCCATTCATTCCTCTTTCTTTTGCTTTATTCCTGACCTTTATTACATGTCAGCTGGTCCACTGCTATGACCTCTTAAATGTTTTCTTTTCTCTAGTCCCTTACCTTCCAATCTACTTTATAGCTTCCTCCCAGAGTTTTTCCTGAAGTTCAACATTAACCATGTTACCGCCCCCCCATTGCATAGAGAGTAATGCTAATTCTTTAGCCTGGAATTTAGGGACCTCCATTATTTCGGGATCAATCAACATTTCCTACATCATCACCCCCTCTTCTTTCTTATCACTCTTAAACTGTAGTCAGTTTGGACTAGTGAAGGCACAAAGTAGGTACTAAAAAAAATAGTCCTTGAATAAATAAGTAAATAAAAAAATTCCATTTGAGTTCTTAACCCCCAATTACTTCATCACAGATGTCTTGGGAAATACTATTTTCATGGAGTTGTATTGTATATCCTTAGAGGGGCTGAGAGGTACAGATCAAAAAGAGAAATTAATCAAGATCCACGATCAGTTGATTATAACTTATCGGGACAGTACCAATTTAAAAAAATGGAAAGAAAATACTCAGCATTAAAAAGAAAAATAAGAGGAAGTATCCATCTGGTCTGTAGAAAACAGCTAGGTGTCTTTTAAGATCACTGATTCATCCCGAGTAGATACTGAAGTTCTGGGAAGCCAGATGTAAGGCTTTCCCAAGAACCATGACCAAGAATAGTATGTTGGACACAAAATCTAGTGCCAGATAATTAAATGTTAATAGCAGTATTAGAAATTAAAAAGGAAGCGGAACAACGAATTTTAGAATAGTCATCTGTGTTGATAAAGAGATTCTAGCTAGTAGTGTTTATAGGATCATTGGAAGGCTTCCATCCAGGTAATCATATGAAAAAGGAATCAGTTCAGGAGAAGTGTACTGGTTTGAAATGTGTATGTGAATGTAAAGTGTAAACTCTAGGGATGTACTTGACATTGGACTTCAAAATGATATGTAGAGATGTTCCACCAACACACTAGCATCAACACAGGTGTTCTCATTTACTGTGAATTAATGGTTAGGTGATCAGATAGTCAGTCTTGGCTCTATTTTCTTACTAAACCGCTAAGACCATATTGCAAAAAGTTGTGATTATGTCCCAAAAATTTCAAGAGGTTAAGCTTCTAATTAGGTTACTTTCCCACATTCCCTAAGTCCCAGTACCCAGACACCTTTATCTTCAGTTCCATGTTCTATTAACTGAAGAGTCAGGTGATGCTTTGAGGTTAGTGGATTCCTATTTAGTAAAGACTTTTTGATAAATAGGGAAAGCACCCTACTTTATAGCTAATCCTCAACCTGTAAATATCTACTTTTCTCTGAAAAAGCATAAGATGGCCAACTATCCCACAGCCTTGAATCTTCCCCCATTTCTTCTTTCCTCTGTGCCTCCAAACATGCATATCTCATTCATTCTAAAAGTGTTTCATCAGCCCGATTGACTCTTTGAGGCTCTGTACTGCCTTTCTTCTTCCTTTACTATGTCAAAGCTCTGGGCATCGTAGTTGAAATAGAAGAGAATTCTACCTCCCATGCTTCACCACTCATTCATCAGCCGTTTGAAAGAACTTCCATCCCTAAAATTCTACTGAAAGGCAATGGCTACCAGTGACATAATCATTGTGTAATCATCAAGTCCAGTGACATTTATTTACTTTGCCACCTCCTCGTTCCTGCTGCAGCAGCTGTCACTGTGGTTTCTTTGAATCTGTGGCTAGTTTCTATGTGACTCTCTGCTTTTTGCTTCCTTCCTCACGGGCCTCACCGATACAGGCATCTCCCAGGACGCTTCCCCTCAGCCCTCGTCTCTGCTCACCATATATTTTCTACATGGGTCACCTCAACTACGGTAACTAGCCCACTTTTTTTTCCAGGAAACTTCCAAATTTAGGGTGTAGAACTATGGTATAAAGTCTGTCTAGATCTTCCTTCTATTGTACATATCTGACCAAAGTCCTACATCAAACATA